>NC_046315.1:63534524-64752738 GCF_009819535.1 Lacerta agilis
GTGTGCGTGTGTGCGTGCGCCTGTGTGCTGCAGAGATTAAGACAGATTTGTGAAGTCTCTGTGACATCTGGAGGAACTCTTTCTATTACAGCCCATTAATCATAAAGCAGTTTTGAGGACTTCTCCTTCTAATGAATAATGCATCCCTGGGATGATGGAGGGTAATCCATTTAACCAACATGGTGACTGGAGCCTCAAGACACAGAGTCTTTCAATGTGTCAACAAGCCAGCTCCAGATTTACAATTTGAGGGTGATTTCCTGGTGACTAGAAATCAGGAAGGACAAAGTACAGACAAAATCCTGAGATGACAGAGCTGTCATTCCAGCTTGATGAGTGCATTTGCCCAGGTTGCCATATCAGAACACCACCTTAAAGGAAAATGTACTGAATGTAACACAAATAGGTATGAAAGTGAGCCCAACTCATTTGTTTCATTGACCACATTGCAACTATTACAGCTGAGCCAGCTGCTCTGTCAGAGCTTCCTGTTTCACACATAGAAACATGTGTATTTAAATCCCAGAGGTTGCTCCATGCTGTAAATAAAAGCTTTGTGAAGGGGCAATTTTCAAAGAAAATAGGAGAGGGATGCTTAAGTCTCCCCCATCTCCCCTAATGTGGGGAGGGGGGCAAGGGAGGAGGAGGAGGACTCCATGTAATTGTAATAGTAATAAATCTTTAATCTTTAATTTCAGTATGATTTGACATCATTTGCATGTCCTGGACTAATCTAGGGTTCACAGTTTGCTTATTTTTCTGACTTTTACACTTCCTGAATCTCCTGATTTAGTTCTTGGCTCAAAAATGCATCAACATACATTTAAAAATGCATACTTTGAAAAACAATGTTTTTGAGATAACATTTTGAGAGAAAATATGTTAAGGTTACACATTTGAACATGTTTGTAGCAGTGAATTCTTGGGCAGATTTTTAGTGTTTTTATTTAACTGCAGATCAGTGTGGAAACAGGCAGAATTTATGAGTTAACACAGGCAAAAGTGACACGAACTGGAAAGAGACAGATTCTTTCAGACCACACATTTTACCCGTGATTCCACAGTGTTAGCCATGTTAACACATTGCAGCAAAAACAACAAGGGTCTTGAGGTATCTAAAAGATCAATAGATTAGTGTAGTCATAATGTGGGGTTTTCCCCCCCTTAGACTTCTCATTCCCAGTTCTTGCTGAATAACTACAGTGACCCAAACTATGCAGGATTAGCAGTTGAAGCAACTGAGTCAGTTATTGGCACAAAGGTTGGAACCCCAGCATATTTTAATTTCACAATCTGAGCTCTGCAGTTCAATGACAACTTCCAGGAGGTAATGGAATGCTTTTGTGACTATGGGCACCTGATCATTCAGAGGCTGTGCAACCAGTACTGTGTAATCCCTCCAGTTTCCCCATGTCTCCCACTCCCACCCCACGTTATCTATGCAGCTTTGTGTATTAAGACTGCTGGGTTGTAAATAATCAAGCAAAAGTGGTGGTTATAGGGGAAATACCAAGGTAACACCAATCTGGTGCGTTCCAAATGTTTTGGACCACAACACATGAGCCCCAACAAGCATGGCCAATAACCAAGGCTGGTGGGAGTTTAAATCTAACACCACATTGGATAACACTGGCAGAGATGCTAAAAATACTTGGCAAAATTGGTTAATAGCCACCACACCTTGTCCCTGAAGCAGCATTTCACACTAGTTTTTCAAATACTGCACTATGTACCATAATAGAGCACCATTTTCAAAGCAAGTCCAAGTTCATTGTTGCTATTAAGTAGTTGGCACCAGGGCAAGGGATAGAGCTATGAGAAGGAAGCAGCAGTAACATGTTTTGGCTTTCACAGCAGAGATGGCAGATAGTCGAGCTTTTTCCCACATGGATAATTTCTTAATTATCTGTATGGATTTTCTGTCTATATTTGTTACTGCCACAGCTACAGCTCATTAGTAGCCATTTAGCTACAGACTGACTTGCAATTATGGGATATTTTGGCAATCTTTAGAAAATTACTTTCATTTGATTTTGGTTTATGTTAAAAAGCATTGAACTATGAATGATTTTGAATTATTTACAAATTATAAAATGTCAAGAGTTCATTTGAATGGATGTGAATAGAGGGCTGATTTACACAACCGTTTGGGAGGCCCATTTCTCAACCTGCAGAGACTTATTTATCTGCAGAGGCTAATAACATCTCTTGGGACAAGTGTTTTTCGAATTGTTTTCTGAACTGTGTAGTAAATTAGGTGGATCTCAAGCCAACCAGATCAGGAGACAAAACCTTGTTGCATTTAAATATGCATATTATAGAGAGACATTTGGCCAGGAACATAGAGATAATTTTCTTTTCTGTGTTTACCACAGATTTGAAAGTTTTGATATACAGTATACATGCATGAAGTATGTTACAGATAATCTTCAATCTAATTTCTCAACCACACCTAATACTCATCATCTCAATCATTGAGCCATAAAAACCACTGGCCCAGATAAAAATACTCCTGTTTCTGAAACCTGTCTGTAAAAAAGAAAAAGAAATCTCATTAAACATCTTGGCTTAAAAAACAAACAAACCATTTCCTTTTAATTTTATTATGTTGACATGCCAGTATGAAGTATGTACACACTCTATTAGTCCTTCTGGGCAGAATATAGAACATAGGAACATATAGCACCTTTCTAAAACACTCTTGAATGTTCTTCTCGTTCCCAGCAAACTTTATGTCCTTTAATTCACCCTAGTAATTTCCCAGATGGAGCGACCTTTATCTTTTACCTTCTTTATAACACTCAAGAAATGAAATAGCTCCCATAGCCTGTGCCAATAATTATACGTAACCAGCTATGGGCTTAGATTGTGTAGTCTTTGTATGCAAAACCCAAATATGTTTGCCAAATTAAAAGTGCTATGAACAAACTTGAAGGAACTGATTCCCATTACCGTACCTTAGCCTTTTTCAAATGAGGCAGTGCTGACCTTGGACTCCAAAGGTATATTGGAACATTAGCGGCTACTCACTCAGTGGAAAAATCAAACCTGTTTTGTGTATGGTAAAGAGATCTCTTCAAGCAAGGAGGTTGCTTCCCATTCTTCCCAGACACCATTCCCTTATTAGTATTTCAATGTTTAATTGAACTATTGAATGAATTTTTTATATATTAAAATGGTTTCCCTAATTTATCAGCCAACTGTTCCCCCCCTCCAAAAGTTCACTCTTCAGGAGTTACTTCACTTCAGAACTTACCTGAGGGAATGGCCTGCTTTATCACCTCAGAATTCACCTGAGGTAAATAGCCTATTTTTTCAACTCAGAAGGAGGAATGGCCTGCACATGGAAATGTTGGCATGCTGGAAGACGTAGAAGTTCAGTCTTCTCCCTGATATTCATTAACCTGTTATTGATTTGTTCATTTTATTTATATCCCTCCTTTCTCCCAGTACAAGGAGTCAAGGCGGCTCACAGCATGAATTAAAACCAATACAGCTAAAACACACAGAATCAATATAAATATTTCTTTAAAGCAGTTAAATAAGTAACTCTATTAAAGACAACACTGAAAACACTTAAAATGGGGGTGGGGTGGGGTAAAAATATGGTGTTAGCCTTCTACACGCAAGGAGCTTTTGAGATAAGGGGTGCCTTCACATAACCCCATGTACACTGTTAAGGTTGCACAAGCCTCCCAGAGGGCTATTCTTCCTGCACTAGCTTCTTGAAGCTGGCTTTCTCCATGACTTGGTTCCCACCAAATGTGTCTTCCTAAAAGCCCACAGCAAATACCAATAGGCAAATGTGAGCTGGTAGGACTCCTGCTGGCAGCAGGACCCATTTTTTTTACAGGTTGCTTTCTCTTCTTCTTTTCTCTCAGCCAGTAAACAGACAATGGCAGTGCTTGTTTCTTCGCATGCAGCTCTGGCCCAAATCCAGACCCACGCTGGCAGGATCAATGGAGGACTAGCATTGTACCATTCTGTTACACACACCACTCAACTTGTCATCCTTTTGGGGAGCAGCGACTCGGATGTAACCTCATTTCAGGCTGGCAGCTGGTGGGACGGGCTGGGCAGAAAAACTCACTTAGAGCCACCACATCGTAAACCCAGACGTAGGCCAAAGACAAGAAGCTGTTAATAAATAAACCCAAACAAAACCTCCACATAATTAACCGAATGCTGCCAGTTGAAGATGGCTTGTTTGGCTTCTTTCTGGGTGCACACGTTGGCACAGTCACCTCAGCCATTTGCTAATTAGGGATGCCAGAGAAAACCAAATTACGAGTGTGCTGGCCATTTACTGACCTTCACCTCCCATCCTCTCCAAGCTCACCTCTTGAAGAGGTATATAGCGCCTGTTCTCACACTAATTGCACCGAATAACAAAGCAAATCCATTTGCTTCCCTCAGATGGCTACTGCAAACCAACACATTGACGGAGCGCCCGTCTGCTTACATCCATCTGCATGCCGCTGCTAATCCATCCTTATTAAGCCTGTGCCTGACACCCCAAGCCTCTGATGCTTTTGAATAGCTACTGATTCTCTTCTGCAAGGTGTTTTTTGTATTCCCCCAGTCTAACAGCAAGAGTTTCTTTCTCTCTACTCCTTCCCCATCTATGAGGTCTGTGAGAACTCTGAGAAGAATGTCCGCTGATAAGCCAGCCACAGCCTCCCTTTTCCCCCTCCCCCTGCAGAAAGAAAGAACACTCATATGTTTGTGTGGGGTTATCAAGTCCGGAGACCTCCCTTCAGCTACAAGGCCCAGCCTCCTAGCTCACAGCAAGCTCTGAAGGGCACTTGCTTCCTTTGTTCCGTCTGCCTACCCCACCCTTGTAGCTGCTGCGATGTTGGGGATCCTAGTGTCCCCACCCCCCTGCTTTTCCCTGTGGGTGCCTCTGCACAATGAAGAACTCCAGTGCTCTCTCTGTGCAGCTGCTTTCCCAAGCAACAGCATACTTAAAACTGACCTAATTTCTGCCAGTTTTACCGCTGCCTGGAGGGTTCCAAGTAGCACCAGTGAAAACAAGCAATGAGAGCAGTGATGAGTTTTCACTCAGTCCAGCACTATATATACACATATATACAGTATCTCTAAAACTTCACTTCACATTTGATGGCTTTAAAACAAAACAAAACAGCAGAGCAAGATAAATTAATCTCTGCCTTGTTTTGGCATTCTGAAGGAACGGCTTATGATTCTCATATTATTCCAAACCAGGGGTCGGCAAGGTTTTTCGGCCATGGGCCGGATTATTCCCACGGAGATTGTCCGTGGGCCGGACATGTGCAGCACAATACCGGAAATCGCGTCTGCGCATGCCCAAACACCGAAACCACACCTGTGCAGAAGAGATTTCCTGCATCTGGACATGATTTCCGGTGTTGCGGACATGCGCAGATGCGATTTCCGGCGTCTCCACATGCGCATATGCCATTTCCGGCACTACTCGGCGAGTCCCCGCACACCACGCCAGTTTAGCGCGGCACGCGGGGGACTTGCCGAGTGGGCGGCTTGATGGGCAGGCGGCTTGTGGGCTGCATCCGGCCCATGGGCCGGAGGTTGCGACCTCTGTTCCAAACCTTGATAACTTATTTTGTGATTTCTTTTAGCCCATAGTTCCCATCAAGCATGATTACCTATGCATGGGAGCAACATGCAATCATCCATCCCCAACTGGTTGGATGATTGAGCCACTCAACCCTTCCTCCAATACCCACATGTATAGTGCAGGTGTCTGCAACCTCCTGCAATGGGGCTCGAACCCACAAACCTTGAGATTAAGATTCTCATACTCTGTCGACTGAGCTATCCTGAGTTCCTGTATTCAATCGTACAGTGGAATACATAAAGACTTCCATAGAATCTGGAGCTCCTGACTGTTTAGCATTCTAGATTCTTTGGAAGTCTTCATGGGGATAAATGTATATGCAAAGGCTCCCTGCCTACAGATGCCATCCGAAGGAGGACTGTGAGAAGTGGGTGAAGTCAGTAACAGAGCTACACAGCACATCCCCACTCCTCTTCATAGTGACAAGGCTGCTAATCACATCTGAAGAGGCCACCTAAGCACTATAACTGTATATTTGTCTACTCCTCATGTCCCTCCATACAGTCCAAGCAGAGATCTCTGCCTTTTGCGATATAAAACCTGGGTTGAACTTTGGACAGAATATAAAGCAAATTGAATTTTGCAAGTGTGTGCAACATGGTATTTGAACGTGCCTTTGCATTTGCCAATCTAATAAATCCCACTCACCAAAGTGTTTGTATTAACCTGCCAGTACCAAGCTAAAAGCAAACGAGACCCAGAATTTGTGCAGGCACACAATGGATCTATAGTCTCAATAGCTGCCACAGATGAGGGAATATTGGGAGGTGACAAATTTATCAATCTGAGCCTTGTAAACCATTATTTTTTTGCCAGAACCTATCAACATCAAAAAATAGAATCTGTAAAAGGGCATATGCACATTTTAAATGATCAAATGCATGAATATATTAAAAATCCTATCCAGGTCCTTATGAATGTACTTGGAAGCTAATCGTACTATACCTGCTATTGCCCAGCCCAAAGACTTACAACTTTCTCTTCTTACTGAAATGTGAATCATTTAAAGGGTGGCAGGATTCTGGTCAGAGGGTGCTCCAGCCCTCTCTTGCATTAACCCTGCAGTGCCCTGCAGTGCAGCCATTTACACAACTGGGATGATGCATAATTTTTCCCTCCTACTCACTTCCTTTAAAAAGTTACAGTTCCTTATTGTTGGAGAACTGCTATCAATATAGCTGCAACATTCCTAATATACAAGTCTGGAATAACTGCAGTCCCTTTTTTCATACTGATTATCATATTGTCCTTAATAAGATACTATACATCTTGCAATGGGTGTCATCTGTTCCAGTGAAAAAACATACTGAAAAGTTTGCCAACCACAACAGACACATGTTGATGACAGCAGATGGTTTGGTTTCCTCTCACCAGTCCCATTCTTTGTTCCTTAGGACGCAGCTCCCTCAGACCTGCAGATCCATCAAATAAAAGGCATCCACAATAAATAGTGAATGCCTATTGTTCTTTTTAAGTGGGTGCTCTCCTCCATAAAAGTTTTAGGGGGGAATTGAAATATCTGTAATTTGATCCACCATTGTTAAATTTGAACCAGATACACTGACACAAAGTAGAAACCTTCCAAAGGGCAGTTATCCATTGTAGCACATGAATTAAAAGGTTTCCATCATCCACCCTCCCCTGTATGTGTTTAAATGAAGTGTTTCCCACAAATCTTTGAGCTTAAAAAAACAAACAAATCTGTTCCAAAGTCAAAACCCAAATAAAATTGGATTCTACAGCTAGAATGCTTCTTCTAGTCAAGGCAACCAAAGCCCTATTTCTTGATCCATGATAATCTCTGCTACTGAGAGGAGGCGATGACCCAAGAGACATGGAAATAGAGATGCAGAACTACGGTTCCACAGCCAGTTTGATGTAACTGCAAATTCCAGACCCCAGAAAGTGTCTCCCCATCCCGCCCACCTCTTTTCCCCTTTTCTTCCTAATGTCTCAACAAACAAAATTGACTTGTAAAATGTTACATGGAAAAAATATGAGAGAGACATTGCACTACCTTTGTAAATCAAGAAAATATTTAATAAAAAATACATTTAAAAAAAGAGCTGCTGGCTCAGAGTTCAATGGCTAAAGTGTAAGAACATGACCAGAAATCCCGCAGTTGAGACAGAAAGAAAAAGTTGCTGCAGCACTAGCCTGCAGTAACTGCCAAGGCTATATAGTTTAGTCTAGAACCGGGTTTCTCAAACTTGGGTCTCCACCTGTTGTTGGACTACAACCTCCATCATGCCTAGCTAGCAGGACCAGTGGTCAGTGATGATGGGAATTGTAGTTCAAAAACAGGTGGAGACCCAAGTTTGGGAAACTCTGGTCTTGAGTCTAATTACTGAGGCATGATTCTCAGAGGAGACCAAGACCAAGTTTGTTTTTTAGTCCAAAGGCATAGATACCTCCTGAGCTCCAGATGAGAGCTCTGGTTCTGGTGAGTCTATTCAAGAAGAGTCAAGCAATGGATTCATATTTTTTGAGTTACTGTCACTTGAGGACTTAAACCCCCTAACTCATGGAAATCCTACTGAGATCCCTTTAGCTCTGGAAATATTGCTAGCCATTTCTTGAATGTTTTAGATAATATTACCACAGTAGTAAGGCCTTGAAACTTTCTTTTTTTTTAAAAAAAACTTTGATTATTATGACAATGAATTCTGCAGCTAATGTCATCCACCAAAGCCAATAATTACTTTTGTGCCATTCAAAAAGTTTTCAGCAGCAAGATAATAGCTAAAATAATTTTAAAAAGATAGCTAAAATAAACAGGAACAAACCAAGTCAAATTTAAACCCAGTGTGTTTCGTTTGGTAGATTTGATTCACAAAAATCTTCAACTCAGAGACCACAAAATGGAAAAGTTTGGCAGAAACCAAGAAAAAAGAAAGGATGAAATATTATGTATACAGTATTTTCAATCAAAAGGTGCAGTAAGAACCAGAAATATAAGGTGGGGAGGGGAAACATTTATAGTGCTGCCGGGGACCTCTGCATTATCAGATGGGGAATTCATGTGTAATACACCCATCCCTGGGCACTAGGTATTTATTAACAATGGATGAAAAATGTTCTGCCTCCAGCTGAATTCTCATGAACAAAAGCAAACAAAGGGCGAGATGCTTTAATGCACCAGTACACTTGAGCTAGGGATTCTGGCAGCAAAGCCCGGGACACTTTCACCCCCTGTGCCACTGGGACAATTCTCAGGCTGAGAGAACGACTGCCCTGACATTTGCGGTACTGCAGAGCCATCCATGTAATGCCCACAGAAGGCAGCTCATCAGCTTAACTAGATCAGGTGAGTTGAGGAACCAATAGGGTCTGGCTGAGGTTTTTTTTAACTGCAGCTCTGTGCTTGGTTCTTTAGTCTGGTCAATTTGTCTGTCATGAGCCCCATGGAGACATCTTGGCAGGGCAGGCAGGTCCAAGCGGGAGGAAGAATAGGAAGAAAGTGCAGAACTGGATCTTGGGGAGGGGCCTTTTGGCCTAGTGATCTAGATGCTGAGGAAGGGGCGAGCAGGTTGTCAGGGGAGAGGCCTACCTCTGTGACAGTGGATCCCCTGGCTGCCATGACAGAGCAGCAACCTGACTTGCCTCCACCACCGCCACCTGTCAGTGAAGTGTTTCCTGCTCCTGGGAAAGGCCCTGAGTGTAGAATGGACAGTAAGCTGGTTGTGTAAGCCCATCCACATCACCCAAGAAGCAGCCACAGCTAGCAGACCCAGCAGACTGGCTACCTATAGGAGTGCCCACTTGCTTTCCTGATCCCAAGGCTTAGGGAAATGACTACATGAATGGATGTGCCCGCCCCACTCTTCCAAAGGTCAACCTGGGGGGGCATGCCAGGTGTTGGACCATGTCTTAGCCTTGCCATGTACCTTAGAGCTCTACTATGACTTCTGAACTGTGTAACCAATAGTCTGGTATATATTTGGACACTGTAGTGAAATCTGGAATAAATCTTGTATGGTTACCAAGTCTGAGTAATGAGTCCACAAGTGGTAGCCAAGATGCTGTCCTTGGGAAAAGCTCCTAAACAAATCACTTCATCTCCTTGCTCCAGAACATGACCACCAGGGCCATCTCAGACCATATCATCTGCCTCTCATCTTGCTGGGCTGTAACAGGTACTTCTTGCCTTATTATGCTTTATGTAAAAGAAGGCACTCCCCACTTTTCCCCAGGTAAGAATATCATATTGGGCAAAGTTACTTGGACTTCCTTGAGAGGATGCAACTATTCTTTCTGCCTGAAGCAGATGTGGAGAGGGCCCTATACAAGTAGTGCTCACATGAAGAAATTGCTCAGCTACAGGAATATTTGTTATAGGAGTGTGTAGGCTTCCTCCTCCTTAATGGGAAAAGCAGGCACTGCTGGTGTGAACACAACCAGTGTGAAGGGGTCCTAAAACATTGACGTCTGTGTAGCACACATGCAAGCCATGTTATGAATATGTCTATTTCATTTTTTGTTCTTTGGCACCAGTACAGCAACAATTAACCTTCTTATATGTCTGAATAATTTTGTTCTGAAATATGACACTTATAGGGCCTTATCGCTGGCAGCTAGAAAGGTGATGACTTGCTAGAATCCACATTAGTATTTAGTCTCTTCCAGCTGCTGCAAGCATGCCGAAGCTGGTGAGTGATGTGTCCTTAAGTCTTCCAAGAGGGAAAACAGTCTCATGAGAGAAAAGCGCATCTCATGGATTAACCTAAGTGGAACTGCTCACTCTTGATACTTCAGACAATAGCATATTGGATATTTTTTATTTTTTGCATTATTAAGCAAGCTCTTTTCAGTCTACATTATGGAAGAAGCTTAAACTGGAATATTCTGAACAGTGCAAAAATAAAGAATTCAGCAGATCCATATTCATATAGATGGTTTTGCTCCCAACAACTGCACTTCATATTCTTCCCAACAGAATGCTTCTAGTATGTATTTCAAATAAATAAATAAATCCACTCGAGAGGAAGATGAATTTAAATATTTTTGGAATGACAGATTATATATTATTTTATTCGATCAACTGAACCATTTAATCTAAAAGAGGGAAGGCTGAGTAGGTGTCGCCAGATAAGATTAGACTACTGACTTCACACAGCGCTAATTGTCAAAGCTATATATTTGATCAGACAAATTTGTTTGTAATGTATCATCCTTCTTAAAAATGAAAAGCCGTAACAAACAAAAGGGAGGGAGGGAGGTATGAATGTTGAGGGTGGGGTGGGGGTGGGGAGCCATGGTAGCAATTATGAAATTAAGACTGCTTGAGTCAGAATACTTTACCAGCCAATCAGTAACAATGCCGTATTTGGCCTCTTTCAGAACGCTTCACCAATTTTCAGTGTTTGTTTTTGCATCTTAGCTTTCTCTAGTAGTGCAGTTCTGGTACTTGGAACAAACTTCAGAAACTGTTTTAAAGAGCAAAGTCCAGATGTTATAGATACAGCACATGGTGTTTCTGCTTATGCAAAGCACTTGTGCATGACGCAAACTGCCATTCGAGCTGTGTGTCAGAATAAGATGGGAAGGAGAGAAAGTAAGACAACACTGGATATGGCTCTCTTGTCATATTTCCCACTACCACAAAAATGTATAACAAAATTTTGGTAGCAGGTGAGAAGACAGTACAATACAGTTGTGTTTGTTTTGTCCCACCTCTGCCCATAGTATTCATTCTGAGGCAATGAACCTCTTCTAATTAATATGAATGCCTTGTTCTTCAGGACTGGTGACAATGGACAGGCAATAGGCAGTTGCATGGGATGGGATGGGACTCCAACTTCTTGTTGAAGAAGAGTCCCCCCCACACACACACCATTTCTATTCATAGGTAGCCCCTGGAAAGATCCAACAGCACTGATATAATGGCAACTCCAACTGTAAGTTTGGTAATTATTTGCAGTTCAGCAACTTCTCTTTCCAGTCGATTTCTGAAATTCTAATTCTGACGTTCTATACAAGATCTCAAAGTAGCTGTCTTACTACAAAGGAATTTCAGAAACAGACTGGAAAGAGAAGTTGCTGAATTGCAACTAATTACCAAACTTAAAACCATGGAGAGACCTGGTCTAAAAACAAAGACATTGGATTATCTCATTATACATGACAAAGCTATCTTTAGCCATCTCACCCCTTGCTTTTTCTTGTAAGACCAATTGCAGTCGTTAACAGTCGTCAACAGGTTTTCCACACCTATCAGCCAATCACCCATTTCCACCACCCTTCTGAGTAATACCCCTCCCCACTCTCTCACTATATATAAGGGTCTGGTGACTTCTGTTTCAGTGTATCTGAAGCAGTGTGCATGCACACGAAAGCTCATACCAAGAACAAACTTAGTCTCTAAGGTGCTACTGGAAGGAATTTTTTTATTTTTTATTTTGTTTTGACTATGGCAGACCAACACGGCTACCTACCTGTAACTCCAACTGTAAAGGTTAAGTATCCAATAATTTGTTACATAAGTCAATGATTCAGTAGTTCCCAGAGGGAGAACAATGATGAGATAACAAAGACACAGAATTCCTCATCTGCCTTCAGTCCCTTGCGGTCTATGTTGAACTATTTCCTCTTTACTATTGTTTGCAAGAGAGATTAATAGGGGTTCTGCCTCCCCCTGGTTTTGCATGGGGACGATGCCTTTCTTTGGTCTCCAGTGCACCTGTCATGCATGCGAGCAAATCACAGGTTGGAGTGGGATGTGGGGTTGCTGTCCCTGCCTAAGCCAATGGAGGTTTTCCTATTCAATGCAATGAAAGTTGAATCATATCAGAAAAGGAACTGAGCAAACACCACCGTAATCTGAGCTAAACTGGCTCAGAGCCCAAGGTCAAATACACTGTCAAAACTGAGAAACAGCTAATCCTAACGTGAACAGGAAGCATCCTGATAAGGCTTCTGATAAGGAACTCTTTTATGGCTCTAAGAACTTTTCTGCACCTCCCAAGCCTCTTCCACAGGCTGAAAAGAAATATCACAATGCAGGGCTATTGTAAGGCAGCATTTTAAGGCAAACCTCTACTTAGAAATGATACCAGGCTGCTGTCTAGACCCTCAGCTGTGATGCTAGCCCCACTTGTGAGGTCAATGTGGTCTCTCTGGGAAACCTAAAAAGATATACAACCATTCTGGTGATAAGAAACTAGTTTGTAAGGTGCAGAATACAGCTGATGGTGACAGACAGCTGACAGCATGTGACAAATTTGTGAAAACATCCGCACCAACTGCCCATACATTACCAGGTTAAGTTCAAGCTTCTTGCATCAAGATACAAAGCCCTGAGCAACTTGGGTCCAGAAAAGAACTGCCTGAGCCATTATTTCCCAGCTTGACCACTGAGAGCATCCAGAAGAGTACAGATAGTTATTCCCCTTGTTACAGAATCCTTTAACTGGATAGAAGTCAGGCATTTAATGCAGCTGGTTCTGTGCTATGGAATACTTGTCCAGCAGAGATTCAGAATATATTCTTGCTATTAACCTTCGGGTGTCTCTTGAAGATTTTATGTTGAGAGGCCTGCTAACTTAACTCATTGCCAGTTGGGAACTATATTCAGTAGATGATTGACACACTCTGCTACAATTCATTCCAGATTCTGTACATACCTGCTGTTGAAACCATCCTATCAAATGCAGATACCAAATGCAGATTTTTGTCCTTGCTTTTTATTTATCTATCTCCAGCTTTTCTTCCATTGAGCCCAAAAAACTATAGGTAACACCACCAAGTAGCTTCCCATCCAAGCATTGACCAGACCCAGACCCGCCTGGATAGCTCAAGTGGCTAGAGCATGGTGCTGATAACGCCAAGGTTGCAGGTTCAATCCCCGTATGGGATAGCTGCTTTCAAAGTTGGAAGGGACACTGGGTTCTTTCCAACTCTGAAATTCTATGGTTCTTTGAAGCTTTTTCTACATGGCTGCATGAGTTGGCAACGTGAGCAAATGGTGCTACTGGCCTTTCCTCATGAGGGAATAGAGCAGGCCTTGTTATAGCTATCTTTGCAGAGAGTGATGAGAAGCAGAGCCCACATGCATAAACAGCACAGGGATTTGCATAGTGTACGGTTCCCAAGTCAATAACAGCACAATGTGCTGGGGATGTGGTTGACTGAAAAATGTTTCATCTGTGTGCAATCCCTGCTAATTGCATAACCACAATATTTTATTATGTAGCTGTAATAGCAATAAATGGGATAGGATGTGGTTTCATAATACGCTACTGGAACCAACTGTTTAAAATAGTGTCAGGTTCATTTTGTAAATGATTTCCTGCATGCTATTAGGATAAGTTTTCTAAGTTTGCTATGTCATGAAGTTAAAACCTAATAAGTAATATATTAATGATCATTAGGGGTGGGGGTTGGGAGACAGGTTTACATGTTTTTGGTGGAGTAAGTAGTAAACGGTTTCAATTTCTGCATTAATGCCACTGAACTTTGTCCCTCACTTCAGCCAAGAAACAATTTATTTTTTCCCCTATAAAATCTTCAGCAGCCCAAATACAGCTATGATTCTAAGAGGATCATCTAACCAAGGAAAAGGTATGGCTTCCATCAAATCCCTGCTTGATTTAGTGACAATTCTTCTTGGAAACGTGAGGGGACTTTCCTACCACCCAGTGAGTCATGGTGAAATGAAGAGAACAGGGATTGCAACATTCAGGAATCCTTCTCAAAACCACAGAGTAGCTTTTCCAGGAAATGTTTACAGACTGGAAAAGAGGAAGTTTTTACTTTTATTGCCTTTCTACTTTATTAAATGGCACACTTAATAAGGGCTCCAGAGATTCATTGTTCAGGTTCAGTAATCGAACTCAATATTCATCCTCCCATTTCTCCACTTTCTTTTCTTTCCTTCTTTTTTCATTTGATCAACATTTGATCAACATGTCTCATACCCGTGGGGAGGGGGGAACCTGCAAAGCAAAGATTGCTCCATTGGGAGCAGTTCAGGGGGTGGGGTATTACTTGTTGTAAGAACCAAAGGAATGGCCTAGCTGGCACGGGAGCCCTCTGGGACTGCACATTTAGGAGCCAGGTATCTCTCTGGGTCCACCACAGATCACAGATTGGTGTATATGAGGCTTCTGTGGGTTGCTAATCCAGGTACAAAGATGGTCAACAGAGCAGCAATCTCCAGCTTGGTTGCTATGTTGAACCTTCCCACCTTGGACTCCTGGCTTCTCTGCACAGGAGTTCCAGTTCTCCTTGGATTTATTCTTTCTTCTTGTTCTGTCTCTCCCTTTGTTCTAACTCACTTTGTCCCATCGCCTCCGTCCCACCCTGTTTCACCAAAACTCTTGTTTGTCTTCTTGGCTGTCACCAGTGTTTTGGCTTCCAATTCTGACTGTGCTCTCTCCAAGCTGGTTCTATTCTCTGTTACCTCCACCCAGTCTTTGTCCCTGAAACTGATGCAAAGTAGCTCCACCCAACATAAAAGGACAATAGTACTATTGCTGCTACCACATTCTACAGTAGAGAGGAAGGATGGGGAGAATCTCAGCCCAGATTACCAAACTGTTTTCACCTTGGAGAAATTATATATTGGGAGGCATCTCCTTAATGAAGATTGGGTACTTTGCCACCTGCCAGAGCTATTAAAATTATCCCCAGTATCCGAACTGGTTTCAGTAATGCAGTCCTGATCAAATGCCCATCTTACAACTACAATCACTTGGGGGGGGGGAGAGAGGATTGGAGAGGAAGAAAAAGAGTTTGGATTTGATATCCCGCTTTTCACTACCCGAAGGAGTCTCAAAGCGGCTAACATTCTCCTTTCCCTTCCTCCCACACAACAAACACTCTGTGAGGTGAGTGGGGCTGAGAGACTTCAAAGAAGTGTGACTAGCCCAAGGTCACCCAGCAGCTGCATGTGGAGGAGGGGAGACGCGAACCCGATTCCCCAGATTACGAGTCTACCGTTCTTAACCACTACACCACACTGGCTCTCCTTGGTCATGCATACCAATCATCCATCTTATTCCTTTAAATTAACCACAGCAATGCTGTTGTCAACACAAGTCAGAAAGATTATTACTACTACTACTATTTATTGGTTTTCACACCTACCCTTCACCATGAGGTCCCAGGATGGGCTAAAACAAAATAAAAACACAGTAGTAAAATCAGTTAAAACAACAGACAATCAGAAGAATAGGGTGGGCTACATCCAATACCACCTCACTGCTCAATGTCCAAGATCTCCCTCAAAGGTCTGGAGGACCCTCTGGAGCTCACATGGTGTGGGCTGGGTGTGAAGAGGAAAGGAAGGGGAAGTCCTGTTGTATAAAGAAGACACCACTTGCTTAGCATAGGTATGTCTCATACATTTCAGGTGTCAAAAGCTAAGATAGCTTATAGCAAAAAGATTTGTGCTTTTGGTACAAAAACTAGTACGCAGGCTCACTTTGTAATATAGTAACTCAATACACATAAGTTTTCCAGGAAGGAGTTCCAGAATACTGGGGTAGGGGGTGGGAATTACATAATATGACTCCTGTTCATCCTCAGTTTCCCAGCAGAGTATTGGAACTTTCCTATATAGTCATTCCTGACCCACATTTCTTACATCTCTGTTGCCATCTAGCTCCCCTATCCCATTCTCACCACACATTTGGCAGCCACTGCCATGTCTCCTCCATCCAAGACCACACGGCTTCGATTCTGTATACAGCTGTCCCATCTTGACACTAAATAAAAATAAGCAATAGGAAGTGGAGGGGAGATAGCTAAAGAAACATGTTGCGCCGTTCCCGACATGTAATTTGGACCAAGGCACTTGCATAATGCGTCCAAAAACAGGCACCCAAGCAGGCAAAAGAAACTCCACAAGGCAGCATACAGAGCCAAGATCAAAGAACTATGCACAGAGGCTCTTGAAAGCTTTTCTCTAATTAAAATGCTAAAAAGAAGGAAAAAAGAGTCCACTCCAGATGATGAAGAAGGATGGAGGAAAAGAGAGTGAGAGACTGAAGTAGGCTTTCTAGAGAAGGAAGACAGAACAAGATAATGCTGGATTCTTTTCATCAATTAAGTCATTATCTTTCTCTGTTGCACACCCTCTTTTGCACACACACACCCCTCACCACCATTAAAGAAAGCAAAGAAACCTTTAGAGGATTAAAAAAAAAAGCTAAAGCCTTTCAAATCTAAAATAGTACAGTATTCCTAAGCAGTCCTCAATGACAAAGGGTTAGTTTTTTTGTTTTGTTTTGTTTTTTTAAGGGTCCTTGAAGTTCAGTGGTTGAGAGTCATTTTGCAACGTTAACCTGTTTGACAAGATATTTGTCAAAAGTCATGCCAGAGTGTGCGAACTAATAAGACCCATATGTAACCGCTTAATGGTAAACACACTCTTAATCCTGTGTAGCTAAATGGTATAACAAAGGAATTAGCTGGTGACATCCACTTAGGAAATATGATCCAATCTATATTATGATTTTCTTTCTAACTGCTGAACTGATTTTGACACATATAAAAATGTGGCTTCAATCACAGGAAACTACACCACCATTAAGTGTGGGGGGAGTGTAAAAAGTAAGGAGACTTTCAATAAACCTATATCTGTAGGGAACTAAGCAAGAATGCCACAGTTGGGCTTTGACAGAGGAAGGTGGTTGATCAGGTTCATTCAGAGTCTTTCTATTAATCACCAGTGAGATCAAGAGATTACTCTTTTTGGACCAGTATTAAAATATGCCAAGTCAGGAAGGAAAAACAGTGAAACTTTCCTGACCAGCTTCCTATCATCTCCCAGAGCTTGGGCTCACTTACAATAAATTCTCCATCCAAAGTTACATTTAAGAGAACAAGGATAAAAAATTGCTCCCTTTTGGCAAACATTGAGAACTTGCTGTTGTATCTATAAAACAGGAGGATTCAATTCCCTCCCCCCTTCTCGTGTCAAGGAAATAAAAGCAAACTTGAAATCTGAGTTCCAGCTTTACATATTACATGCAATCCGGCAAAACAAACAAAGCAGAACGAAGGTGACAACCCTAAATACTGGAAGGCTAAGTCCTCCTGAACTCGCTGGTTCTTATTTCTGAGTAAACATGCATAGGACTGAGTTTTAAGTCCTATTAAAATCAGCAAAACCTAAGTACATTAGTTAAAACCTTAAAACCTGCTGATTTTGCACAGAAGTCCACACATGCATGTTTGAGCTCAGATTACTTAATTAGCTAGTAGCCAATGACTTGAACGAACTGTATGTACAAACATGGTCTACTGATGCATTGATGGGTGACAATATTGCTCTCTCGCTCTTTCTGGCAATAGGGATTTCCAACCAGCATTACACATTAAGCTTCCTTACCCTAAAACAGACCACTGGTCCATCTAGCTTAGCATAGTCCACACCAGGCATGGGGAACCTGGGCCCTCCTGTCATCCTTAACTATTGACCATGCTGGCTGGGACATACGGGAGTTGCAGCCACACATTCCCCATCTCTAGTCCATGACATTCATATTGCTAGAGCACTGGTCCTCCAAACTTCATTGACATGTGCCAAACTTTCATAAAATGCTGCAAATGTTAGCATTTTAAGAATGATGCTTTCTTGTGGAAATGTACGACTTTTCAAGATATGAAGGCATGCTTTGTGGCTGCAAATAAATGTATGGTTTTTCACACACTCTTCAGCGGAGCATACCATTTGCCTCCTTAAAACTGGCTTGATAAGTTGCTTTGGTCTCCACTAGACTGCACACTTCTTGTTTGCCCAGCATAAACTGCAGTTCCTTTTCCTCCACATGTTGGTCAGGAGACTTTAAGTCACATAATTAACTATTTTGGTGCAGGATGAAGACAGCAGGGCTACTCCTTCCCCTAAGATTATTCAAATATTTACCCAGAATTGCTTTCCTTGTAATATAAAGGAAATAAAGTTATTTTAAAGAAACACACAAAGAAGGTGTCTCTGATGAGAGCATAGCATGTATTATATCTCTCTTTGACAGTCAATTCCGAGGCCTGGAAGAAAAAAGGAAGGCAGACACTGATCTCTGCAGACAAGAATGACGTTTTAAAATGAAAAAGCAGAGCTGTTGCCAGAGAATAAAATCTGCTGCAGGATTTCATAATTAACATGTACCAAAACACTCGTAAGAAGTGTGCTGCTACATTTCTTCAACATGCTGGAACTTGTTTTAATGCCTTATGGCATTGGGAGATCACAGGAAACACTGACAGAGGTTAAAGCCAAGGTGAAGTGGGTTTCAGACACCCCTTCATGCAGTTTGGGAGAAATTCAGAGTAAGATCCCTGTGCCCCATGCTGTTGCCTTCTGGCTAACAAACCCAAGTCAGTGAGGGGTTGCTTATGAGCACTGCAAGGAGGTACAGTGAGAGTTGTGTATGAATTACACTCATTTAGTTTATCCATTTTACTTAACATTTTTCACCTCTCACCTTTCCATCCCAAAGGACCTGCTAGGCAACTTAACATCAATGCAAAAGTGTAATATATACACAAGTCCAAGAATGCAATATAATCACATAAAGCAACAGACCTCAGTAAGAGCATGAAGACAACTAGTTGCCCTCTGTCCCGAATAACCTTTTAAACAGCAGGCTATTAACTAAATAACCATCTGAACTGCATTATGAGAGGGTTCCCTCCCAAGAGAAGCCTCCTGGCTCTATAAACCAAGCCCCACCACTGAGAAGGCCCTGACTTTTGTAGGCATAGTCGGTACATCAAAAGGCTAGGAATAAGAAACGGCCTCCAAAGATCAACGTCAGTTCATATGGAATTGAGGTTTACCGAACAGTTTCTCTCCAGCAAAGAACGCTATAATGCAGCAGGAGTTTGCTCTCAACCTTATCTATTTTATTCATATCCCACCTTTCTAGGATCTTAGGTGGCTCACAACATGAATTAGAACAAATACAGCTTAAAACACACAATCAACATGTTTTTTTTAAAAAAAAACAAGAACAAAAAATAAATACATAATCCTATCAAAAACCATTCATGAATACAGAAGGAAGGGGAGAAAGCCCAACACCCACCCTCAGAAGACCCTGCAACAACCCATTAGTGGTCAAAGGCCTGTCCTCACTAAATGTTCCTGTGAAGCTGGTGGCGCCCAGAAAAAGACCTTCAGTGGAAGTTCTCAAAGCCTGGACAGGCTCCTATAGCAAGATATGGTCCTTCAGAAAGCCTGGACCCAAGTTGCATAGGGCTTTGTGAGACATAACCAGCACATTGAATTGTGCTTGGAAATGGACTGGTAGCTAGTGGAGCTATTGTAACAAGGAGTCTCTGTTCTCCCTGGAACCTTGCCCCAAGTTAAGTCATTGATTTAAAATGCTGAAGTGCAACAAGGATTCTCACAAAATGAAGAAAGCGTTCTCTAGCACAGCCAGTGCTTAGTGATCCTCATCCCTCTTCCTTAATATCTCATAACAGAACAAGTACAGACTTTTCAACAATGGAGACTCCAACCAGACATTATTTCACATTTAGCTTTATAGTTGAGGACAGCACGCCAGGCTAGTTTCTTTTCCTCTTGAGCATGTAATTTAGTGGTGCATAACCAAAGTAACCCGATGAAGTAATTCAGGCTTTACCTGGCAAAAGCTGCTGTGCAAAAAAATAATAAAAAAAAAATAATAGTATCCCTTCATAGCCTTTATGTCCCTGTACCTTCCACCCTCCCACAGCAGTCCCAAACCCTACAAGTCACAAATCCTGCAAGCAGAACAAAATATTTCTGTCTCCAGAACTCAGGGGAGGCTTTCAGGAGTGAAAAGATTTGCCCTAGGGAAGAGTGGATGGGAATACCCTTGCGTGAGCAAAACATTAAATAAAACCCTTAGGGGGAGCAGAGGTGGGGGGGGGTGTTGTGTGTGGCCTCTTTCTGCAAAAAACGTGAGCAAATGATCAGCTCCTATCAAGTGATTAAGAATATTAGCTACGATTTTCACTTCGTCTGTGAACTCCGCAGGTAATGAGGCCAGATCCTTGCTGAAGCAAAGCAGGTCTGAGTACAGCCATTGCTTGGAAAAGCTGGCGACCTGGGAACCACATGTCCACCACCTGGGGATGCATGATGGAAGAAAGGCATGATATGGATGAAAATAAACAGACATAAAACACGTCTTTCAATCTCCCATGTGTAATAAGGGAAGGTATTACCAGCCTGTCTTACGAGCATGCTACAAATGATTGCTAAAATATGCAATTGTTGAAGGTGAAGAACTTCTAGTCATTCAGGAAATACACTATAAAAATGTTTTTGTTTTGTTTTGTTTGCTTATGCTGGCAAAAAGCATATACGCAACATAACAAGATTTGAGCAATAACTGCTCAAATTTCTTGTAACTTTGTTTAGGATGAAAAGTGCATTGCAAACCAGGAAGAAAAGGTTTTGTTCACCCACCAACCAACCAAAATTAGATTTGAAACCAACTTCTCTGTTTATGCTCAGGGATCAGAGGATCTGTAGGAACCGCCCCGCCCCCGGCCAGGTTTCCAAACTGTTGCCTGCAAGTCACAAGAGAATGGTCTGTCGCCCAGGAAACCAAGAGAAGTAAAAAATGGGTAATGGAAAGGATGAAGAACCACCTTTTGGACATCCTATGCTGGTTCTGCAAAAACATTTGGCCACATGACCTTAGTGACCTCTATTCAATGTTTCAGAACCTCCTGCATCTCAAGTTTTTTGAGCTAGGAACAGCAGCATTCTCAAAGGCAGAAAGAAAGAATGGTACTAGTGAAAGACGCTTCAAAAGCTAGAAAAGGGGTCAAGGAAAGGTCTCAGAAGAAAGTGTATTGGATACAGTAGGAGGATTCTGGCAGAAAGGAGTAATTTGTGGGTGAAGGGTGTGCTCCTAAACATAAAAGCATAGCTTCCATGAGCCATGGGAATCTGACAAATTCTGATCCTTAGAAGCAGGAATCACCTTTGTCATGAAGCAATAAGAAAACTACTCCCAATATCATCTCGTGCCTATACTATTCCCCCATGGCCATGAGTGAAGAAGCCGCAGCCCAATGACAAAACATATCCTTTGCATGTAGAAGAGTCTTGGTTCAGTCACTGGCATATCTGTAAAGCAGAAGAGCATCTGTGGTCCAAATGCCCATGGGATTCCCATCAGGCTCCGCCAGCAAGGGCAATGGTCAGGGGTTGGTGGGAGGTGAAATACAACCACATATGTTCCTCACACAGGCAGGAAGGCTTAAAAAATCCTGTCTAAAGGTTTGCAAAAACCATAACCAGGCAGTAGCAGACACTACTCGGATCAATGTACTATTTATCCCACTCTGATAAGGTTCATACGTTTATTTCCACTTCAGACTCGGACTGGAAATATATCATTTGGGGAAGGGGGTGACAGACAGAGGTGAAGGTGATGCAAAATGGGTGTGCCATTTTTTCCATCCCACCTTTACCTTTGTTCAGAGCATATTTTGAAAGGTTTTGCTGTGCCTCAATTCCCTACAGAACTCATTGTCAGTCACTCAAGATAAAAGGGAATAAGTACATCTGTCCACCAAAGATTAAATAAAAAGACAGGCCCTGCCTTCAGGCTTAACAATACAGTAGGCATGTCTGGAGAGAAAAAAGGATGGGGTGTGAAAAGGAAAACAAGAAAGTTCAGGCACCATTTCTTCAAGATGCATTAAAGCTGTAATCCTGCAGTTGGCATTCAGCCAACTAAACCATATTAAACAGCACTTTCACCACTGGATGCATGCTGGAATGGTCCAAGGGTGTAGATATCCTGCCAGAAGCAGATCAAAACGGGGTGTTGGGGCATATCTGGGACAGCTGTGAATCCAATGGATCCCAAGTCCCCACATCCTCCTGACATGTCCCCCTCCCGCACCAAACAGGCCTGGAAACTACACCAGTCTGGAGCTAACATCCCATGCCCCACCCCAGCCACAGATGGCCAGCAGGACTCTAGAGACAGTGGCTGTTGCTTCACCATGGCTTCTACACACACACACACACACAGCTTGGGTTGCTCTGAAAGTTAAATCATTGTTATTGCAATGACGTGCTGGCCACCACCGTGTTTCCCAGAAAATAAGACACTGTCTTATATTTATTTTTCCTCAAGAAGACACACTATGGCTTATTTTCAGGGGGTGTCTTATTTTATTACGTCAGTAGCTGCCCGTCTTCTTAACTGCTCCGCATCGGTACACTGCATAGCCACGCCTATCACTATGTCTTATTTTTGGTCAAAACAAAATAAAAAATTAAAAAAATTATTTCCACTAGCACCTTAGAGACCAACTAAGTTTATTCTTGGTATGAGCTTTCGTGTGCATGCACACTTCTTCAGATACCTTATATAAAGATATTCTTATTTTTGGGGTATGGTTTATATTGCACAAATGCTTAGAAATCCTGCTACGGCTTATTTTATGGGTATGTCTTATTTTCGGGGAAACAGGGCAGTTATGGAGAAAATATTAATCTCCATACTGCTACTGAATGGCTGCACACTTAGATAAATACCACTGTATCCCATGACATAGCTTCCTAGCTTAAGGTGGAGGCATGTTTTGTACTAAACTGAGTCCATATCCTAGAGACATCTCTGAAGAAGAAGAAGAAGAAGAAGAAGAAGAAGAAGAAGAAGAAGAAGAAGAGTTTGGATTTGATATCCCACTTTTCACTACCCGAAGGAGTCTCAAAGTGGCTAACATTCTCCTTTCCCTTCCTCCCCCACAACAAACACTCTGTGAGGTGAGTGGGGCTGAGAGACTTCAGAGAAGTGTGATTAGCCCAAGGTCACCCAGCAGCTGCATGTGGAGGAGTGGAGACGCAAACCCGGTTCCCCAGATTACGAGTCTGCCGCTCTTAACCACTACACCACACCGCCTCTGACGTTGGTCCGCCTTCCTTCTTTCCACCATGTGTGACATGAGCATGCTGCACACTGTAACTGGGACGATCCCAGCATGTCTCCCTCATTACATTCATTTATACACTCACTAGCTCTCTGGTATCTTCCAGCCCTGCTATTTAAGAGTTCTACAAATGAATCCTCTGCACCACAAATCATGGTTCTCCAGGTTTCCTGAGATCATATGACAAACCTAACTAACTAAGCTGCAGTACTTTACATGTGTTCTTTCTCCATTCATCCATCCTAAAATCTTATTCAAGAGACAGTCAATGAGAGAACTCATTCTACAGTTCATCTTTGTTAGCTTGACTGAAAAATGCAACTGAAGCTCTGCCCATGTAAGTACGATTTAATCTTGCAATCCTATAGCAACTATGGCTGCCTATCTGTTCCATGCAGGGCTCCTGTTCTATCTAACAGGACTGACAAAAATTAAACAGGTTACATTTCCCCACAACATTTTGAGACCCATGTCAACATATAAATTCCATATTATCAAATAAAATACCCAACAAAAAAATAGTTTTATCTTCTTCCTTAATGGGCAAAGGTTTTAACCTAGCAAAATGTGAAATTAGGAGCTCTGTTTTGTGATGGCCAGGTTTTTCCTGTGTGTGTGTGTGCTGTTAACACAATGGTTTTATCCTCTTAACTTGAGAGATAAAATAAATATTTTACTTGTCTTGCTCAAGAGTAGCATTGATTCTTCATCCCACCCACCCACCCACTCCAGTGTGTCTCTTTCAGTAGGCTGTGGATCAAAAGTTACGATCTTCCTAGTTGAGGCCTCTGCTTCAACAAGCATGGGTAATTATTTAAAATGGGAACTGGAAACCTATTATCAAAATGTTTATAATTGCAAGGTGAAAAGAACCAGCTGTCCAAGAGAAGGATGTCTCAGAAGGGTTTGCCAACGAGGCAGCCATGAGGCCCCTTTTGTTCCTCTGAGAAAATTTGACCTATTCAACATCAGGAAATGGCTCTCTCTTTGTAGCCCTTCAAATGAGGTTGTGAAAACACCTTGTGGTTATATATACACAGAAGCATTTGTCATGGCACAAAGCAAGAATATGGGTGTTTTAATAAAAACAACAACACAAAGACAAAACTATTGGATTTATATCACTCATAGTCTTGCCAATATATTGCCATGCCACAATAAACTATGTAGCATAAATTGCAATCCACTATAAAAATATTTATTTACAAAAAAAGCTAAGTGTGTATGGTTTCAATGAATGAATACTAATTAACAACTAAACAGATCTGTAAGTGCTTCATATACATTATTGCAGCAATTCTTTTGAGGTAGTTCATAATATTATCTCCATGTTTCATATGGGGTGGGAGATCAAAACTAAAATATAGCAGCTTGCATGGCTGAAGTGAGATTTGAAGTTTGGAAATTCTAGCTCAAGCTCTTTAGCCACTATGTTACAGCAGCTCAATTAGCTCTGTTGAAACGAATGGGGTGGGGTCCCTTTACTTGCAGCCAAGTTGCCATTGCTTTGGAGAGATGCAATCTTGTATGTCTTGCTACTGACTGTGTTTATGATACAATTATGAGAGTCAAGCAGATTGCATGGGCTGTTCATGTGTAATTGGTATCCCACCAAGAGGGAGGTTGCCAATTATGCAGGAAAAACACCATGCAATCTGCCCTGTCTACACTGCAACATCATTCATACATGGTTGTCACAGGAGCAAACCACAGAAATGCGGCTGACATGAAGCTCCATGCGAAGGGCACCATACTTTTAGGTAAACATGTTAATGATCACATCCTAAGGCTCTCCATATAGATTCCAGTTCCCCATCTGCTCCATCCCGCATCGCCAATGGTCAAGGGGATGATGGAAGTTGTAGTCCACCAACATCTGGAGGGTTATAGGCTTCCCATCCTCATGTCCTAATAAATATTAAATGTAGGGATGGGCAACCTCAAGTATCAGGGTGGGGGGAGGTACTGCCTCTTAATCCAGACTTTCAGATTCTACCCAGACACATTCCTCACCAGCCTTACTTCAAGCTCATCTCCAGTGCTTTTGCTGAGCTAAAAACTGTCCTTGAAATGTGACATTATACCCTTGGGCTGAACAAGAGTCCCCCTTCCAATTTAACATGATATAGACAGACACATACCAGTTCCTTGAAACTTCTTTGCATACCAGATCCTAGGCCAAAGACAAGCAGGTTATTGCATGCTGTCATGGTGTACCCCCATAAATATTTGTGCATGGTAAAAGTCATGCAAGAGAAAGATATAAATATGAGTGTTTGTTTTTTTAAAAAACACCTTACACATTCTTAGGTAATAAGAATAACAATAATTTATTGCTATTTATATGCCACCCATCTGACTGGGCGGCTTCCAACAAAGTATGTATTAAAAGGGTAAATTCCATAACCCACATTCATTATATAAGACATACCTGTGAAATACCTGATAGACCTGCCTGGTCGATTATAAAGCTTTCCTCCCTGTCTCCCACCAAAAGCTGGCTAAATGACAAGCTGCAGAACGAAAGGATGGCTAATTAAAGAGGAAAAGGAAAATGACATTGTGAAAGGGAGAGACTTCTTAGACAGAAACCAAAGCTGGATGTTTTAGAATAGATGGTCACTAATTGCAACAAACAGCTGGTTTGTGTTCCACTCAGATAAAGAACTGACAGACCACCAACACTATTAGAGAGTCAAGTTTCAATACACCCACTTGAAGAAAACAAGTCTGGCCAACACACCATTCATCAAAAGTGCTGGAAGCCACTGGAAACGGATGCAGCTATAGGGAGAGCAGAGACATTGGGAAGCAATACTGGGATCTCTTTTTTGCAGACGTGGTTTAGACCAAAGGGCTAAGGAAGGGGGAGGGTGATGTTAAACTATAGTTCTCTCAATGGAAAAATGAGAGGACTCATATGACATGTGAGTGAGAAATAAACCAATGTTAGGGCAGGTATACCAAGCCAGACTGGTGCCGCATGTAGGCCCCTAGTGCACAGTACACATGGTGTCCTCCATGTTGGATCACAGCTGCTGTCATTTCTGACCATTGGCCACGCTGGCTGGAGTTGATGGGACGCTGACCAGCCCTGCCACTCCAGCTAGTAGTATCTTCTCACAGTCAGAGGCATTTGTCCTTCGCAGCTGCTGCGTGAATTTTAACTGGGGATGCTGAGGCTTGAAGTTGGAGCTTTCTGCAGGCAAGGATATGTTCTGCCAGTGAACTTCTCTTGCTTGCTTGCTTGCTTGGTGCTGCTTTTCATATTTAATTAGTGATGTCTCTCTGAGGGCACAAACCATTATAAACTTAAGACAAATTGGGGGGGGGTGTTGTTGTTTTTTAAAAAAGAAAACAAAACTATTTAGGCCCCCGCAATTACAGTGATTGCACACCCAAACTGGCTAATTGCGCTTGCAAATTACCATAGTTTCCACTTGCACATACAGTTATTCAATCTATATGTATAATCATGCTAATTGCACGCACAGCTTGTTGAAAAATCAGGTTGATAAGTGAATTATAGTAATTCCATGAATCCTTATCTTGCACATTCCATCCATACTACTATAATTTTCTGAGCTAGTGCCACATGTAGCAGGAAGTGTTGAGTGTTGGCTGCCCTCCCCCCTCCCTTGGATTCTTTGAAAACATGAAATGTGTGGGAGCGGGGGGGGGGGAGGAGAGCCAGGATGCGTAACCTCACATTGCTTTTCTGGCACACGTTCCATTCATTTCTACAAAGCTTGCTTCTACAAAGAACTTGGAGGATCAGACTTCAAAAATTTATTAAGAGGTCATATTCCCCCTCCATGACTTCAGCAGCTACTGTGAAAGCAAATGTGATGCTTTTCACCACCCCACGGAACCAGAGATTACGTTGAATTCTAAAAAAGCAGGAGAAGTGGGGCTGACAGTCTCCTGAAATGTCTAGCAATCCTGCCACAATGCCAAACCAAGAGTGCCAGATGAGGACCAGGGAAGCAAGGGTGCATACATTCATTCATTTATATGCCATATTTTTTCTCTAATGGGCTCAAGGTAGCATACATGGGTCTCCCCACTCCTTTAATCGCCACAGCAACCCTATGAGGTAGGTTAGGCTAAGAGGCAGTGACTGGTCCAAGGTCACCCAGTGAGTTTCATGGCCAAGTGGGGATTTGAATCCTGGACTCCCAGGTCCAAGCCCAACACTCTAACCACTATACCACAGTGGCTCTTGCCCCTGTTAAAGTCCCTATCCAGCCATGAAGCTCATCTTGGGACAACCTCTCTCATCTTAACCTCCCATGCATGGTTGTTGAGAATAAAACTGTGGGATCTTTAGAGGAAGGATGACATTTTTATAAAAATGAATTTTTAAATAAAGTAATAATGGGTGGGAAAAGTAACATTTGAGCATAGGCAGAGTGTGACTGCTACTTGGTATATTCCTGAGCGCAGCTTGCTGTGTGTTGAATCTGGTGACCCAGAGTCAAAGTAATCCTCTTCTATACTATACAACTCTGTGAGATCTGTGGGTCTTAACTAACTTTCCACCAGATGTGAAATTAAGGTCTTCTGGTAGTTTACTACAGTATGCGCTTACCACACTTCTAATTTCAAGCCCCACAAGCAAATTAATTTTAAAAATAAGCCATGTGAGAGGTACACATAGATACACATAGAATTATGTGATTGAACCACTGCAATATTTGGATGGAATCAGCTGTACTCTTTTGCCTCTTGCTTCCTTTCCATGACTGCAGTCTCAGCACCTCTCACATGTCAGATAATAACAGTTTTAGAAATTTGGGTTTAGGTCCTGGTGGGAATACAAATCCCACCATGCCTGGTCATAGATCATACTTTGATCCTCTCAACTGACAGTCACAGGATTGACTGGACATTGGTTGCAAAAGCACTATGTTTGATCACATCCTCAAAAAGATAGAAGAATACTGGCGTTTGCATCTCAACGGAGTTGGCAGTGAGTCATCCCGAGCTAAAACATTTCCTCTTTGAGCAGGTTCAGAGTGGTGCCCAGACTTCTGAAAGCAACAGCTTGGCATTTCAGCAAAGTAAATTCATCATTCCTTCTCATTTTTCCGCTGTTCACTTGCAAGCAGATGCCATTGCTTGCAAAAGCACATTCCAGAGGGACTCACTTAGTCTTTGAGGTGCCACAACATTCCATCATTTTGCTCCTGCTCCAAAATACAGCTATTTCCCCTCCCCTCTTGGAATTCAATGAGAAAACTGTTTCACTTATAGAACAGCAGTCCATTATTAATAGACCTGGACAATACAATGCCAAATACTACGGTGTGGATGGGACAGTCACGGCATACCAAGGAAACAATACCAAGAGATCTCAAGAGGAAAAGAGCTTTCTGTATTTTCTTGATTTCATCTGGAGTTGACAATGCACATCTTGTATGGGCTAAATAAATGACCGACTTGTTACTGGTGACCCGGTTGACAAGTATTGACGTCCTCAATCGGAGAGAAATGTTCATGGATTTCAACAGAGCTTTGTTCAGGCAAACGGTATTGCTGTCATACAATTTAGAGCACAGGTCAAGGAGTTAATAGCCTTACATACAAATCGCCGTTCTGCCTACAACTTATTGTGTCACCACGGAGAAGTCACTTGCGCTGTTTACTCATCTGCAAGAGACATGCAAAAATAATTGCCTCCCTTGTCGGCTTGCTGTGAAGCTTTATTTCACAGGAATCTAACACATTCTTGATGTTCCATAAATAAAACAGGCCCATCATGATTTTTAATAAAAGAAACAGCAGTGATTGCAGAGCCTTATTGTTGATAATAAAGCACCTAGCTAATAAGCACTCAGTAATTTCCCTTCATAAATCAACTACTTTAGCAGTCAATTTCGCTATGTTCTAAATGTCCTTCCATGTATCTTTGATAATGGAATGCTGCCCCAAAAGGGGTGTAATATTGATTGCAAGTAGGGCAACAAAAGTAGCCATGGCTCCAATGAGACTAGAATTTCGTCAGAAGCATTCCAAGCAGTCA
The DNA here is from genome assembly GCF_009819535.1 of Lacerta agilis. NCBI lineage: Eukaryota > Metazoa > Chordata > Lepidosauria > Squamata > Lacertidae > Lacerta > Lacerta agilis. The sequence goes on from NC_046315.1 coordinate 63,564,062, forward strand.
CATTGCGTTATACCCCATTACTCCCATTGCAAAGGAGGACACCTCCAGTAGCCTTTCAACCACAAGCTACTAGGTCTCTTTCCAGAGTGGTCAGCTATTACAAACTACACATAACGTTATTATTTTCTTTTCTTTTCTTTTAATTGTGCTTCAGCTAACCACTTACATTTTGAAAGAAAAGCAGCTATGTGGGACCCCAATCCGGAATGTGCTGTCAATCTGAATCAGGACCCACACCACTTTTCTGCCCAAACAGCCCCCAGCAGTGCTGGTTAGTGCTAACGGCACCTTCAGAAACAATGAGCAGCTGGCAGGCAATTGACATGGGCTCCCAATTTGAATCCCTTTCCCTTCTAAGTAAAAGTGGCTAGCTTAAGCATACCGGTACTTTTTGAAATGTATGATCATCATAACACATAATTTGTCCCGCAGTCAATTTAAACTACTTCAAGTGCATATACAAAATAAAGATGTTGTTGTTGTTGTTGTTGCTGCTGCTGCTGCTGCTGCTACTGCTGCTACTGCTGCTGTTGTTGTTAGGACTCAAAATGAATCACACTGCTGACACAGAATCCTCCTTCTCTCCCAGTCCGGAGAGATCCTTTTGAACTCTTCACAAAGTGCTTGGGATTTCACCATCCTAAATGATTCATGCCAATTGAAAACTTGGCTACTTGTCTTCCATCATGGACCTCAAGACTGCCTGCCTACATGGGACTCCCAAATCCTATTCAAAGTGCAAGTAGATAAATAGGTACCGCTCCAGTGGCTTAGTCAGAAGCGGCTTAGTCATGCTGGCCACATGACCTGGAAGCTGTATGCTGGCTCCCTCGGCCAATAACGCGAGATGAGTGCCGCAACCCCAGAGTTGGACACGACTGGACCTAATGATCAGGGGTCCCTTTACCTTTACAATCTGATAGGGGTGTGTGGTTTTTTGTTTTTTTTAGGGGGAGGGGTAGTACGTTTGATTGCTGGAAGAAATATCAACAACCTCAGATATGCTGATGACATAACCTTGATGGCAGAAAGTGAGGAGGGATTAAAGAACCTCTTAATGAGGGTGAAAGAGGACAGCACAAAATATGGTCTGAAGCTCAACATCAAAAAAAGTAAGATCATGGCCATTGGTCCCATCACCTCCTGGCAAATAGAAGGCGAAGAAATGGAGGCAGTGAGAGATTTTGCTTTCTTGGGCTCCATGATCACTGCAGATGGTGACAGCAGTCATGAAATTAGAAGATGCCTGCTTCTTGAGAGAAAAGCAATGACAAACCTAGACAGCATCTTAAAAAGCAAAGACATCACCTTGCCGACAAAGGTCTGTATAGTTAAAGCTATGGTTTTCCCAGTAGTGATGTATGGAAGTGAGAGCTGGACCATCAAGAAGGCTGATCGCCGAAGAATTGATGCTTTTGAATTATGGTGCTGGAAGAGACTCTTGAGAGTCCCATGGACTGCAAGAAGATCAAACCTATCCATTCTTAAATAAATCAGCCCTGAGTGCTCACTAGAAGGACAGATCCTGAAGTTGAGGCTCCAGTACTTTGGCCCCCTCATGAGAAGAGAAGACTCCCTGGAAAAGACCCTGATGTTGGGAAAGATGGAGGGCACAAGGAGAAGGGGACGACAGAGGACAAGATGGTTGGACAGTGTTCTCGAAGCTGCTAACATGAGTTTGGCCAAACTGCAGGAGGCAGTGGAAGACAGGAGTGCCTCGTGTGCTCTGGTCCATGGGGTCACGAAAAGTTGGACACGACTAAACGACTGAACAACAGGAACAGCAAATACTTTTGATGGAGAACAAAACATGCTCCTCCTGGGGTAGCTTACATTCCTTTAAACTGCTTTTTAAATGTTTTTTCTTTTATTTTAAAAAAATAAATTGTTTTAAACTGGTTTGTAAGTTCAATCCCCTTTTTAAAAGTGTGGGGGGGGGGTTGGTGAGAGGGTTATTTGGTTCTTTCTGTTTTTATTTTGAATATGTAATCTGTTTTTTTAATATTGTAATTTTATCCTGTGAACCGCCCTGAAACCTACAGGTATAGGGTGGTATATTAATTTTAATAATAATAATAGTTTGTCCACTGTTGGATCCCATCCTGCACTCAGCTCTTACCTGTGGTACTTAGAAGCTGTCAGCATGCAACAGTGGCCCCAGGAAACGGCTTCAAGCGGCTGGCTGAACAATGGAGACTCATCACAAAACAACTCAAGGGAAATGATGCATGGACAGCCCAGTATAAATCCACCACTAATGCACTATTCTTGCATCAATTATGCTTCACAGAACACCCACTCATACACACACCAGATTGGGGGTATCCTATAATGGCATGGAGAAAATAAATGAACCTGCTCCCTTTCTCTGTGCTATACACTGCCATTTTTCAAAGTGGTTTACAAAATGAAACCACAATGGAACAATAAAAACACAAGCTTCAAATAAATCACATCCAAAAAATATAAAAAACATAGCAGAATAAAACAAGAATCGTTTTTTTAAAAAAAATCCAGCAGAAATCAATGATAAAATGCCTTCTGAAGAGCTTATTCGACCACTTCATGGAAAGAGTTTCATAAATTCAGTACCACCGTCATAAAGGTTGCGTTCTTGGTGCCTATCAAATAACCAGTGTCATTGATGCCAAACATAAGGCTCAGGCAGGTTCATAAAAAGAACGGTGCCCATCAAATCCAGCATCCTGTTATCACAGTGGCCAAGCAGATGCCCAGATGAAGATAGATAGCATGATATGAGCGGATCTGTTGCTCAGCAACTGATATTCAGAACCATGCCACATCAGATCCTAGAGGGAACTATATAGCCACCATGACTATAAGCCTCTGATCAGTGCTAGAAAAAGAAGTGATGAACACCTTCCTCGTTCTCTTAGAATAGCAACGGCACCCACCTGAGAGGTGCCGGGACTGGGTTCCTCCTGGAAAAAAAGCCCTGCCTCTGGTAGTCTTCACTTCCATAAAGAAGGAGTTCATAGTATGTAGCATGTGAACTTTCCTATTTTAAATAACTCCTGGACACACCCTCTCCATTTCGACCATAATGTCCTTCCCACATGTTGCTAGACTACAATTCCCTCATCCTTATCAGCCATGTTGGCTGAGGACGATGGGAGTTAAAAGTCCAACACCACTTGGAGGGCCACAGGTTCCCCATCACCTGGTGTAAACAGGTGATGTTTACCCAAAAGCCAGTCCCACTGATTTCACAGGGACTTGCCACCTAGAACTGCAGCTCTCTGTGAGAATAACCCCCATGTTAAGTTTGTTAATGAGCTGCTACCAGCACAGTCACTTTCACACCTAAGTCTTCATATTCCACTGCACTTTCTACGACACTGATGGGTTTCTTTCTCCTCTCCCAATATTACACCCCCCCTATTTTACCAGTTCTCCCAAGAGAGGTCACATGTGCAGCAGATGAAGGAGTTATTTTATGGTAGATGGGGAGACTCTACCTTCTTTCCCCAAAAATAGTTTTTTTAAGAAGTTTTCAATTTCACGACTGAAATTAAAAAAAAAACCCCAATAAATTCTCCTCCTCTGTTTTCTCTGCGGTTCTTTCTAGAGAGTTATATTCTCAGCAGGACTTCTTAGATGCCTTGGATTTGCCTGAAGAAACACTTGCTGTTTCTGTGGACCAAATCAAAGTGAATTAAACATTAAAGCACCATGATAATGTTGCAGGTCTGAAGTATCTTGATGTATAAAAACAATGATAGGGTGGAAGCAAAATCCATAATGGAGTAAACTGGACTTTCCCTCCAATTCTAATTTGCTGTCAAGAAAAGGATTTCTCACTTCGACATTTTAGGGCTTCCATCCCATACACACTAATCCTTTGAACTCTGTGGGACTTAGGTCTGACTAGATCTACACAGGATTGCACTGAAACTTATAATGGCCTAATGTCTGTCTGTCTCTCTGTCTTCAGGCTTACTTGGCAGTAATTCCCATAGTACTTAATATAGGCTTACTCACTAGTAAGTGTGCCTAGAATTTTGACCCTAACACTGCAAACCTATACACGTTTACTTATAAGTAATTCCCATTTACAATCAAGCCGTACATAAATTTTGTAGTTAAGGAAATAAATAAGTCCTTGCTGTGAAACACTGCTCCCATTTTTCTTCCAGGGCACTCTCTGTAGGCACGTATATAAAAAACACCATCAAGTTACATCTTATGCCCAGGAAAGACCCTGGAGCACAGCACATAGCTTCAATTTTTTAAAATCTTACTTTGCCAAGGTAGTAGCATATATATATATATATAGAGAGAGAGAGAGAGAGAGAGAGAGAAAGGCTTTTTATGTATCCCATTTTCTTTCCTCTGCCTCAGCTCTTTTCTCTCTTTGCACACACTCACCCACTTCTCCTTTCCTTTAGCCAGACCTGGAAGATTATCAAACGGGACTCAAGTGAAGCCAAGTTCACCTAAGCAGGCAGGTGGTTATGTATGTTCAAAGGGAAAGGAAGCCTGGCTTTGAAACAAAATGACGAACACTTAAAATTCCCAACCGAGGGCACCAGAAGGAGAACAAATTAAAGAATATGAGAAATGCACCAAAATGTAATTTAGGGCCCTGAGCAGAAGGAGCCAAAATCATGTCTCTCTCTTCCCCCATCCCAATCCTTCTTCTAGTTCTCCTGCCTCAATATGATTTGCTTCTTTATATTACACCTGGAAGTGTAATATTTAAGTCACCTTAAAGATAAACATTTGAACATGTTCTTTGGGTGGACAACAAACCGAGTATGTGGATGAAACAAGTTTAGGCTAGATTGGAAATAAGGTGAGCCATTCCAAAAACTTGAGAAATTATTTGGCTCATTTGTGAGCCAAGCCAACGTTTGCTAACCCCCTTCCTATAAGCCTCCAGCCCCTTCCTCACACCCAGTCCTTCCATCGCACCTAACCTGAACACCCCTTCCGTATTTCCTGCAAATCACATTTCTGCCAGTAGCAGAACTGGCATCTAGCACAGGACTTCAGGGAATGTCATTTTCACTAACCCTTGCAAGAGCCACTGGGGTCAATGCAGCAGTTGGCTACAAAGGTCAGAGAGTTACTGCTCCTGCCACTAACTCAGTCAAGTACGTACATGCAGCCTGAAGCGAAATGTGGGAGGAGGAATTAGTTGTAGGGACAGCCAGTCAACCAGGAATTCTTATCTGGCTCAGATTTTAATCTGAGAGGAAGAATTCAGAGGGCCTGTAATGCTCATCCCTTCCTAAGAACTTCTATCTGGGCAGTTTCAGCAGCATTTCTACTTTTCACCACTGAAGGCAGCAAGCATGTAAAGGGTTAATAGGGTACACGGGTGTCCAGTGTAATCCAGATTCCTGTATGATGCCCACATTTTATGTATCTTCTACCAGAAACATCAACGTTTCCCACAGTGGAACTGTCCTTACTGAAAACGAATATCCACTGAAGTCAATGGGACCTGCTTCCAAACAAATGGATTTAGGATTATGGTATTTATCAGGTGTTAAATTTAATGCCTTCTTTTTGAAAGCTGGTGAATGTTGACTAACCCAGATAAATATTGTGGTTGATTGACAGATAGGATAGAATTTTTGCGTTCTCCAAACCATGACATTTAAAACAAAGAAATAAAATAAGAGAACTTTTATTTCTATGGGGACTGAACAAACACATTATTAACACCTTGTTAACTTCTGAGCAGTTCCCAAACATAAGAAGTCAATGAAACTATTCTGTGTAGTTTTATAACTAGAAAAAATAACAGGTGATAATTCTCAGTAAATAGTTTCTCATTCTTCTTGTCAGCCTTATCTTCCTGAAGCAGCACAATGTTCCCTTCAGTTAAAAACAACAGGGAAGTTATTGGGAAGAACCACAGTTGCTTGAAATGATATTGAATTATGTATTCAGCAGAACAAAAACAAGATTGCTTACTGATTCCAACTGACAAAGAGCAGCACAGCTGATGTCTAGCTTTCTATCATAAATTCTAAAATCCTAAAGAAGTTCACCGAAATGGTTCCTCATTTCACCTCTAATGAAATGAATAGCTTTTCTATTTTAAAAAGTTTGTTTGATTTAGAAAGAAATTGCCCACTGCTTTTAACCCCATTCGAAGGGTGGCCTGAATTGAACTACATATAAAAAGGCCTGTTGATTTTTGTATAGTTTAGATCAAATGTGGGGGTACCTTTGGCACTCCAGATGTTGCTGAATCACAGCTCCTATCATCCTTGGCCATTGGCCATGCTGGCTGAGACTGATGGGAGTTGTAGTTCAGAAACATCTGGAGGGCAAAATGTCCTCCACACTTGATCTAGATATTGACAATATTACCATCTCAGAAAGCCACACTATAGGGAATGTGGGGAAGACATGTAGAGTTAAAAGTGCCCATTACTTTAATCTGAAAATATGCTAAGCATGATTACCTTCTTTCAGAAGATGCTGGAAGCAGGAGAGGAATAATAATAACCCTTTGCCTATGATTTGGCTTGTGAGAAAGCTACTGAGGTGTGTGAGAAAGCAGAAGTATTGGGGGCTTTGCTGAAGGCCAGATGAGGCTGGGCCCTTGGGCTTCATCTGGCCTTCTTCTCTGTCTTACATCAATATATGCAACCAGGGGGAGCTCATGGCAGGTTTGTGAGCACATCTGAGTGAAGAGAAGGAGCTTAAGGATGTTTCCCTCTACTGTGAATCCAAACTCCCAAATTCATGCTTTGAAGGCTCAGCTTCTTCAGACTGGCAGGCCCATGGGATTCCTGAGGAAGAGACAGGCATATGGAAGCCATTCAGCCTGAAACAGATGATTATAGAGCAGCCTTCTCCAACCCTTGGTCAACAGATGTCATTGCACTCTAACTCTTGGACTTTTCACCATGGTAGTTGGAGATTACGGGAAGAGGGGATTGTAGGCCAACAACAATGCAGGGGGTGGACTAGATGACCCTCTGGGTCCTTTCCAACTCTGCAATTCTATTATTCTAACATCTGGGGACCTAGGGTTGGGGAAAACTGCTCCAGAGCAACCATGTGCAAAGCAGTGAGTGGAAAAAATGGATTCATTCGGTTAACTGTTTTCTCTTTCCAGTGGTGTGTCTTTCAAGTGCTTTCATACAACACATTGTGTGTGTGTGTGTGTGTGTAATATCCAGTTCATGTATTGTATTGGGGGCGGGCAGCAAGAAACTAGTTTAAGAGGAAAATCAGAACTAGAAGCTCTGAATGATGAAAAACATGCACTGCAAAGCTTCCAACCTTTTCAAATATTCCTGGGTTTTCTGATATCGAAACCTTTCTAAAATATTCAAAACATTATTAGATCAAGCATTTCCCTGCAAAGCACAATGAACGAAATACAGCATTTCAGCTGACAGACTAGACACAATAACAGAGTGAAGCCTAGGGGAAAGGAAAGACTTCAAGCTTTGCTGGCACACACTCCATAAAAGGGATGCTCAGCAGACTTTTTGGGTCACTGGTAATCAAGAACATTAAAACCCAGTCAGATAGTAGAAGTGGGAACAAATCCTTTCATACTCCTGTAAAGGGAGGCAGCAGCACTATCTGGGGGAATAATCAGACAACCTTTTCTTATAAACAAGTAATGCCATGGCAGACAGTGCTGTTACTCAAAGCCTGTTGCATAAGGGAAGCTGCACTGGCTCCAGAATGCAGACACACAGCTGTCCTGAACAATCAACCTTCCATTTAAAAGCACACTTAGCTGGCAAGTGCCAACAGGATGGCAGACACAACAGGGCCACCGAGAAACAATACAGAAGTGCCCGCCTGCTCGGAGGAGTCCCCCATTTTGCAAAAGGCACAAAACATCTTTGTAGGGAAGAGGGAGGACCTAAAGAGGGCTGCAGAAGATGGGAAGCAGGTAGAATGCACCACTCCATAGTAACCATTTTAAAATTGCAAACAACTCAGACTTCAACATGCAACTGGTGCAAGAGTGATAAGCATGGGCCAATGCAAGTTCCAAGTTCAGAACTTGCCTTCCAAGATTACTTTAGCCCAACTGCTATCTCTCAATCTCAGAAACAAACACGAACACTATAGCAAGGTGGCTGCAAGAATTCTGAGACAATAGAGGCGAAGTGTTTTGACCGCTATAAAGTGCTGTATACATGCAAGGTGTTATTCTGCACATTGGATGAAGTGATTGTGGATACCCCAGTGCCGTTTGTAGTATTCTTCTATCTCAGTCGCTGCTTTTAATGCATCCAATGCTGGAGTCCTAAGCACACTCACCAGGGAGCATGCCCATATTCAACTCAGTAGGGCTTAATTCAGGGTAAACATGCTTTAAGATTGCACTGAATATTACGCTAGCATAAATATATATACTAAATAATTAAAGTCTGAAGTGAATATGGCGTATTTCTAGGCCAAACTTTTACTTTCCTATTAAAATTTCTCATTAATGAGTCCTTGTTCCAACTGAATGGAGTGCAAGCTATGAGCAATTTTTGAAGAAGAAAAATGAAATATGCATACATGCAGAACTTGGGTAGACTCTGCACTTAAGTCTATGCAAATGGTCTGTAATGGAATGATGTACTCGTTAAGAGCCGGGGGCTCTGGGCAGCCTCAAATATAAATTTAGAATGAAGCCAAGGTAAACCAAGCTATTTCTTGTGGAGATAAACTTTAAAAGGGAAACTGAAATTGGTTAGATCAAAAAGTCCAAATGTTACCTCAGAAATGCAGACTTTGTAGAGAGTGTGTTGTAGCCCAGACTAACACAGTTTTTGGTTAGTACATCCAACTGCTTCCAGCTGGTGGGATAAATAGGATTTTATGGATTTCCCTTGAGGACGGTCTGTTACATTGATCATATAATAGAGCTTTGTTTCCAATCGGGGCATCCTAGTTTAATCCTAACCACAAATAAATTATATATATATATATATATATATATATATATATATATATATATATATATATATATATAGAGCTTTTTTCTTGATTGACCACATTATTTTAAGCATCTGTATTTTAGGATGGGACAGGGATCTTCTGGCGGGTCATTGTGTATCTGGCAATACTGTGGCTGTCAAACCCATGGGAACATGACTTTTCTCCAAGTACAGATAACACTCCTAAGTGCAACGCTGGAACCAGCAATAGCAGCAGGGGGCCATATGCCAAGAAACAAGGAGGCACAGTTCCCAGTGGACTTTCAGGGGGAGCATGTCAAGCCCACAAGGGCAGCCATACCTTGTCTACATTGGCTGGAGACCCCCACTGCAACGCCGACACAGGAAATACCATGCTGTTCAGACTAAGCTACATAAATAACTTAAGTTTACATATTTGTGTGGGTGTGTGATGTGTTCCAGAGAATATAGAAGTAGGTTAGGAAGGATGGACTCATGCACCAGAATAAAGTGGAAATGTGGTAGAAGGATAGGCAGAACCCCTTAAGACTGCAGGTGAGAGATCACCTTTCTGCATGCTGCCCCTTCAGAAATATACCCCCACAAGCAGAAAAAATAGACCTGCAGCACTTGTATGCTAGTTTTCCATTGAGGGACATTCCTAACAGATCTGTATCACCCCCATCTACATTTTGATTCTACCACCTCATTCTGCAACATGCTTATTCTGCCACTGTGCATTTGGCAGAACTTGGCTATTGTTCTGGAATCTGAAAAATTATAGCCTTCCTATAAGAGGTACTGATCAAATTTGCCTGTTTCAATATATTTCTATCCTACTTGTCTTCCATCATGGACCTCAAGACTGCCTGCCTACATGGGACTCCCAAATCCTATTCAGGCACTGACGGGACCCAGATGCACTTAGCTGTAGCATGGTTACTGCATCATGCGTCTTCAACCCAAGGCATGCCTGAAGGCATGCCTTGGGTTGAAGGCACTGTGCAGAATAAAGTGGTAGACTGTGGCATGAATACTCCATTGGAGAGAAAGTGCAAGGTAGTCCTGTCTTTGACTTGCTAACTCACAACTCATAGGAAGTCTTCTCTGTACAAGAAACATTAAAAACTTACAATATTCTATCTGTGGTCTGATGTGGTACAACCCAGAATTCTACTACCTTATTCTGCATAATGTGTATAACAGCTCTCAGCTCAGAATGAGGTCATAAATTATGGGCCATACTAAATCAAAATGCACACATGGGCTGAAGAGATCCTCTTTATCTAGCCAAATTTTGACCATTAGTTTGGGATGTTTCAGGCATATTCAGTTGTGAAAGGAAAGCTACCTGCTGGCATTTGTGACCAGAGGAACAGAAACATTAGAAAATGATAAACAATGAAGCAAAAGATGTCCCTCAAGACACAGTCAGCATGAAGGCTTCCACATTGGGTTAAATATTTACAGACTATACATCAGCCTAGCACTTACAAAGTCAACTGTGGTGCTTAAGGATTATGTATTTGAGCAATACTGTACTATGGATTTGACAATTTCTGTAAATCATAGTTTCATTACACACCCAGGTTCAAACTGTAAACAGAGCAGCCAGATGCACACACATAGGGTGGGATGGCGGAAGAGAACTGTATTCCTGTACCCTTAACAAAATGTCAGAACATGCAGTTTTTCTCCTGCGTAGCACAGCTTCTTTTGCATAGCTCCTGAAAGGTACAGAAACCCATTTTTTCTCCATTCAAGTGGTCAACAAAAGTAAACTCTGCAACTGTTTGATAATGGCACAGGGCTTCTTTTGTAACAGGATTCATCAGCACAGAGTACCACCACCTCTCTCTCTTTTTTGCCCATGGTAGCCATTTTGTGTTGGCACCCACAACACATCATTTAAAAAAGGGGGGGAGCACTGCTTGTATCAATTGACAGAATCTGGGAGGAATTACACTCATATTAAGAGATTCAGGCTGTCTTTAATTACTTTACAGATCCACACACAACTGCTAGTGAAATCATCCCAGAGAGATCAATGCAAAATTTTCACACACACACAGGAGATAGTATTTTGAAGGGGGCAGTTAGGTATATAGGACATTAGAACCGCAATCTTGCATCTGCTCAATATGGTGTCATCCAATTTAAAGTTAACATGAGATAAGTGAGTCCATAACTTTAGTTTTTGAGTCCATAGCCCCTATTGTAACACAGCACAGCTGCTGGAAAGTGAGTGAAGCAGATATCAAGGGAGATTATGTGGAAATGTTCCTAATCACACCATCATTCTAAAAATGTCTCTTCATCTAACTCTGGTATCAGCGTTGAGCCCCTGGCAACTAGAGAATGTCAACTATGAAGGGCTGTTTGCCAGCTTCGTCCTGTAGGCAGACACATGCAAGGGGCTAAAATTTAGCCGCTAAATTAAGAACTCGTTAACTGCCATGTGAAAAATGTGGCTACATATTTACTTGCTTCTTACTGAGTGGCAAATCTGGAAGTTTGTGGGCCAATCTTATGAGAGAGATAATTTCCTTTTCAACGAATAGATGAGTCACTGGCAACAGAAAGTTCATATGCTCCCTCATTGTACATGCTACATTTTAAGCTTCACAAACACCTTTGAGAAAGTCCACAAACCATTTTTGTTTCATTTTGCTTGCTCCTTAAAAAAACATCCTTCATGTTTTTCAGGTTTTCCTTCACAGAAGTTCAGGATTGTGCTGGACTTCTACAAGTCATGAAAATCATGACTAAGCCCCCCACCTCGAGCATCACTGAGCTGTGGTTTGGACACATTACTTGCTCTGCCTTGTGAGCATCACACACTCTGGCCATCTATTCCAGTGGGGCTGATTTACTGTTGCTATACAGCCCCCAACGGCATGAGCATAAGATGCATAGCAACAGGGCTTTGTGGATATCACCATGGGAGTTTAATTATAAATAATCCTAATGGCTTCTAATCTACCTCCCACCCACTTGCAAATTAAAAAAAAAAAAACACCTGTTAAAACTTTTTGAAAAACACAAATTAACATGATCCTAAGATGACTGCAAAAAGTGTGGGCAGAGGTACCTAGACAACCTTCCAGGCATTTTTGTGAATTGAACTATGGGCTATAATTATGATTAAAACCCCAGAAGTCTTAATATTATACCCAATGACTACAGGGTATATTAATCAGTACATTAATGTTTGGCTATGTTTTGACATTCATAATAAAGCTTAAGAAATGGGAGAGCAGGGAATAATTATGGGTTAGGAAGAGAGAGCAAAAGCAATCTTGCCAATGCCAGCTAAAATACATTCCCATCAAATGGAAAAATAGATTCTGTGTTGTTACCGTTAGCAGCTGGCATCAGGTTGTTTGCTTGGATTTTTTAAAATAAAAACATCAATGGATCAAGCTTTTTGCGTGGTACTGAACCAGATAAACATATAACTCTTTCTGTATTTTTACAATCATGCCTTGGGTATTAAAGCAACTGATTCTGTATATAAAGGTAACAATTTTAATACAACCAACCTTTCCATTTCGTATCATATCTAGGCTGCAATCCTCTTTAGTCTTCCTCATATGTATTGGAGAGAAATCTATCAGGTTTGCAACCAAACCTAGCACCTTTGCATTTCCTGAACAAATGGACCAGGAATGGGGAACCTCACACCCAAAGGTTATATGTGATCCTTCTAGTCCCCTCTTTCTGGCTTTCAGGACTGTCCCCAGGCACCGACCCTGCTTTGCCTCCTTCTTGAGAGAACTGCCTGGATACAATGTGCCGTTGATCTCTTTGATGCATTTTTATGTTGTTGTTTTTGTGTGTGTGAACATTGTGCAGCTGGAGAACTACATCACAAAATTCAGATTAAGCGCAAATTTCAAAAGATGCCTGAATTTTGCTTCTCATTTTGTTTCGGAAAGTGCAAATTCAATAAATTCAGCTTTAAATGCAAACTGGATTAAATTCTTCCCCCAGCCCTAGCACGAATTTACCCCTAAAACACAATTTGAAAACTATCCATGATCCACATATGAGATACCAAAACAATTCCCGTGAGACTACATAGGAAAATAAAGGGACAATACAGTTAACCCTCCAGAGCTGGAATAATTAGTCGCTTTTAACCCTCTCCCTGCACAGTGTTTTGTCTGACAGCTGGCACATGAAATCCCCCTCTTAAATGAGCCTTTGCTCCAGCAAACAATCCTGGAGCCCACATGGAGTGCAACGGTGCCGTCACCAGACTGCCATTTTATACACGGGAAAGGGATGTTTCAACTCTTTACGCCAATAACCACATTACATAGGTGTCCTAAATTAGCTTTAAAAAAATAAAATGACACTGTCATACAGACAGGAAACAACTAACAATCCAGTATTGTTAACAGAAGAAAGGAAATACTGTTCTTAGGTTCTGCAACAGTAGCCCTGATTATCGCCATGCACCAGGCTATCTTTGCTACTCTGCAGCCTAGACATCTTCAAGGTCTATAATTAGTGTCCTCTATTGTACGGACAGAATCAGCTCTGGTTTCAGAATTCTTGAAAGAAATTTCTCAGTGCACACAGCTTTTCACATAAAGGAGGCCACTGTACTGCTGCTGTGCCTCTCCAAGTGGTTCTGTAGGTGGTCATTTAAACAACAAAGAGAGTTCAAGGGTTTGTAACAGATTTCTGCTGCTTAATAATTTCACAGACATTTACATTCGAGAGAGAGAGAGAGAGAGACTCCTGCCATGCAATTATGTGTAGATTTAAGACTAGCCCTCTTTTTTCCCCTGGTCCTTGTTAAAAGTCTGGGCCATGTGTAGTTTGCAGATGAAAAATCAGGTCACACAATCAAGAGAAGCAAATTGCCCCAGCTGTTGGGGTCTTAGGGGAACCAAGCCCCTGTTTTCTTTCCTGTGTTCTTCTGCACACTTCACCGGTTCCTAACTGTACACTTTGAAAGTCTTGTTTTGCTCCCCGTGAAGGGAGGAACTAAGACAACAATGTAGCTAAGCTATCAAGCTGTACTACGGGGAAATTCTTAATATTGGCAGGACAGGCATTAAGAGGAAGGACGACTGAAAGATTGCCTTTGGATTATTACTTTCATTACATTGCAACTGTTTTAATGATGGGATGACCTTCCCTTTTGAGACTGAAATCTCAGTGGCACTGTACGCACCTTTTAAACACTCATTAAAAACTCTGTGCCACAGAGAAGGCTGCCAGTTCCGCCAATTCCCTGAATGTGTTGTGTATTTTCCTCAGTCCCTCTCACACGCACAAGCCTGGAATCAAAAGCACCCTGAACAATGTACCACATTTACACAGGAGACTTTAAGTGTGCTGCACCAGTTGTATCCACAAACCACCACCCCCTGGTTCACTTTGAAAAATTGGAAGATTTTTTTGGAGGGCATTGTTCCACAGCCTTAAACAATCTTAGGGAGAACTTTCCCCCGTATCACCCTTGATAGTCACTGAAGATCAGTGAGAGACTCCCTCCTTGTCCTGCTACCATCTTGTAGACACTAGCAAGGCGGGAGCTTTATCTGTTTGAGTGCCTTTTCTAGGGAACAAGCTCCCCTCCGAATTGTGGCAGGCGCCAACATTTCCGCCATTTTTATTTTCCCAACTGCCTATGCAGTGAGTTAATACCAGTTTGTTCTTCCTTTTTCATTATTACTTTTGCATATGTGCTGGTTCCACATGAATGTCATTTCTGACATTTTATACCACTTTGAGATTTCAATGAAGAATGATAAAAATAATTTAAATAAATAAAATTACAGTGATACCTTGGTTCTCAAACAGCTTGGCTCCCGAACATTTTGGCTCCCAAACGTCGCAAACCTGGAAGTAAGTGTTCCGGTTTGCGAAGGTTTTTTGGAAGCTGAACTTCCACACAGCTTCCGATTGACTGCAGGAACCTCCTGCAGCCAATCGGAAGCTGCGCCTTGGTTTTTGAACGGTTCTGGGAGTAGAATGGACTCTGGGAACGAATTAAGTTTGACAACCAAGGTACCACTGTATATCTAGTGATGTGAGGGAATTGGTAGAGGTTGGGAGGGAGAGAGATCAGCCTTAATGTCACCAAAAAAGAAAAACAACCTCCACCTTTTGAACATTCAGAAAAGAAAGATTTGAAAACTCCAAATGGTTTCAGTACAGCCCCACCTCCCCTGGTTGTTTCCCCCTTCAACAACAAAATGCCTTTTCAAATGGGGAAGGGGGTAACTGGTGCCAGGAGGGGCTCACAGAGAGGCACCTGTCTGATTCTCAGCTGAAAATGATACGCCCAAGCATTGATATCACTTCCTTCAGAGCGACAAGCTCCATGATTGCAGGAGGAACTGATATTCCTGAGAATGCTCAGGAGTGCCATTTTAATAGAAGCACCTGCATATGAGCTCCCCCTTTGCAAAGGTAAGGCATTTTTACTGGCAACGAGGGGGGAAACTGAAGGCTGGCGATGGCAGTGATGAATGATGAACCCCTTTTCCAATCTGTTCTAGTCTCCAAGTAGCTAGGCTCAACTGGAAATGGGGCATACCGTTGTTAATGGGGTGAGTTTCAAAGCCTCTCCACACTTATCTAGATCTATAAACCCTAACCAATGAACAATCCCCAACCCAAACAAATGTTTCAATTATACTGATGCTTTTATTGAAAAAGATTTGATAACATTTTACTCACTTCCTTGCACCATCAGAATGCAATAGGCCCAAACTTCCCAGTTCTGTAATGCGTTGCAAGATAACCTTTTTAGATCTGCTCACTGTTGTTGCCTGGGTCTCACCTCTTGGGCCCACACAGCCTACGACCCAGCCTTTCCACATCATCATGGAGCAAACACCTCTATTCCAAAGACGACAGCTAAGGAACTCTGGCTAGGAGAGGGGGAAAGGTGTGAGGAAGCCACAAACTGTCCTGTTGGCACCGCAACTCCCCTGTGCCAGTCCTTTCCACCATTTTCCCTTCTAGAATGGCTGGTGTCGCCCTGATGAGCAGCCAGGGATGTGATGGGAAGGAAAAGCAGCCAGTTGTCCCACACCCCATTGCATGTACTCCTGGGCAGGTCTCCCATTCAGTTACTAGACACGTGTTGAGATCCAAGAGTGTACTAGGCACAGTCCCTTCCAATGTTGCTGTGTGGCACCAACCTCACTGCTGCTCCCACCCACCCCACTTGACAAAGCAGCAGCTGTACTGCCTGTGTTAGAAGGCACGTCACTACTGAAAAACCTGGTCCCTATCTAGTAGGCTTACATCCCTTTGTGTGAGTGCAGCACAAGCATAGTTTGGCGCTGTGTGAATCAACTTTCACTTAAGCAACCCTCAAAGACTTATCGTTTTCCCCAATTTGTGTTGTGCGGCATCTAAATTTGCTTGAAATAAACGTAAAATAATTTTAAGCGAGAATGTTTGGTACCATGGAGATTCTTCTGGTATGAGCACCTAGTTCACCTACACAGCTTTCAAAATGGCTAAGTGAGGGTGGGAGGAAAGGCCCAACATTTTCCCTTTGATTTTCTGACAACTGACCTGAAAGACAGGAGCAACGCTAGTAGTGTCTGGGAAAGGCTGGAAGAAACAGACGGGCTCTTTGGCAAGTGCTTCATTTCTAAAGGAAGGCATGCTGGGTATTAGGACCCCATCTTCCAACAATAAGGCTCTTCCCCAGACCCAGGTCTCCAAATGTAAGGAAGTAGCTCATCACTACTCTGTTGCAAAAGAAAGCCATTCTGAACATACTTGAAGGATCTCGTTTTATTAATATCCCCTACCTTTTCAACTCATTTTTTAATTTAAAAAAATCAAAACACTTTGAAAACCCCAAATTTGGGAAGAAACTATATGATAGACATCCATATAAAAATAAGAAATTGACTTCGAATGATTAAGGCAACAACTCTGTGCAAACTTGCTGACCGTAAGTTCCATTGAACTTGGTGGAATTTACATCTGAGTTGATGTGCACATCTGAGTAGATGGTTTTTTCATAGTGAAAACACACACAGAGATAACTCCTGGCATGGACTTTCATGTCCAGCATCAAATTCATTGGCACTAGTGATTTTTTTTGTTGCCTCTCCCTAAATATCCAACTGTTTTCATTCGAAAAACATTTCTCTTTTATTTTAAAGGAAATTCAGTCCGATATCCAAACAAACAGACCTCCCTCACATCATGTCAACATATGATCGGGACTCTCTGATGTCTGTGTTTCTATCAGAGGAAAATGCAGTGTGCTTATTTGTATAACTGGCTCACGCTGCAAAATTTGTATTCTTGCCTCTTCAGTTATGGTCTGCAATTTTCTAGAGCGGAGCTAATACCGCAGACAAATGTTCCTATGTCAGTACTAGATATACATTTGTTGTTTCAGCTTTGACTCAGAAAGCATAGCAGGCAGTATCAATATGGTTAGGGCAAGCAAAAACAATTATGAGAAACATCAGCAGTATATACCTAACTGTTAAACAAAAATGTATTTTTCTCTTATTCATAGAAATAACAAAGTGAGCCATTAGTTCAAAGATGCCATTAATTTTGAACATTTATCTCCATGACTTTGTTGAGTGTTCAGGTGAGCTTTCTTTATCTCTGTTATTTTTAATGTATTTTTATTAAAGATTTCTTGGTTTACAAAAGTATGTGCAGTCTCTTTTTTCAAGTTACATTTTCTACAGATCAGTTTCATTTGTTCAGGCATTAATGTTCTGCTTTGCAGGACACAGGATGAACTGCTGTAATGTAATGGCTGAATCTGAGATCCTAGACATATTAACCTGGGAGTAAGTTCCACTGAACTCACTGGGACTTACTTCTGAGTAGACATGCATAGGATTAGGCCACATGAGGCTGATCTATAAACTGGACAGGGTTGTTACACTTAAAAGGTTGCATGCAAATCTTAATTTTAGAAATAAATCAATAAATAAATCAGAACACCCTCCAATTTAGACCTCTGCCTTGAACATCCTGGAAAGCCCTAGGTAAATCATACTCCTCAACCATGCAGGCCTACCAATAGGCAGCCTTCCTCAACCTGATGCTCTCCAGATGTTGTGGGACTGCATGCTGGCTGGGGCTGATGGGAGTTGCAGTTTAACAATATACAGAGGTTGGTGAAGGCTGAGGTAACGTGAGGCAACTACCTTAAGGTATTTGGGTATTGTGGAAGGCCAGCAAATTGTTACTTTTTGATTTATTCTTATTGTATTTTTAATCCCACAAGAAACATTTATGGAATTTTGTGCTGAGGGTGCCAAAATAGCCCAGGCGGCCTTTCATGCTATGTACCTCAATCTGGGAAGGGGGCATTTTCTGTTCCACCTCAGGCAGCAAGTTGTCATGAACCGATCCTGCTATCTGCTGCAATGCTACTACATGTCTGTTCCTCACAAGGCTGCTGCAAGGATTCTGATATAATATACATTAAGCATTTCAAGCATTCTCACTTACTATATAAATGACAAGGGTTTTATTACATCCTCTTGCCAGATTACCACACCCAAATCACAAGCACAGACTAGAATGCCAACTTCACTCAGAAACACTGAATGAATAGAAAACCTACTCTTTAGCCCTGCCCACCCAGATTTTGAGTACATATGGGGAGGTTAAAAAAAAAAGGTAAAGGTAAAGGACCCCTGACAGTTAAGTCCAGTCGCAAACGACTCTGAGGTTGCGGCGCTCATCTCACTTTACAGGCCGAGGGAGCTGGCATTTGTCTGCAGACAGTATTTCTGGGTCATGTAGCCAGCATGACTAAGCTGCTTCTGGCACAACGGAACACCAAAACCAGAGCAGCGCACAGAAATGCCATTTACCTTCCCCCTGGAGTGGTACCTATTTATCTACAGTGCTTTCGAACTGCTAGGTTGGCAGGAGCTGGGACCAAGCAACGGGAGCTCACCCCCTCATGGGGATTTGAACCGCCAACCTTCTGATTGTCAATCCCAAGAGGCTCAGTGGTTTAGACCACAGCGCCACCCGCGTGCCACTATAGGGAGGTTAAAGTGTGTTAAATAGTAACTAATCCCAGGTAAGTGATCTTGAGTGTAAAATTAAGAGTATGATGATCAAAAGTTCAGAGCTATGTTTTGTATTTATGTCTGCAAAAACAGTTTTATTGGGTTGTGTTTTTTTTAATAACACCCCTTTTTGAATTACTTAAGGAATTAAAGCAAAGCCCACCTCGGGAGTTCAAAGGATGTCCTTCTAGATGGGGCCAGTGTAGAAAAATATCTTGCACATTCTTCTGTTACAAAGGATTCTGATTCCACAAAAAAATATTATTATCAGATTGTCTGTCTCTCATGAAGTTGCTCCCTCTTTCAATTCAACTTCAACAGGTATTACATGAAGAGGATTCCTCCCCCAATATATCTTTCATATCTTTTCAGCATTTTTATCCTATTTTAAAATTTGTCCATCATTTTTCATCTTTCTGGCTCTAGAAAGCTAATAAAAATTGATAGTCTCCCTGAGGAAAAACAGGTGAGGAGATAAGAAGAATAAAAAAACCTACATTATGTCATTCCCATAAATCTTTCCAAAATAAACAGTATTTCCCTTTCTTGTTAAATGCTTTTTAAAGATCAGATTCTGGTTTGTTTTATTAAGCATTCCTTCAGTGCTGTGGTAATCTGACAACGGTCCCGTCATTAACAGTTAACTACCTTACTTAGTCTGCATGGTAGGTTACTTTCTAAAAGCAACACTCAACGCAGGTTCTACAAGAAGCCTGCAACACACAAAGAGAACTGACAAATTTCTGAGCCAACAAATTGTGCCCGGAGAGGTTCCAAGGGTAGGCTTTGGTCGAATCCAATAAAAGCAATTCATAAAATTAAAGCTGCAATCAACAAACACTTTATCTGGGAGTGAATCTCATTAAATGCAGACTTACCGTATTTTTCACTCCAAAAGACGCACTTTTTTCCTCCTAAAAAGTAAGGGGAAATACCTGTGCGAATGGTGGTCCCTGGAGTGAATGGTGGTCCCTGGAGCCGAATTGCCCAGGGGCCAAAAGAGGACTGTGCTTTTTATTTTACAAAGGGGGGTGTTGAAAGGACCCTGCTCAGCTGCTGATCAGCAAGAGATCAGGAGAGAGATAAGAGTCCCGGCTCCCTTTCAGCCCCGCCCTTTGCCCAGGCCTCCATTGTTGAATGTGCTGCAGAGGGAGGTTGTTTGTTTCCCCAGAAACATGTGACCGGCTGTCTGGAAACTGTAGAAACGGCTCCCTTTCCTTAAGAAGCTGTAGAAATGTGAGTTTGCAAAAAAGCTGCAAAACGTTGAGCTGATCCTCAAAAAACCCAGAGATTTTAGAGGAGGAAAACCAGAAAAATAATTTTTTTCTTGTTTCCTCCTTTAAAACGAGGTGCGCCCTATTGTCCAGTGCGCCCTATGGAGCAAAAAATACAGTACTTCTGAGAAGGCATCTATGGGATTGTGCTATAAATTAGGGCCAAGACTAGTAACAGAGCAAATGAAACAGATTCAGGGTCCTGTTACAGGTTAGGGTTCCAGGACCATATATTTATTATACTCCAGAATCTCAAGTGTGGTCTAATGAACAGAGCCCTTGCATGAAAATGAACTTCCTAGTTCACCGCAATTCATGTGAGATAACCAGCCTCATATAACCAACAAGCTTAAGTTGAATTAATGCATGAAGGAGTTGATACCATAGAATAAGCAGTCCTTTAGCTATGTCCGTTTCTCTTACATTGGGAGGAAAAGGGCAACTGAGTCTATTGTGCACCCCAAACCTATAAACCTTTGTATACCCAACGGTTTGCATGTACCAAGCAGACTTCAGATGTCTTTAAACTGAAGCCCTCACACCTCACATGGTTTGTATTTTTTATTGGATTCTGTCTATGAATCGCTTCCTATAAAACACACCCCAAAGCGTTTTCACAGCAAAAACATCAACAATAAAAGCAGTTCCATATATACAAACAATTACAACAACTCTGCCTGTAAAAACATTTTCAAATCTAATAGAGATACAGATTGAGATTTTTTTTTAAAATCCACTTGCTGGAAAAAAGGAAAGCAACAGAGACAGTGCCTATCTGACATGTAACAAGAGACAGTTTGGAAAAGTAGGTGTCGCCACACTAAAGGTCTGGTCCCTATAACTACCTGATGGGATGGTATCTGCAAGAGGCCCTCTCCTGCAGAGCTCAGTGATTAGTTGAGCATATAAGGGGTGAGATGGTCTTTTAAAATTGTGTTAGTTTTCAAAAGCAAATTGCCCTGTGCCCTGGGTTTTTCAGAGGGGGGGAAGAGGGGGGAAATCAAACACCTCACCAGGTAAACAGAGTTAATATCTGAATTGTCGTCTCAGTCCTGATTAAATTTTCAGATGGAAACATGATATAATCTTAAGCAATGACTCCCAGACAATTTTTGCCCTACAACTATAATATTTTGAAGGGATCAAAGCTAGAAATGAATGCATAACAGTGATCTCATGACAATTTACAAGCCACCTGTGGGTGGTAATTCATACCCTGATTGAATTTTGTTGTAAAAAAGAAAACTTTTACAGTGAATAACCTTGTCTTTCTATGGACTTTTTCTTCATGGTCTACCGCATTCAGAGTGAACCTAAATTATTCTCCAAAAGTGTTCAGGGGAAAGAAACATGGCACCTCCTATGCTTCCAATGTTGTTGTGGCTGACCAAATTCAAAAGAAGTATTCCATCCATCCTATGTGGTCCAGATAGGGGAATCTTTGTCAACTCAAGAGCCACAGTCCTACATTGGAATCCTACCAGAAGCTGCAAGCCAGTGGTGGATCAATGGCAGCAAAACATCTTGAGGTGGTTCTGGCCTAGCAAAAAGGTATTTGTTACGGCTGATCCAAAAATATAGGTAATGCAAAACCATTCTCTTTGGATAGTCATTTGGAGCCAAGCCAACATGTGCTTCTTTCAATAACACCCATAGTGAGACAGATGTGATGTGGTAGCATGAAAATCTGAACCAGCAAAACAAAACACAACTGGACCAGCCAGTCTACCATTAGTATTCCTGTCCAGTCCTTTGAATCTGAAGTTTGTTTGCTTTTTACTGACATGAGATCAAAGTCTCCTAAAAACAGCACCTCCGGCACTCAGCCGTCATACAGCCCACATCAGATCTTTAATATATTTTTGGTCACTGTTTTTTTTTTTTTTTTTTTTAAAATTAACTCCCATGGCACCATCTCGTCTCAACGTGACTGTAATTAAAATGGCACATGTGGTCCATAACACTGGGGGGATGAGTATTGCAGTTTTCTTTCCAGTCTTCCTGATGGAGAGTTTGGAAAAGAAGACTTGTGTGCCATCACTGTGAAAACAATGGCAATATTTTTTAATTTTTTTGCCCTTGAGAGATGGGATCCAGTTGCTGTCAATAATAAGCTTGCTTGCTTGCTTGCAAAAGGAATGAAAATCATCACATCTCTGTGTCCCAGTCCTATGCTCAAACCCATTAGGGCTATGCAGTAACTGGAAACACATGGCTATTTTAAAAATAAAAATTTCACCATTGCCACTTGAGAGGTGGTAACCCACTGAGTATATTCAGTTCCATAGAGAGAGCCTCTTAAGAAGTGATTGGTACCATGCAGGCCAACTGACTAGTGCATCTAAATGCATTCTGATTGGTGCTTGCATATTTCTCTGCTAAGGTTCATTACATAAAAGCTTCACACCGTTTCCTCCAGAATCTCAAAGCCACATTATTTCTGTCCCACTGCCCCGCAGCCCCAATCACATCCTTCTATTTCAACTTTAACAGAAACGTCACCCGTGGGTCTATCTCTATCCCATTCTCTGGCCAATCAGCTCACTGCACTACTCAGGCAATCCCAATCCAAAAGTATTGCTATGGCCAGGAAGTCTCTCTCCTCCACCGTCGTGCATTTTACTTAGCCCTAGCAGTTTCACAGGCTCCATCTCTCCTGTTTTCAAGAGGGCAGTACACTCAATCAAGGCACGAGAATTAGCATAGATGGGAATCAGGAAGCTGTAGAGAGAGTTATAATTCTTCCTAATCCCTAGGCTGGCTGTGCAAATTATAATTGCAAAAGTAACACATACATAAGTAGAAGGTAAGGAATTCAGGACTGTCAGAATCCCATACAGTTTTCAGAACCAAGGGTACAGAAATCCTCTAAAAAGCAGAATGTGCATTTATGGCAAGCCACTCCAGTATCTCTGCCAAGAAAACTCCATGGACAAAGACAACAGGCATATAAAAAATGCCCCATAGGCCACATCAAACCAAACTGTTGACCAACTCCAGAAGGAGCAATACCAGAATTGCATTTTAGCAGGCAAGAGTATCCTGCATGAAATTGCTGAAACAATTCCCAGGTTTGAGGGAACTCTCTTCCCAAGGCAGCCCTGTGAGACACAATCTGAAATCCAGTATGTTCCCTCCCCTCTGGAGAGGCTTTTCAGTGGGTACAAGGCACAGGAAGGAGGATAAAGGAAGATCCATAGCTCAGGCTCATCTTCCACTCTGGCAGTTTCAGGAGAAATCCTTTATTTTAGCATTTTATTTGCTCAAATATACTTGGGAGGATTAAATATGATGGTGCTTAGTCTAAATTGACACCCTCAACTCAATGTAATCTAGTACAGCCCACAGGGTGTAAAAACTTTAATCAATAAATATAACTGTACTTAGATCACACTACATCCAGGAGGAGACATTGCTGAACACCAGTAATGATTCTGCATATCTAGGCCAGGCTTGATTATATGCTGTAATAAACACTAGGGAGGAAAAGGAGCTAATTCTTGAGTTTAGTTACCCTTTGCAGATTCATGGCTCCATGAACAAGCCTCCAAAGTTGAAACTTCAGATGTTTGGCCTCACAAATAGTTTTATTTAGCACATGTGCATCCCGCTCTTTGCGCAAGGGGTCAGAGTGGCATAAATGCAGCTCCTGTTTTGTCCTCAAAAGAGCCCTGCAAAGTAGTTAGCATGAAGAGTGGTTTGCCAGTGGCAGGTCAGTGCTCTATATTGAACCTGGGTTTAATTCATCAAATGTATGTCCTTCCTTCCAAAAAGGTGTGGGAATGTTATAAGGAAGGGAGGAGAGGATATATTGTTTTGATATTATCCCTCCTCATTCACACTAGTGCGTAAACAGCAGAGCACATTTCCTTTGCAACTTATTGGAAGCCAGTTGATGATTCATTAAAAAGGTAAAGGTAAAGGACCCCTGACAGTTAAGTCCAGTCACGAATGACTCTGAGGTTGCGGCGCTCATCTCACTTTACTGGCCAAGGGAGCCGACGTTTGTCTGCAGACAGTATTTCTGGGCCATGTGGCCAGCATGACTAAGCCGCTTCTGGCAAAACCAGAGCAGTGCACAGAAATGCCATTTACTTTCCCGCCAGAGCGGTACCTATTTATCTACTTGCACTTTGACATGCTTTCAAACTGCTAGGTTGACAGGAGCTGGGACCGAGCAACGGGAGCTCACCCCGTCACAGGGATTCAAACCACCGATCTAATCAGCAAGCCCTAGGCTCAGTGGTTTAGACCACAGCACCACCCGCGTCCCTGTTGATGATTCGTTAGAATCCTTTAATTAAGCAACCCTGTCTGGCTTCTCCAGTCTGGATTGTTCCTGGTAAATTTCCCCTTTATTTCCCTCTTAAAATAGCAACACAATACAGTCTTCTTTAAAAATAAGAATAAAGTTTCACTCACATTCAGTTCACAGCAGTGATATGAAGGCAGGCTTTATCTTGTGGTTACAGTGAAAAGAAGTCTGTGCTACATTTCAGACTTTCTGCTTGTGGGCTACATCCTACATGAAGGTTGAGCCATGCTAAGACTCAGGAGCCAGGACAGCGAGAGTCCAAGAGTAAGAGTAAGAGTTGAAGAGAGAGATGATTGCATGGCCAGCACTTTTATCTGGTCAGCTAGGGTCACACCCATCTACCTGGCCACACACAGGGTGAGGAAGCGCCAGAGCAGGTATGACAGGAAGTCTTCCCTGTATGGAGCCACATTCCCCTGTGTGTCCATTCTAGGCAACAGGAAAATGTTGTACTTGACTGTGCTAGTAATAATACATCCCACAAAAGGGAGCCCACCACATCCAACAGCTATTTATATTACCCAAAGCTGTCCAGCTAGTTGCTACACTGTCTTTAAATAATGCCCGTTCGAAAGACAGAGAAGCACTTGCGACTGCTTGATTCAAATCTATTGTAGGTTTGGTACTTTTAACAAAAGAAACTAGTCAGTCATACCACTCAAACCTTAACCACCTCCGTGTCAAGAACTGGAGGCACTTAGAAATCAGAGTAATTGATGCTCCTTCATCCTGAGATCAAAAAATTGCAACAGATGGAATAGGTACAGGTGGAAAAGAGAAGGAGGCATACAGAAAATGGAGGATAACTGAAAGAGGGTGCGGCTGCTAATAGCCAAATAATTAACCAAACTAGAAAGCCCTAAAAATGAAAACTGAATGTCTATTCACTCACACACAAATATAATATAAAGGATTTGAGATTACTTTATGTTAAAAATCACGAGGAGCTGGCAAAACTAAACCGTGGAAACTTCCGCTAGTCAGGCTGCACTGAGATGAAGAGGACACGTGTATTTGCATAAGTTTTTCCATTCGTTTCTATGGCGCAGCAGACTGCTCTGTGGGATTGTGCCCAGTTTGCATTTAGACTAGCAGAAGGCGAAGGCATTGCTGAATAATCAAAATTCTGAGAATATCCGCAGTAATGTGACAAACAGTTCTATGGAACCTCAAAGACTAACAAATTGGTTATGGCACATGCTCTCGGGGACTATAGCCCCCAAACTAACAAATGTGGTAGTCATGAGCCAGTGTGGTGTAGTGGTTAAGAGCGGCAGACTCGTAATCTGGGGAACCGGGTTCGCGTCTCCGCTCCTCCACATGCAGCTGCTGGGTGACCTTGGGCTAGTCACACTTCTTTGAAGTCTCTCAGCCTCACACACCTCACAGAGTGTTTGTTGTGGGGGAGGAAGGGAAAAGAGAATGTTAGCCGCTTTGAGACTCCTTCGGGTAGTGATAAAGCGGGATATCAAATCCAAACTCTTCTTCATGAGACTCTTTGTTGCTTTTGCTGCAACAGACTAACAAGGCTACCTTTCTGGAAACTGTTGCAATGGAAGACACTTGGCAATACAGATTCCAGTGCAAGAGAGGTTCTTGCACCCATTCTCTCTCGCATTTCATACCTGAACTTCTATGAAGCAGTAAATATGTTTGAGAAAACTGATTTCTGTGTATTACAGTGTGAACTGGCCTGCCCTACATCTCCAGAACTAATGTGCTGATCTGAACATAATTATATGTTCGATTTTGCACTTCTCCAACATTTTATGATACAGATGTAAAAGGAAAGGAACCACAGTGTGTTGAAATTCACATTTTAGGATAAAATGTTTATTGTTGTTGTTCAGTCGTTCAGTCGTGTCCGACACTTCGTGACCCCATGGACCAGAGCACGCCAGGCACGCCTATCCTTCACTGCCTCTCGCAGTTTATAAATGTTTATAAATGTACATATTTGAAAATATATTTTATACATGTTTAAATATATATTGTACCAGAAAATATCAGTACTTGAATATGAATTTTCAGGTTTTTTAAAACAAAGCAAATTAATGTGGAATTGGGGCAGAACAGAATTAACATGAATGAATATCTGTGAAGTTAGCATGGACCAGATATAGACTGATCAATCCACCCCTAAATGAAAATCAATTTAGATCTTTCTGTTCTATTTGAAATTAGCACACCTCTCCAAAGGGATCACTCCAAAGCATGGAAGAGTGTTGAGGGGCCCCCCTCTCTTTTTCCTCTTCTTGTGAGAAGAGCCAGAAAATCTGTCTGCCAAATTGTAGCCATATAACCTCATTTCTTTTATTCCATACTTCCTGTAAAGCGTACAAATGACACCAATGCAACTTAAAAATAATAATAATAATCAAGCTCCCATTTATCAGATGGCATGGAACTGCTAAACTGTAATACTATGTTGCAAAAATTTCACTGCATGGCTCCAGCCTAATTTTTAATATGACAATTGCGTTTTATTGCTTACTTCCACATTTCTATTACCAGAAAAGCCCAGCCTACTGCAGTCCTATGCTGTCGCTTCCAACAAATGGATTGTGACAGCATTAGTAGACAACAATCAGATTTTTAATAATAGTAATAGTAATAGTAATAATTCAATTCAGACCACATTGTTAATTTGCAACCTTTTTAATGGATTGAGCCTAGCCAGACATTACTATCATCCCACAACACACACAGTCCTGGCTTCAAGATCCACTACCGTCAGGTGCTTGAAGAGTGAACTGCTACAGATGACACAAACAGGTAAATGAAAACAGATACTACAGGAAAGTGCTTGGGGAGAGTGGCAGGGAGCTTGCTAGACCATGGAGGTTGCTTCAGCAGAGGTCGTCGCTGCTTGCACCACCATGACTAGCGTACATTGTACAGGATAAGGCTGCCCAGTACAGCACTCGTAAGTAAATATTCCCTTACAGTTTACCATACTCATTAATTATAATCAGATTCTAAGCACATTTCCATGCAACTGAATGAAGCTGATGAATGATTCTCCCAACTAAGCACGTTTAAACTCACAATAGTAGGCAATCATTGCTAGGGAGAAAATTCTATTGAATTCACCAGGGTCTACTTTCCAGTAAAGAAGGTGGTTAGAACTGAAATACAAATCTAAGCTTACATGAAACATATTTCCCCCTTAAAAGACACCTGATTACCACTTGATTTCCATTCACAGCTGCTTTTTCTCCAATAACTTTGATAAAACAAAGTTTAACAACATGACAAACTGAGTGCCTAACTAGAATTACACTGGCAGCATGATCCGCAAACATGTGGTGAGGTTTTTCTTAAATTCTGTGTCAGGCAAGTGGGGGGGGGGGTGGATTGTCCACATTAAGCTGCGATCTTGCAATATCTCGCCCACTACACAACTAGCTTTGTTGTGGAGGAGGAGAGACTCTCATTGGCACTAATGTGGTTTTTGCCTAATGCTAACTGCTGCATGGGGAGGGGGTGGACAGAGATATTTAATGAAATCATGGCTGGAGACAAAGGACTTAAAACTCTCCTCCCCATGCCTTGTGGTGTAGACGATGACACCCACCAAACACATCCCTGGTGTTTAATATCAAACAACTCACGTGAATGCTAACCACATCAATTAACCTAATATGCAGCTAGGCTCCCTAAGACAAACAGAAGAATAACTATTGGGGAAGCTAACTATTAGCTCAGAGATGGGGCACTCTGCATGTGAAGTTCTAAGTTCAATTTCTGCCATATCTAGTTAAAAGGAGCAGGTAAGCTTGTGGTGAAATTCTGAAATCCTAGGGAGCTGCCACCAGTCAGAGTTGGCAATGCTAGACTACAAAAGTCAAACAGGCCAAGGTAAGGTGGCTTCCTACTTAACAGATGACACTGCAGTCCCATATACTGGGATGGGCAGTGGGTAGATTACAATCTACTGGTAGATCTTCGTTTGATTTGCAGTAGATCGGCAAGGGTCTCTGACTACTACCGTAATTGTTTAACAACAGCAAAGCAACTTTTTCTTCCTTAATCAGGCTGCTGAAATGAAGAAAGCTAACTTTTGTGGGAAAGGGATGTGACCTCAGTTCAGTTCTGTGACAGAATATAAACTCCAAGGCTCAGAGGTATCCTGTTGTTGTCAACTCTTAACTGTGGGCGTGCAGTTGGTCACTCCTGGTTGGTAGATCTTGGGTTTCTAGTCAAAACAAAGTAGATCCAGCAACGCTTAACTCTGTCTACCCCTTCTATGTGTGTCTACTCAGCAATACGTTCCATTCCATTGAGTTCCGTGGGACCTACTGATAGATAAGTAGGCATAGCACTGCAGTCTCAATATAATTGTCCTACATGACCATGTGAAGTTCCAAGTTAAAACATGGTCTGCGTGCACCTACTTAGTTGCTCTGAAATATTACAAGTATATATACCGTACATATTTGCTGCGAACCAAATTAACTATCAGCAAAACATTATTTTAAACATACAGAAATGCTGTGACTTGCCCTTTCTCTGCACATTGTACGCTTATAATTTCCTCACATTTTCACTCGTCTCCCCTTGAAAACATAGAAATTTGTGTATAAAATTCCAAATCTTGATGCAATTAGAAACACTGCTAATCTTGCTTCATGCTAATTACATCAAAGGGATCAAAGTGCTGCCTATCTACCACTCAGATACGCTGAGAGAGTTCATCTTCTTCATTTAATAGTTTGGGTTTAATAGCTGATGCAGTCCCAGTGGAAAGTTTTTATATTCACATTTGGTGAGAGGATATAAAAGCACGGCTTTTGGGAAAGAAGCCTGCCTTTAAAAAAAAATATTGATAGAATCAATTGCATTTGCTCTTCTTTAGACATCATAACATAGCCATCAAATATTGCCATGGGAGTGGTAATCCCGACAGTTGTCAGATGTCATCATTGGACAGGCCATAAAATCGGGTGGAGCAAGGAGATCTGGGCAGCCAGGCTCATTACCGTCTCCAGAGCAGTAAGGAATGTGTTTGGAATAGCACAAACAGGCTCTAAGAGACAGTGCAACGTGTTCCCCGAGAATGGGAATTGTTTCTGCTCCACTCATGGCATGGCAAGATGCTTTAGAAACTCGCTGGCAATCTGCAAGGGAGGCTGCAATTTGAAAAGAGGGGTAGCAGAAACTCCACAGGGCTAGCACAAGTCCCTTTCATGAGTCAACACAGTTCTTTAGATCCAAAATCACAGCTTCTCATTTGGGAAACTCTTCCAATTTTCTGAACACAACTCCCCACCACCACCTTACGTCATCCCATTCTTTCACAGAGCCGAAGTGATTTGTTACGCCCATTCCTTTCTCACCCACACCTTTGCATACCTATGTTAAGGGCCAGACAGAATCTAATCCTTGGAGTATAAATCACAAGACAGACTATGCAAGCAATGTCAACAAAATCCGATTCACTTGAACAAGAGCAGAGTTTGAAAGGCACAATTATGTTTTGTATTCACAATTTCCCCCAAATAGTCCATTCCTTCAGCCCCAGCTCATACTAAACAATAGTCTTTGGAAATATTCCAGACATTTCTCCTTTCCAATTTCTCCCAAAAAGTCAAGCTAAAGCATTTATTATTTAGAAAAAGGCATCCCACCAACACTGTGCGTTACGTCACATTTTTCCTGAATAAAAATAATCTCATTGTAGAAAGGGAGGGAGAGTCTTGGTTCATGCAAACTATGTGTGACAATCTTCCCAAAGCCTATTTTGCTCTATTAGCAACAACATAGCAGTCACATGATAAATTGCACACTACATATTCTCACACTGAGATTATTTATCTCAAAACAGTCTTGTAAATGGATCATACTGGGAGAGACAGAAATAAGAAGAGATATTATGAAAACAATTTATAACATGCATGTTCATGCATATTAGTCTTAATCGCTTTTTACAGCAGCCATAAATCATATAGAAATCATATTTCTAACAGCCGAAAGGAATTTAAATTCTGGTCTAATTCCGCTGAATTGTTCCCTGTATATACATTATAAATGATTATACATGCAACTTTATGGAAAAATTCCATTAAGAATATCTAGTCAAAATTCAGGATCCCGCTGAAGGAATCATCTCAGTAAAGGCAGTTCCAACATCATTTTTCCATATGCATCTGCTCATGGGATTATCACGTGCCATACCACAGCGAATCCCTTTTCTCACTTACGTTGGTATGAAGCAGTGACAGGTTCTTATAACACTATAGGCTGAAGCATAAAGCCCAAAGCATCTTCACAAATTACCATATATACTTGAGTATAAGCCTAGTTTTTCAGCACATTTTTTGTGCTGAAAAAGCTGCCCTCGGCTTATACTCGAGTGAGGCGGGTGGTGGGGGTGGCGAGAAAGAAGCCCTTTCTCTCCGCTCGTGCCGCCACCCGCTCTCCCCAGTCAACCATTCCTTAAGAAGTGTACAAGAACGGCGGTTCTTTACTCTCCCCAGGCAGCTTGTTCCATTCCTGAACTGCTCGCATAAATGCAAACTTGGCAAAGGAAGAAGAGGAAGGAGCAGCCCAAAGGGTTGCTTTCGGGCTGCTCATTCCTCCTCCTCCTCCACAGCGGCAAAGGTGAACCGGCTTATACTCGAGTCAATAAGCTTTCCCAGGTTTTTGTAGGAAAATTAGGTGCCTCGGTTTATATTCGGGTCGGCTTATACTCGGGTATATACGGTATGTCCCAACCTGGCTATTGTCATTTTAATGCTCCTGGCAATGTAGAAGACAGGAAAATGTCGCTCGGTATAACCCAAGATCCACAGCATTCCCAAATAAACAGCAACTTTGTGGTCATAATTCTGAAAATCACCATGGGCTATAACTAGGGACACGCTGGGTGACATACTTCATCCTCAGGGTTTGTGTCCCTGCAGGAGTTGTAGAACACATTGTGGAGGCTTAGGTCATGGGAAAGTTATCAGAGCAAGAGAAATCCCATGAGTATTTATTTCTTAATTCAGCAACAACAGCAGAAATGGAGAGAAACTTGCTCAGCAAAGTATTGCAGGTTATAACATTTTCACACAGTTCTGCTCCTATAAAAACAATGAAGGATTTTACCTAGTTCCTTCAGGCTGTTTCACACATCACTTTGTAGGGGGGTACACATGACAGACATATGCCAACTAAAACATTTCAAGCAGCTACAGTCTGCACCATCTTCTTTTGATTGTGTACAGGTATCCTCCCCACCCTTACTTACATGTATTCTATTTGAACTCGACCATGTATACATGCGGTGCCAGGAAATTAAACCAAACCAGGAAATGGCGGGAGAGACCTCATGGCTCACAAGGAGACCCTCCTGGAGCCTCAAGGGGACTTCAGTGAAGGCAGAAAAGGCCCTGAAGAGACCGGAGGCACAGTGAGGTTTAGTTTAGGCTGCTCAGCCTCCTCGTCTAACAGCTAATGCATGCAGTAGCGCAGCAGCAGTAGCAGCAGCAGCCACTTTCCCACACGGCCTCCAGCTGACCCCAGATCTTCAGTTCTAGATTTTTGGGGTCTGGGTTGGTGAGAGGGTATCAATAAACCTTATTGCCCACTTCAGAAAATCTTAATACTGCCAGCATTAAGCAGGAAAGTTGGCAAGCAGGACTTCAATATGTGCAAGAATGCAAACTTTCATTTAAAAAGAATTATATTAACAACATGTGACTGGGCAGAAAGCCTCACAGACACAAAACCCTGCTTCCCCCACCCCACCCCCAAGTCTGCATGGGGTCGGATGGAAATACGTTTTTCTCCAGCTCCAGATCAATAACCTTTCCCCATGTCTTTCAGGTTTAATCTTCTGGCTCAGAAGAGTCCAGTGGATTTTCCAAACTCCTAATATAAAAGAAGGGAAGCTGCTTCAGTGCAAAATGAAAGTTCAAGTTTAAATGGAAAAATAAACAAACAAGCTAAACCTGCCATGAGTTCTTTCTGAGGTTTTGTCTGTTACAGGAAAGACAAGGCTGGAAAGAAAATTCTAGCATTAAGTTAACATTGTTATGCTAGGAGGCTTTATCTTGTCGGTTTTTAAAATTAATTAAATCCAACTCTGGTAGTTTGGTATTACAGCTATGTTCTTCATTTGGATGTTTTATAAGTAATCCTCAAGTCACTTTCACAGGCCTGAAACCTGCCCCAGGCCAGCCAAGCCCAGCCAAAGTAAATGTGGGATCAGGAGGATTCTGAAACTACCTAGCAAAATGACAGGAAGAAGTTTTGTAGGAAAACTTTCTTTAGCAAATTTCTCACTTTGTAACTCTTTAACTGACAATATCATTGTTTATTTACTGCGTACAAAAGAGACAAATTCTGCCAAGGCTGCGTTACAGAATGCAACTGAGGAAAAAAATGGAGGTGCTCTTCAATCATTAACTGGCTACACTAGTGTCACCCTATTTGCATGAACAATTTCAGAATGTTTCGGGGCACGATCCCTCTCCAGCTTCAGCTACAGCCAACTTGGATCAAGACACTACATACAAGACAGAGAGGCATGCATACAAATCAGGCATCCTCAATGACTGACAGCATCTCCTCCATTTGACCCAGGAATGACCTAGGTCAGGTGGATACCATTTCATGAATGGAGGTTATGAACTGCAGAGGGGCCATGGATGTTTATTACCCAATGCTCCAAGAGTTATACTGTCAGCTGAATTGGCTAAGACTCTCAGAATAATGTCTTTGCTCTAATCTTTGTTGTTGTGCTCCTTAATCTTCATCGTGTGACAGGGTCATAAGTATCCACTCTCCCATCCAAATTGCTGTCACTGCAAGCCACATTTACTACATTGCCACAAAGTGCTAAAGGGGGTCTGGAACCTTTTACTACCAAGCATGAGAATGGACAAGGGAAAGGGGGCTGTATGGGTCCTCATCCCTAAGCAATGGTGTATGTGTCAGACATGCACCCAGATGATGAATGATCAGCATCAGTCTTAAGGGGGTATCTTCTACATGTATAAGGTTTTCTCCGAAGAGAGAGAAAGTCTAATGGATCAGACTGACCACCCCCATATTAGAAAGCCTGTGCATGTAGAAGTAGTCTCTTTCTGAATGACACCCGTAACGCATATCAATTGGAGTGCACTTGCCGGTGCTTGGGGTAATGTTGAGGGAACAGGGCTAAGCCCAAACATTCCCAGGGGCTCCTTCACAGATGCTAAATATGTAAATAGCAGCTGGTCTACACAGGGAGCAGAATTGCTCGATGTTTCTCAACAGGGCCATTCAACCTTCAAGTAGGTTTGGCTAGCGAACACGGTTTGAGTGTCCACCCACCAAAGTAGAATAAAATTAAAATCCTTCCTGTGAAAAAAATTCACACATGTCATAGAGAATATGGTTTGAGCCTAGCCTCATTCTTTCAGACATCCTAGTTTTCTATGATCACAGATTTGTTTTTAATTGTCTCCTGCTGTCAGTCTGATATATTACGGTCCGGGTGGGGTGGGGTGGGGTGGGGTGGGGGAATCACTGTACTATGGAATTGTTCTGCATGTATAGATCCGTACTAAAATGAGTGCTGAGTTGTATTTATGCTGAAACCACCTTGCTAGCGCTTCACTACTTGCTGAGCCACCTATCCATGGATCAACCCAACTCATTTTTCACATGACAAGTTAGCCTCCCACCCCACCCCCAAAAAAACCTGTTCCCACTTAGAAGTTCATTGTAAGGATGCTCAGAGACAGAAGCTGTGTACATGCTATAAGCTTTAAAACACAGCTATATCATTCTTTTTCTCAGTTTGGATCAAAGCTGGTTTGGAGGAAAATACATCCAAACACACTATCTCCTAAGAAACAACAGGTTAGATATGGAATGTGGCTAATGTCATGGTTATGCTGCTTGCCAAACCAGCAGCGGGAGCACCATGGATGCAGAGTAAATGGGAGTGTGTACACAGCCTAGATTTCCCATTGTAGGAAAAAAAGGCACATCTAGTAGGGATGCACTCCAAGAGCAGGACCTCTCCTCCGACTGGGGCCACACTCCATTGCTTACTTAGCACAATGGTGAATCTGCATGTGGCTGGAGACAAGACCCAGCTGTGCACTGAAAAAGAGAGCATGGCACCGTGTCCCTTTGCTTTCTTTCCGTGTCAACCATTTGGATGGGCAGCCACTGGGAGGATTAAAGGAAAGGCAGCCCTAATACTCTGGCCGGTAAATAAATTAGGTCAAGCCAATTCTTGATGGGCTTGCTATGACAATATAATGACAGCTAGATGCATGCTCTCCCTTTGACCAAACAGAGCTAGTTATTTCTAATTTCTATAGAATTAGTTCAGCATGGAGGGGAGCAGCAGTTAGAAGTCGCATTAAGCTATGTTGTACTGTCCTTCAATAAAACAACTGGTGCAGGTAGGGAAAGCAAGAGTTAGGTCAAAGCTATTATTACTGTGTCAATATAATCATGGACGGGTTCCATTTCAAGGTCGCTTGTCTTTTGCCTGGATGGGGTGTTACCGAGGGAGTATCATTTTGAGCTTGCCGCGAAAATCTCAATTCTGAAATCTACCCTCACCCCCACCCCAAAATCCACACACAGGAGACACACAGGTTTGCATGGGAGTGTATGGCTAAGGAAAAACTTGGGCTCAAAGTGCCCGTGCCAACCTCTACCTACAGCAGCCTTTGCCAACCTGGTGCTCTCCACACCAGGACCACCATTTTGGACCACAACTCTCATCAGAGCCAACCAGCACCTGACTGGCAAAGGCTGACCTACATCAATCAAAAGGAGGGACTCTGGCCAGTTAGGCACAGTAGCCCAAGACTCCCAAGACAAGCAAATGTCTTCCTCTCCAGAGGAGACTCTACGCTTGATATACTGCAAGCCAGCAGTAGACACATCATAGAAATACGTGTAGATATCCATTGCATCCATATGATGCACACTGCAGCTTTTGCACTCCACACTTCTGCACTCAGAAACCATGGGAAGAAAGCTTAGGTCCACTAATATTCCAGACATCATGTCCACCTTCTCTTTTTTGTTCACTCTGGAAGAAAACCCTCCCTTGAATACAAAGCCTCCAAGAGTTTTCTCTTCAAAACCCCTAGCGTTCTTCAGCCCTACCATAGCCAAGCCCAGTTCATTCAGTCGCGGTGAACAGGAGGCTGGTCTGTTACCTCCCTCCTAGTTCGCTTAGCTGCCCTTCCTACTTTCTTCCCCTAGTGATCCCTTCCGTCTTCTACATCTTTGCTATTTACTTACATGTTTAAAGTTAGGACACAAAGCATCTGAAGCAGTTTCGTACCATACTGAGCTCAAGGAAGCCTATGAGGGCCCAAGGTATGCTCAGCCTTCCATCACAGCCTTTCCCCCAATTGTTCACCAACAAGGCACCTTGCATAGCTGTCGACTTTCTCTTTTTTTGCGGGAAATTCCCTTATTCCAGGGCCGTTTCCCATTGCAAAAAAAGGGAAAGTTGACAGCTATGGCCGTTTCCCAATGCAAAAAAAAAAAAAAAAGGAAGGTTGACAGCTCTGCACCTTGTTCTCCAAGAACCAGGCTTAGGAAGTCACAAGGAGCAGCTCCAAGCAACCACCAGTGTCAGAGTGTTGAGGGCAACTGCTGATTCACTGCAGCCTCCTGAAGACAAGCCTTTCCCCACTCCTCTTGCCTTGGAATAGGCAATATCTGTAGAGCACCCACCATCCTCTCCTTCCTATATTTAGTATCACGACCATCATGTAATTATCACTGCCTGTATTTAGCCAAATAATTGCTGCCCCGGTACCGAGCAGGCCTTTGTAATTAATTGATCTTTCTGTTTTGTGAGAAACAGCATACCCCTTCTGAACTCCGATTTGTTGTTGTGTTGCTCATCTGCCCCTAGTTTAAGTGTGTAATTCGTCCCATCTCACACTGTCACTCAAACTAAAGATCTGAACAAGTGTTCGCCTCGTGCATGTGCATTCCTCAACATGCGTGGACAAGGACACACAGTAATAAGAATTAAATTTTCCTAATTAAATCTTTCTAACTATGTGCTCAGTATGAGAGGGAGAGGGCTCAGATATACCACTACTAGATTTCTAAGTATCCTCAGCAGCACTGGTGGTTTTTAAAAAAGAAATATCCTCAGCTCCCTGTGCTGCAATTAGGAGTGAAATAGCACCAATTGTCTTTACAGCAACAGTGACAATCTAAAGACTTAATAACACATTTTTAAAAAAATATGGGGGGGGGAAGGGGGTGTGTGTGTGTGTGTTTGCAGTTGCAATTAAAAACATTATTCCTTAGCACCTTGGGAAATATAACCAAACAACTTTATAGTACAGGACGTTCAGCGGGAAACATGCGTTTAGTGGCGATTTGGAAATATACCACATTTCCCCATGTATAACACGACCCCATGTATAAGACAACCCCTACTTTGGGGATCCCAAAATTAAGAAATCAGTATTTTAAAGTTGCTCAGTTGTTTTTTTTTTTTTTTTTGGGAAAATCGCCCCAAAAAAGTTGTTGAGCTTTTGTGCACTTTGGCACAGCAGGTGAGAGCTGATTGAACCGTGGCAAAGCTCCCTCCTTGCCTCGGCACCATCTCGCCTCTCCAACCAGCTCCACAGCACTGGTGACTCAGGAGCCACCAGTTCACCCAAGACTTACTGTATAAATCCATGTATAAGACGACACCCAATTTTTCAACATCTTGTACAAGCAAAAATATGGTATGTGAGTCCAGGGCAGTCTCACCAGCTGGATGCCCTTCAGATGTTTTGGACTACAATTCCCATCAGTTTCACCCAGTACAAATGTGCTGGCTGCAGCTGATAGGAGTAGTCATTCCAAACATATGAAGTGTGCCACTGGTTGGGACCAATGACATTATAAGCCATAACATCTGGAGGGCACCAGGATGGTAAAACACACACACACAAAAACTTCTGGCAGTTGTTCTATTTATTCTACAAATTAAAAAAAATAATTTTTGATACTATAATATACTACTCTGAAATGTTTAATTGTTTCTTTGATTGTCCTTGAATATTCCCCACCACACTTGCCATCCTTGCCTGCCACACCCTTTGAGAACCACTGGCTTGGGAGTGTTGGATTGTGGCGCAGGAGACCATGGGCTCTTCTAGCTCAGTGTTGTCTACACTGACTGATAGAGGCTCTCCAGGGTTACAGACAATGCTCTCTTCCCAGCCCTACCTGGAGAATTCAGAGATTGAACCTGGGACCTTCTGCATGCAAAGCAGATGCTCTACCACTGAGTTGCAGCCTAAACTGGATATGAAAATCAGTCACTCTGCCCAGGGGGCCCTTGGCACAATAGTTCTGGATCAGACATCTTCAACAGAGAATGTTCAGATCTTTGAGAGAAGCAACACCATTCGAACTGGTATGAAACCAACCTAAGTTTGTTGTGCACATATATATCCCCTGCAAAGACTTTAGGTGGCACTACAAAGAGCTAAAAAAAAAAAAAGGCTAGTTCTCATTTGTTATGGTACCACATTGCAAGACTACAAAGCAGAGCCTGAAGCTCTAATCAACTTGCACACAGGGGCGTCGCTAGGGGGGTGCGGTGGGGGCGGTACGCCCCCGGGCGACAGGGGCGAGAAGCGGCGGGTGGGGGCGACAAGCGGCGCCCCTCCCGCCACTCCCCAGGCAACGCCGGTCACCCCGGGAGCAGCAGCGCTGCACGGACGGGGTGCTCCCTCGGCCGTGCGCTGTTGCTCCCGGGGTGACCGGAGCGAGCGGCGGCGCATGGGGGTGACAAGCGGCAGCCCCTCCCGCCATTCCCAAGCGCTGCCGCTCCCTCCATCACCCCAGGAGCAACAGCGCACGGCCGAGGGAGCACCCCGTCCGTGCAGCGCTGCTGCTCCCGGGGTGACCGGCAGCGTGGGGAGTGGTAGGAGGGGCCGGCGCTTGTCAGCCCCACGCGCTGCCGCTGGCTCCGTCCCCCCAGGAGCAGCAGCGCACGGTGTGTGCGGTGCTGCTGCTCCTGGGACAACGGAGCGAACGGCGGCACGTGGGGGGGACAAGAGGCAGCCCCTCCCACCATTCCCACGCGCTGCCGCTCCCTCCGTCACCCTGGGATCGCCGCTTCCACAGCCTCCTTTTGAGCCGGAGAGCTTAAAAGCGAGCTCTTCGGCTTAAAAGAGGGCTGCAGAAGCGGCGCCGGCACCCCCGGAAACGCCCTGGGGGCGGAGCGTCATGACGTCACAATGTGATGTCATGACGCCCCGCCCCCGGGGCGTTTCCTTTGCCGCCCCGGGTACCGCGGAGCCTTACTCCGCCACTGCTTGCACAGCTTATCTGCCTTACATTAATGCTCAATTATATTCTGCTGATTAGCACACAAAGAACCTGCTCTTCCTCAGATCATGCTGGTTGATGTTTCAGGTCAGGAAAAGCCCCATGAACAGTTGGTGTTAGTGGGAGGGTTTCTTTCTCTCTGTAAGCTTTCCCTTTCATTGAATGGCCACAAACTGCCTGTGGCCACAGAGTGGAAGTGTGGGGCTGCCAGCCAGGAAAGCAGCTCTGGAACTCAAGTACAGATTTCTGTACCTCTCAGGGCCTTCTTACCCATAGACACTAGTGGTCCGGGGCGCCAAGTTGTGGAGGGCACCAGGCAAGAGTCCGGGGAACTACGAACAAGCTCTGTGTGCTCGCTCACCCAACTGGTTGAGGCACAGACGTGTGTGGCGCCCCTCCTGCTAGCCGTCTTCATCTTCGAGCCGGGCATCAGGCGCTGCAGATCTCCACGGCCTGCTCCCACCCTCTGCTTGCCACCCTCGCCCACCTCCGCCATGCCGCGTCAAAGCAGCACCGTGCCCGGGGCCTCCACCTGCTATGGCCACCGCGGCACGAAGCGGCCAGCAAAGCTGACATCACCAGTAGTGCCATCCCGTCCCAAGAGGCTTCCTCCACCGCTGCTGGTGTTCCCTCCCTTTAAAAAGGTCGACAACTCTGGCAAAGGGGGGGCACCTGAGGGATCTTTGCACCACAGCAGAGGTTATGCTGAAGATGGCCCTGGTACCTCTCAGTGGAGACTCACCTCCTGCGTTTCATCACCATGGCTGTAGACATTTACAAGAGCAAGAGCTACAATCATCTAGCCCAGATCATCATTCTGCAGCTATGCTCCTTTACAAAAGGGGGTGGGTAGGAAATCATTGTTTTTTGTGTGTGTATAACATCGACCCAAAGCTTGCTCTATAAAGACAAAACCACTAGCATGAAATTGCTGCAAAGGAGGATCCACAATGAGGACCCAACCTGCAGGCATCAATTGTTCTGCAAGCCACATCCAGATGTTGGCAATGGCTGGAGGTCCTGTGCCTGCCTTTTGCTCTTGTCGCTGTGAACTATGAGCACATATGTTGGGAGCCACCAGCTCACTTCAAAACAACATCAGAGATCCCTCCTTAAGGCAGCTGCCAGCCAGTCCCTCGCCCAATATCAAGGTACCCACCTTGGCCTGGAACCCTGCACCACTTCAAGTCTTCAAAGGATTGTTGATGGGGAGAGCTTAAAGTGGGTGGTGGAGAAGGGTATTTCGTGGGGGAATCTAAGCGGGAGGGGAATCAGAGAGAGAGATGCAGAGACGTGCCTGAGGAATCCCTCAAAGCTGCCCCACCCCCTCCATTATCGCCTTCTTGAAGGCACTTCAAGTCACCGACCAGGCAAGCAATCTCCCAGAAAAACCAGGGAGAGCTGCCTCAGAAGGCGAAGCGGGAAGCCAAGTAAGGAGGGACGGAGATCAGCTTTGGTAATGGTCACCTTGCGTGTCCATTCTGTACAGAGGAGAAAAAACGCTTTTGGAGACTCACGCTTTCACGCACAGGCAGAAGGAGCTAGCCTGCCGCGAAGGAGCCCCCTCCCCTAAGTCTCCAGCATCAGCAAGAAAAGTGGGTCAGGCAGATCTCTCGCTGCACAGGGAGTAGTCGCGAGCTGAAAAATGCCTGCTCCCCCCGCCCGGACCCCTTTGCTTATCCTCTAGCGCTGAATCCCCTCCTCCGTTCCTCTTTCACCTTCCAAATGCGATTAGGTATCGATTCCCGCCTTCCCTGCACGACCCCTCTATAGGACCAGGCGACTTCGCCTTATCCGCCGCTCAGTCATTCCACCTGCAGAAAATCACTCGGGTTGGCTCGGTAAAGGCACATCCTGGGCCCCGGGCTCGGCTACCCGCACGGACGGGAATGTGGATCCCGAGGCAGGTGGAGAGGGAGGAGGGAGGCGAGAGCAAGCTTGGAAGAGGCGATCCATCGCGGCTCCTCTCCATACCACCCACGGCGTTTTAACAAGGAAATCGCTTCTCCAACCAAAACAACCGCGAAGGCGCCTTCCACACCAGTAGCGCGTCCTGCAGAAAGCCTCTGCAAACGCGCACACCCCTAAACTTTACGCACAGTTCAATCCGCAACCTCCCGCCCTACTTACTCCCACCTACCCCCCCAGAAAAACACCCCATCAAGGAATATCCTTCCCCTTGCTTTACATTCCCCCGGAGAGGGGTAAAAAGTTCGGTACACACTGCAGCTTCACGGACAGCTATAAACACTGGGAGGGGTGTGTGTGTCTTGTATATACACTCGACAACGTCCATTTATGTTGGGGCCACACCTCCAAAGGGTCCGTGTGCCACAATTTTGGCGGATCACCCCTCTTCCTTGCCAGCAATCTCGCCACCTCAAGCAAATCGCCACTCCGCCCTCCCCCCCCCCAAGCCACCCAGAGATCCATTCTCCTTTTAACATCCTCCATCAGGCCCGCCTTGATGTGAAACTGGCCAGAGGTCAAGGTGAACCACCGCTAAGGTCGCACCAAGGGGAACGAAGGAAGGAGAGGCGCATCTAGAGCTGTATAGACCGAGAGAGATAAGAGAGAGAAAAAGGTTCCACTTACGCACTGCCTCCTGCTTGGGATCCAGGCTGTGTATAACCCCTTGGACACCGCCGATCCTGCCGTGCAGCGCCCGGACCCTGCGCTGGGTGATCTGGATCTCGCCCTCGATCTCCTGGAAGAGGGCGCACGCATGCCGGGCCACATCGGAGAGCTGCCGGAGGATCCGCGACAGAGCCACGTTGCTGAGCGAGCACAGGTCCAGCACCATCAGCGCCGCCGCCTCCTTCTCCTGCCCATCGGCCGGCAGCACCACCGCCAGCCCCGCGGCTTCTTCCTCCGGCTCGTCTGTCGCAGCCGACGCCGCTGCCGCTTCGCCCGGCTCCTCTCTCGGGCTGCTCCCCGGCTGAGGAGGAGGCGGCGGCGGCGGCGGCGGCGGCTCGCCTCCCGCGCCCTCGTCCAGCACCGAGGCGACGGGCTGCCGGCGGCACAACCACTGCGGCTCCACTATCCGCTTGGCGAAAGGCATGGCTGGGGAGAGACCCTGGGCGAGTGCCGCGCTACGCCCTCCGAAGAAGCCGCTGCCGCCCTCGCGTCCCCGGCGCCGAGTGTGTCTCTCCGGGCTCTTTCCAAACTCGCCTGGCTTCCTCCTCAGTCCAAGCGTCCGTCACTTGCTAGCAGCCGGCATCGGAAGGCGCCGGGTCCCCCATGATCTCTCTCCGCGCAGGGTCCGGGGAAGCGGCCGCGGCCACCTTCGCTGCTGCTCAGTTCCTTCCTTCCCACCCGCCTCCTCTGCCGCCGCCTCGCTCTCCTCCTCCTCCTCCTTCTCCTTCTCCAGCTGCTGCTCCCGGCAAGCTCCCTCCTCTGCCGCGCGCCCCTCGCTTCGCTACGCAGCCCGAGCCTTCGGCGCGAGAGGTGGATTTTAACAGGGCGCCTTGAAAACCCGGAGAAAGGAACCCGCGCCGCTCTATTGTGAGGAGGAGCAGAGCAGGCAGGCAGGGAGAGACACCCACTCGGCGCAGGGAAGGAGGCGGCGGCGGCGGGCACGGAGAGGCATTCCCCCTCGCGACCGCGAGGGGTCACTGCAGGCTCCGCGCAGCGCCTGGTTGGTTGGCTGGCTGGTTGGCTGGCGGACTACCACCATCAGTGGCTCAGAACTTGGGAGCTGGAGGGAGGATTTGGAAGTTTGGCAGCCGAAGGGAACATCATCGCTTTTGAGATGCTCCCAAAGAGAGGAGAGGTATGCGCTGGGCTAGTGGGTTTCGAAAAGCAAAAAGGACTGCCTTAGGAATGCCACTGTGTTGCTTAAGGCTGCAGTTACAGGTAGGTAGCCGTGTTGGTCTGCCATAGTCAAAACAAATAAAAAATAAAAATTCCTTCAGTAGCACCTTAGAGACCAACTAAGTTTGTTCTTGGTATGAGCTTTCGTGTGCATGCACAGTTCTTCAGGCTGCAGTCTTTTTTTTCCCAGGGAGGAAGTGTGGGCAGAGTTCATGCCCTGCGCCAGCATTTGACAACTCGGTGCCATCCTAATGTTTTGGAGTTCCCAAGCTCCTGACTTCCAAAGGACTAGGATCACACAAGCCTCTTCCATGGAGTCAGTGAGTGGTGTTTGGAAACGGGCTAGTTTCACAAGAACAGGGTGAGCACCTTAAAACACTTTGCAAATTAACAGCACAACGTCAATAATCAGCAGCCAGGGATTGCTTGGAAAGCGCTCAGCCCTGGGACTCTCAAAAGACCTTCTCCAGAAGGACATTTGAGAGCATAATTCAGAATGAATAATTTAGTAAGTTTAACGCAGTGTAGGAATTACAAGTGACGTCCTTTGACATTGGACAAGCATGTGGGAGATAAAATGCAAAGCTGTTTCAGCTTCCCCTGAATGCATTCTGGCCACCCTTCATTGTCCTATTTTGCAGGAAGAGGCGGCTGACTTTGGTGGTCAGGGATCCCCTGGTCCTCACTTGGCTGTTGCCTTGTTTGATGCAGTTCATAAAACAGTTAAAGCCAATGAAATAACTGGATTGAAGGTTCTAATCCTGAATGCAAGCCCTGCAGTAATTACACTAGGGACCAGTCTCCAGGTTACAGTCAAAACATGGCAGCAGTTTGAAACAGTCTCTTTCTGGCAGGTGGACCATAGATCTGCAGAGACAAAATGGGCAAATGATCACTAGTTTCTGCACAGTCCCCTCTTTATGCACACACACATAGATGAACCTGTGGGCATTTGGCATTGCTTTCTTGCTGAAGTTGTGCAGGTCTTGGTCTGGTCAGTACCTAACTTAGATAGGAGATTGTCTTGGGAGCTCCTGTACACATACAGTGGATTTAATAACTGAGGAAAGGCAGGCTATAATATACTGTAAATGTGGTAAATAAATGCAACACAAGGTATGCACTCATAATAGTCTCTTTCTCTAGGTGGTCTGTATCCTTTGCACAGATCCTGCAGGCCCAGCCCTATCATTTGCAGAGCGTGGCAAGTACTTCAGGTAGCAGGTGCTGGGAGCAGGAAATGTTGGGGAGGTGTTGGAGGACAGAGCTGTCAGCTGTGCATGTGCTATACAGTCTGCCCTTTGGACAAGCCTGACCAAGTAAGATTCAACTTCCAGTCGGTTGGGCTCAAAGGAGACGGGCTCACCATCTTGTCAATTTCACTTGATGCAGCAAAAGGTCGGGAGTCAACTCTGCATGTTACAGAGGTTATCTTTGCACCTCTTGGCAAAGGACCATAACTCAGTGGTAGAGCAGCTAGCTGCTCTGAGGGTACGGAGAGACTCCTACCTGAATCCCAGAGAGCCACTACTAGTCAATACGGACAAAGCTGAGCTAGAAGGACTGCAAAGCCAATGCAGGGTTGAATTCTGCCCTCCCACCCATCAGCTGATATCACCTATGATGTCAGCTGGTGGGTGAGTGGGCATGGTTTAAGAAAAATGGAGCTGCAGGCCAAACTGGATCCCTGGCAGACCAAAACTGGCCCACAGGCTGAAAGACTCTACCCCTGCCCTAAGTGTACATCTTATGCACCATATTCTGATTCCCGCAATGGCTAACCCACTGTTTCCAGAAAGTGCACACACAGGGCTTGAAGTTGCACTCGCACACATTCCTGCCATTGCCCCCAGCATCCTGCCACTGAACAGAGATGCTTCCTTTAACTATATGACTATACTAAAAAGTGCAGGGAGGAAAGAGGTAACTTCTGTTATTGCTTCTATACTATTACTTGCTAACCAAAACAGTAGCCTCCTTAGGGAAACTGTGTATCTCCAAAATCCAAACATACGGTAATTGCTCAGGCAAGCACCTGGAAAAATCATCTAATGCCTTTTGGCTTAAAAACCATAGCATTTACCCCAGAAGCCTTTGCTTTTTCAGTTTCATATGTACATATTTTCTTATGTAATATTCATATTTTCTTAGGTGGGGCATTATCCACCCTGGAATTGACATTTCATCCTCCTGTGCATATAAGTTAAGGTGGTAGTTGCCCCTCCCTCACCCTCCCAAAAA
This sequence comes from Lacerta agilis, assembly GCF_009819535.1. Classification (NCBI taxonomy): domain Eukaryota; kingdom Metazoa; phylum Chordata; class Lepidosauria; order Squamata; family Lacertidae; genus Lacerta; species Lacerta agilis. Next base: position 63,608,952 of record NC_046315.1, read on the forward strand.
CATTCAATGTCTTTTTTAGAAAACCAGCAGTTAAACAAGTCAGATTTGGACCATTTTGGCCTCTTAGGACTACAGTAAATTGGAATCATCATTTAAAATGAACGCACTCTGAAAGGCTGTGTTTTTCTATACTTTCTTTAGGCATGGTTTTGATTTAGTTCTTTAATGAACTGGGCACCAGCTGTTTAATTTGGTAATGTTCCTCATAGCTCCTCTGAGCTCTCAACTCATCACCAAGGCCTGACTCATTTATTAATGCAGGAATAGGAAACCAGTGCTCTAGCCAGATAGTGCTGAACTCCAAATCCCATTAGCCCCAGCCAGTGGGTCCAATGATCAGGGGTGAAGGAAGCTGTAGTCCAGCAACTTACCGTATTTTTCGCTCCATAGGGTGCACGGACCATAGGGCGCACCTCATTTTTGAGGAGTAAACAAGGAAAAAAAATATTTTTCTGGTTTTCCTCTTCTAAAAGCCCTTTTTTAGGATCAGCTAAAAGTTTTGCAGCTTTTTGCAAAGGGAAAAGCCCTGGTTTTTTGAGGATCAGCTAAAAGTTTTGCAGCTTTTTTTGCAAAGGGGGAAAAGCAAGGCTCCTTTTGCAAAGGGGGAAAAGCAAAGAGGAAAAGCCCCATTTTATGGGGTTCAACTCACATTTCTGCAGCTTCTAAAGGAAAAGGAGCCTTTTCTACAGTTTCCAGACAGATAATCTAATCAGCCAGTCACATGCGCTGGGGAAACAAACAACCTCCCTCTGCAGCCACATTCAACAATGGAGGGCGAGGCTGAAAGGGAGCCGGGACTCTTATCTCTCCCCGATCTCTTGCTGATCAGCTGCTGAGCGGGTTCCTTTCAACACTCCCTTTTCTCTTTGTAAATAAAAGCATGATCCTCTTGGCCCCTGGGCAATTCAGCTCCAGGGACCACCATTCGCTCATAAGACGCACAGATACTTCCCTTACTTTTTAGGAGGAAAAAAAGTGTGTCTTATGGAGTGAAAAATACGGTACTCGAAGCCTACAGCTTCCCCATCTCTACAGTGTTTTGGTTCTTACTTAAGGATTCACATGTATTCGTGATCTGAGTATCTCAAATGTGTTTGTTATGTACTCACAGAAGCTTCTCCAGTCCGAAGTATTTCTGTTTACGAGACAACGAATTGAAACAGGACACTCTGTAATGCAAAATGTAGTATTTGATAATTTGGTGCTATTTTATTATACATTTCCCACCTACTTTGCTCTAGAAAAGGAACAGCCCTAGATAGAAGACCATTACTATTTGGAAGAAATTTGCTACAATATAGCTGCCTGGTGGAGAACCCAAGAGAGATTTAGGCGGGACAGAGAGAATGGAGTGCTTTGGTCTTCTTAAAGGTAAAGGCACATGTATCACGTGCAATAGTCACTTCCTTATGGCCTGGTCTTACATCACCTTGATAAGTTAGTAAAGGAGCAGTCCAGTGACTAACAGTAGATTCTTGGCTATTTCAAGTTAGAGCATTCATTCATTCATTCACACTGAGGTCCAGCTCCGAGGGCCTTTCTGGCGGTTTCTTCCCTGCGCGAAGCAAAGTTACAGGGAACCAGGCAGAGGGCCTTCTTGGTTGTGGCGCCTGCCCTGTGGAATGCCCTCCCATCAAGTGTCAAGGAATAAACAACTATCTGACTTTTAGGAGGACATCTGAAGACAGTTCTGTTTAGGGAAGTTTTTTATGTCTGACGTTTTATTGTATTTTTAATATTTTGTTGGAAGCCGCCCAGAGTGGTTCAATGAGAATTAATCAGAAAAACACCACCAGACTTTCCTAATTGTTTTCAACATGGGCCAATACCTGTTGATGGATAATGCCAAAGATGTGAAGTCTTGATGGGTCTTTGGATAGGAAGTCACCATTCTTTTCCATCACAAGAGGGTACTCAAGGCCAGGGTGCTTGTGCAATAGTGATAAGAATGTAAGTCCTGCTGACTGTAAGCCCATCTAGTCCAGCATCCTTTCTCACTTTGGCCAACCAGGTGCCCATAGGAAGCCCAGAAGCAGGTCCAAGTGGAACATTGCCATCATGGATGGTAGCCAATGAAAGCTCTATCCCCTTGTAAAGCTGTCCAGTTGGCAGCCGTCACTACATTTGGGGGCACAAATTCCACTGTAATTATTCATTACATGTGTAACTTACCTTTTCTCCTAGAAGCTCAAGGCGGTGTAACTTATGCACTGTGTAATTATGTACTTTTTTGGGGGTCTGTCCTGCCTTTTCTAAGTAATTCTAATATTATGAGAGAGGAACAATAATTGTTCTCTAGGTCAACATATTCCTCAGCATCCACTAGATTTCATGAGCACATATATGAAATTAGGATTATTTATTTTGCCCAATATACATCACTTTACACTGGCTTACATTGAATTGCATTTGGCATTTTTGTGGGATGTGAAAAACGGGAGCAGTCAATACAACATCCCTAGAGTGGACATGAAAGGGGGGTCTCAGTCAGCCAGTCGGAACTTCCTGTTTCTCCTGGGGTGACACAGATTTCCTTTGCGTAACTAGAGGTGGGTGTGGCCTCACCTGTGCAGGTAAAGACAAAAGCACAGGGGCCAGACTCCATCTCTCTCTTTTTCAACTCGCTTTCAACAGAGCAACATGTGCTTAGGCAAGATTGCTCTCTTGGCCTCCATCCAAGAGAGGAGAAGGAGCTACTGCCCCTAAGGAATAGGTCTCCTAGGTATATTATATTTTCTAAGCTAAAAGTCTGCCTTCTGGGATCCGATTGTGAACAGATGATACTTGTAAGTAAACCTCTTATACTTTTATAGAAGACTGTGTCGTGTCTTATTTTAGGAGGGAATTAGAAGGGGCAAATACCAGGACAGTATTATTATAGAGGTTCTAGCAACCTGAGCAGCTATGTGCTGTGTGTGTTTAAAAGGGGGAATGAAAACTCTGCTAAGTTCTGGGACTTGTTAACACAAGTTGGAATAGGATATCTTAAACAATATATCCTCTCCTGCATCCCTAAACATTCCCACAATTTTACTGTCCATTCACCCAGTCTGGAGAATGTTGTAAAATCAGAGAACTTGACTATCTCACTGCTGACTCTACCCAGTAACTCCAGATCATTTATGAACAAGGTAAAAGGCACTGGTCCCCTTGGGTATTCTACTTCCTACATTCCACTTCTATGGGAGAACTGTCCATTTAATCCTAAAACCGGTCCTAATATCCTTGTTATTGTGCATTCATGATTATCGGTGTTCATCATGTTATTGGGAAGTTCATACAAACTCTTGATTTCAATACTCGTGGTGCCTGCTTCGTTTCAAAGCAAATTACACCCTGTAACCTGCTGAAATCTTGTAACTTTTCAGAGCACAAATGTACTGGTTTGTTGGGTTTTTCCAGTCCTGCTTTGTTACACTATAGCCCTACTGTAGTAGCACTGGGGAAGCATTGCAGAACAAGTAATCATGTTTGGATGATCCAATATGCATCCACCATTAATGCACTGTTACTGTGTTTAGAACGTGCTGCTGTGAATATAATCTGGCAAAAAAAAAAAAATCACCAATCTGGAGAGGGTCCTACTCTTGACTTCCTGTTTCTAAATAGTTACTGATCTATACTGGATCTTTCTCTTATTCCATGACTCTTAAGCTTAATCAAGAATCTTTAGCAAGGTACTCTGTCAAAACTTTTTGAAAGTCTAAGTACTACACATTGTCAGTTGGATCAGCTCTGTCTATAGACTTGGTTGATACTTTCAGAGAACTCTAAAATATTAGTGAGCCTACATCTCCATTATCCTTTCAAACATCTGGGATTGGTTATCATTTCCTGCCTTTGCCTGTATGAAGCACTCTGTCAATCACTGTCATTGTATAGGCTATATAAGACCTTCTACTTCCCTGCCCCAGACCTCCGTACGTTCCTGAACCTCTCACCTTACCAAAATCCATTGAACATTTATAAACAGCTGCTGTAGGTTTAGTTTTCTGTAAGGATCCCAACTTTCCGTCCAACAGTTCAGGGACAGGCTTCCTCAACCTTGGCCCTCCAGATGTTTTGAGACTACATTCCATCATCCCTGACCACTGGTCCTGCTAGCTAGGGATCATGGAGTTGTAAGCCAAAAACACCTGGAGGGCCGAGGTTGAGGAAGCCTGGTTTAGGAGATGCAGAAGCACTCCAAGCAGATGGGCCATAAATAGACACCAGCAGATGTTAAGTATCATCAGCAGTTGATACTTAGGCCTCAAATGGTGTTTTTAATCAGTTCCTATTTTTCAGCTTAAATAATACAGCTTGATGTCTATATCCCACATTCCCCCCATTTCTGCCACAGAAAAAGATTCTGGCTCTAAGATGTTTAAACCTCCACTCATCTCCCACGTTCTCCAAGTTATCCTTGGGGAAGGGTTTTAAAAGCAGTAAGGGTGCTCAGGTCAGGAGAGCAGAACTGTTCTCTTTTCATTCTGCCCCCCCCCCTACTTCTTCAGTCACCTTCTTCCTACTGACTTTGACATTAGAATGATTCTGATGGAAAGAACAACACTTGGGAGGAAATTCTGGGGGGGGGGGTGCTTGCAGAAGGTTCTTTTTCACTGCACATGCCTTTGCTTTTAAAATTGTGAAATAATACAGGTATATATATAATGTTGTTAGAACATTATTAAACTACGTGTTGCCTGTTGCTGCTTAAGTTTGGTGTTTAAAAATGGAAGCGCACTTTTAAAAGCAAACTGCCACGATCATTTTGGTTTGGCCTCTTGAAGGAGAGTTGAATGGACCTTACTACCGGTACCTGCCTGCAGCAGGAAAGGGGAATCTGTCCTCCCCCCCACACTGTTGGACTCCAACTCCCATCAGCCCCAGCCCAGCATGATCAATAGTCAGGAATGGATGGGAGGTTTTAGTTCAGCAACATTATTTTTGATATAAACTTGCCTGTTACTTCTTCAGTTTTAAAAAGCTCCAAATTTTTGTGTGAGCAGCTGAATGCTCTCTACCACACACACACACACACACACACACACACACACACAAAATGTTTTGTCACTTTTCATGAGGAAATTTTAAGAATTATGTGGATGGAGAATTTTAACAGTGCCACTTTTTTCCTATCATAAGGAGAAGGTGCACTAACCAAATTTTACCCTTTTATGCATTTACCAGGGAGAAGTAAAGTCACAGGATCCTCACCCATACAAAACCTGACAAGTCCTGCAAATGACGTTTCCCCCTCTTTTAATATAACTGCATAGTCAAAGGATTATACAGTAAATATATCCCGAAATACACAATATAAGGAAAAACTTAAACACACTTGTCAGCATTTGATATTTTACTAGAGCATTGTTTGCTAGAGTTTCCAAATGATGATGTTTCGAACCTAGCAGTTCGAAAGCATGTCAAAGTGCAAGTAGATAAATAGGTACCGCTCGGCGAGAAGGTAAACGGCGTTCTGTGCGCTGCTCTGGTTCGCCAGAGATAGATAGATAGATACTACTTTATTCGGCTATAAGCCCACAAAGAAAAACAATCAATAAATAAAAACAGCATTTTACATTCTAAAATATCAGCTAAAATATTTCAACGCATAATCTCCTTCGCATTACTTACAATCTCTAGATGTACCGTATTATGGCCTTAAAGATAAAGATGGAGCATAGAGTTTACTAGATTTTTAATAGTCATGAAGCATTCCATGAAGTCTTTTATATGAAAGAACTGAAATCAGGAATCTGGCAACCTGTAATGTTCTCTAAGAGTCAATGTCCTGGAGTAGATAAGTAGATGCAATTCAGGTGGTTTAGCAACAATTTCCAGAATGATCGAACTCAGAATCCTTGATCGGGGAACAATGTATAAAGGGCAATTTAACAAGATATGGTAAAGGGATTCTATTGATTTGTTCGCCAGAAGCAGCTTAGTCATGCTGGCCACAAGACCCAGAAGTTGTACGCCGGCTCCCTCGGCCAATAAAGCGAGATGAGCGCCGCAACCCCAGAGTCATCCACAACTGGACCTAATGGTCATGGGTCCATTTACCTTTTACTTATAGGTAAGTCCTCTTGAGTTCAATAGGACTTAGTCCCAGGTAAGTGGGTTTAGAATTGCAACCATTAACTATTTCATATTTCCAGTGGGGCTTACTCCAAGGCAAGTGGCTATAGAAGTGCAAACTAAAGAACGATTTCAAATTTCCAAAGCACTTTCAAGGTATGCAAGGCTTTACAAATGGTACCTTCATAATAACCCTTTGAAAGTAGGACATTATTATTTCATTTTGCAGGTGGGGAATTGAAGCTGAGAGAGACAGTGACTTCCGCCAAGGCTATCCAAGTTCAGACTGAGCAGCAATTTGAAACAGAACCTCTCTCAAGGCCAACTCTCAAAGCTGCCATGGCTCTCAATTTATGAGATGACGCATCCATTCTTTCCCAGTATCATTCTCAACAGACTGAAGGTAACATTCTAGAAAATGCATAAGTAATCTATATATTGAAAAAATGTTGTGTTCAAGGCAATCTTCACATCTTCTTTTTTATACATTGTGGTCCTCAGCAGAATCTTCACTTGCACAATAATTGCAGGATAGTTCTCCCCCTCCCCCCACAGGGAGACTTTATTGGAAGTGTTGAGCCAGTGCTATTTCACAGGTGATCACTGGTTTACAATGTGTGCACTCAGGAATGCACTTTCACACTGATTTCCTGTAATTTAGCATATGCTAGTACTTGCAGGTTTCCTGCTTTTGTGTCAGTGTAGCTGTTCCTTTTATTTGCATTCCCATAACAATGAGAAAGGCAGGAAGTGGTGCAAGATTACCAGTCCGCCTGCAAGATTACCAGTCCGCCTCTCTCCATTGGCACACCAGGTATTATTGCATAACCCAAAATCAGGTAGCTGCAGCCCCCCCCCCAATACAGTCTCCTACAGCACATTGGTTGCAATGCATTTTAAACAACGCATGTCTTATTTTCTCCCACCCCAGCCATCAACATCAAAGCTTAAAATAGAACAATAATACATTTGTGACTGTGCACTTATACAACTGTGACTAATGGGATGGCTAATTGGCATCTAAAAGGTAAAGGTAAAGGGACCCCTGACCATTAGGTCCAATCGCAAACGACTCTGGGGTTGCAGCGCTCATCTCGCTTTACTGGTTGAGGGAGCCGGCGTACAGCTTCCGAGTCATGTGGCCAGCATGACTAAGCTGCTTGTGGTGAACCAGAGCAGTGCACGGAAATGCTGTATACCTTCCCGACAGAGTGGTACCTATTTATCTACTTGCACTTTGACATGCTTTTGAACTGCTAGGTTGGCAGAAGCAGGGACCGAGCAATGGGAGCTCACCCTGTCGCGGGGATTCGAACCACCGACCTTGTGATCAGCATGCCCTAGGCTCTGTGGTTTAGACCACAGCGCCACCCACAAATGGCATCTACCTACCTACTTATCTGTAGGAAGCACTGATACTAGTGTTAGACCAAGGTTTACAAGAGCATCACATAGAATGAAATGTGGATCATGCAAGCCTTGTTTGATTTCCTGGGCAGTTGAAAGGCCTGCATGATGAGCTTCATGTGTAACTCCAAAAATTTCAGGTGCCTGGTTTCACATTACTTCCTCCATGGAAGGGATATGTGCCTCCTCTAGAAGAGGTTTGGAGGGTGGCAACATGAGAACGGGGCTTTTTAATGGTGGTTCCCCACTTGCAGAATGCTCTCCCCAGGCAAACTTGCCTTACACCATCATTGCACACCTTTAGGTGCAACTGGTCTTTATTTTCCACTAGGCCTTTGGCTTTTGATTATCTGTGGCCTCTAAGTGGGTGGGATGTTTTAATTCTGCCTTTTAAAAATATGATGGTTTAGATTTTTGCTTTGTTTTTTTTTCTAGTTTTAATGTAGGTGTTTGCTTATTTATTATTGTATGTTGCCTTTGGGTTGCCTTTGCAAGAAAATTAATATTTTCAAATAGATAAATTAATAGTATTGCATGGAATCTGAATCCAGATATTAGCTACAACCCCTATTGACTTGTATCATCATGACCAGCAAAATCAACTCACTCTTGGGGAAAGAGCCACTAATTATTCTTGGGTTCTTAAAATGCTTCACATAAAGACAATATGATAATGTGATTACCATTCCAAAGGCAAACATGCTTTATAGGGGCACAATTAGTCATGGGCTCATAAAGAAAGTGGATGAGCATGTACACTGGAATAACATAGATTTCTGTAAAAGAAAAATAGATGTGAAAATATGTTGAGCAATGGAATGCTACTAGGCTTGTTACCTTTTCCCTGTGGCCATGTTTTACTCTGTTTTGCCTAATGAGATCCTTTGCTTGTATTTCAGACCAAGCAGACCAACCTTATCCTGTTTACTGTTGAGGCAATATTCATTCAGCATAATGACTTGAGATCTTGCGCGCGGTAACTCTGTCTGCTGGCAAGAGAAGAGCCCTCTCATGTTATGTAATTATGGCTTAGGGCTGCAGTAATGAAGAAGCTGTGCAGGCTGGAGCCTGTTTTCTGTTGTCTGGAGGCGTCGACAGCAAGCTTGTGGTTGTGGTCACATGGCGTTTGAAAGAGACTTGGCTCACCAGTCAAAACAGCAGGAAGGCTGGAGTATACCGTTCACTCCATTCCAAGTGGCTAGAACACCCTTGTTGGGCAAATACTCAGACAGGCGATATTAAGGAGGACTTAGGGGTTTACAGTGTGACCAAAAAGGGTATTTCCTTCCTTTTTTCTCACCCAAGTGTGTTTTTATGTCTCGTAGACAGTTGCCAAATGTGTCAAGAGAGGCCTGGTTTCCTGTCTTCTTATGTGGCCAACATATTGGATTTCATGGAGCACCACAGCTCTTTGGAAAAAGGAATTCTTCATGCTTAAACAAACAGTTCCTGGTAGGTAGACATCCTTTACATTTTTTTGTTGGTGTGGCTATGTGTCCTATTTAAAGGAGTTCTCTGTTTGAAAGGCTATCTGATCCAAATCCAGCTTAACATAAGGTTACCAGATTTTTTTCCTCTCTCCAATGAATCCAGGGACACTTCATTGAAATGAGTCAGAATGATAGGATTTTGTCTGGGGACTGTCCCCGGAACGGGGATGTCTGGTAATCTTAGCTTGAAGATAAAGGATCCTAAGAAGGGAAAGCAAGGGGAGCCTTGAAGTTGCCCATCAACAGTTAGCAGCCTGAGCAGGCACCCTGGTCACCTGGCCACAGTCTTCAGCCTGGTCCATACAGGAAGTTATTGGCTGTGTTGCTTCCTGGAGGGGAAAAACCAAGGTGGTGTTGGGCTGGGGCACTCCTAGCTTGGCCTCTAGGCTGTGGAGTCCCTCAGGGTTCTGTTCTGCCCCCATTGCTAGTCGACATTTACCAATGAGAAAGTTTGTCTGGAGTTTTTTGTGGTTCAATACCACCATTATGCTAATGTAGCCCCGCTCTCTCTCTTCTTAATCTCAGGGTCATGGGTTTGTTCCACCAGGAGGTGAAGGCCATTTTATTTTGGCAGGCTTTTAGGAACTGACTGCTTTTAGGAAAGGTCCCTTAATAGTGTGCTGTACTGGTGTGTGTGTTTGCCTTTCTAGCTGTGCTTTAATAGATACCATTTTGCATTGTTTTAATTCCGTCATTAGCTTAATCACTTTTTAGTCATACATTTTTTTTCTTTTTAGTTGTGTGTTTTATCTGTATTTGTGAGCCAGTTCTGGGGCGGGGGGGGGGGGGGGGAAGATGAGATATAATGAATAAATGGGCATTATATCAGGCTGCACAGCTGTACTAATTTTTCAGCCTGCAATGTGAAGGACTTCTTTCCACACACTGTCACCCAAATCAATATGTCCATGCTTCCCTGTGCTCAGGTAATGGATGCAGATAGAGATTGATATAAACTAAATGATCTAATATTCCATTTGCAGTTCCTAGTATCCAACCCAAACATCCCAGACAGCACTTTTTCTGGTTGGACATTGTCTTTGAAGAAACCATGCCATGACCAGATTTTAGGCAAGACATGTCATATGGTGCCTTGTGAGCTATGCTTCAGTGCCCATCCGTCTGCCTTGGCCATGGCAAAGCCAGGGAGAACTATTTATATACAAACAATAAGAAAATTCAGTTTTGTTACATTCAAGTGAAACTATCTGTATAACTGTGCTAAACATGATGCTATGTTTTAGGTTATGACAATAAAGTGAAGTATGGTATTATAAATATACTGCCTCGTCTATGTTTAAATAATAGCTACGAGAGAGTAATTTTCATTTCCCCTCTGTTTTCACACTAGGCCTGAGGATATCTATTTCTTCAGCAAGCTATCATCTCTCCCCACCCCCTGAAGTTATTTCCCCCCTAAGCCTGATAAACTGCCATTCTTTCACCTGTAGGCTACTTATTCCAATTACAAGACTACTGAACAAGTCAGCACCAGCAATGTCCCATCCTGTTCTGTTACGATGAACTCAAATATTGCCTACATTGCCTGCGTCTTACAGTAAATCCCAGTTGTCTCACAATGACAGTTTCCCACCAAGACTTCCTTTTAAAATTTGAGATGCCCAAAATTCTATCCTGCTGTTTCCTTGGAAACCAGCTGCTGGAAGTCAGATAAGTGGAACGAGATGCTTCCAAAGGTTTGCAACACTGAAAAGGGAGGGACAGGATAAAGAAATAAAATCAAGGTTCTGCAAAGGAAGCCAGGGCTGGCTTCTGCATACAGGTATGTTCGCGTCTACATTCAGTATTCGCTGCAAATGGTGGCTCTTATAGAAATTTCTCAAATGTTTGAGTGTGCTTTAAAAAAATTGATTTAGTCCATACATCATACATGCATGAAATGGAATCTGATGGAACACTGAAGAACAGTAAGGAAACATATAGAAGAGAAGAGCTGCTTGAATAAATTCATAACTCAAAGGAGTTCAGGATGGCAGTCTTATCGCTAACCTACCCCTGCCCTATTTTATTCTCATAAGGCTCAGCGGGGATTTGAGTCTAGGTCCCCACACTCACAGGATAACCCTCTAATCATTACATCACACTGGCTACAGGTGCATGCAATGAGAAATGCAATGGTGCTTTGTGAAGTAAAAACAAATGGCTACCTGTGTACTGTATATGCTTTTTCTCATCATGAATGTGGGATTGTGGTGGGGATAGAGATGACATGTGAAGGGAGAGCATGCCTAGTGCAGGACTCTGTTCTCCTGGCTTTGAGGTGCTTTGGAGAATCAGACACAGGAAAGGGGAATAAATGGAAGGGAGGGCATATGACTGGCGGGACATGGAGAGACCTTTTGCTACTGCTTACCTGTATATTATACGGACGGCAATATTTCTTTCAGCTGCATTTCACTCTAATGCGGACAACTTTTCACCTTCAAATAAATATAAACAGTAGCCGTTTATTAATACAGGATTAATGCTGTTCAGTATGTTTTCATTATTCGTGACTGACAAGACTGCAAAAAGAATTTCTACAGGTGATTTTTGAATGATTGCCAGACCAGCAGCTTATGCAGCACAGTTCAGGAATTGTTTAGTTGTTTTTTTTTAAAGAAGATTTTAATGGCATCACACCAGTGTTTATATTTCAGGCTGACACATGCAATATGCTCTCCTTCAGCACATGCAAGTTTAGTGCTAGCTAAAATTGTTCCTTGTCATAGCAAGCTAACTATTTTAAGATCCCCTACACTGTTGCCACATTTTTTTCCTGGAAATGATTTTAGGACGGAGGACTCCTTCGGGTAGTAAAAAGCGGGATATCAAATCCAAACTCTTCTTCTCTTCTTCTTCTTCTTTGCAGAAATTGCCAGCTTTAAAACTGACCCAAATAAAGACAAAAAAAATCAAGTGGTAGTAATCTACCAACTGCAGTCTGAAGTGTTAGTCTATTAAAAAAGAAATATACCTGCCAGTAGAAAACTGGCATAGCAAAGAGCAAATTGACTTAGAACCCCTTTATAGGGTTGCTGTTGTTTTTAATTACAGGTAGGATGTCTTTGTTTTCCACATGGGGGACATCCAAAAATGGTATCCCTCACCTGAAGTGGTACATATTCAGAGGAAACTGAAACTGATGTGACATTGAACACCTGAGTGCATTATCAACTGGAAATTAAAATAAGGCTGCAATCCTACGTTCGCTTGCTGGAAAATTAACTCCATCAAATCAAAAGGACTTTACTTCAGAGAAAATAGCCTAAGGAGGAATCATTGATGAGAAATATACTTTTTATTTCTATTTCAGAAATATAACGGGGGGCAAAGCTCCCCACCACCAAAATGCACTTTAACCCTCATAAAACTGAGGTTTCCTCAGAGGAGGATAAAGGGGAGCAGTATCCTCTATCAGATCTCCAAACTGCTAGTGATCCTGAAGAACCAATGGATGCCAAGATCACTGCACCCGGTGCTGGAGCTCCCCCACATCAGCTGTCAGGATTTCTGGCCAGCTCTCTAAGCTTATCTCCCTGAGGGCCACAGAAGCAGAGGAAATGGTGAGCCTGGCAGACCCTGCAGAGCTGTCATTGGTGGCCCATTGACTGCACCCAAGGCCACATGGGAGGAGAGAGAAGTGCAGTGAAACACCTGTTTGGATCAGAGCCTGGCTTTCAGCCAGGAAAGGATGCCGCCTTCAGCTTTTATGTAAGCTCCCAGTCTGAACCGCTTCATTGCTGAAGCAACAGGTCTTTCCTAAGCTCCAGCCTTCCTGACACTATATGTATCTATCCATCTGTCCCCCAGTATTTCCTACTGCCACTCTCGCTACCCTTTAGGTTTCCACCAACTCATTCTGCTGTATGTGTAGATCAGATAGATTATCCGCTCTGGCCTGAAGAAACACTTCAAAGTTTTACTAAGCCAATAGAACTTAAAGTGTTTAATATCAGCTGGCTCATGCCATTAATGCTTGTTGTGAACATGATAGTTGGATGCGCCAAGTCATTGGATAGTATCAGTTACTTCTCTGTAATGGCTTGCTTTTGACTGAGGGCCAGTACAGACAAACACAGAAGCCTCTTCTGCTGTGTCTGTGACCCTCTATTTATTTTCAGGGACTCATGTTCCCTTGGAGAAAATGTTAGACAGTCTGATCATGGAAATTGCTGGTGGTGGGAAAGATGTAGCTGTATCCACAGATGGTCCATTCACAGGTTTGGTTCTCCATATGGAGTGCACCCCTGGGAATTTCAAGGATACAGTGGTACCTTGGTTTAAGAACAGCTTGGTTTATGAACAACTTGGATTAAGAACGCTGCAAACCCGGAAGTAGGTGCATTGGTTTGTGAACTTTGCCTTGGAAGCAGAACATGTTTTGCTTCCTGTTGAGTGTGTTCCATTTGTAAATTGAGTCCCCCGCTGCTATGGGAAAGCACGCCTTGGTTTAAGAATGCTTTGGTTTAAGAACAGACTTCTGGAACAGATTAAGTTTATAAACCAAGGCACCACTGCACATAGGAGCCACCCCTCAATTTTTAATATAAATTACATTCAAAATAGTAAACTTTTAAAAGTTCATTACAGTCTATATTTTAAAAATGCAAATATCAATAAGAGTTCCTTTTTCTACACAGATTAACACCGGGGGGGGGGGGGAGGAGCATGCAACATGGTCAAATTATCCAGTTTGTATTCTGTATGATAGCACAGTATACAGTAGTTATCAAAATTGAGATTTTCTATATGTGTCATGAATAAGTATTTCAGTATGCAGATAAGTTGGGACCAGTGAGTCATGATTAGTATATTTCTTTATAGAGGTCCCTCATTCTCCCAAATGCCTGAGTCTCTAATTTCCTTTAAGTCATTTATATTTGTCAAAACATATAAGATTTTAAATTAATTTTCCAATTTTACAGGTAGCGTAGCAAAATTGAAAATAAATTTCATTTGAGTGGTAAATATACTAAAAGCTGCAAGAGCAATATGGAATACATTAAAGATTTAAGTAAAAACAGGAGAGAACTTGACATTGTGCACTTAACAAGTCTGCCTGTAATTAAACATATTCAGTAGCTTGAATACTTTATGGTTAATATTTGCCTAGATTCATTGGTAGTAATAGTGAAATGTTATGGACTATGAACCACTTAAAATTTTATGCCTTTCCTGCTCATGAAAGCACTTCCCAGTAGGAACAAGCATGAAAACCATGCCTCGAAAGTCGTATGAGTGTATACATATTATGCTACAAGTCTATGGGCAGACACTTAAATGAACGTAGAGCTTAGTGAATATTACAGGACTCACTTTTTGAATAACTGGACACCCTCAACACTTGTATGAATAATTGCAGTTAAATGGGAACAGATCCAGCACACTGAGGACAGAAATCTTTGAAAAGGCCCTCTGAATTCTATATTTCCAGTTTTGAAAATTGACTCTGAAACCAAAGATAAGCCAATCCATTGGGTTTAGATACAATTTAGCCTTATCTCACCATAGCATAGTCTTCTGAAGCTTAATGGAAGAGACAAATTCTGAGAGGAATTAACAGCCTGCAAAACCATCTAAGCAAAAGCTGCTTCACTATCTGGGATGCTTTATGGATACACTTTAGATCAGCTTCTCAGCATTAATACAGTTCTACTAGTATAATTCCACACATTTAAACAGATTTGCAGCCTGATCTTATGAGCTGCTACACCAGCCAATAATGCCCGATTCGTACAACACCCTATTCCTGCAGAAGGTGGAACAGCAAACATGGGGTTCCCAACCTGATATGCAAACAGAGATGGGTGGTTGACATGAATTCAGAGTACAACATAAGAAATAAAAGAAGCAATAAAATACAATTTTAAAAAACTACAAAAGTAATGTTTAATGCCGACATGCTATGGACCACCTGGTGAAGCTTGCAGAACCACAGTTTGGGAACGCCTGCCCTAAGCCATCTAGGATGGTGGCCATCACTATTAACTTGTAGTAGAGAATCCCATCATTTAACTATGAACTGCATGAAGAAGTTCCTCCTTTTGTCAGCTCAGAATCCCCCTCTGTTCAGCTTCACTAGATGACCCCAGGTTCTCACAGTAAGAGAGGTCGAAAAACATCTCCTTATCCACTTTTGTGCATACCATGTGAATCTGGTTACCCAAACATTTGATGTTTGTTGGGGAAAAAATCAGCCTATCTAATAAGTGTAATATGGCACAAATATAGCACTCAAATCTTGGAGATTATAAATAATAACATTAAAACAAACTGCATTGTCATTCCACAACCCATTCAAAAGCCACATGTGAAGCACACCCAAACTTAATTTATACAGCTTTGGTCACATGCAAGGTTTTGGGGGGTGAGATGAAATCATCTGCTACATGGCTATTGCTACTGAAACCACTTATCTTTAATATCTTACATTGCATAATTAATATATTTGAAGATGGCAAGGTTAACTCGGTTAACTCTCCGGAGAGAGGGCTATTATGGTGTAACAGCCTCTAATTTTTCTTTAACAAAGTGTTCAACCTTCTCTCATAGCACAGAAAAAAATTTCATAAAGGTGGGCGCCAATATATTAAGGAGCAATTAGGACCATTTATGAAAGCTGCCAAAGACTGCAGGACGAGTCAAAGAAAGGAGTCTTCGCGCTGCTTATGCTTGCTCTTTGTAAAAACAGCAAGATGGAAACAACAGGAAGGCAGGTATAAAAGTCAAATGAAGTCCAGGTGCACCTGCAGATGTTTCCAGCCATAAAACATTCCCTTGAACAAATAACAAAAAAAAACAACTGTATGGGTACAGTTCACACATATTTTACAAACAGGAGGGAATAAGTCAGGAAAATGGCGATGCAAAAAAATATATGCATGGATAAAGATACAGAGAGTGTGTGTGAGAGAGAGAAAAGACAGAAAGAAAGCTCTTGGTTTCTGCTTCTTAAAATGGCTTAAGACAGGTTCGGAGTTCTGTGTGTGACCGTTGACATGAGAACTGTCAGAAGCAAGGCAAGTAGGGGAGGGGAAGGAAACAGATGGATGACATAGTTGCTCAAACATGGACCAGACAACTGCAAAGGAGAAAAGTTGAACTCTCGACCTGAATCCCACAAACAGCACTTTTGGAACGAAAAACAACCCTGGCAGGACCCCTCACCAAATTAAGCCCTGGTAGGACTCCTCACCCCCTTCAGAGCAAAGAACCATGTCAGCATGTGAAATATACTCGGATGGGAAAGGAGAGTGATCAAGATGCAGCTAGAACTGGAGGCAGAGGTCATCAGGTTTCAAAAACAGATTCCAGACACTCCGGAGAAGATTTGGAGATGCAAAAGGGAGAGAAGACAGAGAAGTCCCATCACATTTGCTTGCTGAGCATTATATATTACCACATTAGACTAATACTCTCAAAAACCATTGAGGTTCCCATTCCAAATTTAAGGTTGTGCACAGTGTGTATACTCAAAAAATAAATACTGTATCCCTATCCTCAGGAACATTACCGTATATTACATTATGTACTTCAACAGTCAGGCATATAAAATGAACTATGAATGCTCATCATGATACAACGATTAATCTGCGAAACCCCCTGGAGGTGTTATACAATCTTTCCAAGATCAGCATCTGGCAACCTACAAATAAATACCAAAAATTTAAATAAGCACTCCAATATCTTGATAAATAGATTCAGCAATCTGATGCTTGCCTGATATAAACTGCTGTTTCTTTTCATACCCCAGTACAGATCTGGAGGACAAATTTATATTCATTTAAGAGAGACTAGAAAATCTAGTTAAACTGATACAGGAGTAAAAGACATGGAGACTCTATGCTCAGCACATCTCTCAGCACACCAGAACTGCCCCCTCTTTCAGCAAAAGGCATCCATCTACACTGAAGAACTGCTTTTAAAACTTTCTGCTTTCAGCAATGACTCCACAATAACACCCGTGTGATGCGGAAGGTTCTGGGGAATATTTATGGGCTATAAAATCACTTCAAATAGGAGAGTCTGGTTAGGCTAAAAGTAAAAAGGTAAAGGGAACCCTGACCATTAGGTCCAGTCGCGGAATGACTCTGGGGTTGCGGCGCTCATCTCGCTTTATTGGCTGAGGGAGCCGGCATACAGCTTCCAGGTCATGTGGCCAGCATGACAAAGCCGCTTCTGGCGAACCAGAGCAGCACACGGAAACGCCGTTTACCTTCCCACCGGGAGTGGTACCTATTTATCTACTTGCACTTTTGACATGCTTTCGAACTGCTAGGTGGGCAGGAGCTGGGACCGAGCAATGGGAGCTCACCCCGTCGCAGGGATTCGAACTGCTGACTTTCTGATCAGCAAGCCCTAGCTCTGTGGTTTAACCCACAGTGCCACCTGCGTCCTGGCGCTACATTACATTGGTTAGGCTACATTGCACTAAATGCTGTCATACTGCTATGCATTTCAGGGAAATACCGGTACTTGGAGGAACCCTGGATGGGTTGCCAAGGAATACCACATTTCCTCAGAACACAGTTTGGACACCACTTTTGTGCCATCAGGGCAGAAGCACAGTCTACCAGGTTTTTAAGTTCTTTCTCTACTTGGAAATGGAATATGGATAGATCGATCTCTGGTTTCTACCAAGGCAGTTAATATAGGGTACAAACCAATATTATTCATTTTTGAAATCACAAAGAAAACAAGCTAAAATATCGCCATTTGCTGCCCTGCTGAGAAAGGAGAGGTGAATCAAGATATTTTTAAATTGTTGCTTTCATAAACAGGAATGGTAGGAGAGCTGCGGACCTTTATCAACACAAAATTAGATCATAGGACACTATCCAACCAAGTTAAGCACTGACGTACCACTGTTTCAATGGGAGAGTTGAGCACACCCTTAACCTTGCATCGAAATCAATTGGTTTATAAGCATTTACTTTTAGCTAGATTGTGTTCATTGTAGTCATACAATAAAGGTTTATAATTTGGGTGGTGCAGTTTCATTATTTTGCACCACAAACACATCAGCTGTGGGACTTGCCACTGAGCTGCATTCTCAAGAGAAACCTAAAAGACCCCTGCCCACTTACATAGAAGGGCCTCTTCTTTATAAGGTCAAACAAAAGATGGGTTTTGGGATTGGAGTACTTTTGGTTCCTTGCCAAAGTGAAATTTAAACTTAGATAGCAATAAAGGAGCTTTATTTTAAATCCAGCTAATCCTGAAATGGTGATTGGTACATGACACAGAAGTAAGCTGCATAAGCCTTAAGAGTTTGACCAGAAAGAATGTATAGCTATTGTTCATATTAGGGGTCATAAGAGAACTACTTTCTCATTGCCAGTCCTTGAAAGCTACTTTCTCCCAGAGTAATGGAAAGATAGGAATAAATTCCAAGGCATAGCATATATTTATGAAATGGCAGGATAAAAATATTTTATAGATAAGTAAAAAGTACACTACCTTGCCTCCCTGGTCAGAATTCTGCAGTACTTTTACTGACACGTGTAATTTGATTCTTTCTACTCTTGCTGCAAACATGAACCTGTAGACTTTTCAACACCTGGGAGAGGAGGATGGCTGCAACACAGCAGCAACAACGGACAAAAAAAAAATTGGTTGCCCAGTCTTCTGTTCAACATGGAATCCTTTGAGTAGTGTTTCTATATGTAATATTTCTGAAGAGTGACCATTAAGGTTGGTTCAGAATTGATGTTTTGGGGTACTGGACCCCACAGTGTCTTTCTGAGATGGAATTGGTTAGTTGTGGTATAATGCTTGTGATGTACTGCTGACAGGGCCTATTGGAGGCGTATGATAGGCCAGCATTGTGTAGTATCTTCTTTTTAGTCAGAAAAGGTTGTTAATGTTAAGTTTTGTTTGGAAATCCTTCTGGTGGTCACACACTTTTAAATTAATTCCTGCGATGCTATTCAATGGACGACAAAAGTGGATCCTGCAAGTCCTTGTGGTTGCCAGTGAGACAGATCTTGATTGCACTTTCTATATCTGAACACGTAATTTATCATTGTCAGTCTCATTTGCCCTTTCTATTTGGACACAGGGAGCTGCTTGCACTAATACAGTACATAGGTTTAAATTAGGACAGATGGGTTATTATTGTTTATGTGAGCTGACATTTCTTTTGTCTTTCTGTTATAGCTGCAATAAAAACAATTCCTTTTTGGGGGGTTTATAAAAAGAGTAGCATGAGATGATGAAGCCATCTGCTTGTTTTCGTTCGATTTAGGGTTCTGGTGTTTTGATTGCATTAAGTTGTGTGTGGTTTTGGGTTCGTTTAACTTCTTATAAACTACTCTGGAAGTTTTATTTATTATTAGGAGGCTAAATAAGGGTGACTGAGAGATTGTAGGATGCTATGGAGCTCTCTTTTTCTTTGTGGATAGAGAAAGAAGCCCAAAGTCTCCTGTTGCAGATGTGGAAAGGTTTGCCATCGTTCCTCCTCGCCACTGTTGCCCTGTTGGTGGTAGGGCTGGAAAGGGGAATGTCCGGGTCAGATCAGTCTTTAGCTGGCACAGTTACTAAAATCCCAACCTTTCCAGTCAATGGGAGGAAAATTAGGAAACAACTGTATTTGGCAGGGAGAGAAGGAACAACCTGTTCCCTCCCCAGTTGGCAGAAGCTAGCAGACCTCAGGAGCTGATGGCTTTCTATCAAGAACACAACCACCCTGATATCCATAGGAGTTATGGTTCATAAGTGTAATAAAACAGTACCAGACTTAGGAAAAATTGTCCACCGATATATTCCTTTGGGTAGCATAGTGCAATATGCCATGTTTTGCAATAGGAAAGGGTCCACCATGCATGGGCTTGAGAACTTCCATGCCTTTGGCACAAGCATATAGGTGACTCAGGGTGTGTCCACACTAAGGCATTAATGCAAACATGGCCAATTTTTCCATGTGCAAATCTGTGCACCTTTCCCCACACATAAAGCTATGAGTCATGGATGCTTTCAATTTTATGTCTCAAAATCCATCTCATTCCCCCCCCCCCCGTTCTCATTAGTAGGTGGGGTTTGACTGGTGAATTCCTGCTGTGTGTTGTCCCCTCCCCTAAATTGGTACTTGCCCACCCACCATAAGTCCCAGAAACCCAAGGTTTCCTTTGGGCATGCAGGCAAGTATTTGTTTACCCGTCTGTACCTTTAATTTTCATTTAAAGAAAAAAATTAACACAAGTTTTCTGATATAGCAGGATATCCACAAAAGAGCAGTCAACAAGCATTTCTTCAAAATGTTCCATCTCTGCCAAGTACCGAAACTTGAGATCCCTTATAGGAATGCATGCAAGTATTTGTTTACCTGTATATGAACTTCTTAATTTTTTGAAATACAAGTTTTCCGATATACCAGATCTGCACATAAGTGCACTAAAAAAGAAGGGTGTGTTACTCCAAATAGAGGACAGATTTGGAATCACTCAGCTGTTCCAACAAGGTTCAGACCTACACTACAACCTAACCATTCTTGAAATAATATTCAGCATGCCACATGCAATGTGGGCACATGTTAAAAATGTAGCTTATGAAATAGTCCTTACTCCAAGACCACCCAGTGAGTGGAGGGTGGTGGGATTTAAACCCCAGACTCCATGTTCCAATACAATATTTTATCCACTGAACCTCATTGGGTGTTTTACTTGCAACTGAGGTGGTCAGTACCCAGGATGCATTTTTCCTTTCCACACAACTGTGTGTGGATTATGGGTATCTTGGACTTCTTATCACCTAATGTCCTGATTTTACTGGGCTTGCTACTTCTGAGAGTTGCTATAAAACCTATTATTTATGTCAGACCCCAATGATCTCTAAATGTTTTTAAGGATAAGGTTTCCAGCGAGTTCTCTCTTCATTGTGGTTTATAGCACAGCTGTTTTTAATTTAACTGGGGTTGGTGTGTGTGTGTGCACAATTCCATTTGGAATCAGCACTTCATAATAAATAAGGAAGAGTTAGATCAAATGAATGGTATCTCCTGTGTTTGATTCTAATTTTATTCTTTAGCAACAATAAAACCGTAGGAGAAAGGGAGTTCTATGTTCTGATGAAGCCAAAGGTGGCCTACACAGGCCTGGCTTGCAAAGGTATATAATACGTCCCTTTCGTGTATTTTCAGCCTCCCCAGCCCTTTTATTTAATATAAATGAGATAACATAACTTTCTAACATATACAAAAACAAAAGCAAGCACTCTGAAATTCATATGTCATTTAAGAAAAATAAAAAGTAAGGCTCTCCTGCTTTTGTTATGGGAGATATAAGGCAACAAATGCTCATGTATTCCATCTAGCTGCATAGTAAAATGAAGTCCTGCCTACACTTTCCAGTCAGTAGGTGTAAAGGTTTTGGAATGAAGGACATGTGACATTTCTGTTTTTTCAGCTGTTTGATATAACCCCTGGAGGCACACTCCATTGTCTCTTGAGGCAGATGGGTGTCAACAAGAAATTGCTTTATTTTATTAGGGTAAAAAGGTAAAGGTAAAGGGACCCCTGACCATCAGGTCCAGTTGTGTCCCGACTCTGGGGTTGCGGCACTCATCTCGATCTATAGGCCGAGGGAGCCAGCGTTTGTCCGCAGATAAACTCCGGGTCATGTGACCAGCATTGACAAAGCCACTTCTGGCGAACCAGAGCAGCACAGGGAAACGCCGTTTACCTTCCCGCTGGAGCGGTACCTATTTTTCTACTTGCACTTTGATGTGCTTTCAAACTGCTAGGTTGGCAGGAGCTGGGACAGAACAACAGAAGCTCACCCCGTTGTGGGTATTCGAACCGCCGACCTTAGTATTTAACAATTGGTGTTCAATAATTATTTTATTCATCATTTTCAAGTGTTTTAAAAACCTTTGAAAAAGTGGCGAAGGGCTCTTGGACAACCCCTCCTCCCCATCTGAGCATCGGGACTCCCTTCCTGGGCTTGGAAAGGAGGCGCCAGGCTTTAATACTCTAATTTACCGGGAACATTTAGGTGACTAGCCTAGTCCCCCTGGTCCACAGACCGCATACCACTGCTTATTGTTTTGCTGGTTGTTCAAAAGTGAGACAGAGGTTGTAGCTTTCTTTCCATTGTGCAAAATGGAGGGATGTACAACATCAAGGAAAACACTAACTTGCCATGGCCAAACTACAAATGGACTACTTTTTAAGTGGGAATCCATCAAACTTTTGGGGCCCTTTTGAAAAGCAGGCACCACCAGATTAGTTTGTAAAAGGGTGGGTTCTTTTCAGCTGGCAGGCATATTTCTATTTATTAGCTATACAGAAGCTTTTAGCGACAAGATGCATGACTGTTCTGCAAGAGCAAGCCACAAAGATACCATTTTGCTCATTAGAAAGGAAGTATTTAGGTATAAGCTTCAGATGTGGGGGCAGTAGAGAATAAAGTCCCTCCTCTAGTGCTGTAAGGGTACTATTACCCCAAATGAAAACTAAGCAATTGTAAAGGATTGGGAAGCAATTAAGTACAGTGGATATTGCAATTTTCCCGTCTCAGAAAAGGCCCAGCTGGGAGGCAATAAATCTGGTTTCAAATGAAATGCACAAACCGCTCATTCTGGAGAAATCATGGAGTAGTCCCAAGACTTCAAAGGGATTTTTCATGAGGCTACTTACAAGTAAGCGCTTCATAGATTACAGACTCTGTCTGGAATAGGATTTTAAACAAGAGCCAGTTCTCATGACCCTTCTTTGCATATTGAGATGTGGGTTGAATCCAGGCCAGCTGAAATTCACAAGATCAAACTGGAGTTGGCCATGCTCATTGTAAAATGAGTAGGCGACTCTTCCAACAGAAGGGCAGCTTGCAACTTCATTCACATTTGCTATGCTAGCACGACACACCCACTCACTATGGCCCAGTGCTTGCCAATCTTTAGGGCTTACCACACTTCCTGTTGTTCTGCTGCTTTTCCCCGGGGGAAACCACTCCTTAGCATTCAATCAGCAATCAGCAATTTGGGTTTTCTCCAGATCAACGTTTGCTCTGATTTAGCACTAAAGAACAGGTTTTCCCTGGGAAGGAGTGGGGCACAAGGAAAACCACTTGGACCAATGCTTTCTAGGCACAGGGCAAGCAGAAATGTGGATGGGCCCTTAGACGTCTACACAAAATACCTGTGTAAAACAAAAAATTAAAAACCTTCACCTATAGAGCAAACTTGAAGAATCTAGGTTCCATATCTGACACTTTCCTAACTCCAAAAAGATTTAGAACTGGATGTCTGGAAGGCTTAGTTATTTGACATGTTAGTTGAAAGCTACCAAGCATTACTTGGGCACCATAAAAGCAGTTAACCAAAACCGTACACTGATTAGGCATTGGGTTTTAATATACATACCCTTGCTACACTGAATTTGTGGCTATCTACTCTCCCTGCCCCTTTGCAGAAGCATTTGCTCATGTTGCTTACAATTAGTACTTTGCATGTATGAAGAGAGAGTTCAATCATTAAGAATGCTCTAGTTATCACATTTTAGGTATTATGTTGCAATAAATATTTTCCGCTCTTAATCCTTAGTGCTTCTGAACATTTTGTAAAACCTGGACCGGAACAGCTTGAGACTCTGGTGAAGTGAAACACTTAAAACACTGTTAAGGATTCCCTTAACATTGCAGCGATCAATGTCTGTTGGTTCTAAGGCTACTTGCTTCTGGGTGCCTACCCTCTCCCTTGGCATTTGGTAAAAGAAAAGTAGCAATTACATATATCATGAAAGGTTGCATCCAATGCTATTCCTACTAGACCCATTTGTGCAATGAAACTGCTGAAGAAAGCACGTGTGAATGCAGTGGTACCTCAGGTTACAAACACTTCGAGTTACAGACTCCACTAACCCGGAAATAGTACCTCGGTTTAAGAACTTTACCTCAGGATGAGAACAGAAATTGTGTGGCGGTGGCGGTGCAGTGGCAGCAGGAGGCCCCATTAGCTAAAGTGGTACCTCAGGTTAAGAACGGTTTCAGGTTCAGAACGGACCTCTGGAACAAATTAAGTTCATAACCAGAGGTACCACTGCATCTATGAATAACGGTAGTTTACAATAGTTTTCATTCATTCTGTTCCTTTAAATAAAGTTCATTTTTGGGTGAAGAAAAATGTTTTCCATTTTTAAAAAACCTCACTATAGGTGCATATCATCTCATTAATTAGATATGAAATACTGTTTAATAATATAGCAGCAAAAATGACAACCCATGTTATTAACTAACCTATTCTTAGGCATTTAGTTCTGTCATATTTTCACACAGAGACACATTAGTGTTCATCCACACTTTGCTTGTTCCGTGCCTAGAAAGGCTGGGTCCAAGTGGTTTTCTGCTTTCTAGGCACAGGTCTGAGCAGTTTGCCCGACAGCTTTCCCCAGGAAAACAGGTTCTTTAGCTCTGAATTGGAACAAACAGAAATCCATGGAAAACCCAATTGCTTGCTACTTCATACAATTCAGCACTAAGCTGCAGGTTTTCTTAGGAGAAAGCAGTAGGGCAAAGGAAAGTATGGAAGAAGCATTGTCCAGGTGACAAATAGAACCCTTTAAAGGGGCTGTGCACAGGGCCCCTCAGACCATAACCCCTCACAGCATTTCTAGGCAAAGCGATTGTAAACTACGAAAGTCTCTCGAACCCCTGGCCTACCTGGCAGCAAGTAAGTATGTCAAATCCAAAGTTCAATGTCTGGAGATTAATCCACACAAGCAAAGTCCAAAGGTCAGGCAACACAGTCCAGGGTCAACCCAAGGAGCCAAGTCTGAAGTCCAGCAGTCAGGAGACAGTACAAAGTCAAACCTGAAGCAGGTCCAGTACAGAGTCAAGCCCTCTAGAGGTCCAGGAGCATCCAAACCAAGGCCCACCAACATGGGCAGCTGAGCAGACACAGCCCCTCAGCTTTGCTTCCCTTTTGTACTTTGCATGCTGATTGCAGCACCTGGGCTTGATGAGGCATGTGACCCTCACCTGTCCCAAGCCTACTCCAGCTGAGGAATCACACACTTCCTCCCAGAACGAGCTAGCAAGCCCCACCTGGCCAGCTAGGGAGCTGGGCTGTGAGTCCTTGCCTCCTAGAGCGCCTCAACCTGTTATGCTGCTCCCTATGCCTCAGAGCCCGCCATGTTTGTGGAGACAGGTGCCCCACTGGCTCTGGTGATGTGTCCTGCTGCTCTGGTTCCTGTGCATTCACCCCCAGTGGCAGAGGGTGCGCAAACCCCGCCCAGGGCTCACACACAGGGTGGCTCCCAAGGGAAGCGCAAAGGGACCCCACTGTGGCTCCCCTCACAGGGTGCACCTGGGAGCAGAACTGCGGCCCACCACAAGGAAGTTGCAAAGCCTCCTCGCACGCTATAGCACTGGAGAGTGGCATTGCTGCCGCGGCCAAGCACAAAGAAGCTACAGCTTCCTTGCACGCCACAGCCTCTCTCTGGAGCTGCCACGGCTAGGCGCAAGCCAGGCTCTGATGACACAGACTGTCGGTAGGGGCGGCTGGTCATGCCCCCTCAAAAAATGCACCCGGGGCCACAGCTCCCCCAGCCCCACCACACTATGCCACTGTTCACCCCATCCTCTCGCCATCCTCTGTCACTCTGAGTACTTTCTTCACCATCTCTGATGCTCCAGTCTTGGCTACACTCCTTGTCGGGATTCTCTTCCTCCCCTCTGTGGTCCTGCCAGTTCATGACAGTAAGAGCTAAACTTAAATTGCCTTCAAACCTCTAGTGAAACATTCCGTGAGAGATGCTTATGTTTAGCCTTGGAAGTGACACCCATGTTTTGAAATCTGTAAAAACGGTGTTGGCACTATATTGTCTTATGGATTCTAGACGTGGTGAATCACAAACTCTGGATCCCTTTCCTATTGATGCCTATGTGAGACCATGTGTCTTTTATTCCAGTGTATCATTTCAACACAATGTAAGATATGGCTGTGTCTCCTGACTGAGATGGGACCTGTGACCTCAGGGGCAGCCTGCTGTTTTGAACAGCAACATTAAAAAAATGATTCCCATGAACAAAATGCATACTTAACCGTATTTCTTTGGCTATATATATATATGAGGCATTTCACATTGTAGGAAGGAGAACTTTAATGCTATTGTGGAAGGATGTTATGCAACACTCTGTTACATAACATTGATAAGGTAACAGACAATTTAAAGATTTGGGAGGAGCAGCTAAGGTCAAACAAAGTGATTATACAGTGTAGACGGGGACGTTTTTAGTGTATATCGCAGGATGCCCGCAGAACAAACTGGATTATCATAAATGACTTGTTCATTTAAAAAATACCTAATATTATAAACATTTATTCCACCTTATCCATTTCAAATGTGTAATTATATCACACTGTCAGTTAATGGAAGACAGCCAGTGTCTGATGTTGCCATGAATATAAATCCCATTTCAACTAGGAGGGCCACCTATTTTTGCAAATGGACTTGACCTGCTTTCACTTTAATCCCCTTGTGCCGGAAACTTGGTCCCTGAGCACATATAGAAGTGACCATTTTGCTCTCACAATTTGCATTGCAATTCAAAGCTTCCTTCTGAAGCAAGACACTTTCAAAAATGCTATTTTCTTTTTGACCCTATTCATGAAATATGAACTCAAGAGATCACTGGGTATGGATTATAGCTTTTCAGGGGCTTAAAGATGGTATAATATTATAACTGTGGCCTATGGCAGTCTATGTTTCCCCCCCTTTGGTCTTGTCAAACAGGTTTCTGCAGTGCTTCAGAAGTGGATCATAGAGTCATATCCCACAGAATCATATTTCTGAGGTAAATTCTCGTCCAACTTTCTGCCAATCCACCCTCATCTTAAAAACTTCTAATGAAGGAAAGTCCGCCATCTCCTGAGGTAGTCAGATACCATTCTACTCTCAAAGAATCTTGTACCATGAGGAAGCTAAGGACCTACAAACATAGAACATAAGATGAGTCCTGGTGGTTCGGACCAAAGGCCTATCTAGTTCAGTTTCCTGTTCTCTTAGTGGCAAACGACCTTGAGTCCCTGTCAGAGAAAAAGTGAGGTATAAATAAAAGAAGAAGAGGAGAGGAGGAGGAGGAAGAAGAAGAAGAACCTTCAACATATTTCACCATTCACTTCCACCAACAGACAGGCTGTGTACATACTACCACTTACTCCATATCCAACGCACTTCCACCACTGGCAATTGAAGCCCAAGTGCACATGATATTAGCAACAATCCATAGGTATTCTATAGCTTCTTGAGAAATATTCCTGCCTGGTGTGGTTCCCCTCAAACCATCTTTCATCCTATTTGAAAATGGAAGCCATGGTTAAGCTGAGGTGTGTACATTTCAGGTGGGTGTTGCACATGCACGGTTAATAGTGCATGTGCAGACGACAGCTTCAGTGAATTGTAGTTTGTAGCAGGGAAAGAAATTGGGTAATGGGCATTGAGTGAGGACGCCCACCCACCCGATCTGTATGTCAATGTAGGAATGAGTCTTGAAATGTAGCGAGTGAGTGGGGCTGGGGAAGACAACTTCACTGCATTTAATTGTGTACATTGCCTCAGAAATTGTGAGAGCTGTAGTCTGGCAGTATCTGGAGGGCAACACGTGTTCACTCCCTGCCTCACCATCACATGGCTGGCCAATATCTATCTCTTCATTCCCTGTGTTACTGCTTCCCATTATCTAACATGAAATGATTATGTCCTACAAGAAAAAAAAATCTCTCGTTTTCTTTGTGCTGTAGAACTATCCATTGGTTTTAATAATAAAAACATGGGATTATCATGCAGCTGGGCACTTTTGAAATCTGAGAAAAGAAAAGGAGATCAAGGGAACGGAGCACGCTCAGAGAAAAAGGAGAAATATTATCTAATGGTTGCAGCCAGGCCTTGTCTTTGTGAACTACTTGCTCCAGTTCAAATTAAATATGAATGAGCAAAATGATATAAGAAAGTTCATACCCCCAGGCAATGACTTTTCTCATTTTGGGGTTATGCCTAATTAAAATAATAATAATGGGACAGGAATATTTAAGGTTAAGTTTAAGTAAGCTTTAAGTCAACATCCTATGTTGAAATAAAATTCCCCAAAATTCCCAGGAGAGCCTGAACTGATTCTATGAAATCCAACTGCATAATCCAACATAAGCCTGCATGTCAAAAAAAGTTTGAGATTTTCCTGTTTACCTCAAGAAGCTAAGGAATATTATTTCTCACGTCCATTTTGGGTGCAGCAAAGATACCATGTGGATTTTGCCTCGTGAGGTCTAAAGATGGTTTTCAGTCTACCTTTTATACTCAGGTTTGGATACCCAATGGCCTTGGAACCTGTACACTGGATGCATGCTGTTCATTTAAATCCCACAATGCAGCAGCAGGCAAGACTCCTCCTACCTATTCAGTTCAATCTCCATTGAGTCATCTACCTCCCTGTCCCTGCTGTAGTGAGAACTCTGTCGCAAGCCACATCATAGGTCTTGTTTCATTTGTTACATGTACAACCTGCCATTCTTCCAAGGAGCTTAGAGTGCTTTTCACAGTTCTCCCCTCCATTTGCTCCTCACAACGACCCTACAAGGCTGACAATGAGTAGCCAAAGGTCATGCAGAGAGATTAATGGCTGAGTAGGGATGAAAGGGCAGATAACAGTACTGTGGATGGAATTAATAAACTGGGGAATCTTCACGTTCATTTAAGACTGTAAAGACTCCACATAAAAAATAAACATACTTCCTGTCACTTCAGAATAACACCAATAAAGATATTTACATCACTTATTTGAGGAAAAACATACAGAAGTGGCCACAGAAAAAGGAATCTGACACCCTGTATCTTTGGGCAATATCCAACAAAGTGCTTTCACTAGCACATGGCCTTTGTTGTTGTTGTTGTTGTTGTTATATACCACCCCTCATCTGAAGATCACAGGGCAGTTTACAATATGGCTGCACAATGGAACTTCCCCTTGCTGTCCTTTGCCCCTAAATCTGTTCTGGGGTTTCCCTCAACCCTCTGGGGGAACATGGGTGACACTGTGGTCTAAACCACTGAGCTTCTTGCTGATCAGAAGGTCGTGGTTTGAATCCCCACTATGGGGTGAGCTCCCATTGCTCTGTCCCAGGTCCTGCCAACCTAGCAGTTCAAAAGCACGCCAGTGCAGGTAGATAGATACCATTGCAGCGGGAAGGTAAAAGGCATTTCCATGCGCTCTGGTTTCCGTCACGGTGTTCTGTTGCACCAGAAGCAGTTTAGTCATGCTGGCCACATGACCCAGAAAGCTGTCTATGGACAAACGCCGGCTCCCTCGGCCTGAAAGCGAGATGAGCACTGCAACCCCATAGTCGCCTTTGACTGGACGTAACTGTCTAGGGGTCCTTTACCTTTTTACCTTTATATGCCATATGGTCTTGGCATCGGATTCTTCAAGATATAATAAATATCAAATCGTAAAACATTTGAGCATTCAGAGTAAAGGCTTGCCATGAAGAAAAACAATAGTGAAAAGTTACTTTGTGATTACTTTACCTTGGCAAAGAGTAACGTGCGTATCAGACCATTGTCAAGAATGACTGTCTACTTGTATATACAGGAAAGAAAAAGCAAAGAGTTCACTTGCAATATCATTTAGATATTATAGTGATATTTGGACAGATCGTTCTTGGCTGAGCCGAACATCCTCTGCATAACCTTTGAAAACTTCATTTCATCTTTGCTCTTACGTCAACCCAGCTGGAGAACTGGGTAAGAAATAAATAAGGAGTAGAAACTGGCTGCACACCAGATGTTTAATATGTGCTAATCCCTTCCAGGTAAATACTTTTATTTTATTTTTTTAAAAAACAGTAATTCTAAAAAGGAGGTTAGACTTACTACATGCTATTCTTCACATTTACTGCTGAGCTAGAGCCCATTTACTCCAAGACGATGAATATATTGAGGCCAGAAAATATGGTAAAGTTTCAAGGGGAAGCACCACCAACCCTTGTAGGGAATATTATCTGCCTGCCAAAGACAACACACAGGATAGCTTTATGTTCCACAAACCTTCCCAGCCTCTGTGGGCTAGGATCGAGTATCTAGCCAAGAAGCATATGAGGATCCAGCCTACCTAGGAGTCTGGGCTTTGTGAGGGATGGTGGAGAAAGCAGGAAGTGAAGCCCTTGCCAACAGGGACCACCCGCCTTAGTCACCATGGCAAGCTGGCTCTTCGAACCCGTATCTGCAATTTCCCTTCCCCCTGGCAATATGACTTGTGTTGTGGTCATGTTGCCAAAAGGAAGGCAAACTAAGTCGTAGCCCAAACTAACTGCTCAGGCTTGATTACATTCCTGATGCACCACAAAACTCATTTACACAATAGTATTTTCAAGGGAAAGTTGAAAGTATGTTCCCAGAGGTGGAAGAAATGAAATCTCTCGGGTTCTTTTTGTTCTGATGATTTGCCCTCTAGCTAAACTATCTTACCATTTGTGTTCATTTAGAGCTGCTTGGCAGGCTGAGTGTATGTGTGTGCGCGTGCATATGATTCATACGGAACTGTAAAGAAGAAATGTTGGCTAGTCAGTCTTATAAACCAAAGTTCGTTGTGGTTTATAAAAACTAAGCATCTTGTCAATTATCATTTGCAAAGAATGGCACGTGCCAACTTTTTTTCCTGCACTAGGACTCATTAGCCTGTGTTGTGACATGCCAGGCAGTGAAGTTCACTAGATAAGAATTTTCTGTTCTGAGCAGTAGTTCTGTCCTGGTTTATACATTCAGCACCTCTGTAAGAAAAGCATACTAGACTGGAATCCTATACACAGACACTTAGCCTGGGAGTAAGACCTATTGAGTGGACAAGTATAGGATTGCACTGCACAATAATGTACCATTTATCATTAAGGATGCCCCCATTTGACCTGTTCATTGACCAGTCAACCTGATTTGTTTGCATTGCGATTATATGCAACTCAGAACCTCAAAACTTCAAAGACTGTCTCCCCACATGAAATAACTTGGACCCTGAACTTGGCATCTGAGACCCTTCTCCATGTGTTCCACACTGAAGATGGCCACATGACAGGCCTTCTCAGTAGTGGCTCCCCATTTATAAAATGCTCTCCCCCATCAGTATCTGTTTTGGGCTCCGGGCAAAACCATTATTGTCCTCCCATGCTTTTCAATCTTAATTTCCTTATCTTTTAGCAGGGTGGCATTGAGCTTGATCTGCTCTTTTATATTAATTACTGGTGTGTTTAAAGTTGTTTTTATGGTTGTTTTTAAGTGTTTTTTTTGTAAGTTGCATTAACTTTTCTGAAAAAAAGCAACTTAATAATAATGATAACTGTGACTTCCCTTCAATTGATTGTTATCCCACACTTTCTAGCGGGTTTCCCCACCACTCTCCTTACTGCAAAAAGTCCTTTTTTTAAAAAATAAAAAGACTTGTTGCGGAAGAGTGCCAGAGCACTTTAATCCACTTTAATTGTACAAACCTAAATTCTTAAGTATGCAAGTGCATCCCTACTGCTAGATAGTGACAATTGGGAGGGTACTGGAGATGTCTGGAAAGAAGAAACACTTAAATGAGCCCAACAGTTTCTACAGGTTAATGGGAGAATCTATCTTCTCAAATTTGTTTTGAGACCCCAAACATTCCCTGCCACACATCAATGCCTTTGCTGCATTCAACATTTACTTTCAATAACTTGTTAATATAAAACTCATCACTTCGGTTGCTGCCTGAGTGCTGCTTCTAACCTATCACTAATACAAGAGGCTATTTGCTTGAACGGGTTCAAATGTCCTGCTTTGAACCCTCCTTTCTAGCTATATTTATTCATGTTATGTCAGAAAATCAGATTAGATCATATGCTCAGAACATACTAAAACTGTCTTTATTTTAGCTGTTTTCTCCTTAATGACACAGTTTTGGATGTAGTCCAAACACGGACAGAATCGACAACATTTGCTTCTAAAAGCCCTGTAACATCTTTCCTTGGAGAGATTTGTGTCACAGGAATGACAATCCCTTAATGGTCATCTCCTTTTACCTCAATATTTAAGGATTTTTAACCAACCAACCAAATAATAAAAATAATAATAATAAATCCACTAAATCCAAAGTAACAGTCAGATGATATTATGCTGTTCATTTTCTAAAAAGGAAAACCTTTATTATACTGTGAATTGAAGATGCATGTTTAACATTTTGCTAACAGAAGCATCACACAAAGCACAAGATTCTGAGATACCTCAACTGGGTTTTTTAACTGGAGCTGGTAGCTCAGTTCTTTGGACATATTGTTGGTTTTATTTCTCACAAGAAAGACACAGTTGTTCCTTGGCATCCAGATAGCTTTAACTAAAGATGCCCAGATCATTCTGTGGCACCATCCTGCCCGTGATCTCATGTTGTGTAGGGGTGAGGTGGAGTAATAATACCAAAACAGGCACAACAGACATAAAAGATCAAGAACAAACAAGGAAGAATGTTCAGAGACTGACAAACGAAGGGGGTGTGGGGGTGACGATGGCCACACAGGAGAGGAAGGTGAGGGAGATCTTCCTCTTATGAAAGAATCTGGAAAAGGAGTCAAAGGCAGCCCGGAAAGAGAAGGGGAAGCAGTTCCAGAAGGCACTGCAGCTCATCTGCCTGGCATGCAGAAGGTCCCAGGGAACAACTCCTGCTAGAAATCCTAGCAAAATTCTGCCAGTCATTGTAGACAGGACTGGCCAATGGGGTTGACTTGGTATATGGCAGTTTCTCCTGTGTAGTAAATAGATGCTGGCTGCATTAGTCGTGCCATGAGCATGAGTTTGTGCGTACAGCACTTCTTTTCCCTTTGAAAGTCATAGAAACAGCAACTGGGAAAGTTGGGGCTCTCACGCCATGCACTTTGAAGGGGAAGATTGACACACTTTGAAAAACGTAACATTATATTTTGAAACAAATGCAGCAGCAAAATGGGTGTGTGCGCACACACAAACAAATCAGCAATACAAGAGGACTACCGATTAAGGCGAAAGGAGGTAAGGAAACTCACAAATCAGGATTATCATCGGTAAGTTGTGGGCAATAGAGTGAAGCAGAATTCACCTATGCAAATACGCTAACATTATGCATCAGTGGCAAGCTTTTGCCAGAATATATGCAAAAGAAATTTTGAGGTGTGGAGACCTGCTGAGCACAACAAGAACTCTGCTAGTACTCAGCAAGTTCTGTCAGAAGTCAAACAATTCCTGCCTCACTGCCCCATCTCAGTTCCGCTCTTTGTCACTGAAGCACTTCATGTAGGAACAAGCAATTACAGCTATCGGTGAAACAGTTGACTACCTCTTGAGGCTTCATAGCACATGATCTGATTTGTAATGGGCTAAACAGTATTATGTGCTCTTGATTATAAACTGGAATAATGTTGCCTTAATGTTCGCCTAAATCGAAAAAAGAGAAGTCGGGAGTGAAGACGATGTGCGGAATAGTGGCGTATGCCTAATTACTCTTCTCAAGAGCAGGCTGTCTAGACAGCCAAGCAAGTTAGAACAAAGTAAGATGGAGGGTGAAAATTCAAAATATATAACCATAGCAACAATAAAATAGTAAGAGAAGCAAGCAAATTATGTCTTATGCTAATTCTACAGAGAGCCTTAACAATGTGAAAGGAAAAGGAAACATAAAACAACCGACCAAATTCCCTGAAACACACACACACACACACACACACAAATTTCTAGATGACAGAAATGAACTTTTGTGGACAGTTACAAGTATGTCACGCGTCCTATTTAATGTGTAAGGGCAGGCTTGAAAAAAACAAAAATCTTTAGATATGACTATGTTTCATTAAAGTACCTCTCCATGTTCCTGGCGCAACAGGTTTGGGGTTGGGAGGGGAGGGGGCGTTGCTTGTTTTTACATCAAATCTGTCTCTCAGATCTACATTGTATGAAAACATCCAGGAGGGGAAGGGGGAAAGAAAGGCAACTGGCGAGGTCTGCAAATACAAAAATAATGAGAAGCAGATCCTACATAAAACAGTCAGAAATTATTAGTCCAGATTTAATACAATACTAGGGAGTAACAGTCCCCTAAATATTTTATTTCAAACCAAAGGCCTCCAAAAAACATAAACATTTGTAAGAACATGAGAAACGTCTACTGGATCGAGCCAAGGGCCCATCTAGTCCAGCATCCTGTTCTCATAGTGACCAACCAGATACTTGTGTGAAACCTGAAAGCAGGATTCGGACACAAGAGCACTTATCCCTTCCTGGGGTTAACAGCAACTTGTATTCAGAAGTATTGCTGCCTCAAGCTGGGGAAGCAAAGCATAGCCCTCGTGGCTAATAACCATCACTAGTCTCTCACCAATTTGTCTACAGTGATTAAAAAATAAAATAAGTAAAGGAGATGCAGTGCTGGGGCAGGATAGGGAGAGGGGGAAACTCACCTGATTTGCATGGATCAGCTGAGAAGGGGAACCGTTTTGCCAGAATGTGTGTGAGAGCATATGGAGTGGCCACACCCAGTGCCAGCATGTGGATCTCAGAGGGCTGATGAAGGGTGAATGTGGCCTTCAGGCCGGAAAAAGGTTAACCACTCTTGCTTTAGGGTCATTCATATAAATGATTAGCCCCATCCCGCAACACCACATATATATCATTCCAACTACTAGAGCACATTATAGTCCAGCCTAACAGATATTTAAGTTACTTCTGCTTCTGATAAATACACGTACATCTAAAATGTGTGTTGTCCACCAATGAGTTATGTTGCAGTCTGGATCCCAAATGGCTGATGCTTCCGTACCCATGAAGTTGGCTCTAGGATTTGACATGCCGTTCAGCAGAACTGGACTGGTTTCCAATACTTCTCAGTACTTCCTTGCACTAGCGGAGTGCTATCACACAATCACTGCCATTTATTGATGGGATTTGTAATTTGCGCTGGTGGAGAACATTGGCCCTTCCAGTACAAAAGGGCTTCCTGCAGGGCAGTATGAAAATGGGGTAACTGTAATTTGATGTCACACATACATAATGTTGTTGTTGTTGTTGTTGTTGTGTCATTTAGTCGTGTCTGACTCTTCGTGACCCCATGGACCAAAGCACGCCAGGCACTCCTGTCTTCCACTGCCTCCCACAGTTTGGTCAGACTCGTGTTGGTAGCTTCAAGAACACTGTCCAACCATCTCGTCCTCTGTCGTCCCCTTCTCCTTGTGCCCTCCATCTTTCCCAACATCAGGGTCTTTTCCAGGGAGTCTTCTCTTCTCATGAGGTGGCCAAAGTACTGGAGCCTCAACTTCAGGATCTGTCCTTCTAGTGAGCACTCAGGGCTGATTTCTTTGAGAATGGATAGGTTTGATCTTCTTGCAGTCCATGGGACTCTCAAGAGTCTCCTCCAGCACCATAATTCCAAAGTATCAATTCTTTGGTGATCAGCCTTCTTTATGGTCCAGCATACATACATAATACAATGGCCGATTCAAAGGTTGTATGAAAATATAGAAGAGGCTAATTGCTCCATCCATTGCTGGCGACCATCTGGAAAATGCTATATAATGGACAGCAGAACTAGGTTGCTTATCATTAATTCTAAATTCCACTTCCTCCCCCTGAAATTTTCAAACTGCCCCCCCCCATTTATAGCACTCCATCATTCATATTTGTCTGAGCAACCCATGAAGAATGCCAGGCTTTGTCACTGTTGATGTATCACTTCGTATCTTCTCCATTTTTTTAACATCACTGCATTAATGTTTAACATACCATAAGTGATGATTGGTCCTCCCATGCTTTGACCAAAGCAAGAAGCTAGTCTGGCAAGGAGAGTGGGCATCAAGTGGCTTTTCTCAAGCAGTAGCATCCCATGCCTTGTGGGAAATGCTTTCGAAATCAAGAAGCATTTCAACAAGCAGCGTATGATAGGACATGGAGGGAGAGGCCAGCTGTTCAAAGAAGAAAGCCAAAACTGGGCTAGCACAAACCTCAATAGCTCTTTGGATCACAGCTTATGTCAGCAAAACCATTTCTCTGAAATTCCTGGGAAACAGTACTATCTGGAATGGCTCTTATTAGCAGAAATTGTAGATATTTGGTTGCAGTGGAATGCTGGAGTGGAAGCAGAGGCGTTGCTGTGTTGGCTAAAGGATCTGTAATTAGGACCATGCATGTCCTTCAGAAACTGTGATGTCATGGAAATGATAGTCTTTGCCATGTGGTTCCTCAGCCACAGTTATGATAATTAAACCTGTTGACTCTGGGGCGTGGCTAAGTAAAGCTTGGATTCACGAGAGCAAGAACAGCTTTAGGATTTTTCATATTCACTCAGTTTCAGCCACAGATTGCTAGCCCAGCTTCATTTTCTGCTGCTAATCTTCATTCTCCAGTGTTTGAATCTAGAAAACTCAATGGTGTGTAACTAAGGCTGCAATCTATACACACTTACCTGAGAGTAAGTTCAATTGAATTCAGTGGGACTTATTTCTGAGTAGACACATATCAGATTGCACAGAATAGCAGCGCGAGCCAGCTTTATTTAGTCTTCACCGTGCTCATCACTGCCGGTGGGAAACCACAAAAGGAGAGAGTGAACCTGATTTTAGAGAGATTCAGATGTTGCTTTGGTTATGTAACTCTTTCCAGAATGAAATTTTACAGTGAAAGCAAAATTGCTCCATTTCAGATAGCAGAAACCAAGTCTAGCTCATTAGTATTTGGCATCTATATCAGGTAGAAACCAAGAAATCAGAGACATCCTGGAGGTGTGTGCTTTACAAAAAATAAAAATAAAAATCAGCTATATTGAATTTATTTTCAAATCTGAGAAGAGCTCAGAAGTTTCTGGTCCAATTTTCTTTAAACAAACAAACAAAACTCTCATATATAATATAAATCTAAAACACTGTTCAAGATTTTCTAATTCTCAGACAGAAAAAAAGCTTCCAGGAATAATTCTCCATTGTAGAATACGATTTTGTTTCTTAAGGAGCCCAGCTTGAAAGCTTCCAAAAGTGTTATTTGTTTGTGCAGAAAGTCTCCATTTAAAAAATGCTAATAAAATATAGAGACTGTTAAACTGTTCAGATGAAAGTCAGAAACCGGTGGCTTTTCTTATCAGGGCTACACGGATGGTTGCTGTCCCCATCTGTGAAGTCAATGGAGAATCTTAACTTGGAGTTCTAAGAAATTACGCTTTTGGAAAAGTTAACCAAACAACTCAGAGCTGCAGGAGAAAATGCAGACAAGGAAAAATTTCCATGAAATTTGGCTTGACACCCCCCCACCATATATAAATATTATAGTCGACGACCCCTAGATTATCACGGGCTGCTTTGCAGAGATACTTTCAGTGCCATTAAGGCACTCAAATTAATCTGACATTTTTGTATGAAATGAGATCCAGGCAGTTCCTCAGATTGCTTATTGTTTATTGTTCATTTTTATGTTGTTTCAGTCGTTCATTGTTATAGGAAAAGTCATTTACATAAATGAAAGTCAGAAACCAATCAAATGTGAATTGCCCATCCTCCATTCCTGCCTGCTATGAAACAATTCAAAAGTCAGATTACTGCCAGGAGATAGAGGCAGAGGAAGGGTGATGGGAACAGAACACAGCAGCAGTGCCAGAGAAGCCACAGCTGAATCCTCCTTTGCAGCTGTGAAGTTGTTACAAGATAGGGTGGTTTTCAAGGTTGGGACCTAGAAACCTCAGTTCACTGCGAAGGGTAGCATAAGTGGCAATACACTGCCAATCCAATACAGTGGTACCTCGGGTTAAGAACTTAATTCATTCTGGAGGTCCGTTCTTAACCTGAAACTGTTCTTAACCCGAGGTACCACTTTAGTTAATGGGGCCTCCCACTGCTGCTGCGCCGCCGCCACGCGATTTCTGTTCTCATCCTGAAGCAAAGTTTTTAACCCCAGGTACTATTTCTGGGTTAGCGGAGTCTGTAACCTGAAGCGTCTGTAACCTGAAGCATCTGTAACCCAAGGTACCACTGTACATGGCAAAAGTATAAATGGTGATTAAAAAAACAAACAAAACCCTAACACTGTTACAATAACACTTGTATTGGCTTTTGACGTCTTGTAGGGTTGGTGTTGTTTAATCAGTAACATCAAGACATCTGGGTCTGGTCACTGGTGTGTGTGTTGTGATCATTGAATGCAGTGCTTTGTTGGTTTTCTTAAGCCTTTTCCATTGTAGGAACTAAGGGCGTTGTTAGGGGGTAAACTCTTGGTCTTTTTACCGGAGTCCCAGATCTCCTGTCTCTTTCCCTCACTCCCCTTTTAGACAACAACAACAACAATCCCTATCACTTACATGGTTGCTAGAAAGCACAGCACAAAAGCTCAGTGCTGTGAGACCCTAGTCACCCTCAGAGACCTAAAGTTTTAGCTATGCATATAAATTAGCATATGCAAATTTTATGCACATTTGTGCAACGGTCTATGCCCTGACTCTTTCAATGTTTACAATGTTGTAGATTTGTGAGGGGAATAAATTTGTTTTGTTTGAGGAGAAGCGGGAGAAGAGGAAGGTGAAGTCCTGTTACACAAAAGAACATTCACTTACTGTTATTATTTATTACATAGAGTGGCTGGGGAAACCTAGCCAGTTGGGCGGGATATAAATAATAATTTGTTAGTCACTATACAAAAAGAAAAGAAATTTCTTAAAGCGAATTAACAACAAAATAAAATACAATCAGCTAAACACTTGCTCACCATTGGATTCTAGCATAGCTATATTTTCTCGAAAAAGAGGTGCCAGAACTCACCATGAACGCCTCCCTTGTTCTCTTATAATGACAATGGCACCCACCTGAGGGGTTAGAAAAAGCCGTATGGATTCTGTCCATGTTTGCACAGATGGATGGATGCCATACCCACCTCTCCTCAGATTGACACATAAATGAACCAATTTCTTTCCCTCTCCCAAAATGGGAAACAATGCAGTTTCATTTCCCAAAACAGTCTGATATAACAATGAGGTGCTTCTAAAGGTGCAAGCCGCCATCTTAGATTATATCCTGTAAATTCTTCAGCTGTGAATTTGCTATAGCAGCCAAGGCATTATAACCAAAATGTTCAAAAGCAACACATATTTGAACTAAGCAAAAATGACTGTTTCCTTAAGTGTTATAAACTTGAAGTCATTGACAGAAATATTTTAACATGATTTGGGGATGTGAAGCAAGGGGGGGGGTAAAGTTCCCATTAGAAAAGGACCCAGACCACAACAGTTGGAGCTGAGCTGAGATTTTCTTAGCATCTGGATAGTATTCAATTCTGGGGTTTTGGTCTGGCTGTTCTTACGAATTGAGACTAGCTACAAAGTTTGGAATTTTGACTATAGCTCTCCCAGAGGAGCCACAGACTTGAGTCAAACCCCTTCCAATTCATATGCCTCCAAATAATACAAGTTAAACTCTTTGAGCTATGTTTATTCTAAGCCTCATAAAGTGGGTGGTCTCGTTTTTTTCTTCTTTACCCACAATTTAAATAATACATCTTTGATAGGTGTCTCAGATTAATCATCACCACCACCCTTCTCCTTCATTCTTTCCTGTGCTGAACAGCAATTAAGACCATAAGAAGAGATCTGCTGAATCAAATCATTGATCAGTATTCATTGACCACTATGCAATGTCCTTTAAAAGGATCTCAAAACATCCTCAGCACGATGACACAAGATTTCTTCACCATGTGAATATATGCATGCATTCTTCACTTGGCCAAAAAATATATCTGTTCTACTAGAGAAGGGAAGATAAAGATTAATTAGTTCCATAACACACATAAGAAGGTTTGGACTAACTATTTATATTGGTTTAAATGGGACACAGCTCAACAAACTTAGACCTAACACACTGTGTCCCAACTTGGCAGTTTCATTCTTGAGCTTGTATGTTCTTGATCATACAATGACCTTGGTCATTCACAGACCTTGTATATGTTTTATTAAAAATCCAAAATGATTGTGACCATCACAATTTTCTGCAATTCTGAACCCTTTGAGTTAATTGTGAGTGGCTTGAATAGAAGCTCTAACCGTCAACTGTTGATTTTAATAAACTTTTGAAACTTTTTTGTTTTCTATCAATAATTTTTTAAGTTTTATTTTATATTATTGCAAACTGCTTAGAAGTTTGGTGGTTTGGTTTTTTTTTTTACAAACAAATTTTATCTACATTGTATTAAATGCCTGGTTGTCTCTGTTTCCATAGATGGAGAATATTAGGAGTCCTACCAGGTTTGGTTTGGGGTCAATGGCTCTAAAGGAACCCCCATCTCAGCTTGTCTGGTTTTCTTAAGGATCAGGTGGTCATTTGCTTTAATAACTAGAACAACAAACACTATAAACCCTACCTTCCACCCAACCACCCCCCAAAATCCCTGCTAAGACTGCAGAATTGATTTACTCAGTTCCTTTCCCTCTTGCCTTGAATTATCTTGAGGTAGAGAAGAGCAGCCAGTGCCCAGGCTTCATATCCCTAAGGCTACAGCACAATACAAAATTATAACTCTGCTTCAATCCTTTGTTTTGAAAAATTAAAGCATTGTGCAAGTCACAATGTTCATGTCTTTAGGTTCCTTTGTTTCAACATTTGTATCTATGGCATCTGTGTTCTTTAACTATACATGAGTGACAAATGTCTGTTAGCTGCTGCTCTCTATTCAGAGCCGTCTCATCCATAGAGGCCGGTGGCGCGGTGCGCCAGAGCGCCGGGCACCCCAGGGGCGCCCCCGCGAGCCCGCCGGCATACCGGGCTCCCCCTCCCCAACCCGCCCCCGCCCCCACGGGCAGGCGGGCACTCGCGCGCCGGCGGGCGGGCTGTAAGCTGCCCGCCCTCGCCTCCCGGAGCCCCAGCTGGAGCGCTGAAGCAGCGCGGGGCTTTGCGCGACCTTCCAGCACTCCAGCTGGGGCTCTGGGATGCGAGGGCGGCTTGCAGCCCGCCCGCCCACCGGTGCGCGAGCGCCCGTCCGCCCGCCCCTCATCCTCCGCCCGCTGGCGCGCGAGCGCCTGCTCTAACGCCACGCCCCTCATCCCCCGCTCGCCCACCCCCCCTCCCGAGGAGCGGCCAGCGTGGGAGGGAGGCGGGCGGAGAGGCGGCAGGCTGGGGGCGCCGAGGGATCGCTGCGCCAGGGCGGCCGATCCCTCTAAGACGGGCCTGTCTCTATTACTGGGATCTACTGGTAGTTCTCCTATGAACCCGGGATTCCTAACTCAGTTGCTCACAATGTTTGGGGGCCACAGCCTGTAAATCCTGTCAGCAGCACCAGCCCCCACTGTCCCTGCAATCTCAATGTCCTTGAAGAGGTTTGTGTTCAACATCCTTCCTTCCAGCTCACATTTGGTGCCTGAGGCAGAACAGTAAATGGCACCCCCTTCAAAAAAAATAAAATAAGTGAAGGTGCATAGTGCCAAGGTCAGCCAAGTTATTTTGGCACCTGAGGTAAGAAAATCCCACAATTACCTCTCACTCCCTCTGACAGTAATAACAAATAACAATTTGCTGTCCTTTGGTGACTCCCAAAATCTGCTGCCTGAGGAAGCTTCTCACTCTGCCTAATGGCAGGGTCATCCCTGGACCTCTCTGCAATTGGGCCCCAGCCTTCACTTCCACGTGATTGTTTCTGCCTCTCAAAGTCCTAGAAGTTTCTGTCCAAGCTGCCTGCCTGTCTCTATCTCTCTCTCTCTCTCATGTGTGCACACAATCTTCAGAAAAGTATACACACTTCCTCCCCAGAGGTTGATGACCAGGAAGTTCTGGGTATGGTATTCCTTTCCTTGGTCCATTCCCAACTTAGCTGGATGTGGAGAGGGCTTGGGAGCAGTGGACTACTTCCTCTCCAGCAGGGCTGACGTTACAAAAGAGATTTCATACTATATAGAGCAGACTTTTTCTATGGGTCCCCAAATATTGTGGGACTATGACTTCCATCATTCCTAGCTAGCATGATCAGTGATCAGCAATGATGGGGGCTGTATTCCATAACATCTAGGCACCCAAGGTAGAGAAAGGCTGGTCCAGAGATAAATTATTACATTGGAGCTTCCTTCTGACCCAGCTTGTAAACCAGGTGGTTGAGCTACCGGTATTCCTGCTTGTTTAAGAAAGAAGGAAACAGCATGATGAAACTAGCTACTGTCCTGCCTTGGCTACTCAGAAATTGTGAGATAAAAGTTTGGGGGCTGTGCAGCCTTAGCAAGTCCACCTCAGGCTTGTGTTGGGGGGCATAGCATATAGCACAGCATTTCATGTCCCTCTAGGAACCGTTAATGAATATATTATGGTTGCCTTCAGTCACCTGGGACCCTCTAGGTCAGGAATGTCCAAAGTCCACTTCGGAGGCCTAATTTGGCCCACTGGTTGGTTTAATCTGGTCCCCGTGGCAGTTTGCTCAACAACTTTGGGGTAAAATCATAAAAAGCCCACAACTTTGGTTGGCCCATTGGTCGGCCCTTACGGCCCTTCACTTCATCAATTCTGGCCCTCTTTGAAAAAAGTTTGGACACCACTGCCTAGATGTTTTGGACTACAACTAGAGTGCAACTTCCTTTTTGCATCGCATTTGAATTCATGCTAAATTTTCTCCAGATTGATACAATCAACCCTTCTTAATCTAGGCCCATGTAGTAGTGCAAGAACCTTCATGTTCAAGTTTTCCCATATAGCCGATAATGGTTTGTTCAGGTAGACATTAGCTTTTGAATTATTTCCATGTATCGTTCTGTTGAAAGAATGGAACAATAGGGGGAAGGGGAGGGGAGTCTTTGCAACCTGCTGGTTTCTGCCTCAAACTCCAACATTAACTGCATGGCTTTGCATTCTTAGGAAGGAGATTGGCCCCAAGAAACAACCGAGATGCTTATCTGATGTGGCACCTAGGACAGTTTTCTGATGCTTTGTAACTGCAGGTTTAATTTAAGGACAAAGTTTTGCTCACTGTGAAATCCTTTCCTGTTCACCTGCCGCTGTCATACTGAGCAATTAAAGTGCAGCGCACTTCATTCCCTGGGAAAAGCAAAGACAGAAGAGAATCACAGTTACAGTATTTCCGACCTAGCTAGGTCTTGATTAAAAATGCTGATTTGTTTACCCCCAAATATCATTTAAATTTACCTTAAATGTGAACCTTGGTTTTTATAAATGGTTCCCATTTCCAATTAGCCAAATTAAACAGAGAGCAAAGAAATTAGGATTAGGTAGATTCCATGTGGGGTAGGCTCGCTAGTTCATCTAATTTTTTTGTATAATTTGTTATAATTATGTATGTATTTATATGCCACCCATCCGACTGGGTTGCCCTAGCCACTCTAGGTGTCTCCCAACAAAAAATAGTAAAAACACAATACAACATCACACACTAAAAACTTCCCTGCCTTCAGATGTCTTTTAAAAATCGCATAGCTGTTTATCCTGAATATTGAATATCATTCAATATAGACAACATTTCATGATCTGCCACTTTTCATGTTCTCTTTCACCA
This sequence comes from Lacerta agilis, assembly GCF_009819535.1. Classification (NCBI taxonomy): domain Eukaryota; kingdom Metazoa; phylum Chordata; class Lepidosauria; order Squamata; family Lacertidae; genus Lacerta; species Lacerta agilis. Next base: position 63,652,386 of record NC_046315.1, read on the forward strand.
TCCATTTACTAGCCCTGTATGCACCAAAGCTTATTACTCAAAAGTTTGTGTCACATTCACTCATACAACTATGACCCAATCCTTCTCTGACATTGGTCTCTGGCATTTCAGAAAAGCTGTGTAATCCAATTTAAATATATGTCAACTGGAGTTATAACCTGCAACCTTGTTCAATTCAAAGGCAACAACATGAATAGGTCTTACTTTCTTGGGTTATGCTACATCACAACTTAATTTCATGAAGTCCTCTGCAGAACTGGAAGTACGTACAATTAGGAACTTGCAGCCTTGGGCCATGTAGCCTTGGATGAACCAGTGGAGGTGGTGGCATGAAGCCTGAAGTTTGTGCCAAAGAGCAAATGTAAATCAAGCTTGGCATTGAGATTAACTTTCTGGGGAATCTGGCCAGATCTGGCAATAAATCCAAAAGGTAAAGCAAAGTCACTGTTGGGGAACAAACTACAAAGTAAATCTCAGGGAATGATCAAAGAAACATGGTGCAGCTACCTTGCTGAAACAAAGCAAGTCTGAGTATGGCTTGTGCTTGGATAGGAGACCACCTGTATTCCCCCTTGTAAAGTATATTGAGCTCCTGAGATGATACATAAAACAAATATGGTATTCTATTAAGGACCATCATGGCAACAAACATGAATGCAAAAGCTGGTTGTTGTTGTTGTTGTTGTTGTTGTTGTTATGTTGTTGTTGTTATGTTGTTGTTGGTGGTGGTCATGAGAGGCAAAGGAGCATTTTTGAAATTGCTTAAGTCTAATTAATGGGTTAAAACCATAGAGTAAGCTGTACTGCCAGGCTTAGCTCACCTTGGGGAGGATTGGGTAATCAAGACTTTGTCCCCTCCAGTCTACTTGGTGAACTCACTGTGTGCAGAGTTGGTCCAGTTTAGCTGCATGGCTCTCACAAGTCATTTGTGAGTTCCTATACTCACAATTTAGGAACTTTCACCACTTTGGATCTAAGTTACATTTTATTGTCTGTGCAACTTTTTGGAAAAGCACATGAACCTGGCCTTTGAAGAGTTTGTAAGGAAGGCAATTTTTAATTTACCAAATGTGTGCTATTTTCCTATGCTGGTGGAAGAGGGAAGTTTTGGAACACACAAGGGCATATTTCAAAGGTCTAACAGCCTCTATTTTCCTCGCTTTACTTTGCTGCATATTTTGTGATGCTAAATCTCTGCTTGGGTTCTCTCACCACAGAGGGCTTGCCCCAAACTTGGATGGCATATCAGGAATTCTCCTTTTTATACCTTTTAAAAATTATTTGCACCAACAGAAATGATGTTGGCTTTTGGATGGAGGTGGAGGAAGGAACAGTGTCCTATTCCCCCCCCCCCCCGCTTGATCCCTTAATTTCATCTGGTGGAATGAGGGAAGATTAGTTTAGCTGAGAGCTCTCATTGAGGGAAAGGCAGGCTACCTGTGAACCAGTGCTTGGAGTGCTGCAGAATGCCCTTGGGCACAGATAAAGCCCACAGATTAGCTAAATGGTATTTCTTATTTACCATTTTGAGAGAGATCAACAACAATGCAAATCCCAAGAACACAGAAGTGAGGCAATCAGGGAAGCAAAAGAGATAACCCCCCACCAAAACAAAAACCCCAAACCCACTGAACAATTAAGTCAAGTAACACAAAAGTATTTTATTCAGATGCACATGGGGTGGGGATTTTTCACTATGTTTAATGCTTAAGAACCCTCAGTGTATTTGATGCATACGAGATAAAAGTAGTTGCCAACTTTTTCTGGCGCAGTTTCTTAACTTTTAATAGCTGTGTGGCAAGCAGGTTGGTCCTCCCCACCCCCACCTGCACTATCAGGTTCCTTATTTGGACAATGTACTCAAGCCTCCATTCTCAAGGAGTTTACATACTGAGGAAGTAACAGGGGAATGAAAGGGAGAAAAGGATAGGTCTCCTTGCCTTCTGCCCTACCAGTCCCAATGGGCACCAGCCACCACTGGTTGCTGGACTCCAACTCCCATCAGCCCCAGCCAGCACAGCCAAAATCCCATCCACCAACATTTGGAGCACCAAAGGTTCCCACTCTGCCATACGGAAAACAGAAGTTTGGAGGAGAGTTGTGAAGGAAAGGAAAGAAGTGGCCCCAGGGGTGGTCAGAGGTGCTCTGTGAGAGGTCAAAATTTGGCAACCCACCTCCTCTCACCTTCCATTCTGCTCAATCCACTATGTCCTAGTTGTGACGCCCTGCAGCACTCCCTAGGCTCGGCACCCAGTGCAGTGGGACCAGTCCTGCTGCCCTAAATCCACCTCTGGGTGATCCAGCATTCCAGGTAAGACAGAGAGTCCCACCCATGGGCTGGTGCAGGGAGGGCAACAAGAGAGAATGTGCAGAATCTCTTAAAGGAAAAGGAAATCTTAATTGACTTGTAAGCAGTATTCAAAGCAGGGAACGGGCAAGACCCAGCCAGAGTTTCATCAGCTAAGGAGGCAAAGATGGATCATGGGTGGATTTCTGCCAAGTTGTGCAGGAAGAGCACAACCTAGGCTGTGTACACATTACCATTTACTCTGGCTCCAGTGATCTCCCAGGGCTGGTGTTTGAAGCCAAATAAGCATGGCAATAGGCATAATCCATCTGGACCCTGCAGTTCCTTGAGAAATACTGCTGTTTGATGCATTTCCCCTCAAACCAGCTTGCATATGAATTGAAAATGCAAGCTGAAGTTTGTAGATCTGAGACAACTGCTGCACATGCGCAGATGACAGCTTCATTGAATAAGAGCTCAGGGAAGTTGTAGGCTGGAGGAAACCAATCAGGTAATTCACATGAGGTGATAACATCCTCATCCTGTCTCTGTGTGTCCAGCAGTGTAAGAGTGCAACTTGAAACACAGCAGGAGGAAACGACCTTGCTGTGTTTTAAGCTGTAAAAGGCTCTAGTAACTGATTGAATGTGGGGAGCAAAGAAGATAAAAGAATCAAAGATGAAGCTTTGTGCGGGATCACTGGGGGTGAGTGCTGTTGTTGTTGTTGTTGTTGTTGTTAAGGGGTCAAGGAGAGGAAGCCTTGAGAGCAAATATAAGCAGTTCCATCTGGTCCATGTTGACTTTGAGTTGGTGATCAGTCCAGCTGCAGCATTCACCTGCAAGCATTCTCAGAACGGGAGGAGGATGGGGAGAGGCAGCAGTGGATGTTGTGATGGGAGTTAAACCACCCATCTGCCTTCCATCCAGCTGAGTCGCTGCAGCACATCAGGATGGAGGAGACGTGGGTTGTGACAAGAGGCAAACATGTTGGCAGAATCAATCAGGTGCTCCTGCTAGCATGTTTGCCACCACACTGACCTTGCCACTGTACCTCTCCCTGTTGCCACAAACTCAACCAGATGGAGGCCAGGCACAACCCTACCATGCCATGCCGCCCTCTGCTGAAGCTAGGCCATAGTCTGCCCCTACATCCTTGTATCTGCTGGTTCTGCTCCACATTGAGCAGGAAGATCTGAAGGGGGGAATCTATGCATGTTTGGCTCAATGCGCCTAGACTTTCTGTGTCATGAAAAACTTTTGGCATCACAGAATCAGCAGGGAGCCCACAGGAGTGGTCAGTAGTGTGTGTGTGTACATTTACAGATTCTCTCTTTGTGTACAGCATTTGGCATTACAGTGATGGATCTACGGGCACAGTCAGTTAAAACAATTTTATTTATTTTTAAGCAGAGGGCATGGGTTACAGAAACCTCTCATCATTTATTTAAATGACAAATGGGAGATCTTAGGGCCAAATGCTATGGATTAACCACCCCTGAAACAGTGAGAGAACCAGCTATGGCAGGGTTCACCCATCATTTTGGACCAGTGGGCACCTTTTGAAATCTGAAAGATTGCTGTGGGTGCCATTCACAAAATGGCTGCCATGGGAGTGTGGCGTAATGCAATATGGCTGCATATGAGAGGGCATGGTACAGCACAAAATTAGGTAAAGGGACCCCTGACCATTAGGTCCAGTCGTGTCCGACTCTGGGGTTGCGGTGCTCATCTCGTATTAATGGCCAAAGGAGCTGGCATGCAGCTTCCGGGTCATGTGGCCAGCATGACTAAGCCGCTTCTGGCGAACCAGAGCAGCGCACGGAAACGCCGTTTACCTTTCCCCTTGGAGTGGTACCTATTTATCTACTTGCACTTTGACGTGCCTTCGAACTGCTAGGTGGGCAGGAGCTGGGACTGAGCAATGGGAACTCACCCCATCGCAGGGATTCAAACCGCCAACCTTCTGATCAGCAAACCCTAGGCTCTGTGGTTTAACCCACAAAATTAAGAGCATACAAACATGGTGAAGCCCTGTGGTGCCCTGTAGTGTAAATCTCCCAATGTTTTTCTCTGGCCATTAACCCATGGGTAGGTTGAGAACAGTTGTAATTCTGTGTTCCTGTTCCATGGAGCCTGTCCAGGAGGATACTTTGGCTAATGGTATGGACCACCACGGGGGGGGGGGGAATCAAGAATCAGGAGCGAGTTTGCAGTCCCCCCTGTCCCGCTCTCTGGGAAGGTCACCTGTCAGGATGACTGCGGCTGACTTATTCCCATGACCAGGCCTGAACCTAGATTGGAGCAGATCTAATCTGTGTCTTCCACAAAATGTGTAGCTGTCTCACCAGAACTCTCTCTTCCACATTCCCCACAACTGAGTATTTGCAACTGGTCACTAGTTATTCCAATCCAAGGAGTCCAGGGCCTTTTTATTTCCTCCAAAGTCACTCTGTTGATCAAAAGACTAACCAGAGTTCATGAATGGGCATTATAGCTAGTCTGGAAAGTTGTGCAACAGAGAACTTTTCATGGAACAGTGTGAGAAATAAGCCAAGAGTTTAGGAGTGGGAGAAGCCGAAGGTGGAGACCACAGTGAGGAGGGAGTCAGCAGAAGTTGCAGAAGAGATAAGAGCGATAATGTTTCTGAGAAAGTCGGTGGACCGCAGGTCACAACAGGCGCAAGAAGCTGGAGTCACAAGGTAATGACCAGAGAGGAAAAATTCCATTAATAGATCTAACACAGGGCAAGAGAAAACAAGATCAAATGAGTGAGTGGAGGAGTCACGCCAAGGCTGTAGGCCAAAGAAAATCAAGGAGAGGAGAGAAGCAGCAGTAAGTATATTGGTGAGATTATCAGCATGAGCACTGAATTTATGCTTGTGCCTTTATTAAAGTTGCAGGAGTCTGCCAAAGAAAAACCCAAACCAAACCTGGCAACTTCAGGCTCAAGCTTTCATCTTTACGGAACAAAATGTAACGTGTTTCTTGCCTGGCCTTTTAAGTTAGCTATTCCCAAGTTAAAACTGTGTAAAGCTTTTGTGATTCATGAACATCCAGATTCCTCTGGGCTGTGGCCTTTCATATCAAGCTGATATTATGCATCAGTCATTGCTATCCATGTCAAAACCTAGACCAGCATTTGAAACAGCAGCTACTCTTCTCTTCTAGTTTGCATGTTTAGTTTGTAGCCTGACTGACATTTTCAATCTCTGTATTCAGGCCGTGAGTGGAAAGGCCAGCTAGCAGAGCTTGATGAGATTTGTAGTCCAAAATATCTGGAGGGCACCAGGTTGGTGAAGGCTGAGCTGGGCAGAGCCACATTCCTCAGCAGGAGTGATAATGCACTTGCAAATGGCTTTGCAAAATCCGAAGCTAACATGCTGAAGGCCAGTTTACAGGGAAGTGGTCATTTTTAACCCCAGTCAGAAAGCAAAGCATCACATATTCCTTGGGCTTTGTTGTTTGGGCAAAGTCAGAATGGCACCCATGGACAGGGTGTTGGATTTGGCACTGCACAATAAAGTTCAAATGAACCCCAGCCCTGAAACTCTCAGCTGTTGAACTGTGAGAGACAGACCAAGCCTTCCAAAAAAAGGATCCACAAACCTTTTATTTGCTTTGTTGTTGTTCAGTCGTTCAGTCGTGTCCGACTCTTCGTGACCCCATGGACCAGAGCACACCAGGCACGCCTGTCTTTCACTCTCACAGTTTGGTCAGACTCATGTTGGTAGCTTCGAGAACACCACCCAACCATCTCGTCTTCTGTCGTCCCCTTCTCCTTATGCCCTCAATCTTTCCCAGCATCAGGGTCTTTTCCAGGGAGTCTTCTCTTCTCATGAGGTGGCCAAAGTATTGGAACCTCAGCTTCAGGATCAGTCCTTCCCGTGAGCACTCAGGGCTGATTTCCTTCAGAATGGATAGGTTTGATCTTCTTGCAGTCCATGGGACTCTCAAGGGTCTCCTCCAGCACCATAATTCAAAAGCATCAATTCTTCGGCGATCAGACTTCTTTATGGTCCAGCTCTCACTTCCATACATCACTACTGGGAAAACCATGGCTTTAACTATACGGACCTTTGTCGGCAAGGTAATTGGCAGGCTGTGAGGATTAAATGGGATAAGGAATAGAGCTACCACTGTTTTTTGTATTCCAAAGAACTTGTGCCTGCAACAGCTGCTTGACAGGCAGAAATTCAACTGGTGCTGTTTTTCCCCATTACAGTTCCTAGGGTTGTCAGGCTGTGTGTGGTGTGTGCGTGTGCTTTAAACTATCAATCCAAAAGTCCCCAGTTTGAATCTCACCTCTGCAATGAACTCACTAGGTGGTTTTAAGGCAAGCCACTCTTTCTGTCAGTTTCAGCTTCCCAATTTGGAAAATAGGAATAATAAGGTGACATCACAGTAGAAAATAATAATTGATCTGAAGGGCTTTGAATACTCTTGATTGTATGTTACACATATTAGGTATCAATTATCATTATCACCATTAACTAGATGGAACTCTGTCAGATTAGCACTTTTGCTAATCTCCCTCCATTGCAGGGTGTGAAATAGCACCTTCCAATTCAGAAAGGCTCCTGCAAACAACAGCAGCTGAGCTAGGAGGGCCTTGCTTATGTCTTTGAAGATAGTTAAGAGTTATATAGCCCCCTGGCTCTGTACAGGCATAGGAGAAGGCAGCGGTGATGCTATGAACAATGTTTTGAACTCCATTTCATATAATACTTTCCCTTTTTGGCTGTTGTACAGGTTGTACCTCCTGGGTATATTCGCATGACTTGTTTTCCACAGTCAAGCATAGGAAAAAAGCTGCGTCTTGGCCAGCACACTAGAAGTTTGTTTGATCTGTGCTGGGATGTAACTGTTTTTCTAACGGAGTCATGGCCTCGTCCAAGAAACAGGTGCAGATAGGAATTGCAGAATCTACTTACCAAAGTTATATAAAAGTTCAAAAACATGGGGGGGGGGGAATGTGGGGAAACGTTTGTTAAACCTGAGAAAAGAGAAGAAATATCAGATAGTGCAGCCTGCATGAGAAAAACCCAGGGACTGGCGCGAGAACTGCCAAGGAAATTTATTTTGTTGTGCAATCAACCTGGACTTGATTATGAGCTAGTCTGAAAGCCATTCCCCAAGGCTGTATTTGTAGTTCTTTACCTCCCCTTCTAGCCACAAAGGAAACAAGCAGCACAGAACTAGCAAATGAAGTGGAAAGCCGCATTCACAAGCCATCAGCTGGCTGATATATCATAGGGCTCCTTTGCCCACTTGGGTTTTATTATGTTGCCACATGCCTCACAATTGTATCACAATTGCCACCGCAGTGCTGCGAGTTCATTGCAGTCAGGTTGTTGCTCTTGACTCGGTGCCTTTGGCTAAGCCACTCTATGAATCCTTTCCCCAAAATGGGCAGGACTATCTTTCCTGATAGTCCGTGAAGATTCCAGTAAGGATCCTGCAGGGCAGCTTGCAATTCAATGGGTAGAGCTTTTCTCAGCAGAGTAACACGGCAATGGGGAAAGGTTCTCCTTCTGAATTATGTTTGTTGCATAATGGCTAAAAACATGGGAGTTCTGGGTTAGGAGACTTCTAAAGGGGAGGAATTATGGGGTTGGCATGGAAGGCATAGTTCATAGGAAGGTTGCTCTGGGCACTTATGGCTTCATTAGGATTATTATTTAGTAAGACAGTTGTGGCATCTAACAGTTGCTATTTCAACAGATTCTCCTATAAGCTCTTGCAAAAAAGGAGGGGGGGGGCTCCAGAGAGTTGAAGATTCTTCCTGAACAGTGTAGGTGTCTGCAGGGGGAAATCATCAGCCTTCCATGAGTGGAGGTGTCAGGTGGATCAAAACACCTTCTGCGAGGGCACCAATTAGATCCCACTCATTTTTTCACCCGTGCCATTTCAAAGTTTTGCCTCTTCTTTTGCTTCCCCTTGTTCATAGAAAGGAATGCAGCACCAACTCAAGTCTGGCCCAACATTTTGCTGCCTGAATGACAAGATGTCCCTGCACCGCTGCCAACTGGTAATTGTATCTCACTTCAATACTGGTGATGGGATAGTGCCCTCTACTGCATCCGAAACAGCAGACTAGTGTTTTTTTTGGGGGGGGGAGCCTAAGACAGATCGCAAAGCATGCCTGGAGGAGGTCCTTAGGAAGGATAGCCAGGGTTGTGTGTGATTGTCGCTTCCACCCCACCTCCCAGCATGTGCCACCTGAGGTGGTTACTTCATTGGTAGGGGTGGCCCTGTATAAACGACATTACTTTGGATTAGCATGGGAAGATAGTTTGCAGAGAAAAGCTCAGACAAGCCTTGTCACCCAAGAAAGCATCATCACTTACTAAGCACCTTCTTCATTAGGTCCCATTCCACATACAGCCCTTGCTCAAAATCCTGGTTCACCTCCACACTCCCCTTTCACCCCACAAGCCTTTTAGTCCTACTGTGAAATACTGAGGGTAACTTCCAAACTAATAAAACCAGCTGGGTGAGAGGTGACAGAATGGGATCAGAATACAAGTAATTAGTTTTACAAAATTTGCTTCCAGTGTCACTGTAGGAATGGCACTCTTTAACAGTTGTTAAATCCCATAATCCCTTCTGAGGATTTGGCCTGTTGAGTTTTATACTGCACCTTGTGCTTTTCATCTTGATGATCCTGGGGAATAGAAGGGAAGGAAGGGCATTTCTTCAGCGAAACCTGCCAATGTACAGTACCAGAGAAGCAAATACCGGTATGAAACACAAACTGCAGACTAGGACAAAACTGAAATGGAGAGAGGAACAAGTCATCCATTTTGCTGAAGCAAAGCAGGTCTGTGCCTGGTTAGGGTCTGGACGAGAAATCACTTGGCAGCCCCACATACACTTCATGACGGAAGAAAGATGGAAATAAATCTACCAAATTATATTTGGCAATAAAAACTAATAAAGCACAGAAGGAAAGCATCCAGGGAAAGAGCACTGGATCTTACCTGGCTAAAGCCCTCTAAACATGGCAGCTGTGTGAACATCTGTTGGAAAACAGATCAAACTGAACAGCTTAATGCCAGGGATATTTTTTATCACTGCATAGGTTTTTGTTTAGTGCAGAAGGAGCTGTTCAAGACAACCATGAAATGGTTAATAACAGGGGTGTTCATGCATTACATTCAAACAGTGTACAGTCCTTTGCACCAGTGTACACAAATACTGTACATTCGGTACAGTTATGCACATGTAACATTCAATGAGTGTACAGTCTGTCAGGCCAGAGGCATTTCTGGGGAAATGAGGACAGCAGGCTGTAGCACATTAGAGCAGCCCTTCTCCAATTTGGGGCTCCAGATGTTGTTGGACTACAACTCCCATCATCCCTGACCACTGGTCCCGATAGCTAGGGACGATGGGAACTGTAGTCTGGGGGCCCAATTTGAGAAAGGCTTCTTTAGAGTGCCTGCTGCTCCAGCTGGTTTTCTCTCTCTCTCCGCCCCACAGCATTTACCTGCTGTTCACTCTCTGGCATCTTTTGGACCCCCTTGGGCTCTGAAATCCACACCAGACAGAGGCATAGTGGGTTGGCAGGGAGCAGAACAGCCCTGCCAACCCCTCCAACATTTTGCTTAGTGGGAAAAACATTTGGGCATGTGGGTAGACAGACACAGCCAAACAGGCCCCACATGTGCAAGCATGCATGTACTTCAAATCACTAGCAGGGAGTTAACAACTCAGGCAACTATCCTGCCTTTTCAAAGACCTAAAAGGGACTTGGGACTGCAATCCTATATGCAATCTGGGGGTAAGTCCCACTTAACAAGCCTTAAGGGATTGTGCTGCTGGTGTAGTTTGGTTCTGGTGTCTAAATCCAGTTTGGGGAGGTTGTGGAAAGTTTCCAAAATGGACCATGCAGAATCGCAACTATTATGTAAAACAAGAATACCCTCACCAAAAAAAAACAACAAAAAAAAAACAACCAACCCAATATGCCCCATAGAGAGGATATAAATTATCAGGCAGCCGATGAAACTGGAAGCCACTGTTTTAATGTAAGTGACTAGGCTCCTCAAAGGCAAATTAGAGATTATGGATATCAGACACAGCCGAGGTCCTGTGCATGTTGTTATCATAAGAGTAACAAAAAGGAGAAAGGAATTTACAGTAAACAATGAAAGCTCTGTACCAGGCAAGGCAGGTTTTGCCAAGTAACCACACCTTAAACCTATGGCAAACAAAATGAAATGCCTGATTGTTTAAAACAAATCTGGTACGAAATAATTAGAATATTAAGTTGCTGGCCCTTTTCTACATCTCGGAGTTGGAGGTGCAATTAATTTAAGGGGGGGTGCTAGTTTTGTGTGCAATAAGTGGGGGAATCAAGGGAAGCATTGTTTGCCTGTCTACCTAGGAAACATGAGCACTGTATCTTATCATTTTTGTGCTCTCCGATTTTCTCATAAGTGTAGATGACAGAGAAAAAGCTGCATTTTAACCTGTAAGCCCTCAACATATAGGGTGCATTTATATGCATTATACACTACACATTATTTTGCAAGTCTTTTCTGACTACTGTACCTCCACCCCCCACCCCCCACTTTTCTTTTTATGAAGATGTAATTTAGTAGGCTTGACAATCTACGAAAAGGCTGATTTCTGTCAGCCTCTAAGCACATTTTAACTAGATGTTTGTAGCTCAGAAACCCATTCACAACTCAAGTTAACCTTTCAGGATCTTTGGGAGACTTTCAGCTTTGAAACCTAAGGCAAAGGTCAGGAAAAAGCAACCTAGGAACTGACCCTCAATTTCTGGAGTTTAAATAAGTGAATCAAGAGCATGCAAAGCACTTAGGACATGGTGCATTTAGACAAACCTGGCAAGGTGTCTCCCAGGATAATTTGCCATTGGCTGACGTAGCCTAACCCTTCCCAGGAGATTGCCTCTTCACATCTTAGTGCTTTGCCCCTGAACATTATCCAAGTTACGCTTTATTAATCAGACCGTTTTCTTTGAGATTATGTTAATTACTCAGCAGATTAGGTGCTTATCTCAGAGAGAGTCACACTATAATCATTTACCAGGGTCTGAGCCTTTAGTATAGCAGGCCCTGCCCTTCGGAACTCGTTGCCAATAGAGGTTCAGTAGGAGTTGCGAGTGGCGCTGTGGTCTAAACCACTGAGCCTTGGGCTTGCAGATCAAAAGGTAAGCGGTTCGAATCCCCGTGACGGGGGGAGCTCCCATTGCTCGGTCCCAGCTCCTGCCAACCTAGCAGTTCGAAAGCACGCCAAAAGTGCAAGTAGATTAATAGGTACCACTCCAGCGGGAAGGTAAACGGCATTTCCGTGCGCTGCTCTGGTTTCGGTGTTCTGTTACGCGAGAAGCGGCTTAGTCATGCTGGCCACATGACCCGGGAAAACTGCGGACAAACGCCGGCTCCTTCGGAGATGAGCGCCGCAACCTCAGAGTCATTCATGACTGGACTTAACTGTCAGGGGTCCTTTTACCTTTAGGAGTTGTCCGTATTCACTGGCAGACATCTTCTGTATTATTCAGACAGGCCTTTTGAACCTGAGATTCTTTGCCAACCAGCTTTTACTGATGTGTTTTGATGTCTTTATTGTAATCCTGTGCTTTTAGCCTGTATATTGCATTGCAATATTTTATATGAAAGTATGTTTTAAATGTTTAAATAAACAAACAGTACTACAGTATATGTTTCCTTGTGTGTGGTCTCAGTGCAGAAGGCAGGAATGCAAATACTATTTTCCATAAGTTGATTGAATTCACTAGGTCAAGGAAATTGCATTTGCCCTGCCTATGTGCTATGGTACTTAATAATAAACATTTTAATTTTAAATGTTACACCAAGTTTGTATGTTCTGTCCTCCAAAAGATTTCGCATGCATAGTATATAAACTACAGGTTACTGCCTTATACTTCTGCAGTTGTGAAGACCATATATTTTCGATTGTGTATATGCTAACATATAGCAACATGAAGAAAACATAATAATGTTCCCAGTAATATTTTGAAAGTCAAAAGGTCAGTAGAGGAGCAAAACATATCACATAATTTTATTAACACAGTATCAACAAAATAAAAGAACAAGGAAAACTTCAAATATATAATTTCTTCCCATTTTAGTCACTGGTAACAATGTTCTAACAAAATAAATTATCTCTTATTTCATAGAATACACAGGCTCATTATCAGTCTTTCCTAATCAGATGTTTATCACACAAAATATTTATTTCTGAATGTGCGCACGTATGTGCTAAAAACTATAAAGATTTGGCAGTATTACTCCCTTCCTGAGGCTATTCAAGAGTGGAGTAGCAGGTTTTTTAAACAAAACTTCTTCCATGGTCTACAAAATACTGGTACTCACTTCTCAAGAAGAAACTCAATAGCCAGAAAAAAATATTTCATACTTGCTTCATGCTAATGTGGATCAACACTGACCGCAGAACAGTCCAATATAGATCTTAATTGCTGTATTCTGCATTTCCCAAATTTAATTTGTTTACAATGGCAATAAAGCTATAAGAGCAAGGAGAGTTCACACTGAACTCATCTGGTGCAATTCTTCCTCAAACACTGTTTATACTTTTGTAGAATAATCTTCCTACTGAAGGTAAACAGACTGTTGAGAGTCTGTTTTGGAGTAATGTGACTATTAAGGTTCCACCATTAACATTTGAAGGATGTATATTCTGGATCTTATACAGATAAGTTATGTAGTAAGTACTATTGCCTTCCAGTGTGGATAAGATAGTATCCAAAACAATATCTGATCATGCCATTCTAGTTATCTGAAACATTTGCAAATATTGTAGTAGAAATAATCCACCCAAGAAGTGTTTTAAAATGTAGTTTTTAAAACTAAGAATTGAATGTTAAAATCAGGATTCCAAAATATGTAGGGGACAATCATGGGAACATTTGAGGCATCATAAAAGTAACACTTTAAAATACTTGCCATTAGAATCTAATTTAAGATTAAAACCAGGCAACAAGAAAATTTATAATATTTAAACAACTTCCATTTTTTTCATCTAGCTGTTCACTCTAGCATTTGAGTAGGATACCTGAAATAATCTCCCAATAAGAGCAACTAATGAGACGACAGCAGCTGATTACCACCAAAAATGGAAGGAGTGGCTTCCAATTTAATTTTCTCACCGGTACTAACATTTTGCAGAGGATTACCATTTACTTAAGATACTAACGGTATGATTCTTTTAAACATAAGGATCCCTGTTTCAACCAATGTTTTATAAATACTATAAATACTAGCAAAGATGTTTTATTTCTTGCTAACTTTAAGTATATTTGCATTGATGGCATTCATATTGTGCAGCTATTTTAAATTTTTAAGTAAACTGCAAGTAAATTATATTCCTTTAATGTGTACACACTGTACTGCTGAGAAGCCACTATAACCCAGTCTTTAAAGTTCTATTGTCATGCTGCATAGCATATTTCAATATCAAAATAGAAGGGTGGAGAAGCCAGCAAACTAGCTTGAAATCTGTCAGCATATGCTAAAACATTTTTAGGCAGCTTCCTAATACTGTACTAAGTCAGACCATCAAGCTCAGTTCTCTCTAAACTGGCAGCAGATCTCCAAAGTTTTAGTTGCACACGGAGATGCCAGGAATTGAGCACGGGGCATTTTGCATAAACTGCATGTGCTCTATCACTGAGCTACAGCTGAGAATCTGTAGAAATGACTAAGATTTTGACTATTCATTTAAGTTATTTATATACTACTTAATCGCCAAAGTTTCTAAGTGGTATACATGAAGAATTTTGTTTTATGAAAAGCAGAGCACGATGTATTGGAGCATATTCTTGTCTGTCTAGTTCTGGGATAGAGAATCTGCGCTGGCTGCCCTTGCCCCTTTCAGCTAGCATGGCCAATGGTTTAGTGATGATGCAGTACAACATCATCTGGGAGGGCCACCCTGGTCTGGGCGAAGTTGGCAGGGTTTTCTGTCGCTTGACATTATGCTTACTTTGCAAGGCTATGGAATATTTCCAGTGAATGGTGTGGGTCATATAATGCAGGAAAAACCCTACCATTTCACAGCAACAGGCCGTATAATTCCATATCCTGTTTTTAATAGTAGCCAGCTAGGTCTGCGCGAAGCCCACAAAAAGGCCTCAACGCAGTAGTCCTCTCCTTTTATTTCACACCCAAATAACTGGTGCTCTCTGCCACATTGTCAGGAGAGGCTCCACATTGGTGCAATGGCCTAATAGCTGTTGATAGTCCTCTCCTCCAGGAATTTATCAAATCCTCATTTAAAGAGATCCAAGTCAGAAGACATAATTATATCTTGTAGGTGATGCAGTGAGTGTGTTGTTAAGAGATGACTCTCAAGAAACATGAAACTTAAGGGTGGAAAACGAAGTTACATAAATCTACAGTGGTAAAAATATTTCCCTACCTGCAGCTTCCCCCAAAAGATCACTGTCCCCATTGCCAGTGCAATTCTAGAATGCAATTCAAGGAATGCTTTCTATTAGAATTCAGTCTGGACAAGATTATATATGCTTATGAATGTGTACTGCCAAAGAGTCTTACTAGGTTAACAGGACTTCCTTGGAGTGAAGTGTATTAACTGAGTAGGATAGACGACGAAAACAATAATTGCCATAAGTAAACAAGATCCATTAATCTGAAATGGAGGAGAAACGGATATGTGGAATTCACTGATAACATCAACTCAACAGATTACAAAACCTGTATAATTCTACCAAAAAAAGCAAATAAGTGGAATTTTACCAAGACACATACAGTTAGCCAATGGATATTGCCCACTGCTAAGATATAATAAGCAGAACAAGTTAAGAAATAAGCAAAAACATCTAATTGCCAAAAGCAATGAATCTCTAAATTTTGCATTTAATTTTTTTCATCACTTGATAAGAAGTTAAATACAAAAGGTGCAATATGAACAGACATGAGGCACAGTTCACAAATCCTATTGTGCTGACATACCATTGCTCCAGCATGTCTCGGCCTTGCATAGCATACAACTGTGAGCGAGTCTGCCCTGTATGAACTGTGGCACATTCCTTGTACTTAGCCGTTCCAAGAAATGTGGGTTTCATGCTGCAGCAGTAAGAAAAACTCACATAAATACTAGTGCCAAGGCACCCATAAGTCAGTTCAGGCAGACCACACACACCAAACCCCATGAACTAACACTACAGGGAGTTATATAACCTACACTGCCACATAGTCTGAGGGCAATACAGTACCCACCAATGCTGTTGAAAGTGATGGAGTAGCTGCAAAGATTCCCAGTCGGGGAACATACCTCCATTCCTTCAACACCAGGTGTGGACCAATGGCAACTACTGGGGTATGCACCAGGGCCATCTTAAGGAGATCGGCCGCCGTGGCGCGGTGATCCCTCCAGTGCCCCCAGCGTGCCGCCTCCCTCCCGCGCTTGCCGCCCCTCGGGAGGGGGGTGGGCGTGCGGGGGATGAGGGGCGTGGCGCTGGAGTGGCGCGGGGCTCTGCGTGTCCTTGCAGTGCTTCCGGGACGGGAGGCGAGGGCGGCCGGCTCGTGCTCCCGCGCTCTGCCAGGCAGCCGGATGGCGCGGCGCAGCCGGGCAGCTCGCGCTCCGCTGGGCAGCCGGATGGCGTGGTGCGGCCAGCCGGCTCACGCTCCCGTGCTCCGCCGGAGGGTGTGGCGTGGCCGGCCAGCTCCCTTGCTCCGCCGGGCAGCTGCTGCCGGCGGGCGCTGCCAGCGGGGCTGGAGGGCGGAGGCGCCCTCCAGGCCACTGCACCCTGGCGCACCGCGGCACCAGCCCCAATGGACGAGACGGCCCTGGTATGCACTGCTCTCGGGGGGGGGGGGCAAATAAAAAGGCAAATTGGGATGATGTGGGGGACTCCCCTACTCCCTGAGTCGAAGCATGGTGTAATTCCCACCCCTTCAGTTTGATCGGGGCACCAACAAAGCCATAGAGCCTCTTTGTTTCTGTGCCAGTACAACTCTATCTTTTCCTGTGGATCTCTATGCTTCTCTCAGTCCATGGGCTTTGCAAGAAGTGAAGGGGTCGAAAATGTTGTCTGCAAAGCACAGTAAGTAAAACATTTCATCTTATGGTTTTTTTTTAAGTGTACTTTGCTCTGCTTTAACAATAACAAAATCAGCAGCCCAGAGCTCTTTAGAACTCTGCAAGCAGCATTCTAGGCTGCCTCAACATTGTAAAGTATATTCTTTCCAGTAGCACCTTAGAGACCAGCTGAGTTTGTTCTTGGTATCAGCTTTCGAAAAGCTCATACCAAGAACAAACTCAGCTGGTCTCTAAGGTGCTACTGGAAAGAATTTTCTATTTTGTTTCGACTATGGCAGACCAGCACGGCTACCCACCTGTAATTGTAAAGTATATTAGAGACCTGTATAGGTCTACTGGGAGGCCTATAAAGCCTATTGGAGGTCACAAACAATCGTCAGGAGAAAGGCTGATGTGAAGCTGCAAAGGTTTTTTTTAAAAATGTATATGCTAGAATATGCACCATTTGGCAACCTCTTAATTATTTTAAGGTAAGAAAAAGACAAGATCCCCTGGGGTTATGGAGAAAAGTACATTCTTTTTACTTCCCCACAAAAAGCACCTGGAATTTGTCTGCAATTTGGCAGGCCTAATTCACTCTGGAGGCACTTCTGTTCCTATAAACTTAACCCACCCTGTCCAAAAGGGAAACATTTTAGCTGTTTTTAGATTCCCCATTATAGTGAATGGGGAACACAGACTTTCATTTTATACCGACTGGCTCAGGAGCCAAACTGCAGATTGTAGTGGAGAAGTACACAACGTGATTCAGCCATGGTTCAGAATTTTGAAAACAGCAACACAGATAACAGATATCTTGGGACCTGTGCACAAACTCCAAGCTACTACTGCAGAGCGGCTGAGATGCAGGCTTCAGGAAACAGATAGGGAGTCAACACTCAATGGTAGTTTGTAGAAGGAGATGAGTGTGGGTTGTAAAACCACACTAGTGTTGCATCCAGAAATGGTCAGTAATTAGAAAGTTGATTTTTAAAAAATAAAATAAAATAAATAGATAATGTACATTTGGAATACGGAGCTTCGTAGATGCTGCTTTCATTTATTCTAAAACTAGATAGGCTTTAAAGATCACAGATATGTAAAAAGTGATAATCCAGGATGAAGGTAAATATAAGCAAATTTCCTAGACATATATACTATTTAAATATCCCACCCCAATGCATATAAATCAAGAATTCTTGGAATAAATAAGTGTTAACAGTAAGAGAGAGATGGAATTTGACTGAGGCATTCTTGAAGGGTCAGTGGGAAAACAAGGTCAATTTCATAGGCATAAGGTCTGACATTCAGATTGTGTACCTTCTTCATCTGCAAGGTAAACTGGTGCAAGAAATGCAAAAGAAATATGGCAGTCACTTTTTCCAAATGATGTTGCCTTAGTGAAAAAAGCTTCTGCCAATATATTGTGCGGTTAAAGGTACTTGAAGCAAAAATTCTGTTACAGAATTTCATAAGACAGTGACAGGTCGGAGCTGCTCCAACTGAGTTTCCAGTGCAGTTCGTTCTTTGTGAACTTCCTAGACCATGCAAACAAACAAACAAACAAACAAACAAACAAACAAACAAACAAACAACAATTAGAATATAGCCCTTAAAGGCATAAACACATAAAAACAATCTTGTCTTAAGATGCAGACTTATCAAATCCACTTTTACAATCACTCCATAATTAATATACTTACAGCACTCATGCCCAAGTAAACTGATGTTACAACACTACAGACTTTACACTCAATTAGTGGCTTGGGTGCTGCAGTAAATGTCCCACTGACATTCCCGTATGCCCTGAATGCCGGGCCTGGGATCCTCAGCCAGTTTAAATCTGGGTGCTTAAGGAATTAAACACAACAGTGTATTAAAGTACACAAAGCTTCCAGAAGATGGCTTATTTGAGATGCCACAAACATTAGGCTAGCTCTCGTCAACTGATCTGCCCAACATTATTCCGAACTCTGTTATAATAATGACTACAGCCAGCTGTAACGAGTTCGAGGGGCCACCTCTACAAAGCAATCTTGGAGCAATGGCTATGAGAGACATCCAATTAGTCAATCACTTGCCTTATTTTACTAACCAACATTTATTTGAATCTTTTTTCTTTCAACTCATACAAATATAAAATTCACTGACTGGAATATATTAGCCCAAGCACCTAACTGAGAACATTTTGTCACCACTTGGCAGAAAAGCCAGAACTATCTTTTCTGTTCCAAGATTACAAAAAAGGTGAGATGGGTGGGGAGGAGAAAGCTGGCTCCAGAGTTCTACAGCAGATTTCTACTCACAAATTGGGCAGTCTGGGATACTGGCTTCCCTTTCCCTCTGCAGTCCCCTAAAAATCTGATCTAGATGGTTGAGGGGGAACCCTGGAGCAGCATGGAGCTGCAGGGAAATGGTGGAAGGATTGGCAAAAATCTGTACTTTAGCTTCTGCTGGATCCAAGCTCCTTCCATTTGTGAAAGGGCACTTTTGGGTCTAACCCGCAGCCCCCACAGCTTAGAATGCAAGTGATCCTGCTGCTCTCATATTTCAAGATGGGCAAGAGGGTATCTGCCTCGGCAAGTTGCACACACTTTGGTTTGTTTCCTGTATTTAACAGTGCAGACAGAGGCATATGGCATAGGCTTCAGAGAGCTTCATGGCACGTCTAAGCACAGATCCCTACTTGAAGTGTGCTCCTTACCTTCAGCTGTTGCTGGAGTTCACTGTTCAACCGAGCTAGGACCACGTTTGCTTCTTTATTTTTACGGATAGCTGTCTGAATAGCTTTCTTCTGTTTTGAAGACTGTCTGCCAGAGAGTAAAGACAAACCACTTTGAGAAAATGTATCGCAGGGCTTTCCTGCTGTTTGGTAAAAAGGGATGCATTATGATACTTACACTTGAGACTAATTAAAATCAAAATGGGGGGGGGGAGGAAATGCATCTCCAAAAGAGAGTTGCTATGCAGAAATAAATATTTTTGAAATCAGGACATTTAATAAGCTGTTATTCAATAAGAGATCCTGATCTTGTGGAAATCAGAAATGAAAGGAAGAAATTGTAGAGAATTGTAGAGTTGGAAGGGATCCTGAGGATCATCTAGATCATCTAGTAAAACCCACTGCAATGCAAGGATATGCAGCGGTACCATACGGGGATCAAACCCGCAACCTTGGTGTTATCAGCACCATACTGTAACCAACCGGCTATCCAGGCATTTTAATAGCCATACCTGTAAGCCAGAATTCATTTACTATGTCAGCCTGGCTCAATTTCCTCATTAAAGCTTATTTCCCTATATGCTACTGAACTGAGATCAGCGGAAATGGAGGGATCTCCAGCCTAATATTGCCAACTTCATGGGTAACTGCCCTTCTACTACACGACCTGACATGGACAATGGCACGTTTTTATGGATCAACACAGTTGTCCCCTATATATTAAGGGGGAAACTCACCTTAATAAGACTAAAGACAGCACCTGTGTTTAACCTTTCAGTACAAACAGTCATAAATACCCTTTTCTGTTTAGTATAAAGAATGAGAAATATATTTTAAAATGTAAGAAGAGCCCTGTTGGATCAGATCAATGGTCCATCTGGTCCAGCACTCTATTCCCACAGCTGCCAGTTAGATCATAGAATCTAGTTCAACCTCCTGCAATGCAGGAATCTCAACTAAAGCATCCATGACAGGTGGTCCCCCAACCTCTGCTTAAAAACCTCCAATGAAGGAGAGTCCACAACCTCCCAAGGGAGTCTGTTCCACTATTGAACAGATCTTACTAGAAGCATCTTACTAGGTATTTGTGGGAAACCTAGAAGCAGTACCAGGGTGGCAGTGTGCCCTACTTTTCAAAGTACAATAATCTACATTGAAGTCCTCTGCTACTCGTGTTCACTAGAAATAAACAGCCATCATGACTACTGATATTATCTTTGATTTTTTTAAAGCATGTTTTTGGGTTTTACTAGCATATCTGTACCTACTAGTATTTCCCCTATGGAAACTTTATTAAAAACATTTGCATATAGATATGTTTCCTGCCCCCCTTTATTAGTTAATATTTTCTTGGTTTTCCCCCCACCTGAGCGATAGAGGTAGTTTGCATGTTACAAAACAGTAGTAAAAGCATAAATAAAACTCATTTGTACTCCACTGCTTCTTTGCAGCATGCAAGAGACCAAAGTTATGATGTCACAAGGTAAAACAGAATTTCCAGTATGGGTCTTTAGATTTTGTACATCCATCTGTTCTACCTTTTTTTTTAGTGAATATATTAGCAATTTTCATCTTGAGAAAAAACCAAGAAACTGGAAAAATAAGGAAAATATAGGCTAGATAAGCAGAACTGATCCTGAGAGAAGGCTTTTATGATTTTCTGCAAGGTGTTAGCAGCTCTTAAATGACAACGTGATCAAAGACAGATACATTTGTTTTAAAAATAGCACAAAGTCCATGTGAAAAAAGTGGAGTTAGCTTTCCCACTCTCTAAAAAGAGAGGTGACAATTTGATCCTTGGAAGAGAAAGTCTTCCCCCTGCTTCTTCGTTGCCCTCCGCCACATCCTTCAACACTCTAGCTGAGGAAAACAAAAATATGCTTATCTGACTGATAAGTAAACTTCAGTCATTTACTGTTCTCAAAATAGGACTAATTTGTTATGCCAGCAGCAGTAGAGCGTCAATTAGGCTCTACAAACAACACTAATACTTTCAGATCACTTAAAAACTCTTAGGAAGAGTTCCAGCCTTCCACATTACTTGCCAGAAATGCATACTTCAGAAGGGTGTGACTTTATACCACCACTTTTCAGGTACTATATGGGATTAGAAAACTTTAAAAAAAAATTGACTGCATGGATTTAATGGCCAGGCAGTTATTCCTTCATTGTACTGGTTCCAAAACACATTTCAACAGCCCTCAAAATCATGGAGCCAGAACACTAGAACAGGTATCAAAGTTCATCTATTCAGTCTCTTGCCATACACCAGGATTTTCCACCTACATCTCTACATAGATTAACTGTCCTTTTCCGGATTCCTGCCCCTGCCCACCCCTAATCCACAGAAGAGTATTTCAGAAGACTAGATGTCTTTTTCAGTGAGTCTGCATGCTCTAAAGTACTAAGAAAAAACAAGTGAGTTGCATAAGCTGTGTCAGCATCTGGTGGTTGTGAATTGCCCAAACAAAATTATTTTCAAACTTCACATCTGGAAGACAGTAGAAGGCAGTGCAGCTTACTTGCACTTTCTTCCACATTTTTTTTTTTTTTTAAGAATGCTTTATATCCCTCCATGTTGCAACAAAACCCTCTCCCCAATTTCTCATAAAAGTCAGCCTTTTTACTTTGGGATTGTATGGTGGGATTTGATGGCAGGCAAGGAAGGGGCTACACTTTTCGTGGGAGAAAGTTCCTGGTTCTCTAGCATCTGGCTTTCAGGCCGGAATTTCCTGCGAATTGGTTTTGATGGTGGCTGAGTAAGCAACACCTCCTGTGGGAGGAAAAAAGAGAGCAAGCTTAAAATAACTATTGACGATTCATTAGGAAAACAACAAAGCCATCAGAATCTCATTTGCAATTTTTTTCTGGACACAAAGGGTGTTGTTTATTTTGGCTTTGTCTAGACCTAGACCAATTTAATTTATCTCTGTTATGGCATCATCTCTTAGGAACTAGTATCTTCATATCTGGCATTCCTCAGGAATTCAAAGAAACCAAAAGGGCTTGAAAGGTTCCATTCACAATGTTGATTCAAAATGGCATCCAAACTGTATGCAAACATAGATGAAAGTCTGCCCCATGGTTTCTGGAACCATTGCGCAAAATTTAGTTGCAATTGCTGCAGTTCTGAAAATTTCAGTCTGCCATCTAGATTCAAAATGGCAGCTAATTGTAGCCATAATACACACAATCAACAAAAGCAACAACAACAACCCATCCTGCTTCTTGATTCCAGAAACCAGCATGTAAAATCTGGCTACAATATCTTAAGAGTTGTCCAAACTATAGCAAACAGATAAACAACTTTCCATAATATATAGAAGTTTCCTGGGCAAATCCATTGTTAAGAATAAGAGTTGTCTAACATCATAATTATGCTCTTAATTTTTGTTTATTTCAATAGGACCACCACAATGAGGATTCTTCTGAATCAGTTTATTTTGGACCGAAACAATATTCCAAATGCAAACTGGAAAATTACATCAGAAGGAGTTAGTCACTAAGAGATTTAAAATAGAGTGGTGGTAGAATGCATGGAAAGGAAATTTTGCATTATGAACTCATAAATGAACACATTCAATGGAAACATAGTTGATGACATAAAAACCCTAACCCTGTAGGTTGAATTTTAACTACTATATGTTCTATATCAGTATAGATATAGTGTAAACTGATACAGTATATATGCATTGACAGTATATACAGTAGCCCATGCATTGTCAACTAAAACAGACTTAGAGCTGGAAGAGGGGGGGGAAATACATCTTACAGTATAACATTGCGTATTTTCAGCTGATCAGGTTTTTATATGGTCAATCTGCATTGGTTGCCAATTTTCCAGGTGCAATTCTCTGCCACTTTTGTGGCAAGGATACCTCATTTTTCAAGCACTGGATGAACTTATATACCTGAGAGAACATTATTATTTCTTCAGATAACTCTTACCTATTGCCGTTGCTACAAGGAAGGTGCCTTGATATTGTCATAGCACCTATAGGATACTACTTGAAATATGAATGGTGTCAGGCTACACATCACTTCCTTTTCCTCCATGCACATCCTGTATATTCTGGCGTATAAGACTACTTTTTAATCCAGGAAAATCTTCTCAAAAGTCGGGGGTCATCTTATACGCCGGGTGGTAAATCTGCGGTCGAGTATATCTTAAACTCTGTATTTTAACTGGAAAAGTTGGGGGTCGTCTTATACGCCCAGTCGTCTTATATGCCGGAAAATATGGTATTTATGCTGTTGTGTGAATTTATTGCTACCTATCACCCACTTTTCTGAAGCAATCAATAAAGCAAGAACTATGATCCCAGCCTGAATCTTCCTCCCTTCTCCTCCAGACTCTGCCTCCACCTTCACTCAGCACCAGCAGTCAGGAAGCTAGTGTTCAGCCTGTTTCCAAAATATGTGGTGGGAAAGTCTGAATAACTTAGTACTCCAGTTAACCCCCCCTTTACTTAGAGCCCCCTTCCCTTTGTTCTAGTAAACCCCTCCCTTTAGGAAACAGAACCGCAGGAACCTCAGTGTTCAGCTCTTGTCAGTCCCTCCCTCACCAGTACTGTTCCAACTTGCTTCAGTTTTCATGGGATTCTTCCTGGGATAGATTGCTCCAGCCTTACAGCCTCACTCCCCTATGTCCTTATCCTGACTACCTTTGTCACATTCCATTTCTCTTATCTGTGTTTCAGTTTTAGCTAGGAATGTAAAGGAACACACAGCTGCCTGTTCTGTCTTTTAAGTTGCTTATATTTTTCCATTACTTTGAGAAGAACCCAAGATGCCTCGCTTAAGAAATGCAGGGTATGGGGCTCAAGGGAACAAAAAACAAAAAACAAAAAAAAAGCTTGTCTCCATTCAGCTTACATCTTTTGCCTCCTGGGAAATGAAAACAACCCATAGCTTGTTTTCATGGAGGCACTGCAGACCACCACAACCATGTTTTCTCCCAAAGAACCATGGTATCCAGTGACCTTCTATGTGCAAAGCATGAACTTTACATATAAAAAGGACTCTACCAGTTTGTCTGTGGTAGGAAAAATATACAAGTTGCACTCATGTGGTGCCACAATAGATTGCTCCTTGTAGAACAGTGCTGCTAGTGTATTTCTTAGTGCCCTGATCTTCAGGAGAAGTCAGTATGTGGAACTATTTATCACCTTTATGGGTCTGAAATGAAAAGATAAAACTATATGCCTTGACCTTACCTTTTTGGCTGGGCTGCCTTCTTCAACTTGTGATGAGGACCTGTTCATTGGCAAATGCATTTCAATCTGAGATTCTTGTTCCATCTGTAACAATAGACAAGACACTGCAACACCAAAATTGCTAGCAGCCATCCACCCATCAAAACTAGTTTTCAACACTTGGTCACACTCCAGTGTAACCAACAAAAGAAATAGGAGCAGGCTTTGATTTTCAGAGGCTGGGAAGCTGGTTTAGCTGCTGCTGCAGTGATATCTGTGAATTAACCCCATTCTCCTACAGAAGTTAATGGCTGCCATTCACTCTAATGAGAAAAACAAAAGTGTGCTACATTTGTGAGCCATATTACAGTACAAGTGAAATCAATTCTGCTCCCTATCCCTGACACTAGGTAGCATGCTTTCCACCAACAAGAGATTCAGAGGCACCTTGCCCCTAGCCAAGGATCCACAAAATATACAAGTCCTACCCCCAACTGCAGTATACACAGTCGTTGTGCTAACATATAATGAAAACAGATGCGATTCACCCAGCACTGCAGCTACACAACCTCCAGTCCTTTTAATGCTGCAGCCCCTACCTGGTAGCAAGCTCCACTGAACATAATGAGAGTTACATCTGAGTAAACATGCACCATAAAACAGTTTTCAGAGATCACAGAGTCAGAGGAGTGGCAGTGCTTGGTGAAAACAAACCCAGATTAGGAAATTAGTACAGCAATTTTAAATATGCGAGAGCATGATGAAGGATCACATATGTGGTTTCCTCCGCTTAATACAATAAAAACTTTCTTACTTCCAGCAACAGTTTAATTTCTGACATGTGGTCTCCATTGGCTACATGGAAAGCAACGTTATGGAACTGTGCAATGGGACTTATTTCCAACTAATCCAAGAGAGTTTTAGGATTGCAACAATAACACACAACAACAATTATATAATCAAATTATGTAATGAGGAACATTCTAAGGGGGAAACCAATGGTGTCTTATTTATATTAAAACAAATAGCTAGCTTTTAAGATCCTGACCCTGACAAACACTCATCATGTAGCAAATGAAAACAAAGTTAAAATGAAATCAAGTAACTGATTTGATAGCCCTCTTTTTATGCAAAGACAGATAGTTTTAGTGAATCAATGAAGTGAGAGTTTATGAAGCCTGACAGCTTCCTGGAAAGGCTTATTGGTGTACATAAGTAATGTAATATCTGCCTGCACTTATTTTACACACACTAAAATTTGGCATTTCTAACTTCTGCAACAGTAAATGACCCAGCTGCATACAGTGGAACATTGGTTGTTGAATGTAATCTGTTCCAGAAGACCGCTCGACTTCCGAAACGTTCGACAATCAAGGCGCAATTGCCAGTCAGCAAATTCCTTTTAAAAAATGGAGAAACGCGCCTTGCAAGCTGCTCGACTTCTGAGGAGCGTTCGAAAATGGAAACATTCACTGGGTTCTGAATTGTTCGGCTTCTGAAGCGTTTGACAACCGATGTCCCACTGTATATTCAAGTTGCCATGTGAAGGTGCCAACTTGCTGAAGGCAACTGTATCTGGCTCTGGTCAGTGCCTAGGTGGGAGGCTTCTCATTACTCTTTCTTTCATCCCACACTTGTTAATGCATTTCCCTGACACTTTCTAAACTGCAAAAAGTCCATATTCTTTTTTTTTTTTTAAGTGGATTGGTTGTGCTAAAGTGACAGAATCCACTGTTAACTGCAACCATTGAGAGTTACCTACGTGGCACTATTCCTTCAGTCTTCTCAGTACAACCCTGAGATGAGAAAATGTCACTTGAAACACAATAAGCCTGCTCTTCTTTTCTGGTGGCCTTTGTTTGTCTTGCCCTCTCCGGTGTTCACACCAGCCTCAGCACAGTGTATCTCTTGTTGGCATCTGTTTCAGGAGACAATGAAGGAGTGCACCTTTGGGGTTGGAGGGAGAGTTACAGCACTTGCTGTGGCTGTAGAGACTGATACAGGAAAGACGTGTTCTGTTGCAGCTGGGGCAGATGAAGGTGTCTGGATGTGCAGTTTTAGATGCACCATTGCTTTTTTTCTTTCTGCACTCATCCCAGTGGTCATTCCTTCTCTGGTCACTGCTGTGGATACACAACCTAACTGTCTTCAGGTACTGCGGTCTTCTGCAAGGGATTCCCACACCGCGGTGTTGATATTACCAGCCTTCATGTCTCATTTGCAGGGCATCAACTGTCTATTAACAAACATGATCAGTATATCCAAATCTGCAGAGGCATACCTAGGGTCCCTTGTACTACCAGCAACGCAGCGCTGCTATTGCAGCAAGATCAAACACGGGAGAAGTGATGGGGATGGCACCGATACAAGGCCACCAGGGACCTGAGGTACACCTCTGATGAAATCTAGATAAATCTAGATCCAGTGGGCACCTTCTGCGCCAACTTTTAAATGCCTGCTGAAAACATCTCTATTCTGCCAGGAGACAATTAAGAGTATATTCCCCACAATGGTCTGTTTGTTTTTAATTCATTTTTGCTTTTTACTTGTTTTTAGCTTTTTGTGATTTCATTGTCTGGTTTTATGTTTTTAAATTGCTGGAAACTGCTGATATATTTTTATGATACGGCCATATAAGAAGAACCCTGCTGTATCGGACCAAAGGCTGATCAAGTCCTACAGCCTGTTCCCCAGTGGCCAACCAGGTGCTTCTGGAAAGTCCACAAGATAACATGAAAGCAATTAGCAATTCTCCTGATGTTTTCTCCCCAGAACTGGCATTCAGAAGCATACTGACTTAGTTACTAGAAGATGCATATATAACCTTCATGACTGGTAGACATCAATAGCCTCATCCTCTGCTGGTTTGTCTAATTTCTTTCCAAACACATATAAACTGGTGGCTGGTCACCACATCTTACTGGCAGCAAATCCCATAATTTAACTACTGTATGTGCTGTGTGAATAAGTACCTCATAGATACTGTCTCCATATCAGAAAAAGTATTGTGTGACATGGTCCTAATTTTGTAATATATCAGGAAAAGGAAAAAGTCAACAATGCAGATGTTAAATATATCTGTAGCTCTTAGATCACAGAATTATATAAAACCATTGTTTGTTCCACAATGGGTAAAGGTAAAGGGACCCCTGACCATCAGGTCCAGTCATGTCCGACTCTGGGGTTGCGGCACTCATCTCGCTCTATAGGCCGAGGGAGCCGGCGTTTGTCTGCAGACAGCTTCCGGGTCATGTGGCCAGCATGACAAAGCTGCTTCTGGCGAACCAGAGCAGCACAGGGAAACGCTGTTTACCTTCCTGCTGGAGCGATCCCTATTTATCTACTTGTTCTTTGATGTGCTTTCGAACTGCTAAGTGGGCAGGAGCTGGGACCAAGCAACAGGAGCTCACCCCGTGGCAGGGATTCGAACCGACGACTTTCTGATCAGCAAGCCCTAGACTCTGTGGTTTAACCCACAGCGCCACCCGGGTCCCTTGTTCCACATTAAAGTTGGACAGTAAGATGGTTCTGACAGAGATTGTGATGATTTAGGAACAGGTTTAAGATACGTCCACCCATTTCACAATCTGTTAAAGGAGGAACATAGTGCCTAAGTTTCCCTTCTACTTTTTCTTTTTGGCTGCTGCTACATATACAGATATGCTGCTGCTGCTGCTGCTGCTGCTGCTGCTGCTACTACTACTACTACTACTACTACTACTACTACTGTGAGCTTCCTGTACTCCCAACTGCATTATTTGCCAAACAAGTATAAAATATATTTTCCCTAGGAAGCTTCAACAAGAACAGGAAGCCAGTTATGCATTCTGCTGTGTGTGTTGTGTGTAAATTCCCAAACTGTAATGGATGCTACATGTGGGCTATCAAGATCAGATGCAGAGAATGAGTGCACCAGCTCCACTAAAAAAAGCATCATGCTGATATGCCCCGCATGCATCTGATTAGAGAAATACAAAGCAGTATGTAACAGCTCTACACCAACATTGTACAGGCACCACAGCTGTATTCCTTCATGATGCAAACATGTGAGTCAGCTGTGCATTCAGTGGTGAATCCATTGTGCAGTGTAAACTGAATGCATAAACTGCACGTTGTGGTTATGTAGTAGTGCAGATACTGTACATCCTTAGGGCAGATCAACACTGTACATTTAAAGCATATTCAATGCACAGTTAAAGCACAAATAAATCTGGGAAGTGTAGTCTGTTAAGGGTGCTAGAAATGATATCTCTGTGAGGGGGAAACTACAGGCCCCAGGATTCTTTGGGGGAAGTTGTGTGCTTTAAATCCATTAACATACCTTAAATGTCTAGTGTGAATCTACCCAAAGATAAATCATGATGCATGTTAAATATGAAAGGATGGCATTCAATTACTACATCCTGTCAGCATAAGGATTTCCACTTCTGCAATGGGGACCCCCCGGTGTGTGCTCTGCACCCTCCCCAAATCTGCTCCAGAGGGTTGGGGGAAACCCTGAAACAGATTTAAGGGGTGCATTGGGGAGGAGGGAGAGAATTTTTCACTTTGCAAGAAATCTTTGTGCCAATGGAACTTTCATGTAGCAGAGCATTGAGTTTGGCTGATTAACTGAGAACCACCAATAATAGTGTTAAGAGAATGCAATGGAGGCAAGTTATCTCACTCAAAATTAAGGTTTAAAAAAGAAGAAGAAAGGAAAATTGGATAAATGGTTCTAAAAAGTTATATTCCCCAGAGTTGCATTAGTTTCTGCCTCCAGATTCTGGCCAAGTTTAACAAGCTAACACTTTGCAGCTGCACACCTAGCACTCCCCCCCCCCCCACATTTCTATCTGTCCATCTTGTTTGCTTTCAGCTAGTTGTTCACCTCAGTGGGACTTCTAAAAAGTGCTCAGAACTTACTTAACACTGTTTCCTGAAAAGAACACAGGGTGACATGCAATTTAAAGGGCATTTGAAAGTGTCACTGCGCTTGTTACATAAAACTGAATAAGCTGCTGAATGAAAAATTATAACTGCTCTCCTAATTAAAATACTATTTGAAGAGCTGTAAAATATCAATTATTCCATAAATATATTCCACCTATAAGGCAGTAGTACTGTCATCCAACTCATTTCCTGAGATTTCATAGTGAATTGTTCAATTTTTTCTATCTCCATCAAATTCAAGTGTCTCCATTTAAAGGTCCCCCCTTCTAAGTCTCATATTCTAAATGGGACTAGAGTTATGCTACGAGACTTGAGGATGTGTCCCCCCCCCCAGTTACCTTAATCATGGCTGACACTGAGGAAGCTGTAGAAAAAGCAACATAAATATACCACCAGGCAAGGGAGTGGAGTGCTTGCCAGTAGAAAAACAAGCGCCAACATTAAAGACTAGTTTTTATGGACTCCTTGCAGGTCTGACATCAAAATAATTGATGAGGCAGCATTTCTTACTGTTTTCTGGCTTTTTCTGTGCCATTGAGATAGGACAGGAACAACAATTAACCTTGCATTTTTCCTTCTGGGCTAGTACAATACTATGTGCTACCACAGAATCCAAGGACTGATAGGGACCAGCATCATCACTAGGCTAATATTGAAGATATCAGTCTCCCGGCATTAAAATAATGTCCACAGTGATTTTTTAAAAAAATATACCCCCACCAAACCTTTCACAGACTTTACATTTCCTAATCTTGATTACAAGGGGGGTGGGGGGCTTTTCCAAAGATGCCCAGTCAAGTTCATGGAACAACCTAGGAAAAACCAAGTGGCTGTTTAGGGGGGTAACAATGAGCACCAGGCTGTGAGGACCCTATTCCATTGTGGGGTGCTCAACTCAAAATCTACACTACACTCAAGCTGCATGGAGAGGTCTGGTGCAACATAAATATATAAATATTATTTCAAGTAAGAAAATAACCAGGTATGAACATGAGGTTGACAGTCTAACTGGTTGTCATATCCTTAAAGTGCCACCTAGTGGAAACTGTCACAATAGTTCAAATAAGAGTGAAACACACACTCACAAGGTCACTTGCTTGGCAAAAGCTGGCAGTTTCAAATGTCTACAGGTGAGACACATGAATTTAGTTAATTCTGGAGCACATGTATGAGAGCATGAACTTACATGAACTTTCTAGTTACTCTGACACCTTTCTTATCCACCACTATCTAGCAGCTGAAAACATGTAAATGCACCTGTGTTGTGCTAGGTAAAAAAAAAAAACAGGCTCACAGCACAATAGATTTATATTCACATGAAGATGGAAGTCAGATTCAGCTTCTAATGTGCTTTAATTGTTCTGCTGCCACTGAGAGCTGCTTTATGAATGAACTACATTCACCTATGTGGTCACCATGATTGGGCATGGCTTCCCATTCTGTATGCAGCATAAAGCACTGTTTGCACGTGTAATGCAAATCTGTAAGAGTATCAAAATGAATTCTGCCCACAACTGAATTTAGTTGTGTATAACCCTAAAGAGTGATTCATATGACCATCTCTTTATGTACACTCTCTTCCTATGACTTTATTTTTCAGAATGGCTACACACATAGGCATGTTTTTCCTAAACAAACATGAAAGAAGAAGAAAACCCAATCCATGTATACCATACCCACCACGCATGAAAACTGAGCAAGCATCTATTTCTCTGCATATACAGGCAACTCCCCATTTGCATGGGGTTGCAATCTGGGTCATTGCGTGCATCAGCGGTCATGCGTAAGCCCATCCCGTCCCTTTTCAAAACATAAAATGACACATGTCAGCGTTCACGTATCAATTGGACACACGCCAAACGGTCTCCACCTGTACATGATTTTTGAAGCAGAGCAAAAGATGCACAAATAAGAAATCACCAGGGGATGGTCAATAAAACCGAACTAGTAAAAATGTATGGCAATATTATTAATCACCATTGCATTAAGAATGGTTTATTTTCCCTATAAAGTGTTGCTAATTTTAGGTCCTTAAATCTGTTTTTCCATCTCTTCCTCAAAAGCAGCTAGACTTTTTCAGTTCATTTTGTGAACCTACTATCTAGCACAGTGAAACATCGGATTCTTTTTTGCAGCTTGTTGTAGAAGCTGAAAGTGATAGCACAGAAAGAAAACCTATAGGGATGCAAATGCAACAAGCTGCCAAAATCTTGCTGAGCCAACTGCTTTTGCAGCACTCTGCAATGCTCAAATTTTGATAAGCTGTTATTTAAAAAAAGAAAAAGCTGTCTGAGAGTCAGTGATAAGGTTTAGGGCAAAGGAAGTAACATATATAAATCACAAGAGTGCTCAGCGCTTTTAGAAGTAATGAATAGGACCTTGATGGAAATATTACCAATCTTTCATACTCCAGCCTCACAAAACCAGATTAAAGTAAGATAGAAGGCAGTATGTGTACTCTTCTATGGCTGTATTAATAGGTTCCTTGGTGTGTGTTTTTTGGTGGGGTTTTTTTAATACATATAATACAGAATGATTTTTTTTTGGCAGTACCAGAATTCCTTAGGAAATATTTCATGTATTCAACCAACGAGCTCTGTAGTACACAGAGCTTCCTCTGCCTTTAAACCTATTTTATCATGCCACTGAGTATTTAATTTTATAGAATAAATAAAATGAAATGGTATCAAGACTTGCACTTTAAATCCGATTGAATTGTACTCAGGTGATGGAGGATAGCATAAGTAATGCTATATAGCAATTTATATCATTTCATTAAGGCAATGGTTGCAATTAAGGTCAAATGTGCTGTTGACTAGAGCAAGCCCACAAATGTTATGGAAGGTAAACTTGTCTTACACTCTGTAAGGTGCCATGCATACTGACTGGGATATATACATAATACTATAATTTCTTTGTTATTGATTATATATTGGTGGACACAGATGAAGGGTAATGGATTTGGCTGTCTGTTGAAGCATTTAAACAGTGCCTGCACCTATGCTCAACCAGTTTACAGTGGTACCTCGGGTTAAGAACTTAATTCATCCTGGAGGTCCGTTCTTAACCTGAAACTCTTCTTAACCTGAGGTACCGCTTTAGCTAATGGGGCCTCCCGCTGCCGCTGCGCCACTGCCGCGCAATTCCTCTGCAGCACAAAAGTCCTCATGTAGCCCGTTCGTAAGAAAAAATAAATGTGAGGCTACAATCTGACCTTTGCAGTAATGTCTTGCCAATATATGAACACTTTTCTTTTCCTTTGAAGGGCTTATAAACCCTTTTCATAGCACCAGAATCCATACCCCCTGTGGGTTTTAAAAGAAGAATGATTTCCTATTCTACATGACATAATGTCAGAACTGTTGTGGGCAGATGATGAATAAAGCAGAGCGTTGCGAGTACTTTGGGTAGCAAAAATAAACCACTTCCTTAATTGAACGGCAAATATTACAAGGCTGTAATATATGTGTATAGCTTCCCTGCCCCTTTCTTTTGCAGGACTCTGAAGTTTCAAGATCTTTAGCATACGTTAGAACTATTCCATCTGAGTGTACTAGAGTTGCAACTGAAGCTCATACTCCATCAACTCTGCTCAGACTCCACACTACTCACTGGGATACAAATTTGAACCCTGGACATAAGCAGCACCAAAAAAACTATGTGCTAGACCCATACACTTCAGGGAGAGGGAGAATTCAACTTTGGGGACATCTGAGTCTTGCTTTCCACAGATAAATGGTTCATGTTGCGCAGAGATGTCACTTTCCTTGTCAGTTCACTCTTGCCTGTCTTCTTCTTTGTTACCTAGTTTTGCCCAATCAGTCTGAGATGGGAAACTTGAGGTTGTTTTAACAGCGGTGACTCAGCAAATCTCTCTCTTATCTTGGAGTATTCCTTCTGTGCTGCCTCAGCCTCAACCTCAACCTAATTGCATTTTGTCTTAGTCGCCCCTTTGCCTCAGGCAGTCAAGTCTTTGGCTATGTTGCCCCAAGAAGCCACTGGGGTTTTGGGCTGCTCCATACTT
Source organism: Lacerta agilis (assembly GCF_009819535.1). NCBI lineage: Eukaryota > Metazoa > Chordata > Lepidosauria > Squamata > Lacertidae > Lacerta > Lacerta agilis. The sequence continues at coordinate 63,685,601 of NC_046315.1, forward strand.
TTGCTCAGGTTGGTTTGACTTTGTGGTGCCTTAACAGGAATGGATTGCCCCAGCTATATCTCTTCCTTTGTCTCCTCGTCCCCATTCCCTTGCCTCTTTTCCATGTTTGTTGTTTTTTTCACATTGGGAAGGAACCTCAAAGAGCGAAACCAGTGTAATGTTCTCCAAGTTTCTCTACAGAGCAGTGGTTCTCAAACTTTTTTCTCTGGGCCACACTTTCAGAATAAAAATTTGCTCGTGCCAGACCAATCTTTTATTGATAAGAAATACACTGGAAAACAAAAAGAAACAACTCCTAAAAGTGCTTGTTATGTAAGCTGTTGGTGCATGAAGGTGAATTTGGGTAGCCTGTGCATAATCTTGCAATAATTAATCACCTCACCATTCTGTAACATTTATACCTAGCACTTTAAGCTACAAAACCATTTTACATATTGACCACCATTATGTACGTTGTGTCTATATACATAAACAAACCAACTTATCTGAACCCAAATTGGGACTCAGTGGTTCTTGGTATTTCCCCACAAGTAATCGAACTGAAGAGAGGTATAGCGCAATGGCCCCCATGCTGTGCAACAAGCATCAGATTAAAGATCTCAAATATCATGCCAATATGGTTGCATGAGTTAACGCATGAGTAAAATGCAAATAAGGACACTTGCAAAATTGTTAACAGCTGATTCATCCATTACAGATTGGCTCTGATATGAGCAAATAATTGCTCATTCAACTGTTCTATTTGTGTGAGCAATCGGCTGCCCAAGAAGCATGTGGGCATGGAGGATGCCAACAGCACCATTTGATAGCAGGAAAGCTGCCACACAGGATGGTGTCCCAAATCTCTAGCATAACCCACATTTCTCTCAGCCACCTAATCTAAATTTGGAGTCTTTGAAAGAAAGTGCTGGTAATTCTTTGTAACCAAGTGACTGGAAGGAAAATATTTATTTATTTTGCATGGGTTTAGAAAACTAGTTACACACACACACATACCCCAACCACATAATGCCAAGATTCTGCTTCTCTTTGAATCTTTTCCATCGCCCCACTCCTCTGAAAACAAATCTCTTTCACTTCTAGTTATGTATGTTCTTTTCAGCCAAGGGCCCCATTAAGTAATGTAACCCATATGCTTATAACAACTCCAGTTGCTCTACTTGAGCAATAGCAAAGTTGAATTACAATCTCCAACTAGTATGTATAATATGTTGACCACTTTAAGGCAGGTTTTTATTGCAAGACATATAAGGTGAGAGAAAGGAATGGTGCTTAGCCACAGCCAAAATACCAAGATTATGTATGTATTTTTTAAAAAAGATTGAATTATTTGATAAAGAATGTTAATCTCCCCCAAGCTGCAAATGTATAGGGAATAAGAGTTTAACAGGCAATAGTGCTTTTTCTTTTTAAAGGGGAAATCTTACCGTTGTTAGCCCAATCCGTACCCAAATCAATTCTACGCTTAAAATTTAAAGGTGTACCTGTTCTTGAAGCCTGAAGTCTATGTAGCTTGATTTGAGTTGAGCATTTGTTTCAGCATTTGTGCCGGGATGAGAAACCTACAGCACAGGTGCACAGGACAAACTGTTAGTTGTGATATATTAGGTGGCAAGAATGTCCAGAATAATATTAATTAATTAGAGAAAATCTAGCCAACCCTACATTATATGATCCCAGGGTGGTTTATGACATAATAAAAAGTAAAAGACTAGAATGAATCCAATTTGCCACAACTTATAAAAACAGGCAAAAATACAACATATCCTTAAGCATCCTCGTCACCTCACTTGTGAGTGATGGAATTCCGAATGCAGTTTTAAGGCAGAAAACGGTGCTAAAATGATAAAAATAGAGAACTAGAACTTGCAGATCAAAGATCTATTCTGCAAAGTGAACAACTGGTACTACATTATACCACATTCGAAAGGACCAGCACAAGTTTATCACTGAGTTGATCTAAGTCCCAAACTCCATCTACACTACAAAACAAAATCCAGGTCAAGTAAGCCAAGAAGCTACTCTTAAGCCTGCTGTGATACCATGCCTGCTTTCTGCAGGGATCAGCTGAACTACTACTTGGTTGTGCAGGTGATCCGACAGGCTTGATATTAGCATCTATCATTTGACAGGTGGTAACTCCAAGTTTGTTTTCTGGAGGAATAGGCTGTATGACTGAATTCTTTGGCTGCACAGCTGATTCCTGAAGAAAGCAGGTTCAGAGTTGTCACCTACTTGGGTGGTGACTCAAAGCCCACGGTAGTTTCCTATGCCCTGCTTCCCAACAAGCTAGCTCCAACACTGACTGTAAGCCTCCCTTGCCAATGCATAATTGGGGATGTACTTTAAGGCTCCTGCTCATTCACTGGCAGCTGCATCTCTACCTGCCTCACACCTGGCATCATGTATGATGTCAGTGTGCGGCAGGCAGGATGGTTTGGGGGAAATGGTCCCAAGGCCCAAATTGAGACCTGTGCCAGGAAAAATTGCTCTTTGCCTTTCTGGAGACTCTGCCAATGGCCATTGCTCCTTTTAAAGACAACACTAAGCCCAATATTCTCATGCTGAAGTTTTATACGTACCTGTGTTACAAAAGGCCGAGGAGGTAGAGCAGGTGGTGGCGGTGGTAGCCAACCCGCCCGAACTGCAGAAACAAAAACACAAAACAGAAGGAGATAAACAACATGAATGAATGCAACCTAGAACTAAACAAATCTATTAGCACCATTTGATTTTTTAAAAACTCAAATCAATTTAAGAAAACACACTTCAAGTGAACCTATCACCACTATCTTCTATGACCTCACAGACATATCTATTCAGAATAAACATGACAAATACAGTCAATGCCGATGCAATTAACAAATTTCAGTGAAAGATACAGAGCTCAGTACATGAGAGTCAAACTCCCCTTGAGTTTTCTGTTCTTTGTCACTAACACTCTTGCCTTTAAAAAGTGAAGCAATATTCTAACATGGACATTAGAGAGCATTCAAAATAAAATGCGATGATGTGAAAAAGTGGGGTTGTACAGAAAACATCTGTGTGTGGAATTAGATGTTCTGGCACTTGGATGAGCTAGTTGTAGCTTTTAAATATTTTTGGCAGGAGCTGAAGAGGGAAGAGACCAAACAAGTCAGTTTAGGGCTTTATGGTAACATAATATAATTCAGTCTTCTATTCTGAGCCAGAAATCTGAGATGCTAACACCCATGATGGGACCATCTATTATACTTCCCAATCTGGCTTCAGTTAAATCCATAAACCTTTAGAGGCCAGAACTGCAGAGAAGACGAAGCTTTGTGAAGCAATTATAATGACACATAGATTATACGTACACATGAAGCACGACTGAAGAATCTCTTGATAGTTAACCTTCTAGCAACCCCTTATAACTGCTGATCCTTTTTAGCAAACACAATTTGAAAAGATACTTAGCAACCTTCTTTTGTGTTTGTTATTTGGACATTTAAAATTCTAGCACTAAAGTCACACCACGAGAATGCTATATAGATAAATGTATCCTAAGCTATGTATCTTATTGCACATGCATTTTTTAAGTATATCAAATCTTAACCATGTTCTCATTTTTAAACTTATTTGGGCAGGGATATTTATAAAGCATATGGGAATAATAGAGACTTATGCATTTTAAGATTTATAGGAAAATAGTGAATGCTGGCCAAGGGTATGTGTAACAAACAAAGAGAAGGAATAAATGAGAATATTGAAGTGTGTTAATGTCTGGTGACATGCTGAAACCCAAACACCAAGGTGGTGAGCTATTAGAATTCAGGTAACGTTAACCATAAAACCCACAAACACATCTGTAGGAAGAAAAAAAGTTAAACTGCAGTCATCAAATGTAAGAAAAAACATGTATTAAGTTACTGGTATTTTCCCCTCCCCATTTAGCTAGTTCTTATTTTAATTTATCTAAAATATTTATATTTCACTTTTCCACATGTGTGTTTAAGGCCGCTCATGTTTTTAAAGTGAAAAATCAAATGAATGTTCAAACCAAAGGTTATAGCGAGAAATGTGTTCTCTGCTTAATGTTACAGAAACAAACAGTCCAGCTGGATCAGGCCAAATGCCCATCTAGTCCAGCATCCTTTTCTCAACAGTTTGATACCTATGAAAAGCCTGCACACAGGGTTCAATTAATGTACATATAGGAATCATTTTTCTGTTTAGCATTCCCATGGCATTACCTTAATGCTAGAATTTTATTACTTTGGTTTTTTTTAAATAAATCTTTATTGTTATAATAAAATTACAAATAACACTAAAAGACAGTTAACAAACACCAAACAACTCAGAACAAGACAAGACAAAACAAAACAAGTAACAGGAAAAAAACACCAAAGTAGAATTTTAAATGTTGAAACAACAAACACTAGAATTTAAATGTTGAAACAACAAATGCTAGAATTTTAAATGTTGAAACAACAAACAGGTTACTCAATTCTGAAACAGACTTCAGAATGGCATCGTTCATTCATTCATTTCATATACCACCCTTTGTCTATAGATATCAAGGTGGTTCACAGCATAAAAATACAAGATAAAAACACAAAATGTGTAATAAAAACAAAACAAGCCAATAAACCCCCCCCCCACAAATACAATTAAAAGTATGTAAGATGTTAGTTCAACCAAAGGCCTGGTTGAAGAGGAAGATTTTCACGTGGCACCTAAAGGTGTATCAGGAAGGTGCAGATGAACTGCCAGGCGAACTCAATACTTGTTCAAGCTCAAGGCAGGGTATCACAACAGCCAGTTTTAAGTACAGCGGTACCTCAAGTTACAAATGCCTCAGGTTACAAATGCCTCAGGTTACAAATGCTTCAGGTTACAAACTCTGCTAACCTGGAAGAGTTACCTCGAGTTGAGAACTTTGCCCCAGGATGAGAACAGAAATCGTGTGCTGGCGGTGCAGCAACAGCAAGAGGCCCCATTAGCAAAAGCACGCCTCTAGTTAAGAACAGTTTCAGGTTAAGAATGGACCTCCGGAACGAATTAAGTTCGTAACTAGAGGTACCACTGTACATAAAACATTTAACTTGTTTCTGCAGAACATCAACCTAGGTACAACTTAGAATTTTTCAAGTGCACTACGAGGCAACCCCAGACGTCTCCAGTTAAAATAATCTCAGTCCCTGATTCTTAGGGAATGGTCAGTGGGTTTAGATTTCAACATTTTGAAGGTGTGTGTGCTACAAAGTTTGGATTGCTTTTCATATGAAGAGAAGCATTTTTGTAGCATTTCCAGTTTGAGAGCCCGACATAACCATGCAATTAGCAATTGGATGGATAGCTTCTTAAAAGTAAATAACTTACTTTCTTATCCCAATGCAAGTATCAAATGTGACTGCCCTAATCCACGGTTTCTTGTATAAGATTTTTAAATCAAATTGATGGCTATGCAAGAAAGTAGATTTGCCCCTGAATTTCACTTCTGTGTTTCTTGTATCCCTTAAAGTGCATCTTTACACCTCTACTAAATAATCCCCCCATAGAGTTGCAAGGATTGTACATATTTGGGAATGACTGTTTTCACATTTTAATCTTTCCTCTATAGGAAAATCTTTCCAATAATTCTTCACACTATTATCCAAATACTCCTGATAACAATTCCCCACTGACAACACCTTTTTCTTACACATCGCCACCCTTCTCTGCTGGAAAACCTTATTCCCACCCTTCTCTACACGCAGGTGGAACTGACAGCCACTAAGGAAAGCCTTTTAAATTTCACTGCCAGCCTGATGTTGGTGGTGATGTTTATTTCTTTCAAAAGGTTTTGTGTGTGTTCCTCCTCATGCATGCTGAGGATTCCACAGATTAGTACTTTTATTAATACTTGTTTTATCTTTCGGTGTTGCCTTTTATTTTGTATTCTGTATATTTTACAATTGTCAGTTGCTTTGAGATAATTTCTGCAGAAAGTGGAGAATAAATGCAATAAATAATAATGCAGGGTAAAGGACAGCAGCCCACATACAGGGATTCCTCTCCAGAGGATATCTGCCAGATATCTGCACAGGCTAGCCCAGGTGCATGTTGCCAGGACAGAAGTGTGTGACCCTAATAAGCATGTGAACCTTCTTCATGTATGTAATGTATGAAAGGGTCTTATGTGTATCAGATATTCATTACCTGTCCGGTGAACAGACAGCATGGGAAAGCAGGCGTGATCAGCCTTCTCTTTGTAGCACCCTTGCATTTAATTTGTCAACTGGGAAAATTATTTGTTTATTAAATTTGTATCCCACCCTTTCTCCCAAAGGAGCCCAGGGTGGCAAACACAATAGTGATAAAACAAAAAAAAAATAAAAAAACAAAAAAAACAATTTAAGGACATACATAAAGCACTTAAAAACCATTAAAAACTTGCGGCCACCAATCACATAACAGGGCGCAATGATCAGAGCTGTGGAGAATGTCAAAAGAGCTCAGTAGGGGATGCAGCATCACTATGGTCTCCTCTTACTTTATCACAGAAAAAAATTGTATTGGGTGGACATACTCAATAGTTGTGGGTTATACCTGTATTTGGTTGATGATTGGGAAGAAATGGGTGTGCTAAGAAAAAAAAAATCCAGCATATATTGTGCACATAGCTGGAGGTGAAAGGTAACTCTTTAAACAGCAACATAGAAACCCTTCCAATCTTGAATTAGCCAATCCCCAAGTTCTTTTAGGTTGCATAAAGAGTGGAGCAGCAGAATATTTGATTAAAATAATAAAACTTGGTTCTAGTCCTGGAAAAGTTGGAGGCTACAGCATATACAACCTGGGTATATATTGCAGTCATATCATATAAAAGGAAAAGGTAAAAGGACCCCTGACCATTAGGTCCAGTCACGGACGACTGGGGTTGTGGCACTCATCTCGCTTTACTGGCCAAGGGAGCCGGCGTACAGCTTCCAGGTCATGTGGCCAGCATGACCAAGCCGCTTCTGATGAACCAGAGCTGGACACAGAAATGCCCTTTACCTTCCCGCCAGAGCAGTACTTATTTATCTACTTGCACTTTGAAGTGCTTTCGAACTGCTAGGTTGGCAGGAGCAGGGACTGAGCAACGGGAGCTCACCCCATCGCGGGGATTCGAATCGCCGACCTTCTGATCGGCAAGCCCTAGGCTCTGTGGTTTAACCCACAGTGCCACCTGTGTACCCATGTTATCCTTACAGCTAGACAAAAAGTCCAAGGATGTATCACACATCAGATATCTTTTACACAGAGTTTCCAGAGTAGACTTGAGTCCATGGAAATTCAAGTAATAATGATATGTGTTAGTCTTTAGGTGACACAAGATTATTTGTTGCAAAACAGACATTCCTGTGCTGGAATTCACAAAGCCAATGTGTAGGGGAACATTTGGTCCTCCAGATGTTGCTGAACTACAACTCCCATCATCCCTGGCCATTATCCCACAGTTGCTGGGACTGATGGGAGTAATCATGAGTGTGTGTTAAGTCTGTGTTCATAAAATGTATATAGGTATATAGGTCAGGAAGTTCTCCAGATCTTCCCAGTGTGCGTATATAGACTGAAAGTGAAGCAACATCACAAATGAATCCATCATGTTGCAATCTATATACAGGTTTCATAATGAGTCCTGCATTCTTTCAGTGAAGGTGCTCTGAAATGCATTTAGCAGCACCTACATGAGAAACTACAGTTACTTTGAACTATGTGTTGCCAATAATCCATAGTTTTTCTTTATATCTTGAAATCAATTTCTACTGAAAACTCCATTTTTAACCACAACAGGATTACAAAAAAGTCTTCATTTGCTGTCCTTTTATTAAACTTGCTGTAAAGCCACTGCAATTATTTATTGTGTGTTCATGTCCTGACCCTTAACATTGCCATCTGTGGTGTCAGGTAAATCCCTAAGGAGAAATAGCAAATTGTATTAAAAGGAAATAATAAACTGGGGCTTCTTCCAAGCACGAGTTTCATGTGCAGTATCTTTTCAGCACTACCAAAGGTACAGAATGCAGTTCATTTCAGAACATTAAGTTGTTTCTCTCACAACAGGATATATATATATATATATATATATATATATATATATATATATATGCTACATCTTGTTCAGCTTAGGAAAATATGCTGTTTCTGGGCATTCAGCATTCTAGGCAAGCAAAATGCTCAGACCAGGCATGTTTGACCCAGTTTCCTGCCTTTTTTTAATCCTAAAATTCTAACTTAAGCTATTCATGAAATATTCATAAAATCCTGCTGTTTCAGAATATCTCTGACCTGTTTGAAAGTAGTATGCTTATGTGAGCAGTATTCCCAGGCACAATCCAAAGTTCTTAGAACAGAGCATCAGCAAAAATCGCTTCCGAAGCAGGGCAGCAATGTGTGTGTGTGTGTGTGTGTGTCAGAGAGAAAGAAAGAAAATATGCACATGCATGTGAATGTATTTCTATATATTATAATATATATGCAGCAGACATTCAAGTATAGTGGCATGCTAGATTTGTCACTGTTGGGTTCTGCTTGTTAGAGACAGTAATGGCATGTGTGCATGCATTTAGGAACTGAACTCATTCTCAACTTAATAAAATCTGAAAGTCAAACTCTAAAAATATTCAGAACAGAGACTATGGCTTTCAATTTTTATGCAAATGAAAATACATCCAAAACAATGCAGATTGTACATTTTGTTTTATGGAGAAACTACTGTATTAGAAATCTTGCTTATTTATGCTCACTTGGGGCCACTTCCATGTGGATATCAAAGACCGGTATGTAATCCAATGGCTTAAGTTCCACACACACACAAAAAATATGTAATAAGCATAACAGACATTTCTGTTTCTATGAGAAGTGCCATGGAAATAGGTGGACATCTTGAAGCATGCTAAACTTCTGGAAATGCTTGCTACATTTTTATGTAAGTTTAGAGCTCTGTAATCGAAGTGTAGTTACCAATAAAAATTCCACAGTGCAGTATATAATCATCTTAAGTCCAAAGTGCTTTATATAAAGAACAGGAGGGGGAGAAGGGTCAAAAATGGAAAGAGCAATGGTGCAACGCACCTACAGCTGGTGCTAGAAAGTACTGGTTCATAATTTCTATAAACAAGTTAAGATCTTCCTTGATCTTACATAAATGCACACACTTAGAAACAATACAATTCAGCACTACACACAGAGAGGAGAGCACAGCACAGCCTGCCAATATAATCTAAGCCCCACAGCCTTCATATCAAGGTCGTGGAAAATAGATATTAAACAACAACAACAACACCCCACAAATTGAGTCAGGTTTTTTTAAAAAAAATTTTTGCATTTGGGGCTGGGAAGATCTCCAGGGGGTTCCCTTAAAGGGGCATGAGTGCCCCTTTAAGAAGTTCCCAATGCAATTCTACAAGGCAACTCAAGTCAGTACAGCCCATGACAGGGAGCCACTGTTATCACCAAGTGCTAATGAAGAGCTCTTAGAGCTCATGGGCTTCAATAGCCCTGAGAGGAGAAAGTCTGGCTTGCTGGGAGAAGGAAAGAGAGAGCCAGAGACCCAAGAATTCTCCATCTCTTGGCTTCTTCCCCTGACAGCAGGGAGGTACAGGGGGCACTGATAAGAGGCTTCACTTACCACTCTAAGCCACTGGGGAGAGGATATGGTGAGACTGGGATACTGTGTGACCTTAGAATGCCCTAAGAAAATGCCAGGATAACTGCTGGAGCTACCATTATGCAAATATAATTTAATAATAATAATAATAATAATTTATTGTTTATACCCTGCCCATCTGGCTGGGTTTCCCCCAGCCACTCTGGGCCGCTTCCAACAAAAGATTAAAAAACATTAAAACATCAGTCATTTTAAACTTCCCTAAAGAGGGCTGCCTTCTGATGTCTTCTAAACGTCAGACAGTTGTTTATTTCTCAACATCTGATGGGAGGGCAATTCCACAGGGTCGGCACCACTATCAAGAAGGCCTTCTGCCTGGTTCCCTGTAACTTCGCTTCTTGCAGTGAGGGAACCGCCAGATGGCCCTCGGCGCTGGACCTCAGTGTCTGGGTGAACGATGGGGGTGGAGACGCTCCTTCAGGTATACTGGGCCAAGGCTGTTTAGGGCTTTAAAGGTCAGCACCAACTTTGAATTGTGCTTGGAAATTGTAATGGGAGCCAATGTAGGTCTTTCAGGACCAGTGTTATGTTGCCTCGCCGGCCGCTCCCAATCACCAGTCTAGCTGCTACATTCTGGATTAGTTGTAGTTTTCAGGTCACCTTCAAAGGTAGCCCCACGTAGAGCGCATTGCAGTAGTCCAAAGCTGCATAGCTCTGGGAAAGAGGGCTACTGGGGTACCACCAGCTTCACAAACTGATGTCACTTTATTATTGACCAACCAACCAGACTGGGACCACATCAAGCTCTGAGTGTCTACTGCAGATATCACTGGAGAAGATTCAGGCAGACAGAAAGGCAAAGTAGAAGTCATTAAGGAGGACTTGCTACTATTCTGAGAGCTTGTGGGAATTTGGGACTGTATTGCCTGAGGAAGGAGTTGTTGCTCTGTGCCATGGCCAAAGGCCAATAAAGCTTGCATATAAAATATTCTTAGAGTGGGAGACTATTTATCTGCTTGCACCTTTTTTTTTTTAGTGCTTTCAAACTCTTAGGTTGGCAGGAGCTGGGAACAAGCAATGGGAGCTCACCCTGTCGCGGGGATTTGAACCGCCGACCTTCTGATCGGCAAGCCCAAGAGGCTCAGTGGTTTAGACCATAGCGCCACCGGCGTCCTCCAATACTTGTTTAAATCAATTTGAAAGGACATAGGAACAAATGTTATGACTAAAGATTAAAATGAGACCCAAAGTACCTACCAGTTGCAATTTATAATATTGACACAATCTTTGTTAAAATTCCAGTATGCCAAGATTATCACTGTGATACCCTTTCAATTTTGAATTACCCCTTCTGATTGGAAAAAAACTGGTAAGGCAAATATTTTACTTCTCTTTCATCAATGCCACTCCGTAAGCAAGTTCCTGTATTCTACTGTTTAAAGTTCTGCTTTACTATTTTCTTCAACATACAGCTCCAAATACATAGCTTGTGACTGTGTTAAAAATTAATTACGTAGCTCTAGATTCTGAAGCAGGAGTGTATAGCCCTACTCATTTATTCAGGACTTGTACAAGTTTTTCAGGGGGGAAAGTTGCCCTTTCATCCACAGCCTGCTGTCATAAAGCAACTTGAATAGAATAGTACATTTAACATGAATGGGAATCATGATTTACAGGTGGAAGCTTTGTATGACTTTTCCCTGTAATTATAGAAGGCTAAGGAAAAACCCCAGATGCCTACTCAGTTCCCATTTCACATGCATTTGTGGGCTTTCTGAATGATACAATCCTAAATGCAGAGCTAATATGACAGAAGACTACATGGCAATGTGTATAGGATCTAAATGCTCTGATTCTGCTTATATTTTACATAACCCATTTAATTTATGTGGCTTCATCACAGTTTGATGAAGACCAATTATACTAAGCATGCATAGCCAGCAGAAGATTGTACGTGTATCATAAATTTAAGCAATACCTTAAGTGTTCTGTGGGTGGGCTTTGTTGGTTTTTATCCATCCATATAAAACTTGAAAGACTAGTCTGAGTTGCCACCTTTCTTAATTTAATGTACTGATCAGACTATTAAACACAGCATGATTAAAAGGAACACAGCATAGGAAATGCAGCAGGAGGGAAATTGCTGGCACACACCAGCTCTTCTGTTAAGGAATTAAGCAGCCATTTGCACAGTCTATAGCAGAAGGATCAGTGCAAAGCTGGCCAGGTGGAAGAAGTCCTGGAACCAGAAATGTTCAGTATGCAAGGAAGAGACACAGAAGGCAGCATGATGAATTGTTGAGGGATGCTTTTTTTTGGGTCACTGCATCATAATGAAAACATATCACAGTGCTGTGGTCTCCACTATTACCAAAGATAGTTGGATGTGTATGCATCTATAAAATTATATATGCAAACATATGAATACACACACCAAACCTTTTGTTTGGTGCATGTATTTAAAGAATCATGGAGCTGGAATGGACCATGAGGATCATTTAGTCCCACCCCCTGCAATGCAGAAATCTTTCACCCAACATGAGGCTCAAACCCACAACCCTGAGGTTAAGAGTCTCATGCTCTACTGGCTGAGCTATCCCTTAGGCAATATTCGTATGTATGTATAAGAAGAGACATACATTTAATAAATTAATAAATAAATCTCCATCAATGGGAAGTAAGCAAACAATGAAAAAGAACCCCTCCGAAACCAAAATTGTATGATTGGTTTCTCAGATGATTACAAATGGACAAAATCTCCATACAATGGAGGCACAGATTTTTTCCTAGCCAAAGTCACCAGCAACTTTGCAAAATAATGGCACTGCTCAGGTGAGAGCAAGCTTAAAGATAAAAATGATGACAGTTTTGCCATGCATCTAAAGTGGCAGCTTTGGCTTCACCTGAAGTTTGACAGTCATTTGAAAAATGTTTAATTTAAAAAACCCAAGCAGCTGCCATGTGCTGTTTTCCAAGAAGAATATGCAAATAGCAAAGTAGTAATATATTAAACCTGGTCCATAAGCTACAGAATTTGCTTTATTTTTTAACATGAAACTATCCTATTAGTTTTGAACCAAATGAAGACTCCCTCTTACTCATGAGCTTTTAAACTGTGCTAACATGCAGTTGCGTTTTCTTAAGCCATATCTGGCATTGCACAACTGTCATATACAGTATTGCAGCCTATCAATTATCTGATAAATATATGCAAAACCTGGGGTGTATCAAACACCAGTCAGGCCATAATATTGGGCTAGCATGCTGCATATAATCCAGGAGGAGGAAATTTGACAAACTTGTCTGTTTACTAGAAATTCTCTGGAAGCACTGGACATTCAGAGCAAAGTTATATAAAGGAATGCCACTGTTCAACCAGTATACATGAAGGGCTAAGGACTGGTTCACAAATGCAAGTACATGGCTTCATTTCCCTTTTTGTAAACTGCTTGAGGGTTTTTACAATCAAGCAGTTATAACTTTCATAAACTTTTATATATCCATCCCCGACAGATGACTCCTCACCTGAGAAAAGTCTGTCTTAGGGTGATTTAGAGCCCACAGAAGCTCAGGAATGGCTCACAACAACAGTCAAGGAAGAACCAGGAGGGCCTTTGGGTGAGATTGGCAGCATACCACCCCCCAGAAAGGAAGCCTCAGCTTCTGAAGCAGAGACAGAACCCCCCCTGAAATCCTGGGAATGATGGCACCTCAAGAGGCAGAGCAAGACCCACACAGTCAGGTAGAATGCTTGAGTGCAGAAGAGGACTCCTCGTAAACTGTGACTTAGGACTCCTCCTTATGAGAAGGATTCTCTGTAGAAACTTCTAGGGGGCTGCAGATCTGCTGCTAGAACAACATCTTGCTACTAGCACTGGGTCTTGTATCTGATCCTTAGCCTTGGCTACCTGCAGCTTGGAATGCCCCTCGACTTGCCTCTTGCCTGAGCCCTTGTTGGAACCTCTGATTGCCTGGAATTGGACTTTGGGCTGTCTGTTGCTGCTGTCTACGCCCACAACAGCTTGGTTGTTTGGAAGATCCCCTGGGACACGGCTGGGCAGGCACATTCCTCATGACTCCCGGAAGAAGAGTAAGTCCAGCCAAATCTCAGTTGAGTGGCACTTTAAACTCGCACTGACAGTGAGGGAAAAGGAAGTTCTATCTGTGCCGACCCACTGAATATTCAAATTGTCATCTGATATTGCAACATTCAAGAACTGAAGATGCATATGTGAAGCAGCTGTAAGTGCCTGTGCAAATAACTGGAAAATTGTTTGGCATGTAACTACTACAGTTGCCTTTAAAGCTGTTATTAACAACCATTAACAGCAGAGGCCATATATAAAGGGTTGTGAAACTTACCTTGTGTGTTTTTGCTGGAACATCCTATTGAGATCTAAGGAGGATGCTCTGGAATGTGATTTCTGTGGCCTTGGTGGGGAGTTGGTGGTTCTCCCCCCTTTTTCATCGCATCTTCTATAGATGTGCTTGAATAAGATCTGGGTTAAAAAAGACAAGATTAAAAGGGTTAAGTTACTGGGGTTTTTATGCCTACTGCAAAGGGTTGTAAAAAACAAACACTGGAGAAATGTATTCATAAATATGACATACCCCCTGACTTTATGTTTAGAGACGGTGCTTTTACAGTCCACATGATGGAGCCAGCTTGAGGCCACTCCACAATAATATTTAATGTGAACTATGTGTGTCATACAGACAGAATTCTGAAACAAAATAAAAAATAAAAAATTCCTTCCAGTAGCACCTTAAGAGACAACTAAGTTTGTTCTTGGTATGAGCTTTCGTGTGCATGCACACTTCCCAGAACAAACTTAGTTGGTCTCTAAGGTGCTACTGGAAGAATTTTTTTATTTTTATTTTTTATTTTACTATGGCAGACCAACCGGCTACCTACCTGTAGACAGAATTCTGATTCGTATTAAGCATTATTGTGGTGTCAGTGGAAAGGATGCAATTACCTACCATGTGAAACTCTCTCTACATATGAGGATTGTAACACTTCCTTCAAACACACACAAGTCAGGGCATAGTACTGTGCCAGGATGTTCTTTGGGTAGAACTAGGATAAGCTGCCTCATAGTTATCTGATGACTTGGCTACTCGCCTTTAGCTGTCATCTGCAGAAATCACACTTAAATGCACTTTATTTAAGGATAATATATGGTAAACCTATATATGGATGGAAATGTGTAAATAAAATATTGGAAACAGATCATTCCAGGGATTACATACTGAAGGCTTTTGAATATGTTACAGGCAGGTGTACACAACACATATCGTGTGTGCAATTCTTCATAGTAGGGAGTCTTACGTATAACTGACATTCTAAATATTGTGGCTTCAGAGATGGATAGTTTTTGAAAACTCCTTAGTTGCATATATTGCATTGTGAGACCATGGCATGGAATGCTGCAGAGCTAGACTTCTTTTGTTTTTAACCTAAGGGCCACATTCCCTCATGAACAAACTTCTGGGGCCTTAATCCTAGGCTGGGCCAGAGGCAAAAGTGAGGAGCAACCGTTGTGACTCCTACCTTTGTACAATAGGCTGCAGGCCCATGCAAGGGGGTGGGCGAGCAGCTGGGTACCTTTGCCCTGGGCCTCGGAGGCCGAAGCAAAAATATGGACAGGCTGGGGCTTTTGTTTTCAGTTTATTATTTATTAAATTTGTATATCGCCCTACACACAGGTCACAAGGCGGTTCACAAGATAAAATCACAATATATAAACACAAAATACATAATCAAAATAACAACAAAAACAACCCAATAACCCCTCCAAACACATTTTAAAAGGGCATTAAAATTATAACTTTATTCCAACAAGACTCTTGTCCCAGGCCTCTGATAAGCTCTGCACGAGCCTGACAGGCTACACTGAAGCTCTGCAAATATCAAAGGTTTCTACACTACCTCTACCCACACGCAAGTATCCTCCATTCAGGCAAATAACAGAAATCATCACAGTTAAGAACGTAACAGCCTGTTGGATTAGGCCAAAGTTCTATCTACTCCAGCAAAAGGTTCTCATAGTAGCCAACCACTGCAAGCAGAACCTGAACACAACAATGATCTCTCATCCACATGCACCTTGGGCATCTTTCCCAGCAACTGAGTGGTGGCAAATGAGGCACAGGGATGTTCTTGGGGATGTACAGAACTCTACACATAAGGTCTTTGGATCTAAGCCAATAACTGTTTTCAGTGCTGACTAGAATATAGTTGATATTTGTTACTGTTTCATTAAAAATGGAAACAAAATACTATGATCATTATGAATTTTCATGAGGGTTCTTAAACAGTGCAGAGTTACACATGCTTAAACGTTTGTTTTAGGCATGCCTAAATCTGAGTTAGATTTAGGCATCATTATGAGCCTGCACCAACAAATTAAATTTACATCTACTTTGCTCAATTCAAACCATTTCACTTCATCTAGATAAATTCCCTACCTGCAGCTGTCTTTTTCACTGCCACGGGATTCAGATGGATTTCCTGAATGGTTTTGTAACAGGAATTTCCATTCTTTTGCTCTGCACGATTAAAAAATCCATCTCTTGAATTTTAGTTTGCTCTCCCATCATATGTGAATAGTTTATATATATTATGTGATTAAGAATACAAATGCACTAGTTCTTACTTCTACCCTGCCCAGAGTGCTAACTGGTTAATGATTCATAGCAAGCAAGCCTCCATTTTTTATGTAATGATTTTTTTTCTTTGCAAGGGGGGAGGGGAAATCATCAGGTTATTTTCGCACCTGGAAGCATAGACTGCGAACATGTTGAAGGTAGCAGGCAAGAACAGGTGCACACAGAAAGAAATGAATTATTCTTTGTTCTTGCCTTTGCTTACCTGGATCTTGGTCTTGCTTTAAGTGTGTTAGATTCCTGAGCAACTGTAACAAAGGATCACTTGTTAGGAATATTTTCAGGAAGTCAGATCCCCTAATTATCAGTGATGCTTCAAATGAATAACTGTAAACTTGTGCTGCCTATGAACAGCACTACTGAGCAATTGATATAAGGCATTTCACTTTTTTAAAAAAATCATTGACTGTATTCTGAGGTCTGAGCAAACAGACTGCATTTGAACAATCATCTCTCAGTGTATCAAGATGAGATATAAACAAGCTTTGTGCTCCCACATGTGAGCTAAGAAACAAGCAGGTTACTGACTTCCAAACAAACCAAGTTACTAAGCCATGGTAAAAAGTTGGCTTGCTAACCTGACTTGTTTGGAAATCAGTACAGTAACCTTAGGTTCCCTGGTTCAGACATAATGAGAAACTATACACTATTTATTTAGCAAAATGTACCGGTATATACCACTTACTGGACAGAAAACCTGTTTGTTTGTTTGCCACCCATCTGACTGGGTTTTCCCAGCCACTCTGAATGGACAGCTTGTTCCTGGCCCAATAAAACCATCATTTATTGAACTAAGATTTTTATGTCTGCACTGGGCCATTAGCATTATGACATGTGAACCTCTCATGCTACAGCAATAATATACAAATTACCCCGTGCAGCTACATTCTATACATTATTATACTGCTACACCTGTTACAAGTTTTCATTGTATAACCACATAAAATTGCAGCTATGGGAGGAGAACTCTAAGATGGTTCAATTGGCCATGACAAGCAATGATCTATTGATTGCTCGAAAACAAAGAACATAGAAAACTTACAGAACAGGAGATACCTAAGATATACTATTTCTTCCTGAGATACTAACTTTTTATATAGAGAGTGGTTTGGTTTTAACATGCAGAACCATTCAGACATATACATCTGCTTTCAAGTGGTACATTTTTCTGTATGTTTATATGAACTATAAGAAGGCAGTATATACTAAACAAGAGTGACAGTCAATAAAGTTCAGGAAGAAAAGTCATTTTACAAGGGCTCATCACTTTAGATCATGTGTAAGTTCAGGACTTTTTGCATAAGGAGATGGGATAGTTATAATTCCTTAATGACAATTCCTCTTATGTAGGAGACAGAACTACAGCCGCAGGTGCCTCAGCGATGCAATTTTTGCTAGGTGTTTTTTTTGCTAGGTGTGTTTTTGGATTATTCTTTTTTGAACCAGTTTAAAAATGTAATAAGATAGCTTTTATAGAGAGATCAAAATAAAGTATATCTTTTTCTAACAATGTGAGAAAAAGCAAGTGCTATTAAATTCTAATGATTATGCATAAGATTGAAGTTAAAAGTAACAAGGAGTAAGCTTCTTTTCATTTTCTTCTTCATTCACTAGACCAACAAATACACAAGTCTACAAAAGCTTCTCTAATACTTCACACAGTGAAGAGGAAAAATATTCCAAGGTAGAGCCAATTAGTTATAATAGGCAGACAGCTATGTATGCACAAGATTCTGGTCAATACTTTATATATACTGGAAACCCTTGAAGCCATTTTCCTTTATACTGCCGATAGCTAATAACCAATAATAAATATATTTTATGCTGAAGCAAGCACCAATGTAAGTAAACTTAAGAGATTCCACATTAAAACAAACCTGATTCTGTGTTATATATGAATTTTTTCCATACCTGTTTTGACAGCCAAGTGCTGAGATGCTTTGACTTCCTTCTGTATTGTCTGGGAAGAAGCACTAACTTTCAGACCTTAGTAAAAACAAAAACTGGAATGTTACTTGTTATTAATTATTCCACCGAGGAAAAAAAGTTATTCAGTTACTGCTTCTAACTATCAGGGCTTCTAACTATCAGGGCTATCTAAGACCAACATGAAGTTACATAATATAGATAAGCTTCAAGCTACATTTAACTCAATAATGTTTGTTGTTTCCTGCATAGACTTCCCAACAGTAAACTACACTAAGGAGTTTTTAGTTGAGATGTAAACCATTGGAAGCCCAGGATAAAGTATGCAGAAGTTTAGGAAAAACATTTAGTAGCTAATGGATAAGAATAGTACTATATCATGCATAATTTTACCCAGAGCTTAGCCTTACTTCTTATAACATTACAGTACTATAATGTTATTCCACAGATGGTTGTGTGAGAAATCAATACTGTTTGAGGCAGTATGCAGAAGCATCAATCTTGATTACGAAATACAAGCACTGAGCTTTTTCAGTAGGTAAGAGGACGGGCGGGGTAGGGGGAGCCTTCATTGACAGGAGCCACATGCCTTGCCAGAGATGCCCAGTTTCATTTTCATTTTCTTAACCAAGAGGAACTGTATAATTATCCATGTCCAGCTGAAACCTAATTAATTTAAAAGACAGCAGTTTGGTATTGTACCTTGTTTGTCATCATTAACTGTGTCCTGTGTCAGGGCAACTTTATCAGACATCCCTTCAAGTGAAGTCTCCTTATAAAAGAGAGGAAAAGTAGCTTGTAATTAAAAAAAAAAAAGAAATAGAGAGGGGCAACCTGCAAATCATTTTAGAGGTTACAGGCTGACAGAAACCTGTAGGTCTGGAGAGACCTCAGGAGAAAACCTTAGAAGAAGAGTACAATCAGGACAAATATAATTTCCTATATTATATAATCTAGTTTTGAAGCTAACTATGTTTCACAAAGCAAGCTGGTGGGCTGAATTTGAAAGGAAGTGAAACAGCAAAGGAATTGCTTCACAAATGTATATACACTGCAATCTACATACAGTTATTCAGTAGTAAGCTCCTTGTGTTCAGTGACTTTTTTTTTAACAAGAAACTGTGTTTCCATATGCAGCCCAATGTACTGTTACTACATCTAACACAGTACACTGCAGCAAGAGTTCTGTCTACAGTGAAAACCTGAAACATATGCTTGTAGCCCAACAATACATGATGACTGCCTTGCAATCACAATCAGCCTGTTGTTCATCTCATATTTCAATCAATTTTCAGGGTCATGGAAACAGGTCCTGTTGTATGAGATTTGTCCAGATAAGCTAACACAGAGTCCATTATCAGCCAACACCCAAATGCAATTTGTTAACAGGTTATAGTTCCAGCATTGTATTTGCTAGGAAATTATCCAATGAAGTAAGCTCACTTTCTCCTACTGTTCCACAGTCATCTTTTTTAAATGCAGACAGTAATACTTTTTCAGCAAGGATACAAAAGGGTATATAAGTACAATCAAAACTGAAGGAGGTTACTGGTTTTTTCCTGTTTGTTTTGGTGTGTTATATCTTTTGTGTTTTCATTTTGTGCTTTTATGCTGTAAATTACCCTGTGGATCTTGGATGAAGGGCTGTTTATAAATTTAATTAATAAATAAATGCAATTCTACACAGCGAATAATGCAATAAATATGAAGAAATGGTCACACCTGGGTCAATGGAAGTTGCCTCAAAGAGAATCCATGGCTCCGAGTTGCTTGGATCCTCACGAACAGTTTCAAGCTGGTTATTTTTAAAATTGAGGGATAAATAATGAGAGAGAGAAGCATAGATCATCCTCTGTGTGTTAAAAAGCACATCAGTATAAATTCTAAGACTAGAAGCTTTCCCAAACAGTTATATAGCAGTGACAATTGAATAATTCTTGTTCCAGTTTTAAAAGAAACTTTTAACAACAAATCTATTGCTGAAGCAAGGCAACCAAAGTTTCCCCAGTCTCATATTTATTGTAGCTTATAGTGAGAAATTGTTTGCTAGAGTAAGAAAAATTTATGTATGGGCAGGCCATATATAGGTGGTCTAAAGAATTGAAACATGGCCTCATGCTACAATTGAAGCTCCATCCTCATACTGAAGCTCAAACAGGTTGGGCATGACTGTGCGAATACTGGTGGCTCATTGGCAGCTCCATACTACTGGCTGTCCCAAAGTCTGGCACTGACCCTTGGCTTTCTGGATTTCTCCTTGTTATCTGTACTATCACTCAACCCATTCTGCAGTTGATCCCAGATGTGGAAACCCTTGGCCCTCATCTGGTCATCTAAATATGCTTGCTCTGGCTGATGGGTAGTTGTAGTTCAGCAACATCCGGACCATCAAAGGTTGCCCGCACTAGACATTTCTCTATTAACCACTTACAGTGAGGGGGTGGGGGACATATTTGATCCCCTGTTAAATTTGCCGTTTGCCCCCTGACGAAGAAATGACCAGTCCATAATTTTAATGGTAGGTTTATTGTAGCTGTGA
This sequence comes from Lacerta agilis, assembly GCF_009819535.1. NCBI lineage: Eukaryota > Metazoa > Chordata > Lepidosauria > Squamata > Lacertidae > Lacerta > Lacerta agilis. The sequence goes on from NC_046315.1 coordinate 63,706,333, forward strand.
GAGACAGAATAACAACAGGGGAAAACACCAGAAGACAAAAGTCAGAGATTGATGTGCATTATAATGAGTGAACTAAGTATTTGATCCCTTTGCAAAAGATGACTTAGTACTTGGTGGCAAAACCCTTGTTGGCAATTACAGAGGTCAGAAGTTTCTTGTAGGTGGCCACCAGGTTTGCACACATCTCAGGAGGTATTTTGTCCCACTACTCTTTGCAGATCCTCTCCAAGTCAATTTAGCAGGGGTTCAACATACTCCCCCCACTGTATAGTCCATATTGCCATGGACAAGTCAAGCCAGGAGCACAGAGAGTAACCTGCCTAAAGGTAAACTAGCATGGAGTGTTGATTATCCGACTGTTAAATTAGTCTCATTAAGGATATAAAGTATTCTCTTTCAACAGTTTGTTTACAAAATTAAAGTTAAATTAAATTAAAAGAAGTGAAGACATGGGCAAACCAAGCAACTAGAGATGCGTTTTTTAAAAAACACACCAGCAGGTGAGTTTTTCTTACTTCAGTCCTACTGAAGTCCCTCGTTTGTTGACTTGCTGCCAAGGAGTCTGAATAAGAATTCAAGACGCCGATCACTTTTTAGGCTGAAGAGGAGCTAAATGGAGGGGGGAGGACAGAAAAGCAAATAAGTCCTTGCATTAACTTTTTTGTGAACTGTGAACCATTTTTTGTGAACTGCACCACTGTATTAACATTCTTATTTAATATATTGTGTGCTATAATTTTACAAGTACTTTTTATTTTAAAATGCTCTTTTATTCTATTCTAGGGCTATGGACATGCCATTTTTATGTTTTGGTCACCTTAAGGAAAAACTATTTTTATTTGGGGGCACTGGGGGACCTGTGGCCCTCTAGATGTTTCTGAGCTCCAACTCTTAATACCCCAACCACTGGTCATGCTTGCTAGGGTGATGGGAGCTGGGAGGTCCAACAACTCTGTTACTCCTGTTTCTTTTTTTGAAGTGTGATCACATGACATCATATGATGTCACACTTGTCAAAAGTGTCCTGTGGAGGATAAGGCACTTGTGGAACTGGCCTGCGGGTGAATCCAGCCCCCCCCCCCCCCGTCTATGGTTTAGTGTTTCGTGCAATTACAGCCAATGTCATCACAGTACAGAGTAGCCAGGAACAATTACTGAAAACCTAACAGGTATGGACTGCAAATAGGTTCATTGTCCTCCAACATCCAATTTTAACAGAGAACAGCTCTAATGATTTTTCAGGACATGCATATCATCAATGTATTAGTCAAGCCAAGCACATCTTTTATGCTGGTGTTAATTCTGCTAAGCTGGTTCCTTCAGGTCTGTCATTTAGATGCAATTTAGAGCCCATCTTTCCCCAGAACTGTATCTCAAATAGACATTGGTTAAAATGCCATTTTAATCAACAGATTTATTTAAAACAACAAACAAAAAATAACAACAACCCACGAACACTAAAGCTTCACCTGCTTGAAAACAGTCAGGCAGCAGAGTCTCTGGCAGGGTGTCGGCAAAAGATAACCATTTTTCCGAGCAACAACGAGGTGAAAGGCGGCACAAAACTCTGGTAATGTCAGTGCTCATCCAGTCTACATCACTTATGCTCCCTGTGAATAAGATAGCTGAGTGCATTATTGAAATAAAAATCTTGTTTGCAGTGCACAATATATATAATTGTGGGGAACGCTGCTTTTGAGGTATGGATTTTTTTTTTTTTACTTTGACATTGAAGATGTTTTTCTTTAAATTTATTTCATTAAACCATTTTAATTTTTCTTAATACATTCCTTTTCTGAATATTTTAATGTCATTTGATTATCTACACACACACACCACACACATATACTCCTTATAAGTTTATAAATTTAATAGGATCATATAAACTGAAGTTGCAATGGGCCATATGCAATGTCAGCTAGAAAGGTTTCTTTAAAAAATAACAGGGTAAGGCCTCATTAGTAAAGTGTTGATGAATTATTCAGCAGTACTTTTTAAATAAGTTAGGTAGTAATTAGGTCTCAACAGATAAGCACAGCTAGAACTGAAGCTTATGATGTTATCTTAACTATTCTGAATGTATGTTTATCTGAATCCATTTCACAAAATATCTGTTGAATTATTGTGCTAATTCTGTTCTTTAAGATATTCTTCTAGTGTGCATTGCTGTTCAAATCTCTCTAGTCCTGCTGAGAAGGGACAGTATCTCTACAAAGATAACAAGCATAAAATAAAGATCAACATACACCCTGCTGTGCCTGGACCTCAAAGTGATTTTGATGGGAGCAATTATGGTGATTTCTTCAGAGATAAATTGTAAGATGTATGAAGAACTTTCAGCCATAGTAGTTTCTCTCACACACAATAAAAATAATCTGAATTACAAAACAGTACTTACCATATGTGTGACAGCTCAGGGATCGGCAGCTAGATTTTGTGAAGAAGTTCTTAGCCACAGAGCCTGTCAACAGAAATGGCCTTGTCAAACTGTGAAATAATAAGCTAACTGAACAACACATTTTCCAAAGCATTTCAATATATTACTCAAGAGTACTGTTTACTATGCAATGCTATTTAACACTAGACATGTTTGTTTGAAATATTGTGCTCCACTATCACTATTCTAATCAGAAGACATGCGCATGTTGTTGGAGGACCTGGACATGGAGGAAGGGGTTAATTCTCTTTATAGGCACAGATCAGTCCATGTATGAGATCAAGCCAATAGGAGAAATCTCATCTGCATGTGTGACTGGGGTTGCTTTTTAGTTTGTAAAATCCTGTTAAGTTTAAATTCTGGCCAAGGGTGAGAGGCATAATACACTTTCAAATCTTCTGGAATATTTCAGAAATGCAACAACATGCCTAAAGAAAATATCTTGGAATGGGACTAATCTTTAAAATTAATTAGCACAGCACAAAAAGCTCAGCTTCTTATTCAGCTGATATTTTTTGCTACTAATTGAACTTAAATTGCTCAGAATCGGGAGTGCTCAAACCCAGAGTCTCCTAGTTCCAGCATCACAACAAACTGCTTTAAAAAAAAAAAAAAACACGGGAAATATTCAATAAAATCAGGTGTGTGAAGTAGGGATGGAAAGGGAGACCCCTCAAGGGTGGTTTGTTGGAAAGAAATACAATGTCTGAAACACATGCAAGGACGGGAGAGGGGGACGGGAGAGAACACACACACACACACACACACAGAGAGAGAGAGAGAGAGCGATGAGAGGAGAGAGAGAGAGAGACTGCTGTTGCATGTCGATATCCCGATCCTCCCATGAATAAAGCACAAGGACACCGTAAAGTAAGGTTAAATGGAGAATAAAAGGCCACAACTTTATTGGTTCCGGTTGTTGAGCGGCATTGGCTTTAGGCATTGGATCTAACTAGGACTATATCCGACTCCAGTACGTCGTGCTGGCAGTCCAGGAAGGGATAACCCTGTTGGGGTGAGCCCTTGCTGCTGCACATCAGCTAAGGACACACCCCGTGATCACCGATCTGGGGCGTGCCTTAGGCCCTCACCACCCACGGCTTCGGACACGGACACGCCCCCCGGACTCCTTTACGAAGTACCCTTCAGCGCTTGGGGGGAGGTGCTGGCCCGTCCTCCCCCCCCACATCCTGACCTTCCTGACCTTATCCAATGCCTAACCGCCACGTGTAGGGCTCGTGATTCACTGCAAACCCCCCCTCCTTTCTAGGGGCGGAAGGGGCTTTACTGCTTGCTCATCCCTCAAGTTGCAACTTGTTTTTCTTGCCAGAAAAAAGAAGACAAGACATAATTGTCTAATTCAGAGACTGCTTCAGAAATGGCCTGGAGATGCATGGTCACTATATTACTGTTTTCATGCAAGGAGTTATCAACTCCCTGAAGAAATTACAAGTTTAATGTGATGTGTAAAGTCCCAACTGAGTATTTTTTGAATCACAACTACATTTGTCAGACATAATTAAAATGCAAGTTAATAGTGAATAATTTTAAACTCATATTAAATAAAAACATACTAGGAGTAAAAAACCAAATGGCAATTGTACCATAACATAACTCATATGAAAACATTCTTCACATATGATTGAATCTCTTCTACTGAACTCAGTGGAATTTTAAAGCATTTAACTTTTGTCTGGATCGTGCACAATATATTGTTGAGATATGTTTTCTAAAAACAAAGAAGAACACAGTAACTCACCTGTGACATTAAAAAAAGGAAATAAGGGCCTTGTGCACATATCCATACATACAAAACACCCAAAACACATATAAAAAAATTCAAGAGGCTTGCCCATAGCCTGTGTCAGTTCCTTGTCCTTTTACTCTAGCCTTCCTTGCTGTGCATACAATGAACATACCTGAAATGAAAGAGGTCAGGTCAGGTTGTAGGGACTTGAACTGATTGGTGTAATATTCTCGTTGCTCCTCAGTTATTCTCCAAGGATCATCTGAGTAATTACTACTGCCGTCCTGCGGTTCTCTCTCTACTGAAAGAGACTTCAGGGGGGGAAAGGGCAAAGTATCATTTTGAAAGGTAGAGAAAATGCTGAGATGTCTGAAGTTTCAAAGTATTAAAGTTGCTTTGTTCTTACTGTGTAGTTCTTTTTAAAATAAATTGATGGGGAAGGCCCTGATTTCAATAATAGTCCTGTTGGGTTTACAATAAATGCCTTTATTCATAGGACTATAGGAAATTTTACATACATCAAACTAAATCTGTATGAATATAAACATTGGACTGACTCGAATGTAACACCAAACAATGGTTCAGTATTATGAGAATTAGCCTAGTTGTGCCTTGGATTCATGCGGTTCTGTCCTCTTCTTTCAGCACAACCATAAGGAGATTGGAAGCTTTTGCTTCCATTTTTGATTAGGAACAGCTTGCCCTGAACCCAAGAAACTGTGATTAATCGTAAGTATGGTTGTTGAAATCAGACTTCTTCAAACTCATTAAATTCTAGTCCCATCAATACAATGACATGAAGCTCAATCCATATAACTGCTCGTGCTGTATTTCATTAGTAGGAAGTCCTCACTTTACCTTTGATCCATTGAAATCACACATGAAAAACAGAATCTAGAGAGCCAAGCTCTTCCTCTTAATGGAAGTTCACACATTTCATTGTGAGTTGGTTTCAACTGAGCCTCTTGTCTACCTTAAATGCTTCCTAGGAGTCAAATTATTCTTTTCCCACAGGGAAAAATGGCCCCTAGAAGCTGCCCATTATATTATAATATTGTGTATCCATTTGACTGATTTTATCATATGCTGCATGTGCCTTGAGAAAGGCAGCTAACAAGATTGCAAACAAACTACTGAAAGTTTAGTTTTACATCCATATTAGCCTGTGTAGTTTTCTAGTGAATACCACAGTTTGAGCTATAGGGTAGATCTGTTTGTGGCTACATTCAAGATTATTTCAAACATTATTGATAATAAAATCATGTTGATTCTCAATAATTATTTAGGCACATTGCTGTTTTCATTTTAAACATCTTACATCCAAAGTAGTTCATTACCCGAATGAGAGATGAATGTGGTGGAACTGATTTGGACCACATAATTCCCTGCATTGGTCCATCTTGTGGACAGCAGTATGTCTAACTTCATATGAAGCTATGGAAGATTAAGGGGAAAATAAAACTGAATCTTGCTAATGTTGTGCAGAATCAAAGAGATGACAAAACATATATCATCCTTCAGTCTCAAAAAAATAAAAACACAATCACACCTCCTATGAAAGGTCACTTTATCAACCAAATCCTTCACTTACAGTAAAGCCTGATTCTAAAAATGCTACCTCTCATGCTGTTTATTGAAGGTGATTTTTTAAAAAAAATCAACACTAAAAGCATAACATCCTAGTTTTTGTCTAAGTATCCTATGCAGAGAAGGAAGCAAGTGCTCTTGTCAGGAGACATGCTAACATCAAGAAAAACATTAATGAACAAGGATTCATTGATGGCAGCATAAGAGTTTGATTCAAAACAACGAAATTCAGTGTTAGCCAAGAGTAAACACTGGAATTTGCCAACTAGGGAAAACTACACACACCAATTTGGAGGCATCTTTCACTGAAACCCACTAAAGCTTGCATCCAAATATTGATTCTGAACATCAACATTCTGTTGACATCATGTGACAAGTAAAGAATGAGATCTAGAAGTTAAACAGAACTGTGGTTCCATTAAATCACTAAAACTGGAACCCTCTTGAATGAATGGGCCCTTCAAGAGGAACGGGGGCATTGAAAAGAATAGAAGCTCTGATCATGGAAGGGGATTCTGCCTGAGTTTTTCAGCAATTCCAGTGCGACGGACTCTGGGGTTGTGACGCACATCTTGCTTTATGCTGGCCGAGGGAGCCGGCATTTGTCCACAGACAGTTTTTTCCAGGGTCATGTGGCCCAGCATGACTAAGCCGCTTCTGGCGAACCAGAGAAGCACACAGAATGCTGTTTACCTTCCCACCAGAGTGGTACCGTATTATCTACTTGCACTTTGACGTGCTTTCGAACTGCTAGGTGGGCAGGAGCTGGGACCGAACAACAGGAGCTCACCCCGTCGTGGAGTAGTTAAACCAAATCCCATATTCATTTGAATGTTCACATAGTGTACCATATCCTATATTTATCTTAACAGATTCACCTAAAGTTTGTCCATGGTGTTGCCAGTAGGACATTCATTATTTAACTTTGAATAAACTCAATAAAGTACTGCTGTTGTTCAACAAAAGCTATGGCTACAATAACCCCCACCACACCCTACATTAAAAAGGGTTGAGAATATAATTCTGTAAAGAGATGCTTGTTCTAATTTAAACTGATTCTCAGGAAGAGGAAGACAAGACCGAATAATGAGAAAGCACACAAATCAAGTAAGTTTCTTTTAAAGGGGATGTAATTAATTTAGGAAATTGTTGGGCTGCTTCTGTGCTTTTATGATTTAATTACTCCAAAGCAGACTTCATCTTACCTCCGTGCTGCGTGCTCAAGCCCACTTCTCAGGATACCATACCCGTAACTCAAGGGAATCCTCTGGTAGGTTGATGGAGAAGCAGGAGGTGAATCAATGGGAGACAAAGGGGGGAGACTTTGCTTCTTGCTTCAAAATAATTTTAAAAAAAATGTATAAGGACTTGAATGCTGGCTGTTCCCTAGTCAAAGTGATTTCATATAACCACAGTAGAATATTAAATTGTAAACATAAATAAATATGCCCACATTAATCCTCCTCTGTGATTTTTTATATTAAATATTGCTGAACCGCTCAAAATTTTCATGTCAATATCTGAGATTCATGATACATGATTTGACAGATGACTACAATAGTATGATCATATCTGCTGTATTTGACACTTGACATGGAACAGTATTTATTACCTGATATGATTTGATAGCCAATAGGGCCTATCTATCAAGTGAAAACTACTGACTATCAAAGAATGTCAGTTTCAAGCAGAGATAAAACTTTGAAATCATTAGATTGCATTGGACAGGTTTCCTATTTGATTTTTGTTACCATATGAAATAAATTACCACATAGGAGATTTTCTAAAGTACTTGTTTAAAATTCAAAATCTAAATTTTGATGATTTCAAAATCTTTTTTCTGTCTTTCTGAAATTGGCACATCACATATTCACTCTTGCCCAATTCATAGTTCAAGAAAGCACAGGAATGACCATTAGCAAATAAATGTGTTTGAAAGACCTCAGCTAGCCTACTTTTATTTTATTTTTATTTTTTTTAAAAAAAACCTGGTTTGCTTTTTACCCATTAAAGGAGCTGGCAAAAAAGGGATCAAGTGTTCTGTTCTGACTTCCCTCAGTCCTATTATGAGTAAGATATGAAGGGGGGAATGCAGGGCAAGTAGTAACTTTCAATGGCAAATTTGCTAGGTGACTACTGCTTTTGTGTCACTGTATTCCATTGGCCTTATAAACAATTGGCAAAACACATACATCAGACTGTAGCATTGACGTTCCATAGAAGTCTGTAGCACTGATGTTCCATAGAATAAACTGTTTTCCACGCTAATGACTGAGCAATTTCCCTTTTTCGTCTCAATTAACACATCTGTGTAGCAGCAGCAAGACGCGTACACGTTAACTCAGTGAAGTTGAGTTTATTTAAAGAAAACAACCAAGCCTCTTGACTGGAGCTCCCTGTTCTCACGACCTCTGGCTACTCTGTTGATGACTCATCTGAAACTTCAGGGTGGTTCCTCTTCCCTTTAAAGCCTCGCGAGAACACCATCCTCTTCTGCCTCCTCTGCGATGACTACCCTTTCTCTTGCACCCCACCCCTCCTGCGTTCCTCTGAGGTAAGAGGATCCGGTAAAGGCTCTGACAAACTGCTTTCAGAGAGACTCGGATTAGCCCTGGACTGAGTGCTTCCCTCAGTCTTATCTCCTGATGTATCCATGACAGCCTGCTCTCCCAGCTCTTGGCTGCCATCCTAGTCAGACAGCTGCAGCTGCTGGCTACTCGGCTGTAACCTGACAATCTGGACCATTAAAGACTATCTGCAGTACAAAGAGGCAGCAATCAATTGTAAAAGCCAAATAATCATCCTGATAAATAATAGTGTACTTTAATGAGAAATGTCAACAGTCAGTGTGCATAGAAAATAAAAATAATCTAGTGCCTTATAGTTAGTTGCGCACCAAAATTTCTACTTACAAAGGGCCTTTACCTGTTTTTCTCCTCCATCCAATCTTCTGAAGCAATTTTTTTCAAGTGTTGCATGTGGAATCTGAAATTTAGTTCCATGCGCTTCTGCTGGATGACTGTACCTTACTTCACTATCAGTTTTCAGTGCCATAATCGAGGCAAGGGCAATTCTTAAATAAATAACAGAAATAAAGAAAAAAGAAAATTTCATGAACTATGCATATTGAAACAAAGCTCCCCACCACAAAAGTCAATTTAACACTTAGCTGTGTTAAGAGAGATAGAATTCCTATCCAAAAGTATACTCATTCTTACACCCAACAAAACACAATCTATAGCCTCATTGATAGACCAGGAAACGTATCTCACAATATAAGAATTTCTAATGGGGTACTTGTACATGATCTACAGTGGTACCTCTGGTTACGAACGGATCCGTTCCGGAGCCCCATTCGTAACCCGTGACGTGCGTAACCTGAAGCACCGCATCTGTGTATGCGTGCGACGCGATTTGGCGCTTCTGCGCATGACGTCATTTAACGCATCTGCGCATGTGTGAACCACCGAACCCGGAAGTAACGCGTTCCGTTATTTCCGGGTTCAGCGCGTTTGTAACCCGTGTTGTACGCATCCTGAAGCATTCGTAACAAGAGGTACGACTGTATAGAAATGAAACATGGAGTTTCAATGAGTAGAAAAGTGCAAAAGAGTGGATGTTTTTGCATTTAGCAGCTAAACGGAGGGTATCACGTTTGCCTAGAGACTAGTTTGTGGAGTACTACAACCCTTGTTGCCATCAAAAGGATTCTCCCTAGTAAGTGTGAGTAAATATGCATAGGGCTGCACTGTTAATCATGATGTTAATCTGTTTAGTGCAGGTATAGAGCAAGGTTAATGAAAACTATTGTTTGCAATCCTTTTCAAAGCATGGCTTTACAGCTGGGATAATAGTCCATATTTAAGCATAGTCTAGATATATGAGCATAACACTTAATATTGGTTAAGTAAAGGAGAACAGCTTTAAAATCATGTAGCATTTTCCCCATTCATTATACAATACATCCTACACATTCACCGAATTTACACATTTTGTAATTCATAGTTACCATCTTAAATGGGGTTTTGGAATAAACACCAAGGAAGACAACTAGGGTTTGAAACAGTTACCATTCTGAATGCTTTCGATCCGTACTGGGAGGCCAGACTGCACAGCAGCGATTAGCTTCAGAGCAGCATAAAACTGAGCACGCCCAAAATAACCAACACGTTTAGCACCACACAATTCTGTAATCTGAAAGGAGGGATAGGGGCGAAGGGTGGTGAGAGACAGAGTTCAAATAATTAAAACACTTAATGCTTTCAATGTAAAAATTAGTTGTAGATGAAATTGTAAAGATGCAAGCTACTGAAGAAAAGCTGGAATTGTGTTTGCAAAGAGATAAACTTCTGGTGCAGGCATCTGACCTACATTTGACACCCCAAAAGGCTTAGAAAACAGCTAACATTCCATTGCAGAGGCAGTTTCCCCATATCCTCCCACTCACCCATTACAAATATACCTTCCCCCACTAGAGACTGTGCTACACAGTCTATCTTCACACAACTCAGTTCTTTTGCCCATCGTTAGGGGGAACAATAATCCTTGTGTGGAAAACCTAAATATTGTATATAACCAGTTGGAAGCATGTAGAAAAGTTTCTTCTTTTTAAGGAAGAAAAACAGATGTTGAGCTACAGAAATTTCCCTCTCACTCAATATAGTCAGGAAGAAATGTTTCCTCAAGAGCGGGGGGGGGGGTTCATTAGATGATTTCAAAAATTACTGTCCCGCTGGTATTAGGAATCCTTTGGCTGTCAAAATAGTGGGTCCAATGGTCAAGAAAGAGGTTTATGCTTGTGTTGGTGAGGGCAATGAGGGGCAGATGGGGCTCATCAACCTGGGAAGGTAGCTCATCTAGGAAAGTAAAACTCTGATGCCACTGTCTTTTAGCTACACTCATTAGTCAGAAAAGTCCCTAAGACAGTTGGATGGTGCCTTGTACGCTTCCTTCCGGCAACTCCTGCGGCCAAGCTGGTGCCAAATGTATTTCTCTGATTTCCTGTGGACCACATCAATGAGGCTGAAAGGGGGGTATTGTCATCTGGGCATCCCAGGACAAACCTCCATATGCACTGTCCAGGCTTCCACCATGGAGAGATCACTTTGGTGCTGCAAACACAGCAAAAAATAACATGGGATGCTGTCAAAAGGACTCCTCTTGAAGGAAGGGAACCTTTGGAAACAACCCATTATCTTCTAAAGCAGGGATTGCCAACATGGTGCATGTGGGCGTAATGGTGACCTTCAGGTCTTTGATTGGCACCCACAAAGCCTCTATGCCCCTCGCCCCACTCACTATCCCCTTGGTCATGAGGTGTTATGGGGTGGTTATTTTTTTCTATTGTTAGAAGAGTTGACACTCTCTCCTACTTCCTTTTTCAGATCTATGCACTTTTCAAAGGTCAGATTAATTCTACTGGACATCACCTTTACCCTGATCCCTTAGAAAAGAAAAGTGTGTTTGTGGGTGCACTTTATTTTTGTCTGTCTTGATGGGGGCAGGGCAACCTCTGTTCTGTCAAGTGCACAACTAGCAGCACCATAAAGGGGAACAGCTCCTCCTTAGATTCTTCAAGATTCCACCATTCAAAATTTCATCAGAGTAGAAGCTTCTACCAGGCAGCTCACTCTGGGCACATATTACTATGCCTCATGCTGTTTTCTGTTGTCAGGATTCCAGACTGCCGCCAGAAATGCAGATATCTCAACTAGGAAAAAGCAGGTTGATAGTCTTGTATACAACCTGCCAATCCTAGCCAGATCAGAATGGCTAATCACGTAGGTGAGAGGAGCAAAAGCAACTGCTTCCTGACATTATCGTTCTCAGTGTCTTTTAATAATAGTAGTTTTTCATGAATTATACAAGACAACCTAAAAACTCACTCTAATTTTTATTATACAATTTTATGATTTGTAAAGTTATTACCTCCAACAGAATTTTTGCTATATCATAACTTTGCCATAAAGACTTCTAACCTTGTTGCGCGTAATACAGCAGCAACAGCTGTGGTGAAAAGATATAATCACAGAACAGGATAAATGCTTGTATTTTTATAAAATAAAAAGGATGTATGATCTCTACTCTAAAAGACCAACATCTAATAAATACTTTTAGAAATGCAGTAAAACTTTTCCTGTTTGAGCTGGCAATCAACATAAATACAAAGACACATAGCCAATTTTACTCTAATTGGGTATTGTGCTTTATTTTTAACTGTTACCCTTCCTGAGCACAGAAACTGAACTAAAACATTTTCAGGTGTGTCATAACTAGTTGCACCATGGAATTTGTGGACTGCTATGGAGAACAATCTTGTACAAGCTTTGACTGCTGTTGCTGTTGTCCTGTTTTTCACTTGCTAGGAAACAAACGGCAGAGTGAATTTGTTCACATTCAAAAAGTTTTTGGCCTCTGCACTATTATTATTTTTAAAGCATGTACTAATCCTGTCACAAGTAGCAGAGTACTTCATTAACAAATGTGCTTGGGATTTGGTAAGCAAGTTAAAGCATTCTTAAAAACAACTAATTTGAAGAGAGAGAAAAAGCTAGAGGTCTTTTTCCTTTAAGTTTTACAACTGCCAGTGTAGACACTCTTGCGATAAATAGTCCAAAGTGCTTTGTCCCAAAACACAAGGTTCCAATTCTGGTGCATCAATCAAATTATTAACTTGACAATTTCAAGTGGCTTGACTGCTTTAAGGTCCCAAACAGAAAACAGGATGTGTTGCTGGGCTCTTGTGAGCCATTCTTTTTCATCTCACTAACTCTGCTTCAGCTACAACCTTGTCTAAAATAAACTTTGAAAATATTGCCACTTTTACATCTACAAAACTACTTGAGTGGCAGGTAAACAGAAACTGATGTGCTATTACTGCCTATAAACACTAGCCTTGGAGGATTCCCTTTCACAGCTAGGCTAGTCTGGTGAGTCCAATCCAGAACCCTTCCTTTTCCCTCTAGAGAAGGGGTACTCAACCTTTAATACCTACTGCCCACTAATGCATCTTTCTTGATGGTAAAATTTCCTTACTGCCCAGCAGTGCTGCAGTAACATGTGCCATAGACCAGGCCGTCTTAAGCATATCCGGCGCCGTGGTGCAGAAAGGGCAGGGGGCGATGTTCTCTGTGCCAATCCCCCTCCCCATCCTCCCCGCCCCCTGCGCTGGGCAGCTTGAGACTTGCTTGCTGTGCGGGCTTCCTCAACGGTCCTGCTAGTGCCGCGGGGCAGGCAGGAGGGAGAAGGGCGCTGCATAGGTTTGTGCGCCGCCGCCGCCGCCTCTCCCACGCAGGAAGCAAGAGAGCATGGCTGGTCGTAGGAAGAGCCGCTGCCCAGCATGCCCTTGCAGCTGTTCCTGGTCAGTCCTGGACTCCCGCTGCTGGGCGCTCCTGATGGGCAGGCACCATGGTGCAGGGCACCACTAACCCTAATGGGTAAGACGGCCCTGGCCATAGAACCCCCTACTGCCCACCTAGTATCCTGAAACTACTGGACGGTAGGGACCAGGTTGACAACCCCTGCTCTAGAGCTAGAGACACTTGGGGATGGACGGACAGGGAGATTGTTCAGGAAAGTACAATATCAGAATGGAAGTGCTGGGCTGGCATGAGAAATAACTAGATCACAGATATGCTCTGAAAAAATCTTTCTATCAACCCTAAAGGTAAAGGGACCCCTGACCATCAGGTCCAGTCGTGTCCGACTCTGGGGTTGCGGCGCTCATCTCGCTCTATAGGCCAAGGGAGCCGGCGTTTGTCCACAGACAGCTTCCGGGTCATGTGGCCAGCATGACAAAGCCGCTTCTGGCGAACCAGAGCAGCGCACGGAAACGCCGTTTACCTTCCCACTGGAGCGGTCCCTATTTATCTACTTGCACTTTGATGTGCTTTCGAACTGCTAGGTGGGCAGGAGCTGGGACTGAGCAACGGGAGCTCACCCCGTGGCAGGGATTCGAACTGCCGACCTTCTGATCAGCAAGCCCTAGACTCTGTGGTTTAACCCACAGCGCCACCTCTAAAAACAATATAAGAGCATTAGTTGAATCCTTTTCTGAGAACAGAATACATTTCAGATTGCTGCTGGAGATTAATGTGGTGTGATAATACCATGATACACATCACATGGTATTTTCTACTAGAAAATATTTCAGACACATCCTTTTCAAGTGGTAAAATATTTCCACTCTGACAGCATTTGAGCATTTTATTTTGGCACCTAAGGGATTACTGTAGTCCTTTTTAATGTATTTATATTTTTGTGTCGATGTTATTCTTTCTGATGTGATACTGCATTTCATTGTTTGATTTGTGTTGTGCACCACCTAGAGGACTAGATAATTAATAAATGTAAACAAATGAAATATCACTGATAAGAGAAAGTGAAAGCTTTTAAAAAAAAAAAAAGCATTGGAAACATCAGCTCACTAGGCAACTTTCACCACCACTGCCTGAAATTACACTGCATTCGCAACAAGAGTGGCGCGTATCCTGTGGCCCTCCAGAGCTTGTTAAGATATCCCTATCCATTGGCTGCTGGGAGTTGGGAATCCAATAATTTCTAGAGGGCCACAGGCCATCCACCCCTATCCTATAGTCTCCCAACCCCCAATAAATGTTCATACTAGTATCTGACAACACTGAACCATTTAACATCATGGGAAAATGCACACTGTAAATGTCTAGAATTTAACATGATCTTAGAAGGCAGGCTTGTGTTTTATCTTCCTGAGAAAAACAAGTAAAAGAGGCTAACATACAACCAGAAACTGTAATTAGGAGAGATTCAGCTGAGCTTGCTCTATTACCAGCCCAAGCCCAAGGGAGTGAAAGCAAGAGAAAGAAAATCTTGTTTTGGGAAAAACATTGTTAAGGCATCCTCCTCAATTTTCCTGTTTCATTTTTTGTATTTGGCCAAGTAGCTCCTTCCTGTCTAACTTCTAAGAACACACCAAATATAAAGTAACATTTTGGTGTAGATTTGTAGGAAATGGAAACCAACGTACACACTAAAAGCAGCTTTTAGATAAGAAATAGCTTCTCTCTTGTTAGTTAGTTAGTTAGTTAGCTACACTACTAGCTGGTGATTTGGCTGGGCTTTTTTTAAAAAAGGGGGGGGAACACTCAGCCTTAACCTAAGGCTAATTGCATTTTTATAGACACAAATATTTAACTATGTAACAACACAATGTCAACATGTCAACTCACAATAACTTCTGTTGATTTCAGTGAGGCTTAGACTGCATAAGCATTACTAGCTTAAAACACAGCTACGTTGTTCTTTTTTCAATTTGGATCAAGCTGGTTTGGGGAAAAACACATCAAAGTACAGCATTTCATTTTTAAAAAAGGAAACAGGATAGATGTAGATTGTGGTTAACGTTGTGTGTACTCAACTTCCTGAACCTGTGGTGGGAGTGCACTGGATGCAGAGTAAACAGGAGTGTGTGCACAGTATTAGCCATATAAATAGGTATAGGATTGCAGCCTAAATGCTGATTGAACAGGACTGACTCACGAGCCACAGAACATATTAGGTTAAATGTATTTGTGGAGCAGACATCCTCATCCCACTTCTCATCATGGCACAGTATCCAATCAAATCCCCCCACTCCTGCTGACTGAAGTTTGTGTGGGAGGCAAAGACAACAATATTTCTTACTCTTTCATATTTTCAAGGCATCCGCTCTAGGAAATACTCAAATACCTATCAAGTAAATGGAATAGGTGATAATATTTATGATCATAGGGGTCCAGTGCTTGCGTCCGACAAATATATACATTTCAATCTGTATTCAATGTTGTTTCTTTATTTCCACCCTCACTCATTTCCCCTTACTCCACAGGATATTGATAGGCTGTCTGGGGGCTAAGTGTTCTTTAAAATGGAGGGTGGGAATCTAGAAATGCAGTAGAATTAAGATACAGTGGTACCTCAGGTTAAGAACTTAATTGGTTCTGGAGGTCCGTTCTTAACCTGAAACTGTTCTTAACCTGAAGCACCACTTTAGCAAATGGGACCTCCCACTGCTGCTGCGCTGCCAGAGAACGATTTCTGTTCTTATCCTGAAGCAAAGTTCTTAACCTGAAGTGTTATTTCTGGGTTAGTGAAGTATGTAACCTAAAGCGTATGTAACCTGAGGTACCACTGTATAGGTTTTTCAGAGCACATTTATGAGCCCTGTGGCTGAATAAGAGCATGTTTTAAGTTGAGGATGAAAATATGTGTCATTGGCACACACTGCACTGCTTTTGTTAAAAATCCCTCTTTCACAGGGAGGAGCAAGTCCAAAGGCTCCATCCGCGAGTAACAGAGAATAGCCTGACAAACAGGTCGGGACACGATACATAGAAATATTTTAACTATGAGACTTGTTCCACCTGTTACTCCACATTTATGATCCTGTGAGACAAATCTTGAATACATTTTTCAAGGCTCTTCAATGTTCGCAAGCATACACAAAACCAATTCTCAGAGGAGATTTTTAAAAAATGTTTTTGCTTAACGAGTAACTTTGTCATTTATGAAGCACCCAAATCTCATATGCATATTTTTTTTAGGTCAGCAACACTACAAATTGAGATATATGAATCATCAAAGTTATTAATTTAGCTGTTGTGTCCCCTTGGCTGCTGAAAGACCCCAAACAGTTCTGGAGAAAAATACAACTATTCCCATCCTGCTGGGCAGAAATACCTCAGCAGAATACCTTTTCAAAAGTATCCCACGTTCCTCACACAAAGTCAGGAAATAAAATGGGAGGAACTTTCTGCCAGCATCCCAAGACATATGTAAATTAAGTAAAGATCAGATCTTAGAAATGCAGTAGTTTATTCCCCGCTGTAATGATGGTGCAAATTACAGTGCAGAAGTGAAGTAATTGATAGTGAACACACTGCTGCACTTTGAAAAGCTATTTGCAAGAATACTCCCTCACAGGCTATCTCCAATATCAACCTGCCCATGCTTTAAAATCAGCAGATGAGGCTCTCCTGGCGGTACCTATGTAGGATGAGGTACCGTACATGGTGCATTGTTTTTGTGTGTGTGTGCGTATATTAGGATTTGGGCCAGACTATATATAAATTAAGGGACGTGGGTGGTGCTGTGGGTTAAACCACAGAGCCTAGGACTTGGTCGATCAGAAGGTCGGCAGTTCAAATCCCAGCAACGGGGTGTGCTCGGTCCCAGCTCCTGCCCACCAAGCAGTTTGAAAGCACATCAAAAGTGCAAGTAGATAAATAAGTACCGCTCTGGCGGGAAGGTAAACGGTGTTTCTGTGCGCTGCTCTGGTTCGCCAGAAGCGGCTTAGTCATGCTGGCCACATGACCCAGAAGCTGTACACTGGCTCCCTCGGCCAGTAACGCGAGATGAGTGCCGCAACCCTAGAGTCATCCGCGATTGGACCTAATGGTCAAGGGTCCCTTTACTTTTATAGAAATTATTCTCCAAAATATGTGTTCTAACTAAATTTTGATATTTTAGAATAGAATGGATAGAAAATGAGGTGAGTTATTTAAGTCCCAATCACCTTCCAAAAGCAGAACTTGCAAAAGTAGAATGCAAACATTTCTTATCCTCCTTTTCTTGAGTGCATATAATTAGCAAATGGAATAGAGAAGAGGGCAGGAAAGCAGGGATAACAAGAGTCCGATCTTCCCTAGCAAAGATAAGAGTTCCTCACACATACAGTATGCCCCTCTAGATTTAATAGAACTTAACAGGGCTGGATTTAATAGAACTTATTACAGGATGATTCCTAGGTCTCCTTAAAGATTAAACCATTTGTCAAGGAACCTTTGTGTGCAGCCTCATCAAATTGTTTCAAGAGGTGATGGCATCTCTAGTTTGCAGAGTTTTAAGATTTGTGAATCTCTGGTGATGCTGTGAGCTTTCCTGTTTCCCTTTTTATCTTCTACTGCTGGCTTCATGCTGTAGCCATTTTTATAAGTAATTGTTTTAACTTCTATTGTAAGCTGCACAGAGAACTTGTGTTAATGGGCAGGATATAAATGTACTGTAAAAAAATAATTTTGTTGTTTATTTGGGCCAAACCATGTAACTTAAATGCAGCTCTTTAAGCTGAGTCAAGTTGCCTACTACTGGTTTTGCAGCACTGAAAAACAAAACAAAAAACCCCTTATGTTTAAAATCACATTATATGATGTTAAGACCAAAGCTAGCAGATGTTAGCCTTTTTCACATTGTTTATAATTTATTCAGTATCAAGTTGTGTTATGCTTTGGCTCTTCATAATTTTAAAATCCTGTTTGGTCTATATGTGAAATGCTGCATTTTAGAAAACTCAAAACCTTTGGTTCCAAAAGGACACTACAATGCAGGGGATGAGGGAGAAGGAAAAAATCCTATCCAACACAATGCATATCTCCCTCACATTTTCAGAGAAAACACACAGACACACAGTGAAACCCAGTTGTCTTCATTTTGGTCAGAAATTCAAGAGCAAGAATGAATTTGCACCCCAGAAGACCTTATACCACCGCGAAAGTGCATTGGGAACATTTCCAAACCAAACTGACCTCAAAAACTTTGACACCATGCAGAGGAAATTGATTTTCTACAAAAGCTATGAAAAGGATTAGTCTCAGATTTAGGCCAGTAAGAGATTTATATTTCATTTGGGCCCAGATATATAACATGATGCAGAAATGAGGGCAGTATTGAGGAATATTTTCAATAGCTTTCAGCATATAAGAAATAAAACTCTTGAGAGCAAAGATTAATAAAATAAAATTGGTAATATAAAGCACAACAATATTATTGGGGCTTTCCTTTACAGTTATTCCTTTAAACATAGCATGAAAATGTAATTTTCACAACCACAGTCCAATCTGCAGCTATAGAAAGCAACATTTTCACACACAAGTTATATCATCCAATTAGTTTTTCAAAGTGACTAAGAAACTTCCACCCTTCAAAAATAAAGAAAATGGATTGGTACTCCATTCCATCATGGAAGATTCCATTTCAGTGCAAAATATTTCCAACTTTTTCTTTTTTTCTTTTTTACTATAGTCCTTTTAAACTTGGCCTATGATAATAAAGTCAGGAGTATTGCTTCTGGATTGCAGCCAAGGTTGGCTTTAGGGGCAAGCAGCATGTGACTACAGGAGAGAAACGGCTGGAAACAGCCACGATCCTTTCCTCAATTGGGAAGAAAAACAAACCTGGAAACACTTACCAGATGTTCCATTGTTTTGTTGGAAATATGTGACATATTACAAGTTAAAATGTGCATAGGTTGAAGCCAATGGATAGCATTATTTATTTTAAAATGTGAGGAGCTATACCTGGATACTGAGCACATATTTCTAAAGTTATGCAGCAACATCTTTTATATAGTGTAACAATGAAGACAGACATAATATTGTAAGTCATGGTTGAGATTGTCCTGGAAACACATTCATTATTTTATCTTGGAGTAAGCTCTGTAGATAAATGTTTCGGCACATTTCCAAAGGGTTGTAGAAAAGTCAACTGCATATTGGCTAGTGTCTGCAACAATATCAGCATACTGCCCTACAATCCCTGACCAGCTTTATAACTGATTTTAAAAGTGTCTGTGATTTTAGTTTAGTAATATGAAGAATGAACTTACATGCTACTTTAACATGGTTTCTTAACAGGACCATCACCCACATGAAACAGGGAGATGCAAGACTAACAAACTAATCCAATGCATTGATTTGATTTTTTTAAAAATGTATGTAAGATTAGGCATTTGATTGGTCCCCAAAAATATTTTGGTCAATCGACCAATAAAAATAATAGTTATTTTCTAAACATTCTGTCATACTATAAAAACTAATAAGATAATCAAACACAAGTTTCATACTTATGCCAACTAAAAAACAAAACAAATTAACTGTTATGAAACAATGGATTGGATCCAAAAATGACTTTCCAGTAGTGGAAAGGGATTTGATCCAGTGGAGACTCTGGCAAATGTCAGAAAGGAAGGGCAACATAATCCAAGAGCCTAGGACTGCAGATGCAGCCACAGGATTATCTCTTTATGGAAGGATGGCAGACAATCAGATAGACAGAGACTTCATCTGTTGTGGGTTGTCACCAGGAAATGACACAAAACATTGCAGCAACTTGGAAGGATAAGTAGAACTAATGTCTTCACAGCCCAGAAAGAATCAGTAGATGGGGTAGAGTAACAACTACCTCTGAATAGTACGCAATTAATCACAAATGTCTAAACGGCAGCAATTAAAGAAACTAAAGAATTTCCTCTCTTGTAATTTCTCCGCCCTGTCAGTAGGTCTTCTGTATTCACTCCAAAGTTACAGATAGAGAACAGTTGCTCCAGAAGGTAAATGTAATGATGTTATTTTGGAAAGTTATCTGTCCTGCAATAATCCTACAAAACATTGTAACTTGTATAAGTACACAAGATACAGAGAAATAAGACTATAGTGGTGGTGGAGTTTTTAAATCCCAAGTAATACCTGTACTACTTGATTATGTGTGTAAAGCCTTCTCAAGTATATACACGTATATACGTATTCATTATTTAAATGGTCTTGCATCCTCAGGTTACTAGGATACATGAGAAAATTGGATTGTACAAATTTCTAATTTCTTTTGTGGCAGTACATGAATCATAGTTACTCTTTAACCTTTTAGAAATATAAACCCAATGAATAAAAAGTAAATAATACTTATGCCCTCTACATCTGTGCATGCAACAAACATTTGTAGAAACAAAAGTCACTTGCTAGGTTTAATGCTGGGTCACTTATCAGGCCCATAAAGGCTAAATGAGCTTGCCTTGCATTACATCAGATCAGTTAAGAGCGCTGTGATTCTGGCAGGACTCCAGGCAACCTTTCCTTGTTTATTTAACCCTGTGAAGAGGAAAACATACTGGTTCCTTTCAGATGTCACACTAGCTAATAGGAATGTGCCGTGGGGCCACAGATTTCCTCCCTTCTCAACTCTGATTCTCTTCTCTTTCCTGGCTTGCCTAACCATCGTTTGCTTACTTCAAACATAGCTGCAAACTATAGTTAAGACTGCCTCCAAATCATAATTTTGATTTTAATTAAGATATGGTCAAAAGTTTGGCCAGTTTCAGTGGGGGGGGGGTTGTTTTCACGCTGTGAGAAACAAGAGATTTTGTTTATTTTGATTTTTTACTGCAAATTGTAAGACACTAGTCCTGAAAACACGTGCTTCGTAATTATAGAATACTTACTGTGAGGTGGCAACAACTTTATCAGGGAGTCAGCTTGTGCGGCCAAGCCCCCAGGCTGCTTTCTGAAGAATGAAAAGATCCTTTAGAATATAGAAGTCTGTTATACATATATAGTTTGTCTAAAATGCTGTAATCTGTTTAGGCTAGATGTTTAGTCTATAAATTATCATAGTGCTCTAAAACTGTCATCATGAGCCAATAAAATGGTAGAAGTCATCCATTCAGTTGCAAGCATTTTGCAGGGTACAGCCGCAGACAAAGAACTTCTCTTACCAACTTGATGCACATTTTTAGTCAATTAGGATAGATGATTTTATGATAAAGGCTGCTAGCAAAGAGCCAAATCAAAGGGAAATGGATCTCTACAGCACAAAATAAGTCTAGAGGTGCTGAGCACAGCAAGGGTAAGGATGAGAAACAGCTGCACATCAGGCATGGCCAGTCCAAGACATTTTGGCACCTGAGACGAACCACGTACCGCCCCCTCGCTGCCAGAGAAGAAGAGCTGAGTGAAGCTCTACATCAGCAACAAGGGGGGAATAAAGATCTACATCAGGATCTGCTGCCCCTGTGGATCATGCTGCCAGAGGCAGTTGTCTCACCATGCCTTATAGGTGGGGTGGGCTGGCCTTGCTATCTGGTCATGGGAGGCCATGACTCCCAGATAAAAGGAGGAAATGTAATGATTAGCTTAGTTTAGGGAAGTTTTTAACGTGTGACATTTTAATGTATTTTTGATCTTCGTTGGAAGCCACCTAGAGTGGCTGGGGAAACCCAGCCAGATGGGCGGGGTACAAATAATATATTACCGTATACTACTACTATTATTATTATTATTATTATTATTGATGGGTTATCAGGTCATGGCTGTGAGAAAAAGACGAATATCCATTTGGTTTGGTGACTACAAAGCAAGGAGAGTTAAAGAAGAACTGTCAAGTACAGGAATTTGAAAATCCAACGGAAAAGAGTATATTTTAATGTTTCTCTGCAGGGGATGTGTGAACTGACTATTAAAAAGTTCTGTCTGTGCTATGTGACCTGTGATGCTCATTCAATCATATAAGTTACTGCTTGATGCTGTAGTCATCAAAGGAAGAACCACCCTTGATGGCAAAATGCCAGACTTGAAAAAAATACTGCTGGTCACTCTTTCAGAGATGGAAAATCCCACTAACAAAGTAAATAGTAACATCTGTGTAACTGCAAAGGGATTGGACTATATTACTCATGCTGCCCATTCCAACCTTAGGATAGCTTAGTTGGTAGAGCATTAGATTCTTAATCTCAGCGTTGTGGGTTCGAGCCTCACCTTGGGTAATAGATTCCTGTATTGCAGGGGGTTGGACTAGAAGACTCTCATGATCCCTTCCAACTCTACAATTCTAGGATTTTATTATTCTTCAAGTGTGCTGTAAATATGACATCTGTAGGTCTTAGTTTGTCAGAATTACCAGAAACAGAGTGGCTGGGGAGACCCGGCCAGATGGGTGGGGTATAAATAATAAATTATTAAATTATTATTATTATAACAGTGTTTTGTGTCCAAGCTTGCCTACGGTTCATGTGAAAATGTGCTTCTGCATATTATACAGTATGCAGAAATTCTCTTAGGGTCAAACCAGAGGTTTTATTTATTGCATGAAAGCAACTACCATGCTTTTAACAAAGTAAACAGGAGCACCTGTACAGAAGCAGGACTGCAGTGTGTGGGAAATGAGTTAATACTTCTTCCCACCATGGTTCCAACAAACTCCCCTTCCCAGCTACTATTAGCACTGTGATTTTATGAAAATGGGGCACGGGAAGAATGATAATTTAATCTCTCTCCCAGCAGCTATTTGAGTTAAAAATAATAATGTTATTTCATTTTACACCACTAAAGCTTAAAAAAATCAAAATGCCTAAATGTACGAAACCTGGACAGGAGACTCTGAGTTTGCATATTACTCAGTATACCCTATGAAAATACTTCTCTTTTCTTAAGAACATGCAAGATGACTACTCTTCAAGAAATAAAGCTCTTTCCTCAATTCCCCCCCCCCACATTGAGAAAAGTTTCATACTTGTGGTTAATTAACTGACAGCACAACCCTATCCTCAACTCATGCTGGCTGGCCAAATCCCGGTAGAGCCCAAAGATATGCCAGCATCAGGGAGACGACATAGCACCACACATATAATGGCACAAGTGCAATGCTTACACAAACCCTAAAAGCAGGCAGCAACAGAGACACAGTGGAGCAGGAATTGAATTTAGTCACAATCCTATGCTCAGCTACAGATTGGTTTGACCACTGGTGACTATAACATAAGGTTTCCATATTTTAAAAAACTTTTTGGGCAAAGTTGTTGAGTTTTTTCTTAGGAAAATTGGCAAAATCAACACTGCCGACATTGGTTGCCATACAGATTTTCCTGCGCATTTAGCTGATTTCCACCCAGACACTCCTTTCGGATACAGTATTTCAGGTATGTCCAAGAAATTTCAGACATACGGCAATCCTATATAACATTATGTCATCAAAAGAGGTGGTAGAAGTTAAAAACAGTGCCATTATACTCAGTGCAGAGACAAGAGTCATGGTTCAGGTAAGGGCCATGCTCAGTCCAATCTGCAGGTGCCAGGGATTGAATCTGGAGCCTTCTGCATGGAAAGAGGTGCTCTTAAAGTTGTTGTTTTTTAAATCTTTCTAGTCTACAATGTAGCAAATATAGACTTGGATATCACAAATATTTCCAATGTAGTTTTCAACACTTAAGCTGCTGACCAACTCTGTCATGACACACCTGCTTCCATCTGTTTGTGAACAACTAGATTGGAAATAATTAATTGGACAAGAAACTCAAGCTTTCAAAATGCTATAGCAGCTCACATTCAAGACTGACTTAAGAAAAGTGCGAGCAAAAGATCAAAGGATTGTGAGGGGGAAACTGAAAATTTTGAGAGACTGGTTTAAAAATATTTTAAATGAGAGCCAGAATTGCAAAACTTCAAAGCATATTCTGCCCTTTATGTTCTTATATGGCTTATTTCTCAATATAAATTGAATCTTCAATGCTCACTCTGTCATATGTGCACTTGAGCTGAAAACTATGAATTGAAGGGAAAATCCAGTCACTTGCTACAACAGATTACTGCTGCTAAAAGATATTGCTCTAAAGATGGAGTGGGCCAGCTCTAAGTGAGGCGCTGCATAGAAAATCTGGAGCTAGTTAGGAAGAACAAGGGTTTTTGTGAACCCATCACCAATTTTTTCCCCTTTTGAACACCCGGTTACCATTCCAGGACAGAATGTGCTTTAAGTCCCTCTCCTACATTCCAAAAAATTACTTTGCGCTGATATTCATTTTGATCTTTGTGGAGTTTTGCCCCAGATTTTATGTTCTGCACTGATACCATCCTTATCAACCCCCAGCTGTAGAATATTTGCCAGCGGTTCCATGGAATAGGGTAAAACCTTATTGGAGCATACTGACATTAAACAAAGCCAGAACACACACAATCACAGGTGGGCAAGCAGAATTATATTCATAGGTTTTGGAACAGAGCCTTGTTGCTGTTGCTATTCCCTCCACCTTTCTGCTATCATCTGTAAATATAAGCAGGTGCCATTTTCTGGGGGCCAAGTCAGCATTTTTCACAGATATGAACATTGTGGCCCACTGCGGATGCTTTCAATGCTCATGTGATTAATGATTGTGATTGGACAAAGGCACAAGTTCTATTTTCCAGCACCACCACGTGGGACAAGGGAAAGCATGCCCCTTGCATTTTGCACAATCGCAACAGCTCAAAAACAGGTCTGCAACATTGTGTGCCTATTGACATTGTGAAGACATTATATTATACAGTTTAATTTATGCCCTGGCATATAGGTCTGTGTTCATGATAAGGTAAAGGTAAAGGGACCCCTGACCATTAGGTCCAGTCGTGTCCGACTCTGGGGTTGCGGCGTTCATCTCGCATTACTGGCCGAGGGAGCCGGCGTACAGTTTCCGGGTCATGTGGCCAGCATGACAAAGCCGCTTCTGGCAAACCAGAGCAGCGCACGGAAACGCCATTTACCTTCCCGCCAGAGCAATACCTATTTATCTCCTTGCACTTTTGACGTGCTTTCGAACTGCTAGGTGGGCAGGAGCTGGGACCGAGCAACGGGAGCTCACCCCATCGTGGGAATTCGAACCGCCGACCTTCTGATCAGCAAGCCCTAGGCTTTGTTCATAACAGTTCATGATAAAAACAAGTGACATAATTGAACTTTGGGATATTTGAAAATAAAAAAATTAAAAATTAGAAAACATTGTCCTTAATAAAACATTATCCTATGCATGAAGAAAAGCTCTTTAAACATGTGGGACTTTATGTTTATATAAACAAGTATTTCTTAAAAAAAATAAAAATAAAAATTATATACCGCCCCTCATTCGAAGCTCTCAGTGTGGTTCACAAGATAAAAAATACGGGATAAAAGCACAAGATAGATAGTTAAAACTAAAACAAAACATAACAATAACCCGCTCTCCCACATACAAATTTAAAAGGCTGTAGAATATTAATCAGTCAAAGGTCTGGTGCACTACTTGAGGTTTAGCTTAGCATTACAGTATGTCTGAGCCTGGACTCATGGAGTACCATATCTTCCCCAAACCAAAAGCAAACTTTGATTATACCTTGTGGTTTGCCTTGACAAACAACAAGTTCAGGTTCAAATGCAATGCTAAGCCAAACCATGGTTTAGCCCTTGGGTAGCACAGCGCAGAAGGACAAAGGAGAAGTGCAGTGGCTGTGATCTTCATAGGACTGCCCGTTTGGTTAGTGTGACAAGTAATCTGGGTCATGGAGTATGAATATAGAAAGCTGCCTTACCCAGAATCAGCCTAGGCCATCTACTCCAACATTGTTTAATTCTGAAAGAAAGTGAAAACTCCAAGGTCTTAGACAAGGATCTTTATCTGTCATGGTATTGGGAAACTGATAATTGGGGGTATCAAGGATTTGAGGTCTACTATTTGGCAATGGTCCTTCCCTTTGTTCAGCAAGATCACAAAGCTAAATCAGCCCTTGCATCCATATCTCACAATATTATCAAGAGGTTGGACTAAGTGTTTGACTATAAAACAATATCAAATGTTGGAAAAGGCATCTCTATCCACTGTATTAAGTGAATAGTTATTCACTATACAACATGTTGTATCCCCACAAAAAAATAATGGTATAGGAGCATTTTTCCATGACAACACTGTACACTGTTTGGAATAAGGAAAATACCAGCAAACATCCCATTACAGCAATAACTATTTTGAGAATCTAGCATCAATTAGCAACCCAGAATTTCAAACATAGGGTTATAGCCAATGTTAAAGGTAAAGGTAAAGGTACCCCTGACCGTTAGGTCCAGTCGTGGATGACTCTAGGGTTGCGTGCTCATCTCGCTCTATAGGCCGAGGGAATGTTAGTCCTACTTATAATAATGCCCTTGAAACTGATGAACATAGCAATTCCAATGGGTCTCCTCCAAAGAAAACCTGGTTGGATACGATCCATTATTTTTTACTTCTTGTTCCCCATATGAAGATTTTTAAAAAGGTCCTTGCTAGAATGGTTTCAGCATATGTTTCAGAACACTGCAAACACAAAATTTGGGTAGGAATTATGCACATGTCCTTCCAAGGCCATATTCCTGGATTACAGTATGACAACAGCGGATACACTACTTACATGCAGTTACAGGTGGGTAGCCGTGTTGGTCTGCCATAGTCGAAACAAAATAGAAAATTCTTTCCAGTAGCACCTTAGAGACCAACTGAGTTTGTTCTTGGTATGAGCTTTCGTGTGCATGCACACGAAAGCTCATACCAAGAACAAACTCAGTTGGTCTCTAAGGTGCTACTGGAAAGAATTTACTTACATGCAGTCCCTTTAAAGTCAGGTCACACATGATTGGCCAAAAAAGAAAGTGATGTTGCTACAACAACAGTAGCCACCTATTGAGCAGCAATTTCGTATCAGCATCTCATTAAGTTCCAACAAGCATAAACCTGATAGTATCAAGTTGAAACAGGTGACAGACTTGTTCCACAGGTATACAGCTTTACAAAAATTCATAGTTCAGCTTTCCTGGAGAGGTTCCATCAGATCAAATTAGGTAAGCATTCCATCTAAAACACTACCTTCAGATGCTTCAGATGAAATTCTGTGACATGTACTGTGGGTGATAATAAAATACCGGTAATGTATTTGCGATGTGCATTTTCTCCAGCATTCAGATCTGAATACTGTACTGTCTGGCTAAAAATGCTCCGTAGTAATTTTGCATTTCAAATTATAGCTGTTGTTGTTCAGTCGTTCAGTCGTGTCCGACTCTTCGTGACCCCATGGACCAGAGCACGCCAGGCACGCCTATCCTTCACTGCCTCCCGCAGTTTGGCCAAACTCATGTTAGTAGCTTTGAGAACACTGTATATAGCTGCTAGCTATTATAGCTACTAGCTATTAACTCATTGCTGCATGAGATTAATCACATTCTAAACTTGTAAGTGTTATGTAACCTCATGGTAGACATTTGGACTCTTAGTACAATATTGCTTCTTCCATAGTGCTTTGAGATAGCAACCTGATAAAATTCAAACGAATTTCATAGTGGTATTCAGCACTATAAAGCCTATTTCCTGTGAGTGTTATGCCTATGTGAAAAACAGGAATTCAGTTTTAAAATATGCTTGTATCAGATTTGTAAATAGACATACAGGAAGTAATCTCATTTCACCTTTCCTGAACTGTATGTCACCCACAAACAGACGGATTCTATGTGAAACACATTTCCTTCACCCATCATTTTTTTCCATAGACTTGTACACATTTGGGAATGACCTTTTTTCACAGCTAACTTCACCTTCCTTTACAAAATTTATTTATTTATTTATTTATTTATTTTGTATACCGCCCTATACCCGCAGGTCTCAGGGCAGTTCACAAGATAAAATCACAATATAAAAACACAGAATACATAATCAAAATAAAAACAAGAACAACCCAATCACAGCGATTAAGGGCACTGAATGTCAGGCATTGAACGTCAGAAAAGTATGTCTTTGTACATTACTGTATTAGCAGATGTTTCCTTTCTTGGTTCATCTCTTTTTCTGTGAATGTGGATATCATCCATAACTTCCATTTCCTTCCCCCATCTCCTTGCCCTTCTGTTTTCCAGTGAAATTGGCAAGGTCAAGAGAGAAACCTTGATTTTTATTTCTTATCACAGCACCATTGCACTTTTTTAAAAAGAAAAAGAAAATCTGAGCAGGTCTCCATAAAATTGACAAAACCTTCCCCCTAAACTTGTTAGCCTCACTGAAGATTCGAGTGGCAATGGTGAAGGAAATGAAAGAAAAATCTAATGTAGAAAGGTGCACATTATTAGAGTTACAGCCAAGGCATTTTTTTCCAGGCAGAGGTCACCAGACCTCAGCTCCAGTACCTCTCAGGTGGATGCCATTGCCTTTCTAAGAGAACAAGGGAGAAGTTCATGGTGAGTTCCAGCACCTCTTTTTCCAGAAAAATAGCACTGGTTACAGCCACATAATGACAGTAATCCTGCACTGTAAAGTTACCGTAATCTTACAGTGTTCTGATGACAAAACATTGAAAGACCACCTGGCAAGACAACAGCAGAGACTTCAAACTAGATTACGTATTACTATGGTCTCACAAAGATCACCTGTACTCCAAAATTAAGCCAGGGCATCTAAACATAGGTATCCTGCATGCAAATTTCAAACAGCTCTAAGATTACTTCAGATGCTAGGTGCTAATGAGGAAACATTTTAACACTCAGTAACTTCAACTGACAGATTTATTTCAAAATACGTAAGCTATCTATTAAATGCAGTTGAAAGCCTTTTCCTGAAATGGGTACTTCCTCCTGCCACCACCAGCAAAACTATCATACAAAATTGTCACCTCATATTCCTAGCACATTTTTAAAACATTTATTTCCTAATGGTTAAAAAAGAGTGTTTTGTTTGTCTTGGAGCAAACCGATCAAAAGGAATGTCAAATAATGAAATCATATATAGTAGTTCATAAGATTTCCACATAAATCAACACCCCCTCCCGAATTCTGTAGTATCAATGAATTATCAATGTTATAGCTGAGCATTTTAAGCATGGCTTAGAAAATTAAGAACAAAAAATAGAAGACTGTAATGTTCTACACAGAAAAGTAAAAACCTGAAAAGCTTTCTTATCACAAATACGTTTTAAAAAGATGCCTAAAAAGAACCTAATATGTTGCTAAGAAAGCCCAAGATGGCATTACACCATAGCTGTCAAGTTTCGGATTTGAAAATAAGGGATCAGCAGCCTCACCTATCCCGGGGACAGTCACATGGCAGTGGTGGGCGGAGCCAGAAGCAAAAGCGGGCGGCACTGGTGTGAACGCGCACAGTAGGCTTACTGTATTTTGGAAATGCTGCCCGTGGGCTACGACGCCTGTAAGCGCGGGAAATGGCTCCCGCTTGCTTTGAGGCTGCAAGGAGGCGAGGTCTTCCCAGTCCCTGGCCAGCAGGGGGAGGGAGAGAAGCTGCTTCCTTTGAAAAAAACGGGAAATTAAAGGGATATAAAAAAATAAGGGATAGCAGCGGGAAACTGCTTGAAATAAGGGAGATTCCCGAGGAAAACGGGATACTTGACAGCACTGCATTACACTAAGCACTGAACTACTACTAATTCACAAAAAGCCAAATACAATACAATACAATACAATACAATACAATACAATACAATACGCCATGCTGGTCTATAAGGAAAAAATCTAACATCAACTGTCAGGCAATCTATGCTATTAACAAAATAGTGGGCAAGCTTTCAAGTTTTTCAGAACTATTCATCAGGCTGGATGCTTGGATGTTAAGCAAAGTGGTATGGCTGTGTACATGACAGAGAAAAGAAACCAGTTTGAAGTTGAAGCTACAAAGTCTGCATTTTTTGTCAAAGTCATATGATGGAGTGTAAGAGGAGATAGTAGGCTTAAACGGATTAGTGTCTACCAGGTGCTATGCAGGCTTCAAATTACACCTATGAAACAGGCGGTAGCTGATCCCCCTTTTTTAATAATATAACATCCAGCAGCTCTGCCTCCAGCTTTAAGTGAAACACACAGGTTCCTTGTTAGGTTGAGAACTCAACCAAAACATAAAATGGCAGTTTCTATATTAGCAAAGCTGGAGCTTAACTTTATGTTGAGTACTAAGTAATAGGATTCATTATTACCCAAACAGGGCAACATTACCTACTGGTTGTAGAATGCTACCCTCAAATGCTCTACAAAATCATCCAACCAACAGAGACCAGCCTTGCTGTTCAGTTCCATAAGCACTGCTTTGATCAGGGCTAGCACAAGGATTCAGGGGGCCATCTGCATGGTCTTAGTGATGCCCACCATCCGCCCCCTCTATAGGTCTATAGATAGGGTTTTATAGATTATATACTGCTAATCCATGGCATTGCATTTGAGGTACATTAAGATGGTGGGCAGCCAACCACAGATGGAACCCATGCTCCACTCTCATTCATAGCTGCTGGCCACTGAAACAGTTATGTAGGGGCCCAGTGGCGAAAGGAATGATGATGTGGCTTGCACAGGCTGGTAAGGAAGCCTTCTGAGTCCCTCGAGCCCTTGGCCAGTACCTACCTTGCTGACTACTGGTGCCAGGTCTAGCTTTGTGCTCTAGCTGCCTGAACTGCTACAACCTTCAGGACCCATCTAACCTGGTGAACATTAGAGGCTTGAATTACAATAGTATTCAGCGTTCATCCAACTTTTACAAGTCTGCGTACCTCAAATCTGACCTGCTTCTATCTGCACTACTAGAAGGATCATTACACTGTAAGGGTGACAACTTTTTCCCATAATGACATTCCTTCTTATCTCTCATTTTTCTAAAAGGACTTAGGACAAGCACTGTGCATTTTTGCAAGTGTCAAAAACAAACCACATTCTTTACCTAGGTCTGAGAAAGATTTTTTTAAAAATCTACCACTTCTGTATAGATAACATCAAGAAGCAATGTAAGCACCAAAACCGACATGTTCAGAGATAAGCTTTTCTTTACATCATAAACCACAGGAATAGGTTTGCAAATGAAAAATGTATTTCTATGCACTGGATCAGGGCCACTATTCGCTCTCCTGAAAGGTGATGAGCACAATGCACAGGAACAGTGTTTGGTGGAATAATTTACAGATAACATTTTATGCAAATGCATCTCAGAATGACATCTCAAAAACTTAACATAGAACCACCTGAAAGAGTAACAAGTGCCCATACTGGTACAGTAGCAAGCAACAAACAACAGATAGTTTCTAGGGAAACAGGAGACAATTATTAGTGCCTTTAAGGCCTGGCTAGCTTTACCTGCATCCCAACTTAGATTTTAAAATTGTTCTTGCTATATGATTTGCAACAAGTGTTTTGAAGTTATATTCTCATATATGAACTATAGTCTGTGTTTTCCTCTACCTTTTAACATACTATTAGAAGCTTTGTGATAGTGAATCAATACTGCATGGTTCCACAGGCAAAAAACAATAAAACCCCAGGAAGGTTGGTGCCCAAATTGTTGCAGATATGCAATCAGTTTAAAATACAGTTGTGTCTACTGAAATGGGTAGAAATGTAGATCCAATTGAGAAATGTCATTAATAAATCTGGGGGTATATCAGCCTTTCCAACCCCCACCCCTAGCCCCAAGAACATTCTGTTCTAATCCACTAACAAAAATGAGAACAGGGAACATATGACTATGTCTGGATCAGCACAGTATGGGCACAGAAGGCAGCTGCTGTGGGGTGGGGGTGGAGTGGAGAACTATAGAATCCATTAACTGGCTTTTGTGTAAACTTTACTCTTTGGCTACAATCCTGAACTTACTTGATCAGAAATAAAACCAGCTTCAATCAATAGAAGTTGACTGTGTATAAATGATGCCAGAAGAACACTGTCTGTTGCATCCATTCTTCTTCTTCCTTTTTTCTTTTTTTTGGATGTCTACTTAAACTCTTGGTTCAGTGGATTGGGAATGGGGAAATTAAATGATGTTTGGGCACATTCCCTTTCTTCCTTTTGACAGTTCTGATTATTTCCAAGTTAGGTTACATTGGGCTGGGAGGTCTCGAAATGTGGAAACAGCAGTGGGTGTACAGTTCTCTACTGTATCCGGTATTCTTTCAATCAAGCAAACAACTTGATTCTCAAAGGCAACTAAAAACTCAACTTTTTCTACTCTATCTTGTAACTGGAGTGGTATGCATGAATAATGTTTCATTTGTACCCCAAAGGATCTCAACCTTTAATTCATCCCAAAATAACACAAACTGATACCACAAGTGTCTATCTTCCACTATTAGCAAAAATATTAGTAACGATGTTAAACTCATGAGCCAAATTTTGGGAGGCAAGTGCTTGCCAAAAAATATTTAAAAACAAAAACTAAACAGGAAATGTCTATTATATAAAGACAGCTGCAACATTTTTGCAGCTGGTAGAGGAGGAGGTATATATCAAACAATAACAAACAGTGTGTGCCTTTACAGCTGCAAGAGTTACTACAGTTTTTATTTGTTTTCACCTCCCTTTGTGGACTTCTGAGGAAATAAAGGAAGTGGGATGATGAGACAGCATAAAACTAAGGCTCCCTTCCACTGCAATCTACAATCTGACTCCCAATGTGAAAAATTAGCAGTTACAATACTGTACATCTGAACTACATAACCGAATGAACAGCATTCGGAAATCTAACACCAAGTACGTGCAATAGCAAACAAAATTCAAAAATAATTTGGAAGTGAGATAGGAGCTGTAATGAGATCTACTCTTGTGTAGGTTTTGTTAGGATTACTTCTTGCAAAGATCAAACCAAGAATGTGTATATGGGGCAATGGGAACTAAAGGGTGAATTTGTTTATTCTATCCTCTAGCAGTTCTTGAGTATAAAATAAACAGTTCACTTTTACAATCTAACAGCACCCATATTTTCTACAACTCTGTACTGAAAAGGTTTGTCTACCTATACTCTGCAATCTGACAGGAGCCACGGTTTAAACAACACTCCCTGTACTCAAAGGCATGTACTGTATGTACCTTACTAACAAAAGGAGACAGAAGAAAGAATAAGAGCGTACAAAAAACCCCAAAACGTTTACACAGAGAAAGAACACATCAGTTTCTGTTCTTGCACCGAATATCAGCGTTTGCCAAGGGGTGCAGGAAAGAAGATCGCCTTCTTTTCCAAAACCGCACAACTGGACTCCTGAGGCTGGGGGAGCATCAGGCAAGCGATTCATACAACCTAGTGGGAGAAAGTCATAGCCTCTCTCTATTTTTAGGCGCTACCAGAATGCAAAAACCTCACCCCCTAATAGTTAGGATGAAAGCACTCTGCACATGCCCAGAAGGCACTCTGCACACGTGTGTGTGTGTGTGCGCGCGCGCGCGCCCCTCCTACTACTTTACCTGATGAAGCGTCTC
Source organism: Lacerta agilis (assembly GCF_009819535.1). Taxonomy (NCBI): domain Eukaryota; kingdom Metazoa; phylum Chordata; class Lepidosauria; order Squamata; family Lacertidae; genus Lacerta; species Lacerta agilis. The sequence continues at coordinate 63,739,860 of NC_046315.1, forward strand.
GGCGGGCAGCTGCGACGCCCGGAACAACTCGGCCACTTTGCTCCCCTCGGCGGCGGAGGCGGGGGTCGCTCCCGCCGGTCCCCCCGCCTCGGGCGCAGCTTGGCCGCCGCCGCCGCCGCCGCAAAGCGAGAACAGCTCGGAGTAGCCCTGCTGCTCGCTCGCAGCCAAGAAGAGCGCCGCGGCTCCGGCGGAGGCTGCCGGCCCAGCGGCGGCGGCGGCTGCTCCAGGCTCCATGGCAGCGGGGAATCAGGCAGGGGGCGGCGCGACTCCCGAGGCCGGCAGAGAAACTCCTCGCGGCGGGGAAGAGGGGCGAGCGGGGAGCCTCTGCTGAGCCTCGTCCTCCGTCCGGCGGCGGCGGCGGCCTCCCCCGCCTCCTCCTCCTCCCCAGTGCGGAGCGGAGCTGCCTCTGCAGTGCTGCCCGAGGGGGGAGGCGGAGGAGGAGGCGGGAGACGGAGAGAAGCTTTCTTCTTCTTCGCGCCTTCTTCTGCTTCCCTCAGAGGTTTCCCTCGGAAAGCCGAGAGCGGGAAGCGGCGGCGGCAGCTGCTCGGGAAAGGGAAGGGGAGGGAAGGGGAAGGGAAAAAAAAAGCTTCCTCAGGGCACGTGCCCAAAACGGCGTTCCCGCTCCGCAGCCTCCACCTCCACACGCCGGGCTGGAGCAGGAGGCAACCGCCGCCGCCGCCTCCTCCGTAGGGTGAGGGGGGTGAGAGCCTGAGCCACACTCTCAGAAGAAAGCCTAGACGCCCACATGGCCACCTCAGACAGGCTTGCTTGACCCTGACGCCCTGCTCTTCGAAGAACGGCGCAGTAGGGCTGCGCATGAGCATGTGCAGAGAGCCCTCCCCTCCATGAAAAAAGCAGCCCCACAGCGTTTTAAGTCTCTCTGGCATCTCTGGGCACCAAGATGTGCCCAGCAGAGGCCACCTGGGGTTAGCTGTGGAATTTCCTCTCGGCTGAAGACTTAACTCGAAGCCCAGTTCTGAGAGTGGGTACAAGGTGACCGCTTTGCCACACATCTGCAGCCCTCGTGGGGTAAAAGCCTTAGCAAAAAGTCTTGGCCAGTGCTTTTTTTCTAGGGGGAAAGGGGGGTGCCCGAACTCACCCGAGATGCCTCTCTCTTAGAATGGCAATGGCACCCACCTGAGAGGTTCTGGAACTGAGTTCTGGTGAGTACCCCCCCAAAAGCCCTGGTCTTGGTAAGGGTGCCCACTTGAATGAAATATTGGGAGGTCCAGGGAGACCCCACATCACATAATCGATCACAAGATGCGGCGCACGCACACCATTTGAATGGCAATGCCTATCAATTGGGGGAGGGCACCCACACACATATTTTATTGGGGAGGCCGAAGAGAAATCAGCCCCTAGGAGTTGCATCTTGGAGACCAACATTGTCTTCCAGAAGTAGTGTCTTCCAGAAGCTTGTGCTCAAGCTTTTATTTTGGTGGGCCAGGGAAAGCTGTCCAACAGGGCAAGAAGATTTTGCAGTTAACATACCGGTAACTACCTCAGGTACTTGGAGTGGGATATAAATAGACATGCAGTTTAAAACTAGTTTGATGACATTGGGTTGCTTTGAGTTTTTGGCTTGCTTTGAAAACTGCTTTAGAGAACCCTATCTTTAGAAAAGTGATTATTAAATAAATAACAGGGAAGAGAGAACGGCCTGCAGTGAAGTTTTCAAACAAACACCTGCTGTCTTCCCCTTAAAACCTACTATGCTCCTGTTTGCCCTTTAAAAAAAAAACCTGCTGGATGTGCAGTGCATTCCACTGCAAAGATGGCAGATTTGCAGGGGTAGACCATTTCCCCAGTATGTTATGTTATTTTGCCTTAACTACATGTAGATCTCAAATAACCCACCCTACTGACATAAGAAACCATTCAAGATTAACAGATGGAGGGTTATATTTCAATAGGAATTCTTTCTTGAACTACAGAAGAGTTATTAACAGACAAGACATAAAATGAAACATTTTAATACTTGTTTATGCTTCAATTCTCCATGTACCTGAGAATCAGAATGGAGATGAGAAGAAAAAAGAAGATGCAAGGAGAAAGTGTTTGGGTTAGTTTCAATGATATAGAAAACAGTGAGGAAATGTTTAAGTTGATATTGCATCCTTTTATTAACCTTCTATTTTAGGCATTTGTGCCTTAGGCCAAATGAAAACAGAGACACAGCCAACTGCATATTTAAGTATGGCCACAGCTGTAGAAAGTTAAATATATGCTTATGGCTTGAGCATCAGCTAATAAATGTGCATAAAACAAAATAATCAGTCTTATTTGGCAACGAATCACATTTGGGGGAATGGCATACATAAAAAGTTCTATCAGACCTTTCTTTAAAATCATAGTTGAGCAAATGTGTGAACCAATATTGACACCACATATGAATTTGAAGCTAGCCGTTCATCACCAAATTAGATCCCAAACAATCCAGAAACTATTCAGCACAATTTCACAAAACATAAGATTGGTAAATATGTCAATAATGATTGACACAAAGTTGATAAACTCACCACTCATATTAGTGATTTTGTTCCTTGTTAAATTGTCAGCTAATGTAAAGTCAATTTTAAAAACATTTTCTACTGTACTTTTCAGTGTTTTACATTTATTCTAACCACAACCTTTCTCAAGACCACCATATATGTTCTATGAAGATACAAGCCTCGATTTAGTCAACAGGTTGTCATCCACTGCAGCATATTAGTCATCAGTTTTGAAATTGTCACACTTCGTCACCAGCAGTTAGTTGCCTTTCCAAATTACGCATTTTCAAATTATTACAACTATGACCATGTATTTCACATTTATAATAAAAATGAGTTTATTTCAAGTTTGAGTTGACTTACATGAATAATGAAATGGCAAGGTAATATGCTATGCCAACTATATTCAATGGCTTTGTTATTTTCTGCAATAATTCCTGTAGTTTCACAGAGTGGAAATGCCATGATCGTAATCCCATACATTCACATTGTCCAAAGACATATTAGAAAAGGGGTACTATCCTAAGTTTCTTTTATAGGTCTATAAAAAGGTAAATACTTAAGCAGGGGCAGGTACAGCAAAGACACCTGGTAATAATCCCAGGCACACTGAAAACTGGGTTTGCAAGTAAAGCTCAATACAAATAGAAAATATGCAAGCAGTTCCTATACAAACATTCATCCAAGGAGCATGTGAGTTTTATACAGGATTAGAGATGTATTGGTTCTGCTGAAGTTAACAGAATGTCTTTATGGCTGCTTTATACAATTATTAGGAGGATAGGACACCAGTATATGGCAGCTGTGAATAATATGAATTCCATTTTTGTATCATTAAGAAAGGAATCAAACATACAACTGCTAATATGCTATTACAGCAAATCTGGAAAGAGACTATACTTAAGAATATTTTGTTCAATTCTGGTCTCCACATCTCAAGGATATTGTAGAGCTGGAAACTGTGCATTAAGGTCAACCAAAATGATCAAGGGGCTGCAGCAACTCCCTTACAAGGGATGGCTTTTGATCTTCTCGTAATCTTGAGTGCGCATGTCAAGATTATTTAGAGTGTTACTTAACACCTGTTTTTTTCCCCTTTCATTGAAAAGGATACCGCCAGAAGGCCACCCAAGCTGTGTTTTATTTTAGTGGGTGTTCTGCTATTGCCTCTCCCAACTCTTACATTCAAGATGAATAGTTAAATGTCTTCTAAAGCTAAACAAAAACAGCTAGAAGTAGATGCAAAATCCAGGATGTGAAAGAGGGAGCAAAGACTTTGATTTAAAAATGCATTACCTCCTGTAAGGATTTGTGAACACAAAAAGCAAACAAACTATTGAAGCTCTATCTAACCTTACTTTGCAAGCAGTAAATATGTCATGGCAGAAATAATTTCCAGGGAACCAGATCTTGCAGAATATTTGACTTTGGAACAGCACCAGCCCATAAAGCAGCTGTACATAAATTCTTAAATTATTTAAACCATTTGGCTTTATTTCCATATTACCATCATCTCCGCAGACCTAGTCAAGTTTGAAAGGGAGGTTGGGAGCAGCATATAACTTAAAAGTCTGAAGTTGGTTCTGCATGGACAACTTCCTGAGTGAAAGAGATTATAGCATCAACTGCCTTTGTTAATTCTTGGTGAATTTCCTGATGTGTAAGTGAATAATGCAAAGAATGTTACTGCATCTCTGGGAGGACGCCTGACCCTTGTTTCCAAGGATGACCTATTATTAAGATATGAAAAACAATAAAAACAAGGAGGCAGGCTAAGGTGCATTATGCCTCATTATGGTTCAAAGTATGCTTGGAATTTACTATACTTATCATATATAAGAATTTAATAAGTAAACAGTGCCTGAGAACAAGAGACATTCCTTCATATTTGCTCCATTCTTCAAATCCCTTTCTGAATGGTCATTAATACATACAGTATTTATGTAAGGCATAAAGCAGTTAATGAGCCTTGTGGAGCTTGTTTCACAACTTTCATGCTCTGCTTTAACATGGAAAGAAAAGTGTGTGAATTTATTTTATCATATATGTAAATCAGGGGTGGGGAACCTATAGTCCATGGGCCAATGTTGGCCTACCAGTGGATCCAATGTAGCCAGTAAGGCCATTTTCCCCAAACCATGTCCATTGGATGACATCACTGGGCGATTTGGGATGATGGGTGGAGTTCAATTCTGTGTTGGTTGCTCCTGCTGGTTCTGCAAAAGGAACTGGCATGTGCAGTCAAAGCAGTAGGATTTAACTCCTACTCACCAGCTGAAATATAACAACTGAATGCCCTCATATTTGTGCATAGTATACCTAAATACTGATCAACATGCAGACAAAGCAGAAGGAAGAAACTGCATATTTAAAGTTCTTCAGACAGTACAGTAATGCAAAACTGACAGCATTCTAATCGCCTTAGACTTTAATATTGCGGTTTTCTGCCCCTTGAGAACCACTGAATAGAAGTCCACAAAAGGAGACTTTTCAAGTAGAGAAGGCATTTTTTTAAACAACCCAATTATTAAAAATGCCTCTCTGAAATACAGGTTGGTATTAGTGTTAACAAATGTAATGTCCTTTTTAAAACGTGGCAAAAAAAATTTGTAGCGCTTTCAATTCTATTAGAATGGCATTTTGAGAAAATAATGGAACAAACAAAAGATAATGAATTAATCCAGTACAAAAGAAACTTGATTTTGTGCAATAGATTTGTTCATTTGATAGAACTAGGGGAATGATGGATTAACAATAGTGATTAACAAGATTTATCATTACAGTCCTGGTTCAAGGGTACTTGAACTGCACAATTCGTCTTCACTTAGCAAAACACTTATAACAGAGCTAGGGAAATAGCTGAAACGCCTTCAAGTAAGAATATTTCAGATTCCAAAGCGCCAGCAAGCTACTGAGTTGACTGTTCTCCCATGCTCAACTCCTGTGCCTGGGGAAAAGACATAGGATCAAACCCATTTCCCCCTACGTAGCATAATTCTCTGGTCAGCCGGATCATCTGTTTCAAGGTGTCAGTTTGAACTTTGTACGTCAGAGCATGGAGTCTAGCAAGCTAGAAATCCCCAAAGGGGCAACCTTCCCCACATAATCATTGGGGGTAATTTAATCATTTTGTACTAGCAACATGCTATCATCCCCTTGATCAAAATGCTCAGGGAGATCTTGAGATGAAGAATGAAACAAGGAAAGCACCCAAAAGAGAAGACATTAGAGTAATAGGTGACTTCAACTACCCCATATATGGCTTTAAAAGAGGATTAGACAAATTCATGGAGGTGAGGGCTACTTGATGGCTACTAGCCATAATGGCTATGCTCTGCCTCCGCAGTTGGAGGCAGTGATATCGGTTGCTACCACAGGAAGCTGGAGTGCTCTTGTGCTCAAATTCTGCTTGCAAACTTCCCACAGGCCTCTGGTTGGCCACTGTGAGAACAGGGTGCTTGGCTAGATGGGTCATTGTCCTGATCCAGCAGGTTCTTCTTATGTTTTTAACTATGAAAACACAGTTGCGTAGATCCCACAAGCCCAGAGAGATTACCTCCACCTTTCACCATGAAAGGAAAACAAGACAACACACATGGCACTTTCTGGGTTTTCAGTTGACTGAATACACTACTTGCTAATGTTTCCATAGTCACCTTTGACTGGACTTAACCGCCCAGGGGTCATTTATCTTTACCTTACCATAGAATTTACCTTTTGTGGCTTTAATTAGAACAATGTGAAGCAAGGTCATGCTTCTTGTGGAAGAGCTGTCCCTAACTGTCAGACTTTGTAGCTCTTTTGTGACATAGAATCTTAAAGAGTTGGAAGGGACCCAAGGGTCATCTAGTCCAACCCCCAGCACTGCAGGAATATCAGCGAAAACATCCATGACAGATGGCCATCCAACTTCTGCTTAAAAAGCTCAAATGAAGGAGAGTCCACCACCTCTTGTGGGAGTCTGTTCCACTGCCGAACAGCTCTTACAGTCAGAAAGTTTTTTCAAACGTTTAGTCAGAACCTCCTTTATTGTAACTTGAAGTCATTGTTTTGAGTCCTACCCTCCAGAGCAGGAGAAAACAAGCATGTTCCCTCTTCCATGTGACAGCCCTTGAGATATTTGAAGATGGCTATCATATCTCCTCTCAGGCATGCCTAACAGTAGTGTGATTGGGATGCTTTCTCATAAGGTCACTTAGGAAAACAGGCATTTCCAAACCACCAGCTCCACATTAATGTAGAGAAATATTTTATTTTTCATAATCTTGAGTGAAAAAAGCACCTGGCACAACTTGGGGGGGGGGGCTGCGAAAATACACACTAGTCACCTTAATAAGCAGCAGTTTGGTTCATTAAATCAAAATGCTCCCTGTACAGGACAGAGGGAAAACTACTGGGCAAAATATTGCTTGTTCACACTGTAGCCAGTGACAGTGAGTGGTAAAACAAAAATGAATGCTAGAATGACATCTTGACACTTTCTATCCTTAACTTTTCGATTTATAAAAAGAGAATTTTTATTCAATTTATTAGCTGAGATGGAAGAAATAGTACAGAATAGACCACAAGTTCGATAGATAATTTAAAGGGATTGTTGTCCTCAGTTTTGTTTAAGACACTTATCCACAATAGATGCTCGTTAAGACTCTTTTTGCCACTAGATGGTGCTGGTAAACTCTTTTGATGCACTACTGAGGGAAATTGAATAGAGTTTTCCATGCCATTAATGAAGGAATGTTTAAGACAGCTATGGTGTTTTCACATTTAGATACACTGATAGAAGGGCTTTGGTTTCTATTCTGAATCCTTAGGATAGCTATGGAAGTGCAAAACTGCATGTTTACAGTTCATTTAGTAACACGTACAGTGAACACCACACATCTATGGAAAAGACCTACAGCCAGAAAAGCGAAATTTAGTTGAGAACTCTAAAAAAAAAATAAGACACATAGCCTAGTATATTAAGCACACATATTTACTTAATTTATACATAACTGAGTAGATAAAATTTCAGATTCACATTAGTGAAAAATCTCTACAAAATGTTCTTGAAAAGCAAAAACAAGACTGGCTATTTATTCAGCATTTCTTTTTCATGAAAGCAGGTATGGGTTGTAAAAATAAAGCAGAGTGTTCAGCACAAACTAAATATCTGCATCACTTTTCACAGTTATTTCCATCTACAGTCTGAAGAGGTAGATTTTCTGCAACACCTGAGAACTGAACGGTAACATAACCAGGTGTAATAAAGAGAGGACAATGGATTGGAAAGATACAGCCCCCAAGCATATATGTAAATACACTTAAGAATTACAAATGAAAAAGCGTGTTGGCTTTGAGGGTCCTGTGTGAGAATAGTTTAAGATTCAAGGGCTTAATCGGCAGATAACTGCATTTGAACCACCGGTTATGCAATAGGAAAAACAGTGTACTCCCCCCCCTACACTGTACGCATCATTGCAAAAGGTATAAAGAGATGGACGGTACAAGCAACAGCCTTAAACTTAGCACATGATTACTGGAATTCACATATTAAAGCAGCTGTCTGTGGTAAGCATGGGTTGTACAGGTGAAGTACACTGGAAAAAGAGCTGGAGAACAGCAGTGCAATTCCAGATCAGACAAGGACTGAGCTTATCCCATACTGGCCCTCTCACTGGTCAATGTATGGAATGTCTTAAGATTTCAGGAAACAAAATTTAGTTCTACACTTAGAAAAGACAGGAAACAGAAAGAATAGTCAATTCAATTCAATTCCTTTTAAGTATTAGTGGCCACAATACTTAGGGTGTTTTTAGCTATAACGTGGAAGCAATTTTTAATGCACCGGGACCCAAAGTCTACTCTTCTCTAAAGAGAGCAAACATTACACCAATTCTGGCTACAGGCAAGGCAACCACAGACATTGGGTTGGTGGGGTGGGATGGTTCAAATACATTGCAGTTCTGCCCTTCAAAATTGCATTCAGTTTCAAATTAATTACTACCGGTATGACGTCTTTGCTTCCACATATATGCTTTAAAGTATTGGACAAGGGTTTTTGTCTGTTTTGTTTAAAGGAAACACCAGAAAATTTCTCTCCAGAATCAATTACCATCAAATGGTTATGACTGACAAAGCTCATTCTACCCTTCCTCACTGTAAACCTCCCACCAGCTTTGCTTTCTTTTACTGTACTTGAAATGCATACCAAAAAAAGAAAAGAAAAAACTGCAAATGCACCTTAAAAGGAATATTAACTGGCCAGTTTCCAAAATAGGTCATTGCAGATGCCAATTTGATTTTGCTCAATGGTATTAGGTAACATTCAGTAGGTGTGATCCAACCTTTATTTCCTTTCAAGACATCTATTTCCATTCTGTACATTTCATCAGGAAAAGGGTAGCACATAGCAACATAGCCTGAACATTCAAGTAATCTGCAACTCAAGAGAGAATGGGTAGGCAAGGAGAGAACCTGCCAACAGTTATGTGCTTGAGTCAGAAATCCCTTAAAAATGAAAACCAAATTAAATACCAGAAATAGGAGTATTTGTATTTTTGAAAACAACCAGCAACTAGAAAGCTACTAACTGCAAGGCAGAGTTAAACAGCAGCTTCTGACCTAATAGCACTCTGCCTAACATTAACAAAGAAAACACTATTGGTCCCTGTCTTTTAAATAAATAAAAGAAACACAAGTCCAAATTATGAGGGTATCTGGGCTTTTCCAGGTCAATCTACATTCACAACACTAACCACAAACGCAACAGAAATAAAGTGGAGCCTCGCTTGCTGTATATTAGTGAACATAAACTGATGTGCCAAATCTACCAGGTAACCTATAGATACCAGAAGGCACTTTTGCTTACAGGTGTGTTTTATCTAGTCATATGTTTTTATTTTACAAAAACAATAGTTGAGAAAATAGATCAGAGTATTCCCCCTCCATCACTATAGATAGATGACAAACTGTATTATCTATTCTCTGACCTATCCTTGCTAAATAGGCAAGTACGTTTTCATGGGAACATGTTTCCAGTCAAATATGTGCATTATGGTCTGCTGTACTGTCTACTAAAGGGACCAACAGATGGAGTGTTATTGATCATTACATCCATTTTCAGTGATGAACACCTTTGTAGCTGTTCATTACTTCACGCTAATTAGGCACCAAACCTAGTGAAGAAATAATGGCAGAAAAAAGTACTTTTGCCTAGTACCCACAAACCAAAAACCTATTGCATTTTGTTTTATCAGACAAGCCACAACTACACACATGCATTTGTAGGCAGTAGATTTTAACTATTAAGGTTTTATCTCCAGGATGATGCAAAAGTGCTCAAAATACACCTTAGTTTTGGTCAGTGGTTAATTGGACAAACTTTTGAGTGCTTGTTTTCTTCCCTTGTTTCTTCACTTTAACAGGTCAGGCAACAGTCACTCCATCAATGAATTGACTGTGCAGGACAATCCTGAGAAATATGTGAGTTGTACACCCTGTTTTCCAGTTGCAAAATTATATAGATTTCAAAGCTGTAGGCAAGACTGCAGCTACACTAAACCCTGTAAGAGTTTTTAGTTTTGTTCATACATATATGAATCCAGTAATGAGCTTCCACTGGCCATCACATCTCCAATTATAGTTCACTGTAGTATTTGGTCATTACAATTAAATACTAAGCCTTAATTCACTTAATAGAAGCAACAATTCCCTCCCCCCACCCCCAAACCGAGTCTGTGACACTTGTTGTTCCCCTGACATGATGTTAAATTTGTACACGAGTCTTAGATGACATGGTGATGTGTGCTATGGGGTCAGAAGGAAGGAATCTGCATGCATCCTTTATGATAGTTTGTTTTAAAAAACGAGGCAGATGTGCAACACAGTTGTGGAAAATTTATAGATAAGCTATTCAATAGCCGCTATGCAGCTTCCTGTACCAGGCAAGTTCTGTTCTAAGAAAATACAGATATGGTAGAAAAAGTAAGAAAATTTTCACCACAAAACTAATAGTTACCACCACCAGTTAGTTATACACAAAATATATCTCTCAATACAGTGTTTACACTTTTAGTCAACAAAATCTGCAGTAGGAATGGAATCCAGGCAAACAGTTTTTTCAGAGCCCTCATTTGCCACTGATGATTCGGGATCTGGCTGAATTCCTTCTTGCGCTCCATTGGTAGAACTCCCCAGTTCCTCATGCGAATTGAGTGTGCATGACTGCAACACATGCACAGCTAGATCAACATCTGTTTCTCTTAAAGAAACCTGTTCCTTAAGAACTTCCACCTTCTCATTCAGCTCATTCCTTTCTGTTTGAAGAGCCCTGCACAGCTTTTCCAAACGCTCCAGTTTTATTTGGAAGCCTTTGTATTCTTTGTCCTTCACTGTTTTCTGCAGAAAACAAGCAAGAGATTGCATATGATGACATTTGTGTGACCTGTTTCTGATTCTTCTTCTTCTTGTTGCTGCGGTTGCTGTAATATTATCTGCTCTTTTTATTTTAGGATTGCATGTTTGGTGGGTTTTCATTTATATATTGTTGTACCCTCCATTACAATGAAGATCATGCTAGAAATACTTGAAATGTTCAGAAACATTATTATAAATTATATGTTCAGAAGCATTAAGCAGGGCCCCCCTTGTTTACCAGAAGATATTAATAAAAGTGATTTGTATAAAAATAACTGGTAACTATTTCACGAGAGAAAAAGAAAGACAACAGGCAGTACAGAACAAAGAGCTTCTGCTAGTGCAAGGACTTTTGGCTGTGCATCAGAACTTCCCCTCCCTCTGTGAATCCCCTAAATCTGTTCTGGGGTCCCACCAACCCTCTGGTGCAGATTTGGGAAGGGTGCAGGGGTACATAGAGAAGGCAAGTTCCACTGCACTAGTGAAATCACTTAGCAGCATACACTCCCCAATGTATTTAGAATATGATTGAAGAGATCTATTCAAAATAATTTTTTTCACCAAGACAGCCAAGTTATTTGTATTGTTCATGACATTAACAAGCTTATCCACAAACATAAAAAATGTAAAGCCTTTCTCAGCCACTTTTGTACAGTCTGCTTTCCAATGATGGGTTGGAGACCTGGTGGTTTTGATTCAACTTCACATTCTACAAAGCTATACAAAAAACAGGCTACCTGCATAATATATAAGGCACATTGAAATTTTAATCATGAAACCTAATACTCACTTCTTCAGCCATTTGCAAGAGAGCTTTGTTGTTGTTTTCCCATTTTGTGCGCCAAACTATTATTTCTTTTTCCAGTTTTTTTATTTTCTTGGTCATCTGAAACGTTAAAGTTATTGATTTCATTTAAGCAATAACATTTCACTACTTAACCTTAACCACGACTAACCTTTTGGTGATCACCAACTCCCATGAGCCTCAGCCAGCTGGTGCCTGAGGCGTAAGATTAGCCAAGCCTACCTTTTAACTCTCAATGCCTCTTTATTCTTAAGTCACTCAATCTCACTGTTTAAAATGAGATGTTAAACTGAAAAAAGACATTACAGTGCTAAGGTGAATTTCCATCAGTAGGAGGATTTTCCCTTGTGCAATGGAATTTTCTCTCCTCTCCTTCCCCAGTGCTCCCTAAATGTTTCATTTAAAGGTTTTTGTTTTTGTTTTAAGTGCACTATAATATCTCCCACAAGAAAAGCATACCAAGATCACTCAGTTATTGGCATTTTAGTAATTAAAATCATTAACAACTTTAACAGTGATGATTTCAATAATTAAGATGTGCACAGGCTAGCTAGGTCTTTCACAGTGCAATTCTATACCTCTTTTCTCAGAAGTTAAGTTTCACTAAGTTCAATGGGACTTATTCCTGGGTGAATGTATACAGGATTCGGCCACTGGGACTGGGAGGGCGGACCGTAGCAAGTGTCTATGGGAGGTGGAACCAACTCATTCTAGTTTTGTGTCTGCCTGCCTCCCTGCTGCATTCCACAAGGTCAAAACCGAGGCTGAGGTGAAGGATTCTGACAGGAAATGCCAACCCTGGAGGCAGGCAGGTGGTTGGGAGCTGGATAGGGGGAGAGTAAGGTTGGTGGGGCACTGTCCCATTCACCCTAATGGACCAGCCTCCACTGAAAAGGCTGCAGCCTTACTACTATCTCCCCACTGTAAATGAATGAATGAATGAATGAATGAGGCAGATCAGAAAATAATACATGTAAATGAAGTACCTTTTCCATCTCTTGCCTGAATGTTGTGAAAAGTTCATTGCTCTTTGCCATTGTTGTCTGGAATTCTTCAAATTTATCCATGTAGAGAGAAAGCTGAAGGAGACAATGCTTAAGTCCTCTATACACGTGCAATATTTGGAGTTACACATAAAATGCAGTAGCCACAAAATGGAAATTCCACTACTTGGTAAACAGTGAAATATGTGATTTCAAAAGACTGAACTTCACTTATGTGACAATTACCTAAGGATGAGGTGGCTTTCAAAGCATAAAAGCATGCTAAAGGAGTTAACAATAATGAGAATAAAGGATTGTTTTGCTGGGTTGTAGTCAACTAAGTCCTACTCATGAGTAGTCCCACTGAAGTGAATTGCTTTGAGCCCATTTCCCCCCGAAGAACTTTTATATAAGCTCTATTCACTCAAGTTTTAAACTCAACCACCACCTATGCACATGCCCTAGGAAAAACCTTGCAAACTAACCATTCGTTCTCCCACTCCTCTCTTAGAATCAACAGATTAAGGATGCAATGCTACACACAGGTACCTGGGAGAAAGTTCCACTGAACTTAATGGTGCTTTTTCCTGAGTAGACGTGTGTAGGATACCTAACCCATATTAAAGTAATACAAATTCTTTTATTTGCATAGTATGCAATAATGATGCAAAACTTGAGGTGGAAGGGAAAGTACTACAGGAATAACAAGTTCATGAGTGGTTGGGCTGTCAAGGGTGAACATATCTCATCAGTCCTCCACCAAACGTGAAATGTAAATCCATTACACACCTTTCAGGACACCACACAAGACATGTTTTTGCCAAAATCACTCTAGAAACTAAATTCCCAATTGAACTGCTTACTTGTGCCACTATTGACCAAGATCTCTTTTACTTTAAGCTGCAGAAAAAGGCATAGAACAAAAAAGCCAAGCCACAGGGTGCACAAAAATGGTTTTAATATTGTTAAGTCATTGCCAGTATTATAGGTTAGTATGCAATTTGTTTCAGCGTTGAGTTTCTCAGGGGTACTTTCCCATGCACTATTAGTAAGCATTGGGAAAAAAGAAGTAAATCCAGCAGCATTTAGATTTAGGCAGGGCACTACCAAACCAAGAACCAAGGCATTAGAACTTTTTGCCACAAGGTAGAACTTTTCCACATGTCATCATGCAGTGGAGGTTCATATTAAAATCTATTCTTGTTAGTGGGATCATCATACACTAGGAAAGTCTGATTTTTGAGACTTACCTAGCATGACATAAGAGGAGCCACTTAAAGTGATAAACCCACTCACAAGAATGGTTTCACAAGTTACCTGCATTATGGCCCAAAAACAGCCACCTTGGGGAAAAATAATAGTCCTGTGAATTTGCCAAAGACCAGCCAAAATGTTCCCAGCGCCATCAGAAGAAATGAGTTAATAAAATGTTTTCTAACAATAACAATAGGCTCAATCTAGTGCAAGGATTTCCCCTTGTGCAACAGAACCAGTCCCTCTCCTTTCATGTGCCCCTCCCCCAAATCTAGTTGGAAAAGTTGGGGGAAACCCCAGTACAGATTTAGGGAGCTAGGTGAGCAGAAAGCTACTCATTATCTCAAGAGTTCACCAATCTTGCAGTATTATGCAAGGGGGGTAGAATTTCCCAACTGTTTTATCTTCCCTTTCCCAGGGGCTTCTTGTGGGTTTCCAACTTGTTTCACTGATTTGCTAGTTTCTGAAAATGTTTTCGAAATTCTAAGAGAACAAATAATTTTCTCAATCAAGTCTGTAACTAAGTCATGAACATCCTCAATGCAGCAAATGTTTAAATTAGTTTACCTGCTGTTTTAATTGAGCTTCTTGCTGTTTCATCTGTTCACACTTGTGTCTAGACTCAGTAGCCTCTTTTAGTAGCTGAAGAGGAAGAAAATTTTATTGTCTTTACATTACCTTTATACCAAAGAAAGCACATTATCTACATTTTGCTAAGCCTTTATTCTTCCTATTTTATGTAAAAGAGGTTTGAAACAAAGTTATTTATTGGCAGAAGACGAAGAAACCTACCTGCCAGCATTCAAATTCAGAGCAATTTTTTTCAAACACAATCAGAACAAATGTATTTGTTTTCTTAAGGTCAATTAAAGTGGTGATACATGAAACTAAAGTGAGACAAATTTACAAATAAGTTCAAAAATATGAACATATTTGGCCGGTCTTATTTGGTTTTGTTTAGCAGTTCCTATTAACACTACTGCAGATTTCCACTCCTGTAGTATATAAGATATAGTATCACTGGTTACTATATCCTAACTACTGGAGATCCTACAACACTACTACAGATTTTTATTTGCAAAGGCAAAGGTTTGGTTTTGGATGAACATCACTGGAAAGATGTTTTGAGTTTAAGTGCACTGAAGAATTTAATGCACCATGGATCACACAATGTGATGATCTGGTGTTCCGCAACATACTTTAATTGTTCACTAAAAATACACAGCTTTTGTTGAGTAACTACAGAATATCTGTTCAAAATATTTTGAATTTATGGAATTATAAATATGTTAATCTAAAGATTTTCTTGTAGCATTTTTAAAAAATACTCTCATAAAACTGCTAGGCATCCCAGCCATCAAGAGTTAAAACATTTGTATTTATTCCTAGCAGAAGAAGAAATAATGTAGAAATGCATTACTAGGCTAAGAGGTTATGAGACCAGCAAGAAACAAAGCTGCATAGATATGAATACCTGAAGGAGCGTCTCCACCCCTATTGTTCAGCCCGTAGAGATCCAGCACAGAGGGCCTTCTGGCAGTTCCCACACTGCAAGAAGTGAAGCTACAGGGAACTAGGCAAAGGCCTTCTCAGTAGTGGTGCCCACCCTGTGGAATGCCCTCCCATCAGATGTTAAGGAGATGAGTAATTATATAACATTTAGGAAACATCTGAAGGCAGCCCTGCATAGGGAAGCTTTTTAAGGTTTAAGGTCTTATTATGTTTTTATATGTGCTGGAGGCTGCCCAGAGTGGCTGGGGCAACCCAGTCAGATGGGTGGGGTACAAATACATGCATACATAATTTTTATTATTTATATATTATACATTTTAGTGCTACAAATTTACTCCATGCCAGTGAACTGTGTAGAAGTTGCCAAACTTCCCATTCTAGAGGACTTATGACCTATACAGATTACTGATAAGTTTGCTAACATACAGTAAGCACAAGACAGAACATTCAAATAGAGCAGTTTACCTTTTGTTCTAGTTATAGTTTCAGGCCTAAAACGCACGACTGTACCAAGTTACTACCAGAGAGAAAATTTAGGCATATCCAAATACTTTTCTTGCAATCAGAAATACTTACAAACTCCCTCTCTCTCTGATGCTTCTCTTCTGCTTCTTTTATAAGCTGAGTTGTCTGCTGAAGCTTGGCATCCACCAGCTGCTGTTGCAGTTCTTTATGCTTGAAGACTTTGTCCATGTGCTAGAAGAAAGCATGAACGTTGGTACCATCAATACCTAGCAAACCTTTTAAAAAGACTCAAAACTGGATTTGGATTTCAGACTATTTTTTTTTTTTACTTCAAACTGTTACCCTCATCTTCATCATGGCTCTTACCTGGTTTAACTAACTGTCCACCACCACATACGGAAAGCCATGCTTAACCTGGAAAACACATGCTAGCAGTCTCGACACCATCAAAAAAACCCTTGAAATTGAAGTGACCACCACCAACGTATGACTGACGAAACACATGCAGGCTGCAATCCTATGCTTAATAATCCTGTTTAACAGAGTAGGCTTACTTCTGAGTAAACATGCACATGATTACACCATTAAGCAATAGGTGCTGCACATACACCCCACAAGCATAAATTCTGATTCTAACACAGAATATCTGCGGCACTTCAAAAACAAGTAAGCAGAAGTGGGCTTGAGGAAATGTTTAATAGCTTGATTTATAGTAGAGGCTTTTTTATTTTATTAAGGAGCAGGATCAAAAATGAGAAGTGCAGCCATTTCATACAGTATTATTTAGCAACATTAACTCTGCAAGACACAATATACAGTGGATTATTCAATACTAAATAGAACAAGCAGTAACTGAAGTTTGGAGAGGGTGGCAAATAATAATAATAATAATAATAATAATAATAATAATAATAATAATAATTTTATTATGCCATTCCGAGTTTCTGATTAGTTAACTGGTGCAATTTAAACCCTATGAAATTTCAATAAGAGTCTTAGGGATCCCTGAAGGAATGCAACAGCATTTTTAAAATGTAAAATGGATAATATCTGTATGTGTTCATTCTTAAGGTAACTCTTGGACTGGTACTTTCTCTCAACCCAATTTACCATGTGTACCACCCCCTTGCTTCCAGGAGGAAGGGCAGGACAAGAGAGGGTTTGATTTAGAGCTGCACCGAGCAGAACATGGGGCAGTACTATGGAAGAAAGCAACATTTGTGAATTCTTCCTTCCCCTGACACCTGCTGATTGGAGGGCAGGGGGTTAATGGACACTCCATCACAAAGTAAGAGATGATATGGCGTGCTGAGGGTGGAGCCAGAGAAAATAATGGCCCTCCTTGTTCCTTCAGCAGAGCCTCCACTGGAGCTCAGCCCTCTCTGTAAATTGAAGGAACTATTCCATTCGCTGAAAGGCAACTCTGAATACAACCCAGAGTGTCTGAAAGAGCCAGAACCTGTGGCCTTCCAGATACTGCTGGACTGCAACTCTCATCAGCCCCAGTCATCATGGCCAATGGACAGGGATTATAGAGTCAAGAGCACAGGTGGAGGACCACAGGTTCCCCACACTGCTATACAGAAACATTGTATAGATCAAACATTTGCTCCTAAGTTGAGGTAAGTAGAATTTGTAGTCCTTTCTGTATTTCTTTATAGCGTGAAAGTACTGCATCTTATGAAGTCAAGCTTTAAATGACATCTCCTTCCTTCTAAGTGTGACCTTTGATTATTAATTACAGTACTTTGTCAAATATATATCCTGCAGTCAGAAGCTACTGCATCACATTCAAACCTAAGAGTAAATATGTTCATGTGAGATAATTTATCATCAAGCTATAATATTCCAAAATGAAATGCTATTGAATATGAGTAACAAAGCAATGTCTAAAACAGCGAAGGACTAATAAATTCACTTACTTCTTCTCGCAGTGTATATTGTTCTACAAGTTTCTTCAACTTCTCCCCCAATTCAATATTTTCCTGACGAAGCTTTGCATTGTGTATGCCATGCTGTTCCAGCTGCGCCTGAATTTCATTTAGTGTGATCTGGAAGTGGGCAGTTGCTTCTTTACGTCTCTCTTCCTCTTCACGGGCTTGTTGCATGTTCTCTTCCTTTTACCAAGAGAGATTAAAGCAACGCGTTTTTACTAATTATTTTGGACAACAATAAAAAAAATCAGGCCAATGTCATCTTAATGCTTTAGTCCCTTGGAATGGATGCTAGCTTCTACTTCTCTGGAACAATTTGCCTACAATACACATGAACATGCACTGTTTTGCTCTCCAACCAGTATACAGAAGTTTCACAGTAGGTTTTGTTGCTGAGGCACAATTATTAAGTTATACCTCTTGAACTGGAGAAGTGGTGGCTATGAGCTTGAATCAGCAAAAGAAAGCAGCTTATAAATAAATTATTTTCCATGTACCAGCAGCTACTAGCACCAGACAGTTACTGTCACTTCATCTGCAAAATAGGTTGGTTTCTACTGAAGGAAGCAAGTCTATATTTTGGGGAAACAAGGAGCTATCAATTGTTTTCCACAGCAGGGCCTTTGCTGTTGTGCTTCCACACCTCTGCCTCATGAGAATCAATAGCCACCACAAGATCTACACCAACACCCAGCATGACGTCCAACTTGCTGTTCTTGCTCCTACCTTAAATAAGCAGACAGGCTCCTGCCTCCATTGAAGTACAAGCGCATAGTATGCAAAATAACTCTTATCTAGAACCAAGCTGGTCAAACTTTGTGACTGATGGGACTAGTAGGACATCCTAATTTTAACTTCTACTTACCTACAAACATCAACAAAAGTGAGTAGTAGCACATTTCCATGAATTAAGAGCTGATCTAACTGAAGAATCAGGTTGTTTTTTCTAAAACAGTTGCATGTCACTACAGCTACTCCCCAAAGTCCTAACAATATCGTGGCTTTAACTTCAGGATGGAATAAGGGAAGGATACAGTTCACACTTGGGAGTGATGCTATCTGCACAGCAGCTAGGAACAGAATAGTATTGCCTTGCCCTCCATCTCCTCCCCCACTTGATCAGAGCACAAGAACTTAAGAAACCTCCTGATACAGAGTCCACTGGCCCATCTAAACCAGTAGCAGTGAGTCCTCTGGCAGAGGGGGATTGAACCTGGGACCTTCTGCATGCAAAGATGTGCTTTACAACTAGTAATGGGCTTTCCCCCATTGTGCAATTTGCTAGGGCACTATGGGATACTGCATCACATAGACTAGACTTTTTAATGCAGCAGGAGGCACCAGCAGATCTCCTTAAATGGGGCTGGGGCTTCTTTGTCACTTACAGAACTAATCTCCTCAAAGGATGCTAGAGAGTGTCAGAGAGAGTCAAAAACTGATTTCCAGAGCTGGGAACAGGGATGGAGGGGTGGGCATAGTAGGGGGGGGGCACCAGGGAGTCTTCCAATTTCTGAAGCAGAACTAAAGGAGAAATACAAATTCATGGATACAGTAAACTAAAGTTGGAGTTTGTATCTACAATTATTGTTCCAAACAAGTATCAAGCAATGCTTTTACAACCATCACAGATGCACCTTTCCCCTATTCTCTATATACTTGTATGGGAAATGCATCCAGAAGGAAAAAATTGTATCAAGGAGTTAGTGAACTGACACTGTTACCCTTCCTGTTCCTTCCCCCTCCCTTCACTCTTGTTAAGTTTTCTGATGGTGTGAGAACAGTTTTTAATGTCCTGAGAACGTTGGGAGGAGGTGAAGGCCGCCCCTACTCCCCCAGTTTCCTTCATCAGTTGTGGAGGATAATGCTAGGTACCTTCTTTGATGTTAGACATTGTTTTGAGAAAGTGAGGCATTGGGAAGGGGTGGCTAATGGATGATCTGCACGTAACCAGTCTTGGAAGCCACACAGGCTATCTATAAAATTAGACAGTTTGGGCAGAGGTTTTTTTTGAAGCTCGTTCATGGATTGATTGGCCACAGGCCGTTCAAACTGAGGTTACCCGGGGGAGTCGCTTTGTCGCTTCTTAAGGGCTTCCAAGTGGCAGAGTTGAAGTGCTTGCTTGGTACGTATACACAGCTTGCTGTTTTGGAATAAAATCTCTAAATCTTCTTACTCACTTGTGTATTTTGTATTGCTTCTGAATCTCATTTTAAAAGAACCACCTTGCCTTTGGCAAGACAATACCCCAAACCACCATTCTGTATGCTGCTTAATCATCTCAAGTGCTCTTACTAATACATCCTTGTCGGTACCTACAATAATTCATTGCATCCAATATGGGTTTAGAGCTGGACACAAATTGAGAGAAGCCCACCTGCTTTCTAGCCTCTTATCCCTGGGTCCCAGTGTAAAATGTATTAACATCCTTGTTCATTTCCAGGGGATAACCAGCGGTCAACTCCTAGACTAGAGGATCAAGCATCTTTGCTAGAACATAGCATCAAGGAATAAACTAAACTGGTGCTCAATGTTTCCATCCATTCCCAATTGTTTTCCATTTTGCTATACTATTGTTTAGATATATCCCAGGCAGCCACCCTATTTTTAGAAAATCATATTGCTCTCAGAATCTGCTTCATGTGCTATCTTATCAAACTGACCTTTAAAGTTTTATTATGGCGTTGAAGCTCACGACAGAGAGATTCCAGTTTGCTGCGTGCTAGAATGGCCTTGCTGTGCTCACTCTGCAAGTGGACCTTCTCCTTCACAACCTGTGCTTGTTTCTTCTGCAACATCTTCATTTGCCTTTGAACATTTCGGCTCTCCTCCAACTAAATGAGAAAAAGAAGAGATTAAACAAAACCCAACCTATTCTTTGCCATTTTCCTTTAGAACGGAAGTGGTTTATTGTAGCTACACTCTCCAACAGATTGCATTTGTTTTTAATTCACAGACTGCTATCAAATACAGATACAGGTAGGTAGCCGTGTTGGTCTGCCATAGTCAAAACAAAATAAAAAATAAAAAAATTCCTTCCAGTAGCACCTTAGAGACCAACTAAGTTTGTTCTTGGTATGAGCTTTCGTGTGCATGCACACTTCTTCAGATACACTGAAACAGAAGTCACCAGACCCTTATATATACCCTTCTGAGTAATACTCCTCCCCACTCTCTCACTATATATAAGGGTCTGGTGAATTCTGTTTTAGTGTATCTGAAGAAGTGTGCATGCACATGAAAGCTCATACCAAGAACAAACTTAGTTGGTCTCTAAGGAGCTACTGGAAGGAATTTTTTTATTTTTTATTTATCAAATACAGAATATGCCATAAGCCAACAGAACCAGAACCTCACAATCACAACTTGTTGCAGAATAATAAAATTGTAGAAATTGAAGGGAGTCTGAGGATCATGTAGTCCAACTTCCTGCAATGCAGGAATATGCAACTGTCCCATATGGGGATCAAACCTGCAACCTTGGAGTTATCAGCACCACATACTAACAAACTGAGCTATCCACTTGGATTATCTGTTTCATTTCATTATAAATGAGCATAATAAATTCAGGTAAGACTGAGGACTGCGGGGGTCTCTTATCCAGAGTGGAGAGACCTATTTTAAAGAAGAGGGTCAACACCTCCCAGTTATTTTAGTTTGCAATCTTTGCTACCCTTGTAGTATAACTGGAAGCTTGGACTGTGGTGATGGCCAGGTGTCCTTACCCCCATCAACTCAGCCACCACAATGCATACACCTATAACCATTATGCCTGTTTACTTCTGAACTAGCTTCAGAACAAGATTCAGAGTGCTAGTTTCTTTCAGAATCTTGTGACTTTGGAATCCACAATCCTTTCTTCTTTCCACATTGTCCTACCATGAATTAAGGCAAGTTTCTCAGCAAATCTTTTACAATGTTTTGTCTGACAAGACAGTAAGTGCACATAGACAACCTATTCTATGTTGACCTCCATCTAGAGAATCTCCTACTCAAGATTTGTTACATTCTAAACATTTTATGAATTGAATACACAGCAGATCTGCGGTGTGTGCAGAGGGAAGGAGAAGACCTGTTGCATAAGCAGAAGTCCAGTCTGCTGTCACGCGGACATTTTGGATACAACCCAGGAACTAGGGGCATGATTCCACATAAACAGAAATTGCATACACTCTTTTCTCTAAGAATTTGTGTGTATGGGAATTATCCATTGTGCATGAGAGAAGGAACAGGCAATCTTGCAGTCAACAATACATCTGAATGATAGCTGATGTCTTGACAACTAGCCAAAACACATGTAAATACCATTTCCTCTGCATTTATACATATTCCAATTACAGCTTGGGTGTGGAACTTATGACTGTCCAGTTGCTGCTGCACTATATTGCTTCTGACTTGTGCTGATTGGGGCTGATGGGTGTTGGAGTTACAGGTTTCCCACCCCTGAATTAGAGAGTCTTTGAATGAAGCAGCAATAGAGGCAACAGAAAGTATAGTACTGCTTCCTCACCTTTATCAAAACCAAATGTCTTAACATGCAACCATGAGCTTTACATTTAAAATGTTCCCTCACTTTTGAGAGGACAGTGCCAAATAACATACATATACAAAATATTTTTTCCATGATTCTGTTATAATAAGCTTTTACCAAGGTGATATTAAGCAGTATAGAAACGGTGCAAATAACAACGTTAAGACATTTAGTTGTTCTTGACATCTGACATTTCAATCTGTTTCTATTGGTTGTAGCAACATTCAAAGCAATTAAACTCCAGTGCTAAGATACCTATGCATGTTTACAGAGTTAATTTGCAACTACAGAGAAAGCATGTGACTTTGATTGTAGTACATAATTACCAGATCAGCGTATTTCTTGCAGAGTGCAGCCAACTTTTCTTCTGGAGTAGCAAGAGTATTTAAAGCTTGCATCAATAAGAGTACTTCTTTCCCTACAGACCAAGAAGAAAAGTATTTTAGAAGTATTATCAGAACATTTTGTTCTCTGAATAACATATGTTGATAGCAGAACATAGAACATTTATAATTATGCCTAGAAATTGCAAAGTATTAGGCAATTATCAACAAAAAAGCAACAAGAACTTTAGTACAAGGCCAGATTACTGAAAAAGGGCCTAAGAAGTTTGATACAGTAGGAATACTGAACATTTCTTAAGATCTCTACATCGAAGACAAAGTGATGAAACAGAACAAGGTATTCTTCAAAGTACCATAAAAAACATAAGAAGAGTCTTGCTGGATCAGGCAAAAGGCATATCTGGACTAGGATCCTATTCTCACATTGTGAGCCAGAGGCCTATGGGAAGCCCACAAGCAGGACTTGACTAGAACAGTGATCTCCCCAGTTCAGATTCCCAGCATACTGCCTCCAACACTGAAGGTAGAACATAGTCTTATTCTCCAGTTATCAGAATGTCTCATCATTTTCTAAAATTAGCTTCGATAAAGCAAAGGGAAAAAAGCAAAGAGCAAGGTGGTAGAAGAACCTTCTGTTGGGTGTCCTAATCCCCTGATCAGCACTGTGAGAGGGAGTTAGGCTTGAGTGGAAATGTCTCTCTGCCAGGTTCTGCTCATGGGGGGAGATACTCCACTACCACAGAGGCCTCCACTGTGACTACCAAAAGCACAGGCTGTTGAAAAGCTATTGCTGACATGAACTACCATAGGGTTCCAAAACAGGGGTAGATCAGGGACAGTGATGTATCCACCTGATCCTAAGTCAGTCATTTTATTAGAGAAGGGCCTGATCTGATCATGTCTCCTGCACCTGCCTAGAGCTGCCACAACAAAGACATCTTTGGTCCTAACTGGCAGGGCTATGGCAGAGGATCCACTACTTCACACCATCTTAGCCCCTCTTTCGACTGCTAAGTATGTTATCAAGAAATGTAAACAAGTGTTTTATTTTTTCAATGCTGGACAACCTAACTTCAAAAGTCAAGGTGCAATTATTTATCCTGGTTCAGCACTGTCATATACCTAAGGTTTTCTCTTTGCCTTTCTCACTTTCTGGGTCTTGCTGGCCATCAGGTGGGTCAGTACGAGTCTCTTCTCTTCCAGGGGTCTCCTCTCGCAATTCCTGAGGGCAGAATGCTGCTCCCAACACATTCCTGTTTCTGGGAATAAAATCCTCTGCTTCCTCCAACGCACCTGCATTTTCCGCGCCATCGCAATTTGTTTCTGAATGCTGCAACATTGTATTCAGCGTAGTGCACTTGCTGTTCCTCAGCTGCCGGTCCAGGCTGCTCCTTCCAAATTTACAGTTTTGCGGTTCTTCCTCAGTAAGCAGCATATGCTTTGAAGAGAGAGAAAAAAGCTCAGGTAACCCAGGCGGAAAAGACCCCTTTGTATTTCGTCCTGAGATTAACACACGGCATCGACAAAACCCCATATATTATTATTATTATTTACACAAATGACATAGCAGCAGGCTAGGGATGCCAGAGCAAACGCTTCTAGCTAACCGTGCCTCGGTACAATCCACTTCTCCTGAAAAGAACTGAGGATTGTGCGGGGCAGAAAAAGCGCGGCGGGAGATGCTACCAAAGAAGGTCCCTCCCTGACAAGCGAGGACCGGGAAAGGACGGCACCGAGAGACGGGGGGGGGGCGACTACCGGCGCCTTTTGTCCCGATGCGCGGCTGTTGCTCAGCTGAGCGCGTGAGGAGAGCGCGGCGGTAAGCGGTTTACCTGCTCCGCCATCCGCCTCGTCCACCACCACCACCACCTCCGAGGACCCGAGGAACCTGCGAAGCCGGAAGCTCGCTGGCGGAGGGGCTAGAACGGCGCCAAGGGGAGGAGGAGGGATTTCCGCTCCCTGCTGCTTAAATACCCGGCTATTGCCGGAGCTCCGTCGCGTGCGCCCCCGTGGGCGGGGCTTGGGCGCGCACGCGGGAGAATGGACGTCGAAGCGGCATCTGCTGTGCCGGCCGCCGGCCCGAGACGAAGAAAGCGCAGGCCAAGGGTGGGCTGCTTTGGGGACAATGGCGTTCCATCCCCAAATGGGAGGCCAGCCCAGGTTTTTATTTTTTATTTTTTTAAACGTGCACACACACGCTCTCTCAGTGCCAAATGTTCAAACCCGACGACTCAATTACTCTGTAGTTTAAAAACCCTGTAACAAATCAGCAATATGCAGTTTCAGCATTTGAAAGATTCCATCAACACAATCGATGGTATGAATTGCTTTGCGGATAAGGGCAGAGATGCATGGTTAACTGGGGTCCAGATTTAGGAAACAAGCTACAGATTAGATTGGCAAAGTTTATGGAATATTGGCCACAATTTTTATTGAAATAGGATCATGAAGGGAAATTAAGGTAATGAAAATATATGATGCTCTACTTATTAGAAAAGAAAAAGCTATTAATTTAGCCTATTGGAATCTTTGGTAAAGACTGGCCAAAAAAGGGGAATGAAAATAGCGTGGGGGGATGGGATATGATGTTATTTAGAACCTCTCTTTTCCAGACAAACTGTTGCTGCACAGGAAAAAAGGTACAAGGAATCAACATTTTGTGTCAGCAGCAAGATATCTATATGCAAAATACTGCAGACTTCTGAGCATATCATCTTAAACAGAGAAGTGAGGTCATGTGGGAATTGTCATCTATAGTTAAATGACCTAATTAAAGGTCAAAGAAACAAATGGAGTAAGCTTGTTAAAATGTGGTCATTCTTTAATTTTTGTACATTAAAATCAATCTACAGCAAATGCACAATTATTGTTTCAGTGTTAGATTTATCTTGTTTTACCTAACAATAATTTAGTTGGGTAATGAATTATATAGTCATTATTTGTATATTTATCCTGATGTAATAAAATTGTAAAATAATAATAATTAAGGAGTAGATCCAGATTGCTATAATTTAACTCCCATTGATTATAATGTGTTTACTAGAATCTGGATGCAACTAGGGTTTGATTGGTTTTGCTAACCCTCTTTAACTGGGTAATTAAAACTGAGTAATATGCTCCATCAGTATTTGGTTGCTTATTTACCCTCCTTGACCAGGCAGATATACAAGCTATGTGTGATCAGCATATTATGTATTAGCAGCCCATTGTTCTCAAGTGGTACTTGTGTAAAAATTAAAAAGCTGCATTCGCTTAGGTACTCTTTACTATTTTCTCAAGGAGGATTTGTACAGAATGCATGAGCTGAATTGGATGATTTAAAGAACTTCAGAGTAATCATGCCACATACAATTACTTTGAACACAGAAACTAATATTTTGCTTCCAATCCATACTTAAAAGCTATCTAACAAACTATGTATTCAAATATCAAGAATAAAGGGCAAACTGTTAAAAAGGTAGGGTTTGAGCCATCGCTGCTGTTCCATCTGTATAACAAAATTTCCCCCTTCTTTTCTCTGCAGCTGGGGGGGGGTGTCCTCTCTACAGAATATTTTGGGTGTGTGCAAGGAGAGGAAGGGGAAGTCTCACTGCATGATTGGAACTCTGCTTGTTGTAGAGTTAGATACAAAGTCTGTAAGAATTCAGAATTGATAGTTAACAAACCTGAATTTATATATTACACATACAGCCTTCGGCCAAAACATATGCATTGTAACTTGCTCAGCAAGGGGAACTATGGATATGCAGCAATTCAGCTATGGAAAAGTCAGCCCTTCCACTCATCTCATGTTCTCTACAGCAATGTGAATTTTCTGAAATTTTTTGAATACACCTTGGAAAATTCAGTTTGCATCAGAAAAATTCTGATGTCCTATAGAGCGATCTAATTTGCCTTGTTAATTTTACTTGTATTTAATAAGCAAAAGCATTTTAAAACTATAATATATTATTAAATATATTTTCAACCAAGAACTCAGAGCTAGTTGGTAGTTATGTCTATTTTAGATTAGGAGCAAAAGCAAAATTGATACCATACTGGAGTTCGTGGCTGTGCTAAGATGCAAACTATGACTATGCTAAATAATACTGGCTCTACAGGCTAGGGGCCTATGGAAAAATATTTAGGTAGGAGAATGATATGAAGCACGTGATTTAATGGAAAGACTACAGCACCGGCATCAAACTGTTACGAACAGTTGCTTTTCAAAGCATGTTTTAAATACTCCCCTACCCAGCAACTGAGCAAAAAGTATAAGTATACAGGCAACGCCTGATTTGCGCAGAGCTTGTCCTCTGTGTCATCATGCATATCGGTAGATCGCACAAAAGCCCTTCCCGCTCTCTTCTGGGTTTGAAAATAGCACACTTGCTTTGAACACACACAAAATTGTCATCCGTTGTACTTCTAAACTGCAGTGACATGGTCTCTCAAATTATTTATGGTCTGAAGTAATCTATGTTAGATGTTACCAAAATATTCCTATCCATTATGGAAGTTCCTTGTGAATACATTTCACAACAGAATAGCTAGTCCAGAACATACCTGTTGTTGTCTGGTATGAACAAGAAGAATCATCTTTAAAAACTTCACAGAATTCTTATGTGCTTAAGGACACATTAAATTTGCTGTTTTTGACATTTTAAAGCTTTAAGTGTTGCAGCCTGCTGGCATAGGAATCTACTTTTTGAGACCTTGGGATGTCTCTATGTGCCACTACCTTCTGAACTAAGGTGGGTGGCTACAAGAGACAAAGCCTTTCTTTTGAACTTTTCCAACCTTCCTTGAGTTTTAAGCACCAGTTAAAATTTTGCTTTTAATCATTTGGTGAGATTTGAAATGGCTATTGTTACTAAAGCTGAGTCTAGTCAGATTTAATATTAAAAAATTATTCTTCTGCAGCACAATCTACTTAGAAGTCATACTGAATTCAAAGTGGTGAACTCCCCACTAACTAGGGTTAGGACTGCAGTCTTGCTTTATCCAGTTGTTGCTTTTATTATATGTTGTAAGCTTCCTGTTCAGTATGCATGATTAATTCATTTTACATCAGCAGAATACTGGGAGAAGTAAAAGGTGTCATCCCCTTTCCCATACTGTATTTTGCACACCTCACATCTCAGATATGTAGCAAAATATAGTCAAATACCCTTTTTCACATGTTACATTTTACTGGTATTTACCACCCCACATAAGCAAAATTTTCTTCCAATAGTACATAATAGATATCTAAGCAAGTACTGTACTCAAGTCTTTTTTTGTTCAGTGTAACAAGTGTCCCTCTGTCCTTGGACAAACTTGATTTGTAACCAGTCTTCTAACTCTGAAGCTGGAAAAGTGGGTGGAGATACATACAGCAGTTGTATGAGCAAACTGCTAAGATTTGGTTTGGCAAGCAGGGTCAAGCCATCAAGCCCCCATCTGCTCTTTTAGGCTCTGGATCAGGAAAGGTCAGAGGAATGGCTTCCTTGGCTGCTGCACAGAGGACTCCCAAGTGTCCAAGCCAGCATATTTCCACTTGTCTTTCATTAAGGACATGTTGTATGGATGGCTTTCTTGCCCACTACTTGGTGAGGTGCTCAAACCAACACACACAACCCAGCCTGTTTTTCCAACAGGGAAAAAATTCACAGGGGCTTTTAGTGTTGCTTTTGGTCAAAGCTGTTTCAGTGCCTTTGTCCATCCTTACTGCCCTTTCCATACTGACCTATGGCCTTCGCAGTTGCTGCTGGGCACCAGCATGAGAGAGAGAAGCAAAAACGATCTGCATTTTTGGTTTGGCTAAAAGAGGCAGACGGGCAACCAGTGCATACCCACACATAAACTCGCAAGCTTTCCTTCTGAACAGGTGTTCTTTAGCAACGCCTGGGAGAGCCGTATGGTAAACCCATATCGATATGATTTTGTTCTATCCGACTTCCATCCCTATCTATGAAGGAGGGCTGGCTGGAAAATATTAATAACAACTTGCTCACAAAATCCTATTAAGAGACATCTCTTCCTGCTGCTGCAGTCGTTACTACTCTGTGCGGCTACGCGAGAACGGCCTGTCTGCCTGCCTTTGGCGGGGAAGCCATAACGCCCCGGGAGAAAGAGAAACGCAAGAACCGGATTAGCTGAGCTGCCGTTTATCAAGCGGCCTCCCTGGGCAGCCAAGCTTCGGTTCCTGCGCCCCGAAATGTACTTGAAGCCCTCACTTCCCCAAGGGCCTCTGCCCCGAGTCGCTCCACACCGAAGAAGGATAGGCGCGCGCGGCGCTCCTGGGGGCACCGTGCCCCATTTCCTCAGGGAGCCCTGCGAGAAGCCCCTTGCCGTTTCCACTGCGCCACGGGGCAGCAGCAGCAGCAGCAGAGGCCGCGTGGAGAGCAGGCGCCCCCAGTCCGGGCAACGGAGGACGGTAACGGCAGGCTCTTACCTCAGAGCCGCTTCCTGACGCCCGCGCCGCCACCGCCGCCGCCTTCTTTTGACCCTCTCGCTGCTCCTGCGGCTGTGCAGGACTCGGTCCGGTCCCCACAGCGCGGCTGCTGTCGACACACGCTAGCTCAGCTCTGCGCGCCGCCATAGTGTGACATAAGTACCCAAACAAGCCGGCCTACGCCGGAAGCGCCTCCCTTCAGCCAATCACCGGCCACCCTTTTCCGTGTCACGTGACGCAGTAGAAACGCCCACCGCTTGGGCCCGGGTGAAGACTAATGAGGGAGCGAGTCAAAGACTCGCTCGAGGCGGCCATGAGAGCAGCTTCGGACTACAACTCCCAGCATGCCCTCTCGCTTGCCTCCCGCCCGCATTGCTTCGCAGGAGTTGTAGTCCAAGGCGGGCTTCCTTCTCTTGCTGGTAGCGGCGGGGTGCGCACATGTCCGCTGCAGGATGCCTTCCACTCCTGAGGCGCTTTCTCAGCAAAGCGCCCCACTCCAGGCTGGGGTGAGTCCACTGCATTTTCAGGAGTTGTTTTGTAATCCTGGACAGGCATTCTGACGTTTCCTTAAACTGCTAAACATGGAATACTGGTGGGTGAAACCCTGGTCTCTCAAGGGGTGGGGCAATTCAGTGTGAACACAGTGCCGCGAAACAGCCTGATTAGCCCTGCTTTATCCAGGAAGAAATGTACTTCGTATTAAAGGAGTAGCATCAGCAAAGACGATCCCTGACTTACTTTTAAGATCACGGTCTGACTTCCACACTTTTAGAACAGTATGCAACTAAGTTAGAATAGATCGCGGAAATTAATGGACCCAAGGGAGTCAACGGATCTACTCCAGGTAAGGGTAACTTTGGATACACCCCTAGTGCCCATCTAATTTCAGCACAGTGTAGTAAGTGAACACTAACTTCAGTCCAGGATACTGTTTATACATCTAAAATAAACAAGGTTTATTGAAAGCAGGCATAGAGGGATGTCAAATACAGTACTTGTATGTATTCCTGTGTGTAAATCACACCCCTACCGTTAGTAGTTGTTTCTGTAAGGCTGAAGAATACAGCCTATAGGACATCCTACAAGACCAGACCCAGCTTGGCTATACCTGCTAAAGGAAAAGACCCCCACCCCAAGCCTAGTTTTGCAACCAATGTGCCCTTTGAAGGAAAAATTAATCCAATCTGGCAGTGTGCAACAGAGAACTATCGGCATAAAAACATCTCTTAATATTTTTGGACTTTTAACGTTTGTTATATTTTCATAATAAAAATAGGGTACCCATTTTTAAAATTGACAACACTGTTCACCACTTCAGATAAATTCTCTTCTAATGCACAGTACAGTGGTAACTCTGGTTGCGAATGGGATCCGTTCCGGAGGCCTGTTCGCAACATGAAAAGTCTGCAACCTGAAGTGCCTATCTGCGCATGTGCGCGGTGCAATTCAGCATTTCTGCACATGCGCCGAAACCCGGAAGTAACCCGTTCCGGTACTTCTGGGTTCAGAGCGTTCGTATCCCATAGCAAAAGCAACCCACAGCAAACACAACCCGAGGTATGACTGTATCCACTTCATTTTATATGTTTCCATTTTGTATTAGCCTTCTAGTATAGTAGTAGTGTGTTACACTGTATAGATTAGCATAATGATCCTCAGAAGTCCAGACTTCACACAAAACCAAATAACTTGCTCATGTATTACAGAGAACCAAGCTATTTCCTGTAGAAAAACAATAGCTTATTTATGATTCTGTGAAATCTTTATTTGGGAATTAGTAAGAAAAGATGTCTCATTAATTCTTTACATCTGGACATCAACCAAAGTTAACATTATGCTTTAGCAACCATCATTTCAGTTACTAGTAACCAGTTTATTCTCCAGGAGTTTCCTCAAAAAATCAAGTTCCTAGTGCTTTACATGTTAAACAAAGGCAATAGAAGTCAATTACTGACCCAAAGTTAGATGGGTAGTCTCCTGCAACACTGCTAAATTTAACATATTACCTCCCATTCAGTTCTGACCCCTTTATCCAGCTGTAGTGTTGTCTTGTCTTGATGCAAAGTGGTCATATTTTGACTTCTGATTATTTACACTACAGTGTTCCTCCCACACCTTAATAAACATTTAACATTTAGGAGTATAGCACTACTCAAACACACCCACAGGCCAAGCCTGAATTTCTTGCTACACTTTGGTTCTACTTTTTAACCTATGCTTCACTCTAAAGTATATTATACATTTTAGCAATTAAATGAAGAGATACTTTTATCTTAAACTGAAGAACTGAACCGTTTTTCTTCTAAAACGCTCAATTATTCTTGGAGTGAAAAAATCCCAATAAAGTAAGTGAACCCTGAGCCAGTTGACGTGCCATTTATGTATATCTTCTGCGGTCATTGTTTTATCTGTCTAGTGACTAAAGTGAGGATAATTGAATCACTGAATTTTTGATTAGCCACACCACATCATCACTCTAAACCTTCACCTCTTTTGATGTCCAGGTGCCGAGGTTCTGCTAAGATAAAAAAAGCTATAGACAAAGCCTGATAACACTTTCTAAGAGAACATATGGTATTAAGGAACTAATACCTAGATGTATTATGAACTTATATTTATAAATGAGCCAAAGGGATCAAAATATTAACATGACTTCCTATTACTTGTAGGAGTATGGTTAGAAGTTTTCAATTTTTACCCCAGTACAGAAAGCAGCTCACAAATTATTTTTAAAATTCACTTCCGATTATCCAGTTAACACTTTCCGGCAACTTTTGTTGTTTCGTTAACTTTTAAAACTTGCCTCACATGCCACTGGATTATTAACAGTATTTTCAAAGAACTGTTTTTACACCCAATTACCTATCACCTGGAGTCCTTTCTCTCTCTCTCTTTCTTTCTCTCTTTCACAAAGAGCAATTTTATGCCTTAGAAAAGTCTCTGAAGCAAGTATAAAAACATGGTCACATCAGTTTCCAAAAAATATTAATGCAAAGTGGTTAATTTTCTCCTTGTAGCATTTCCTCTATTTCTTTGTCCCAGTTATCATCTCGTTTTTCTGACTCTGCAACTACTTCATATTCTTGAAGTTCTTGTTGAAGTTCCTTTTCCCAGTCTGCAGTTTCTTCTAAAAACAAAACGTATACAGGTCACAGGACTGAATAAATGTTGCACTAAATTAGTACTAATTTTGCTAATAAGGACAAGTCTACCCACACAACAAAAGGATGTGTACCAGTTCAAACTGCAAGTAAGGGGAAATCACAATTGTTTAAATACTTCTCTACTTTGTCAATTTACACTCTGTTCTCTTTCGCATTCACATTTCCAAGCTTTCTTAAGCATGAACGTGTAGAAAACAAACCTGTACATCAAGAAATTACTGCCATATTTTTGACTAAAATATCTTCCAAATGCTATGCATTTGGGAATTGCCAGTATCCAAGATTATCTAATCACATGCAAAGGCATGCCAATTGAAAGAATACACTGGAAGGGCCAGACATGAGCACATACAGAAATAAAACCCTTACTTGGAAGTAAGTTGTATGAAAAAGCTGTTCCCAAATTAGTGACATCTAAATTTCCTTTTCAACCCTGTTCTCTTCCTTGCGATATGCACTTCTTATAAACCTAGACATCCAAGTACTCTAAATCTGCAAAACCAGTTTCCTGCGCATACTGCTTCAGCCACAATCCAGGAAATAAAGGATACTGCTGTTGACAATTATGGTAAGATACTTCAAGACTTAAGAATGCAGGGAAGATGAGCAGTGTTAAGAACAAGACACCTTTCTAGCTTTGCTTATTATAAACCACTCTGTGAGCCTTGGATAAAGGGTGGTATAGAAACTTACAAAATAAATACCGGTAAATCAAATAAGCAAATAAAGGCATAAATATTACTATTTCAGATAGCCTATCCTCTTTGGGTAAGGGGATATTTCTAAAGCTATTTTTGATTCAAACATGGAATATATTTACAAATTTAATATACCCATAACAAGTGGGAGCAGAATTTGCAAAAAGTTTTTTTTTACCTTCTACTGTAGTTGTTTCCTTGCCCTTGTCAAGTACAAGTTGTTCAATCTCTTTCCTCAAATCTTCCCGATTCAAGCTGCATGCATCAAAAGCATCACTCACAAATTCTGATACACCTGGGCTAGTTGAAATTTCTTCTTCCTCCTTAATTGGAGATGAGAAAGGAAGGAAATCCTTATTTATAGGAGATGGTGAAGGAATTTAAAAGTATATATATATATACTAATATCATGGACATTTCTCCTTAATGTTATGCACTGTTTCCCTATAGTGAAAGGGAAAACAATGAGGTCACATGCACAGAATCTCTACACAGAACAAAGGCCTAATAGGAATTTGTAAAATAGCTTATCTTCATGAGAATCACCATGGCAGATAGAAGGGATAGACAAAGTCTTTTGCCCTCATTTTCCTTCTGTATTACTTTCTTAGAAGATATGCAATGCAGCAGAAAGCACAAGTCAGATGTGGAGAATCTCTGGCCCTCCACATGTTGCTAAGCTACAACTCCATCAGTTCCAGCAGACATTGGGAGCGGTTGTTGGCATCCATCTTTCTCAAGAGACAATGGAGTGTGACTCTGGGGATGAAGTCAAACCGTTAGCAGCACTGAAGTGACCTCCCCAGGGTGCAAGCCTGGGCAGTGTGCACGAAGGTCCTGCAACATCTGGAGGGTCAAAGGTTCCTCATACTTGGTGTTGGCCAGCATTACAAAAACAGCTACCTTTGTTTTCCAGCTGAAAAATTCAGCACTGAGCTATGCCCTTGCACTATTCCTTTCCACTATCCCATCCCACATCTGGCATTAACGGTATAAATAAAATACTTGAATCAACCATAGTAAAGTGCAAAGTTTCCCAAAGAGAGGAAGCAAAGTGCTGTGATACAGGGTTGGGGAAGGGAAAACTGCACTTTAGCTGCTCAGCTAGAACTTTCCAATCATAGGCAATCACTTGATTAAAAGGGTGACCTCCTTTGCTCAGGATTCTGAAGGTCCTCAAACAGCCACCATTTTAAACCTTGTTTCACCCAAATTCTTGATTCCTCCAGTATATTTGTTTAAGGGCTTTTTGTGAAGCAATTTTGGAGTTTGCCAAACTAACATGCACCTAGAAAACTTAAAAGAATAAAAAATGGTTATGCTGTAAACACACATATTAATCTTAACTGGAGAATAATGTTACCTCTTGAGGCTTTAGCTGAGATTTGATTGCTACGGGTGGTGTCTTTGGTCGCACAGTTTCTAGGAAAAAGACAGAAAGGATAGAATTTAGAAGAGCATTTAAAGCTTAAGTTGTGGCTGAGTGAACAGTGACTCAAACATAACAAGCCATGGTTTTATCATTACACACAAAGTACAATACACTCACACACTTCCTCACCTTCCTCTCTCTTCACGCCAAGGATATTTAAAGTTTCTGGTTCTGATTTATAACAAGCTTCAGCTTCCCTTTATGTATAGGTAAAATTTTGGTCTGTACAAGCCATGTTATCAAGTTTGATTTTCTGGTTTGTTAACTATGGTTGAACAAAATGTAGTTTGAAGGTTTTTGGTCAGTGTTTGCACATTGTCTTTGCTTTCTTTTTTGTGGAAGGGAAAGATTGTGTGTGCACAAATTCTATGCTTGCTGCAGTTCCTATGCATATGCATGGCTTATTCACATGTCTGAACATGATTCCACAATTCTTGACTGGCCTCGATAGCTGAAACAGATTTTATCATTGCCAGGAGCTACCCATCCCCTTGTCCCTTGCCTTATACTGTGCTATAATGTGAGATTAGAGATAATACTCTGCTTCCCCCTCAGGCTCCAAATTTGGAGCCTTGGTAGTTTGACTTTTTGCTTTCAAGGCACTCCTCGTTTCAGTGCAATGGCCAAACCACTCTATCTTCCCCCTAGCCTTAGAGCTAATGAAGGAACAATGATAATCCGCACCCCTATGTTCAGCTCCTGAGGTGAAAGGCTAGGGCTTCATCCCCACCAAAAGGTAGCAGCACAGCTTTCATGAAGAGCAAAACTCTTTACATGAAACTATTTTTAATTCTTAACAGAGAAAGTAGTATAACTGACTACTGTGAAGTAACTGAACTATAGTCCTGAACTTGTGCTATATTGTGGAAATATGTATCTTAGATTTCTCTTCCTCAATAAGAATATCTGTGGAACTATACTGGAACTATTTTGCTTGTTCTCAAATGGTTGAAGGCTAATAATTTATGAAACTTCCACCATAAGCAATGTTTAAAAAGTGACTGAGGGAGAAAGCCTGGAATGTGCATTTGTCAGCCAGGTGAGAAAGGAGTCGCCATCCAACGTAGTGAAACAAATCTCTACCTGCTAGCTGTCTATCCTCTTGGCTGCCATTCTGCTCTTTCCTCACGGCTTGCTGTTGTGCAGCCAGTGCTGTGAGCTGTGCAGACTGCTTAATCAGGGAGACACGGTAAAAGTAATTCCTCCAAAACACATCTTCTTTTACACTGGAGACAATAAAATATAATAAATACAACATGAAACATGCATGCAAGATGGGAGTTTACTGTATGCATAGTGGAAGGATGAATGGAGCAGGAGCTCTGCTTCGGTTTCTTCCCCTAAAAGTAGCTCGGAAGAGGTGTAGGACCTTCCAGAACAGTATGAGAGATGGCATGAAAAAAGGGGGAAATGACAAAAATCACTCTTCCTCCTTTTCCACTGGAAGCCTCTGCTGGATTGGAGTTTGCAGGTGGGCATACCTGGATCCAACCTGATGGCTATAAACCTACATCTATTTGGCCAGGAATAATTCCCATTGGACCAAATGGAACTTGCTTTTGGAGTAGTTATGCATAAGGTTGTGCTATGAGCTTACACTAAATTATTACTAGCTCTGACAAAGATAAAATAAAATTCCTCAGAGGTAGGCATAATAGTATTTGGCAAAACAAAATAAAACATAAAAAATTCCTTCCAGTAGCACCTTAGAGACCAAGTTAGGTTTCCAAAAAACAAAACACCCCCCCCCCCACTGAGAAATAATTTAATGTTCAGGTTTAGATTGTGACTTAAATTTCAGATAAGAATACCATGAACTATTTATTGTCACAGTTTAATATACAAATGGAAACACAATATTAGTAAATATTGCAAGTTACACGAAGCTACTATTTTTACTCAGACTTTAAAAATTGTTCAACAGCTTATGAAAATATAGGCAGATCACTCACTGCTTTGGAACAAGATCAAATCTCATTCTGTTCAGAAGTTCATCTTCTTGGAGCATTACCAATGCCACTGGATACATCTGATCAAAGTCAAAATTAAATTGAACCCCAGCTGGTGGATCACGCAGGAAGTTTCTTCGGTCCTTTGCAAAATAATAATAGTGAAAAGGTTATGTTTCTCTTTCCAAAGAGCATTTGTCAATCAATTACTTTGAAAAGTAACTTACAGCACAAGCAGCTCTGCCAGATTACTGTACATGGAAAACACCTTTCAATAAAAGAAATCTTTATACCATCAATTAACATGATCTCACTAAATCCCATCAACAGTTTTATTATTTAACACATTGATGCCTCAAAATGTAAAGTCCTGTTTTAGGTAGGCAAAAAGAAGGAAGAAGAACCACCTTAAACAGAAACAATACTACACTACTTACTGCTGATAATGCCAGTATTTGTTGCTGAATTGTTTCTTCTTCATTGCTGTCTACCCAAGGAGGCATGGCTGCTTCTGTAAGGAAAAGGGGAGCATATGTATATTACATTCAGTAGAAGACATGTGAACTGCAGGCATTTTTGAATGAAAAAGGCCTCTTGCCAAGATCTGTGTGAAATGTGTTCCCAACTAAATTTCATTTCTAGCTGAGGGAATTAGGATGCTCCAGGTGTCCCTCTGGCAGTGTGTGTGCATGTGTTTGCTGCCATAGAGATCTCTGCTGTGCTATCAGAAAGCAGAGGGGAATTCCCACTGGCAAAAAGAAATCACCATTAAGGCTCCAAAATAGGACGCTGCAGTGGTGGGACAGGACCTGTGATGGACCCACTAGATCCAAAGCTGGTTCAGTTCCCAAAGAGGGACCCAATCTAAATACCTGTGCTGTCCCGGCCTGCAACAAAACCCCAACACCTTTACACCCTGGCTGGCAGGGCTGCAGATGCAGCAGGATTCCATTGCCCTGTGTCTTCCCAGCCCTGGTTAAGATTACGCTGTTATGCATTACCTGATTTTTTTGTTTGCTGCTCTTGAACAAATTTTTTCTGCTCCTTCTGGAAATCTCCTATAATTGTCTATAAGAAAAAACAAAGTTATATATAGAACAGCATCGCTAGACTACTTGGGTTCTTGACTGCTACCAATAACTTATTTACATGTAAAACTGGAATCTATTTGTATTGCCCTTTTGCTCATCTACACAGATCCTTCCGGGTGTGAGGAAACCTACCAGTTTCCCATTTCGTCCACAGCAGGAAGCAATGGCTGCCACATTTTGAATAGGCCAGGGTATTAAAACATAGCTTACTACGTTTAATTTTAAACATAGTTTAATATCCCAAGTTTCTTGGAATCTGGTAACCAAAGCTTCCTAGTTTGGATGAAACAAGAAGCTATAGTTAATTAGAGGCCTTCAGGTTTGATTGTTTGTGCTAAAAAGGAGCTCTGTCATTGGGAAAAGGTTCATTGACATTTTAGGTTTAACAAGTCAATGATAGTCAGATATGGGTCTGTCATGTCATATTTGCTGGAAAAAGCATGACTACACTTATTTCTAATAACACATCATGGCTGCTACCGCTGTGTGTAGTTTTAAAACCACAACTCATCAAAGGCTCTCATTCTAGACTGGTGTTTCAAGCTTTGGTGCCTGCAGTCTGTACATTATAGTGTCAACAAGTTTCTAATTGCTTTCAGTCCTGCATACTACCTTTGATAAACACAAACAACTGTGAAAAGGCAGCATAAATATCAAATACTGGCCTAACACATAATATTTTTTGCAACACAAATTGATATATTTCTTGTAAACTGCTAACAATTGTTCCAGGATATTTCCAGTGTGTGCTTGGTTTGCCTGAATATATTACTGCATTATTAAGTATAAAAATTTAAATGAGTGGTACTGATCAATTCATGTGTTTAAAATATTCCTAAATTAGCTCAATCAAGTTTTTATTAGCTACTGGTCTGGCTTACATTTCAGTTTTTCTTCCTTGAGTACAGTGCTTGATCAAAACACTTTATTGGCACTAAATGCATAATGTCAATAGTCTTAAATATAAGTAGAACATGCAAGAGCAGATACTAAATTTATTAACAAATTATTTACAGCAGAAAAGTTACCTTGTCAATTATATTTTCTATTTTTCCTTCTTCTACAGACTTCTTTATAGTTTGTGCCGTTTCAGCAACCGACTCAGATATCTTTTTTGTGGCAGTAGTGGCAAAACTGAAGAGATAACCTTTTGGAAATAAGATAATTTTTTAATTATTATTACAAAGTCTTTAAGATATGCTGCATGATAACCTACTAGGGCCTTACAGAGTCAGTCATTCAGTTCTTCCAATTCATAGAACAGTGTGGTCTAATGTGCAGGCCTTATTTCTGGCAGCCCTCAGAAACAATTCACATCCCCACATCCACCTTGCCTTGTGCCAAAGCCAAAGACAGGCTGCTTTAAAAGCCGCACTTGGGGAGGCAGTAATCCCTAGTGAGCACACTCCTGCGAAGCTCCACGCTGCGCAAGTGCATGTCCAGGGGGGCTTAAGTCCAAGCAACTGCGAAGAGGGTATCTGAGCAGCTGGTTTGCTACATTCATGGGGCGGGGGTGAGGGTTAGTTACAGGCGCTGGGTTGGCATGCAGGGATGCTTTGGGAGTTTGGGCGCGAGGAAGGGCGTTAAAGAGGGGCAAGGGAGACACTCACTGCCCAGCCCCTTCGCCTGATTCAGAAGCGGGTCCGAGTCCTTCTGCAGCTCCACCTGCTCCTGGCTCCGCACTGCCGCGTCCCCTCCAGTCCTCTCTTCTCCCTCCTCGGCAGCAGCTCCGGCTTCCCCTTCGAGGAGAGGCGGCTTTTCTTCCTCACCTTCCCGGCTCATGCCGAACCAGCCGCTCAGGCCGCGCAGCATCCTAAATAAGTGTCGAAACGCCGCTCCTTCGAGCACGTCGCCTACTAATGCAGCGCCAAAGCCCCGCACCCCCCACCCCTTCAACCGTTTCCAACGACTTCACGGGAACGGCACCCCTTCCTGAGAGCAAGGCTACGTTGTTTGTTTCCGGAAAAAGGTGCTCGGCTACTTCCGAGTTACGTCACCCCGACGCGTCACCGCGGGCACCGACGCTCTAGGCTTCCTCTCACCTCCTCCAAGTGGCATTGGCTGGGTATACGTAGTTATTTTGACGCTCCCGCTTGTGTGCATTTGTTCGAAAGAGCTCCTTCCTTCGGCAATGTTAAGATTGTTTCCTGAAAAAGAATTTTTTGAGACGCGTAGCGTGATATTTTTATACCTTGCATTTAGTAATGTTGTAGTGGAAGTCCCTACCCCCACCCCAGCCTTAAATGCAATATTTTTGGGCGAGCCTACAAAGAACCAGGCTGCAGCACCTGAAAGAATGAGGGTAGCTCGCGTTTAACGTGGGCACAGCACGGGGAATTTACTTTCAAACAAACGTGCAGAGGATTGCGCTCTAACATTATGATGGCATAAGCTTTAATGAAGGGAACTGTAGCCCGCAAAAGTGTGTGCATCATAAATACGTAATGGTGCAACGCTACGCTTATCTGCTCAGGATGCCCCACTTAATTCAATGGGACTTGTTTAAGGTGTGCATTGGTCTGCTGCCTTATTAGACTTTCAGCTATTACAACACACTCTTTTGCATTTTTTACTGTAGCAGATTCCCTTTTGAAGGTTTTCAGCAGTGATTACTAGTATAGTAATCCTATTAATCGTGGTTTAATACAGCTAACTGAACTTCAGTTCCCATCCTGAACACTATTAAGGAGCACTAATGCTAAAGGGACTAGTCAAGGCTGTCACACTAGAGTTTTTTTGCCCCCCAAAAGAGTAATAATAATAAAGCAAATAATGAAAAGCACAAAGGAATAATTAGGTCCCAGAGCTTGTCCAAAGAGATCCAAGGATAAACTAGCACATGATACAGCCATCTCTTCAGTCCCGTAGATTTAAAAGGAGAATAAAATGCATGCTAGTAAAGTTGCAATCTCTATGTACATTTTCTAGGGAGTAGCTCCTAGTAAACTAGTTCTTGGCTATATAAAACATTCAGGATTGTGTTGCTATATATTAACAGTGCCCCCAGGGTCATTGGATGGGTGGCTGGCTGGCTGAGGGGAACTTTGGCTGGACTCCAACTCCCATATTTCCCATTTGCCAATGCTGACTGATGCTGATGGAGTCCAACAGTATCTGAATGGCCACAGGTTCCCACAGCTGTCTCAAGGTAATAACTGAGTGGCTGAATTTTCAAAAATCATATATTTGCCTTTAGTGTAGGCCAAGGGACAATATTATAAAGCAGACATCTGCTATGGACTCCTAGGTCTTTGCAAATCATTCAGCCTCTTGTAAAAATGGGCCTTAATACACTTCTATTCCACTCCTGCTTTTTCCCTGGCGAGGAGGGGGCACTATTTTGTCATTCACCTCATGTGCCAAAATGTATTGAGCTGGCCCTATGTATTGATTTTGTGGGCCAAAAAACTCCGACACAGATGGCAGGCAGCCTGTGGTGGCACTGGTACTACTCCATAAGTGGCAGGAGCAGCTGAAGAAGGTCTTGGGGACGACCTGGTTATGGTGCGAAACCAGCCCTCCTTCCTTGCTGCTTACCCGTCGCCTCAGTCACCCACAGATGTGATTTTCTCATCACTGTGCATGCGAACGGTGCACAAATCTGGCGGCTCGCATGCATGATAGAAAGCGAGTGTCATTATTAACAAGGGAGACATAGGAGGCAAACGGCGCTGCCTCTGTGCGCGTGCAGAGCGCATTCCGCCTCATTCCTTCTGCGCCTCGGAGACCTGTTTTCCTTTTCTGGAGGGGGAAAAAAACAGCGGCTCGGCTTGAGAGTTTTGAGCCCCCCTCTAGCGGCCGCTTGGGATACGGCTCCTGCGAAAGAGGCCGTCTCGTTGCAACCGGCCGGTGGGGAGGGGGCGGCGACGGCCGGGGAACTTGACTGCGACGCCGCTGCCGCTTCTCGGACCGCGCCGGGCGTAGGTAAGCGGCCTCTCGGGCCTCCCCCCACCAGGGCGAGCGCGCTGGCTCTCCTGAGCGACCACGGGAGGGCCCCGCGTCACCTGAGGGGCCCCGCGGCGGGGGTGGCGGCAGGAGGAGGAGCGCCGGCCAAGTCCCTCTCCCGTCCCCTGGGGCGCAGTGGTTGCTCCGTCCCACGACCATGGCGGCGGCCTGAAGGCTGGCTCCTCGGGGGTCGGTTGCTAGAGCAGGCAAAGCAAAGCTTCGGGCCTCCTTGCTTAGATCCCTCCTCTCCGCAAAGGCGATAACAGGTGCAGGATTCGGGGTTCCGTTCCTCAGCTACTTACCGCCCGCACTCAAGTTCTCGGGAAGGGGGATCTTTTAATACGCCACACTTTAGAGTCCCTTCCAGAGCGAGTTTATTTGTTGATTGCGTTTATTATTGTTCTGCAGTTCGCCCTCCAAACAACCCTGTTGACCTGGGAGATTGTGACTGGCCCAGCCGTTGCTGTGTGTCCCAACAGTACAATCGCCGCACGTGGTTGTTTAGCTTTGCCGCTTTTTTTAAAAAAGTGCGGTGCTGTGCCACAAAACAAGTATTTATTTGTTAATAAATAATTCGTTGCAAGGGTGGATAATTAAAACTGTGAAGGACCCATCTGGAGGGCCTCATCCCTGGCATTGGCAGCTGATCCCTAGGACACCACCAGGTAAGTGTTTTTCCCAGAGATGCCAGGGACTTGAGGCCTTCTGCAAGCAAAGCATATGCTCCACCACTGTCCATTTAGCTCAGTATTTTGCCTTCCGCAAAATCATATACAAGAACAAGAGTACTGTGAGTGGACCCTTTGGAGTTCCCTTGTTCAGGATTTTAGGGATCCAACCATGGCTACCTTCTTTCAGAATGCTCCATTCTGTTGCTCTCAGTCAAGTTCAGCAATCCCCACCACTTTAACATTTATTGTTATAAAGATTTTTTTTCTACTATAGTAAGCTTTGAGGCACCCTCTCTCTTGTTTCTCATTAGCCTAGTTTTGGCTGCATAGCTGTCATTAACTTAGCACCTAATTTTTTTTATTGTTGATATGATTCCTGTCATTAGGAATACTCTGAACACCACAGTGCCTTCTTGGGTACTCTGCCTTGTTGCTGGTGATGTTGAAGGTCCTGTCTTTAGGAATTTCTCTGTCCTTCCTTGAACCTATTTATATTGCTGTCTTCTGGTGTCAATGAAGAATTTCAGAACAACATAAATTTCACAGGGAGTTCCATGAAAAGCATGAAAAATACTTTTCCATATTGAAAATAGCTCCAGCTTTTCTTATTTTTACAGGGAAATTCGTAGTATTTCATAAGTTCACTTTTAACTCTTCATTTTTAGATTTCAAGCTCAATTACCACAGTATATCCATAATTGTCCCATGAAGTACATCCTGGTAACTGGTGGTGTCATCTCAGGCATTGGTAAAGGAATTATTGCAAGCAGCATAGGCACCATCTTGAAATCATGCGGTTTACGAGTTACTGCAATCAAAATAGATCCTTACATTAACATAGATGCTGGAACCTTCTCGCCATATGAACATGGTACGAGTGACACAAACTTGTTTTCCCTACAAATTTGGTTGCATTCCTTTTTATTGAGAAATTGATCTCTTTTTCTTTTTTGGAATATGAAGTTGTGAAATGTCTGATATAATAGAGACTTCAATATGGCATTTATGCATGACTGTATAAACGGAAGTCATGCTGAGTTCAATGAGGCTCATAAAACTGCAATAATGCACATTGAACTCAGTAGGACTTACATCTCAGTAAACACACTTGTCTTGCATTTCTCAGTTAACTGCCCAGTGTAATATCTACTTTAACGTGTTTATCTTGTGTAGGATTGGTTCACATTTGTTAGGATCTAGTTCTCTGCTCCTGCCAGTCCTCCTACATCATGGGTAGGCAAACTAAGGTCCGGGGGCCAGATCCGGCCCAATTGCCTTCTAAATCTGGCCCGCGGACGGTCCAGGAATCAGCGTGTTTTTACATGAGTAGAATGTGTGTTTTTATTTAAAATGCATCTCTGGGTTATTTGTGGGGCATAGGAATTACTTCATTTCCCACCCCCCAACATATAGTCTGCCCCCCCCACCCCCAAGGTCTGAGGGACAGCCCACGGCTGAAAAAGTTTGCTGACCCCTGTCCTACATCATTTCCCATCTTGTGTCCTCATGCACTGGGTTTTTTTCTGAGACATCTGAACTGTCTATAGAGATTTCTGAATTGGATTTGGTCTCTGCAGAGTTTCTTGATTCATGACATATGAGAATTAGGAGAAGGGGGAGGCATTGCTCTTGCTTTGATTATCACTAGTAACCTCTGATCCAACCTAAGCCTGCAAGACTTTTGATGTTGATGTAAACCAGTTATATATTGTCATAAATTTTTTTTGGGGGGGGGAGACCCCCCTAAACCCAGGAAATTAATGAATGTCAGAATCTAGTTAATATTTGTACTACTGAAGGGAAGATTCCAGGCCAGTGGAAAAATACAGGCTAAGCTTCCTTTCCAAGCAAGGGCCTTGCCTGGGCTAGAACATGACAAAAGGTGTTGATGACCCACATCCAAGAGGAATCCTTGGGCAGACAGGAGTTGCTAAGATGACAGGGAGGGGGCAGGTTGTGCTCACAGGAAAAATGTTCCTCTAAAAAACTAGGTTTGGAATAGCAGATGGATGAGGAGGAGTTATTTGGGCAAGAGGTGTGCTGGGAAGGAGAGCAAAGGCAGATCTATGTCGATAGACTGGCTGAAGGCAGGCTGGGAGAGTCCAGTATTGCAGTGCTGTGGGAAACAAACCCCTCTTGAGATGACCATGCTGTAAGATCTGAAGTCCCTCCATCCAAATTCAGATATAAATATGTGAATAAATCATATTTTTCTGCCGCATCTTGATTCTCAACAGAAACTCAAACCCATGGTGAGCGCCTGTAACCCCCTGTAATCTAGCTACCACTCAGCAGAGTTTGGGGGTTGGCGTGCCACCTTTGTAACAATATAAACTGAGGAGTTACCGGTAGATTTAAAGCACCAGAATGGTATGCAGTTGGGTGATTCTGAACCTTGGCCTCACTTAACC
Organism: Lacerta agilis; assembly: GCF_009819535.1. Taxonomy (NCBI): domain Eukaryota; kingdom Metazoa; phylum Chordata; class Lepidosauria; order Squamata; family Lacertidae; genus Lacerta; species Lacerta agilis. The sequence continues at coordinate 63,784,353 of NC_046315.1, forward strand.
CCCAATGACTTTTTCTTTCAGCCAGGATCACTTTTACTATTTGAGCATGTTTGGAGGAAAGGTCTCCCAGGGTTTGATGTTCAGTATCCCCCACCCATGTGTCCCTTTTGCGTTATAAATCAAGTGTTTTCCACTATTGAGGCCAGCCCATATTTGAAGACAGATCTATCACAATCATGTCTAATTTGGGCCTCTCTTTTCTATGTGGTTCTAACCAGGTTTACTAGAATAACTGGGACTTGTGAACTAATGTAATCTTGCAGTTATAAGAAAAGGAAATACCGGTAACATTTGCAGACAGAGGTTACAAGGACATAGCTACTAAGACGGAGTGACTAATTTGTAGGATTTTTATTCTCATACATTACAGGGTAATTAATTTGAGATTTATTGTTAAGAATCTCAACAGCATAGAATCACCCAAAAGAGCTGGCTGTAAAATGTGATGCATTTTATATTAGACCTAATGTAGGAGGTGAATTTTTAACAGTAGCCTTCGGCACTGACATCTGTGACATATGATTTCTGGTAGAGGTAGCTGACCATGGTAATGCAGATCATGGAATATATTTTATGACTTAACTAATTTTTATTATTTTGTAAGGCATGATGCAAGGTAGCCTTTCTGCCGAGCTAATCATTTTTTTGGTGTTAGTTTATTTCTCCTTGACCCAAGCATACAAGAAGAAAATTTGTCAGGGCATTAAGGATATATGATAGGTCCAGAACAGAAAAACAGTGTGGGAAAATGGAAATCTCTTTTCAGCCTTATTCTATATGTAATGTGCATGTAATTTCATGGATTATACAGATTTGGATATTTTTACCAAATGAATTTTTTCCCATGATTTTACTAAAATAGGTGGAGTCTCTCCCTCCCCCCCAATGGTATTAAGATTTCTCCAAGTTGTTTACAATGCATCTGCTAGTGAAAATTTGTTTTGCTTTTAGTTTATTTTTCGATTCATTTATTAGATTTGTGAGGTCCATGCCTTTACACAAAATACCATATAACATTATCAAAAGGGTAGAATTAAAATTATTAAAGTTATTAAAATAGGTTATAAAATTCATGCCGCGCTGTCCCAGCAAAGGAGACAAACAAAAAACAAACAAACAAAACCCAAAACCCCCCCCCCCACCAAGCAGAAAAGAGGATACAACAACAGGTTAGGAGAGCGATGGGAGGGCCTTCACTACATCATCCAGGAACCCCGCCCTGGTTTTCATAGCTCTCGCCACAAAGACCGCTACCACGTAGGAAATCCGTGGATCAGCGTCCACCAGCAGAAACTTTACTTGGTCCTCAGAGTTGACTATTGAATTGGGAATAGTTTGTAAGATCACATCCCTGAAGGTCGAGTAGATGGGACAGTGCAACAAGTAATGTGTGAGGTCCTCTTTGGTTCTCATGTGGCAAGGACATATACGGTGCTCTACCGGGATTTTTGCAAATCTGCCTGACAGATAGGCCGTAGGGATAGTTTGAAAACGGGCCATGGTGAAAGCTCTCCGAAGGGTGGGGTCGGTGATATTCGCCAAGTAATTGGCGTAGTTTATTTTTAACCATTATACATTGCCTTTCTGCTACTAAGAAATTACCTCCGTTCAACATCAATGCTTTTGAAATATGCACTGTCTATTAAAAGTAACTTGGCCTGTCTTATTTTATGTTTTTGTGCTTCTTGTTACTTTTGTATTGACTTTGATTTTTTTAAAAAAAACAAAACAAAAACATTTTAACGTACTTAGAGCAGACATTTATTTCTCTGCGTACTGAAACTAGTAAAAGCTCCTGGTTCATAGTCAAATATAAAAGGCGTATTCTTTAATTTGGACATATAGAACAGATGTACTTGAAATATATATTTGTGCATAACATTGTGAGATTGAAGAATAAATATGTATGTTTCACCAAAATATGTAAAAGCATGGTTTGTTTCTTTAGGTGAAGTTTTTGTGCTAAATGATGGTGGAGAAGTTGACCTCGACTTGGGAAACTATGAACGATTCTTGGATATTAACCTTTACAAGGATAACAACATCACCACTGGAAAGATCTATCAGCATGTCATCAATAAAGAAAGGCATGGAGATTACATGGGAAAAACAGTTCAAGGTGCTTTATCATATTTATATTCTCCTCTCCCTTCCTCCCTCTGTCGTCATCCCAATTTATCTTGTTGACAACAACCCCTGGGTGTTAGATTAGACTGAGAGATTGTGATTTGGCCAAGGCCATCCAGTGATCTTTGAGCAGAGGTTTGATCATAGGACTTCCAAATCCAAAGTCTTCAGCCATCTTCATATGGATTAGTTTAGAGTGTGGTATAATTGCCAAAAGTTTTTTTTAAAAGCATTCTTTATTTATTAGCTTAGTGTTCAAAACACACACCTAATGTATTTGACTGATGAAATAATCTTTGCAGGGCTGGCATCCCACTGTTGCCATATTTGTCCCTGCGATACTGTTTTCTTATTTAAATGCATAACCTTTCCTGGATGCCATGTAGCAATAAAACTGTTCAAAATGTTGAAAGCAAATGACGATGGCGTATATACAGTGTTTACAGAAGCATGTTTTAAAAATCTTATGCAGAAGTGTTCACAGTGGCGGAGGAAGCCGCCTGGCTACCCAGGGCGCCAAACCCGAAGGCACTCCCCCGGGGGGCGGGGTGTTGCTCCGTATCGCGCATGCGTGACGCACGGCCAGCGGCTGCTTCCCTTTCCTTCCCCCCCCCCCCTAAGGGCTTTTTGGGGCTGGTTCTATACTATTAGAAACACTGGTAAAGTGGGTTTAAACACTCAGGGGCAGAGTCACAGAGGCGAGGGGTGGGCCAGCGAGGAGGGGTGTCATGCCCAGCCATAAGTGTGACGCCTCGCTGCCCACCCCTCGCCTCTGCAGCTCCGCCCGGGGCCGAAAAAAGCCCTTAGGGGAAAAAAGGAAAGGAAAGCAGCCGCTTGCTTGCTCAGCCGGCGGCTGCTTCCCTTTCCTTTTGTTTTTTCCCCTAAGGGCTTTTTTCAGCCCCGGAGGGAGCTGCAGAGGCGAGGGGTGGGCCAGCAAGGAGGGGCGTCATGCCCAGCCACAAGCGTGACGCCTCGCTGGCCCGCCCCTCGACTCCTCGCCACGACTCTGCCCGGGGCTGAAAAAAGCCCTTAGGGAAAAAAAGGAAAAGGAAGGGAAGCAGCCGCTTGCTCGCTCTGCCCAGGGCCGAAAAAAGCACTTAGAGGAAAAGAAAAGAAAGGAAAGCAGGCGCCAGCGGCCGGCCAAGCAAACAAGCCAGCCGCCACTGCGCGCCAAGCGATGTTTTCTGCTCGGCTTTGGAGGCGCCGATCGCGGGGGCGGGGCCCCGCCCCGAGTGTCACCCCCCCGAGTGTCACACACACCCCCAGGGCGGTACGCCCCCCTCGCTACGCCCCTGAGTGTTCAAACCCACTTTACTAGTATTTCTAATAGTATAGAACCAGCCCAAAATGGGTGAGTTCCAACATTTCACTAGCTGATACTGTGGGACTTCTCATTCCTTTTCTCCCTCCTGAATCACCCTGTTACCTTTCCTCCAGGTTGTGTCAGACGAACCCTCGTAAGCATATTGTTTCCTCTCTCCTAAAGAGGAAATCATGTTTGTGTAAGAAGTAGTCTGTCGCACAAGTGGGATGCTACTCCTAGATATCATCCGTTGCATTTGTACAGTACTTTATTTTCACTTCATTTATTGTTTCTACTTTGGAGTCTTTGAGGGACCTTTTTCAGATTCATATATGAAAGGAATTTGCTATAGCTTTAAATGCTATCTTTTTATTCTAATTTAATTGGATTGCCTCTGATTTTTACTTTGAACAGAGTTGTATCTTGTCGTGCATTTTTCACCTTTTCTAGCATTGCCATTTGGTTTGCCTTGCAGTTGTCCCACATATTACTGATGCTGTTCAAGAATGGGTAATGAATCAGGCAAAGGTTCCTGTGGATGCTGATAAGAAAGAACCACAGATATGTGTAATTGAGGTAAGTAAGAAATTGTGTGAAATAGTGGATAAAGACAGGGTTTGTTTTATAATGTGAATGCAGAGTATTTTTTCTCATTGGTTTTATTCTGCCATTCTAAAGCTACTTTGAATAACTGCAAGGAAATAATTATGAAACAATCATTATTTATTGCTATTACATATGTTGGTTGCATTACAGAAGCAGTTGTCATATCAGTCAATAGCCACCACTCATTGACCTATGTTATTTTTGGCATTCTGCATAGGATGGTAGTTCTTTCCTTAAAAAAAAAAGCAACACTAAACTAAAATTGAAGCATATAGAGGTGATATAAGTCAATTTCCTTCCATGTTGCTCAAACTAGTTGACTATAGATATTCCTTTTCAGCTGGGTGGAACTATTGGAGATATTGAAGGAATGCCTTTTGTAGAAGCTTTCCGACAATTTCAGTTTAAGGCCAAAAGAGAGAACTTCTGCAATATCCATGTCAGCCTTGTACCACAAGTAAGTCATTTTCATACTCTGTTCTGCATTGTTGTTTTACACATCTAAAATTTTGGGGAAAATATTCATATAGGGTATTTTTAAACAACGAGCAAATTACATTAACTTGGTGATAGATGCACTGATACCTGTTCATCTTATTCTCACCCCAGGTTTGGCTGCGAAAAATATAGTATCTTTTGGGGAAGGTTTGAGAAGCTAAACATTTATTACAGCTGGTGAAGTAGAATAAAACCTAAACATTTTAGATGGATGGCACTGAGCCTATAACAGATTTTAAGCAATCATTTAATATAAAATAATCCATTAGCTGTAGACACGTTACTCTGTTTGAAGATATGCTTTAGGAAGTCTGGGATACTGTATGACTCCTTTTCAGAAAAGTCCAACATGGGTCTGTGGCTTCATACTAATGAGACAAAGTAGTGTACAACTCTTACTGTGGATGCTTGTGCTCAGGCAACCATAAAACAAGTCATTAAAGCAGAGAAATAGCTACTTTAGTGGCTTCCGTGCATATTAATATAGTTGCCCATCAGATTATAATTTTGCAATGGCAGTCAATGGCACAAAACATTTATTCAAAACATTTATTTTTCAGCCTAATGCTACCGGAGAACAGAAAACAAAGCCCACCCAGAATAGTGTCCGGGCTTTAAGAGGGCTTGGCCTTTCTCCTGACTTGGTGAGTTTGATAAAAATTTACAATATCATGTTAGAAAGGAAGGCCAGTATAAAGGTAGCAATATAATTCAGGCAGCAGGAGTGGCTGGTGGGGGGGGGGGCATTGCGACACACCTAGTCTCTCTTCAGCATCGTGACTGCACTTATCAAGAGGGTGTGTGTGAGATGGCAGGGAAGTTGGTACAGTGGTGGATCCAATCCACCAGCTGCCCCTGTCAGGTTTGAGTAGCAATGTGTTCAATAAAATCATGAAAACGTGTTCAGAATCCAAATACTTTGTTAAATACAGCAACGTATTCTTTGATGGAACAGGTAATATGCTAATGGAATGTTAAGCTAGGTGTCCGGTTGATCGCACAACTTTATGTTTCTTTCTGTGCCTGTTTGGTTTCCCACCTATTATACTCCACACTTAATTATGGGGAAGTTAAGTACCTTAAACAGACATGTATATAAGTTTTCTGCTTGAAGGGCTTGCCTTAAATCTTTGGCTATGCATATTGGTTCGGATCTGGACTTCACTCCATCAGGTGTGTTTTGTGAGCAGAGTTCTGCTAGCGGGGAATTCTTGTCCCAGAATGGTGAGGTGTGAGCAGGCAACATTTGCTGATTTACTCATCACTCTGCAGCCCCAGCAACACCTCACAGCACGTCTCCATCCACAAAATACTTCCATCAGATAGAAGGAGCTTTTCCACATGAGGAAGGCAAATTCTGTATCCAATCTGCTTTGCTTATTTATTAGTCAGTGAACCCCTTCCCCTCCAAAAAAAAGGAACACATATTATTGAATGTTCTTTGGCAAAAGTACAAGACATGCAAGCGGGGCCCCAGTATATAGACGTTTAACATGTCCATTTATTTCAGTCAGAAAAGCTCTTAACATGGAGGCGATTTGTGTATCACCTGCTCGTGCAGAGCACCTCATTGTAGGGCAGAAAAAGAAACTTATAAATGTTTAGATTATAAGATGCTATTGTTTCACTATAAGTTGTTCAATGGGAGTGTGTTTTTTCTTCCATAGAAAACAGGACATTTAAATATTATGTTAATTATTTAAACAAATAAAAGGGAGGAGGATGTTGGTCTTTTCACAATTTGTGCTGCTTATCTGTAGATTTGTATTTTTGACAGATAGTCTGCAGAAGTACTAAACCTATAGAAATGGCTGTGAAAGAAAAGATTTCCATGTTTTGCCATGTGGAACCTGAACAGGTTTGTGAGGTCTTTTACAGTCACAGTTGTTCTAATGTCTGTAATCATTTTCTAGGTGTTTTATTTTTTGTTCATGTGACCCAGTATGTGGGACATTGGAGGCGGGTTGCAGGGGACAAACAGCAGCTCATTGAGATAATCAAAAAGCAAATAGTTATTTTCAGGATTCCTTTACTGTATTCTGTAATTTATAATAGTTTATGCATTATGCTACATACAGTAATATAGGCTAAAAACCTAACTCTATTTGTCTGGGAGTAAGCCTCATTGAATTCAGCGTGATTTACTTAAACGTAATCAGGTGATTGTGCTGTTCATCACTATGACAATCAACTTATTCAGAAATCAGACTCCCATTACATCCCAGCAGAGGTCAGTGTTGCATTCTTAGACAAGCCTGCAGATTAAAAATTTACTATTCAAAGTTGTCTAACCATGAAATGAAAACAGATTCATGAGCTCCCCCCCCCCAATGCAATTGTTTGTTTAGAGGCTGATAACTCAAAGGAAGAGGTGACATAATAGAAGTTTATAAAATTATGCATAGCACGGAGAAAGTGGAAAGAGAAAAGGTTTTCTCCCTCTCTTTTAACACCAGCACTCATTCTCCTAAGAGGCAAAAATGGCTTTAAAAGAGGGTTAGACAAATCCATAGAGGAGAGGGTTGTCAATGGCTGCTAACCATCGTGACCATGTTCTACCTCCTCAGATGGAGGCAGTAATGTGTCTCAGTACCACTTGCTGGAAAGTGCAGGAGGGGAGAGTGCTCTTGTGCTCATGCTCTGCTTTCTGGTTTCCCACTTTGAGAATAGGATGCTGGACTAGACAGGCCATTGGCCTGATCCAGCAGGCTCTTTATATGTTTGATAGAAAATTATGCCTTCTGAATACAAGTTAAAATACTGGACCCATCAGATTTTCCCCCGCCCCAAATTTGGGTTTGCAGGAAGTGCAATCTTTTAGTATTAAAAAATAATAATACATATTGGACTGCCAGTATATTACAAGCTTATTTACAATGCAATGTTAAACATGAGTACTGTACTCAGAAACCTGGGGTCCAGAACAACCACAAGCTTTAACAAAGGACAAATATTAGTTCCAGCTTGCATTAGTTCAATGCAACACGAAGTACCTGTGAGCTCATCTCCTCGCATTGGCTTTGCTTGTTGTGATGTGAGTGTGATGTGAGAATCAGGCCTTTGTGTTTAGATTATCTGTGTGTACGTTGCAGTAGGCACCATAGCAGAGAGCCATGTATCAGATTCATTTGGGGCACTTTTTAATGAATTAATTGAACTGATTAATTAATTAATTAAACTGATTACCAGCTAGCTTTAAAGTATTTTCTTCCTTTTTATCAATTTTTTTAATAGCTATAACTTGTATATGATTTGTATGGATGTATCTTTCAATTTTAAGTTTCACATATCAGTAATTTAAATTTTATGTTTCATAGGTAATATTCATCCATGATGTTTCTTCTACTTACCGAGTGCCTCTTCTGCTGGAAGAGCAAGGGATAATTAAATATTTTAAAGAGAGGCTGAATTTGCCAATTGATGACCAGCCAAGTGATCTTCTTTACAAATGGAAGAAAATGGCAGATAGGTACAGTACTCTTCTTCTTCTTCTTCTTCTTCTTCTTCTTCTTCTTCTTCTTCTTCTTCTTCTTCCTTTGCACTTGCAGATCTATTTGCTGCACTGTAGTGAATAACTCAACATGATGCAAGCATAATTTTTAGGTTTTGTGATGACAGTAGCAAGACAGTAGTTATAGTGTGCTCCCAGGGCTAATATATAATCCTGGGAAATGGCTTAATAAGACTTGTTCATAGGTTAATATGATTTCTTAAACCTGAAATGTGTCATTTTGGACAATGAATACTGAAACAAAGGTTTTATATGACTTAGCAAGATAAATTGTATCCAACTTGTCCTCTCTGATTTCTGTGCCCAACTTTGCATCTCCATCACTGTAAATAGCAGGGGTCAGCAACCTTTTTAAGCCGTGGGCCGGTCCACCATCCCTCAGACCATGTGGTGGGCCGGACTGTATTTTGGAAGGAAAAACAAACAAACAAATTCCTATGCCCCATAAATAACCCAGAGATGCATTTTAAATAAAAGCACACATTCTACTCATGTAAAAACACCAGGCAGGCTCCACAAATAACCCAGAGATGCATTTAAAATAAAAGGACACATTCTACTCATGTAAAAACACGCTGATTCCTGGACCGTCTGTGGGCTGGATTGAGATGTCGATTGGGCTGCATCCGGCCCACTGGCCTTAGGTTGCCTACCCTTGGAAAATACTGATTAGGAAAGTATGAGGGTAAGATCTTTGCTGATTTCTACTTCTTAGAACGTTAGATTCCTGCTGGATCAGGTCAAAGGCCCATTAGTTAAGCATCTTGTTCTCACAGGGGCCAACCAGATGCCTGGAGGAAGTCTATGAGCAGAACCAGAGAGCAACAGCACCCTCCCCACTTGTGATTCCCAGTAACTATTGAACCAGTGAGGCTCCGCATGAGAATTATTTCCATACCATCATCATTAATCACGTGTTGGATCTCTTTGTTCTTTCTTTCTTTCTTTCTTTCTTTCCTTCCTTCCTTCCTTCCTTCCTTCCCGCCGAATTCATAGGAATTGGTGTTAATGATAGTCCAAAATCTGCCATTTGAGGCAGAGCACTTTGCCCTGCTTTTTGGCTGGAGCCTAGTTGTAATAGAGGCCTTAGCAATCTGAATTTACAGCACTTCAGATTATGTTTTTCCATGCTTTTTTTTAAAATCATATGTAAGAAATAGATAGTGGTTTAGTGACTTACTAAATATAAGAAAAAATGTTCCCCCCGTCTTCCTTGTGGAAATTTGCACATTGATTGATCTTTTATATTGTCAGGTATGAAAGGATGTTGAAGACATGTTCTGTAGCTCTGGTTGGCAAGTATACAAAGCTGAGTGATTGCTATACCTCTGTTTTCAAGGCCCTAGAACATTCAGCCCTAGCAATTAACCACAGACTCAATTTAATGGTGAGGACTTACTGTATTTTTCCATGTATAAGACGACTCCCCCCCTTTTTTTTAAACCCAAGACTTAAGAAGTCTTAAGTTTACCTAGACAGCTGTACACACTTGCTATGTTTCTCCAATGCCGCCTGCCAAGCAAATAGGTAGAACAGGCCCCAGATGCACTTTCCTTGCAGTGCTCCAGTTGCTGCCCTTAACCTTGCACAGTTCACGGCATTGCACTACCTGGCACCCATATGTGTGCAAGAGAGAGCAGCACGTGCATCTGGGGAGGGGGAAAGGAGGAGGAGGAGGCAACACTTGCGGGGAGCTGCACCTGCCTCCCATGTGGAAACATGTCTTTGGTGGCGGAAGCTTTCACTGCAGCTGGGAAGAGCAAGGAAATCTTGGTTGCTGTGTTGCTCAAAGAGAGAGACCGTATTTTTCCGTGTATAAGACAATCTAACATAATTTAGCAAAAAACATTGTCATATACACGGAAAAATATGGTACCTTGCTTCCATTCTTTGCATTCTCCTTCCTTACTTAATAGCTAGGCTTTCACTTCATGAATATTGCTTAGAAATAAAGGATAAGTTGATTATAACTTAATGGGCATAGAACTACGGAGTGACTTGAACATGATGTTTATTTTGAAAAATGATACAGTAATTCCCTTAACTGGATTTGTGTATTATGAAGGGAATTGCATACATTTAACAAATACTAACGTGTACATTTGTTGACTTCATTAATCCTATTTGCAGCATTAAGTACTAACACATTGATTTAACATATGACTAGGAATATCCATTTACACTTACAATTTTTCAACTGGCTAATCTACTTTAGGTGTAAGTGTTCTGTGGACTGTGGTTTTAACTCTGCACTCCCGTGTTCCCCAGGAGAGCATTTCAGTATTTACAGGAAACATCAGATCTCACTTTCCGAAGCAGGAAAGAGAGTTCAGAGGGAAGAGGGGAATATTCAGTATTGGATTACTCTCCTCATAGAAACATCCGTGGCCTGTAGCTGCAGTGTCAGTAGTGTCAATGGGATGTGTGCCATGCGAGGACCAGAGGAAGATTTGGATCCAAAAGATCCAGTGACTTCTCAATCACCCCCCCCCCCTGCAGCCCCAAACAAGGAGATGAAACTATGCCAACCTAGGAGCATTTATGTGAAGTATTGATAGCAGCAAACTTCTGCATTTTACAGGCTTTCTTTGGCTGCATGTGCCTGGCACATAACCTAAGCAGGATCTAACCCCCACTCATCAGCTAATTGCTATTAGGAACAGGCACCTGCAGCCAAGGCAAAATTGAACCCTGCTTTCCTTTCCCCAGCCGATGTCATGGGTGATATCAGCTGATTGACAGGTGAGCATGGTTTGGGGGGAAATGGCTTCGCAGGCCAAACTGGACACCCTAATGGTTCAAGCTTGGCCCCCAGGCTAAAAGTTCCTCCACACCTGTTTTTCCGTCATTTGGAAAAAACAAAAAATGTAAAATAACTGCTTAAGCTGTTTTCTATCAGAAAGTTAAAAGGGGATATAGTGATACAAGATAGTTTTGTAGCATAGCAAAGCTTTCATGTTGTTTAAATTATAGCAATCCTAGTCATCTATGGAAAAACGTATGTACCTTTCTGAGGCAGTTGTATTTTTCATGTATTCAGTTTTTTCCCCATTGGAAATTCCTATAGTTTTTTCATTAGTTATAGAGTATGAAGATCATTATATGAAAATAATTATATTGTCTTACACGTGAATGTGAGTGTGTATGTGTTTTCTTAATTAGTATATAGATTCAACAGACCTTGAAAATAATACAGAGGTTGAGAATCCAGTGAAATTCCACCAAGCCTGGCAAAAACTATGCAAAGCAGAGTAAGTGATGGTCTAGTTCTTAAGCTCAAATAATTTTAAAAGTTTCCAGTTTCAATACCTTGTTGCCTTATAATTTCAAGTGCTTGTTTTTGTTAGTTTATTCCTTTGCAAACATACTGTACAAAGACACTTTGGTTTGTTAAAAACTCACATTAGACCTTAAGCCAGGGCTTTCATAACTCTTCATGTTGGTGGCACTCTTTTTAGACATGCATCATTTTGCAACACAGTAATTCAGTTTTACTAGCAAACTGAAGATTAAAATAATCCCTTTCCAGCCCCAGGAGGAGCACAGGGAGCGTTCACGCAACATACCGTATATACGTGAGTATAAGCCGACTTTTTCAGCCCATTTTTTGGGCTGAAAAAGCCGCCCTCGGCTTATACTCAAGTGATGCGGGCGGCTGCAAAGGGACAAGCGGCAAGAAAGGGATCCTTTCTTGCTGCTTGTTTCCCCTGCCCTGCCGATCCCCCATCTGTGCCTGCTCTCTGATCCCTCCTCCTGTGCCTGCTCTGCGCGAGGATCGCCTCCTCCTCCTCCTCCCGTCCCTTCTAGCGACGGGGCAGCGGGAGCAGGAGGAGGACAAGTATCGAGCAGGCGCGCGAGCCGGCTCAGCCCCAGAGAGCCTGTTGCTTTTGCCCCCATCCCATCCCAGCTCAGTCCGCCATAGAAACTGCCCACCCTGAAACTACCCACCCCTGAAACCTTCCCAGAAACTTCCCCCCTTAATTCCTCCCTGAATATGCCCCCTCCCCCTGAGCCCTCCCTGTAAAGAGACCTTTCTTTCCAAGCCTTCCCTCTTAACCCCTGCCCATCCCAGCTCTGCCCACTGTAGAAACTGCGCTGAGACTCTATGATCCTGTGCCTGCTCTACCCCTGCCCATCCCAGCTCTGCCCACTGTAGAAACTGCGCTGAGACTCTATGATCCTGTGCCTGCTCTACCCCTGCCCATCCCAGCTCTGCCCACTGTAGAAACTGCGCTGAGACTCTATGATCCTGTGCCTGCTCTGCGGAAGGCGTCGGGGAGGGAAAAGTGGGGAGAAAGTCCTCCTCGATGTTTTTCCTCTCCGATGCCTTGCACAGAGCAGTCACTGCTCTGTGCGAGGATCGCCTCCTCCTCCTCCTCCCGTCCCTTCTCCCCGAAGGGGAACAGAGGTAGCGACGGTGGCAGCGGGAGCAGGAGGAGGACGAGCAGGCGCGCGAGCCGGCTCAGCCCCAGAGAGCCTGTTGCTTTTGCCCCCATCCCATCCCAGCTCAGTCCACCATAGAAACTGCCCACCCTGAAACTATCAACCCCTGAAACCTTACAAGAATCTGCTCCCTTAATTCCTCCCTGAATATGCCCCCTCCCCCTGAGCCCTCCCTGTAAAGAGACCCTTTCTTTCCAAGCCTTCCCTCTTAACCCCTTCCCCCATCCCAGCTCTGCCCACCCTAGAAACTACCCACCCTGAAACTTTCCCAGAATATGCCCCCTTGCCCTTGATGCCCTCCCTAAATATGCCCCAACCACCCCTGAAACATTCCCAGAATCAACCCCCTTCCCCCTTAATCCATTCCAGAATCTCCCCCCTTAATTCCTCCCTGAATATGCCCCCTCCCCCTGATCCCTCCCTGTAAAGAGACCCTTTCTTTCCAAGCCTTCCCTCTTAACCCCTGCCCATCCCAGCTCTGCCCACCCTGGAAACTGCCCACCCTGAAACTTTCCCAGAATATGCCCCCTTGCCTCTCATGCCCTCCCTAAATATGCCCCACCCACCCTGAAACCTTCCCAGAATCTGCCCCCTTCCCCCTTAATCCATTCCAGAATATTCCCCTTGCCCCCTGAAATGTACCCACAATATGCCCCCTTACCCCCTGAGCCCTCCCTGTAAGAGACCCTTTCTTTCCAAGCCTTTTCTTGGTATTTATTTTTATTTTTGAAATTTACCAGTAGCTGCTGCATTTCCCACCCTCGGCTTATACTTAAGTCAATAAGTTTTCCCAGTTTTTTGTGGTCAAATTAGGTGCCTCGGCTTATATTTGCGTCGGCTTATACTCACGTATATACGGTACCTACACACTGCAGCTGACATACTAGCATGTCGCGACACACAGTTTGGAAAACTCTGCCTTAAGCATTGGGATGCCTGTATATAGCTTATCCATGCTGAACTTATATTATGATTTTGAACATGTTAATTTAAAGCAAAGTTTTCTGCACAACTAAAAATTTGTTCTGAGACTCTTAATAGGCACATAAAATGCCATGTAGACATGGAATTTTAAAACTGAACACCTTGTGTTTTAAAATATGCCTAGTCTAGTTTGTTTTGCACAAATTTGTGAAATGTCATAAAGTAAAATAAAACAAATGTATTTTAAAGTGTATATTTTCATTAAAATATAGTGGAAGCCTTTCTGAATGCTTCCACTATTTCAAGTTTACAATGCAAAGCACCTGCTAGGATTCATAATGTGGGTACACTGTACACTTAGGCATTTTGGTCTGTAATTTGTGACTTGAAACTCTGGAGAAACTTGAACAATTTGGTGAATGTTTATAGAGATTTACAGTATTTGAAGCAGAATTGATTTGCTGTATGGTGATTATGATGTGTTTGTACTGTCCAATTTTCATGATGTGAATTTTAGTTGTATCATAGCCATATTACTCTTGGATCAGAAATCTGAACAAGCTGAATGCATTCGTGCACAGTGAGGTCTTGCTGCTGTCCCTGTACATACATGTCACCCCCCCTTTAAGTATCATGTTAAACTAACTCGGCTTTCTATCTTCTCATCTGCTGTTGTGTTTGCATTTTGTATTTTATTCCAGTTGTATATTAGTTCCTGGAGGTTTTGGACATAGGGGAACAGAGGGAAAACTTCAAGCCATTTCATGGGCAAGAAAAAAGAAAAAGCCTTTTCTTGGTAAGACTTCAATGTCAGAAGTGGGCCAACTTGTGCAGTCTCATACAGTATTTATAAACTAGAATCCACCTGCTTAACCAATGTGTTTTTGATTTACAAAATGTAGGTGTCCACTCAGAGACTATTATTAATTAAGGCATGACTAATCTGTGATCAGTTGGCCTGAATTTGCACTTCTTAGCGAAGTGCCCTACTAATTGAGATCAAGGCTCACCTAGTCCGGCATTTTAATTTTTTGCAAATATGACAGCAACACTAGGGATCTACTGGAAATCAACTCACCCTACCTTCTGCCCAATGTTCGAAACTCCCATTGTTCTAGGCACATTTTGTAACAGGGAATTTCGTTAGTGCGAGCAGTTTCTGATCTCTGGGTGCAGTACTGTGCCTAAGATTTCAGATTAAAACTGCAGAGTGGAAGGAAAGGGGGGCCTTTTTCTGCCTCCCCACTTCCAGCTACTCTCTGAAAACTGGAGAAGAGACCCTCTGCTGCTGTTGATGTTCCTGTGAGTGCTTGGGAAGACCGCTCCCTCCTCCGGCCAACTCCATCGGGCCTAGGAGGCGGGGCCTACACTCACCGCCACAGCTTAAGAGGCACCGAGAAGGGCAGCCTTGGCTCTTGCTCTGTAATGTACTAGTGTTTGTATATTTTTACATTGCAATGTAGCCAAATCAAATTCCAAGTATGTTGGAAAATGTACTTGGCCAATAAATTATTCCTATTATATTAGAGGGGTGGGCAGGGGAAGGACTAGACCATGTTGAAAATGAACATAATATCTTAACTGCAGTTCATTCATTTTCAGCTTTGTATTCTTGTTATAAAAAAGCGTGTCTAGACATTCCGTTGTTGCGCCCATAACCTAGGATTAAGGTGCCATTTAGCTTCTAGCTTTCATATCTCAGTTTCTAACACTGCTGCTGACTATTCCTGCAGTACACTTCCATTTCTTACTGAATGTTTTTGACATGCAGCATGTTTACTCAGAAGTATATTGTACTGAGTTCAAGAAGACTTACACCCTCATAAGTGTGCATAGAGTTCTAGCTATAAGGTTAAACTAGACAAGATGAAACCATACTGGAGGACAATTTAGACCAGGAAAACAAACAGTGCATGGGAGGAGGGTTAAATTTCCCTTTCAATTTTCATGGCTCCAATCCAAGTCTGTCATGGTTTCATTTATTCAACTTTTTATAACATTGTAGCTATGTGATTGTGTATGACCTATTGTCTGTTCTGATTTTGCCCTCAGTGTTTGTAAAGTAAAACCAAACCTTGCTGAAAAAAGCAAAAAAGAGAAACTAAAAAAGCTTTCTAGTTCTTAGATAGGTCCATGTATCCATTTCATTGGAGTATACAGTTATAAGTTTGGTCCCATTTAAATCACTTTAGCAGGAGTAAATTAGGACTGGTCAGTTTTGATCTAGCAGGCATAATGAATCCTGTTGGGATTGTATAAACAGTGAAGAACCTAATCTTTCAAATTAAATCCAAATCAAATGCTTAGCCCCAATAGTTGCAAAGATAATTCTGAATTTTTATAAGGGCAAAAATGTCCACTGTGGTCAGTGCCAGAAAAAAAAATGCTCACACAGTTTAGGAAGTCTTTAAATTGGGCTAAACATTTCAGGAATATAAAATTTAATTGGTCTCTTGTGAAAAAAATGCATCATTAGTTTTGCATACTGGAAAGAATTTCAGTTTTCACATTTGAAACTGAGGGTTGTTTTTATTATGATATGTTGCTACGATGTTGAGTGAGTGGGAAAGAAATTGGTTTGGATTGTGTTTGGAAACAATTTGTTGCTGTTTTATAACATCTAAGAATTTCTATGGAATCAGTACCTGAGAGTTTCTATTAAGGTTTGATTTAAATGATACATATATTGTAGAAACTGCACATGTGGAAGTTGCATTTTCTGAATATCCATAGTAGTTGGTCAAATATGGACCCTGGATTTTAATATTCCTGAATCTGAGCTCTAGGCAGCGACTAAAGACAAATAATCAGCAAGGTATAGGGGAAATGAGAGAAAGGAATTTAGGATGTCAGCAGACCAAGTAAATAGAGGAAGGAAATGTATGGAACATCAGTGATTTGCCTGTGCATGCTTGTTGTTGTTTTTCTTCTAAATAGCAGTTGTGAAGTGAGGGGATCCAGATTGGGACTATGGGAAGGGAGAGGGGTACAGAGTGTTAACAGTCCCTTCCTCCAGAGTCCAGGCCATGGTCCCAATCTGCACGTCCCATAGCTGCCATTTATCTAAGAAAAAGCAAGCATGCAATGGCCAGTCACATTATTAACATCACATCTGGTTTGTCCCTGAAAGGAGCTGGAATAATGGGTGAAGTGTTAGAAGCAAATGGGACACATGAGGGAAAGGCAGAGAGCATTATCGTAATACATGAAGCAAGGGAAGAGAAGAATGAAGAGTGCAGTATAATACTTAATAGTGGAAGAAGTAGGGAGAAGGGGAAAGAGGTATAGGATGCTGATGGTTCTGGATCAAGCAGGAGCTGAAGGGAAAATGAGAATATGGTCCGAGTGATAGGAGAGAAAAACAGAATCTTATGTCACAGTTGGGGGTTGAAGCAGTCTTTGCACCACTAATGAACATATAGGTACTTACCTATAGCAGGCACTTCTGGTAAGGTTTTCATTGATTAATCTGGGTAGACTGCGTTTGCCTATTTTGCAAATACTGTGACTATTTTGTGCTGGCAAGTTGGGGGTGAGCTGCCAAGGCTGTACTAGAAAATCAAATTTAGGGTTCTGGCATTGCCTGCCCTTTGCCTTGTTCTAAGGAAGAAGTGCCCCCCCCCAAAAAAAATACTCTGAATTTAAATAGTGGTTAGTGAGAAGTGATATGTTGCAGCAGTTAATGGAAAATCTTTTGGCAAACACATTTGATTTCATTTTTATATTAAATCCCACTTTCCCATAATTGAGTTCTCAAAAGCCGATAAATATGAACTGGGTCATGGCCTAGAATATAAAAAGTGTGAGTTTTTGTGCTCATTCATTCTTCTTTCCTGTTTCTTCTAGGGGTTTGCTTGGGGATGCAGCTGGCAGTAGTGGAGTTTGCAAGAAACTGTCTAAACTGGCAAGGTGTGTTACCTTCTATGAAATTGTTCATTTAAAGCAGGGATGGGTGACATTTGCTAGCCAATGGGCTAAATCTCCCTGCCATGCCCATTTGACAGGTAGACAAAGAATTGTCATTTCTTGACCTTCATCTTCATTCTTCTGGTGTGGATGGCCTTCAACTTATCTTTATTTCCTGAAACAAGGACAAGACTATGAAGTGCTGTAATTTTGAACATATGTTTCTCTCTCTGGATGCTAAAATTCATATGATCCCCGCAAACGTTTGCTGTTGTATGTGCCAAAAACCTATCCTTCAAAATAACAAGGGTGCTATATTTAAACCATCTTTAACATTTTAAAATGTAGTTGCTCTTTTTCTGCAGATGCAAATTCTACAGAATTTAACCCAAACACAAAGAATCCTGTTGTAAGTATTGAATTTTCCCTTATGTTTTTGATAGATCTTTTGTGCTGGCTACTTAACAATTGTCAGTCATAGTGGCATTAAGAGAGACTGAGAGTTTGTTCCTCTGTAGCAGGGGGTGGGAAATCTGTGGCGCACTTCCATCTCTTCCAACCAGCACCAACCTGCCCAAATGTTGAGGGATTTTGGAAGTTGTAGTCCAGAGGGTCACATGTTCCCCACACCATTTTCATATCCAAAGAAATAATTACACATTTGTTAATATTCCATTTTGTATGTTCTGGTGCTCAGCTCCAACAGAGAAAACATTTTTGGCACTTTGCCCTGATGATCTCTGGTCTCAGTTAATGAGACTTTCCATTAGACGAATTTAATGGGATATCACCATTGTGATTGATCAAACTGTAAAGAGGTTGCATAACAGAGGTCATAGAGCAAATAAGTGAATCATTTGCAAATTGCTGGTTGGTTTTGGATAAATCTGTTTAAAAAGATAATTATCTTAAGGATTAGTAAATGAAGAAATAATAACAGTACTAATTTTATCAGTTGCACGTGGTCAGTATAATTCTGGAATTACTTTAATGACAAAAACACCCTAACCATTATCATGCATTGATCAAGAGCTGACTAGTGTTCTGTATAGGATAATAGAGCCGATATTAAAGAATACGTCACTGGTTGGACTTTTCAAATAGCTTTTGCCAAGCTCCCAGACTCTAAAAAGTTTTGCAATTATGGAGATGTACTCCCTATTTTTAGGGTTCAAAAGCCAGCTAAAAAACAAGAACCAGAAGCTATGAATAACAAAGAATTTTACAGTGCAGAGATGTAAACATCTGGCAGTAAGATTAGGTTTATTTGGTGGTGGTTGGTGCCCATCGGTGCATTCCATAGGATGGAAGGCAGAGGGACCAACAGCTGGTGGAGCCAGAACCAGTGACCAACAGACCCAGTCCTAGACTGGTTGTAAGCAAAATGACAGACAGGTGGCTGAGGGCAGACTGAGTTGGTGGGGAAGTGCTCCTTAGAGCCATAGCAGAGAAAGCTCATATAAAATGTCAACTCAGTGTACTGCAACAGTGAGAAGGGCAAAGATTTTAGGAAAGGGTCTAGATATATGTAAAAAGAAGTATCAACCATAGACTTGATCCAGTTGCATATGCTTTGTGTAAACCCTTTAAATCCACTGGGCAAGATGGTGCATGGTTTTACTAGTCATCGTACATGCATGGTTTGAAAGCAAATAAAGTAAATAAAGTAGATTTTTATTCAATGACATCCATTGTTCCACAATGATTAAATTTAGTTTTAGAGAGATTCTTTGTACAAATGTAATTGTAATTGTCCACAATAGGTTGGTTTGGGGATCTTGGAAGTACTTTCTATCTGTCGTCTCTTCATTGGATGCCTTAGGATAGCAAACCGGTTATTCCAGCCAAATTAGACAATCCTGCCAAACTGCCTAACTTGCTCATCAGTGCCTTGAAATCATTAAAGTTGATTTTCCCGTCTTTATCCAAGTCCGCGTATTTGGATATATCGTTGAGAGTCATTGAACCCTATAAGTTTTATTTGGGTGGTGGTAAGGGAGTGGAAAACAAAGCAAAATAGTTTAATATATGATAACTTTCAGAATAGTAAGTTACAGAACATATTTAAGCTAAATTGTTTCCTTGAAACATGGTTATCTATACACAATAATTTTGAGCAAGCCTTTTCATTTCCTTATTGACAGTGTGCAATTTTATTAGGGTATATGTTGGGTACATATATGAACAATTGTAGAGCACTGGGTTTTTTTCCATCAGCCCCATTCTGTGTACCTCTTCCAAGTTAGAAGAGGAGACACTATTCCTTGCCGTTCTCTCAGGAGTTAGAGGCTACATTTGGTTTGGGAAAACAAGATGTGGGACCAGGTGTAAAAAAGCAGACCTGCCCTGTCCCTTACTTTGCCTAAGTGAATGGCCTCATTGATAGGTGGTGGAGAATTGGGAGAGTGGAGTTAGAAAAAGAACTGTAACTCGCCTTCACATCCAACATAACAGGCTTTTATTGGTTTCAAACACTTACTAGCTGCCTTTCAAAATAAAAATTATTTTATTTATTTATTTATTTATATTTATATATTTATATTTATAAATATAAAAATATAAATATTTTCCCAAAGCATAATAGAAATATAAAATTAAAACATATCAAAACAGATACCTAAATCATAACTTAAGAAGTTTATAAAACAAACATTGAAATACTACGCTAACCAATATATGCAAAAGCCATTAATTGTAATTGTAAGTTTTTAAGCTGTTTTCAAAGTTGTTTTTCAAATAGTTGTAACTCACCCCGTGACCTTAGCATTGAAGGGTGTGTAACAACTTAAAATACCAATGAGAGCAATAATAATTTGACTCTAGCATCACACCAAGATATGTAACTTGAGTAAAGGGACATTAAAAAGTGGGGCAGATAGGATCTGGCTTAGTTCACAAAGACTCTCAGTGAATTAACTGAGTACCATTCACATCTGTGGAAAAAAGACAAAGCGCTGTACTTGGAGCAGTTAAGCTAGAAAGCTAAACCATTGAACTTTTGTTACAGTGCAAAATCTGCACTGCTCTCGACACTTAGTGGCTCAGCCTCTGTGGCCATTGCATACTCCCCCTCTAGCAGTCCTCTGGTACTGAACAGACAGTCTACCAAAAAGTGTAATAGGCCAGTAAGGCAAACCTAACTCACTGTGCCTTTAACATCACAGCCAAAGTATGCTTTGGTCCTGCCCAAACGAGCCTTTAATTTAGGGAAACAGCAATGCAAATGTTAAAAGCTGATGACATAAGATTGACATGAGACCCACATTAGTAGGCCTCCATTAGCCTGCGGCTGGGATTTTGTTATTGTTATAGAAAGCAGACATGGTGTCTCTGCCCAGCTGCTTTTATTCCAGGCCACAACCAGGATCACAGCACTGCCATTCACTGAACAGTGCTTCGCAAGAACATTCAGCAACTATTTTTATTCCCAGGCTCCTGCCACATAGGCTGCTTGTGGATGAAGAACAATCTCTTGGCTGTTGCTGGGAGGTGTGAAGGAACTTTGCATAGCAGTGAATGGTATGACCCTGCTGCTGTGCGCCTTGTGAGAGAGGGTTAGGACTTCTGCTCACTACTCTACA
The DNA here is from genome assembly GCF_009819535.1 of Lacerta agilis. Taxonomy (NCBI): domain Eukaryota; kingdom Metazoa; phylum Chordata; class Lepidosauria; order Squamata; family Lacertidae; genus Lacerta; species Lacerta agilis. The sequence continues at coordinate 63,805,252 of NC_046315.1, forward strand.
TGGGGCACAAAGATTGCACTACTCTCAGTAGCTGTACCAGGTACACTAACAGAAATAAGATAAAATAAAAAATTCCTTCCAGTAGCACCTTAGAGACCAACTAAGTTTGTTCTTGGTATGAGCTTTCGTGTGCATGCACACTTCTTCATGAAAGCTCATACCAAGAACAAACTTAGTTGGTCTCTAAGGTGCTACTGGAAGGAATTTTTTATTTTATTTTGTTTTGACTATGGCAGACTAACACGGCTACCTACCTGTAACTAGAAATAAGATACATTTGCAGGTAGTTCAGTCTCCTTTTGCAGAGCATATTAGCATTTTAAGCGTTTACTTTCGCACTGCTTTTTTAAAAGTGCAGCTGCACCCTTTTTCTCATCCCTTGTTTTATTAGCACGCTATCTGGTTGCTTGAGAGAGAGCGTTTATCTCTTAGTATTTTAGCTTTTGTGTTAGCAAATGCTGTTTGTGAATGTGACCTGTGATGCACATTTTGAAACCAAAGTGTTTGTGGCATTCTTATCTCTGGGTATTATTTCTTTTAATACTTCTATGACTCACATTAAGCCGAAAGACGGTGATTGCCCACCTAAGTGGGTATGTGAACCTGTATGTCTTCCTTGTTCAAAACAAGCATTCTAGCCACTAGATTGTACTGGTCCTAATAGCTGTGGTGAGTTACATTTTTTAGCTGTGATTTTCCCTTAAAAGTATATTCCCACTGTCCTTGCTGAACTCATCTCACTTACGGTATGACCACGAAACAATAATTTTGTTCCAAAACTATTATTAAAAATACCTTTATGTACAATTGCTCCCAAATATTAGCTTTCACTAAATACCTAAATGAAACACTTACATTTTAGGAAGGAGCATGTATTTTTTTTTAAAGTACCTGTTTATTGTAATTTTCTCTAGATTTCATTTTGCACAGAAATGGATAGACAACTAGACTCTTTGTTTCAGAAGGAATGCTTATTATGATCTTAAACAGAACTTAAGCAAATTTGCTAACATTTACTTTATGCTCTGGCAGGGTCTTGTTTATATCCATTCAACACTTTGGGGTCTGGTATTTTTTTAAAAAAGTTCTTCCTGCTGGGCGCTACCATATTAAAAACTGGATGCTACCATTTTTAAAAAGAAAGAAAATTTTGAGGGCTTTATATTGTTGGAATATTCAGCAATTTCACTAGGTAATTCTTAGAGCACCCTTCTGTTGTTCTAAGTTCTTCTAACATGGACATCTTTCCATTTTGGTTTTCTGTTCTCATTTTTTAATTCCCCCACCTTTTCTGTTATCCAGTGACGCTCTTTATTTAAGTAACTTAGAGAGGACTCTTGCTTTAAAAACCAACAACTAACTTTAGCTAAAATAATAATTTTGTTTTCATAATTTGATATTATAATCAACTTCCTTGTCTCTAGCTACTTAAGATTCTAGCAGTAGCTAAAATTTCACCAGAACACATTCATAGATTGCCCAGTGTTTTGTATAATCAAACCCATATATTTGTCTGAAGAAACCTTTAAAATGTTAGAAAAACATTTTGATGGAGAGATTTCAATGTTTGAAAATAGGATTTCATCTAAATTCAAACTTTTCAAGTGCAATCAACTAAAACAATCTAAATATTGCAAATGTTTTTCTGAACAATATTTTCAGTCTGTAAAGTACCGTATACTAGATTTCTTTTTGCCTTTATATTATATATATTATATACCGGTATATATTATATATATTATAGAAGCAGTTCACCAAAGTAAAGTCTGTATTAATTTCATTCAGAATTGGATATGAAGCTACATAAATTATTACAATGAATAGAAGCTGTTGTCTATCTTACTGAATTATTCCCACACTGCTGTTCCTCCCCATCCCTCCCTTGCTGCCCAGTCATGTTTTAAATTCTTCAGAGCTTAGTTAGACTATGTCCCTTGTTTGTACTTTAGTGAATTGGATTTGTTACAGCAGGCTTAGGGAAATATTAATGTTATCTAGTGTAATTGGCAGTGCAATTTGGAAAGACTTACCAGAACATTTGAGAAGTGGCTCTGAATCAAACTTTTAAGTCCGTCCATGGAAAGCAGATGTTTGCTACCTTCTTTCATAGCATACTGAGTGAAGAGACTTAAGAGTTGTTCACTATTAAATTCTGCCATATTTTTGTATATCCGAAAGCTGTAAAAGAGCAAACAAAGTTAACATATTTTGAAGTTTGTAGGGGGAAAATACATTGATTTAATATGACAGCTACATAGGTATGTGGAAAATGTAGTTTTATATAGCAATTACAATGAAGCCATTTTCTCTTAAGTTGCTAATTCTGCTCATACAACATTAATTGTAAGCTAACTGACATCATATGTGAAATTTCTGACATATAAGAAGCTTCGGTATTTTTTCCTGTAGAAAAACTTTATCATGTTTTCCTGAAAAATATTTTTCTTGGAAAAATAAAAACACATTTTTCTTTATACACTGTGGTTCAATGCATTCTGAAAGTAGTAGAATTGAGGACATTCATAGAAGACATCCAAAAAGCCATAGAATACATAAATCATATTTACCTAATACTCCAAAAGCAGAGGCTCTACAAATGCAATATGAGAAGCTCAAGACTGAGGCATCCTTTTATGTCTCTCCCGCTCCACCCTGTTATGCCTCTCACTCCGCCCTGATTATGAAATTTGTCTTTGCTGACAGATGTTGGATGTGTTACATACCTGTACTTTTAACATTCAAGTTTATTTTTTTAAAGGACAAAATATGGTAATTGCTGGTTTATCATAGAAGCTTTGTTTTTTTCCTTTTCAGATGTGTTTTTGAGATAAGGAAATAGCTGGATATTGCTAGAAATTTGTTATATTTTTAACAGCAGCCAGACCAAAAAAAATCTTTGTATCCAGACACATTGCAATATTACAAGTTTTTCCTGTTTCCCCTCATTCATACTTGTAATACATCTGTGGTGTAAGTAGAAAGTGCCACAGCATGCCCTGGCCCATGCCAGCTCCGGAAGACACACGTCTGATAGTTAAGTCTTAATCGATAAAAGAAGCACTTACAGCAACTCCCGCAGTGCAAATGTACAAACACGCCTCTAGCCACCAAGCAACTGTGTCCCCCCCCCCATACACACAGATACGCTCCCTGCAGGGCAGTTGCAGCAACAGTGAGACCCCGCCACTCTGCTGGCTTATATTCCCTCACCTGGTGGGTTGCATACCAACAACCTGAGACTTCTGCACGAACTCGTTGCTGCTCTTCCTGCTTCAAGCCCCTCCTGGTTCCCAGAGACATTGGGGCGGGGGAAGGTGGGGAGTCTCCTGACCCATCTGTCGCTTGAACAGCCTCTTCTTCTGCCACATCCTTCACACCTTCCTTCACCTCCGTCCTTCCCATGCCCTGGCTCCTGCTTGCGGGTGGCATCAAACCCCATGTCACTGGCCCCCCTCTCCTGGGTCACTCCCTCAGTTTCCTGCCTCTGCCACACACTCTTCAGAACCCCTCCAGTCCCTGACATAGCAATGCACTTAGCTTAGCTTCATACCAGATGGCACAACTGTAGCCCTTGAAAACATCTATCCTTTCAAAGGAACTAAGTAACCTAGAAGAAGGGTTTTTTTCTTCCGCTGCTCTGTCTGTGTTTAGTTTTCAAATAGATTTATTGAAAATATTAAGGGAGCAAGAGTGTCAAGCAGAGAAAGAGGCGAGAGTTATAAAATGACTGTAAGTCATCCTGATTTTACCACAATTCCATGTAGTTTTGGCAGTTTAGCAGCATGTTAGAAACTAATAGGATACTTAGACAAATAATGATTTTCAGAAGAGATAGGTAATACAGGTAGGTGGCAGCTACCTGTAGGTTATAAAATAATATTTTAAGCAAAGTATACTGACTTCATTGGCCAGTAGTAGTATATAAAATTTTAAATCTGAATTCAGGACAAACTAAGCTGATACTTTTAATGAATTCTCTATATCACTGGTTCCCAATTGGCTATTTACGGAGGACCCCCTATTTTTCAAAGGCCAAGCCACAGACTTTTGAAAATTTTTATAGCTCCAGGGTAGTTACCTCTGCAAAGCAATTTTTTGAACAAAATATGGGGTAGCCCCTAATAAGCAAAGGATTTTAGGTATATTAAAAAACAGAGTAGGGCTGAGCGATATCTGGTTTTCAACATTATGATATATCAGCAGCTAAACATCGCAATATTCCGATATATCACAATTTCTGAATAAGGAGATCAGGTGTGGGGATGAGGGAAGGAACAGTCACAGAAATCTGTTAAGAGAGTCGAGTAAGTATTTGTGAGAGTGTGGGGTGGGTGCTACTGCTGGTCTGCTTCAGGTTATTGCATTAACTGCACCTTGTTAGTGATGATGTTTTAAATCTTCTGAACGACACACCTGTTTGTTGTGACAATGAAGAACACTGCTGCTGTTGTATTGTGGGATGCATAGCACTGATTTGTTACCATGATGATGCCTGCTGCCATTTACTCCCTGTTTATCTCCTCTACATCTAAACACCCCCACATTTCACATAGGGCGTATGCTCTATAAACTGGGTGTGTACATCTAGGCAGCTTAATGACTGGCCTAGGGCGCTAGGATATTTCATTCTGTTTCAGTGTATCTGAAGAAGTGTGCATGCACACGAAAGCTCATACCAAGAACAAACTCAGTTGGTCTCTAAGGTGCTACTGGAAAGAATTTTCTATTTTATTTCATTCTGAAGTTATTGCTGGCCTAGAAGGAATATGGTCTTTTCCATCATTCCTTTTCATTTCTGATATCTGCTGATAATAAGATCTAAGAAAACGTATTAATCCTCAGTTATAACCTGTTATTCAACTTGTGCATTTCTGTACCCCATCTGTTGTATTGTTAAATGTATTTACAACAGAACAAATCTTTGCTAACGAATTTATTTGCTTATTCTCAAAGCCTGTTCCAAAGGTAGTATGATGGTGAGAGGCATGATGTTGTTTGACAGGGTTAAAGGAAAGGCAACAGCTGCAGAAGACTCAGGAAGTGGGGCTTCTAATGCAAACAGGCAGAAGTATTGCATGTTTGGATAAAGGCATGCCAAGAGAAGCAATCACCATATAAAAGCTAGTTCCTAAGTTCCATCCCGCTCTGTCAAACTCAGATGGGTCCAACACTCATACTGTTTCACTACAAAATGTCATTTCTTCCTGTTATCAACTATAAAATTTACCTAAAGTATACATTAAACTGGGAAAAACAGAAATTTATTTTGCAATTTTGGCAGTTTATTGGTGGGGGGTGGGGACAGGGATGAAATCACATGTACATGATCCGTAATGGTGTTCGTTTCCTAAGCCTAAAGGTGATTCAATAATGTATGGAAGGGATGCTGTGGATTGTTTTAGGGATCCAGATTGGAGATCCTGTCTCAGATGTAGCTACAGCTCTTTCTTGTCCAAATCTGGTGGATACCTTTTGGTTCGTGCAAGTTGAGGATGTGGACAAAATTCTTGGAAAAATGTGGTCAACTACATGCTTGCCTATCCTGGCTTATGACAGCACTTTAGGACTGAATTGCTTGGTGATAAATATCCCATTTAGTAAGTATCCCATTAGAAAAAGGAACAGATTTTAAAAACAGGCTTCAGCAACTAACACTCAATCTCCAATACACCATTCTTAGACAACATATCTGAGTGTGTTGTGGCATTTCACCTTGTAAAGTCTGGTTTTGTTTTGTTCAGGTAATTGGTAATGGCAGTGAATAAAGGCAGTATTTAGTTCTAGTTTTTTGTTTTTTTAAAAAATAAAAAGAATAATAACAATAATAGTAATAGTAATTTATTTACTGGTTTATTCTATAGGACAGAGTTTAATTGGGCCAGTGCCAGAATATAGCGCAGAAGCTTTCACCTACTTGTCATGAAATATCTGACCTCAGAGCCCTCCAGTTCTATGCCTTCAGTGAACATTTCTTATAGAATTCTATAAATGAGCATGAAAATGGTGGATGTGATTGGCACCATATCTTGTAATGATCACAGTTCTGTAGTTGGTTACCATGACACCATGGTTTCTGGAATGAATATAATATTTAAGATTAAATATGGCACACGGTAATATTAGATGTATATTACTAAGTCTAAGAGTAGACCCCTGGAAATCTGTACTTAGGTTATTGATTTCAATCATTTATTCTGAATATAACTCATGCTGGATATCACCCATAGTAAACAGTCTAAGACAATCAGATTTGTACTCATGATAGGAGATACCTGGTTTAGATATCCAGAGCACTGGCAGATATATCCATGTCCTGCCCATGTGTTTCTGTTCATAAGCACCCCTCCCAACTCTTTGCATTCCATGTACTGTATGTGTCATGATGTACAATGAAGGTGTGCCTGCATCTCTAGATTCAGATGGCCTATTAGGAAACAATCAGAAAAGTTCAAATTTTGAGGTGCACAGCATCCTTGCATTCAACAAAGGCTCCAGACACCAGTGACTAACATATTGCAGCTTCTATTGGTGCTCTTTTAAGCCTGGAACAATTAATCTATGGCGACAGTCCTAAACTGGAGTAAGCCCCAGGGAACTTACTGGGGTGTGCTTTTGACTAGACATACTTGGGATTGTGTTGTAATTGCCACATGTGTCCTGTGAGTCAGCAGATGTTTGCATCTTAGAATGAAACCACCTATCCCTTCCTTAATTGTTTGTGGTTAATCAATGCCACACACTAATTATCTGTTAGCTGGAATGTTCACACTTAATTTGTGGTCTGTAGCAATTTATTTTAAACATTATAGGGTAATTCATATATCCTTTGGAATATGTAATTGTATAAACTTATAGCAGGTCAAAGGGACCCAGGTGGCGCTGTGGGTTAAACCACAGAGTCTAGGGCTTGCTGATCAGAAGGTCGGCAGTTCGAATCCCTGCCACGGGGTGAGCGCCCGTTGCTCGGTCTCAGCTCCTGCCCACCTAGCAGTTTGAAAGCACGTCAAAGTGCAAGTAGATAAATAGGGACCGCTCCAGCGGGAAGGTAAACGGCATTTCTGTGCGCTGCTCTGGTTCACCAGAAGCGGCTTAGTCATGCTGGCCACATGACCTGGAAGCTGTCTGCGGACAAACACCAGCTCCCTCGGCCTATAGAGCGAGATGACCGCCACAACCCCAGAGTCGGACACGACTGGACCTGATGGTCAGGGGTCCCTTTACCTTATAGCAGGTCAAAGGACAAGAATGTAATGGGCTGGCCAAGTCAGGGTGACAAGGACCATAGGAAGGGCTCTAGTGGGTTGTGGGACCCTTTGCTGGGAGTGAGGGAATCTTTAAATGAATATCCCAGTGAGGGAAATCCAGGGTAGGGTGTTTCACATTCTTTATACAACATGGGATGGGAAACTTCCGGCCTGTGGGATCACAAGAAGGTCCTAATCTGGGCCCACAAGAAGGTCCAGTTTGGCCCACAAGGCCATTTCCCCCAAATCATGCCCCTGTGAGCATCAGCTGACATTACTGGTGATGCTAACTTATGGGGTGGGAACTTTTTGGAAAGTCTGCCCACACTGTTCTCTTCAGTCTCTAAAAAAGGATCTCTGTGTGAAAGTCTGCTTTCTTTTTTTATTTTCTTCATTGTTGTGTGATGGAGCAGTCACTGTCAGAACCAATGTGTGCTCTATGTCTTAAAGAGTGAGTGGTAAACTGGCTGGTCTAGACCAGTGCTGTATCATTAAGAAAAGACCACTCAATAGCCTGCTGCAAGAGATTTACTAAGTGCTTTGAAGATAAAATTGTTAAGTTGCAGCTTGTGGTTTCAACATCAGTTGTTGCAGATGGAAGGTGTGGACAGGAGACTTGTAGCAGTGAGATGAGCTACATGCCCTCAATCCCAGCTCATCATGGCTGATAAAGTCTAGAAGTAAGTGACTGACTCGATGGGTGCAGGGAATGGTTAATGTCTCATTGTGAAAGGGAGTCATTGAAAGAGGCAGTGGTGCAGCCCTGCTTGAAAAGGTCCTCTCAGGATCCAGAGGTCTAAGAAAACTACCACATTGTCTCTGATATTTTCTTCTTGGGCAAGATGTTCTAGTGATACAGGTATGCCTTGATGAAGCAGTTTATCTAGACCTGGCTCAATATAGTTTCAGGTCCAGATTTAGCACTAAAGCAGCCTTGGTCCCCCTGGTTGATGGCATTTATTGGAAGACAGATGGAGTGGGAGTTGGTTCCCTGTAGCTTTTCTTTGACCTCTCATTGGGTTTTGACACGGTTGACCATGAAGTCCTTCTGGAATTACTCTGGAAGATGGTACTCGGAGGCACTGTATTGTGGCGGTTCTGCTCCTAACTGCAGCATTTCTAAAGTGCTATTTGTACTAGGAGACTGTTGCTCAGCTCCGTGGCTTTTAAGCTGTAGGGTACTGTAAGGTTCCATTCTGTCTTCTGTGCTGCTCAACATCTATAGAAAATCACTGTGAGTTGTCATCTGAGAATTTGGAGCACAGTGCACAGCTCCTATCTCTTCATTCCATCTGAATCAGGAGAAGGTGTGAAGGTGTTGGACCAGCATCTGGAAACCATGATGGGCTGGAAGAGGGATAATCAATTGAAGCTGAATCTTGATATGATGGCGATACTGTGCCAGGGCATAGTCTGGGAGTACTCCTGGATTCCAGCTTGTCACTGGAGTCCCAAGTGGCTTCTGTGACTTTGTGCTTATGTCCATCTTAGGCTGGCTTGTCATTTGTGGACTGGGATAGCCAATGTTAGAAACTGAGATATGAAAGCTTGGAGCTAAATGAAACCTTAATCTTAGGTTATGGGCACAACAACGGAATGTCTAGGTGCGCTTTTTATAATAAGAATACAAAGTTAAAAGTGAATGAACAGCAGCTAAGATATTATGTTCATTTTTCACATGGTCTAGTCATCCCCCTGCCCACCCCCCAATATTCTTAAGAGGGTCTCTTCTCCAGTCTTCAGAGAGTAGCTAGAAGTGGGGAGGCAGAAAAAGTCACTCCTTTCCTTCCACTCTGCAGTTTTAATCTGAAATCTTAGGCACAGTGCTGTGCCTCAGAGCTCAGAAACTGCTCGCCCTAATGAAATTCCCTGTTGCAAAATGCGCCTAGAACAATGGGAGCTTCAAACACTGGGTATAGCCTGGTCTTTGTTGTCCATACTCAGGTGATCTTCTCCCTGAAATACTATAATGTGCTCTATGTGGGGCTACCCTTAAACATGGTTCAGAGACTGCAGCTTGTGCAGAATGAGGCAACTTTGTTCTTAAGTTGGACAACACAATGTGAATGTGTGTCACCAATCCTAAAATTGCTGCTTTGGCTGCCAATGAACTACTGGGCCTGATGCAAGGTGTTAGTACTAGCATACAAAGCCCTAAATGGCTTGGGGCACAAGCACTTAAAATAGCATATTCACTATGAAGCCATCTCATTGTTTTCCTAAGGAGGTTATAAACTTAAGCATAATAACATATTATCAGTAAAAAAGAGAATTAAGGAAAAGGCTAACAATTGGTAATTAACATTTGGTAATTCAAGTACAGAATAACTTGCCTCACCTTAATGCCAGCCATTAGAGTTACTGCCACTGAACCAGCAAGCTGTATCCAGACACGCATAGATGCTGAATCAACTATCCTCATCCACTTGGGGGCCATCAGACCAAAGTCAGAGACCATTTTAATACTAAAATACCTAGATACAGAAGGGTAGATTTTATTTGGCCAATTGGGCTTTGAGGCATATTTCCAGTACCAGAAGGTGCACGTGCTTCTTTGCCACACAGCCACTCAGCTGATTTCTGCACAGTCATGGTGACATTCACACTATCTTGTGTCAGACGCTCACAAACGGCATGAAGCACTGTTTAATTGAATTTTTTCCTCACTGAAAACTGTATCCAGTAAAGTCTGAATAAAAGCCACTTTCAAATGGGTTAGAAAGGAGGGGATTTCTTTACACCGTTCATGTGTCATATCCACATGCAACTGGAAGGAAAGTTTAAAAAATGTTTTTGTGGCAAGAAAGAAGTCAGTTGAATACACCCTAAAGTTAAATACATCTTAGGGTGTGGTTTCCAAAAGCTTGCTCTCTGAAGTGTGATAAGGATAGATAAAGTTGCCATCCTTTAACTCCCAAGAATGCAAAAGGTCCAAATAACCCTTAGGGGCAAAAAGGGTGTGTGCTGAAGATATATAATTAAAATAGTGTATATTGTTTTGAGTTCAGTATGAATCTTTGGGCTGGCAGTGGCACATGTATGACGTTTCATCATTTTGCTATGCTAAGAGGTTTTGCTGCGGCATCTAATTCAGTTACTGATATGCAGATACCCAGTTGATCGTACCTAAAGACTATCTCAAGCATAATGTGAGATCCTATAGATATTGCTCTGAGGTAAAGTGCATTATATAAACCCTGGGGTAATGATGCAAAAACATAGTACATAAACACGTCAGAAATAATAGGAAAATGTATAAACAGTTTTGAATATAATGCTTGTAGAAAGTTATCTCCCCTGAAGATAAGTTTGTGACAGTAAATAACAATAATGGCAGTCACTTAATTCAGATCCGTTTGTAAAAGCAGATTTTCTGTCAGGCTTCAGCAGAAGGAGATATCAGAAATTTGCTTTCTCTTCATGCCTTTTTCCTTTTGAGTTGTGCCTTTTAGAATATAAGGCATGGGGAAGAGAGTACCTGTGTTTATTGATCTTATATAAGCTGTTCTCATAGTCTTTTTAGCTAAAGAGCAGATTAAAAATATTGCTAGTGAGGAAGTGCATAAGGATGCTCATTCAAGTCCTGTTGAAGTGGCGAGCTGCATCTTTCGATTAATTAACTAGTTGTTACATGTAACTGGAGTGAGCACCCGTTGCTCGGTCCCTGCTTCTGCCAACCTAGCAGTTCGAAAGCACGTCAAAGTGCAAGTAGATAAATAAGTACCGCTCCGGCGGGAAGATAAACGGCATTACCGTGCGCTGCTCTGGTTCACCAGAAGCGGCTTAGTCATGCTGGCCACATCACCTGGAAGCTGTCTGCGGACAAACGTCGGCTCCCTCGGCCAGTAAAGCGAGATGAGCGCTGCAACCCCAGAGTCGTTCGTGACTGGACTTAACTGTCAGGGGTCCTTTACCTTTACCTTTTTACATGTAACTAGTGTTTCATAAACAGATCACCAGAGTGTGTTGAAGTGGAAAACATCAGATTACGTGTGTGTGCATTGTTCGTACTAAGCCTGGAAAGAGCCAAGATTTAAGAGTATCACAAAGTATGGATCACATCCTAATTGGAATTGTTGAAACAGAAAAATGGGTTGGAGATGCTCCAGGCCCAGTTACCTCTGGCTGGAGATATATTGGTACAGAAAGAGGATGAGCACAGGAACACAAAGGAAGAAGTGGCATGTTGGAGGGGCTGATGTTGCAAAAGAGGATTGTAGGAAGCGGGCAGGAATGTGGGAGTAGGCAGTGGGTGCTCCTAGTAAGGTTTCTAGATTGGTATACGGATGGTTAGCTGGGAAAGTATTGGGAAAAACGGATGTGGGTTAAATTTTCTTGGGAATAGATTGATAGGGAATTTTTCATTCGCCAGGACAAATAGATAGAAGTGGCATGTTATAAAGCAGCATGAGATAGAATTCAAGTGAACTAATGCAGTCCTTATCCAATGAACCAAACATTTCATTGATTCTAATAAATGAATGGGCATTTATTAAATATGGATGGAATGTGTCAGGTTTCAGAAACTTCAAACGCTCATATTTCAATTTACAGTGGTACCTCAGGTTACATACGCTTCAGGTTACATACGCTTCAGGTTACATACTCCGCTATCCCAGAAATAACGCTTCAGGTTAAGAACTTTGCTTCAGGATAAGAACAGAAATCGTGCTCTGGTGGCGCAGCGGCAGCGGGAGGTCCCATTAGCTAAAGTGGTGCTTCAGGTTAAGAACAGTTTCAGGTTAAGAACGGACCTCCGGAACGAATTAAATACTTAACCAGAGGTACCACTGTATTCTTTTCCTTTTTCTTAGATAATAGGAATGCACTTTTTACAAGACTTCTCTTTAACTCAACTTTATGTGTAGCTTCCTCTCATATTACAGTATACTACAGTAGAGGAAGGGATTATAATCAACCCAAGTGAGGTGTCGGCTTTTGTATCACTTCTCCTCCTGTCATCACCCCCACCACACCCTGTGGAGCAAATTGTTCTTTTTAGCTCAAGTTGTACTCTTGCACAGCTACCATTCAGTTTAACAGCCTTACTGAAAGAAATATCCTGTGTTGTCCGTACTCATATGTAATGATAGCTTAGAGAATAAAGCAGTTCACATTTATTGAGATGTTTTTATTGTCATAACCTTGTTCTCATGCCTCAGAAAGAAACCAGTCTGTTACTTTAGGGTTTCTTCCTTTATGATTTTGTTTTGCTTTCTTTCTCAAAATTGCAGTGCTCTTTCATATTCTTGTAGGGCGTACTATTGGCTCCACCCCATTAGTTTAGCCATCACAGCTTCAAGTTCTTCAAAACTGACTTCTCCATCATTATTTTTGTCCATCTCTTTGAATATGACATCAGTAGTAGAAGCCTGTGATTTTAATACAAAACAAGAAGATCAAGTCAATGGGTGCTGGCTTACCTTAGTGACAATAATTTTGCTATTTTCTCTCTACTTTGAGATTTGCTGTCTCTGTGAAGCAGTCCCTGGCTTATACTTAGTCAAGTCACTGTGTGGTTCATTTTTTAAGTTTCTTAGGTTACCATTTGATATTTGGCTTCCCCAGTTGTTTAACAACGAGGCTCCATATAGATTGTAATCCTGCACACACTCACTTAAACTAAATCAAACTCAGAGTAGATCTGCTAAAATCAATGGACATAAGTTAGCAACCTAGTGGGTCTATTCTGAATATAACTTTTAAAATACAGCCCATAATTTTCAATTTAAGAACTAAGTCAGTGCTTTAAGGACTAGAATGCCAGTCGTTAAAGATTTTACTATAAATAAGATATTAAAACTGAAAATTAAAGCACTGGTGCTACAATTACAAGCAAATTTCTTGAACGTAATGGTCAGTTTTGCTCCTGCCGTGGAGGACACCTACTGACATGCTGCTCATCTAAACTTCAGCACAGCATTTATTGTGTCTCTGTTTCTGTGAAAAGGGGTTGCGTACAATGTTAGTGGAGTAGACCCACATGCTCAGAGTAGACCCACTGATAGCAATGAGCATGACTAATGTCGTTAATTTCAGTGGCTATACTCTGAGTATAACATATGTGCCAATGAACCTCCAGCAAGCTATCGCAGGCATTGTGGAGTAAATATATATACATTAAATAAAACAATGTACATTATGGGACTATGAGCACATGCCTCATTAGGAAAAATAGAAGTGCTTGGGGCTTCATTCTTTTAAATTCTGCGCTTTCTGCAATCTTGCTCTCTTCACCCCCAGTTAAATATTTGGCAAATATTACTTCTGTAATTGCATTTGGACATTTCCACACACTTTCATATGCTGTCTCAATGAAACAATTATGGACTTGCCTTTGGTACATTTGGAAATTCCTTCTCAATTAATTCTTTCAGTTCACATTGGGATAGTTGATTAGGATCACCCCCCTTTGAAGCATACTTGCCAAAAACCTTTCTCAGTTCTTCAGTAGATGTCTTGGCCATTTTATAGAACTCCTGAAAAGGTAATGTTCCAATGTGCTCAAATTAGAAATAAAGAAAAAACACAAAACTAGAATAAGCTAACAAAAAATCACCACAAAAGAGGATAGAAATATGCAAGTCACTTGATTATTATTTATATTTCACTATTTTATGAAAAACTAAACAAAGTGACTTACAAATAAAAACAAATCAAAAGATAACGAAAGCAGTTGTAACAGTCAAGCAGGATTTTTAAAAAAGCAGTGTAACTAGCTTTGTTTAAAACTGTTATCTGCAACAGTTTTCTGTACATGTTGCAGCTTCTGTTTTTCAGCCTTCCACAATTGCAGCTACAGGGCAAATTCATATATTTAATCCCTTTACCTTATCCTGATCAAATTGCATGTCCATTGATGGGCCCCATACATTCCTGTTTGTATGCAGCCTACTGACTGCCTGAACAGATTGAATGCAGCAGAAAATATATGGGTGTTTTTTTTACACATTTATTCAAAAGTTACAATACAGCTTTGTCCACTGTCATAATATCACAGAATGATCACTCCAGTCTTCAATCCCACATCTCTGTTATGTTGGCTCACCAAATACCCTCAGTAGGAACCCAACTACCAATCTGGTTTACTAGACATTTTCAATCAATATATCCCGTCCACAGACACCTCTGCAATGATGATGGCATTAAAATACCCGGTTCTTCAGTTACTCTATTGCAAAAGCAATAGAGTAATGTGTTTGAATTTGCATGTTACATACTCAGGACGCATGCAAGGACAAACAGCAATTTGAATAGAATTTTTATCTGGAACAGTATTAGATAGATTGGGAAGCAGGTGGTCAACACAGAAAACAGGCGAGCAGCAAATGAAAATGGTATAGGGCATGAAGAAATAAAAGTTGAAAAAACTGAATTGCCTGATATCCCGGCTTTCTGTCTGCCACTTTGTGAAGCTAAAAAAACACCTGGTGATATCCACTCACTCCACAATTTCTAGGTTCATTTTGCTGGAAGCACACCCTGCCCATTTCAAATTACTTCCAATTAAGTGCATTTTAGGAATACTAACTTGGACTTCATCTTTTGCAAAGTTCAGTCCCCTGATCCAGCAAGGGAATGGGAATGATCAGCTACAGGTGAACTATTCATTGTTGGTGGGGATGTGCAGTCCTAATTCTATTGAACAGTTTAAGAAAGACGCTTCCATAGCCAATGTCTCGCATTGTTAATTCTAACAACATTTTTGTAGCATGATTATAATAGGATTTGAGCCATTGCATTTAAGCAACTGAATTGTGTGGAGGATTAGTGCCAGGACATACTTCGTGGTTTTTCAATTCATGCCCCTCAGAAGGGGCCTTTTGGGGGGGGGGGTGAATATTGTGCATGTGTGCGCACACACACACACACACACACAAACAAACACTTCTATAGGGGGATTGCTACAGATTTTCATATGCCATTCCCCACAATGCAATACTATATAGTAGTATAGCATGACAACACTTGCTGTTTTGTTAGCAATGACAACTCTAAATATTGATACTATACTGCCAATAGTAAAGCAATTTAAATATAGATATCAAATGATTTCAGAACTAGTTGCAAGTGCCAGTTCTAAATTAATTTGTGCTGCAGGCTGAAAATGGGGCTTGTTTTTCAGACTGACCAGATGAGTTTTAAAATGGATAAGAAGTTACAACTCAATGTCATGCAGGGTAGTAGCCCGAGACTGAGTAAACTACAGTTTCCAGGGCAATTATTTAAAACAATAAAACAAACAAGCATAGATTATCACATGAAATTCAGATCTTACTTACTTTACTCTGCAAACCTAAGACCCCCTGAAATTGTCAAGGCAGCTTTAAAAGATGCAGTTTGAGACTGACATTCTTATAGTCATTTGAGGCAGGAGTGTCAACCTGATTGTGAAATGTTTGTGTTGTTCGTTGCTATTAACAATAATAATTAATAGTTTAAGTTTGTTTGCACTTTTTCCCCATGTCTTTGTTTCAAAATCCTAATTATATTTATGCAAGAAAGAACTCCCTTTGACTAGGGTTGCCACCTTTGTTCTGGCAAAATACAGGACAGGGAGGGGAGTGACGGTTGGGGGTGATTCCACCCCCCCTCCATTTGGTGCTGATGTGAGTTAAGAGCAGTCCATTGCAATCTACTGCAGCCTAACAGGATGGCCTCTGGAAATTGACACAAAAAATGCCCTTTCCCACACTGCCACCTCCCAAACCTCTGAGGACAGTGGACCTAGCAAGAGAGTCCCTCTGTACACCTGTAGATATTTCAGATATTTGTGACCCGAGTTGTTTAGGGCTTTAAACACTAGTGTGAGCACAATGAATTGGGCCTGGAAACAAACTGGGATCCAGTGCAACTCTTTTTAAAAAGGTGATGATAGGAGTTCTGAATGGAATCTCAGCAAGTAATCTGGCAAATTGAAGTTTCTGGGTCGTCTTCCAGGGCAGCCCCATGTAGAATATCGTGGTCAAATCATTTCTGTATAGGTTAGCATTAGTGAAGGGTTTGTTACCATTTGGGTGCTAAGCAAAGACCTTGCTGTTTTCCCAGGTTTTTTCCACTAGGCTAACTTTTCACTCTTTTAAGCTATTGTGAGTTTTTATTCATGTGAGTTTTACCTTCTTCTAGCATTGTTTTAGAGTTGTCTATAGTTTTACAGTTTTTAAGCTATCCTTGTAATGCTGATGGGCCACTGAAGGACAGGAATACATTTCGGGGGGCAGGGAGGATATTTGCTACAGATGTTTTGAGCTTCCAAGCTAAGAAAAAAAGTAGATTTTTCTTCTTATCAGCACATTATGTATTCAGTGTTGTATCAGCTGCTTGCTGTTATGAAACATCTAATATTGTTTTCACAAGAGTGAATGGTGTGTTCTTTGTGTAGCATTGATCCTCAACCAGATTTGACAGAAATTTCATTAGTTCATATATACCCTTTGCGTGTACATGGGAGCTGCAAGAGTAAAATCGCCATACGACGATAAACTAAAATCTCAATTGAGCAAAAATATTTTAGCCTCTTGCATTCTAAGCTTTAGTCTTAGCAAAATGCTTAATACGTTAATTTAAATCTAAATCAATGTAAATATTATTTGAAATCACTTGGTCAACTCACCTAACACAGTGTTGCGGTCTTTGTTTTTCTTTTTGTAACTTTGATTCTCCCATTGAAATCAGTGGAACTCTAAGCTGCTTAAGTTTAACTGGGTCAGGCCCATATTTTTTCTGGGAAAGGATTTCTAAAATGCAAAAGATCCACATAGTACCGGTAAATACACTGGGCGCTACACTTTCATTAGAGCAAAGCACACCCCGTATGCTGTCAGTAGCTGTAATATAAAGAACAGAGCTAATGTTGAAACTCTTCCCTGACCCTCAACATCTCAGTTTCAGTGGTAGCATCATCTGTGGGTTGAACCTATTTTTATTGTATACAATGTTGCTGTACTAGAAAACATGGGAAGATTTATGGGCATGCAAGGTGGTGACCCAAGTGTCTTGCTTTGTATGGTGTAGAAATAATGTAAACCAAAGTAAATGTTTTTCTTCGTTAAGGTCATTGACATGCCTGAACATAATCCTGGAGACATGGGAGGAACAATGAGACTAGGGGAAAGGAAAACTATCTTTAATACAAAGGACTCTATCTTAAGTAAGTCTTAAGTTCTTTGGCATATGTATTTGCTTCTGTGATTTTTTAAAAAATCATATCTGTGTGTAAAAATAATACATATTCATATAATGTTTGCGGGCCTTAAGTGTAATAATGGTTTGATTCAGTACCTTTTCTTAATATTTAGTTATGATCATGGAAAAATAAGGGGCCTAATTTTTATCATCAAAAAAAGTAACAAGTAGCCATATTCCCTTTTCTAAAGAAGTCCTGCTTTTTAATATACGGTAATATAATATACAGTAATTTAATATACAGAATTTAATATATTTAATTTAATTTAATATAGAGAAAACCAGTCCTGGTTCTTTTAGTAGTTCATTGATTGCAAATCATGCCAGTAACAGAGGCTCATCCATGATGGGGGCACACTCCCAGATCACTCCTGTTCTGCCTTCCAAGTTGGCAGACATGGGATTGCGCGGCACTGTGTGATGCAGTGAACTTCCCAGACCCCACTGGAAAGTATCAGGAGGATTTATGCCTCATGGCCTCCCTTTCCCCTGCCTGAACTTCTTTGAAGCCCCTGGAAGGGCTGTGGAGAACAACCGCCATTGAATTGTGGGCATGGCTGGAAACCTATACTGTACTTGACATTCTAAGTTGTGCACTAGCCAAGCACAGCCTGACTACAATCTATCCTTTATTATTGTTGCATATTTGTTCCAACCTTCCACCCCAGGTTGAAAAGAGTACATTCACAAGAAAACTGGCTTTAAAAAAATTCCGTCAGAATTGTGGTTCAATAAATATCAAACATAGACTGGGATGCATTTTTCAACATTCAAATTCCAAAAAATGAGGGGTGCTAAAAGAGTATTTGGGTTACATTTATATATTTAGGTAAGTTTAATGTGTGTAAAATTGCATACAAGTCTAATATGATTGCCAAGTATTTGCAGTTATGTATTTATTTATTTAGCATTACCTGACACTTTCAGATGGTAAAATTAAAATTCTTTGTTTTTCTGGAATCAGCTCATGTGCTTCTTCAAACAACCATAGATTTACCAAGCTAAACGTTATCCAATCACAAAATTAATAGCAGATTTGAATCTCTCACACCCAAAAATGTATTTTAGGACCCCTCATTGAAGAAATTAGCAAAAATTAAGTTTTGCCCGCTAAAATAACACACCGTAACACACATGCCACTAAAGATAAGAACTTGTCAAATAACAAACCTATTAAGCTATTCATTTTCATGTAAGCTGTATAATTTCGCTTTTAGGCAGTATTATTTTTGACAAGTAGTGCAATAAGCATAATCATAATACTTTGGATTTATAATTAAAACACTGGTATTAATTAGGAAGACATTGTTAAGGAGCCATTTAACTAATAATGTGAGGAATGTAATCTCTCAGCCCTCCCAGAAGAGGCACTTATAGTTGCTGTGAGAGATAGAAGCTCCAGAGTCCTTTCCTGTTTGTAACTAACTGGATTAGGGGTGGGGGGAACTAACTTGGAAAAAAGGCAGAAATTGCATGGCTGTGTGATCATTTGTTTAGTAACAGATTGGTGGTTGTGGAGTCAGTGACCCCCCCCCCCCCCGCACACACTTTTGTTGACCTGGTGCATATGCTTGTTTTAGATATATCAGTTTTCTAGCTCCTTTATTCATGATCTTATTATTGTAAGGAAGCTTTGCTTCAAGGCAAAGGAATAGTTTTGGGTCACTGCAGTAAGAGTGCCTCATTCACTTTCTCCGAGACTGGCTGGCCATCTCCATGGGTGGGTTTGTGACTTCCTTATGACTTTCCTTTCTCATGGCCCTTCATGTCATCCTATCTCCTTCTGTCAGGGACTCTGGATCTGTGAACTTCTGGAAAGTGAGGTTGACCCCTGAACTCTCATGCCATTTCACTTTTTTTAATAGTACGGTAGTAGTTGTAGTGTGCAATACTTTAAGATGGATGGGCAAACTTAGTGTCAGAGCATCTGCCTTATTCGCTGAAAGTCCCAGGTTCTGGGGAGCCACTGCTAGTCACTCTTGATGGTGCTGAGCTAGCTGGACCAATGGCCTGACTCTGTATAAGGCAGCTTCCTATGTTTCTGGCCATTCTTTCTGCTGAATTTCACAAGCATCCAAGATAGCTGCAAAGAAACTATATTCCAGTTTATGCTTTGCCACAAAAAGGGAAGTACAGAAAATATTATGAGCTTCAGGAGAAGGGACATGACATAGAATTTGTCATGAGGTCTCTTGAAGCTGCACTTCTACTCCCCATCTAACATGTCTTTTAGATACATGCTTCAAAAATATGTGTTTTTGAAGTATTTCTCTTTCATTCCAGTCCTTTTCACCCCAATTTCTTAAACTCTACATATACCCTAGACCTGCTTTTTGTCCTTGTTTGTTGTGTATGTTATAAGATGCAGGAAGTGTCTAGTTGCCTCTGGCAAGGTCCACATGTAGTCCAGGGAGGTAAAGGTAAAGGGACCCCTGACGGTTAGGGCCAGTCGCAGACGACTCTGGGGTTGCGGCGCTCATCTTGCTCTATAGGCTGAGGATCCAGCGTTTGTCCACAGACAGCTTCCGGGTTATGTGGCCAGCATGACTAAGCCGCTTCTGGCGAACCAGAGCAGCATACGGAAACGCTGTTTACCTTCCCGCTGGAGCGGTACCTATTTATCTACTTGCAGTTGACATGCTTTCAAACTGCTAGGTGGGCAGGAGCTGGGACCAAACAACAGGAGCTCACCCCGTCGCGGGGATTCGAAACACTGGCCTTCTGATCGGCAAACCCTAGGCTCTGTGGTTTATACCACAGCGCCACCCGTGTCCTGCCAGTCCGGGGAGACAGGGAGCCTTAAATTTAGTTTTAAAATTCTAATGATCTTTCTTGCTTATCTTTTAGATATATTCAACATTGTCCTGCCACGTTATATGGCTAGACTGCATCTATTTGAATATCTGTTTTTTAATATGTAATTGATTGGGAAAATATTAAATTATACACAAAATGTTATTTTTACTTGTAACAGTACTGCAGAAGTAACCCTTTAAATGTATTTGTAGGGAAACTTTATGGTGACGAAGTTTTTGTGGAAGAACGACACAGGCATCGCTATGAGGCAAGTAACTACTAACGTAATTTTTGCTGTCTATCATCCATGCTCAGTTTGGAGTCAAGGCAACGCTATCTGTCCATTCCATCAGGTTTTCACAGTAAGGCCACTAGAACTATTACCTAAGCCTGTATAAAACTACAGACAAATATAGGCTTTAAAGGGGTGTGGTGGAAGTCTATTTTATCAGCGTTTCCCTTCTCTGGAATGGAAAGTCTTCCTAGAATCTGCATAATAAGTCTAAACAATAAAGTCTTATGGACTACTGCTTGAGGTGTGGCACCAAATACCCATTCAACAAGGAAAGTCCCAAACCTTACTGTAAATAAACTCTGTGCAAGGTGGTGTTTCCTTCTATGTGCTGTTCCTTAAATATGGAGGAGGGGATAAAATTCTTCACATAGGGGTACATTCCCAAAAGAAGCTAAAGAAACACTTGTCAGCTGCAGTGAGGGTTTATGAAGCAGAGTCCACTGGAAACAGAGTTGCAGAAAAGAGTCCAGGGTCATTCAGGCCCTGCATTTATCACATCAGTATTGATACTCAGAGCCACCTGAAATTAGGGGTTCGAAGGTTTGAGAACAGGCACCCAGATAGGGACTCCAAAAACTTAAGCAGAATTTCTTCCAGCAAAACTAATGAAAATGCACAAAGAAAACTTGGAGAAAGGGAATCATGGAGGACTGAGGGGAGACTCAGGTGGGAATCAGGAGATTCCAGACGCTCAGTTCAGAGATTCATTTTATAAAATGCCTCTTCAAAGGGACACATGAAAACTCAGGACTCTCCATAACCAATCAACAGCATTACTTCGAATAGATGAGGAACTGAGGAAGATTAAGTAACACGGTTTCAGGAGGTCCCATGCTATTATATGGAGAGTCGCTGCCACTGATCTGGTGCCCACCAGAGGTATTGAACTCTAACCACCATCATTCCAGACTGTTAGCCATTCTGTCTGAATCTAATGGAAGTTGTAGTCCAAAAGAACTGGAGGGCACCAGTTTGGAAAAGGATGGCAGAGGGGGTGGACACTCCCTTGTATCTTTTAATAGGGTTAGGTGGGAAATTTTCAAGTGTACTTTGACTTAACTTGCTAGATCTTTTCCAGACTAGCTAACATTTGCAGACAAAAGTAAGCCTTTGAATCAAGCTGCTTCTGAGAGGACACATAGAACAATAGCAGAATACTGCTCTCTGGCAACAAAGGACTTAAATACAGTTTTTTTCTGATTCTGTTTGTTTTGTTACTAGGCTACACAATAGTATACAGGCAAATACAGCTTTCTTTCTTTCTATCCATTGTACTTCTTGACATTGAGTTTTTATTCTCTCTTCTGGAAAGGATAAATGAGTATTTCCTTTAAAACTGATTCCCATATTTTGTAATACCTGCAAATTGCAACATCTGCTGATTGCTGTTTTGAAATCCATTGTCTCAGTTCAAGGGGCTGTGATTGAACCGGGAGTTGGTAATCATTAGTGCCTTTCAGGATTCCTTCCATTCCTGTTCATCTGGATATCCAAACTGAGCAAATGCTGTTCAGGAAACCCTGTATGAAGTTTCACCATTTCAAACCTAGTTTCAAATGGTGGTTTGGAGACAGCTTTTAGCCATAGCTTTCCTGATGCGGAAGTCAGGCCAAACCATGTTTGAGCAAAGGGGTATCTATACACAAGGGGAAGAAGGGGAAGTGCCAGTGTGTGTGGCACTCACAAATACCAAACCATGGTTTGGACATTATGTCTGAAACAGTCTTATCATGTTATTGTTAGTCCTGAAAGCTTTGTTTCATTAGAGTCATCTAAAAAGGTATATTTCAGCAAGAGAGAGATTATTGTAGCACAATAGCCATCTATATGCATTGCCAATACTGATTCACACGTGGGTGCACATTTCCACCAGTATTGGAATATTCACCTTAAAAGTATGTTTATCTTCTCTCTTTTGCTTTGCTGTTTCAAAGGTGAACCCTGAGTTGACTCACTTCTTTGAAGATAAAGGTTTGAGATTTGTTGGCCATGATACTGAAGGGAAAAGGATGGAGGTCATTGAGCTGAATGGTAAGGGCTTTGGTTTTTAGCTGCAACATTCTCATATATAGGAAATGGAGGGTTCACTGTACAGAACCACACCTGACAGATACACACTGGAGAGGACTTTTATCTGCAGTTCTCATTCGGTCTTCTGTTAAAAAGAAGGAAAGCAGATTTCAGTTATTTCAGGAAACCACATTTGTGAAGAGGGAATTACCCTGTCTTGGACTGTTAACTACTCTATTTTCAAGTAGCAGCTGGTCAAATGGTAGGATACATGAACCTGTAGAAAGAAAGTTTGCTTCTTAGTTCAAACAAACAAACAGGCAGGCAGGCAGGCTAATTTCGGAGGATATGTGCCGCAGTCTGTTTTGCTCTAAGGGAAAATGGGCTGGAAAGAGGTATAGAAGATGCCTTGCCTTGGTGGTTTTATATAGCCCGGACACATCAGCAGACACCAAAAATTGGCTGATTGCTTTCTTATGGCCCATTTTGTGGAGACACAATCATTGTTTTAACAACTACTCAGCTTTAACTGTTCTTGCAGATGTTTCAAGTCTAAATTGTTCTTAAGGAAAATGTTCTTAAGGATAGACCACTCACAAAATGTGCTGTTTATTTATTTGAAATGTCTATATATTCATTTTTTCAAACAAAACTCCAAAGTGGCCAATAACCAGTATGCATATAAATTGACTTACAGCCATTTAGTCATGGCTATTTACACTTTAAAGGTGTATTTACTGTATATATACAACATATTTTTATTTGCTGCTAACCACAAAGTTTGAAATCTCTGTTTTAAAGCAGAGAGTGTAAAAGTCTTGAATTCCAGGCACTGACATTTGTCAGTACTTCACATTTAGGAATGTACATATCCTTTGTCACAAATGTATGATACTGATATTAAAAACTGAATTATTGCAGAGATACTAGCTGTCTGTAAAAACAAAAATGTAAATTTACCTGATTATGAAAGCCTGAAGCCTATAGTAATTAAATTTGGCTCCAGGATGTGACAGAAATAATTCTTTCTATAGTCTCATACTGATATGGCACAAAACGTAGGTTGTCCTTTTGGAGATATTTCAAAACGTATAAGAAAGAACTGTCTAAGTGCATTTGTTTTATTTCTGCTATATTGCTTCTGATATACATACTGAAAATAATTCTGCACAGATCTTTATAAAATATGACTGTGTTGTTAAACACTGCTGCTATGAAAGAAATAACATAAGCAATGTGAGATTATATATATATATATATATATATATATATATATATATATATATATATATATATATATATATATATATAATTTCAATTAAGTTTTCATATTTTCCTTTGTCACATTCCTATCAGATCATATCATCACATACAACTTTGCTCATACCGAGCATCAATTTACCCCCCCCCCACTCCCTGGCTTTCTTAAGCAATCATAATCCTCTTAGCATTTCCATATCAGCCTATTTACAGTACCTTCTTACTATACTATACTATACTTAAAAAAAATACTTTAGTAAATCAGTTTCAAAAATTATCATTACAAAATATTTCAAATCAAACCTGCAAACGTTCTCAAATGTTTACAAAGTTCTTTCATATTTTGTATAAATTTACTCCAGTCCTTTTCAAACAGTTCGTCACACTGGTTTCGGATTTTCCCTGTCAATTTGGCAGTTCTGCCTGTTCAATCATTTTTATCTGCCATTCTTCCAAAGTTGGAAGTTCCTGCTGCTTCCATTTCTTTGTCTTTGCAGCCGTGGTAGCATACATAAACATATTTAAGTCTACTTTTGGGATTTCCTATCCCACAATACCCAATAGAAAAGCCTCTGGTTTTTAAATAAAAGTATATTTAAAGATCTTTTTTCAATTCGTTGTATATCATATCCCAGTAGAATTTAACTTTACTACCACTTCCACCACATATGGAAGAAATTCCCTTCCTTCTCCTTGCATTTCCAACATGCCTTATCTTGAGTTCTATACATTTTAGCAAGTTTAGTCGGCATCAAATACCATCTATACATCCATTTACAGGTAGGTAGCCTTGTTGGTCTGCCATAGTCGAAACACAATAAAAAAAAATCCTTCCAGTAGCACCTTAGAGACCAACTAAGTTTGTTATTGGTATGAGCTTTCATGTGCATGCACACGAAAGCTCATACCAATAACAAACTTAGTTGGTCTCTAAGATGCTACTGGAAGGATTTTTTTTATTTTGTTTCATCTATACATCATCTTCATTAAATTTTCCTTAAAGCAAGCAGTGCAATCTTTAATGGTTTTCCATAATCTGTTTTGGGTGGCAAGGCAAGTCTTTTCATTCGTAGCAGAAAACAAATCAGCTACGCACAGAAATACACTGTCTCACCACTAATAGGCAAAGCATGCAAGTTGAGATATGCTTGTGGGGCGGGGCGGAGTGTTTATTCTACCGATTGAAGCATCTTCTCCCTATGGCAAGTGTTTTTCAACTGAGGCCTGTTTTGAAAGCAGGAAGTAGCTAATTGCAAGGAAGGGGCTGAAGGTTCACTTCCACTACTGTTACCTCTCCAGCCTCACAGCATTGATAAGCTGAGTGGAAAGCATTTCAACGGAGGAAGATAATTGGGTGGAAGGAAGAATAAAATGGAATGTGGTGGTGGGAGGTTGTGACTGGCTGGACAGAACCATAGACCACACTGCAACATTTTGTTGCAGATCCCACTGATACTAGCCTATACTGCAGTAAGATTTATAACAAGATAATTTCTATGATGTGCTTTGAACCATAAAGCTACCGGTATCTAAAATTTACAGACATTAGCATTTATATTTTAAATGCTCACTAATATGTATTTTCACGTCTGAAATCAGGATTAAAGTCATTGTAATTTAAATAGTTTGTAGAATTATTAGTGTTATATGCTTGCCTTTTAACTTTTTCTTTTCTTTTCTCTGTGATTTATCTGTAGATCACCCATATTTCATTGGTGTCCAGTTCCATCCAGAGTTTTCCTCGAGGCCTATGAAGCCATCGCCTGCCTACCTTGGCCTTTTGATTGCTGCAACAGGGTCTCTCAGTGCCTACTTGCAACGTGGATGTAAATTGTCTCCTAGGTAACTTTGTTTTGTGAGAGTGTGTGTGTGTGTGTGTGTGTGTGTGTGATGGATGCTTCATAAAAAGCCAAAACAAAATAAAAAATAAAAAAATTCCTTCCAGTAGCACCTTAGAGACCAACTAAGTTTGTTCTTGGTATGAGCTTTCGTGTGCATGCACACTTCTTCAGATACAGAAGCCTTCATGATTGGTGTGCAATTCCAGAAAAGCAAAATTACTTTTGAAGTGTTTATTATTAGTTATTATGTGTACTAGAAAAGTTCTGAATAATGATTAGTTTTAAAAGGTCATTTGATGAGTTGATATATTGCTTTTTCTATGAGAGCCAAATAAACGTAGAGGTGGAGAAACCCATCCCTTAATCCCAGGCAATTAATTAAGTCGTGATTGTCTGCAGGGAATAAAAGCTGATTATCATAAAAGATTTTTGGATTTCTAACTTACCTTTTTATTTATGGAAGTTTTACAGGAAACAATTACTTGGATTCAAAGATTTCACTGAATGAGTAAAATATACTTACCTGGACATTGGGGGAGGGGGTGTCACTGACCAAATACAGAGGAAGAAGGACCCTCTAGAGCAGGGGTCAGCAAACCTTTTCAGCGGGGGGCCAGTCCACTGTCCCTCAGACCTTGTGGGGGGCCAAACTATATTGGGGGGGGGGGAATGAACAAATTCCTATGCCCCATAAATAACCCAGAGATGCATTTTAAATAAAAGCACACATTCTACTCATGTAAAAACATGCTGATTCCCAGACTGTCCACGGGCCAGATTTAGAAGGCGATTGGGCCAGATCTGGCCCCCAGGCCTTAGTTTGCCTACTCATGCTCTAGAGCAGACCTTCCAAACGTTTCCTGTTGGTCACACACTTTTTATACATGCATCATTTTGCAACCCAGTCATTCAGTTTTACTAGCAAACCAGAGGTTAACTAACCCCTTTCCAGCCCCACACGACACACCTACAGATTGCCGCTGATACACTAATGTATCGCAACACACAGTTTGGAAAGCTCTGCCCTGGAGTGAGGGTTTGGGGCTGCAGACAGTGGGAGGAGAAGATTGGCAACACCCCCACCCCCACCCCATATGAGAGCAAGTATCTTCTTTTCATACATGATCCTTAGATTATTAGGATTGTTTATAATTTATGTCTGTAACTGAAATAATAATTTGTAACCATTTATAATCAGGTCCAGAGCCATCTCTAAACAATACTGTGTTTTGTATTATTAATTTGTAACAAAATAGGAAATTCTTTCCAGTAGCACCTTAGAGACCAACTGAGTTAGTTCTTGGTATGAGCTTTCGTGTGCATGCACACTTCTTCAGATACAAATTCAGATAATTTGTAACAGCGATTGTAAATTGTAACAGACTTCCAAAATGCCCTGCTTTTTATTTTCATACAGAAATTGGTTGCTTTCAGCTGATAATGTTATATCTGTACCGAGATATAAAAGAAGAGAAATGGTTTTTGTATAATAAGAGAAAAAATGTCTGTTCTTGAATTCTTGAAATTACATATTAACCGTGCTATTAACTTCTAAGTAGGTGTGTTTAGGATTGCAGCCTAAAATAGCTCGACATGCTTTTTCACGTGCTAAAATTACACCCCCACACACACCCCTCCATTTCCAAAGCAGGAAGAGACAAACCAAAGTATTGGCTCAGTGTTATGTACAGAACAGTTCTTGTGGCTTGTTTCTCTCTGGGCACACTGCAAGAAGAAGCCAAGACCAAATGTTTTGTTCTTCTCGTGGTTTGTTTTCCCCCAGGTTTGGAAAGGGTGTGCAACCATAGTTTAACTTGGTATGATGTGTGAACCAGGTCATCGTATTTTAATATCTTTTTTAATTTTTCGTGCAATATGCAAAATTGTTTCATAATACCATGTTCTATTCCATGCTTCCTTGGGTACATTCAGAAGAAAGTAAGTACAGCAGCAGTAAGTACAAGATCTATGACTCTGACCATGTTCTTAATAGTGCTTTAAAATCAGTGACTAGCAAAACACCCCTCATTACAACAGAAGCTAGTGCCAATCCCTCCTCTCTAACGGAGTCCCCATCAGCAGGCACTGTGCTTCCCAGGGTCAGGGGGAAGCTGAATCTCAACTGAATCCCCGAGAACAGTGCTGTGTTCCCCAACCTCCCAAAAGAACTGCCTGGCTGCTATTCTTGTCTTGAATATCAAAAAAGCACCTTTCAGCTGAGTCTTAAACCTTCTCCTATCCTTGACATTTCTGAGGATGGGTTGGGATGATAGAGATGTTACTGAGACTGTGTAGAATGATAGGAGTGTTCCCCATGGTCTCCTCAATCACTTTTCTTCACTCAGAAAGCAGTCAGAGCACAGAGAAGGTTTGTTGTTGTTTTGTAATCAGGTGTGGAGGGAGCTGATAACCATGGGGTGCCTGGGTGCCCAACAACACAGGGCTGGAGAACCCAGCCTGAGTAATCGCTTCTTGAACAATCCACTTCCTCACGGTTACAGATATGTTGGTGATCTCTGTGTATCAAAGCAGTAGTAGTTCTTGTTCAGAAATGGAGAGTCAATGGATTCATTCAGTCACCGGTATACAACCAGAAGACAGTTGCGTAATGGTTTCTGAAGGCACCCCCAAAGCATCATCAGCAGTCATGGGCAATTGCAACTCTGCCATCAGATGGAAATCAATACCGAATGCTGTACTTAGGCTGTTAATGCTTACCAGATCAGCTGCTTAAACCAAACAAGGGTTGCAAGTAACACCCATGAAATACAGTAGTTTATAAGAGGGACCATAATATTTTACTCTACTATTCTACTGATATAAGAAGACTGACTCAGTTTTGAAAGTTAGAAATATGGCTTGAATAATAACAGGTTTTTTTAAACAAATGTTTGCATCTAGTGACATTAAAGGACGTTTTACAAACTCTGCGCAAATGAAACCTGAAAGAGACTTTAGCCTACCGCCCTTCAAAAAAATATTAAATATGTAATCATTTTCCTAATTTGGAACTCTTGGCTAAAATAAGGGTGAACTCAGATGACTACACTGTTTACGGGTGTTGCATGTTGATTGTGACTGATACACAATTGCTGAACCATGTCAAGTATTTATCACCCGGCGACTCATCATCTGCTTAGCGCAGCTAAAATGCTATCAGCAGGAAGAAAGCTCTCATATGTTTAGATTACTACTTTGTTAATCATCCTGAGGGAATGAGCAGCCAAAGTTAAATAGTTTTTAAGGTTTACTGATTTCCGTAAGGAAGAGCATTTAATATGTGTTTAATTCTTCCACTGAAACTAATGGGAATTGAAAATGCTTTATATTGATTGCTATTGTACTAATAGAGATTAAGAGTTGAAGGGGCAGAAATACGATACTTATTAATTCTCAGGACAGCCACGGGCAGGATTCCCGCATTGCAGGTGGTTGGACTAGATGACCATTGGGGTCCCTTCCTAGTGTACAAGACTATGATTCTGTGAATCATTCTTTCATTCATTCATTCATTTCTGTTCAGTGACAGCTATGGTGACCTTAGTGATGACAGTTTTCCAGAAAAAGAATATCCCGAATCAGAAAGAGGCTGAACATTATTCCAAAGAGGAAGAGCATGGAAGAAACAGGTAAACTAAATCTATAGTTGGAGATTCTCCTCCCACCCCCAAACAAAATACCAGCTTTACAAGTGACAACATTTTCTTCCCATTTGCTTCAAGGTCAAATGGTTCAGTTGTTTATTTATGGGCTTGCTTATAGAGATATTAATTGCACATGTAGAAAAGGTTGTTGCATAGTAGTAATTCTTTTTCTTCTTTCTTTTTTTTCTTTCTTTCTTTCCTTCCAATATAAAAAAAAACGAAGTGGAAGAAAAGGCATAATTGAAAAGGTCATTCCAAGCAGGGGGAAACCTATTACATTTTAAAACCACCAGAGAAGACTAACATCACACAGCTGCTTTCCATATATCTTGTGAAGATCCCCCTGTGTTCCAGACAATGCTTCTGCTGACCCAGACAAAAAAATCAATTCCATTTAAGCATTATAGCTCTTTTAAAATTGCATAAAGGACTGTCTCATCCTGTCTTGTGTTTTCAGGTGAATGTTAGCTTTGTGCTAATTTTTGATGACTGGAAGGTATGGGAATATTTTGAATACATTTCTAAATCATTTGAAATTTCAGAATCCCTTAAGAGCATTGCTTATCAAATTAAAAAATGAAACTGTCCAATATATTTAAATATGATCAGTACAGATTTGTTTTAGGTCTGCTTCCTTCATATTGTTATTCGATTGACAGACGCCTCTGATGCATTATAACCCTGTCTTAATATATTAAGTGGTGCTGATTTATTTCTATATAGAAATAAAATCTTGGTCTCCACCATTGTACACGATGATTGTCCTTGGACAGAAGTAATGTAGAAAGTATTGCTGCACAGTACCAATCTAATAAATAATAGCTTGTGATGCTACAGATACATAAAATCTGAATACATTGATGAAAAATAATTGGGTTCATCATACATTTAATATAACAGATTGGGGAGTAATAGTTAGACACAAGCCCATATCTTAGTTTCTATATCTGTGGCATACACATGTTAGGGAGTTGGCTGTGAACATGGATTTAATCCTAATTCCTTGTTTTGGTCTCCCAGCAGAAACTAGTTTGTGCCATGTGATCTCATCTGTTTGGGGATGCTCTAATTGATGGAAGATTCAGACAGCTACTAGGGACAGAGATGTGTTTCTCTTTGGGCCTCGGAGAGGTTCGGAGACTCTGGTAACTTCCAGATACATTTATTTTAGGTAGAACCTTTTCCAGCATGTCTGGTGCAGTAGAGTAGCAGTGTCACTGTTGCAGCAACAAAGGATTGCTTTTTGCACTGTTTCTTTTGAGAGCCCTTTAGAGGTGAGTGGAGATATGTCCAGACACCAGCTAACTTGATGGCATGCCTATTATTATTATTCTTAGAGGAAGAAAGGGAATAAAAGCTGTGTGTTTTAATATCCTATGTCACTACGGGAAAGTGCCCTGTTATTCAAGTGCTGTATGTTTTTAAAGCGATTTCCCCTCCAAATAAAATTCTATACTTAGTTTCCTAATGTTCATGCCAGTGTAACATGTGAAGAGAAAACTGGGGAAAGTAACTTTGTTCCTGTATTTTTTTAATGCATATATAAATGCTTTGGAAAATTTTATGAGAGTTGATGCTGCTAGATGACTGAGTCTCAGTTATCATACATTGATTGTTGCCATCTAAAGCATGTTAGATTTTCTTAAAGATTTCCTGTAAGTTTGAATTGAATTTTGAAATGTATTAAAAAGTTAAATGAAGATATGTGTGTTATTTTATATTGCATGCAGTCAATAGAGCATGAAACTCTTAATCTCAGGGTTGTGGGTTCGAGCCCCAGTCCTTCATGGCAGGGATTGGGCTAGTTTACCCTCACGGTCCCTTCCAACTCTATAATTCTGTTATTCTATTGGCCTAGTAAGTTTTATTGGATTTTAAAAAGAAAGTATAGCTCACATTTCTGCTCATGTCCTCTTTTTCTTCTGCAAATAGCATTTTCTGACGATTTGGCTGTGGGCTACAAAATAAGCAGGGTTAGGGTGCACACTCTTGTCATGTTTTTATAATTCACACTTCATACATGAGGACTGAAAACGGACTATATAAGACAAAATGTAGGGGCCTAAACATACAGATGGCATCCAGGTTTCTATTTTGTTTTCATCTAACCCAGATGAGGCAGTGGGCATTCTGAACCAGTGCTTGGGTTTGCTAAGGAGATTATTGAAGCGAATAAACAGACCCATTCCAGGCCAAAACAAAGTTGGTGTCATTGGATAGTGCTTCTGTCCACTTGGGGGGTTTGTTCAGTCTGCATTGGATAGAGTTGTACTCCCCCCAAAGGGAAGGCTTGTTATTTGCAGGTGCTTTTATATCCAGCACTGTCACTTGAGGCTCAGGTGGCGGCAATAGCAAGGAGTGCCTTTTACCAGCTTCACCTGATCCATCAACTATAACCCTACCTGGACAGATAGTTACCTGTACTCTGTTACCTGTGGCAGTTACCTGTACTCTGTTAATTTTCCAGTTGGATTACTGCAGTGTTTTAGATGTAGGCCTGCTTTGAAAACAGTTGATCCCAAACAGGGTAGCCAGCTTATTGGTGAGGACTGGTAAATAATCATCACATTACAACAGGGGCTCATAATCTGCACTGGTTTCCTGTCCATTTCTGGGCCCAGTTCAATATGTTGGTTATGACCTTTTGAAGACCTAAACAGCATATGACCCGGACCCTGAGATCTTCCTTGGAGGGTCTTCTCCAGGTCACTCCCCCCAACCTAATGAAGTGTGGTGGGTGGCTACTAAGGAGACGACCTTTTCAGTGGTGGCACCTCTGTTCCCAGAAACTCACCTGTTTTAGGTGGGATGCTTTAGGCCAATTTTAATTGGGTTTTTGCATCACCATCATCATTATTAGGGTTTTTAATTGTAAATTGTATTTTTCTTTTAATGTCTTCTATGTAAACTACCCAAAGAATTTGCTTGGATGTGATGTACAAAAACATAATAAATACATTAAATAAAAATAAATATTTTTGGACCTACCATGACCAGTCTCTAAGGACAGGTACGATCATGTCCATACTGATATTTATTTCATTTCTGTACTAATGGGAAGATGTACAATGAAGCGTATAGATTTTGAATAGGACTAGGAGTTTTTTGAAATGGAGACAGCTAATTAAGATCACATAATTTGAATAAACCAGATGTTAACTTTTTATCTGTACATGTAAAAATAATTTATTATGAGGAAAATGTGCTGCAAAAATGTGTTGATAAGGTCTTCTAAGTTAGTCATGCTGGCCACATGACCCCGAAAAGCTGTCTACGGACAAACTCCGGCTCCCTCAGCCTGAAAGCGGAGATGAGCTCTGCACCCCCTAGTTAAATTCGACTGAACTTAACCATCCAGGGTTCCTTTACCTTTACCTTTCACCTAGGTTAAAAAGTAATAAAGACAAAGCAAAACCATTATTTAGTAAACTATTGATGAGACCTTTGATGTTGGATCTAAATGAGTTTCTAAGAAGATCAGTGGGTGGTGGCAAAAATATTTGGCCAATTTGTATCAGCTCTATGGATGACAGCAGCTGAACTTCTTGCCTGATTTCAGCAGAGACTTTGGTTTAGTTTACACAACCATTGTGGTACATGACAAACGTGGGTTATTGTGGTTGTTCAAGGTTGCTCAGGGTATAATCCTCAGATCCTTGGTATGTCACCAATTTTAGGAGCATAGGAAACTGCCTTATACTGAGTCAGACCGTTGGTCTATTTAGCTCAGTATGCACTGACTGGCAGTGGCTGTCCAGGGTTTTAGAGGGACTGTGGCAGAACGTGTCTTGGCTGCCATTAAAGCACAGTGGAGCAACAGAGAAGCCGCCCTGATTGTGCTGCCTTACTATTCTGTTGTGGCCCTTTGGTTATGAGCAGGCCAGAAGGAGTACAGCTAAAATTCTTGCAGAAGTTGTTGAGGATTTTGGCTAATCTTTGCATGCAGTAAATATTTGACTCCTAAACACTGGCTATAGAAAGTAGGCAAATGGGTTTTCTAGTCAAGCCTACAGGTTTTTCAGATGCCTCTGAGCGCTGTCCTTAACTTTCCATGAAATAAATGACAAAAAATCTCAACAGCTCTTTTATATTCATCCCTTGGGATTATTTCCTTTTAGAAATTGTTGTTGATCTCTCAGGGTGGTATTTAAATAAGTTTTGCTCGGAGTTTATTTTTACGATCCACCTTATTTCCGTGATGGTAAGTAGCTGTAAACTGTTCTTAATATTGTGTTTTAATTGTTGGTAACCTGCCCTGGGACCTTAGCATGAAGGGCTGGTAATAAATTATGATAATAATAGACCCTCTGAAATGAACGGACCTAGCTTCATCATATTCATTAATTTCAGTGGGTCTACTCCTGAGTAAGACTTGGTTGAATCAGCTTGATTCCTGCATTGCAGGGGGTTGGATTAGATGACCCTTGGGTTCCCTTCCAACTCTACCATTCTGTGATTCAATGAATACTACGCAAAGAGTTAAAGCAAGCCGTGCATTATTATGGCGGAATATTCTGTTCATATAATTTATATGGAAGGGCAGTAAAACAGGCCATCAAAACATATCCCATAAAATCTGAGCTTCATGAGGGATACTTTATTCATCTGTGCGCTTACCGTAGTTGTTTCCCACTGTTATTACAGTGGAGCTGGGATAAATTTGATGATTCCCCAGTGCTCCAGAGAACATGTGGAGAAGATGCAGCTATAAATTATTAGATCAATTAAAATATTTGCAGTGGAGGTTAGGAAAGCTTACTTGTAGTTCAGTTACTTGCTTGAAAGCGAATCCAAAGCTTCAATTATTTTGCATGTGATGAGCAAGTTGAACAGTTGAGCAGGAAACAAAAGGCAGATTGACATTCCTGGGTTGCTTTCCTTTCTGTGATCTCTTTGCCTTTTTGAAACGATCAGTGTAACTGTGGGGCCATTTTGCACCTCCATTTGCTTAATTGTTTTATTAAAATATATACCACCTGTTATGTGAGTATCTCAAGATAGTATACAACGATATCATAGAATAAAACTTTTTTTAAAATACTAAAATGAATAGACAAGACAGTAGAAACATAATGAGAGCTGGCATTCGCAGCCAGAAAAATCCACGAGAAACCAAAACACGCATACAAATGCGTGTTTAAGCATGCACAGGAATTCCATAGTGTAGAAGTTATGTCCGTGTTGCATGCAGAAAATACTGGTTTCAAGCCCCCTGAAACCAGTAAGGTATTTTTTGGGAAGAGCCATAGCGGTGTTTTATTTTTTATTCATTCACGGAGCTGAAGGTGGCATGGTTCTCCCACTCCTCATTTAACCCCCCACAACAACCCTATGAGGTAGTTTAGGCTGAGAAGCGGTGACAGCCCCAAGACCACCCTGTGAGCTTCACGGCCAAGTGGGGAATTGAACCCCTGTCTCCCAGGTCCTAGGTCCATCACTAACCACTGTGCCACCACAGACTCCACACTGCTTTGCATATGATAGGTTCCAGGGGCATTCGCTGGCATCTCCAGGTGAGACTGGGAGAGACCCCTGCTGGGTAGTGTGGGCAGTACTGAACTATAGGGACCAATGGTTCGACTCAGTATAATTGCATCACTGTTACACACAGAGACACGTTTAAAGATATACACCTGGTGCATTTTCTCCCTAAGATTAGTTGCTGCGTGAAGCGCCCCCCCCCCAACTTTCATGAAAGTCTTCGCTTTCTGCAAAAGAGGTACTTGTTTCTTCCTGCTTCTTTCCCAGAGAGTGGAAGAGCTTCAAAGACGTTTTCTGGGAGGTACGTGTACCTTATTAAATGTATGAAGTGCACAAGTGGATGTTGTCTCCCTTTCATGTTTCTTTTGAAGCTTAGTCACATAGTCCTCCTAAGAAGCACTGCCCAAATGTAAGCCTTTGCAAGAAGAGCCCTGTGCTGCACAGAGTTTTGTGTTGCTTTTTAACTTTGAAAGGGGGGGGGTTTCTACTCAGCCACATATAATATGGCAAGCGCAATACCCCCCCCCCCCCATTTTTTTTGACAGCGTCGTTCTCCTGCGCTTCTTTGCAGGCCAGTTCGATTCACTCCCCTCCTCCTTGGAATTGCTAAGAAAGCTGGTGTTGGCAGAGGGAATATTCGCTCAGCATTGCCTGACCTTAGACTTCCTAGGAGCAGCCAAAATAGCGGAGATATATGCCAAGCCTCTGTCTCATACCTTTCCCTTAAAACCTTTCTTGCAATTTATGTCTGCTTATATTTTCTATGCCATAAATCTGCTGGCAGCTCTTATTTGGAAAATGTATTGGGCTCATTTGTTTGTTTGGATAACTTCGTAGCGCTCAATTAGTGGAGCCACCACTTAATATATTTCCAATTACAGTTTCCTTGGTGCTGTTGCAGGTTTTTGTTGTCTGGTTTTGCTTTCTAATAAAGTCGCTTTATGGAACTGTTTACGAGCGTTCATACAGAATGAGATGAAAATGGAAATCTGAGATATTTGAATAGATTAGCATAATTTAGGGGTGAGCTCCCGTTGCTCGGTCCCTGCTCCTGCCAACCTAGCAGTTTGAAAGCACGCCAAAGTGCAAGTAGATAAATAGGTACCGCTCCGGCGGGAAGGTAAATGGCGTTTCCGTGTGCTGCTCTGGTTCGCCAGAAGTGTCTTAGTCATGCTGGCCACATGACCCGGAAGCTGTCTGTGGACAAACACCGGCTCCCTCGGCCAGTAAAGCAAGATGAGTGCTGCAACCCCAGAGTCGTCTGCAACTGGACCTAATGGTCAGGGGTACCTTTACCTTTATTCAAGTTGCTAATGTAAGAAATCATTTGCGGGTTGATGAAGAGTAATTTTTATTGTGCTTCTGTGCCCAGATTCCTCAAGAAATAATGTGTTGCGTGACTTGTGCTGACAAAATTTCAGTGGTGTAATTGTTTGAAGAAGTGCCCTCCTCCCTGGACTGCCATTTCCTTGCAATCCCATTCTAACTGGTCACCGTATAGCAGGAGTGGGCCACCTCTGGCCCTCCATTGGTTTCTTCAGTACAACATAATGACCCTACAGGAGCAGTGTGCATTAAAGACACCTCCCAATTTACATGGGGGTTACATTCTGAGGTTCCACATGTTTACGTGAAATCACGTATTTTTGAAACGCCAATGGAAAAGCCTGCAAACACTTTCCAAACCTCTGGAAATCCTTGAAATACCCAGCAGCTCTTACCAGGCACCAAACTCCACCACAATTGCTCTCTCCAAACATCCTTGCTCAAACTCCAGCTCTCTACAGGCCTCAATGGTCAATGCAAGGGCGTCCATTGGTTGGCGTGCATGGTTACGCGTCATTTGTTCGTTGCCTGCACTTCACTTAGTTCAAAATATTGTAAGCCAACCCTGCTGTGTTTGGGAACTTTGCTGCCCTTTCTGCAAGGACTTTGCCCCTCAGGTTCTGCCCTGATGGTACCACTGGTTAGAAAATGAACTGAAGCTCATAGCTACCTCTTTGGAGAGCACAGTCCTCATATTGTCCTTGTGAACACCTGCCTGCAAGACATCCGCTGTTATTTGTACGCATCTTTTTACAAGGACCATCTCTATTAATACCATTTTACTGTTAAGACCAGCGGTGGTAGTGAAAGAGTGTGATTTGTCCAAGGCTTATTATGGCAGAGGTTGAACAGGATTGCAAGGTTACTTTCAGAAGAAGTTCCAACTCTACATCCTCTGGACCACAGAATCTCTGATCCCGCTTCTGCCACTACTTTTAAATCTTTTAGAAGGTCTTGTGAGTGGTTCCAGATTACTTAAAAAAAAAATCCCCTATACAGTTAGCACCTTTTAAATACAGCCGTGTTATTTAAAAATAATTTGTGTTACTTCTGTTTGGATAACATTTTTTTAGAGTTTATGAGCTATTTTGATTGTGACGCCATCAATTAATAAAATTCACACATCTTAACACCAATTTTGCACTAAGGTTCAAATTTTCCTCATGGGCAAAATCCATTTGAGTAAAGCCGAGAAAGATAATGAAATTTTATGTTAGCAGTATTAAATACTTAATTGCCTTACAGCTGAGTTTTCATAAGTGACCTGAAACAAACTGAACTGCATAAGAAAATTATATGCTGATGGAACACAAAAAAATAAATAAATATGGAAGTATAGGGTAGAAGAAAATGTCATTAACATTTCACCTAAATACTGGCATGACGCTATGCTAAAATGCATCCTGAATTTGCATTTCTTTGTCATGATTAATAAATACATTAGGACAGTACTCTCAGTCCAAATCACATCCCTACATTCAGCCTCCTCCATGAAAGAATTAAACTGAAGAGGATAACACACATTTTACTATTTCATCCAAATCCCTAATTATGTACTCCATTAGTATATTGATGTATAAATCCAAATTTTCACAGCATGAGTTTAACTCTTCCAATTTTGTTGTTGTGTTCAGTGTGTTCATTAAAAACACCCAAAGGCAATCCATATAACAGTCTTTTGTTAGATAAATGGACATTTCTTGTTCAGTAATATGAACGGTATGTTCTAAACAATTCTAGTGCTGGTTCTAAAGGGGGGAAATTGCAAAGTTGATAAATGCTTGCTCAATTTGGGTTTTTGTATTCCTGTCCATGTCTGTAAATCTTGCAGTGTTCGGATAACTACCCGGTGGGCTTCATCTTCACCATCATTGAAACTATCGCATCGCTAGCTGGTTTTGGATTTTTCAGTCATGGTGCCATGGCTTTGGAATGTACACTTGGCACCTACTTTACAATATTTGTGGTGCCAGGCTTTTTATTTACCCAGGCATTTTAATTTCTATAATCCTTCTGTCTTCCTTTTTAATTTTGCTCCACTGGTGTTGATTATGGTTGTTAACAATGGTTTGTGTATATTGTATGGCATTATTTATTTATTCTGACATTCATATCCTGTCTTTTCTTCAAGGACACCTGCTTCTCCCCCTAAAAAAAATCTTTTCCTCACAACAACCATGTGAGGTAGATCCAGTTGAGAGATAGTGACTGACCCAAGGTCATCCAGTGGAGTTCATGTCTGAGAGTGAGGGTTTGACCCCTGATTTCCCATGTCCTAGTCCTATACTTTAACCACTAACATTGTTCTACACTACCCTGAAATAATGTTTAATGAACAGTAGTATGGAATTCATTTATTTCTGAAGTGAATGAAATACAGGGAAATGCCAAAGCCATCAATGAGTTATTATTTTTCTGGTTAAAAGGCATATCCGTTTCAGAGCTTGGCCTGTCGGCATCCGGGGGTCGAACAGCCAGCTGGCTAGCCCCCTAGGCGTGGGCACGCTGGAAGATCCCTCGACCTCTGGTGCGACATAAATCAGTGACCCAAGTCTACGGACATGGGCACACTATTTAGCAGAGCAGACTGCGCAACACAAACAGGCTTGAGGCTTGTGAAGACATACCAGCAACTATGGATTTATTGATCATAAATCAGAACAAAGAAACACGTCGTCTCTCTCCTTCCGTCTCTTCCGAGAGAGAGACATAAAAGCAAAAGCTATACACAACGGAAGATCCCAGCAATCTGTGCTGGTATGTAAACAGACATGTGATATGTAACAATCTCACACACCTGCAACTTAAGATAGAATGGGACTTTCCAACATG
Organism: Lacerta agilis; assembly: GCF_009819535.1. Lineage (NCBI taxonomy): Eukaryota > Metazoa > Chordata > Lepidosauria > Squamata > Lacertidae > Lacerta > Lacerta agilis. The sequence goes on from NC_046315.1 coordinate 63,844,166, forward strand.
GCCTAGCGTTGAGACAGTTTCCAGCTGAGTTCCAGTTTGGATGTAGGTACATGGCTCCCAAAGGCCAGACATGCTGGCTGCATACACATCACACATTTAACATACATGACTTTTCCGCCTCCCCAATCCTGGGAACTGTAGTTTGCTAAGGGTGCTTGCAATTGTACTTCTATTAGAGGTAAACTACAGTTCCCTGGATTCTTTAAAAGAAGCATGTGATTTGAATATGCTTTAAATAGATGATGTGCATGATGCAGTCATAGTCATGGAGGGCACCTGATTATTTAGACAATGATCAAAATAGCCAGATACGGTCAGAGACAGGCTGGAGAAATTCATTCAAAAGGCACAGCCTGGGATTGCAATCTAGAGCTTTAAAATGGGTCAGAATTCATGTTTGCTGTTCCGTAGTTTAGCAAACTGGACAGTTCCACTGGAGTTATCCTCTTGTCTCCTGTCTGCAGATAATGCGTCCAGCTTCTGTTGTTGGCTCTCAATACAGATGCTCCCCGAATCTTCCTTGAAAACTGACCTACTTTTAAGCCTAATAATATTTCTTCTGTCAGACACATTGTGTTTTTTTCTGCCAGCAACCAGAAAGAAGCCTTCAGGCCCACCCAGAAACTTACAACAATGCTCCACTTTCTTGCACAGGGCTAGTTTAGTTAAGAGGACGTTGCTTAGTCCTTCCTTGGGCGGATCCTTCTCTAAGAAATGAAGCCACGCTCTAAGCATCCCAAACACCAAATTTCTAAATGGGCAGTTTACTGCTCCCTAACCCAACTCCTGTGGTTCAGTTGGAAAATGCCAGACAAGCCTATCAATGGTTACTAGCCACAATGGTTATGCTCTGCCTCCACCCACTGTCAGAGGCGGAGATGCTTCTGAATTCAAATTGCTGGAAACCACTGGAGGGGAAGATGCTCTTGTGCTCAAGACCTGCTTTCCAGTTTCTCAGAGGCATCCTGGTGGCCACTGTGAGAACTGGATGCTGGACTAGATGAGCCATTGGCCTGCTCTAGCAGGCTCTTTTCATACTCTTAAATTTTGTATTTCCTCCCAGTATGCGAACGGAGCCCTCCTAAGGCTGGCTTGTATGCAGTACAGGGCTTCTGCCACTAGATAGCGCCTACTCACACAGTTTATTTTCTCAGAGTGTTACTTACAAGCCCTGCAGAATTTCCGTGATTCACCCCCCCCCCCCAAAAGTATACAGTTTGGGCTCTGACACTCAACATAATCAAAGTCTGGAAAACGGCAGAGATGACCACAAACGGACGATCCTTTAAGTGTCATTGTTCAAGAGGAGGTGTAAAATCAGAGCTGAAATCAGATTTACCCAAAATGTGCAGCTGGAGGAGGATTTCCTTTTGAATATCTTTTCAGGATTTCCCATAGTTTGCACACGCGCACACACACACACACCCCCACACACAAAACCTGCGCAAAGAGTCCAAGCCTAAAGGTTCCAACTATATAGCCATCAATCAGATTGTTTTCATGCTGAATAAGACCATTAAAATGGTACTGCTATAAAATACTTGCTTCATTGCCAAAAACCGTAATAGCCTTTTAAAAAATGGTATGGCACAATGCCCACTTCAAATTGAAATCACGTGCCTCACTGGACAAAAGTGCTTTGAAAAGCCATATCCAAATTCAAGCTGTCATTCGTCTTAGAAAGGTTATTGTGAGTTGCAAATACTCTTCCCAGTATTGCTGGGAATTTGGGTACACTGGTGTCCCCCCCCTTCCTCCTAGTAGTCTTGCAATGTTGCAGCACCCAACAGCCTGGTCACTCTTATTTTTAGCCTTCATTTTAGTACAGGGATAGCCTAACTTCTGTTGCCTATGCTCTGGTAATCTCTAGGTTACCGGTAGATTACTGCAACACATTATACATGGGATTGCTTCTGAAGATACGTAGTTTGGAAACTTCAGCTGGTGCAGAATTTTGTGGCCAAGTTGCTCACTGGGGCAAGACAGGTTGAGCACCTTAGAGCAATCCTGTCCCAACTGCAGTGGTTGCCAATTAGTTTCTGGGCCTAAATCAAAGTGCTGGTTTTGACCTATAAAGACTTAAATGGCTTAGGACCACCATACCTCAAGGACCACTTCTCCCCATATGAACTGACCCAGACCCAGCAATCATCATCTGAGGCCCTTTCTCATGTGCCTTCTCTGTGAGAGGTCTGGAAGACAGGAACACGAGAACAGGCCTTTTCTGTAGTGGCTCCTTGTTTGTGGAATGCTCTCCCCAGGGAGGCTCACATGGCACCTTCATTACATAGCTTTAGATGCTAGGCAAAAACCTTCCTCTTCTGCCAAGCCTTTGACTAATTAAACAATCTATGGCCTTTTAAACGCTGGGGGGGGGGGTATTGTTTTGTTCGTTACTATGTTATGTACTTTTGTGTTTTTATATTATAAACTGCCCTGTGATCCTTGGATAAAGGATCTTTGGATTATTATTATTATTTTTAAAAAGATACAGAAACACATGAATTCTTAAATAGTAACAATGGCTCATCCCTTTAGCCAGGTATGAGTGAAAGGTTTTTGGTGTTTGTTTGTTTTGCATAAAATGTATTTTTAAAGTGTGATTTCTAAAACCGTGTACACCTTGTTGCCGTTCTTGTTTTCTTTCAACTTTTACTTTTTCTCTGTTGTGCAATTTTTATGTCCCATTCCTACATCATCCTTCTCGTAATGCTCATTACCAATAGTCCACCTTGTTAAAATCTAAGTGTACAGTAGGTTTGGGAGAGTTAAGAATAGATTCCATTATCCAAAGGCCCACAGAGATCCATGTAAATAAGACTTCTGTGGACCTTTGGATAATGGAATCTATTCTTGATTCTCCCAAACCTACTATACAGTTAGATTTTAACAAGGTGGACTATTGGAAATGAGCCTTCATACTATATGTGTGCCTCTACTTCTACTGTGTAAAATGCATTCTTTCACCTCTCTGCATCGCACCATAATTCTTCCAATGAATTACCAAGTCTTCAGGGGTGGAATATTATTTTAGTTGACAGAAACATCAGTACAAATACCTGGAACTTTTAACAACCAAAAATAATATTTTGAGCAAATGGTTGGATTTAGGCTTACAGAACAATCCTAACACCCAATCTGCACTGCTGGAGGGGGTTAGCACTAGGGGGTTAGGGCATAGGTTCCATCAGTCTCTATCAGCACATGGGATGGGGGACTCCATTGCCGCAGAGGACCCTGCTGTACCCACTGAAACCTTCGTTGGGCGTACACAACTGTTGTAAGTGTGCCTTCAGGCAGTAGTTATCAGAAGACCCTGAAATGGGTCATTACATTATAGGGGCATGGTAGGGACAGAGCTGGCGATGGGTCTGCAAGATCTAAAGCTGGCCCATTTCCTGGACAGGAGACCCAATATTGTTCCCTCTGTCAGCCTGAAATTGGTGCAGTAAACAAAGCTCCCTCCCCTCACTCCCATTTTCTGTTGGCAAGAGTTGGCAGGGCTGCAGGTGAAGAAGAAAATCTGTACCTCCCTGGCTGGGATTGCTTTCTATGTCATGCCCACTGTAGTCAACAAAACTGCTATTGATTTTAGTGGGTTTGTCATAAGCACAACTAAACCTGGATCTCACAAACCCCATGGATTTAAGTTTTGTTAAAGGCAAAGCTCACCAGCCTTGTCGCAAATGTTTCTGACAGGGCCGGCGCTAAAACTAGGCAGTCACCTCTGGCGCTGGATGTTAGGGAATGGCAGTGAGATGTTGGAAGACAGAGCTGTGTGCGACACATTGCCTACCCGGCACCTGCTAAACTAGCCAACTGCCCTCAGAAGTGGTGGAGGACGAGGTCTCTCCAGGGCTGAAGTAATATCCAATTGCCAGTTGAATGAGGTCCTAGTGCTGATGCCAACATCTTCAGGCAGGAAAATGGGTTACATAGCCCTGTGCACTGAGAAGAAGTAATGAGACACATTGCAGGGATAACCGTGGTGTCAAAGCGAGAGACCACTGGCCCTCCTGTCTTCTGCTGGGTTGTTGCCCCAGCTGGTTATAGACCCCAACTTTTACCAGATGCTACAGCAATATGTGTTGCGAGCCTTCATCAGATGGCTTTAATTCTCTTCTGCAGAGGGCAGGGTAAGAGAGCCAATCCCTGTGTCTTCCTCTTCAGGAGTGACTCTGGGTAGGAGGGCAAATGAAGACAGAAGACAGAATATGGAAGGAAGGTAACTACTTAAACATTGCAAAGTTATGGACCTGGTGGGATAACCTCTTGTGCTGGCTAGAGAATGGGGTTGTGCTGGAAGAGTATAAACCCAGCAGGAGTTGAGAACCAATCCTGCTGTGGAGAGCAATGCTGAGTGAAGATCTGATGCCAGAGGCAGAGGTCTTCAGCTGATGCCTTCAATCTGCCAAGGTAATTGGTGGGAACAAATGACTGTTTAGAAAACAGAAAAGGTCCTTGGTTCAAGATGGGGCGGCCATGTTTGATTGTATATAATGGAGCACTTGGGCATGCATTCTTTTCCACACAATAGCTGTTGGTCTGAACTCAAGTGAAGCATGTTTACAGAAAAAGCAGTCTTTGTTGTGTTCTCTCCCATGATTCACACATGTTTTTATTTACAGTATTTTGAGGATCACTTCAAAATTGGTTTGGACTGGATTTCTACCGTTGGAATATACAGTACAACTTAGGAATGAAACCACTGATCATTTAACAGTGTTGCAGAACACAAATATAATTGTATCTGTGGTAGTTAATTTATTGGAATTGTGAAATATAACAGCCAAGGGCTTGTTGTGTAGGAGCAAGTATATGCAAAATAACTAAGAGAGCACTCTGCTGGTGGGGTAGCGCCTGTTAAGGATAGATGTATGGGACCTAAGAAATGAAAAGAAAAAAAACCTTGTTCAAAGGGACTTGGAAATGCTTTTCTCCTCAAAGTACCTGCTGTGCCATGTAATGACAAAATGAGGCTTAATATATTTAATGAGATATCCAGAATCAATAGCTTTGCAAGGATGGTGCCCTTAATAATGATTCCTCCCCCTTTCTTAGTTGAGTTAATAGCAGCCTTTTGCTTTTGACAACTCCAGCTGTGAGAAGTGAAGTGTCACACATTAGTGGCGCATCTTGCCTAAGAATGCTAAATGTTTCAGGGCAATCAATTAGCAGTCAATTAGCCTGAAGTTTACAAGTACGGTATAATGTTTTGCCTTCAAAGCTCTCGAAAAAATTGGTGTACAACCCGCAAAGTTGGGAAATAATCATCATGTCACAAGTTTTCAAGCTGTTAATTCTGGGGAACCAGACTGCTCATAGTTTGGGCTGATTCATACAAGACCCATCACTGAGACGTGTACACATGGAAACTCACGGCACTGGATCCAGATATAACATTTTGTGAATTTCTGGAAAGGGCTCCGAATGCACCATTTCAATAGTGGTGTTCCTTGTGCACAGTTGAATGGATGGATTCAGCTGCACAGGGGATATCCTTATATGCCAATGGGGCAGCATTGGGATTCCAAGTATAATATAGTTCGTTGGGAATATTAACTTTAAATGACCTACATTTCAGAGTGTAGACACACCAACCCTAAGTGGTTTTCATTATCTTACATAGTGCATCTTTCTCGGCACAGAAGGCAAGTGAAGGGACCAGAAGACCACTTCTGAAAGCCTGGGGGCAGGAAGGCAGAAATAGCTCCCCCTTCCTTATAGATTAGAACACACATGATTACTATATCTATGTTTATCAATGTAACCACAACAAATACTCTTAAAATCCACTGCCTTCTAACAATTCAGTATTGACTGTATCCAAGAGAAGACCTTTGAGCCCTAACCTTGCTACCACCCCACCTGTACATGTAACGGTGTTCCTACAGTAGACATTACAAATTGTACATAGTTCATTAGATCACTGTCAAATATGCAGAGGCTTCAGGCAAGTAAGAGGGGCCTTCTGACTCTGTCTACTTTGTTCAGAGTATTGGTTGCACAACCACCTGCTTAGGATGAAGTTCACCCTTCACAATATTTGTGAGATGTTAGCAGTTATTGCTCGATAATCACCTTAGCGTGTGTGCTATTATAACAGCTCACTGGCTCAAGCAAATGCTTATGGAATGGGGGTGAAGCTGGAAGATGGTGAGCAGTAATGGTCCGTGAGTGTACTGATGTACAGGTTCGATACTGCAGCCTTCCCTCAGTCTCAGAAAGACGTAATATGGGTAGAGACTCACTAGCGCTAAGACAAAGGATACTCTGTCAGTATAAAGGCTTTGTCACAGACTGGGCGGAGAGGGTTCTTTTACTACTAAGTAAGCACAAGTTTAGGTTAAACCGCAGAGCCTAGGGCTTGCCGATCAGAAGATCGGCGGTTCGAATCCCCGCAACGGGGTGAGCTCCCATTGTTCGGTCCCAGCTCCTGCCAACCTAGCAGTTCGAAAGCACGTCAAGGTGCAAGTAGTTAAATAGGTACTGCTCTGGTGGGAAGGTAAACGCCGTTTCTGTGCGTTCTTCTCGTTCGCCAAAAGCTGCTTAGTCATGCTGGCCACATGACCCGGAAGCTGTACGCCGGCTCCCTCGGCCAGTAAAGTGAGATGAGCGCCGCAACCCCAGAGTCATTTGTGACTGGACCTAATGGTCAGGGGTCCCATTACCTTTAAGCACAAGTAGACCTCAGGCATTTGGAGTGCTGGACAGGGTCTTTGAGTCAGAGGGCACAAGCATCAGTCACATACTAGGACATGGTCACTTTCCATTTGAGCACTGTTGGTAATTATTCTTTTACTGTTTAGCTGAGGGACTCTAGTGCAACTCTCAAAACAAGTTGCTACTTTTTAATGCTCCTTTTCAATCACTTAATAAAATAAAATAAACTCCACATTTTGTTGCTGGAAGCACTTATTGTGACTGAGCACCCTTTTGGCTTTTAATGGTTCGTTTGTACTGGATGAAAACAGAAATGGAAATACACCAGATGAAAATGAAAATGTACGAGGGGGGTTGGATTAAAACAAAGATGTATTCCAAGCACGTTTCTTTGGCCGTTCAGGGAAAATATGGGGGCAGATGATTTTGGCTTGCAATATCTCCAATGCTGCCAAGTCAAAATAAGTTCTACTGGTTTATATTCCAAACTGTAAGCCTCCAACTCCAATTTATATTCAATAGTGCTGTAAAATGCAGTATTTGCATGATAACTCTCTGGAATGTCATACTGTGGTGAGAAAAAAAGGATGGGTGTAGTTTTCTCGAAATATAAACAGCTGTTGGACCTAAATGAGGAAACAGGCAAGGAGTAGAGCCTAACATTTCAGGAAAATGTTGGGGTTCAGAACGACTTACCTACTTAACTCCAATTCCACAAGAAAGGGTTGACATGTGTGCATGCCTGGTGGACTTATCATGTTGCCAGGGGACCCTGGCAGCAGAAAGCAACATGTAGGCAGCAGAGAGCAGCATGACAGCTGGCCATGGGTGGGAGGTGGACAGGCTGAAGAGAGGCCAGCTGTTTTCCTCTCTTAGCCTGGGGCCTAAAATGAGGGAGAGGGGGAGCTTGATAAATCATGTGTGTGTGTGTGTCAGAAACATGTTACAGTTTTCCATATAGAAGGTATGTTGTGTGTACATAGAGGCTCACAGCTCTATGAGTGTCTATCTAGAGTCTGAAATGGTCCAGACATGGCACTTTTGAGAGCAAATGATGTTTGGCTCCCTTCGCTACAAAACTTAGGCCAGTGATATTCCAACGTAGCCTGTGAAATCACTTTCAAAGTCCACAGGATTTAGAACCATAGGATTAATCTGATTTATTAATCACTTCAATTAGGATAGTGTCCCTCTGGGTTTTTAATGATTATTCTGCGCATTAGATGTCATATATGGAAGTTAGATCACCTTTGTGCACATTTTTTATTACACAAGGTAAAGAGTAGCTTAGATTACAATTCTATACACGGTTTGGCTACTTAAATCCCATTGAAAGCCAGTGGGATGTAAGCAGTCTAACTGCTCGCAGAATTGCAGCTGAAGAAACAGAAGTACAGGGAAGGGCTGAAGCTTAGTGGTAGATATCTGACTTGCATCCAGAAGGTCCCATGTTCAATTCCCAGCATCTCCAGATATACCTGGGAATGTTCCTTTCCTGAAACTCTGGAGAGTCACTACCAGTCAGTGTAGACAGTACTGGGCTAGGTAAGGTAAAGGACCCCTGGACAGTTAAGTCCAGTCAAAGGTGACTCTGGGGTACAGCACTCGTCTTGATTTTCAGGCCAAGGGAGCCGGTGTTTGTGCACAGACAGCTTTCAGGTCATGTGGTTAGCATGACTAAACTGCTTCTGGCACACGGAGGACTGTGACGAGTGCCGGAGCACACAGAAACACCATTTACCTTCCCGCCACAGCAGTACCTATTTATCTACTTGCACTGGTATGCTTTCAAACTGCTAGGTTGGCAAGAACTGGGACAGAGCAACGGGAGCTCACTCCGTTGTGGGGATTCGAACTGCCGACCTTCTGATCAGGAAGCCCAAGAGTCTCAGTGGTTTAGACTCACATCCCTACTGAGCTAGATAGACCAATGGTTTGACACAGTATGTGAGAGCTTCCTGAATACAATTTGTAACGATGGAGAAATTACTATTCAATGTGGTGGAAAAAAATCAAAGCTGTACTGGATATGCTAGTCTGGAGCTTCCCTTTATGGGCATTTAAATACTAAATGCTGATAAAATTGCACAGTTCCTGCATGAGGTGCCTAACATGGAAAGTCGAAATTGTGGTGCCACAAAGGATAAAGTTTTTAATGACCACTTCTCATAATTTGTCCATTAGTTGGACACCTAATTTAAGGGTTTTTAATTATCACAGTAAATGGTTATATGTTATGATTCCCCCTTCATCCCCCCCTAATTTAGCACTAATAGTTTAGATTTATCAAGTTTATTGTTTGGGAGTACCCCCCCCCCCAAATAAAAGTGGTTGGTATTACTATGTTTAGTATTAAATTTGTGTCCTTCATGTTATAGATGGGCAGAATAAAAATACTGACATGAATGCATAAGCATTCATTTTAGCTCTGTTTACAGCCCCTTAAAAAAACAACAATTTGCTTTGCACATATTACTTTTGTGTAGCTCACAGCATGAAATCTGCCATGGTAAGCCATATTTTTGGCATTTCCAGAAAGGCCTGAAAAGTGGTGTAGTGGTTAAGAGCAGTAGACTTGTAATCTGGTGAACTGGGTTTGCGTCTCCACTCCTCCACATGCAGCTGCTGGGTGACCTTGGGCTAGTCACACATCTTTGAAGTCTCTCAGCCCCACTCACCTCACAGAGTGTTTGTTGTGGGGGAGGAAGGAAAAGGAGAATGTTAGCCGCTTTGAGACTCCTTCAGATAGTGATAAAGTGGGATATCAAATCCAAACTCTTCTCTTCTTCTCCTCACAAGAGGCAGTGATAGCCACCAGCTTTGATGCCTTTAAAGAAGGGTTAGATAAATTCACGGCAGATAAGGATATCGACAGCTGCCAGCCCTCACGGATATTTTCTCCCTCCACAGTCAGAGGCAGTCATGCTTCTGAATACCATTGCTGGAAACCACAGATGTGGAGAGTGCTGTGGCTGTTGCTCATGTGCTGCTTGCAGGCTTTCCATAGGCATCTGGTTGGCCACTGTGAGAACAGGAAGGTGGACTAGATGGGCCTAAGAAACATATTTGCAATGGACTCACGGACAGTTTGCTTTCAGCCTCAGTTTCTCATTTGTAAAATGAGGATAATGGTGACCTATTGTGAGCATAAACAAACTAATAACTGCATATAATCCGTATAACCAGTGTTCCCCCCCCGGGGGGGATACACAAGTGTACTCAGTGCCGGCACCTTTATTTTCTACAAGAAAAGCCCTGGTTAAAAGTGCGGCACTTACTGAAGCTACTTCATGGTGAGTATGAGCACCTTTATTTTCTGGAAGAAAAGCGCTGTGTATAACCCCATACTTTGAGATCTGCAGATGGAATCTTCTTATCTTTCTTTACCACAGCTAGAATTCTTTTTTTTTTGGGGGGGGGGGGTAGTTCTGTGTTGCTTCCACTCTGGAACTCCTTGCCAAGAAAGATTCAGCAAAGCCCTATATTCCATACAGCTTTTGTTGCCAGCTTACAGCAAAGTGGTGGTTCATTATTGGTGGCCTTTGCTATAAGACTTATGAGAACCTGGAGTGTGGAGAATTGGGTCCCTACGTGGTTTCCCTTTTAGCTAATTGTTAGGACAGTCATTTATACATGAAATATATTCATAACAAAGGTAGCTTAATTATTAATTTCAGTAGCTTGCCAGAGGTTATTATGCACTGGCAATTACTTACACGCAAGACTGCTAACGATATTACATATCATATGTAATTTCTCAGCAAAGTATTTGAAGCGATCAACCAAAGTCATAATTTTTACTCACAACAGTTTCTGCATACTGATAAGTATTTCTCGCCACAGATACTGCTGATGAAATCCAGGGTTTGGTGCTCTGTTTCTGAGCTAATCAAATGAAAAGTATGTGATAGGTCTGGGCAATTTTGTGACCTTTACACAAGAGCCCCATCCCGTAACGCTTGAGGTTTGAGTTGATGTGAAATCACCTTTGGAAGGTCATTTTTAGGGGGGGGGTAGTATTTTCCTGGCGAATGCCATGGAGGCTCTCAAATATTTCCAGTCAGGCAGCAGATTTATTTATTTATTTGGAGGGATTTATATGCTGCCTTTCAGCAAAAGGCTCCCAGACGTGCACTTCAAAGCAGTACAAATAGATGAAACAAAAATACAAACTAAAAAAGCGGCAGACCAAAGGCAGATAATAAAACCCAACAGAAGTTGTCACACACTAAAACCAGCTTCTGGATATACCAAAATGACTGGATAAACAACAACAACAACAACAACAATTAACAGCAGTCATCATCAGCTTCACCTGCCATGGAAATGTCATCAGTATTGGTGCCAGGAGTTTGTTTCTTTTGTGAAAGCATTTAAGCACAAGGTGTGACAACTGAGAAGACCCCTTCTCAAGTCCTTGCCCACCTCTCTGACAGAGGGCCTCTTACCACGAGTGCAAGGTACAGGTAGGCGAATGTGGTTGAAGCAGACGTGGCTGAGGGGAGGTGCTGAGCACTAGGTCCCCCCTAGCCATCCTTTTTATTGCATGTTGATTCTGATTTGTGCTCATGATGCAATCGGGGTGGTCTTATGTCACCCCACCTTTAATACAATTTGCACCTGGTAAGTCCTGCTGCTTCATGTCCTATCAGTGCATACCCTATAACTTCCTGCTGAAATTCCCTAATTTTTCAATAATGATTTTTATTTGCATACTTTAAGGTTTCCACACACAATTCCAACAACTCAAATACGACAAACAACCGTCAAAGAGAAAGAAGAAGAAGAAAAAAAAAGACCCCGACCCTTCAATAAAAATAAAGTTATTTACAATGAAGTTATATTTGTCCATGTCTTATTTTTGCACTGTATCTTATTGGTATATCGCCTATTAAACACTACCAAGATCGTAAAGTAATACATAATCTGAGTTATAATAACAACAATATTAATAATAACGATATTAATATTGATATTGAAAAATAAGGGGAAGAAAAAAAAAAGGAAAAAGTTAATACAAAATTAAAAATTCCAAAAAAGAAAAAAAAGAAAAAAAAACCTAAAAAACTAAAAAAACTTTCCAGACATGATTTCCGACTTCCTGACAAACCCTTTAGCTTAAACAAAGGTTAATATGAATGCTTACAAACCCTTACTATCCCTTATACCACTTCTCAACTACATTCTTAAATATATCCTTGCTCCTCATTCTTTCAACGACCTCTTTCTGTACCCTTCATCCCTCGAATGCTGGCATGGTAGAAAGACTCTTATTGTGATGGCCTGGGAGTCAGACTCTGATGCTGAACCTGAGGGATCCCAGCCTGCACAGGATTCCCCGCCTCCAGAACCAGCTGAGCCGGGGCCAGGGCTTGAGCCTGAAGGATCCCCACCTGTGCTGGATCCCCAGGTGCAGGCATCAGCAGAGTCTGCTCTGGCTCCTGATGGGAGGGAGGACCCATTGCCTGCAGGTGCTCCACTCCCAGCCTCTTCAGAGGAAGCTGAGGCATCCCCTGGGTCCAGTAACCCACCAGCCTCTCCTGAGCTACAGAGGCTCAGGGCAGAGAGGCGAAGGGAGTTAAGTGTCTGCAGGAGGAGTGCTCGCCTCCAGGCCCGGAGGAGAGGCGAGTCTCCAGAGGATCGGGGCGGCCCTAAGCATAGGGCCAGATAAAAGCCAGCCAGACCCAGCCCAAGTTGCGTGAGCAACATAGTTGCAAGCGTGTGCTCAACCTGCAACCTTGTGCCTGAACCTGCCTTGGACCTTGACCTGCTCCCTGCCTCGCTCCCCGCCGGACTGACCTCCTTTGGACCCCTAGACCCAGGACTGGACTTGGACCTCGCTTCATGGACAAACCCTTGGGGCCAGCACAGTTTGCTCACGCCACACCCGCACTCCCCCTTCGCTGGGGTGCGTTCGGGAGGAACTAATAGCCATGGCTGACCAGGCGGCTGCGCTGGTGGCATTGGCCCAGGAGAACCAGGCCTTGACCCACACCGTGCAGCAGCTAAGCAATGTGGTTACGGCGCTTCAGCAGCGTTTGGATGCCTTACCGGCTCCTGGGGCCGCCGCCCCAGCTCCTGGCAAGTACCCCGTGGCCCTGCCAGAGAAATTTGATGGGTCCCCAGCCAGCTTTCCCATGTTTCTCGCCCAGGCCAAGCTGTATATTCAGGGGCGAGCTCGGGATTTCCCCGACGACCGCACCAAGGTGCACTTCCTGATCAGCTTGCTGAAGGACCAGGCGGCCAAGTGGGCGTTGCCGCTGCTCCGGCAAGACTCCCCCTTGCTGACAGACTATACGGGGTTTTGCAATCTTCTGGAAACCACGTTTGCCAACCCTCAGAAGGGGAGTCAAGCCAATCGGGCAATTCGGCGGTTGAAACAGGGCAAGTCCACAGTGGCCATCTACGCCACAGAATTTCGGCTGCTGGCGCAGGACTTGACCTGGAACGACTCTGCACTGCGGGACCAGTATCTCGAGGGACTTTCAGACGAGGTACTGGATCAGCTGGCCACGTTGGATCGCCCTGCCACACTGGATGCCCTCATCCAACGGAGTCTGCAGATAGATGATCGGTTGGAGGACCGTCGCCAGGCCCGGGGCCGCCGGCACTCCGGGCTCCCAGCGCCGGTGCTTCCCTGCAGTTCCGTGGCCAGAGCTGAGTCATTGGAGGAGCCGATGCAGCTCGGGGCAGCGCGGCCTCGCCTCTCCCCCTCGGAAAAGACTCGGCGTCGGGAGGGGAACCTGTGTCTCTACTGCGGTGGGAGTGGACACTACGCCCGAACCTGCCCTGAGAAACGCCAGCCGCAGGTGAAACGGCCAACCCCAGTAGCCGATGGCCCAGGCTACCTGGGGCCCCAAGCATCGCATGATGGGCCCTCACCAGTGGAATTGCAACACCTCATGATACCGGTGCGTCTATACCCCCCCGGTGGGCCCTGGATTCTCACCCACGCTCTGGTGGATTCGGGGGCAACCCGCTCCTATATGGACTCTGCCTTCGCCACTCAGCATCAGGTGCCGCTTCAGAACAAGCCGGAACCAGTACAGGTGGAGGCAATTGACGGACGGCTCCTACGCTCGGGCGCGGTTACTCGGGAGACCCAGCCCTTGGTCCTGTGCTACCAGCAGCACCGGGAGGTGCGAACCCTGGACATTGCCACCATGCCCCGGTTTCCCCTGGTGCTTGGGATGGACTGGCTGGAGTCGCACAATGTTCAGATCGACTGGGTCAATCGGACTGTACGCTTCCCAGACCCGGGTTCCCATGCTCAGTCCGAGTTAGTAGCAGCTGCCCCCATGGGGCAGGCTGTGTCAACGCTCCCTGCCGTGTACCAGGACTATTTAGACGTGTTCGAGGAACAGGGAGCAGACCAGCTGCCACCTCATCGGTCCTTCGACTGCGGCATAGACCTCCAGCCTGGGGCGCCCCTGCCTGTAAGCCGCCTATATTCTCTTTCGGAGCCAGAGCGTGAAGCCTTGCAGGACTTCCTTCGCAAGAACCTGGAACGCGGGTTCATTAGGCCCTCTACCTCACCCACTGCCGCTCCTGTACTCTTCGTTAAGAAGAAGTGTGGGGAGCTTCGCCTCTGCCATGACTACCGGGCCCTGAACAAGATCACCATCCCAGACCGGTACCCCTTGCCCCTTATTGCAGAATTGCTGGAGCGGGTGCAGGGGGCGCAGATGTTCACCAAACTGGACCTCCGAGGGGCCTACAACTTGATTCGGATCCGTGCCGGGGACGAGTGGAAGACGGCATTCGGGACCCGGTATGGGCAGTTTGAATACCTGGTTATGCCGTTCGGATTATGCAACGCACCCGCCGTGTTTCAACGGTACATCAACCACGTGTTCCAGGACTTGCTAGACAAATACGTGGTGGTGTACCTAGATGATATTCTGATTTATTCCCGTGACCCAGCCCGTCACGAGAGTCATGTTCGGTCCGTGTTGCAGCGCTTGCGGGAGCACCGCCTGTATGCCAAGCTCAGCAAGTGCGAGTTCCACCAGCGGTCAGTGGACTTCCTTGGACACCGACTCTCCCCTGACGGGGTGCAGATGGACCCTGGGAAGGTGGCTGCGGTTCGAGAGTGGGCAGCGCCCCGGAACCGCAAGGACTTACAGCGGTTCCTAGGGTTCGCCAACTATTACCGGACCTTCATTGCAGATTATGCTCATCGCACCACCCCATTAACCCGACTGCTGCGCCCCAAGACACCCTTCTCCTGGGATGAGGAGGCTGAAGTGGCATTTCAGGGGTTGAAAGCCTGTTTCCAGAGGGCGCCGATTTTACAGCATCCTGATCCCTCTCGTCCCTTCGTGGTGGAGACTGATGCCTCCAGTACGGCTCTCGGTGCCATCCTGTCTCAGCAACACGGACCCGATGCGCCGCTGTTACCCTGCGCCTACTACTCCCGGCAGCTCCTTCCGGCGGAGCGTAACTATACCGTGTGGGAGCGGGAACTACTGGCCATCAAGGTGGCCTTTGAGGTCTGGCGCCATCATCTTGAGGGGGCACGACACCCGGTGGAAGTGAGAACGGACCACCGGAATCTGGAGTACCTCCAGACCACCCGCAAGTTGAACCAAAGGCAGATCCGGTGGGCGCTGTTTTTCTCCCGGTTCCAGTTCCGGATCCGCTACATCCCTAGCTCCCAAAACCGGAAAGCGGATGCCCTGTCCCGGAAACCCGAGGACGTCGCAGACACTGTACAGCAGGCAGTACCGACGACTATCTTACCACCAGCCACATTCCTGGCCACTCAGGAGGCCAAGCCACTGCAGGCTCGGGTGCGAGAACAGCAACGGGTCGACGTTTGGGCTCAGGAACGGCTCCGGGAACTGTCTGACGGGTCATGCCCTCGATATCCAGGGCTGGCCCTGCACCAGGGCCTACTGCTGCACCAGGGTCGTCTATACATCCCACCAGGACCATTGCGGGCTGAGGTTCTCCAGATGTCCCATGATGCCCCAGCAGCAGGGCACTTTGGGCGGTACCGGACCACTCATCTGGTAAGCCGGGAGTTCTGGTGGCCCCGCCTGAAGGCTGATGTGGCACGCTATGTTGCTGGTTGCGATGTCTGCCGGCGGGCCAAGGGTCCTACTGGGCGACCCCCCGGTCTGCTCCAGCCATTACCAGTCCCACCACGTCCCTGGCACACGGTCTCACTGGACTTTGTGGTAGACCTGCCCCCATCTCGTCACTGTACCTGCCTCCTGGTTTTCACGGACCATTTCACTAAGATGGTGCACTGTGCCCCCTGCCCGTCCATACCCACAGCTAAGGAGACGGCTCAACTGTACATGCAGCACATCTTCCGCCTGCATGGCCTTCCCGAGCGTGTGGTTTCTGACCGCGGCGTCCAGTTCACATCCCACTTCTGGCGAGCCCTGCACCAGACCCTTGGGACGGAGGTCTGTCTATCTTCGGCCCACCACCCGCAGACCGATGGCCAGACGGAACGGGCAAATGCGGTGCTGGAGCAGTACCTCCGGTGTTACTGCAGCTTCCAGCAGGATGACTGGGTCGATCACTTGCCATTGGCGGAGTTCGCCTACAACAATGCAGTGAACGCCTCCACCCAGCAGACCCCGTTCCAGGCCTCCTACGGCTACCATCCACATTTGTTCCCGGACGTGCTGCCAGCTTCCGCGGTCCCCGCAGTGACAGACTGGCTTCAGGAGCTTCAGTCCCAGCAACAATTATTGATGGAGCAACTGCGCCAGGCCAAGGACGCATACAAGGCCCAAGCTGACCGACATCGTCAGGAGGGGCCAGAACTCCATGTTGGCGATCGGGTGTGGCTCTCTACCCGTCACCTGCATCCTTCTCGGCCCTCACGAAAGCTGGATGCACGGTTTGCCGGCCCATTCACCATCACTGCGCAGGTGTCACCGGTGGCGTTTCGCCTCCAGTTACCTCCATCACTCAAGGTTCACCCAGTATTCCACCGGTCCCTACTTAGTCCAGTCGCCCCGCCCGACGAGTTCCACCCAGACAATCCACGACCGCAGCCAGTTTTGGTTGAGGGGGAGCCTGAGTATGAGGTGGAGCGCATTCTCGACTCACGATACCGCAGGGGGAAGCTCCAATACCTCATCGACTGGAAGGGGTATGGGCCTGAGGATCGTTCATGGGAACCAGTGGAAAACGTCCACGCACCTGCCTGCCTCCGTGATTTCCATGCAGCTTACCCCAGCAAGCCTGGTCCGGCCCCTCAGTTGAGGGGGAGGCCTGGGAGGGGGGATGGTGTGATGGCCTGGGAGTCAGACTCTGATGCTGAACCTGAGGGATCCCAGCCTGCACAGGATTCCCCGCCTCCAGAACCAGCTGAGCCGGGGCCAGGGCTTGAGCCTGAAGGATCCCCACCTGTGCTGGATCCCCAGGTGCAGGCATCAGCAGAGTCTGCTCTGGCTCCTGATGGGAGGGAGGACCCATTGCCTGCAGGTGCTCCACTCCCAGCCTCTTCAGAGGAAGCTGAGGCATCCCCTGGGTCCAGTAACCCACCAGCCTCTCCTGAGCTACAGAGGCTCAGGGCAGAGAGGCGAAGGGAGTTAAGTGTCTGCAGGAGGAGTGCTCGCCTCCAGGCCCGGAGGAGAGGCGAGTCTCCAGAGGATCGGGGCGGCCCTAAGCATAGGGCCAGATAAAAGCCAGCCAGACCCAGCCCAAGTTGCGTGAGCAACATAGTTGCAAGCGTGTGCTCAACCTGCAACCTTGTGCCTGAACCTGCCTTGGACCTTGACCTGCTCCCTGCCTCGCTCCCCGCCGGACTGACCTCCTTTGGACCCCTAGACCCAGGACTGGACTTGGACCTCGCTTCATGGACAAACCCTTGGGGCCAGCACACTTATTATATTTCAACATATATCTTTTGTAGACCTCCCATTTGCCTGCAAATTCCTGCTTGGTGTTATCTCTTAGGTTATGTGTTAGTAAAGCCAACTCCGCAAATTCTTGTAGTTTGACCTGCCAGTCAGTGACTTTAGGTGCTTCTTGATCCTTCCAACCCCTTGCCACTACCATCCTGGCCGCTGCGAAATTCCCTAATTTTTCATCCACTAATCTGAAGCTGACAGGGTGATTTACAATATAAAAACAAAAAGATTCATACCATAATAACAAACAAAAACAACCACCCCTCCCCCAGTTTAAAAGGCCATGGATTGTTTAATTAGCCAAAAGCTTGGTACTTACAGGCAAAAGTAACAAATGAGCCAGGCAAGCCTCTCTGGGGAGAGCATTCCACAAATGGAAAGCCGCCCAAACAGAGGCCATTCTCAGGTTGCCATCCTCTGGTCCTCTTGCAGAAGAGGTACACAAAGAAAGGCTTTTTCTAGAAGTGTTGTGTTGGTTGAAAGACACTTCAAAATTTATAGAAGCTACCTTGCATGGTACACTAGTCAACAGTATTAGAGAAACAGTAAATTGACAACATGCCTTAAACTCACAGTGGTTCCTTATATTCATGGACCAAAGAACATGGAGCCGTTTCTGTCACGTACTGAATTTGAAACCGCACTGCACATCCTGCCCTCGGCCAGCTATGAATTTTATTTATTCATACGCTGTGCATTTCTAAGAGGAGAGGTGCTCCTGCAGTTCAGGTTTTTCTAGAAGCCATCCCTTCTAACTTCAGGTTGGCAAAGTTGCCTTGCATGTGTCATTGATGCAGAATTAACAGGAGTGCTTCTCACTTCTGGTTCCCCCTCATCTTCCCTACCTCTTGATGCTGATCTGTGAAGAGAGATTGCAAGTTGAGTGGAAAAGTGGAAGAAACGTACAGCTCTGTAAGCATCACAGGCTGATTTCCTGGAGATTTGATGTGGAACCAGTCAGTAGTCACTGGCTATCTTTCAGATAGTTTAAGCTGCATCTCCACTCAACCTGTACATTTGTAAACAAGCAAACAAACCCATGAACATGTAACCAAACACCCATATGTCTACAGTGACCTATAGTGGAAACCTGGGTCAAATGCTGCATCCCCAGAAATTCCCAGTGCTCAGACAAGTGGGGTGAGTATACCAGTGTGCTTTTTGCATGCTAGCTACCACCAAGTATTATCATTCATCCACATTTATCAGCCATAAACTAAGAATCACATGGCAAGTAACCATGTGCTAAATGTAAGATGTAGCTGAGTCCTTTGTATCAGGTAAATTCGTGCCATTTCCCATTTGTGTCTAGGTAGCAGGTAGATGCCGAGTACCGTGATTAGTCTTAAAACTAATCTCAATGCAACTGGGGGATGCATTAAGAAGTATACTAGCCCTTTCCCCTCAGCCTATAACACACAAGACAAACTTTCAGCAACATTGAGCATTTTAACACAGTGGCAAACCTACATTTTGGGGGGGCTGAAGCTTGAACTGTTATGGGGCCTCCCTTCACAACCAGCAACAAGGTCTGGGTAATCACTGTTCAGTGGGGTTGTTCCACGATAGATCACCACGTTTTTAAAAACTACTACACCTCAGATTTTGATTAAAATTATCTCACATGTCAAAGTCACTGGTGTGAATAAATATTTCCTATGCTATGCCTTATAGTTTTCAAGTTATGGGAGGGCGAATATTATATACATGCATGAATAAAGGTGCAGACAGTTCAACTCTTTTTACACAGGTCTATATATAACACACAAACCAAGGACTTCTCCTTTCACTACTGTGTAAGAGAGCAGTTTGTTATTTTAACACTGCACCACACACTCGAAGCCCGAAATATTTCAGCAATGACTGTGATCCGTATTTGCCATGGAGTCAAACACCAACACAACTGTAAGGATGAACTGCAGAACTGACTGTAATGGCCAAAGCATTTGAAGAGTAATCTGTAACAATAATTCACTGGAGCAGAATGAAGGCAGAAAGCAGTATTGATGAGTTGCCTGCAGTTAGAAAAGATAACGACTCTCACATTGAAAACAAATGGGGAATATTAAACACAATCTTCTCAAGGTACGCAGAGGGTGCTTGCTGTACCAGTAAATAGTTGCTTGCTGTACCAGCAAATAATGTCTCTGTGGGAAAATGTTTTCCGGGGGCCAATGCCTGTCTAGACGGGTGAAAAGAAACTACCTGTACATGCCAGTTGTTATAGTGAAAGCTGAATTTTGAGTTAAAGTCAACTTCAAGAAGCCATGCATTTATTCCTTTGAATTAGTGAAATAGCAGGCAATGTTCCTTGCCATGTTTCTTCCAAACACTGAATGCAAATTCATTCTAACCACCGGAGCCAAACTTTTGGGCTTATTCAGCTATTGACGTTCTTCCCCTGCCATGTGTTTCCATTCTGACCACCTGCGGTGGCTGCTGCCCATTGGGACTGGCAGGGCAGAAGGCAGGGAGACCGACAGTTTGTGGAGGCAGAGCCAACCAAGTTCTAGTTTGTCCCCATCCTTCTCCTTGCTCAGTTGTGCAATGGTGACACTGAGGCTAAGAAAAAGGAAGCTGGGAGCCAGTGCCCTACCCTGCTTCATCTGGAGTATTGATTTATTGACATTGCTATTTTGTTGCTTTCATTATTGTTTTATTGCTCTGTCTATTTTTTTTATTTTAAAAAAAACCATATATAGATTATTTTTTCATTGATGAATGCTGCTATTTGTTTGCAGTAGAAAGGCAAGATGAAAATGTCATGATAAATAAAATAAAATAAAATAAAACCCCATTACACTCCCAACTAGAAACCTATCTGCCTTTGCACTCTTAGAAAGCTACAATACATGATAGGATTTTTAACGAAAATTGAATCAGAGAGATTGTGATCCATCTGTCTTACCCTCCAACTGCCCCCTTCCGCACAGCATGTCTGCAAATCAGACGCCGTCTGTTACAAAAGGGAAGCAATTTGCGCAGGGCCAAAGTGCAAATTCATAGCCCAATATTGTTAGCTGCACAAACCACATGGGTGATCGTATTATTTCTTTGTTTACACATGAAGACATGAAACTGCGATGGAGGTCATTCATCTATCCCCCTCCGTCTATCTTGCTCTTCTTCTCTTCTCCAGTTCTCTATTCTGACCTCTGAAAACTGAGGGAAGCAACTGTTGTCCCCTATGTGATCTGCAAAACAACCCCCACGTGAGGTGTGGACTACAGTGGTACCTCGGGTTACAGACACTTCAGGTTACAGGCTCTGTTTACCCGGAAGTAGTACCTCGGGTTGAGAACTTTACCTCAGGATGGGAACGGAAATCATGCGGTGGTGGCGTGGTGGCAGCAGGAGACCCCATTAGCTAAAGTGGTGCCTCAGGTTAAGAACAGTTTCAGGTTAAGAACGGACCTCCAGAATGAATGAAGTTCGTAACCAGAGGTCCCACTGTATCTCTCCACCGCCTTTAATTACAGTTCCGATTTCATATGCGGTGAGGTAAAAAATGGTGAGTTGGTCAAAGCCCGATTGTGAATAGACGGCAGAGTAGAGAACCATTTGCTTGCAAAAGTGTGACAGGAATGATTAAATAAATCAAGTTCTAATAATGCTTTATGCGCCAACTACCTCTGTTTTCCAGGGTCTGTCCCAAAAGACTAATGACTCACTGTCTCTGTCTCTGCTGTGCAGTCTTGAGAGATTTGGGGCATTACTTTTTAAAAACTTCCAACTTCCTCTCCCACAGCAACTTGTCCAGATTAATGAATATACTGCTGAGCAGTTTTCACTTGCAGCTTCTGCACACAGAATCCTATCTGGTGCACTGTGAAGCCAAACATTGTATTAAACATTTTAGGGTTTGTAAGAAGTTAACTATTGGTATCCATTTATTAGCTTTTCAGCTGCAGTGATTAACTAAGTTTTGGAAATAATAACCTATATATATATATATATATAAAGCAGAACTTCAGTCAGATTGCAAAGGGTTAGGAATGGAGAAGAAATTGTCTATTTCTTGTTCATTCCCCAGTTAAGGGTCAGCAGATTCATCCTGCAAGCCAAAACTGCTCCTACCGATCCCAAAGGGTTGCCATGTGTCTACAGATGACAGTCCTCTGTCTGAAAGGTTGTCAAAAGACAGTGGCCAAGACCAGTTTAAAAATAAAGAACCATAACAAAGAAGAGCTAAGTCCTTGGAGCTGCCCCAAAATACCTGTACTCAAAATACCTGTACAGTTGCCACATGTTGCCCAGTCAGTCTTCCCCTGCTGGTGAGAGGTATTGTATTTATGTATATTTACACTGTACTATTTCTTTCTTAATTTGCACCAATACATAAAAATGTAAAGGTAAGGTAAAGGGACCCCAGACCGTCAGGTCCAGTCGCGGACAACTCTGGGGTTGCGGCACTCATCTTGCTTTACTGGTCGAGGGAGCCGGCGTACAGCTTCTGTGTCATGTGGCCAGCATGACTAAGCCGCTTCTGGTGAACCAGAGCAGCGCATGGAAACGCTGTTTACCTTCCCGCCAGAGCGGTACCTATTTATCCACTTGCACTTCATGCTTTCGAACTGCTAGGTTGGCAGGAGCAGGGACCGAGCAACGGGCGCTCACCTCGTCGCAGGGATTTGAACCGCCGACCTTCTGATCGGCAAGCCCTAGGCTCTGTGAATTAACCCACAGCGCCACCCGCATCCATACGAATCAGCAAATGCACATTTTCTGCAAAACTGTGTCTTCTTTTGTTCCCTTTTATGGTGATGTGCAACCCCTTGCAACCCTATTGGCTGAGTGTAGAAATACAGTGGTACCTCGCTAGATGAATGCCTCGCTAGACGAAAAATTCGCTAGACGAAAGGCATTCGCTAACGAAAGGGTGACTCGCAAAATGAATTTCCCTATGGGCGCGACTCGCAAAACGGAAACTTTTTGCAGTCCCCCCCCCCGTAAAGCCGCGCTTCCTCCGACCATGCTTCGCAAGACGAAATTTTTGCTATACGGCAGCACTCGCGGAACGAATTAATTTCGTCTTGCGAGGCACCACTGTAACACATCATGTGTCTACACTAGAAACACTCTGGCAAGAGATGGGGCGGATGAAGCCATAAGCCAGGTCAGATAAAAATGAAACAAAGTGGCAGAAATTGTGGGAATGCAGCAGGTTAGCCACTGTGTGGATTTTGAGCAGGACACTACTGTAACATGAGAACAGCATTTAAGAACGGAAAAATGAGAACCTAAACTGGCACATCTCCCCATCCCTAACCTGCAATGTGCTAAAGAGATTCCAATCCAGATCTTTTGAGGACTGGTTCAAGTTTTTACATGTTATATAGATAAGAAAAGCAAACCTATGTGACTCCTTAATTGTATAAACCTATCCTTCCCTTGTTCAATTGTGTCCTCCCAATTTTAGCAGATCAAATGTGTGTGAGTTAATTTGTCTTGACAAAAGTGTAATGTCATATTGCAACCCAGAAAAAGCAGGAAGATGGAGACAGAAATAACAGGTTTGATATTTGGATAATTCCTTCTTTTTGGCCATGTGAACATAATGGCTATTTACTGCTAGAATCTTCCCTTCTTGAACTTGATGTTTGTAAAAGGAAATATGTACTTCAGCTGTAAACTGGTTGTCATAACGATACCATAGCAGCTAGATCCCTTGATAAATGGCACTTAACTCATTGCAAATGATCTGGATGAAGAAAGGAAATAAGCTAAGGATCTTATAAGGATATGCTTAGCATATCCTTAGCAAACTTGAATTCCTATAAGTCTTTAGTGGAGTAAACTTCAAAATTCAAGTGCTGCCCATTCAATCCTCTTAAGAGTTTTTTTAAGTGGGGGTAGTGAAAACCCAATAGGGTGGAGTTTATTCTAGTACCAAACCTTGTATGTACCGTATATTGCGGCGTATAAGACGACTGGGCGTATAAGACGACCCCCAACTTTTCCAGTTAAAATATAGAGTTTGAGATATACTCAACCACAGATTTTCCACCCGGCGTATAAGACGACCCCCGACTTTTGAGAAGATTTTCCTGGATTAAAAAGTAGTCTTATACGCCAGAATATACTGTAGTTCTAAAATCTTTACTGATTCAACTGCATATGTTACATTTTCCTATTCAGATGTGGTTGAAATAAAGGGAAAATCTAGCTTTCATTAATCCTGAGCAATTCCCCACCCCACCCCACCCCTACTCATATCAATTAGATTTTTCTTCTCCATTTAATAAGTTTAGGAACAAAGTGCCAGAATGTATGTTGACATGGAAGTTTTTTGTTAATTCAATCAGGAGAAAAGGTAAAGGTAAAGGGACCACTGACTGTTAAGTCCAGTTGCGAACGACTCTGGGGTTGCGGTGCTCATCTCGCTTTACTGACCGAGGGAGCCGGCGTTTGTCCGCAGACAGCTTATGGGTCATGTAGCCAGCATGACTAAGCCGCTTCTGGTGAACCAGAGCAGCGCACGGAAACGGTGTTTACCTTCTCACCTATTTATCTACTTGCACTTTGGTGTGCTTTCGAACTGCTAGGTTGGCAGGAGCAGGGACCGAGTAATGGGAGCTCACCCCGTTGCGGGGATTCGAACTGCCGACCTTCTGATTGGCAAGCCCCAGGCTCTGTGGTTTAGACCACAGAGCCACCCACGCCCCATTCAATCAGGAGAAAGGAATCCCCTTATTGCCTGCTTGCTAAACCTTGATTAAAAGAAGGCACCTAGAAACATGGTTAAGCTGATGTAGAGACAGTTAGAGTGGCCCTGCTTCACCAGAAATGCTTTCACACATCTTTTCCATGAATTATGGAATACATCAGCTGGATTGTGATTTTTTTTGGCAATGGTTCACTCAACTTATGAATCAGTGGAACTTGCATCAGGAATGGATTTAATTATAATCTGATTCCTGAATCCCACCTAGGAACTGGCTCCAGTTAAGCAGCTGTTGTTGTTTTTTAGGGGGAGCAATTGAAAAACCCACACTTATACTGCCACTTTCTTCTTCTCAGTTTATGCTTCCTCCAACCTTCCCCAACTAGCTGCTCTAGAAGTCTTTTGGACAACAATTTCCATTCAGCCATAGCCAGCAAGGCCAAGGATCAGGGGTGGTGGAAGCTGTGGGTCCAGCAACATTTGGAGGGTACTAGGTTGAGGCAATGGCGTAGCATGGGTTTCCAGCACCCGTGGCCACGCAAAGAGGCTGAGTGGCTGGGAGGGAGGAAATGGACAGAGTGCACATGTGCATTCAACTGCTTAACGGCATCCACACCACCCAGGAGATTGCAGCAGCAGAGATGAGAAAAGCAAAGTTGTTCCCTGGCCTTGTCTGGAGAAGTCACTTCCTGGTTCACATGCAGAAGCTGCTTTCATTGGAGGCCAGCATGGAAGCGTACAGCTATACTGAGGCAGCACCGAGTGTTGAAATTTTGCAACCCAATTTTGTGCATTGGGGAACTGCCCAAGCATGCTATGCCACTGGGTTGAGGTACATCCTTCATTTTCAGTGCTACTTTCTGAGCCCAACTCAAAGTACAGAGAAAACAGGGAGTATGCAGGTTGGAGAGAGAGAGAGTTACCATACAGGTATACGTATAAAGTTAAACTTTATTTATCAGAGCTGCAACTGTTCAGCATTGGGATAAATAAAAACTATTACCAATTTAAAAGATAGCTCCAATTAACACAGCAACAGAATTTTTAAAAAGCTTTACTACTTTTTTGTTTTGTTTTTTAAAAATAAAAAAAATTAATGCAGGAATGAAAGCCCTTTAGATCTTGGATTTCTATTCAATGGAGAGAGAAAAATCAGGTTGACATTTAGAAAAAAAATAAGCAAATGAATAGCAAACTGAACAATCCTGATTTGGAATTTAATAAAGCTGTGCCAAATGTCACTTGTCTGAGTACCAGCTACCCTTCCAGATGTCAATATTTAGGGTCGAATGTTGAGAATGACATACGCCAGTTATTCACCTCAGCTTTTCTGAATGGGTGTGAAAGGGTGTGACCTTTACTTTAAAACACCAGTCAGCAGCATGCTATTTATTTGTCCCCCATGTGTTGCTTGTTTTTTTTTTTCCTAACAGGAAATGTATTTAACCTGCTTTGTCAGAAACAAAACTTCTAACATTTATGGGAATTGTATGCAAGCTGCATAGTGAACAACGGAGCACAGTTTGCTGCAAAATGAGAGGGAAACAGGGCTGGCTCAAGACATTTTGTTGCCTGAGGTAAAGGTCAAGATGGCACCCTCCCCCAAGGTACATACAGAAGCCAGCTGGAGTGCTAGTTGAATCTTACTCCAGTACTGGTGAAAGGACAGTGCTGCCCACTGCACTCGAGGGCGGCAGGTTAGTGTTGGACGTACAGGGCAGGCTACACAGCTCTGGCCACTGCCTGCACCTCAGCATCTGCCGCCCGAGGCAGCTGCCTCATTCTGCCTCAAAGTAGGGCCTGGCCTGGAGGAAAAGCCAGTGCAGCCATTAGAGTGAAACTTGGAGGGAGTGGAAGCAGCTGTTCAGCCTCAGGAGAGTGAACCAAAAGGAGAGCTGTTCCTCTTCCAGGTCCTAAGCATGTTGGGTCAGTGCATCTTCTGAGCTGAGCAGGCTTTTCACTGGTTGGCAAACTGCATAACATAATTTGCACAAGTGTAAATGTCAATGTTTCACTTCACATATTGTTTCAGAATGTGCAAATTCAACGAGTTCGCTTTTAAATGTGACTTGAATTGAATTTCTCCCCCATCCCCAGTTATAGCCTCTCCCAAATCCTAGTGTTCCCTTGCAGAGCTACAATTCCCAGCACCCTTAGTAAATTACAGTTCTCAGAATTCTTCAGGGGAAGCCATGCCTGCTGAAGTGGTATAAGAGGGTTTTAAATGGATTGCATGGACGTGACCCACATAATCTTTTGGTTTGTTGTGCTGTGGCTCTTAAGCCTCGAGGAAATAACTTCATTAAGTTAACCTTACAATTTAATTTTCTCTTTTGATGGGATCTCAGTCCCTCTAGAATCTAGAGCCTAGATGTCTGAGCTGTCGATATCCTGACTGCATTTCAGCTCATCATGGGGCTGGTTTGTACACTGCGTTCACACATGTCCCAAGATATTTGCTGTCTGTGTGCTGAAAACAGGTACTTGATGAGCTGCCCCTCTGCTCTTCTGCCTGTGCCAGAAATAAAGGCTTGGCAAACCACAGATACAGTTTCATGGGTATAGGTGTAAATTCAGCAAATTGGAACAATGTGTATAAAAAGTGAATTGCACAGTGGTGTTTGAATATCACCAACTTCAGTTACCCCATTGTAAGCCTATGGAAGGATGTGCTTTATATGGTTTTTAATAGACTTGGGGGGGGCATTTAAGAAACCAGCAGCAGGAGCCTAAAGGTGCAGATATCAAAGTTAACAGGAAGCCTCCTGCTCTGGAAACATTACTGCAGATTGTATGGCCATACACTTCTAGGCTTCTGCCAAATAGGCACTGAAGCAGTTGTGGGAGACCATTGGTCCTCCAGATGTTACTGAGCTATAAAACCATCATCTCTGCCATTGGTCACACTTGCTGAGGCTGATGGAAGCTGGGGTTCCACAACATCTGGGCCAAGCTCAGCTTCCTTTCCACCCTGAACCTAAAGAATAGGGAATGACTTTGCAAACAAGGAAAGAAAGTATGAAATAAGAAGAGGCCTGCCAGAGTTTAAACACTTGCTATTAATTTTGAAAAATTACCAAGGACTGGATGGTAAGGAGATCCTTGAAGAGCTGCTGAGGCAAGGATGCTGCAGAGGTTTCCCAAGAGTAAGCCATGCAAGGTTCAAGGCAGCTCTGTATCTGCCGGCCAGGTGCGTCCAGGAAATGTGGTGGGTATTGTAATGCAGTGACAAGGGGATCAGGCCCCAGAGCCACGTCGCTCTGCCTCCCAGCCAGCCAGGTGCCACTCCTGGAAGCTGTTTAGAGACGTTTTTTATGTTTGATGTTTTATTTTGTTTTAAACATTCTGTTGGGAGCTGCCCAGAGTGGATGGGGAAACCCAGCCAGATGGGAGGGGTATAAATATAACAACAACAACAACAACAACAACAACAACAACAACAACAACAACAACAACAACAACGGCAAACTCCAACTTCCTTGGTCAGGACGTCGCCAGCCAGCACTCTACGGATCAGCATTGGTGACCACACACTTGAGGTGGTAGATAATTTTGTCTGCCTCCATCAATGCTAAGCTGGACAAGTGTATTCGCAAGGCAGCTATAGCAATGGCTCGCTGCTCCCAAAGGGGATGGGAAAATGTGATGCTAATGTCCAATACCAAGATGAGGGTCTACAAGGCTTGTGTGTTGAGCACGCTGCTTTATGGAAGTGAGCTGTGGGCAACTTACAGCCACCAGGAGTGATGCCTCAATGTCATCCACATGCACTACCTCAGGAAGATTTTGGGCACCGCATGGCAGGACAGTCTCAAGCAAATATGTGTTCTCCCGAGCCCTCATGTACACACTCCTGTCTCAATGATGTCTACACTGGCTTGGTCATGTCCACGGAATGGAAATTGGCAGGATCCCCAAGGATGTGCTCCTTTTGTTACCTCACCCCAGCATAATTGGTTTTTACCAGCAGTAAAAGAAGGCCTTTAATGATTAATTCATATCAAGGGATTCTAAAGTTTATTGTTTACTGTTAATTATTGCATTCCTCAAGCTAATGCCAGAGTTTACAAGAATAATTTAAAAAACCCAGTATTCTTAGTTAAAATTAATATAGGTTTAAGCAACAATTAAAGAATAATGACTTTGTGGGTTACAATATGTAACAAGACACTGGAATCTTTTTTAGCTGGCCAATATGTTCATTAAGGCTTGATTAACTGCTCCTCCTTGTAACATTGTCTGCCTCTTTACATTAAACATCAGTAATTAGCTTAAGCAAACCCTCAAAACGATCTATCTTCTCCACATGATTAATGGCACTAACTTTTGTAAATGTTTTACGAAAACAACAGCTACTGCAAAGTCTGGTAACTTGACTGTTCACTGAGGTAAAATATTGGCATCGTATTGCATTTACAGTGCTGCATTGGGTAGCCGTTAGCTAAAGGTAAAGGTAAAGGTACCCCTGACCATTAGGTCCAGTCGCGGACGACTCTGGGGTTGCGGCACTCATCTTGCTTTACTGGTCGAGGGAGCCGGTGTTGGTCCACAGACAGCTTCTGGGTCATGTGGCCAGCATGACTAAGCCACTTCTGGCAAACCAGAGCAGCACACGGAAACACCGTTTACCTTCCTGCCGGAGCAGTACCTATTTATCTACTTGCACTTTGACGTGCTTTTGAACTGCTGCGTGGGCAGGAGCTGGGACCAAACAACGGGAGCTCACCTCATTGCGGGGATTTCAACTGCTGACCTTCTGATCGGCAAGCCCTAGGCTCTGTGGTTTAACCCACAGCACCACCTGCATCCCTACCTATTAGCTACTGGGCTGCAAAGTCCTGTGTAACTTGGGACCAAGATACCTAAATGTCCCACCCGTTCTATATTCAACCGATCTCTGCACTCTGTATGAGAGGGCATCATCCTGCAGGTACCAGCCTATCTAGAGGCCAATTGTGCACAGTGTTAGCATCAGGCCTTAAATGTGGCTGTACTGACCCTGTCTGCTATGCAGTGGGAGGGGGTTCCAGACAGGCATTGCCTCCTTCATCTTTTTGGTGGCTGTTGAAATCTTCCCTCTTTCAACAAATCTTTTAAGTGGAGACTTTGATCCCAGTTGGTGTCTGTATTGGATAGGAATTGATTTTATGTTCATGTTGTTTTAATTTGTTTTCACATACATAGTTGTTTCTGGTTGTTTGTGTAAGTATTAACTGTTTTTATTTATTTTTAAATTTTATTTTTTTTGCTCCTCACTAGAAAAGTGAAATTGCTTTTTTTAAAAAATATACCACAATTGTATTACTTTTATTCGGTTGCCATTCTTTGGCTTTCCCAAACGAATAACTTAAAACATTTTCTGCAACACACAACAGATTTAATATTCTATGTTAATATGTACCCTAAACACCACTATACCTTTCTACAAAATTGTTATTCGGTATTTAATTATATTTACCTAAATGTCATTACTTTGAAAATACCAATTTCTATTTCCATTATAGTTTTAACTGTTTTGATTTATGCTATTGTTCTGTTTGTTTTTCTATTGTAAATTGCTTTGGGGTGCCTTGTGGGAAGCAAACAATAAATGAAATAAATAAACCCACAGATATTAACGGAATTAGGTTCATTGACTTCAGTATGATGAACAAGGGATAGCAGCCAAAGTCATAAATATATCAAACACATTGCATAATTCATATTTCATATTTATGTTAGCAAACTAACAAAATGCTGAAGCCCTGCTAGTATAACTTCCTTCTATGAATAGGACAGGGCTCCCTCTCCCTCTCCCTCTCCTGTCCCCTCTAGACTGCCGCACACCCTTAAAAACAGCTCCAGAGGGTTGTGGGACTATCTGGAATAGATTTGGGTGTAGATTTGGGTGCAGGAGGAGACGAAATAGAAGTCCCATTGTACAAGCAGAATGCTGTATGCAGAACTATACAACCCCTGAGTCACAACTTGTTTTTTGTGACATTGGTAAGTGTGAGCCTGTTTTCACAGAAAGCATTTCACATTCCAGCACAGACATTTCTCTTCCTTTTCAGTCAGGTAAAATTTATTTCTTTACAAAATACATTAGAAATGTCTAACATAATACAGAAGAGCACTGTCACTTGTTCCCCATGTTACAGAGGCCAAATCTCCAGAAGCTGGAGATTTAGTGTGGCTGGCACCATGCTGTGAAGGACTCTCCAGAAGAGATTCAGCAGGCAGGCAGCCTTGCTCTGAACTTACAAAGACTTTTCTTTATGTGGACAGGCCTATGCAGTTGTGTAAAATGACACTTAAGTAGGCAGTCATTTTAATGATTGCTCTGTATTGCTTTTTAAAGTGTTTTAAGTTGTCGTAAATCACCTTGATGTTTTGCAAGAGCAGACACACCAAGTGTCCCTATTTTCCAGGGACAGTCCAGATTTACAGAAGCTGTCCTGGTTTCTGATGTGATCTCAGAATGTCCCGTGTTCCCTTAGGACATCCCTATTTTCATCAGAGAAATGCTGGAGGGTCTGAGGTTATGCAACCGTGAGCCAAGGTGGTAAGTAACTATACAACCTTTAGAAGACATCTGAAGGCAGTCCTGTATAGGGATTTTTTTTTTTAAGTTCAATGTTTTATTGTGTTTCTATATATATTGAAAGCTGCCCAGAGTGGCTAGGGCAACCCAGTCAGATGAGTTACAGGTAGGTAGCCGTGTTAGTCTGCCATAGTCGAAACAAAATAAAAAAATTCCTTCCAGTAGCACCTTAGAGACCAACTAAGTTTGTTATTGGTATGAGCTTTCATGTGCATGCACACTTCTTTAGATGCACTGAAATAGAAGTCACCAGATGAGCGGGGTATAAATAATACATTTATTATTATAAATAATACATTTATTATTACTATTATTATTATTATTATGGAAAAGGACTTCCCTATTTTCATCGGAGAATTGTTGGAGGGTATAAAAACACTTTAATATAGAGAAATGAATGAATAAATAAATAAATGCCTAAACTTATTCTTAAAACGCTGAAACATGGAATTATACAATTTGATATTTTATATACAAATGAAAGCTAGCTTTCTGTTCCAAACCAAACAATTGCAGATTTGATGAAATAGAAAAGGAAATCTCTCCTTCTCTTGTTTAAACTGGGGGGGGGGGAACAGAGTGAAAGAGAACTTGAATTTTTCTGTTTTAGCATTGCCTCCAGGGATTAAATTTATTCTCCTCCTTTCCACGCAAAGCCCGGGAAACATCACCGAGACACTGCTGAGAAGACAGAAACAAACTTTTAAAAGCAATTTTCATATATCTGATTCTGTTTCAAAAAGGGAAATGCGTCAGGGATGGTGATTTTCTCTCTCTGATGGGCTGTATTCTGCCCTGCAGTCAGCCTGTTCCTTACCTTCTTCATGCATTTATGCAGAAGGTTTTGCCTGAGTCTTCTGTGCTTTGGGATTATTGATTATCGCCTTAAATCTTATTGCAATTAAATTTCTCTGCTGGAATGCAGAGCACTTCTTCTGAACATCAGTTTGAAAGCCCAGCCCGATGACCGCATAAGAAACCGAAAGCAGCAATTTGGGGGTAAAATCCAGCAAGCATTTCTGTTGTGAACAGCTGCCTGTCTTGTCAGTGGGGAACCCCACATGCCCCCCCCCCCCCCATTTCCAGGATTAGTGGCAGAGGGAGATACGACAGTGCCTTGTCCCTTCTGGTTTCTCTCATTCATATAGGGCCAGGCCTACCTTTGACAGAGTGGCTTATTTTGAAGGTCATGAAAGGGAAGCAAATTGTTAGTTGTTATTATTACTGCAACTTTTTTTTTAAATACCAGGAAGAGTGTTTTCTGCCTCAGGTGCCAAAATCATTGGACTAGCCAACCCTGGTACCTCACCACCTCAGGCAGCAAAATTTCCTGAGCCAGCCCTGTGAAGATATGTCAAGACACACCATCGAAACTTAAGACACAGATCTAAATGTTTGGTGAGTTGCTCACCATTATTGAAATCTAGCATTAATTATTATATCGTCATCACAGCGAGACGTTTATTTCAAATATTTCTACCCTGCCTTTTGACTGTCTCATCTTGAAAATGGAGGGCACTGGATTTTTAAAAATAGATGGCAGGTGTTTTACTAATGATTTATCAAAAATCAAATACCGATTGGTTGCAACAAAACCTCTATAAACAGTTCATTAAAAAAAAGTTTAATTGCTCAATAAAAACAAACAAATATGAAGAACAACAGAAACTGCTTTGAGGTTTTCTCTGCAATCAAGTGGTATATAAATTTTACAAAATAAAATAAGTAAGTAAATAAAAGTCGGCAGTGAACAAAAAAGAGATGAAAGGGCAAGATCTCACCAGGACAAGGGGACAAGTTAACCCCTCTTCTTAACTGTGACTCCGAAAGCACGCCTTCTCTTCCATGTGCAAGGCTGTCATTCACTCCTGTGAGAAAAGTGCATCACTTGGCATCACTTTTGTCCATCCCTGATACTGAGTGATTCAGCCTTTGCTGAAGGGATCCAGAAAGACGCATTGATTGGGTCCTTCCTATATTTGGGACCCCTGTCTCCTGCCTCTTCAAATGTCATAATGATGGAGATCTTACCCGTTCATGACAGAAATTGGACAGGCAGCCACATGGCAGCACACACAGCCCCATGCGACTCTGACGTAACTCATACCTTTATGGCTATCCTGCCAGATTTATATTTGTATTAAATTTATTAAAGTAGCACACTGTTCTCTGCCTGCTGCCTTCATAGCTAAAGTACAGAGATTCACGGAAAACAAAGTTAAAGCAATGGAAAATCAAAGTCGTGGCCTCCTTGGTGGATCTCACAGAACACTCCTCGGGGCTACAAGCTTTCCTTTCTTCTTGTGTTATTTAATTAGCTAGTTAAATAGTTCAAAGTCTCTGCTGAAAGGATCATTTCCAGCAAAGAACAGCCAAAACTATAGGCTTTAGGGGACTGTGAGCCAACAAGTAACAATGGCTTTTGCTTGTGTTGTTTCCTAAGCATGGAAAGAAACCCAAATGCACAGTACCATACCCTCCAACATTTCTCTGATGAAAACAGGGATGCCCTATTCCATATTATTATTATTATTATTATTATTATTATTATTATTATTATTATCCTGCCCATCTGACTGGGTTGCCCCAGGCACTCTGGGCAGCTTCCAACATACATAAAAATATAACAAAATATCAAACTTTGAAAAACTTTCCTGTATAGGCCTGCCTTCTAAAGGTTGCATAGTTACCTATCTCCCTGGCTTGGGGTTTGCATAAATCCATAACCTCCAGCATTTCTCCAATGAATAAAGGAACCTCCTACAATCACCTCCAATATTTCTCTGATGAAAATAAGGATGTCCTAAGGATATTCCAGAATATTCCGGGATCAAATCAAAACAGGGATGGCTTCTGTAAATTTGGGGCTGTCCCAGCAAAACAGAGACACTTGGGGGGTCTGCAGTACATGCAAATGTGGTGAAGCCCAGCTATCTTCCTCCTGTTGTGAGTAAGGCAACAGTGCCTGCAATAAGATACCTATCAACCTGTTGTGGGGTGATAAACAAAAAGGAAGCCTTTCTGATGCTGATTTCTGCACCCCTAGTGTTTGGCTACCCCACCCTCCATTCCACAGCTGCACTCTGTTCCTTGAGAGGGGAGCCCTGCTTCCACAGCCAAGCCAACTGTATCATGGAAGGAGGATGTACCTGTGTCCCCCAGCCTCTGCCCCCCCAATCTCAGCCCCCCCCCATATGTCATCCTCCTGTTCCGCCTCCTCGCCCACCTCTGCCTGCTACTCCACTCCTGAGCCCAGCAATGCCTTGGAACTTGTGACATAAACAGTTACATTAAGACATGAACAACACATAATGAATTTATTAGCTAATCTGTTTGCAGGCTTACATTTGTGCTTGTATCAGCTGAATTAAAATTTCTTACTGCAACATAGCTGGCAGCCAGATCCTGATCAAATAACAACACTGAGATAGGAAGGTAATTGCTGTCATTGAAGACCCTTTCAGTACTTCAAATTATGCTAGTTTTCTGTAATGTACCTATCTCTATTCTGTTTGTATTAAATGGTGGTGTGGCTCCCATTTCCAGGCCTCCTGCACATCTCTGCCATCATCCTTAGTTTTCCTTGCCTCTGTTGTTTTAAATTGCTGCTCTGTAGTTAAGAAATCAGCCAGGCTTCCCGCTTTCTTTTTCTCCTAGATTCCCCACCCCCCTTTAATTTTACTTGGCACCTTGCTATTACAGAAACTGGGATTTATTTCTTGCACTGACATTGCTACCCTAATATTATTGCCTTATGCACCATCAACTCTCTCCCACTCCCTCCATGTACCAATGATGCATGTATAAAGTGATACTTCACTTCTTTGTAGCTTCCAGACTGTTATTGTTTTGCAGGAGGAATTCAATCATACACCTGCCTTTGCACAATTAGAGTAGATTAAAGCACCCTGAAGCTTTTGCACAACAAACATATTTCAAAGAAACACACCATTTTTTAAATTTTTTTTTGCAGGAACAAGCAGTGTAGGATACTGATTGATGGAAATTCTACATCTTCTGCTCAAACCAATCAGAAGGCTCAATAAACAGTGAATATTCTGATCAATTGCTTATGAAATTTTCTTACAATGAAGCAGTATGTACTGGTAAGTTTTGTTTCAATAAATAAACATTATGTAAACTCATTTATGAACAATAGCACAAAGGCTTATCATTTAAACCAGATCCATGGTGGATTCCACTATTTACAGTACTTTCCTGCTGTCTGTTTACTTCTATCCCCTGGATCCAGAACACATTGTATATTTACAGTTCTGAAAAGCTTTTGACAAGGACATGGCATAAGAAGATAGGCTATCTAGGAAGGATATTAATCGCAACATACTGGAAGAGAAAGAAGTATCAAATATCCAAGAATGACAAGAGAAATTATATAGTCATCTGGATTTGGCTAAGTTAACAGAAGTAGTAAGAGGAGGAAGTAATCAAAATTTTTATCAAAGTTGGGAGAAATTTGGGGAGTATATGAAAAAACAGTGCCCTACCATAAAAACTTGGGTCCATTTCTAACCTTCCGTATTGTTAAAGGGGGGAAGGATAAGAGGTTATTTAATCTGTAAGGTATGTGGTCTAGTGGTAAAAGGAAGCAGTAGTGAATGATTTAGTCAAATAACCCGAGAGGACGGCAGGTGGAAGTCTAAGAAGTTGATAAGACTGAGTGCTGAATGCAGGTATTATGATTTATTTTGTTGGTTTAATGAGTTTTGATTTGTTTTTGTTAGAATGAATGAATATGTGAGATTTGTTTTGTTATATATTATTTAAGATTTATTTGATGTATTTGGTTACGTTGTTATTTATTATTAGTTATTTTTTGTTGTTGTTCAGTTTGTTTTGTTTTGTTTTGATTGTATGGTATGACATAATTTTCAATAAAGATTATTGAAAAAAGAAGAAGAAGATAGGCCACCTGATTGATCAGTAATTAGCTGAAGAACAATAAACAAAGGATAGAAGCAGAGAATTCTGCAGCATTCAGGGATCATAGGGTGAGCAGATTATTGGCCAATTCTACAAATGCCACCCAAACATTCAAGATGTTGGGCTGCAAAAAGCCTTTCCTCAAGCCAAGTGAATAGGCAACAAAATGGCAAATCCTCCCTTTAAAAAAATGGTGATATGTGTTAGAAAAACACTGGGGCCAAATTTGAATAGTAGGATGTCTGGCATCTGGTGGACGGGGCTTTTGTCTTGTGCTCCGGAATTGGCCCCTCCTTTCATGTGTTTGGTTAGGTTCAGTTAGAGAGATCAACTGTCATTCTTGCCTCATGATGTTTTCGTTTCTTCAGTTTACAATTTTCTTTATTATTGAAGGTTGTTTGACATATACGTGAATCACTTACTTTGCTGAAAGGAAAGAAATTCTTCTGAAGAATGGTGGAATATCCTCAACTTGGGTGAGTGAGGGGATATTCCCAGTCTGACAGGAGGGTTGTTTTTTCAATCACCCCACCCTCCACAACAGCATGTTGGCTCTCTTCCAGTGCATTGGTCAAGAAAAGTTGCATATTTTGTCAAAAGACCAGCCATTTCCCCTGGATAGTGAATTCTATCCAGACACAGTGCCTTTTTGATTATTTTGTCTGTTTCCCCTAGACCTTGTGTCACCTCTATTTGCCCGTATTCAGATGCCCTTCCTGAAGAAGTGGCACAGGCATCATGGGTATTGATCTGTCTGATATATTCCATGGGGAAAACAGAATTCATTTTTTCCTCTCTTGTTTTCTCTCCTGTTTGTAGTGTTTGCCTATTTGCCTGGTCAGAATAGAAAAGTGTTGTGTGTTATCTCTCTCTCTCTCTCTCTCTCTCTCTCTCTCTCTCTCTCTCTCTCTCTCTCTCTCTTTGCCATGGACTTGTGTGGTGAGAAGGCAGAGGGAAGGCTGGAAAGAAGCACTTGCCTTTGCAGAAGGGGAAGGTCAAAAGCAGGAATGACATCTTTAGCTGTAGAGACAGGGGAAGAGACAGATGATTGAACTATTGTACTGAGAGGCAACATGACAGTGATAGATGGAATATGAGAAACCATGAAGAGAGAAGGACCACAGCTGATGCCAAGCTTTCAGTAGAGCGAATAGCAGCATCCGATTGCACTTTTGAGATGCAGGGGATGTGGTCAACAAACAAGATTGGAAGCTAGCAGTTAATTAGCTATTTGCCACACTAACTGAATTAGTATCCAAGTGGAAATCTAATGAAGTCTCATTTGAAAACTGAATTAGAAGAGTATAGAGCACTCTACATTTTAGCAAAGCTTTACATCTAGTAAAACCGCCCACTGCTTTGCACAGTGGTGGGGAACTGTCCTCTTCTCCAAGGGCCATATTCTCTGGGGAGGAAAGCCTGTCAGGTGCTGAATGCCAAACAGTGGGCTGGATGCTGCAGCAGGTGGAGGGTGGGGCTAGAACCGCCATCTTCTATCGCTAGTCCCATCCACACCATACATTTAAAGCATTCTATATTTATAGAACTATGGCTGTTCCCCAAATGAAGTATCATTTGTTTGTAGCTTTACAAATCTCTAGATAATGAGAGATATAGAGATATAATAATTTCTAGATAATATATTGCTTTGCAGACAGGTTCTGGCACCTCTTTTTCTAGAAAAACAGCACTGTATGTAGATATCTGATCAACATAACTCAGTTCCGGCACCTCTCAGGTGGGCTCCATTGCCATTATAAGAGAACAAGGGAGGCGTTCATGATGAGTTCTGGCACTTCTTTTTCTAGAAAAATAGCACTGTATGTAGATATTTGATCAACATAACTATACCCTTTCAGCATGGCTTAATCTTGTGCCTAATTTTTTTCAGAATTCTACTGCTTTTCATTTACATTGTGATATTAAGTAGCGTCAGTCTGCCAACGCAACAAAGCTGACAAGATAAATAGGCCTCCACAGCATCTTAGTTTTAGAGAGGCCATCTGTCTTGGCAACTTTCAGCACCATTGGGTAATATAAGTAACGTGTACATTTGATGGTCAGGAAAAGTACAGCACATTCCTTTCCCACCTCAGCCTCTGGAAAACATCACCAGAGCGATGCTGTTCTTAGCAGAAAATGAAATAAAAGTGTGATCACTCTCCCAGAATTCAACAGGAAAGCCTGGACAACAATGCTGAGGGAGTGCTAAATTATCCGAAGCAATTTAGGAAGGTGCCAAACTCAGCAGCAGAGCATATGATTTGCATTCAGAGAGTTTCAGGCCTAGGGACCTCTGCCTAAGGCTTTAGAAGACTGCTGCCAATCTTATTGAATGGTGCTGCGTAAGTGGTATGACTTGGTATAAGGTCGTTTCATACGGCCAATGTGATGAATAGATCCAGATATTGCCAGAGTTCTCTGTCATAGCCAGAGATTACACATCCAGATGAGTTTTACTGTATTGGCCCCACAAACACATTGCATTTTACTGAGGGTGTAATACGTGCTGCCTTTGGGTAATACTCAACCAAGTTCTAGTTAGAGCAGACCCAGTAAAATGTGAGTAGATTCATTGTTTTGTTTTTAATGTTTTGTTTTTAATGGACCTAAGATATTACTCTCCATTAATTTCATATGGATCTGCTCATATGGAGTATGACTAACACTGGTTACAGCTCCTTGATTTCAATCACAGTACAGTGGTGCCTCGCAAGACTAAATTAATTCATTCCGCAAGACTTTTCGTCTTGCGGAAATTTCGTCTTGCGAGGCACCGTTTCCCATAAGAACGCATTAAAATTTAATTAATGCGTTCCTATGGGGAAAAAATCCGGGAGCGCCGGTCGGAAGGGGCGCCGGCTGATCGCTCCCGCCATCTTGGGTGGACTGCGCATGTCTGTACATGCACATGTCCACCAAAGATGGCGGGCGCGATTGGCCAGTGCCCCTTCCGACTGGCACCGGACTGCGCTGCGCTGCATTTCGCGGCTCCGGTCGGAAGGGGTGCTGGCCGGTCGCCATCCTGGGTCGACTGCGCATGTACAGACATGCGCAGTCGACCCAAGATGGCGGGCGCGATTGGCCGGCGCCCCTTCCGACCGGCACCAGAGCCACGCCGCGCCGCGTTTTGAGGCTGCAGCGAGCGAACAGCAGCGCTGCTGTTCGCTCACTGCAGCTTTAAAACGCGGCGCGGCGCGGCTCCAGCCGGCCTACAGTGGTACTGTGCAAGACGAATTCGTCTGGTGAAGCACGGCCATAGACGAATTCGTCTTGCGAGTCAACCAAAAAATCGCAAAACCCTTTCGTTTTGCGAGTTTTTCGTTGTGCGAGGCATTCGTCTTGCGGGGTACCACTGTATAGCAAATTCTTTCTCACTCTGAAATATATTTCCAGGGAGATGCTGTTCTTACTGTAAGTGATAAGGTGTGCTACTCATATGACAAGCCATCTGTCTAACAAGCATATATAATTTTTACACATACACTCTGTGGAACAGTATCCCTGTTGGGAATTCCCCAAGGGTGGGAAAACTCCAGTATATGTGCTAGACTTTGCCTGTCAGACTTCCATACTGGACCCACCAGGCCATTTCCCCTAAACCATGGTGAGATGGACGTGGCTATAAAGGAGGAGCAGCTTAAACCATTCCTTTGCTGGAGTGCACCTTCTTCAAATTTCACCAAGTGGTTTCCATGGAAACTGCTGCTAAAATGGAGGGCAAAAAACCTGTTTTATCAGCAGTTTCAATGCTTGGTGCTACAGGAGCAGAAAAACCCATGTGCTGCAGTTCCCAAATGCCTGACAACCAATTGGATGTTGGGTGCTTAGGAAGCACTGTGTGACAGAGCTCTTATGGATTGAAAGGACAATTTACCTGTCAGTCATCTTAGGTAATAATGACATTAGTGGGTTGTCGCATCCACCTTGTCAAAGGATCTGGCCAGCTGGGCCGAAAAGCTTCCCCACTTGAGAAAGCACAAGCAAACTTAGTACCTATAACCCCAGTGGCAGAGAGCAGGCAGGGGTGTGGCTGGCACACGTCCCAGAGGGCGTGACCCATGTCCCGGGGGTATGGCATGCCATCCACAGGGGCATGACGTGCGCCCTGGGGGCATGGTGCACCACCTGCGGGGGCGTGGCACCCAGCACAGGCAGGGGAGCAGCCACGATGGCACCCCACTGGGATCACGCTGCCGAGGGCGGTGCGCTCCCCCCGCCCGCCTCTTCCTCCTCCAGTGTATGACCCTACCCACAAATAGTGAAACGTAGTGCCAATCACTGTTGAATAAGGTGTAGCTGCACTCACACTTGAAAAAGCAATCTAAAGAACTGTTGCAAAGCTGGGAGTCAGGGCATGACATAAGACAGTTGAGAAGGGGCAGAAACTCAGCCAGGATGAGATTTTCAGAGTTCTCAAACATGTGGGGAGTCACCATAGGTACAGGAGGCCGCCTACTTTGAGCTGTATTTACATTTGACCCAAATGAGCATCTTACGAAAAAATTATTCTTACCTGGAAATCAAATGCTGGGAAAGCATAATATGTGCGATGCAGTCACAATTAGAACATATTGAGAGTCCTATTGATTCCAGTGGCAGAAAGTTAAGAATGCACTTATTGCTCTCCCATGACTGAAATCAATTGTGCTTAAATAGTCTGGATTGCATCCAATGACTGTGCAAGCTCTTTGTTCAAACTAACCCAGAACCTTCATTCTACCAAAAAAAGGCTTTAAAAAAGAAGCTGTTCATGGAAACACACATATATAACAGGTAAACAAACCCACCCTCCTATAAATCTATACAGAAGGGTTTTCATTTGCAAAAAGAAAAATAACAGGTATGGCAAAAATTGCTGCTCATTCACACTATGGAGAAAATGGAAGGCAAGGCACAGAAGGCTAACAGCTTGAGGTGATAAACAAGGCCCCCCCTCCCTCCTGCTTCTCACTTGAAGAATAATCAATTTGCCATCTCTGCTGCTCCGTTTTTGGATGACCAAAAATGGCTGTTAGTGCCCATGAAAACAGCAAAATTGTAGGACCACATCTAAATTCAAGTGAAGCAAAGCAGCCATTTTCAACATGCTATTGTCTGTTCGGGGACACAGGTGGCGCTGTGGGTTAAACCACAGAGCCTAGTGCTTGCCGAACAGAAGGCCGGTGGTTCAAATCCCTGCGAAGGGGTGAGCTCCGGTTGCTTGGTCCCAGCTCCTGCCCACCTAGCAGTTCGAAAGCACATCAAAGTGCAAGTAGATAAATAGGTACCGCTCCAGCGGGAAGGTAAACGGTGTTTCCGTGCATTGCTCTGGTTCACCAGAAGTGACTTAGTCCTACTAGCCACATGACCTGGAAGCTGTACGCTGGCTCCCTCGGCCAGTAAAGCGAGATGAGTGCCGCAACCCCAGAGTTGGACATGACTGGACACCTAATGGTCAGGGGTCCCTTTACCTTTACTGTCTGTTCAGCTGAAAGTACAGCAGCAGAAAATTGAAGTTTTCACTTTTCATTGCTGATCAAGATGACTCAACAACTTCAGATAAGAAGGTGCGTGGTCAGTTCCTGAGCCTGCCACCCCCCGCCCTGTCTCTAGCGAACATATCCTACAGGTGAAACTAAAAAAATTAGAATATCGTGGAAAAATCCATTTATGTAAGCAACTGTTTTCATTAGCTACTGGAGTTTAATATATGAGATAGACTCATGACATGCAAAGTGAGATATGTCAAGCCTTTGCTTGTTATAATTGTGATGATTATGACGTGCAGCTGATGAAAACCCCAAAGTTGAAATTGTTAATTTAGGGTTCTCATCAGCTGTACGCCATAATCATCACAATTATAACAAATAAAGGCTTGACATATCTCGCTTTGCATGTCATAAGTCTATCTCATATATTAGTTTCACCTTTTAAGTTGAATTACTGAAAGAAATGAACCACGATATTCTAATTTTTTGAGTTTCACTTGTATTTTGCCAAACAACAGTTCTCTGAAAGCACAGATAATAAAGTTGTGCCTGGGGACCTAGAGCTATTTCTGACTAGCAACAGGTAGAAAAAGACTGGCAGGGGTTGTTTATATATCACTCTCACATAAACACAGTTTTCTGTTGATGTTTTGCAGACATTTTCTGGGGCTATTGCAGGTTGCAGGTAGAGACCAGTTCATTTTCCTGGATACTTTTGTTCTACATGCAACAGGGAGACAGATGTCAGGCCTACGAGGGAGATAATTGAATAGAAGGAGATGTGGGCTGGAGCTCTCTTAGCCCTGTCAGTACCAGTTATGCAGAGACAGTCACAGTCACAAATGCTCAGTAAGAGCTTGTTCATAAGCTTAGTTGACCTGGT
Source organism: Lacerta agilis (assembly GCF_009819535.1). Taxonomy (NCBI): domain Eukaryota; kingdom Metazoa; phylum Chordata; class Lepidosauria; order Squamata; family Lacertidae; genus Lacerta; species Lacerta agilis. The sequence goes on from NC_046315.1 coordinate 63,886,248, forward strand.
GGGGGAAATGGATTTTCATTCATGAGAGAAATCTGACGAAAGAAGGCTAACTCCTGGTGCTAATTCTACAATTTTCACCACATCAGTGAAAACAACAGCAACAAAAACCACTTGCAATCACATTCAGAAAATTGGTGGTACAATGTAGAGCGGAAGAGAGCTTACTGGGAGAGGCAGTCGCCATGTGCAGCTGTGAAAAAAAGGCAGCACCAGCAGGAGCCAGAAGCAAAAGTTTATATCAGTGGTTTCCAAGAATACTAAATAAAGTGCTTGTTAGTTTATCAGGTTTTATTGTGAAGAGTTGAACTGCTGATATTGACAACAACAGCAACAAATTTTGAGGGATAGTGTTTCATATGGGCTAAAAGGGAAACGGCTACAACTGGCTGGCTAAACCAGGTGAGGGTAGCCAATGGGTCTAAAATCCTTGGTGAGTAAGGGTCTTCCACTTTATGTGAAGACAGATTGAGCGGACAATACCAATAGTGGGTCCAATGGTCAAGAAGTTTCTGCATGTGCTGTAGAAGGAAGTGAGGGGCAGAAGGGGGTTGTCAGCCTGGGAAGGGAGGCCAACTAGGAGAAGGGAAACTCTGATCCTAAACCTCCGCTGCCTTGTAGGAGATATACAGGAGAAGAAAAGGCTGAGAAACAAACTCTGCGCCAGGGACGTCCAACTCCCAAGAGTTCAGGTCAAAGTTGTTGAGTTATTTTTTAGGGAGGAAAGTCCCTTTTTGTGGGGGTCAAGTCAAAGTTGTTGAGCTTTTTTTAAGGAAAGGAATGTGTGGAAATTTAGTAAAGGAGAAAGGGGGGAAAGGGGAGAAGTTGCTCACCGAAGATTCGCTAAGAGAACAAACAGCCTCACAGCGAAAATTCCGTCTCCCGTTCTAGTGATCATGCGCAGATGGAGGATGGGGCGAGGGGGCAGGGCCGGAAGCTCTTATGCCACTGCAAAGGAAAAGGAGACCGCGATCGACCAGAACCTCCATGGGATCGACCTGTAGGTCCCGATTGACCTGTTGGACATCCCTGCTCTCCACAAATCTGGTGTTCCTAAAAAGGTTGGATGGTACCTTATCTTGCAGCCAAGCTGGTGCCAAAAATATTTCCTTTGGAACACATAAGTGAGGCCAAGAGAGGAGTCTTGTTGTCTGGGCAGCCCAGGACCTCCATGCACACTGCCCAGGCTAGCACCTCATGGAGGTCAATTCAGTGCTGTTAATGACTTCACCCGAGGCGCACTCCATTGTCTCTTGAGACAAACAGATACCAACATCCAACATCATGTTATGTGATCATATAGCTTGTGGGGAGGGGAGGTTTAACCCTCCTCTCTTTAGCTAGTATCCTGTCAAAATTTGTCATGTGCTACAATTCATGATGGAACGCAGGTGGCACTGTGGTCTAAACCACAGCGCCTAGGGCTTACCGATCAGAAGGTCGGCGGTTTGAATCCCCGCGATGGGGTGAGCTCCCGTTGCTCGGTCCCAGCCCCTGCCCACCTAGCATTTCAAAAGCACATCAAAGTGCAAGTAGATAAATAGGTACCGCTCCAGCGGGAAGGTAAACGGTGTTTCCGTGCACTGCTCTGGTTTGCCAGAAGCGGCTTAATCATGCTGGCCACATGACCTGGAAGCTGTACACTGGCTCCCTCGGCCTATAGAATGAGATGAGCATCACAACCCCAGAGTCATCCACGAATGCACCTAATGGTCAGGGGTCCCTTTACCCTTTACATTTACAATTCGTGATAGGAAAAAAATCTTATTGGCACCGATGGATTCCTCTGCCCCCTAAACCGAGTGTGGATTCCTCCCCATGAGGATCTCAGTAGGGGAGGGAAGGACCTACAATTTAAAAAGGGAAATGAAAACCCGAAAACCCTGCTATGGCTTTAACAGACAAAACACAGAGGCTAGAGCTAGTTCAGAATGAAACTTGTGAAAAGAATCACCTACACCCACAACTTCAGGAAATAAGCTGAGGTCAATCACTCATCAACAGTTTCCTGCCTTGAGGCAACACTTACTTTGCTTGACAATTTAGCTAGTGCTTAGAAGGGTATCATGACCTGTAAAACACTTGAGTAAGCCACATTAGTACTGTGAAGCCCAGCCTTTATTAGATTGGGGATTTGGAAGAAATGATCTGTTTCAGAATATTTGTATACTTGTCACGACTATGCTCCACCATGACAAACGGAGCTGCTGCGGAGAATGTATGGAAGAGACAAATAGATTAAGGGGGTTAGATGTTTACTTCTTCTTAGGTCAGAGAACCTACATATTTGTCTCTTATGGTTTTCCTCATCCCAAGATCTGAAAACAAGGGCTGAGCCAAAAACATATTACAATCATTTTATGTTTGATTCTATGGGCCCTTCCAGACTGGGTCACGTTTTTGTGTGGGTGCCTTCTGTGCCATATTGTTGACCATAACAGTGCCTTGGTGGTGGATTTATATCAGACTGTCCACACATCATTCCACTAGTTGATCTGCAATGCTTCCTCAGTGTCTGGAGGGACACACTTGTGCTATAGTGCAACAAAACTGGAACACCCTGTCTGCTGCAGAATACATGGTAGGTGTCACAGTTTGAAAGGTTGGAAGCTAGAATGGCCTGGATTTACTCAGTCCCATGACCCATTCTGCCTCATTCAGCATTGCTTAAAAGGCAAAATAAATCTGCACTGCAGAAAAGTCTTCAGTATTAGTTATAATAAGATAAATGTTACTAAATAACAAGGTAACACATTACAGGCAAGTAATGGGCTTCAGTCCTTTAAGCGGTTAAATAAACTTCCCTCCTTCTGGTCCCACTAGCACACAAATTGGCTTCGCAAGTCTCATCTTTCTGTTGTGGGAGCTCTGCAGCTCCTCTTTCTGGTGCTGAATCATCAGGTAACTTATCTCACTGAAATGAAAAAACAGGAGCTCCCTCTGACGCTTTTGCCAGAGTGGAACCTCTTGCCTAAGGTAAACTTCCCTTTGCAGCAGTTTAAATGCTATGCATTCAAAAGCAGCATTTTATGTGCATTAAACATAACTTTAACAACTTACACTTGTCAACATGCATCTTGTCAACCGCCCCGAGACCTGTGGGTATAGGGTGGTATACAAATTTACCGGTAATAAACATAGTAATTATAATAACCATCCCAATACCACCATGAGCAGAAATCATCATGAATACATGATATTGAAAAATTCCTCCAAGACTGGTCTCTTCCTTAGCAGCCTGCATTCCTAATTCATTTCCAGTGCGGCTTTTCCACCATCACAGGCAAAGCAGGGAAATTCACAGCCTGGAGGAAGAGCCCAGGGAGGAGGACAGGAGGCAGAAGCAGATGAACGTGATGTACCAGACATGCAGTGAACAGGGATTTAAAGGTGTTGCTGGGAAAGCTGCGGGGAGAGCACAGGATGCTGCCAGCTGGCACTGACTGATGCAGACCTAGAGCAACTTCTCTAAAGCGGAACTAGGAGAGAGCTGAAACTCTTACTATGCATGAAAACCTCACATGGTTGCTGGAAAGTGGGATCACATAGTATCTATTGAGCCCCATGTAAAAAAATTGTTGGGGTATTAAATCTGAACACCAGAAGATATCCTAGTAACTTCGGGCTAAAGTATTTACCCAGGCTCAGAGGAACTCCACCCTCTATGTGAACACAGGTTTCTCTTAATATACGCATTTTTGGCAAGCAACTAATATAATCCTTTCCCTCCATGTATTATTTTCACTAATGCACACATTATGGACACGCTTTACCTAATGTATATAGTTTGCACATTATTATTATTTTTTGGTTGGCAGATGCACTGCAGAATTTGGAGAAATGTGAACTTTGAGAGATAGCAGCATTTTAGTTTGCGTTTTAATTTGCACTTCCAGAACCGGTATGCAAACAGAAGTAATTTATCCCCTATTCATATCAGACATAATGTTGTGACGGCATTGACAAAAATCAAATAACTAGCCACTGCCACTGTAGATTCAACAGCAGTGTAAGCAGATGAGTCAGAGCCTGTGACGGCAAAGGAAAAAGAAAATAGCACAGGGAAGTACCGCTCCAAAATGGTGTAGGAGGCAGTACATTCACCGAAAATGAGAGGGATAAGGCCAGCATGCATTACTCTTCTGTCTGTCTGCCTCTACTGCAAGGTGTTGGGGGGGGGGGGCTGCCTTTGAAGATTCATGGAAGCTTCCATTAGAACCAAATGCAGTAAGAAGATAACTCAGTGGGACAGTTCTACTGAGCATATCTCACCAGTGCTTAAACAGCTTATTGAATGCCAGCTGGGTTCTGGATCCAAATCAAAGCATCCATATAGCCATAAATTATTTGGGACTTGGAAAGCTTTTGCAGCATGATGCATTTTTGGCTGACTTAGAAATTTGTCCATAAACTAGCTGTTGGTACAATGTGCAGCACTCAAGACTGCTGGCAGCCAATGTAATGTTGCATCTACTTCATTGCCTCCTGATTCAGATCCAGATCCTATTGGAGGTACTGTTTGTGACCTTTACCAAGCTCGGAAAATGGAGGGTTCTTCTCAAGAACTGTTGTTCATCTTGCACAACAAAAAGAGTTTTCTCTTTTCTCCTGGATTATACACAAGCACTATGTTTGAGCTCTTGGCATGCTTGCAATTCATTGCAGGCAATCCGGCCTTCATGAAGTTAATAAATAAGCAGGGATGGAGTAATTCATTGATCCTAAGAGCCTATCCTCTTATTTTATTTCTATGTGGCTTCCCTCTGCTTCAAGAATGTGGCACCCAATGCATAAATTACTGGTGTAGAAGGGCAAATGTGTGTCCTTTACATGAATATTGTGTATCACAAGAGTACCTTCTTCATTTACACGCCTCACAGGAGGAGAAGATCAAAACCCAAAATGGTTAAAAAACAAAAAAAGAGTTGTAAATCAGATGGTTAGAATACGAAAATCAATTGAAACTCAAATTTTAAGAGACTCAGTTGGTCTCTAAGGTGCTACTGGAAAGAATTTTCTATTTTGTTTCAAATTTTAAATTGACACTTTACAGTGAAGTTTGTGCTGATGTGGAACTCAGGTTTGCGAATGGAATTTCAGTCCCCCTGGTGGGTTTTGCTCCATAAACTTAATTTAACCACCCTCCCAAATTGGGTTTTGCCAAACAAATTTCATTGGTTAAAAAACTTAGCTGTTCCGTCAGGGTTTGTTGAAACCCATTGGTCAAGGAAGAGTCCTAAGGGTCTGGGTGGCGTCAGAATGGGGCAAACTGGAGGCAGCAGGCAGCAGTGTCTCAAATAAAAAGATGTGGGTTACTGGTAGCAGAAGTCCTAAAGCTGAGGCAAGGCAGGGAGCTAGCCAGATGCAAGAACTGCAGGTTACTTCTAAGGGGGAAACTTATTCTGACCACTCCCTGAGTAGATCTAAACCCTAGGTAGTGAGGCAAGTGTCAAAAACTGCCTGAGTCTATTTGCCTTTAATGAGAATTGGGTGCTGTGGTCTAGGGTTTGTTCACCCTGGCATTTTGTATTCTCTTGATATGCCTGCTAATCGGTCAAGGAATCTTCAGTAATTGGTGAGGTCGTTCTTTGGTTGTCGCAAGCTGATCTGCTTGGTTGGCTTGGGCTGACTCTGAGAGGTCTGGGTTGTTGATTCCTATTGGACGGGAGGCTTCTTCTGTGCTGGACTTCATAGGCTCCATCCCAAATGGAGCTTCAGATCCCCAGAAGTTGGGTGAGCTCTGACCCTCATGTCCTCCAGGTCTGTATCAGCATTATTACCCAGGGATAATGTCCAGACTTGTGACATTCCTGCTCGGTATTGGTTGGGACATGACAGTAGGATATATTTCTGTTTGATTTCTGTTTGCCGTTCATGCATAAATTTCGGGCTTTTGGCTTGACACTTTTGAGATAAGTTCTCCCATAATTGTGATTTAAGGAGCAATCCTTTAGATAAAAATTATTATCCATCATAAAGCTTGGGTGTCATCAGGACCATCATCAGCTTAAGTAGTTCATATCTATTTCTAACACTGTTTAGATGTCTAGCTTCCTATAGGTGTAACCAGAGAAATATGAAAGTCTTATTTCATATGACCCCGTCCTTCTTTTAGTGATTCATAGATCATTGGCCCAATGCAGAGAGGTGTCTGTACTTAAAGTTAATGATGCAAAACTGGAGATCTTACTAGTAAATATAATTGAGAATGAATGAATGACGTATAACCCATTCTGGTTATACGTGGGTTATGGGATGTGTGGAAACATTCACATTAATTACATTACAGCCAATTACATTATGGGGGTTTACCTTGCAGATGATGGTTCAGATTTAATTCACTATATAAATCCATTAGGTGCTTTGAATTCAAATTTACTGGAAAAATTATCATGCCTTATAAGAACACATGAGTTGAAAATGGTTGATCTTTCTAACGTACTATTTCATTTACAAACAATTCCAGTCAGGGGGAGGGAACCACAGGCCTCTGGACTGAATGTGGCCCTCTGGGTTTCACTATGGGCATTTGCGTGGACAGGCGAAGTCCCCCAAACCCCAGGCGACCGCTGAGTGGAATAATGACACAAGACAATGTGCTATGGGATTAAAATTGGCCACAACTTTATTAAGATTCAGATGTAGGGAGACCTTGGCTCAGGTATTGGGCGTTTATCCTTCCCAGCCCCCAGCCGGGGATCTGGGAAACTGCAGTGTTACCCAGAATGTGTGGGGAATGGGCTAGCTCTGGAGAACATATGTTCAAGCAGATAGCCCGCCCCCCATTTTGCTGCCACTTGTGGGGGAGAGCAATGACAACCTCTCGGCGTATGGACAATGCCTCCCCCCAATACCCCTTTAACGGGGAACCCTGTTATTGCCGCCACACTGGGGGCGTGGAGTCACCGCCCCACGCCCCCCCCCCCATTTAGGAAGATGACTAAAGGATTCCGCCCAAGGCCTGAAACTGCCAAAGTTGTGACGAATTGCTACAGGAAAGGCAAAACTTGCCAATGCAGGGAAATTCCTTTCCGGCCCTTCAACAGCGGCCTTGACATAACAGCGCCTGAGTGCCTGTGGAAAAAAGGTTAACCTGTAAAGTAAGCGTTAATTGAGGGAGTGGAGGGTGGGAGAAGCTCTGGAGCTGACTGCTGCTTCCTGGTAAGCTACACTCTCTATTGTGTGGGCTGGGTAGTCCCTCCCCTTACCTGGCCAATCCCTTGGCTACGCCTCCCCCAGGTGGGATTGGACAGTTAGCTGGGTAGGCAGAAACCCCAGGTATCCCTTCTGGGGGAGGGTGCAGCCAGCCGAACTACCAGGTGTCGCCCAGGAATTCAGGGGGCTACACACGAACACGCAAACGTCGTCTCCCATTTAATGTGGGGAGCAGTCATTATTTATTAAGAGCCCCAGTTCTTATTTATTAAGAACTCCTCATCACAGTTCTTATTTATTAAGAACTGTGATGAGGATGAGGATGATGATGATGATTCTGGCCCAACTGAATTGGAAATACCCCCAAACACTGTTGGCATCCTTCGGGGGTTGGGAAGCCAGCTGGCTAGCCCCCAGCTGGATCATGCTATTCCAGCTACCTCGATCCCCCAATCTCCGGTGCGACGTAAATCAGCAACTCAGACTTCAAAGCCTGAACACACTTCTTTGCAGAGTCAACGGCGCGAACAGAACAGGCATGAGGCTTGTGGAAACATACTATTCAAGCTACGGATTTATTACTCATAAATCAGGAAAAAAAACATGCTGTCTTTCTCTGTCTGCTCCGAGAGAGAGACTCAAAAACAAAAGCTATACAAAATGGAAGTTCCCAGCAATCTGTGCTGGTATGTAAACAGACATGTGGCACACAACAGTTCCATGTCTGCAACTTAAGGTGGAATAGAATTTTCCCAACAAACACCTCCTTTCAAGGGGTAGTATAACGAAGTATAGCATTACTTTAAAAGGGATTAAAAAATCTTCCTAATTAGGACTGGTTTGCACCCTAACTTCAGGGATAATTTCTTGGGAGAAAGAGGTCCCATTTTTAACACATATTAACTCTAAACAGCATGTGTATAAAAGGTATATTTGTCTCAATCCTATTTTATATTCTGATTCTGTCAAGCATTTAAATTATTATTAAAACTGAATTTAAGGGATGTTGGGGAAGGTGATACAAATTGTCCATTGGACCTTAATCTGATCTTTGAGAACTGAAAAGAGACAATGTAATTGGTAGTTATGTTTGAAATGTGTGGTTAATGAAATTTTGAAGAACGTATTGGTCTTTCGTAATTGAAAAATCCTAAAATTAACTATAAAAAAGCCAGAAAGTCACAAGGCTGCCTTTCACTTGTAGGGGTCTCACAAGTAGGGTAGAGGTCTCAGTAATTCTCCTAGCTGAGCTTTATACCTAGGATATGACCTGGCCTTTACATAGTACCATAAAAATATTATAGCTATTTGATTACAAAAAGAGAGCAGTAATGAGAGACTTCGGAATATATAGCTTTAAACTTTGAGTATTTCAGTTCTCCAGGTTAGTGGATTAAATGTCAAGTACTTCAGGCATAATAGCATAATCATGAATGAGCTGGAAGACATGTCACCTATTACTGTTCCATGTACATGGCGATTTATTATGATTACACCTTCATTGCACATATGGCTTGAGATGGGTGCTATATGTGACTTTCTTCTTATTTTTAAAATATGATTAAAATTGCATATCATCACAGAATTTAATTTCCATATAATTAAACCCTTGAATGACTGGTTGGATTTTTGGAAGATTGGATTCCCTAGCATCCTTCGAAACGGGACTCCTCTGAAAATCTTCCAAAATGGGGAAAACTGACATCTAGCTCTTCAGAAAGTCTTAACTTTAAATGGAATGCTATTGAAAAATAATTGAAATGTGGAGCATGCATGCTTTCACTGTGAACTTCTTTGTGAAATTCAAAACAAGAAAGTGACATATGGTAGCGGGGTAACTGCTCCTTTTATCATACAGAATGCACACCATCTCATTCAGTATTGGGATGCCTTTGTTACAGTATGTGAAGGATGAGCTCCTCTACAGGAGACAGAGCGCTTGCATTACAAAATGGACTAAAAGCAGAGCTAAGTTAAATTGAGTTTGCTAGAATGGAAACCTCAAGCTTGCTTTCATTGCCTGTGTTCAGCTGTTGAAAGTAAGAAGTACTATTAGAATTCTTTTAGTTACCCTCACCATCTGGGAGGTTGGACCCATTAGCTATGATTTTTGCATTGCAGGAGGTTGGACAAGATGAGTGTTGGGGTCTTTTCCACTTCTGCAATTCTATTATTCTTACAGCTTTGCACCCCAATTGACTGTTTCCCTCACACAAACTGGCTACATAAGTGTTCCAGTCATGAGAAAGAGGTAACATTTCTAGACACTCTAAATGACTGCGCCGTATAACAGCTGGTCATGGAACCAAATTAGGGATAGTGACTTTGGGCGTATTCTTGAATGTTGCCCAGGACCTAGGGTGCGACGCAAATGTTGTCAGGCCAATTGGGAACAGTGACCATAGTGGTATTAAATTAAATATACATGCAAATGGCCAATTGTAAAGAAAATCCAACATGCTCACGTTTGAGTTCAAGAAAGGACCCTTCCCGCAAACGAGGAGATTGGTAAAAATGAAGTTGAAAGGCAAAGCAAAGCAGGTTAACCCATTCAAAAATGCTTGGGCGTTGTTTAAAAACACAATATTAGAAGCTCAATTGGATCAGGAAAGGTTCTATCAGAGGCAAGAATACTGGCTTCAAAAAATGAAGAGAATGAAAAGGAATGCCAACTTTGGCAAAAGAAGTGCAAGCAGACAGTGAAGGGTGCTAAAAAAGAGAGAAAGTATAAAATCTGAGTTTCTTAAAAATGAGAAAGCTCTGTCAAGTGGTAGAGAAGGGAAAGGGAACCCATAGTCTGCAAAATGTTGGATACAGCTCCCATCATACATGACCACTGGCCATACTGGCTGGGGCTGATGGGAGCTGAAGTCCAACAGCATCTGGCAAACATAAGACCCCTTCCCCCATGTTCTACCACCTTACAGAGCTTTTCAGAGATGTTCCAGCAATTTTCCAAGGGGAGATGGGAGTCAATTTAATTTCTCTATAGAAGATGAAGCAGAGGTTTCCACCTGTTTATGAACATTTGCAGTGTTTCCTTTTATTTTATTAGTAGAAGAGTTTGATGGGATATTTTATAAACCTAAGCACACACTGTATCCAATATAGCTATAAATATATTGATAGCCACAATACGGGCATTTGATGAGACTTGGTTTCTGCCCAGCCAGCCGGACGGATAAATAATGATTCTCAGATACACATAAAACCTAATTTTCTTATTATACAATCCAGGTTTATTCCAGCAAGACTTTGTCTTCATTACATACTGTAAAATGATGCCTTCAGGCTTTTTACTGGCCTTCTGAGACTGCTCAGATTTATTAGAGCAAAGTGAAAACATACATTAGAAATATGAAGTACAATGACTTTTCCCCAAAGTTGTCAAGCAAGCATCTATCAGGGGAAATGATCCTTGGCCTGTGAGGGAAAAAATGTGTTGATTTGTGCAGCTAAGCATTAATTCTTTATAGTAAGAGAGTGGTAAGGAATGATGATCTCTTGTGGGAGGGGAAATGAGATATAGATTTTACTTTTTAAAAAAGTTATAATTACTATTTTTCATTCATAAAGTCTATTTTGGGAGACAATTGCTAATTTCTTAAAATAGAACTTCTGGGACTCAAATCTGCTTGGATAACGTACTCTTTCACCTGCTTTAGTTTAAAAGAAGAAGAAGAAGAGGAGTTTGGATTTGACATCTCGCTTTATCACTACCCAAAGGAGTCTCAAAGCGGCTAACATTCTCCTTTCCCTTCCTCCCCCACAACAAACACTCTGTGAGGTGAGTGGGGCTGAGAGACTTCAGAGAAGTGTGACTAGCCCAAGGTAAGCCAGCAGCTGCATGTGGAGGAGCGGGGAAGCGAACCCCATTCACCAGATTACGAGTCTACCGCTCTTAACCACTACACCACACTGAAATATGTGTAGGTGGCCTGTAGTTGCTCAACAAAGAGGGAAAGCCACTTTGCTCAAATATCCTCTCATTATTATTAAGTCATATATTCAAGCAAGGGTGCCAACTTGAATAAAATATTGGGGGACCCAGGTAAGACCCACCCCACATAATTGATCACAAGACACAGTGCACACTCAACATCTGAATGGCAATGCCCATCAACTTGGGGGGGGGGAGATGGCCCCCTCAAATATTTTACTGAGTAGGTAAAATATTTTAGGAGTTGGCCTAGGAGTTGACTCCTATGAGTACAGCCTTCTTCATCTTCTTCCATCATCATCATCATCATCATCATTTATTGAACCCCACCTTTCCTCATACAGAGCAGCATTCATAAAATACAGCATTAAAACAATATTAAAGCCACAAAGAGCAGATGACTATCAGCAGTATTCCAGATGCTGGAACAGACAGCATTCTAATGAGATCATTTATAGTTTATTGGTTGTAGCATTGGTGCTTGAGCTGAAAAAAACAGACTATAGCAACAATGATAATGGATAAATCCATCTGTGATACAACAAAATAAAGATCTTCAATAGTTATAACAAAAGAATGGACACATTATTGACCACTACTGTGTTTACTTGTACCCCTTGTACAACGTGAAAAATGTTAAGAAAATCTTACAGGAGCAATTGAGGGTTAAGCATCTAAAATGGAAAGAAGCAAGCAATACTTTCTAGAGAAATAGTAGTAGTAGTAGTAATATTTATACCCCGTCCATCTGGCTGGGTTTCCCCAGCCACTCTGGGGAACTTCCAACTATAAATTTCTAACATTGCACTGGTAAAGGTACCCCTGACCGTTAGGTCTAGTTGAGGACGACTCTGGGGTTGCGGCGCTCATCTCTATAGGCCAAAGGAGCTGGCGTTTTTCCGCAGACAGCTTCCAGGTCATGTGGCCAGCATGACAAAGCTGCTTCTGGAGAACCAGAGCAGTGCATGGAAACGCCATTTACCTCCCGCCAGAGCGGTACCTATTTATCTACTTGAACTTTGATGTGCTTTCGAACTGCTAGGTGGGCCGGAGCTGGGACTGAGCAACAGGAGCTCACCCCATCAAGGGGATTCGAACCGCCAACCTTCTGATCGGCAAGCCCTAGGCTCAGTGGTTTAGACCACAGCGCCACCCACATCCCTTGCACTCATGTTATGGTTTTGCAATGATATTGTCACAGTCTGCTTCACCTTGTTACCTTCTGCATAGCCATCCCATTAAGTTTGCAAATCTTCAGTTATGTATCAATTATGCCACATACCACTTTAGCAACTTTGGGATGGTATAGTTCTGCCTTCCCCAGCCTGGTGCCTCCAGATCTTTGGACTACAACTCCTGACACCTCTGATCTTTGGCTATGCAGGCTGGGACTGATGGGAACTGTAGTCCAAAACAACTGGAGGGCATTCATTTGGGGAAGGCTGCTGTAGCGCATGAGAAGCATTCTCTAACCTATATGCAATTCATCCTAAGCTTTGATGCAGTGCAAATTTTGTAGTTCCCATCCTTCTATTTAATTTGGCATGGCTTTCTCTAGATAGGATAAAAATAAAGAACTGAGGTTTAATGGACTTTCTCTGGAAAACAGAGTGAGTGTTTTGCTTTTGCAATGTCTAACACATATTATAAATCAAAAGGATTTATGTAGACATATCATAGACTAGACCCTTTATTACTGGAACTATCAACACATTTCTCTTCTCAACTCACATAAAAAACAATTGCAGGTGTAGGGGTGCAAATGAAATGTTGAATAATGTTCACTGAATGTTCTTCTTGCTTCTGTGTCAACCTTATCAATGGAATAGGCAGGACTTGTAGTTAAAGTGAATCATCCAATTTGGAATTGTTTGGCAACTGTCAGAAGTGCTTTGTAGTTTTGTTTGTGATGTTTACTGCTACTAGCTTAGCTATTGAACCATGCTCTTTCACTAGCAATTGGTATTTATTTTCCTGCATAAACAGGCTCCTGGATAGCAGAGGAGAAATAGAGGTCTCCTCAAAAACCAGTCAAAGCAGAAGGAACCGTGCATGATCCATATGCTTCTGCTCATGTAATGAAATCATTTAACTTTCAATCAACTGTTCACATTAAACACTCTACTTCACATGCCTTACTGTTTGTTTGCTTTTTGAAAAAGAAATCAAAACCCTAAAACTATTATTTCAAAAGAGGATAATGTAACTGTGGATATTACTCTGTTATATATGACTCCACTCCAGATATGCATTAGGTGTCAGACTCATATTAGATGTTAGATCAGACAGCGGGTTGTCTGTAGGAGGATAAACAGAATTTCAAGTTGCTTAGATATAAGACAAGCATGATCTGAAAAATGTCTAGAGGCCTTTTGGTGCAAGGAGCCTTCCTTGATTTGTGTGAATGGTCACCTCTTTTTGGCCCGAAGCATGGTGCTACACAAGCTGATTCTCTGACTGACCATCTTGAAATGTCACGCTGGATATTATGTGGAATTCTAGACAAAGAGCTGTAGGAAACCATATAGATAATAGAGGAATTAACCCTTCACAAAGCTGCAGAGATGACAAGGCAATACATGTTGATCAAGAGCGATAAAAGGGAGCAAAGACAACCTGGGAGTAACATGGAGGAGGAGATAACTTCATCTTCACAAAATAGTGGAAGTGTCATGTCCTTTAGCTCAGTTGGAGAAGGAGGAGGAGCAGCCAATCAGTTCCAGGGCTGCTGCGCCACCAACTGGAGAACCAAACCAAGCTTCTGGTGCTGATGTTTCAGAGCTAACACAGCTGAAACCTGGTGGTATGAGCCCTTGGAGCCTGGTAGTCTCAAACTTATAGAACTTGAGCTGGAACCCTCATAGATGTTCCCCAAGCCTACCATATCAGATGACCAAGTGCTTCCTATGCAACCATGCCTGCCTTATGGCACAGGAGTTCACAGAAAGGTGAAGAAGGGCTTTTCTGAAGACCAAGGGGCTGGGCCTTTAAGAGCCACAGTTCAGTCCAAAGCAGCTTAGGAAAGGTGGGCAGGAGGAAGATATTTAGAAGGCCTCAGTTCACGTCTAGCCTTTGTCAGATCAAGTTGCTTCCTCAGAGCTGTCCATGGTGCTGCAACAGTTAACCAGCCTTGCCTCCATGGGTACCTGGTACAGACAGGTTAGAACAAGAGCAGCCAGTTCACCTCTCATGTCACTGCAAAAGCAGAATAAAAGCACAGAAAAAGCCCAGCAGTACAACCATTTTTGGGTAGAATAGAAAGTTACTGAATTAATCTGCAGACCACATCAAATGAGAACAAAATAAAATACATCAAGCCTCCACATAAAAATAAAACTCCACATAGAAATATACATGAAACAAAATGTTGTATTTGTTTTTTCTAGAACAATTAGAGATCATCAAAATGGATTTTTATCCTTAAAATTCAGCATCTCCATCACAGTTATCTAAAATGTCCATCCATTTAAAAAGTACAGTACTCTGCAGCAAAAGATCCATCCTTTCAGACAGCGTGCAGAAGCTGTGGAAAAATTCATAACTTCAGAGGGATTTGCCAATCCCACATTGACCATAGAGACAGGGAAGAGGGCATAGGTGATTGCAGAGAAACATAACTTGTGTGAGCTTCCTTTAATTAGCCTATCTTAGAATCCAAGCCTATTTAACAGCCTACCTTCTCATACTGTCTCAGTATGTGGTACGTATTATCTTCCTTTCCCCAAGGTATTTTAAGGAATATTTGTTGCAATAAGTGCCGATTTTTTTTATTGGATGTAATGGAACCTGTAATACAGGGATGGGAAACCTGTGGCCTTCCAGATGTTGTTGGACTCCAACTCCCATGGGTCAGCAACATCTGGAGGGCCACAAGTTCCTCATCCCTGCTGCAATGAATGTAAATGAGATTGATGTCTGATTCAAATGGCAATGCCTGTGTACGTACCGTATATCATTTGTAAAGCAAAATTCTAGAGGGGACAAATATTTCCTTGTCACTCCTAAGTGACAGGAATGAGTTAATGTTTGAAAACACAGGCTACCACCACTGAATCAAGCTATGTTTTAGTATGAACATCCTGTTCTTCCATCAGTATTGCTTTGTTAATTGCTGGTGCTGATGAAAGCAAGCAGCCCTTTGTGTATATTTGCTAAGCTGGAGACCTATTAAGACAGGCTGATAGCCTCAATAACCTTGGACAAATTTAACTTATTAAAGATTATTGAGTTGCACTGCTTTTAAGTTGAAAGCAGAGTGTTTCCTAATGGAAAAGCATCAGTTTTACTGTTTAATCGCAGCAGCAAGGGATTTTGTATAGCTTTTAACTTGAAGATGATCCAGTTTTCATTTTCAGGTGGTGTCAATTGGACACCTATAAAGAAAGTTAGAAAGCAAAACATGGAGACAATTTTCTTAAGTTTATTAGGCAGATATTGAGCTTCTGCTGTTGCTAAGACCACTTACTCATTGTTGCTAAGTAATCAGAAGGAATGTGAGGCATATCCAGTACATTACTTGGTGAAGAGATGTGCTGTCTTCTAGCACGGGCAACTTGCAGTGAGAGTATAGGAACAAATTGAATGATGTTTTGTAACTTTAGCTGCTGTGAGGTGAACACAAATTAAAGAGGGTAAGCCTTTACAGTTATGGGGTAAACTTAATCTGTATTACTGGTGTGCAACTCCTGATTTACTTTTGGAACCTTTACTTCTGCACAGTAGATCAGCATTCAGAATGTTGCAACGTTTCCTCTATTGTTTATTTTTCCAAAGATGGACTTAATATGAACTAAAAAGCTCATCTGGACGAACTTGAACTGAACTAGTTCTTTTTTTCAAAATGATGAACCTGAACTTGTTCCTTTTTAAAATGAACTTTCCAAGTACAGTACAGTCGTACCTCGGAAGTCGAACAGAATCCGTTCCAGAAGTCTGTTGGACTTCCAAAACGTTCAGAAACCAAGGCGCAGTTTCCAATTGGCTGCAGGAAGCCGCAGAAGTCATGCCGGCCATTTGGGTTCCAAAGAATGTTCACAAACAGGAACACTCACTTCTGGGTTTGCGGTGTTCGGGAACTGAAACATTCAACTTGCAAGGCATTTGGGATCCAAGGTACGACTGTACTGCCTTTTGACTTCTTCAATGAAAGATGCAGTTCCTAATGAATGAATGAAAGGAAGGTGGAGGCGAGCAGGTTCTCTGGAGAGAAGTAGCTTTTTTCTTCATCTGTTGAGAATGGGAACTGGCACCTCGCAGAACTTTACAAGCGTAGTTGGAACTTAGTCTCTGTACTGAAGAACTATGTGTGCTTTTCAAAAGATAGAACAGAACAAACATTCCTCATTTAAGAAAGGGGGGAAGTACATAAGAGCAGTGTAACGTGTCATTTGTTGCAACACACAAGCTGTTTTGCAGACACTGGGATCCTATGCTAACAGGACACAAGCTATTTTCTAACTCAAGAGTATATCACACAGCAATTGCTTTGTGCTCAGATAGGAATATATGTATTATAGGTTGTTTTTTTTTAGTAATGGAATCCATTTCTCCTATAAAACCAATTTTCATCTGCAAACTCACATTTGCATTTTAATAGAAAGCTCAATAAGAGCATTTTATTTCTCTGAGAAACAGGTTAACAATGGTGCATATTTATCTAAACTATGTACCCTGTAATTAAATGACCATTGAATGTGTGGCATCAGTTTAATCAACCATTTTACTTGCAATTAGAAAACTGCTATGTGGGAAGCAGTGCAATATTAAAATGTTTGACCCTGACCGTGTAAACATAGCCACATATAATTTTGGTGCCACCAAGTCCTACATAAAACTAAGTTTATGCAACTACATTTGCATAGGTTCAAGACATTCACATTGATGTAAATGCATAACGGCGGCAGAATTGTGAAAGCCATTAAACCAAATCCTCTAATACCAAACAGTTTCTCAAAATGAATCCCAACTGCAGAAAAGCATTTCTACTGTTCCTCCCTATGTATAACTAGGTTAAGAATGCACTTAAAGAATAATATGATTGCTTGTATTAAAACCATCCCTTAAGCCATGCTTGGCATCTTCTTGGTCTGGTGTCCCCCCCCCCCCCGGCAGTCCACAGTCATGGAGAGGAACTAGCAAGTCAGAATAATTTACTGACAGAGATGCTCCATTCTGCTGATTCAAATTGCAGGCTGGAATGCCTACTCAGGTGCATTGGTCTGTTGATTGAAATGTCACAATTTTTCTCAGACAAAAATATGTCTTCTGAGAATCTTGGCCCACCTCTAATCTAGGTATAATTGAGAGAAAGTCTGTTGGAAGCAAATTCAACTCATCGAAATCACAGGATGGCAGCATAAATCTGACTTGGGGAAACTATCGGGACTTTCCATTTTCCTCGAAAACTAAGGAAACGCTAGCCTGAACAAATGGTTAGGTAAAAAGTTGATCCCTGAAAGCCTTCTCTAACTTTTTGAACTTGTTTTCAGGAATAGATACAAAAACAATTCAACGCATGGTGTGCACAATTAGCAGAACAATTAGACAAATTAGGCTGCCCAGATATGAGGGACTGGAGTAAGGCAACTCTACCTGCCAAATAGTGAGTGGTAAGAATTTTGCTGCCCCCCGGGCCCGAGAGAGCATAATGCAGACAACATCTGTTCAAAGCCATGGGGACAAATAAAAAAATAAATGAATAGATTAATTAAAAGTATACCTCCAAATACGTGCTTAAATATTGCTTTGCTTGATTGGAACCATTGTGTGAGCACTTTGGTAATTACATCACACTAACTGGTGCCCTGGTGACTGCTTAATTCATTTAGCAAAAGAAATCAGAAAGGATAAATTAAGGCCCTAATTGGCAATAAACAAACATACCAATCTATTATTTAGGAACCTACATGACTGGGCAGGGGAAGCCCACAGGTACATCAACCAGCCTGAAATAGTAGGAAAGGGAGGGAATAAATATTTAACCACATTTTAAAAATCCATACTTTCTAATTGTGCCAGATTTATTCAGACTTCTCTTAACTACCAGGCATTATGGTACACTTTGCTCATAAATAGGCCTTCTAGAAACCTGGCCATGCTGACCATGTGCCCTACTTTAAAAGTACAATCCTCTATTTGAAATGATCTTCTATTTGCATGTCCCAATATAAAGACAAAGAGCCATAAGAGTCCAAAGAGAAAGTATTAGAAAGTTGTAGAAAGTATTCTATCCATATTTGTTAGGGTTTTGAAGTTTCCCATCAGTACTTAGCATCTGTACAGCAGACTAAACAGGCACACAGATCACCAGACAACAGTTTGTTTTAATTGTAGCAATCATTTCTAAATTTGCATCTATACATCTAAATTAGTGTATGCAATTTTTATGCAAATCCACGATATATTTTTGTCCTTTTTTGATGATGTGTAAGCTGTCAGCCTAAATCTGGAATAATGGGAGCACACAAGAGGCTTTAGACTCTCTACATTCCCTGCCAGCTTAACACATGTCCTTCAGGGAAAATGTCCAGACAGCTATCCTTAGCAAACTCTGAACAACACATGAGCATGGTTGGTCCATCTCTCTTAGCATCAGTGATTTCCTTTTGTTCCTCTCAAATTTGTCCCTGGAACTAGAAAGACCGTAGTCACTATTAACCCTCTCTACTTGTCTGATCAGTTCATTCTTGCATTACTACTTCCATGCTACAGGATTATTAGGGGACTGCATAAGCCACAACAGGTCTGGAGAGAATAAGTAAGAGGGGTGTCCCTTCTCCATATTGCTGCTTATTTTTACTTGTATGAGTCAGTTGAATCATTTAACCAAATGAGGATAAACAACAAAGACTAAGGGCTGTGCCACTCCCCCCCACAACCCCCCTCCCACAACGTCACCCCTCACTTACCAGGGTTGTGGAAGTTCCACAAGATCCACAAGAACTCACCAGAAGCTGTTACTGCTGCTGCTGTTGTTGTGCAACCCCAGCAACAGCAGCAGAGGCAGGAAGAATGCCAGCAGGGGCACTTTCCTGTGGGATTCCACTGCTTGAGGGGGACTGCTTCCCTCTGCCTCATGGGTAGGCTGGCCTTGGCAAAGCCCATTGCAAGCAAAACATCACCCAAGAAGATCAAATCCTTCTTTGCCCATTGCAATATATCCCTGAAGCATCTGTGACCAAATTCTTCCTGTTTCTGCCTTATTGCCTTGCCAAAACCACCACCATTATTATTATTAATAATTAAATTTCTATACTGCCCCACATCCAAGGATCACAAGGCAGTTTACAATATAAAAACACCAAAAAAATGCATAGCATAGTAAAAACCAAAACAATAACTACCAACAGTTTAAAAGGCCATAGGTTGGCTAATTAAACAAAGGCCTGGGAGAAGAGGAATGTTTTTGCCTGGCACCTAAAGATATGTAACGAAGGCATCAGGAGAATCTTTCTGGGGAGAGCATTCCACAAACAGGGAGCCATCACAGAAAAGGCCTGTTCTCGTGTTGCCACCCCCCCCCCAAAACCTTCCATCTTCATCACCATCATTTTATTGTTTATACCCCACCCATCTTGCTGGGTTTCCCCAGCCACTCTGGGTGGCTCCCAGCAGAATAGTAAAAAGATTATAAAGCATCAAACGTTAAAAACTTTCCTAAATAGGGCTGCCTTCAGATAGTTGTTTATTTCACTGACACCTGAAGGAGGAGGAGGCACACGAATAAAGGTCTCAGTTGATGAGAGCAGGTTCCAGGTTGGTTCATATGGAGAAAGGTGGACCTTTAGGTATTGCAGTACTGAGCAACACCTATTTGTTCAGAGAAGTGGAAACAAGCGCTCAGGTGAAATCAATAGATTCATCTGCTAAGTTAACAGAAAGTCTATTTATATTTTGAAACTGGAGCTGTCCACGATACCGTAAAAAGGAAATCAAGGTTATCACAAAATGGGAGCTCAGAGGCTTCCCCTAAGTTCCAATCATGAGAAAGTTTTGCAGGAGGACTTCAAAAGCAGCACAACACCCACAGTCGTCATAAAACTATTATAATTGCCTCTGGAGCTGGTTTCCTTTTAAGATCAACCTCTCTGAGGAGTACAGTACAAAAGTGCTTGTCATCGTCGATCAGTGGTTTATTTTAAATTCATTTGTTTCAGGTAGACATTTTACCACTTGAAATTTGAATAAACACCAAGGTGGCACAAAGGAGGTGGGAAAGAAAGGAAACCCCTTGTGCTTAAGTTTATTGTTATCACCTCTTGCAAATACCGGTAATTGGAAGTTATATCATTTCAAAGCCATAAAGCAGTAACAGGTGGAACATAACAATTTGCTTTAATTATCTCCAGTTCCTTGAAGAGTTGCATGTAATATGCATGATGCTGATATTGCCAGCAGATTTTATTATCATGTGGGTGGTGAAAGGCTATTAAATCCTTCAAGTTCTGTCTGCCAGAGCCACTGCAGCAGTATGTGTTTTCTACATATTCTGACTTAAACTGCTGCAAGTCAAGGTGACACTAGCCTTAAGTATGGGAGAATCAGCGGGGGTGTTATCTCTAATATAGTACATCACCATTCTCAATTTGATGTGGCTGACTGTTGACATCTATGGATCAGCTTAAGGTTATACATAACCTGAACTATTTTGCCTTCAGGCTGATGTGGAAAAGCTCTGTGTTGGCCACTGAAGCAGCATCAAGCTTATTAATTTGTCCACTTGTGAAATGAAAGGTCAAAATGACACATCATGCCTTGCACTTAGTTGAACAAACAAGACATGTAGAGGTGGAGGTGGGAGGGGGGAAATATCCTCTGGAATCTGTGAAATTAGTGAAGCCTTTATTGCACCATTCATGCATGGTAAGGCAGTTCCTGGAATAGAGACATTTCTGGTGACATGCTGTGGCATGCGATGCAAACAGAGCTCTCAGACCACCTCATAGCAGTGGTTGTAATATGGTCACAAATGCTGTCTTCATATTCTGCCTTAATTTGATGCAAGCTGTCCTGCTTTGTCTGTCTAAAGATGTCTGCAAGCAATCATAAAGGATCTCTAGCAGGGGTGGCCAATGTGGTGTTCTCCAGATTTGTGGGATTCCAGCTCCCATCAGCCCCAGCCAGATGTTGCCCAAGAACGATGGTTAAGAAAGATGGGAGTTGTAGTCCGACAACATCTGGCAGGTGCCAGATTAGCTGCGCCTGATCTTCAGAGAGTTGATGTTGTATAGTGGTTAAGTCTGTGAGGTCAATGGGTAGGCAAGCCACTAACTTTCCACTTCAACACTCTCCCACTCTAACTTCGTTTGTGTGTCAAATAACATGGACTTATCTTACAAGTATTTGTATAAGTTACTGAAAGCAGTAATACTTGTGAAGTGCTTTGGAAACTTCACAATTCCCATAGGAATCCTAGATATAATTATTGTTATTGCTGGGCTTCAGACTTTACAGTATCAAGGTCCTACATTTCTCAGGTCTAGAGGCTAAGCCATTTCTATGCTGATGCACATTAAGGTTGCGTTTTTATACACACTTATCTGGGAGAAGGCTACATAGAGTTTCCACTATGATATCTGCCGTAGTCACAACTAGGGAAGTAGGAGGGAGAATCTGCATACAGTGGTACCTCGGGTTACAGATGCTTCAGGTTACAGACACTTCAGGTTACAGACTCCGCTAACCCAGAAATAGTACCTCAGGTTAAGAACTTTGCTTCAGGATGAGCACAGAAATTGCATGGCGGTGGTGCAGCGGCAGGCACCATTAGCTAAAGTGGTACCTCAGGATAAGAACAGTTTCAGGTTAAGAACGGACCTCCAGAATGAATTAAGTTCTTAACCCGAGGTACCACTGTACTTTGCATTTCAAGGTGAACTTAAGTCATACTTTCTGAAACAATATGGGAATCAAAATGTTTTGAAATCCATATTTCTCTGAATTTTGTAGTGCAGTCTTCCAGGCAATGTATACACTAGGGTCAAGTATGAAAATAACACACAAAAGTGAATTATATTGGGGAAAACTGCTTTTCAAATATGTGTATAGCAGACACAATTGCCTGAGATTTATCCAGCATTGTGTTGCCTTCCCTTTGTCAGGTATCTCAAAATAAAGTTAACTATCCAATTTAACAGAGCTGCTAGGGGTGAGCACATGCTGCTTTGATCACTGAATTTCCTCCATATTATACTAAAGAAATAAACTCCAAGTGGATAAAGCACCTGGATCCATTAAAGATGCAGTGGCCATGTTTGTGTAAATGGATAATATAAATCAAATTTCACCTTCCTCCTCAAGGGCACCAGTGGTTTTTAAAAGTTTGTGCTGCTTCACCCTTATATTTTAATCCTCTGGTGTGTGTCTTGTACTACTTTGTTATTCCAGCACCACATTCTCCTCAAAGTCATCCTCCTACATCACAAGTGGAGGCGACGTTAGGGCTTTAGCCACACCTTTTGCCCACTTGCTCTCTGGATCCAGTTCCTGTCCTCTCTTGCTCTTCAGTTATAAAGAATGGACCAACATAATTTTAAAACAGGCTTCCTCAACCTCGGCCCTCCAGATGTTTTTGGCCTACTCAACTCACTTTCTTTTGAAGGTCTTAAAGGAAAGACTAGGGGAATACAAATTTACTTGCATACATAATTTTGGTGTATTTTTCAGTTTTGTGTCAATCTAGGGATTTAGGACAGTTGATCATTGCAGTTTCTGTATTTTGTATCAGAAAATATCACCCTGCACTGAGCTGGTGTAATGTAGTGGTTAGGGTATAGATTTGGGTGTGGAGAAACTGAGAAAAACAATTTGCAATGTTGAAAAAAAATGGTAGGTAGGTGGGTGGGTAGGACCACCAACATAATTTCCATTTTTAGACTATATAGATTAGGATAGCACATCCTATCATATATTACTACTGAATTCATTCTTAGAGTGTGGATCCTTATTTAGGCAAAATAATACCATTTTTGCACAAGATGGAGGTATCAGTCAACCTGAGGAAACCCAAAGGTTCAAAAAATATTTGTACCCAAAGTACAAAAATTCTATAGGAAAAAGACCTGAAGGAGGTATGCATATCTCAGCCATCAACAGATGTTTAGAGGTGGTGGCCAATGGCAAATCCATCTATGGCTGCAGTCCTAACTATATTACCCAGAAGTAAGTCTCATTGAATTTAGTTGGCTTATTCCTAGGTAAATGGGGTTAGGATTATAGCCTTGCTATCTTAGTTTTATGATTGCAGCCTCTAGCAACCAATAATGTCTATACATAGAAGGTCAACAAACAACACTACAGACAAAAGACAAAGCAATGGGGGCCATTTGGGGGGAGGAAGCAGCAATCATACATTAACGATCATGAAAATAATATAGATTGCTAAGAAATTTTAAATCTATTTACATATAATGTGTGCAACCTTTGATGTAGAGCAGGCACGTCCAACAGGTAGATCACTGGACGTCTGTGATAGATCACTGGCTCCCCCAAAGAAGCTCAACAACTTTGGCTCCCCTAAACAAAGCTCAATTTTGTTTGTCCTGCACGCCCCCCCCCCAAAAAAACAGGTCTTCCCTTCCCTCTAAAAAAAGCTTCCCTTCCCTCTAAAAAAAGCTCAACAACAACTTTGACCTGAATGCCTAAAAAATGGGGCTTTCCTCCTTCCCCAAAAAACTCAACAACTTTGACCTGAACCCCCCAAAAGGGGATAGATCACTGCAAGTTTCTTTTTCTTTTTTTATAAAGATTTTATTATTTTCCATTAAAACAAAGAAAAACACAGCATACACATAAACATAAACACCATAAAAACACAATACATAAACATAATAAAAACAATAACAATATAAACAAACGTAAAGAAAAACATATACTAACCTTAACCAACACTTATCTTTGTAATTTACTTATTGCATTCTTCTCTATTCAGGGGACTTCCCCTGTTCCCTCCACTGTCTTCCAAATCGTATATATGTTGTAGGTAGCTTTATATCTTATTCCATCAACATTTACCATATTTCTTGATACACTTAGCTTTACTTGATCAAATATAGATCATAACTTAAACATAAAAATCTTAAAATACTTTTTAACCATTAAATCATTCATACAAAAAATTTCTTCTAAACAGTTTTAACTAACATAACCCTGCTAAAGCCAATCTTCTGCTTAATTCTGCTCAAATGTTCAATTTTACAGATTTAACTAAATAGTCTTTAAATTTTTTCCAATCCTGCGACACCTTCTCCTCCCTCTGGTCTCGGATTCTGGCGGTCAGTTCTGCGAGTTCCATGTAGTCCATCAGCTTCATCTGCCATTCTTCCACTGTTGGGATCTCTTCACCTTTCCAGGTTCTTGCCAATAAGATTCTAGCCGCTGTTGTGGCATACATAAAAAATACTCTGTCCTGACTGGGTATCTCTTCATTGGTCATGCTCAAGAGAAATGCCTCTGGTTTCTTACTAAAGGTAATTTTCATTACCTTTTTAAGCTCATTATAAATCTTATCCCAGAAAGCATTTACCCCTGGACACGACCACCACATATGAAAAAAGGTACCTTTCGCATGTTTACATTTCCAGCACACATCTGACATTTTAGTATTCATCTTAGCTATCTTAACTGGTGTCAGATACCATCTGTATACCATTTTCATTATATTTTCTCTTAAACTGTTACAAGCAGTGAAATTTATACCTTTCTGCCACAATCTCTCCCAGTCATCCATCATAATATTATGTCCCACATCTTTCGCCCAATCTATCATTGTCGATTTAACCAATTCATCTTTCGTATGCCACTCTAGCAATAAATTATACATCTTGGAAAGGTTTTTAGAGTTCGATTCAATCAGTTCTGTTTCCAGTTTTGATTTTTCCACTTGAAAACCAATTTTTTTATCTAATTTAAATGTTTCATGTACCTGGTGATATTGCAGCCAGTCGGGGACTTGACTTTTAACTTGATCATAGCTTTTCAGCTTAAATGAGTCCCCTTCCTGCTGCAATATGTCCATGTATCGTAACCAACTTGCAGACATATTCGGTCTCTTGTAGGCCTTGGCCTCCACTGGTGAAATCCATCTAGGAGTCTTTCTCTCCAATAAGTCTTTATATCTTATCCAAACCTGATACAAGGATTTTCTAACTATGTGGTTCTTAAAAGTTCTGTGGATTTTAACCTTGTCGTACCACAGGTATGCATGCCAACCAAACATATTGTCATGTCCTTCCAAGTCCAACACGTCCACGTTCTCTAGTTTGAACCAATCCTTCAACCAGCAAAAGGCCGCCGCTTCAAAATAAAGTCTTAAATCCGGCAAGTTTCTAACTTTGTAAGTAGATCACAGTGTCTTGGGAGTTGGCCACCCTTGATGTAGAGAACTAAAGTAAAAGGAATTCGTAGCAAGAATCCGTGGTATGATTGTGGACAGAAAGAAATACTGTACACAGAAATGTGTGGACAGAAAGAAATGCACCTGATAGACAGTTTTCAACCGATCCATCCAATATCTCTATATAGCAGTGCATGTGGTGCTGTCACAGAATGACTATTTGAATGACCTGATCAACGAGGCCTGAAAAGTTTATTGTCTATCTGTGTCTTACGATTAGAGCTTAATAACACCGTGCAAATTTCGATTTTTCTTTTTACTGTGTTCAAAAGGCTCTACAGAGAACCTTGAACTTCTCTAGTGCAGAGATAATTTTTTTATTGCTGCATTCAAGCAAACCTGCTAAATGGCCGTAAGTAGACTACTTGAAACTAGTACTTTCCTGAATATGTTGATCTTTCAGATATTACTACACTAGTAAAAGGGTTATTAAATAATGAAGGCGGACACTCTAGTGAAATGTTTTGCTTCTACTAACAATACAACCTCTTTCTCTAAAGAAGAAACATTTCACTTAGTTACTATACTATTACGGTAACCTCTTGCAGAACTTTTTATAATAGAGTTGCTTTTTAAAAGTCCTGCTTATTTGCAAAGGGTGGCAAAGATTCACACCATTTCTTACCCCAGTAATTGATGCAGTACTGAGGCGGAGTTGAAACTTGGTCTAATGGGACATAAGACCAAATGGCTGCAGATTCAACAAATTTTTTGAAATCAGTTTATTAAGGGACAAGCCACCCATACTCTAACAGCCTTTGAGAATGTTGTGCTGGAAGCAGAGGGTGATTCCTGGAACACGGTGTGTAAAATATACTCCACTTCAGTGGAAAAATCTATGGGTCTTAAAGCTGCATGGGGAAAATACATGTGGAGAAAATGCAAGTCAACCAGTGGAAATATATTTGGCAAACAAAGACAATTGAGTCCTGGTCTGCATATATTACAGAAAACTGATACATGTTGGTGGGGGTGTGGATTCCATCCAGCTATTGTTAAACAGCTGCAACTTGTCAATCTGAATTAAAAATTTTGGTGGGAAGACCCAGCATACCCCATGACTGACTGTGACTGATGATGCAGCTGCTGCCCCCCCCCCCGAAGAGGATCCTCACTGGCCCCCTCTGGCTTTCCCACGGCCATGTCGGGCTGCAATCACTGCTGCCATGGACAGTAGTAAGTGGTGTTTTCATCCTTGTAGTTCTACCCAGCATTGAGAAATCCACATTTTCCCATCTTCTCACTTCCTATTAAATTTTCCTAAGACATGAAAAATGTTTTTTTGAATTTTGACACCCAAATACTGTAAATAGCTTAAACAAAAAGTCATACCCATTTGCGTTCTTATCTAGTTCTGAGCACTGCAACTTAAATTAATGTAGAGGGATTCCAGTTTATTTAAAAAATAAAAAATAAACCTACCCCCTCTCCATAGTGATTAATTTACATAATCATTTCTGGATCTTGTAGTATGAGAGCTATATCATCCACAAAGAGACTCAGCAGATGTTCTTTGCCACCTAGGGTATAAGCTTTTCTTTTTTTATTAGCTCTTAAGTGCAAAATTCAGAAGTGGCCCGAGGATTGGAGAAGATCAGTCTACATCCCAACAGAGGCGTAGCATGCCCAGGTGGTACCCAGTGTGGAATATATATTTTTGTCACCCCCCACGCCGCTTTGTCAGGGTGCTGGCAAAGCCGCACCCTCTTGGGAGACACGGCTCCTGTCCGTCCCCCTCCCTCCCTCCCTGGCTCGCTGTAAAGTGGCAAAGCGGGAGACGCTTACAGTGACCCAGGGTGGGAGGGAGGCTGGGAGGCCCCCCCCAGCTTGCCGTAAGCGGCTCCCGCTTTGCCGCTTTACAGCAAACCGGGGAGGGAGGGAGGGAGAGTCATGGGGGAGAGTGCTCACTGGAAGGACAGATCCTGAAGCTGAGGCTCCAATACTTTGGCCATCTCATGAGAAGAGAAGACTCCTGGGAAAAGACCCTGATGTTGGGAAAGATTGAGGGCACAAGGAGAAAGGGACAACAGAGGACGAGATGGTTGGACAGTGTTCTCGAAGCTACCAACATGCATCTGACCAAAGTGCGGGAGGCAGTGGAAGACAGGAGTGCCTGGCGTGCTCTGGTCCATGGGGTCACGAAGAGTCGGACACAACTAAACGACTAAACAACAAGTGCAAAAGGCTCCAAGGACAATACAAACAATGGGGAAGACAGAGGACATGCTGTGCTTTTTAACTTGTTCATAAATGATCTAGAGTTGCAGGTGAGGAATGAGGAAGCCAAGTTTGCTGATGACACCAAATTGTTTTGCGTTGTTAAAACAAAATGGG
Source organism: Lacerta agilis (assembly GCF_009819535.1). Taxonomy (NCBI): domain Eukaryota; kingdom Metazoa; phylum Chordata; class Lepidosauria; order Squamata; family Lacertidae; genus Lacerta; species Lacerta agilis. The sequence continues at coordinate 63,914,066 of NC_046315.1, forward strand.
ATAATGAAGAGCTCTGAAACAATGACTCCAAACTGGGTGAATAAAAATTTCTTTTTAAAATTGCCAGAAACCCCTTTTTGATGAATATTCTTAAATAATTCCCATTTAATAGCCTCAGTTGTCTTCTTAAGTGCAGCCATTTCTGCTACACAAGCAAGTGTTAAATTTCAAAATGAAAAGTAAGCATAATCCCTGATTCTTGAATTCAGTGTTCTCCATACATCCCAGAAATCATCTTTTGAATCAAGAAAACCAAGGCTTGCATAAGTGCCCCTTGTCTTGTCAACCTGTCCTGACTCTACTGGATCATATATTTGGTTTAAGTTATCCCCATCACAAGGTCCACTTCCTTGAATTTCTCTTAATTTTGTTAAAAGGGAGGAGAGAAAATCGAGTTGCTGGTTTTATTTGGGCAATATATCAAAGCAAAGGCAATTTTACATCCTCCCTGTTGTTGTTCAGTCGTTCAGTCGTGTCCGACTCTTCGTGACCCCATGGACCAGAGCACGCCAGGCATGCCTATCCTTCACTGCCTCTCGCAGTTTGGCCAAAACTCATGTTAGTAGCACATCCTCCCTAGTCACCCTTGATAAATACAGATCTACCTGCCTGGGTCCCTACAGGCTTCTTTGCAATTAAAAGGGAAATATTTTGCCAAAACTATTGCCGTTTCCCAGGATTTTTAATTAGCTGGAGTGGTATAATGGGAAACAAAGGATCAGTGCTTTAGCAACCTCTGCGAGTTATGTCTCTCGCAGAAATGTAATGTGGGGGAATCTTTTAAAAATAAATTTAAAGCTCGGTCTCTTCTTAATTGAATCCTCTAATCCCATAGCATTCATTGTTAAGTATTCAGTCATTACTGTGATCACACAGTACCTACTCATTTAATTTGTCAAAAACAGACTGCATTGCTTGCCCAAAGAGAAACACGTACAGTAGTATATACTGACACTTCATTACACATATCATCAGTTCTTGGTGAAAGAGGACATCATAAACCTAGATGTTTTTGACGTTGGGGCTCCCTTGCCATGTGTCTGCTTTCTTCATGCATTTAGTATAGTCTTTCATCTGCCCGGTACTTGAGCAGGATGTAATCTTCCAACTCTTCCTCCCCTCATGGAACCTGATAAAGTAGTTCTTACCTGTTTTTTAAGTGTAACTTTCATAAATGAATGTATCTTGGGATTCAAGCCAATGCAGCAAACTGTTATAAAGCAGTACATAAATAAGTTTTGCTTCTGTCTAATTGGATTAGACTTAGCTTCTAAATTAGCTCCTGGACAGTGCTATAGAAACTGAGACAACCTTATCATTTCTAACTTTTGCTTATGTGTCTTCATTCCAGTTTTCCTTTTGCCATCTGTTAGAAATGAATGCATAACCTTTTTATATATGTATGTGTTCTTGGTCCTCAGTGGACGCTTGAATTTGAACCAGTGGGTTGTGGCTAAAAATTAAATATATTATTTCCCAGTATCATGGCTCAAACAAGTATTGCATCTTTCCACATCCTGTGACTAGGATTGCCACAAAGCAGGAAAAAAATCAGTATATTTTCAGCTGTGAATTTTTTGAGGGATGCACAGAATTCCACATAGAGCCAGTGTGGTGTAGTGGTTAAGAGCAGTAGACTCGTAATATGGTTTGCATCTCCGCTCCTCCACGTGCAGCTGCTGGGTGACCTTGGGCTAGTCACACTTCTTTGAAGTCTCTCAGCCTCACTCACCTCACAGAGTGTTTGTTGTGGGGGAGGAAGGGAAAGGAGAATGTTAGCTGCTTTGAGACTCCTTCGGGTAGTGATAAAGCGGGATATCAAATCCAAACTCCTCCTCCTCCTCCTCCTCTTCTTCTTCTTCTTCTTCCTCTTCCATGTTGAGTTAAAATGGTCTCTCATTGTGCCAGTTCACAGTAGATTTGCCCAACTATGCAGGGATGCCAACTTAAATAAAATATTGTGGGGGCCCAGGTAAGTCCTGCCCCACCACATAACTGATCACATGATGAATGGGAATGCCCGTCAACTTTGTGGGGGCCCAGCTCCCTCAAATATTTTATTGTGGGAGGGCCAAAGTCCTCATGGCTCCTAGGAGTTGGCACCTATGTGACTATGTCATGAATGTGATCAGGTCTAGAAGCTTCCATGCTACTGTTCTGACTCAGAGCTTACTTCTCTGCCAGGGAGTGATGGAAAACTCAATTTACTTTATGTATGTTAAGTTGTTAAATTCACATGAGCATACCCAATAAAAAAAGGTTGCAACACTAGGGAAGCACTAATTATTTCACCAGTATTCACTGGGCCTGTAGTCCTTTTGCACACCTCACAGAGAGATTGGTATGATGTTAATTTAAAATGGACAAGGTTTTGGTTTTGTGGAAGGTTAGTCGACCTTCATGTTGGTATAGTGCCCTAAGGATGGTAAGCCCAACATGATAAATCAGTTTTTCTCTCAGAAATCAATCAATACTGAAAGCAGAAGATTGGAAGTGGGGCAAAAGAGTTCAAGATGATCACCACCTTCCTTTTATGCTGCCTTGAATCTAAGTAGAAAGTGATGTTCATTATTATTTTTTATGCTAATGTATTTGCAGCAGACATCTGAGTAATAAACCAGAAGAACTGAACATTCTCACTGGTGAAAAACACTTCAGTATAGTACATGTCATTGGCACCAGGCAAGTTGATTACCATAATACAAAGAGACGCACAAAACATTCTGGTGGCATCTTAAAGAGTAACAGATTTGTTATGGCACATGCCTTCATGAACTAGAGTTCATTTCATAGGATGCATGAAGTGTTAGCTTCAGATACCTTCAAGTATCCTTCATGCTTTGGATGAAGTGCACTGTAATTCACAAAAGCTCATGCCACCACAATAGATCTACTAACTTTAAAGGTGCCATCAGACCTGTTTTACAGCGAACACAGTAAAAAAAAGTAATCACTACTGGCAGCAGTGGAGCAAGCCGATCGGGCGCCTGGGGCAGCGTGCGTGCCCTGCGCCCAGGGGCGGGGCCAGCCGCCTATGGGGTAGGGCCAGCCAGGGCATGACACTCCGCAGGGCCGTCAAGGAGTCTGTCTGCCTCCTCCCACTCAGCCACCCTACAGCTGAGGGGAAGGCGGGGGGCAGACCGTTTGGAGCAGCGCAGAGCTTACAGGCGCCAGCGCAGAGCTTACAGGCGCCCAAGCTTGGGCACCCTGCAGGCCCTGCATTGAATGCTGCCCAGCATTAAGTCACGCCCCTCAGTGGTGACAACTGGGTTACACCACCCCCACCACACACACCCTCCTCCGCCCCTGACTACTGGACTTCTGTTTGGAAGGGCAGAGCAGACAAAATATAGTGCTGCTACTTAACTGTTTCATGGACCATTTAACAGACATTAATAAAAAGTTTACTGCAGCTCTCAGGTGATATAATATATTCGTTCTTTCACCATGCTCAGTTTATAAACACGGACTAGAGAAGTGTCTAGATCACAAATTGCATCCAATGGAACAGGACCTTAGACATGTTCGAAGCACAGCTTTATAGTTTGGTGCTGCTAGCTCAGTGTTTGCAGCTGACAAAGCATCCGGGTGAGTGAAACAGCTGAGCTATAAGAGGGGACACAGCACTCATTAATTAAAGCAACATCTCAGGCTAATACAGGCACAGTGAGCTTACTGTGTGCTCGAAACCAAATAGTTGGATGCAGTGGGGTTCTCATGGCAATGGCAGCATAAATGGGGAGTTTTATTCATTTATTTACCTATATTATATGTGAAAAGAGGAAGGATACATGTAGGGAATGAATAAATTTATCTTGGACAAAAGTGATGCTGAAAGGCAATTTTATAGCTATAAATGGGAAGGGGGGTATTTGTGAAGCATAAACATTTATATTCATTTTGTTTCAAAATGTGGTTGCCATAGTTTCAGTCAAGGCACCTATGGATCCGTAACTCTGTGATACAGTTATCACAACTACGGTGGTGAGTTTTTGTTTCTTTTCTTTTTTTAATTGAGATGTTGTTTCAACATTTTGTTTGAACTCTTATTGGAGAGCCAAACACATTTTTCCTTGGCCATTTCATGGAAAAGTTCATGTCTCTATGTCCTATTGATGAAGAAAGAGGATCTATGTATTTTTTTTTATTTCACCTCCTTGTCAAAGGGAATACAAGATTTCCCCTCTCAAAATAGTAATAAAAAAAAATCTTTGAACACAGTGAAGTGAAAAACAAGCCAATAAAAGTGAATGATTTTAGGGAATATAAACCAAGTGTCACTGAACACACACATTGTTACCTCTGCTAAAGTGGTTGCTGGCAATATTGGAAATATAGATTTCTCCCTTTTTTAAAAAGAAGAAGAAGAAAGAATTAAATGTTCGGGCAGAGAACACATTAAAAATCTCCTGCTATTGCTCATTTCCTGGTGGAACAAGATGATCCTAAAACTTTCATCTCTGATTCCCCCCCCCCAAGACATCCATATTGTATATATAAAGTAATTAAATCAAATCTGATGCCAGTCAAATACTGGCAGATGGAATAGAATGGAAATGCTTGCATTTTGGCTTTTTCATTTTCCACAGTAGCAAGGTAGGCATTGGGGGAGATGGTGTGTCACAATGGTACATGTGCAGAGGGAATGTTTTATTTGCAGGAGTCAGATAAAAGAGGCACAAGAAAAAGCAAGACACCTTGAAAACAGGCTCTTTGGCTGCAAACATTCCTTTTCCTAGGCATTTGATAAGATTATTAACCACATTTTAATGCCCATTGCTCCTAATACGCACATTCTGCAAGCACCATGCATTGTTTTGTAATCATATAATGTGTTATGTTATGCTATTGTCATGAACATATACATTTTTGCATTCCTATATACTCTGCTAATATATACCTTATGTACACATTATCTGGTTGCGTCGTAAAACAGTTGTGCACTGCTTTGCTACATTTGGAGAAAGGCAGTATAGAAATCCTTTAACAAATAGGTAAGTCCACTGTAGTGCAAACCAAGCAATGCAGGGAGGCATATCCTTCTTTCTAGCTGTTGTTCCCATGGATTACTTTGGGTAGATGCATATGTGGAGAACTAGCCCAATGCCAGGTAGGGGTTAAATTTTCTGACAGTTAGAACCCTCAGGGGCGGGCTCAGCCTGGGTATAAAACACCCCTCCCAGTGGTCAGGGGAGTTAGACGGGGAGTTAGAAGTGTGGAGAGTTAGAAGGAGAGTTGAGCAGCGTGAGTCAGGAGTGAGAGCTGGGAGTTTAAGAGTCTGAGGTGGAAGTTAGCAGAGAGGATAAACAGATTGTGAAACGTGTTGTTATTGGTATTTAGTTAACTGTTAGAGGTAATAGGCCGGTATCATTTAGAGGTAATAGGCCAGTATAGGACAACTGTTATAAGCTTATTGAACAACCTTTTATTTATCAGCAACCACAAGCTTTTGTACTCAATAAACAACTTATTTGTTCACGTTATCCTCGTCGGTGGTATATGAAGCAAGCAGGTTCCAGCTAGCAGTCTGGTGGGTTGCAGCTGGGGACCGTTTGTCGTTGGTGCAGCACTCATAGACCGTGAAACGTCCGGGGGTGGCTGTACAGGGTGGAAGGGCCCGCGACAGCATAGCTCAAGAATCTATTTCTCAATTCCACAGGCTGGCCTTGGAACATGTGAAGTAATAGCAGCCAGAGGCGTAGGAAGGTCAGGTGGTACCCAGTGCAGAAATTTTCTTGTCCCCCCCATTGATTATTATTATTATTATTATTATTATTACCTGCAAAAATGGTTTTACATTATTTCATATTTTCTTACAAGGAATGTGGATTCTGCACCGCTGATAACAAGTAGGCAACTTGAATGGAATTGAAATTTCAGCCTTCACAACACAGGGAAACAGCCAAGTAAACAGCTATTTTCGTGGAGGAGGGTCAAGATATTAACTGATATGCATGAAATTTCAGATATATAGCTATATAATCCCTCGTGTAGTAAGATAAGACCTTTGGAGCAGGCTTTTTTTAAAAAAGGTTTTTTTTTTTTTAAATGAACTGCCCTAGTAGGGCAGTAATTGTTCCTTGATAATTTGTCACCCCCCTCCATGATGGCACCTAGGGCGACTCATCCCCACCCCCCAATGGGAAAGTTTAAATGCCATTGAAGTATGAGCAAACAGAAAGTTTGAAACAAAATTGTGATGGAGCTAAGCAAATAGGCCTAGGAACCCTTTGAAATCTTTCTTGACATGGTTGTTAGAACAAAGAATGAACTTTCAGATGCTCAAAAACCTAACCTTTGTCTAGAGCAGGCATGTCCAACAGATAGATTGTGATCTACCGGTAGATCACTGGACATCTGCAGTAGATCACTGGCAGATCATCGGCTGCCCTAAACAACTGTGGCTCCCCTAAAAAAAAGCTTAACATTTTACCTCCTCCCTGAAAAAACTCAACAACTTTGACCCAAACTCCCCCAAAATGGGCCTTCCTCCTTCCTAAAAAAGCTCAAAAACTTTGACCTGAACCCCCAAAAAGGGGGTAGATCACTGCCAGTCTTTGTGAGTAGATCGCAGTGTCTTGGGAGTTGGCCACCCCTGGTCTAGAGGTTCAAGGAGTGGTCATGTTTAATTTTTAAAAAATATACAACAAATAATTTCAGTATGAGATATGCTAGTGTAAAGCAAACTGTAAGAGATGAGGTGTTTTATTGTTTCCTTGCTTATATTCAGTGCTGGGCACTACTACTAGGGTTACAATGGGATAACCTTTGTCTAGGAACTAGTCTAGAAGAGTTCAGAAAGTATTTGGTAGAAATTGACCTATTTTCCCCTTTAAGCTCTGGACTGTAGTTTGAGTTAAGCAGCAGTGCCAGATTTATGTATAGGCTAAGTAGGCTAAAGCCTAGGGCCTTTAAATCTAGGGGGTCTCGCCAGTCTGCCCGCTCCCCAGCAGGCAACCTCCCCTCTCCCAAAATTGCACACCCAAGACTTCATGCAAGGGCAGGACAACTCAGGGCCAGCCACTATGAGACTCAGGGCTAGCCGGTGGGGCCCAATTTGAAGAAGTGGGGCCCAACTTTAGTTTTAGGTTTTTTTTGGTAGGGCCCTAGTTCACAGCCAAAATCTGCAAAATTTTATAGATATAAATAAAATTCATCTAGATTGCCCTGGTGTGGGGGGCCCCTTAGGAGTGGCTCACGGGGCCCAATTTAGCCAAATTGCTCCAATTGCCTTAAGATCAGCCCTGATGAAACTGTGCATGGGTTGGACTGACAAGCCCTGCCCCTTCTAGGTCCCTGGTGTCACTATTCAGAGTATAGACTCAAGGACTTGTTATTGAAATGTTACTGCTTTATGAACTAACACTGTGTTTTATTAATGGACTCTGTATTTTTGGAATTACCTAAGAGCCACCAATAGGGAGCTCTAGAATCTGACAGCCAGCCAATCGGGTACTACCAAACAGCGACCCCTATTGCTGAAAGCAGGTAACCAGCAAGAAACAGCCTTTGCACTGGTGACTAAACACTCCCTGCTGTGCAGATAATTGAGAAAGCTCATAAACCGTATCCCTTCTGGTGTCCTGGCCAACTCTGTTATGCTGGTGTAAACCCTGGTGCACTAGGAGTCCAGAATAGCAGCAAATAAAATCCGCTCATATGTCAGCGACTGATAGGACTTGTCAACCAGTTCTTCCAAAGTCTTCCTAAATTATAAAGCTCCAAAGTACAGGCCAAAAGAGAGCAGGTCTGGGAAGAGCGAGGCATACAATGGGCACCACCAGTGAAAAGGCCCTGCTCCGTGTTGCTCCTGCCCTGTCATTTGATAGGGTGCCCACTTGCCCTCCTTCTTGACATGGAATGCTCTCTATTGCAATCTCCAGGTCTAATATTAAGACCATAAGAAGGGAGAGCAGGGACCTTGAAGTTCCCAACAGCTGTTAATCAAGCAAGCAAGAAAGCACACAGGTCACCTTTGTCACAGGATGCCTATGTCCTGGCCAGGCCTGCACCCAATCTTGTTTTTGTACAATCTTGTTTGTTCTCAGTAACCAAAATTATATTATCAACATATACAAGCAGAAAAGTTGTTTTCCTTCATTTGCAAGGAATCATACAAAACAAAGTGGCACTAATAAAGAAACGTTCCAGTGTGGCAACAGAAAGCAAACTCAAAACTCAAAACTATCCAGCAATGTCAAGTTATAGGAAAACTGGTGCTATTAACAGTAACTCTTATAGTTGGTTAATTGATTTGCCAACTTCCATGCACATGACGTCTAATGTTAACCCCCCCCCAAGAGTTAAATGATAACTTATCAGAGGCAGCTACAGTTGCAAATGGAAACAAAATATCTGTGAAAGGAAGAGGAGCAAGTTTGCTCAAGTGTGTTGCAGGTAGAAATACTGTTTGTAATGAAGTGAGAGCAGTAGTACTTGAATCAACAAATAAGAAAGTTTTGAGAATTTACATGCTAGATTAAAACTGATTAACTCACTGAGAAGGGGATTGTAAGAAAAACACTGGGGCCTAATTTGAATTTGAATAATTCATTCAGGTGAGGGTCATATGCCTTGTCAATCCCAGCAGGTATATAACAGGAAGACCCAGCCTGCCCAGGAAGACCCACCCTGAAGCTACAGCACATCTTGAAAGAAGAGGCCTATAATTGTTATTAATTTTATGGATTTTTAAAAATCACCATGGTATTTAACAATAACATCTTATGTCCTTTAGAGGAGAAATTGTGAATTTCAGAAATTTAAATACCTGTCATTATCCTTGGCTTCACTCAATTTTGTTTATAACACTCTTCCATTTTCTTCTAATTGTGAGGGTGGGGGGTAGGGAGTGGGAAGGGGCCTCACAAGTGGAATAGCCTAGGGCCTCTGTTCATCTAAATCCGGCCCTGCCCAGGAATACTTTTATGCTTTACTTTGACGCTTGGGGACTGTTTTGGTTGTTGAATCAGGCTCAATCCAAATCAAAATAAAACCCAATACTACTTAAAATAAAAGTAACTTTTAAAAGCATTTTCTCTTTGGGCAGAGATTTAACATTTTGGGCAGAGATTTAACATTTTGGACAGAGATTTATCATTTCCCCTTCTCCTTTATCTTCTATGCTTTTTATTGTCATGCTTTCCAATAGCAAAGGGACAAATAAAGAGAGAAAACCAGCTGCCTTCTGCCCTGCCATTTACTAAATAGAAGAAAGCAGTTTCTGTGGCTGGCAACCACAAGTTTTACTGCTTCTGGCAACATTCAATGTGCATTGAAGAGTCTGGGCACTAGCCTGACCAATATGAAATTCATATTTGGGTGCTACATAAATTTAGTCTCATCTCATCCCAAGGCCTCAACTGTTCTACTGCAATAACACTTTTTCAACCCAAAAAAGTGACTCATATCTTTCTTGTTTTCTGTAAAGTTGAGTGTTGAGTCCACTCAAAAGTCTGCACATGATGAAAGAATATCTGAGAACATGTTGGCATCACACAGCGTCACCCTCTTTCTTGAAGTGCATGTGGGCAGGTAGTACTTCATTGTATGAGAGAGCCATTTTTTTAAAAAAATAAAAAATCATGTTCAGAAAAGTTGAGGGAAGAAGACTGAAGAATGTGAAGGTTGTCAAGTCTGTGCACATTCTACCGCATCCCCATGCACATTCTGCATCAATCATTATTTTACTATTGTCTCTCAGGTTGGGCAAATGTTAACTTAAACGATCAGCCAAGTGAGAAATTGGATTCTGAGTTAATAGGAGAGAGGAAGCTGCGTATCTGTTTCCTGACATAAACCCTTTAATATACCTAAGGAGTCTAAGAATGCATTGAAGTATTTCGTTTTTGTGTCCTGGCTGAATACATTTGAACAACAAAAGTAGAAATTATTTCCTTCCTTTGTGAGCTAATGCATTACAGGAATTGTTTGCTCTGAGAGGTCAGGAACTGCCCGCAAACTTAGACAGAGACGACAGACAAAGGATGGAGGCAGGAAGAGAAATGTTGTCTCCATTGTTTTTTCATAGATGCAGCACTTTGTGTAGAGCAGGGATGGTGAACATGTGGTTCTCCAGATGTTGTTGGATTCCAACTGCCACCAGTCCCAGCCAGCATGGCCCATGGTCAGGGGTGATGGACTCAGGAATCCAACAACATTGATCAGGCTGCAGGTTTCTTGTCTCTGAAGCAGCGCTAAGATATAAAATGCCACCAATTAGCACCGTATAGATGCAATCCAGCAGCACAAACAAGTAACCGTTTGCCACCCAAAGCCAAAGACCTGCTTCATACATCTCCATTCAAAGCTTTGCAGCCATGGGATCAAGTGGCAACATATATGAATGAGCTATAATGTATCAAAAACTACAGGTGGAACTGTTGCAGTGCTTTTCATTGGCATCAGTTCATTCACCAGCAGGTAGACTGATAGTCCTACAATGGTTACTCAGAAGTAAGCCCCACTGAGTTTAATCAGAATTACTCCCAGGGGTAGGATCAAAAGACCCCGACCCCAAAGGTCACATTAGCAGATGTAATCCAAATTGAAATGGAAATCTTCTAAAGCTGTGGCTGAACCAATGGCCAGAACCAAGTTCCACTGAGATCAGTTCCAATTTATTTAGACATATTAGAGAAATATAGCAAACATCAGATTTACGGCACAACCCTATAGATGTTTTCTCCCAAGTCCCATTGTGTTGAAGAATTTAGTGTCTTTGGCACCAGACAAAACCCTTTTTGTTCTCTCAGGCTTTTAGAACCTGCTACATTATGATCACTGCAGATGGTGACAGCAGCCACGAAATTAAAAGATGCCTGCTTCTTGGAAGACAATCAATGACAAACCTAGATAGCATCTTGAAAAGCAGAGATATCACCTTGCCAACAAAGGTCCATATAGTTGAAGCTATGGTTTTCCCAGTAGTGATGTATAGAAGTGAGAGCTGGACCATAAAGAAGGCTGATCGCCAAAGAATTGATGCTTTTGAATTATGGTGCTGGAGGAGACTCTTGAGAGTCCCATGGACTGCAAGAAGATCAAACCTATCCATTCTTAAAGAAATCAGCCCCGATTGTTCACTGGAAGGACAGATCCTGAAGTTGAGGCTCCAGTACTTTGGCCACCTCATGAGAAGAGAAGACTCCCTAGAAAAGACCCTGATGTTGGGAAAGATTGAGGGCACAAGGAGAAGGTTTTAGCTTCCTTATTAATTGTTCAATTTCTGCTTGTATTTTTGTGTTTTAATATTTTTCTCCTTTGTTACACCGGCCAGAGTGCATTTCCTGCTGGGTATCTGAACAAGTTGAGTGAATAAAGTAATGAATAAAACACACACTTGAACCTATGGTTGCATTTCCCTGCACATTTACTTGGGAGTAGGTTCTAGTTAATTCAGTGGGATTTACTTTGAGTAAAGATGTACAGGATCAGGCTGTGTAGCACAGCAAGCAAAACAGTCTGTTTAGCTGGAGCTTTGTATTAAATCAACAAAAGCAATTGGAATCATTTTCCTTCTACTAACTAATCTTATCATTAAACGCTGCCTTTTCATAGGTTGTTTAATCCATGCAAACAATTCCTTGGTTTATGTGTTTGATTAAAAAACTATTTTATCAACCTAGTTCATTATTAAACAGGATTTGGGGAACATGTCCTGAATTGCAGGATCACCTCACAGTTGGACCATCTAAACTCCACCCTAGTGTATGTGCGTGAAGTATAAACTAGTGTTTAATAATTTAAACCTATACCAATTAGCACTAATGATTACAGTGCAAACAATGTATTTTCATTGGATCATGGTGTGTGGTCAGCAAGTGGCTCATGGTGGTTTCAACATATGTCCTAATAAAGTGACCGTACACATATGAAGATTGAACACATTAGGTAGCTGTGCTTGCAGGTTAGATTTATGCTTGTGTAATTCTTCCCATGTGCATATGTAATCCTTTGCTTCTTCTTACCCTGTTGCTAAAAATTGACTTCTCCCTCTACAAACTTAAAGTCTCCTTCCATTCATGGAGGGAACCAGGATCGAGTGGAAGTTTCCTACTGGAGGAGGAAGCTATCGAGGTGCTGCCAGGTGTGTGTTTATTGTGGGATCAGTGCTTCTTAAGCATGCAAGTTTCTTGAAGTATTCAGCCGACATCAATGACATCCAAATGCCAGCCCACCCCCCCTAAAGATATAGAAGCCTTCTTTTTTCCTGGCCTCCTAATATCTGCCTGTTGAGGCTGAAGTCTCAGGTACTCTTACTTGACACATGTCTCAAATTGTAATCAGGTGTTCTATTTCATTATACAATCATCACGTGAGAGAAAACAAAATAAAAAATTCTTTCCAGTAGCACTTTAGAGACCAACTAAGTTTGTTCTTGGTATGAGCTTTCGTGTGCATGCACACTTCTTCAGATTCCCACCACCCTTCTGAGTAATACCCCTCCCCACTCCCTCACTATATTTAAGGATCTGGTGACTTCTGTTTCAGTGTATCTGAAGAAGTGTGCATGCACACGAAAGCTCATACCAAGAACAAACTTAGTTGGTCTCTAAGGTCCTACTGGAAGGAATTTTTTATTTTGTTTTGACTATGGCAGACCAACACGGCTACCCACCTGTAACTGGAACCATGTGAGAGAAGACAGTGTGGCTGAGACACTAACTCCATCAGGGAGTAGAAGGGATATGTTCTGCAGTAGGAAGCCTTTTGTACTGATGTTGGCTCTCCATCCACTGTAGAGGCCTGATTTCCAGGGTTGTAGGTTGCCCACGCATGGTGCCTACACAGATACAAAACCTTATTCACTGCAGAAGTTATCCTTTGAAATCATGGAGGACAAGCAGGTGCAGACCTAATACACTTGTATTCACCCTGCCATCATGGGTTGATTTGACTCTGGAGTAGAATGCCGGAATAAGGCTTTATTAACTTGGTAAGACTTACTTATGAGTAATCAGATATGGCTGAACATTGTATGTGTGTGTGTGTGTGTTGTAGATGGTGTGTTCCCTTTCCTGATCAGATTGTAATTGCTGTCAGGAAACGGCCTACTCACAAGTAGGACCCTGGCAGAGACACATGTTCCCTCCTTCCTGGACGATCATTAGGGAGCTTCTCCTTAAGCTTCTTCAGCCCGAACATCACAGCAACTGATGTGGGAGGTCAACAGCACACTTACTGGATCTGCAGAGGTTTGTGCAGTTGCGTAACAGACCACAGCAACTCAGCATGTAGGCTAATCTACTTTATTATATATAATACAAACAGAGCTCTTCATCATAGCTCCCTCTCTCTCTCTCTCTCTAGCATCAGACAGCAAAAAGAAAGAACAAAGGACAAAAGTCCTACTTCAGGGAACACAGTAAGACAAAAAATCCTGTCTTCCGTCACTTCCCACTTCCCACTCTGTGGAATGAAAACACATACCCAGTCATGTGATAGATAACAAAACCCATGACTGCACATGGGGAATGAATCTCCCAACAATTACATCACCTTTGGCAAGTGATTGGCAGAGAGAGGGGAGGGGGAAAGAGTTCTGAACTTTAGTCTGCTGACCTTGGATAACGTGTGATAACATTGTACTGACATTGGACACAGAATTGTGTTAACTGGAAAACTGTGATGCAGGAGTGTGATAAAGGTACCACTCACAGATAGATCTGGCAGGAATACTGAAGGGTAAGAACAAGAGTTATCTAAAAGATTTGTATTCCTTTAATCCACAGCCTATTAAGGGGTTCATTAAAATGTTCCACTGATAAACGTTCCTTTCTAATCTTTTGGCTTGTACGCTTTCCAAATGGGGCATTCACTGCTTTGTAGTCTAGCCCTAGACCTGCTTACCTGGAGGTGAGTCATTAATTTCAATGGGATTTGCCTCTCCCATGAACATACATTGGACCACAGTCTTGGTCTGATGCTTATCAGTGCAAGCAACGAAGGACCAAACACAATGCCTTAAGTACTTTTGAAAATAATTAAGAATGGGAAAAGAATGTACCTTAGCATCTCTTTTTAAAAGTGTAAACAATGTCTCGCTGAATATAGATAAGAGCTCATCATACTAACTCACCAAAACAGTTTGCATTAAAAAAAAAATCATGGGAAAAGAGAAGAGAATGATTGTTTATCAACATCTCTTCCTGCCACTACCTTATCCCAAAGTCCTAGGGCAGGTGATAAAATATACCCTTGCTTACAGAGAAGCAGTAAGAGAAGTTAAAGTGAAGAAACTCCCTTCTGGATAGAAACTCCCTTTTGGATAGAGGAGGAGGAGGAAGCAATGATTGGAGGCTCTAGCAGAATACCTTTTGGTGCTATGGATTCTGGGACTAATAGTTATAGTCGCTCGTGGGGGGGGGGAAGCAATTTTAACTTCTCTTACTGCTACCTTGTGCTCTGTAGTGTAGTACCTGGTGAACTTTTGTGGAGGGAGTTCTTGCAGGCATATCCAACTATGCTTCCTTGAATGCTCCTTGAGCATTCCTTGAGCAGGATCAGAGAGAACACAGTCTGGTTTTCAGACTGCTTTATGCACGGTTACGTTCACCCTTCGGGGCAGATATGGATTTGGGTCCACTCTTAAAAGATAAATCCATCTCTGCACCTAACGTAAATTTCTTCACATTGGGCAGGAAAATGGCTAGGAATGGACAATGGTCTATGGATCAGGTGAGCTGAACCCTGCATAAAGTAATCTGGGGACTGCTCAGTTGGTAGAGCATGAGACTCTTAATTTCAGGGTCGTGGGTTCAAGTCCCAATTGAGCAGAAGACTCCTGCATTGCAGAGGGTTGGACTAGATGACCCTCTTGGTCCCTTCCAACTCTACAGTTCTATGAACCTGCTCATAAGCATTCAAGGAAGCATGTTTGGATATGCCTGGGTTCCTTTGGAAAGAAGAAAGGACAATGAATGAATGAATGAATGAATGAATGAATGCTAATAGTACTGGGCATTGTAATGTGTTTTATATATTCTTACAGCACAATTGTTTACATGTTTACTAAGAAGAAAGTCCTATTGTGTTCAGTGGGGCATTCTCCCAGGGAACTTTCTGTAAGATTGCAGCAATTTTATCTTGCAAATGAAAAACAAGGATAATGCTTTTTGCCTATTCAGGCTCTAAGTAGAGGGAAGGTTAAAAGCTAGAATAAAGAACTACATAAATTACTGGTAAACTAAAATTGGTTGCACGGCAGGAGTTATTGTCTTCAATTGTTAACATTTGGAAATTAATATTTATTTATTTTATAAAAAATACTTGTATACCACAATCTCTCTCTCTCTCTCTCTCTCTCACACACACACACACACCCCAGAGCAGTTTACAGCAATTATACATACACCATAAAAGACACATAATAATTTAAAATAGATAACAAACTATTATAAAAAGTGTTTATATTAATAATAACATTGTCTGCATAAACTTGTGTGACCCCTGTGGCTGTCAACTTGAACTTGAATCAGAGCACCAAATGATGTCAGCATGCCAAACATCTGGGGAAACTGTAAATTTACTGGAGAAATATGAATAACACCACAAGTACAGTACAGACCACCATTATTTCCAGGGCAGCCATTATATAGCTGTCAGCAAGCATGATTTCAGGCTCCATCTAATGCTATTGCTCAATTTTACGATTTGGTAAAGGAAAATAATAGTACTTGCATTCACCATTGTAAGAAAGATACCAACAAAAGAAATCGTTAGGAACAGGTTATTAACATCAACAAGAAATATGAACACAAATTTCAATAAATATTTACATGCAATATTTATTTGGAACAACAAATGTTAAGGGTGCATAGCACAACACTCCTGGACCTATTTGTCGGTAGTTTACCTGTATTCAGTCAAACAGCGGACAATAATCACCAGGGCTGACCCTACTATTAGGCAGAGAGGGGCAATCTCACCCACTCATCAAGGAGCGTTGCAGTAACAACCTTTATTGGAGCTGAGAGTCACCCTACACCCTCAGACATTTTGGCGGGGGACTAACCTCTTCTTTCTTCCTCTCCCTATTCAAGTTAATGGAGAGAGCATTCTCAACATTAGCTTGCATGTGTGGAGGTCTGCATGCGTGTACCCGATTTCATTTTAAAGGTTATTATTCTAGCAGCTGGATATGGAACAACTGGATATGGAACAACTGATTGGTTCAAAATTGGGAAAGGAGTACGACAAGGCTGTATATTGTCTCCCTGCTTATTTAACTTATATGCAGAATACATCATGCGAAAGGCTGGACTGGATGAATCCCCAACCGGAATTAAGATTGCCGGAAAAAATATCAACAACCTCAGATATGCTGATGATACTACCTTGATGGCAGAAAGTGAGGAAGAATTGAAGAACCTTTTAATGAGGGTGAAAGAAGAGAGCGCAAAATATGGTCTGAAGCTCAACATCAAAAAAACTAAGATCATGGCCACTGGTCCCATCACCTCCTGGCAAATAGAAGGGGAAGAAATGGAGGCAGTGAGAGATTTCACTTTCTTGGGTTCCATGATCACTGCAGATGGTGACAGCAGTCACGAAATCAGAAGACGCCTGCTTCTTGGGAGAAAAGCAATGACAAACCTAGACAGCATCTTAAAAAGCAAAGACATCACCTTGCCGACAAAAGTCCGTATAGTTAAAGCTATGGTTTTCCCAGTAGTAATGTACGGAAGTGAGAGCTGGACCATAAAGAAGGCTGATCGCCGTAGAATTGATGCTTTTGAATTATGGTGCTGGAGGAGACTCTTGAGAGTCCCGTGGACTGCAAGAAGATCAAACCTATCCATTCTCAAAGAAATCAGCCCTGAGTGCTCACTAGAAGGACAGATCCTGAAGTTGAGGCTCCAGTACTTTGGCCACCTCATGAGAAGAGAAGAATCCCTAGAAAAGACCCTGATGTTGGGAAAGATGGAGGGCACAAGGAGAAGGGGACGACAGAGGATGAGATGGTTGGACAGTGTTCTTGAAGCTACTAACATGAGTTTGGCCAAACTGCGAGAGGCAGTGAAGGATAGGCGTGCCTGGCGTACTCTGGTCCATGGGGTCACGAAGAGTCGGACACGACTGAACGACTGAACAACAACAACATTCTAGCAGCACCCACTTCTCATGCTTCCTGGAAGGTACAGTACATGTGACTTAAGACCCTCTGGCTTTTTATTACATTTTGTGGTGGCATGCAGCCAGGGGCGTCGCTAGGGGGGGGCGCTGGGGGCGGTACGCCCCCGGGCGGCAGGGGCCACAAGCGGCGGGTGGGGGCGACAAGCGGCGGGTGGGGGCGACAAGCGGCGCCCCTCCCGCCACTCCCCAGGCAACGCCGGTCACCCCGGGAGCAGCAGCGCTGCACGGATGGGGTGCTCCCTCGGCCGTGCGCTGTTGCTCCTGGGGCGACCGGAGCGAGCGGCGGCGCATGGGGGTGACAAGCGGCAGCCCCTCCCGCCATTCCCAAGCGCTGCCGCTCCCTCCGTCACCCCAGGAGCAACAGCGCACGGCCGAGGGAGCACCCCGTCCGTGCAGCGCTGCTGCTCCCGGGGTGACCGGCAGCGTGGGGAGTGGCAGGAGGGGCCGGCGCTTGTCAGCCCCACGCGCTGCCGCTGGCTCCGTCCCCCCGGGAGCAGCAGCGCACGGTGTGTGCGGTGCTGCTGCTCCTGGGGCAACGGAGCGAACGGCGGCACGTGGGGGTGACAAGAGGCAGCCCCTCCCACCATTCCCACGCGCTGCCGCTCCCTCCGTCACCCTGGGAGCGGCAGCGCACGGCCCGACGACGGAGTGCGCCTGCGCGCGCAGGCGCACTCAGTCATCGGATCGCCGCTTCCACAGCCTCCTTTTGAGCCGGAGAGCTTAAAAGCGAGCTCTTCGGCTTAAAAGAGGGCTGCAGAAGCGGCGCCGGCACCCCCGGAAACGCCCTGGGGGCGGAGCGTCATGACGTCACAATGTGATGTCACGACGCCCCGCCCCCGGGGCGTTTCCTTTGCCGCCCCGGGTACCGCGGAGCCTTACTCCGCCACTGCATGCAGCACAAAATCTCACTACAAACAAGGGAGACACAGGGCTCTACTCCATACAGCATGCCCTGTGAGTTGCAATTGCTTCTGTGAAAAATATTGGCGCAGTGATGTCTAGCAAACAAACGTGTGGATTGTATCTCGATAACAAACCTGGTCAGATATTGGATATATTCATTCGGCTTCCCAATTTGCCTCTCTCCAATTATTCCAGAATCCCCCAAAATTCTGAAATTATTTGTGACATACATGAGTAATAGCATTGGCCAGACTGAGTGAGGCAAATGTTAGATTTGGGGAACTCTGCAACATCGCTCTGCAACAACTCTGCCACAGCTGACACGCAGCACATCTGCTACTCCTGTTCTGAGATGCCTGCTTTCAAAATGACACAGGGGCTTTATTTATTGAGATGTTTTGCAGTTTGGTTGATCTTGTGGCCTCCAATACAGGTTGAGCTAAACAGGCACAATTTAGGTGCTCGTAAAATGTAAATGTATTTAAAAATTGATGCCTGCTTCATGCAGCAGCTGGGTCTGCATGTGCCCCTTTAATGACAGAAGGCAGACACTTGCAGCTGCACGTGTTCCATGGGATAATAACATTGTCTTCAGCGTTGCTCCATCGCTTCATGGTTGTTGTTGTTGTTGTTGTTGTTGTTGAGATCAGGGCTAACAGGGAAGATTAGACCAAGGTAAGAAGAGTGGATTCTTCACCTTGAATAGCTTGACTCAATGTTTTTCCTCCATTCACATCTTCTCTTTTACCGTATATTACTGAAAATTGTGTTTCTCTAGCTTTACTGATTCATATTTTAATTTAACTGATAGATTTAATTCAGGCATAGGCAACCTTCGGCTCTCCAGATGTTTTGGACTACAATTCCCACCTTCCCTGACCACTAGTCTTGTTAGTTAGGGATCATGGGAGTTGTAGGCCAAAACATCTGGAGGGCCGAAGGTTGCCTATGCCTGATTTAATTCGTGTATGGAGAGCAACTTCGGGAGAGAAGGAGTAATTGAGTACAGTACTGGGACTTTTGGAAATTTTAATAAAACTGAGCAGTATCCAATGAAGTACATCTGCTAGGGCACAAGTTTCTACTTGTTCAATGGAACTTCCCCTTCCTCTCCTCTCTCTGTGCCCCCTCTCCAAATCTGCTCCAGAGCAGAAAGAAGAGGGAGGGGAAATTTTGCTGCACAGTCAAAAGTCCTTGTACCAATGGAAGCACCTTTTTTGGATATAGCCCATTACGCGTTTAAACACCAAGTACCAAACTTGGTGGTCATTTAGGAACATGTGAACTTAGGAAGCTGTCTTGTACTAAGTCAGACCATTGGTCCATCTAGTTTAGTATTGTCTACACTGACTGGCAGCAGCTCTCCAGGATTTCAGACAGGGCTCTCTCCCAACCCTTCCTGGATCTGCTGGGGATTGAACCTGGGACATTCTGCTTGCGAGACAAATCACTGAGCTATGGCTATCAGTGAAAGATGCTACCTGCAGAAAAGGTGATGGTCTTTGTATATTTGGGGGACTGGGGTGTGCAGGAAACTGCTTGTTTGAAAGTTAGAATAGGAAAAACAAAAACAAACAACATAATGCCTATTGGAATCCTTACAACAATACTATAAAATAGATTGTTGTTATTATTACCTCAAGATGGGCAGGCAACTGAGTTGAGAGGGTTTACCTAGGATAACGGCAAAGGGAAGTTTCAGGGTCTTTTATCTTAGCATTGTAGCCACTATGCTATGCTGTCTTTGGTGTGTGCTAAATTTTAGTCCTTGGTCGTAGTTCCAAGAGGTATCCATTGCATTTACTTCTTAGATACTGAATGCCTGCATCTAAGCAGCAGCTATGAATAATTTGCTAAGGTTCAGTGAAGAGCTGCTTAGAGCTCACTGCACCCTACCTGTAGCAGGGTACAGATGAAGGCAGGGGGTAAGGTAAATGTCACACAGCTAGGAAGAACACAAGCCATTAATTTTACAAATTACATAAGCAACCCAACTGAGATACCTTTTGCTCGGTACTGGGCTTCTCTAAGTAGATTTCACAATGTCCCAAAACAAATTTCTCTACAGGCTTGGAATGATTTGTCCTAGGCAGCTGATTATGGCTGGTAGCCACCGATAGCCCTGTCATCCATGAATTTGTCTATCCTCTTTTAAAACCATCCAAGTTAGTGGCTGTCACTGCCTTCTGTGGGAGTGAGTGCCATAGTTTAACTGTGCACTGCATGGATAAGTCCTTTCTTTTATCTTTCCTGAATCTTCCAACATTCAGCTCCATGTGTTATGAGAGAGGAAGAAAAACTTTTATCTGTCCGATTTCTCCATGCCATGCATAATGTTATAAACTTCTATCATGTCTCCTCTTACCCTTTCTCTAAACTAAAAAGTTCCAAATGCTGCAACCCTTCCTCATAGGGAAGTCACTCCATTCCCTTGATAATTTTGATAGTCCTTTTCTGAACCTTTAACAACTCTACAATATCCTTTTCAAGGTGAGCTGATGTGACCAGAACAGCACACAATATTCCAAGTGCAGTCAAGCCATAGATACATATATGACAGTATTGTGATATCTGCAGTTTTATTTACAATTGGGAGGAATTGTTACTCCTAGATAATGAAAATGTTTCAGATATGGAGTAAAACCAGAAATACTGTCTTTTTTGCCCTGGTAGAATATTCATACTCTCCTAGATTTATTTTTTTTTAATAAGAATTTATTAGCATTTTTCTATAACAACATATACCCACACCCACACCTACAATTAAACAAATGCAAAACAAATAAAACAAATACAAACAATGTCAAGTTATCTTACTGCATCTTTCTAAAAAAAAAATATTTCTATTTCCATATCTTGACTATGACTTCCCCTGCCTTTTCACCTTCGATTTTATATCCTTAATCTACTTTATAACCATTTCTCCTGAGAAAAGAAAAGAAAATTAAATTCAATTGTATAATTACATTCAATTTATATCTTCAACATTTTGCTAAGAATACATCGTCATAATAATACCTCGTCGTAATTCTTCTTCACTTATTCTTATCGATTTCTTATCTTAATCTACATCTTAATCTTAATCCATAAACTTAATCCACTAAAATTCACTTTGCTTATACTCCACCTCACAGATCTTCACAAATCATTCACATCAAGTCTATCTCTTCTATCCTTAAGACCACTGCTAATAACATAAAAACTTGAAATATCTCCTTTCATGTTCGAATAAAAAATATAAAAAGAAATATTGTTGACAGTATTCGCCCTCCGATTTCAATTTACCATAACAGGCTACTTTAAATTTTACTTAATGCTTCACCCCACACCCCCTCTGTCCATTATTCTTCTTCTGTTGGCATCAGCACTGAACTTCCATGTAGCTTCCCTCTCCAAACGTCCACAGATCCAGGCACAGTCCAAACCTCTCCTTGCCACGAGTTCAGGGGTGTCCATCTCATCATCCCTCAGCTTCTTCGGTTCTTTGTAGCATTCCTTTTCTTCTTGTAAATACCTTAATTCTCTGTCCCTGGCCCCCGAGCTCACACCTCGGGGACTGGATATAAAAAATCTTGACGTCGCCTTGGGGCTGCCACCCCCAAAAAGCGAATTTCTTCTCCGAAGTAGCTCACTCATTTCTCTCCATCTTTCCATCCACCCTCTCAGCTCCTTGGCAAGGCTTTCTTCCAAAGTGTCAAAAGTTTTAAAAGCCTCCTCTGTGGGCAATTGGTTCCATTTCAGACCCCCACACAAGACTTTGACTTTTCTACAAAGCAGTTCCACCTTCAAGGCAGTGAGTCTCTGTTCATCTGTTAGTCCAGAGTTCAATACCAGTTCAAGGACGAAGCCCAACATACTGGCAGAGGAGGAGGAAGTGGGTATCATATTTCTACTCCTGCCTCTTTGTTCGTCGCCATTTTCCTGAGCTGGAGCACAAATACCGCAACTTTAAATGGAGATATTTTCCTCTAGTTAACTTCCCCAAAAAAGAGATTGCCAGTCTCATGTGTCAATTTTAAATACTTTGTAACCAGTTCTGTAGCAGTAGTCACTCAAATTGGTTAGTTTGAGCTCGAAGGGAGGGAGGCAGGCTGCCTTTCTCCTTCCCCCCGGATCGTTCCGAAAACACGAATTCTAATCAGATTCTTTACTCACGACCACCGGGTTCCTTTAGCTCCATTCTTCAAAGGTAGAACTTAGACGCTCACCGCGGGCTTTGTCGCCGCATTTGCATCCCGGTTGGGGCATGTCCCCGAAGCCCGGCTCCGTTTTCCCTTCACCCCCACTCCCCCTTTACAGGGGGGGCGAGGGAAGGCAATCGCCGGGTGGTCGAGGGCTGCTTCGGGTCCGAAGCGCCCTGTCCATCCCGGGGGTTAGGAGCCCCGCTACCGCAAAGCGGGGCTCCGGTTGGGGTGCGGGAAGAGCGTCCCGCACCCTGGGCTCCCCGGCAGCGCCCGCGGAGGCTCCATACTCTCCTAGATTTAGTACAATTAATTTGTAAGACAGCCACATTAACACACCTGTCTATATTATTAACTAAAGCAGGAATTGCTGTCAGGGGATCATTTGTTAATATCACAATGTCATCAGCAAATATTTTTTCTTTATGTTCCTGTTGATTTATTATGACACCCAGTGTTTTTGTATCCTTGCAAATGATTTCAGCTAACAGTTCTAGTGAAACAATAAATAATAATACATTACAAACCCGGAGTTTATCGGAGTCTTCCCACCAACTGAACAAAGTGGTGATAGATCAGACCATTTCAAATTATTTTAAAACTGTATTGAGCTACAGCTATAATAGAATGGAGAGAGTAAAACATAGGGAACACGCAAAAGAATGAACAGTTACAAGAATTCTCATGTGTCTAAGACCTGGTCCTTCTTGCTTATCTCTTCTGCTTCCTTAGTTAGACTCCAGCTAGCAAAGACACATAGCAAAGACGTTCATAGCAAAGTACATAGCAAATACGTTCTGAGGTTCAGCCTCATTTCTGAGTCCATTAGCACTCTATAGTATGTTGGGGTACACATTTCAGGAAGATGGGTGGATGTATGTCAGTTGTAAGATCCAAGTATTGCTACAAGGTTCTACACTTCCCAGGGTTCTTTGAGGGAAGCCATGGCTTGGTATGATACTGTTTTATCTGGATTGAGCAGATGGGGCCTGAGAATGCACTACTGCTTTTTGTTTCTGAATTTTCAACCAAGCAATTAAGTTTTTTTTAAAGGGAAAGACATTTGGGCTTGGGTTTCCTTCTCCCACAATGGAACATAGAATAGTAGAGGTAAGGTAGTCCAACCTTCTGCCAGTGCAAGGAAGATTCTGCTTAATAACATCCTTATTGGCACTTCAGGATCAGGCAATGTACAGAACACAGCCCAGAGAAGAAGAAGCACAGACAAAGTATGGATTTTCTTATTCAGGTCTCTCCAAACATTATGAGTGGTTAGCTGTATTTCTCAAATACTTCTCAGGTTTTTTTTCCACGTGGAGCTGGTGCTATAAATTAAAAGATCTGTTTGCTTAATGAAAGTTTTGTTCTTGATGTGGTCACATCTGGGTTTTATTCTGTGTCAATATGTCTGGCAGAAAATCAAGGCTAACTCTTCAACAGGAAGGTCCAGAAACACCAGCAATAACCAGAGAAAGAACAGCAGTCTGCGCAGATCATGGCCGTGCTCCCAGTAGCTACTTTAGGTGGACCCAAAACCCAGCGGAATGTTTGACATTCTCCCTCTTTTGAGAAGTGGATCCCCATAGCATAGCAGAAACTGCTTATGAAAATCTCCAGTAAAGGAGTGGTGTGCAGCATGCAGTGATGCTGTTTGAGAAGGGACTTGTCGCAATAAAGAACGTGTGGAAGTTGTCGCATAGTAGAACTTTGTGTCCAGGCATATATATAAGTTCCATTTTGAACTGCAAGGTCAGAGTATAAGTGAGAATCAGGTTAGGGACATATGTGCTGTGGCAAATTCAATGGCAAAGAACCCAGTATATTGCAGGATTTCTCTGGGCTCAGATCACAGGGAGAGTCAGAGCACAGCAACAAGAGCCTGACAGTACTTATGAGGGCTGCCAAGTCTGTGGGGGTCTGCTAGAATCCCTCCTCGCAGCAGGGATAGCTCTCATGTTCTAGCTTACCTCAAGGCTTCCAGAAGAAGCTGGAATGAAGCAGAAGAGCAGAGTCATATCCAATAAGGCAAAGTCTAGTCCAGTGGTTCTCAAAGGGTGTGGCAGAAGAGGATGGCAAGTGTGGCAGGAAGATTCAAGGACAATTGAAGAAACATTTAAACATTTTCATTGTAGTATAGTATCAAAATGATTTTTTTAAAGCAAAAAACCAGAATATGGATAAATATATTTTCAAAATGAGAGCAAATGCATTGGCTATTTTTCTACAGTTCTCCACAATTTATTGTTGTGAACAGGGGTTTTCAGCTCTGACAAATATGAAAGGTCAGAAAAGAGAAAGGCTTCTTTGTGTTGATGAGGAAATGAGAGTTCATTTGTCTCAAATTAGACCTAATATAAATGAGATTATATACTTAAGGTGCACATGTAAGAGGCTTGTTTATAATTATATTCTGGGAATGATTCAAGTTCTTATATGGTTGCATTGTTTTATACTTTCTGGATATCTCATAATCATATTATAAAGTAATTGTGTTCTATGTTGTAAATCAAGCATTGCTAGGAGTTGCTTTTTTCTGTTTTCCAATGTATTTCTTATCAATAAAAAATCAGTGCAGCATGAGCAAATTTTTTATTATTTTTTTTGAAAGCGTGGTCCCTAGAAAACTGTTTGAGAACTGCTGGTCTATGATAGAAAAAAGTTACTTCCATTCAGTCAGGACCCTGGAGAGGTCACAGCCAAGGGGAGCTGTTGTCTCAGCAGCATGCTGAGGCCTTTTGAGGCATTATGAAGGCTGATTGGGCTGGACCTGTTGGTAATCCAACCCCATTTGAGGAGCTGTTTCTTAAAAGGTCATTGCCCACTTCTGCAGTCACTGATTCCAATGGCCTGGGGGTTGTAAGAACTGCACCAGACAGCATCAATTCCACAGAATGAGAAACCAAAAGCAAGTGACACACAGTGCCTTTGATTGTAGCATCTAGAATAACACATGCTAGAAGCATTGTGTATGATTTGCATGATCCAGGCAAAGTTAATTGATTATAATAGGAGAGTTGAACATGTTCCAAACTTTCTCTCATTGAAATCCACATGACTTGGTTGGACTGAATGCAATAGCTGGGACCCAGAAAATCTCTTGCATCCCTCCCAGCTTCTGATATTTTGCCTATGCCTGCTGAAGTCCCCTGCGCTACATATCATACCATTCCAAACTGAGGAGACTTTTTGTGGCGGGATTTTTAAAATTTGGCTGCACTTTGGATGTAACCAACTTGAATGTTTACATTCTGAAGCTGTCTACAATAATCTGTTTCTTGCTAGGGGAAGGTGATATAAGGTGATAAAAGAATGGGCTACTGTTTGTTTTCCTTCCTGTGAATGTAAACAACGACACAGGACCTGGTGCTATTATTCAGCCATTAGCCAGCTATGCTTATGAACCTATGCCCGCAAAGGGACAGAAGCTGATAATGAGCTAGCAGAGACAATGGATAGGCAATCAAATACTCAGAAGTATCATAGAATATTAGAAACCAGATGCAACAGTGATAGTTGCTGGGATACAGTTTATCCCTGGCTATAAAGTCTACAGAAAAAGCCATATAGGTAGTAGCTGGAGATGGTCTTGCTGATATTGCACTCTGTGCCTTCTTTGACATAACGGATTTGAACTAGCGTTTTCAGAGAGAGCATCTAGAGGAGCTATGTGACAAAGGGCAACATTTTGAAGCTTAACTGATAAATTACAAATTAGCAGGATGCAGAGGCCAGATGGCAGCCACCCAATATATTTTAAGAAATATGAATTTTAACAGTAATGTGCATATTACTAAAACCAGCCCTTTTCCTGGAGAATTGGAGGGTAGCCAGTTTTTAAAAGGGCATCAGGATGTTTTACATGTCAGTCTGGCTTCTTTTCCTGGAAACCTGTTAGAAAGGAGGGCAATTTGCGTGTCGAGGTCCCCAATCCACCCCTCAAGTAAATCACACTTCACACCAGATATAAGTTTTAGGTTTTTGGCATTAATTTGGCCACAACTTTATTGAATACAAATTAAGTGAGTGGTTGCTTAGGCATTGGTTAAGACTATCTGTCCCTCTGGGGACAGAACTGACATCCACCCGCCTGTGGGGTCAGTATAGGGGAAAACACTTTGGGGAGAGAATGTGCGCCCGTTCTCCCCAAATGCTCCCAGGGGCTCTTGCGTGGGCCCTGTCCCCCGAGCGGGGGGAAACGGACAAGCATGGTGAGCCCCTGGATTCCTGTAATGGAATTCCCCTCGCAGCAGCAGCTTTGAAGGGGCAACCACAGCCAACCTGCCCCTTCGCAGCATAGGAGGGGCAACCACAGCCAACTCTGCCCCTCCTAAATCAATTTATAACCAATGCCTAACCGCCAACCTTACAAGTTGTGACTAATTGCTACGCAGTAGGCGAAAAACCAAATGGCAACATTCCAATCAGCCAAGTGGCAAAAATTCCTACCAGGCCCCTGCTCAACGCAGACGACCCCATGACAGGCATAGCAAGGTCAACGCAGAGGCCTAATAACAGGGCGGGAGGGCGGGCGATCCGATGCACGAAGCCAGGAGGGCTCCGACGCTGAGTGCAGGGTCATTTATAGGCTCTGGGCTGTCCATCAACAAATTGCAACATATGAATCTCCCCAACGACAGCCAGGGCCCAATCATAGTAGTGGCCATCCAAACTAACCCGCCCAGCAGCAGAGGGGTGACTTGCTAGCCCCCACCGCAACACGTGCTCTCCATGAAGGAGAACACGCTTTGCGTGTCGAGGTCCCCAATCCACCCCTCAAGTAAATCACACTTCACACCAGATATAAGTTTTAGGTTTTTGGCATTAATTTGGCCACAACTTTATTGAATACAAATTAAGTGAGTGGTTGCTTAGGCATTGGTTAAGACTATCTGTCCCTCTGGGGACAGAACTGACATCCACCCGCCTGTGGGGTCAGTATAGGGGAAAACACTTTGGGGAGAGAATGTGCGCCCGTTCTCCCCAAATGCTCCCAGGGGCTCTTGCGTGGGCCCTGTCCCCCGAGCGGGGGGAAACGGACAAGCATGGTGAGCCCCTGGATTCCTGTAATGGAATTCCCCTCGCAGCAGCAGCTTTGAAGGGGCAACCACAGCCAACCTGCCCCTTCGCAGCATAGGAGGGGCAACCACAGCCAACTCTGCCCCTCCTAAATCAATTTATAACCAATGCCTAACCGCCACAAAAAGCCTGCAAGGCTTGCCGCCAAAACCACTCACTATGAAAAGCGAGGATCTTGACCCAACGCCACTCCTGCAAAGCCTTCTGCCTTATAGAGCGTAATGTGAGGCAATCCGCTATGGGCAAGTCATTTTCACCCAACTGGACTATAATCGCTATTGGGGGGCCCTCAGTATGTACCCGCATATGTATTAAAGGGATAAATTCCTCCCCACAACATGCACCCCCTAGCAAACCAGGACACATGTACATGGCGTGGAAGTCCGAGGCTGGGTCCGAGTCCTGTTTCTCTGGCACTGACGCCGGCCCAGTGGACAATGCTGTGCCCCACCATCCAAATGCGAACCACCGCTAAACCTAAGGAGAATGGAGACAAGCAACATTACAACCGGTATCTCGGCGCTATTTCCTTCCGCAGCCCTTGTACACCTCGGACTTCCACCTTCCCAGATCCTTGATCCTGGCCGCTGACAGGCCTCAATGCGCCACAGCAGTTGCTGCGCCTATGCAAAATGAGCGGGGAGCATACTCAGAAGCCGGGTTATCGTGGGCCATTATGGCCTTGCGCATCCCCTTAGCAAATTGATGCCCAGCCAGTGGAGCGCCATCAGTATGAACCAAAAAATGGGCCCTCCCCTGGTGACCTAACCTTTTTTTTAAAACATGTTTTAGAGAAAAGGAAATTGCAGCCGCCTGGGTCCTGAGTGTCTTTGGGGGACGACCCACCTGAAAAGGTGTGCCAAACACTTAAGCACCTGGGCAGAAGAAAAAAGGGGGGGGGACCTGACGTCGGCCGAGACGGCTGGATCATCAAAAGATAAGAAATCCGTCCACGCCTTCCTATAGGTCCGCAATGTGGAAGGGGGCAATGGACGCGGCTACTCCCTGCAGAACCAATTGCCACCAGGTTTCAGAGATTGCCCGGGAAATACCAAGGATGCTCCTGCGCCTCTGGAGCCAGGGACCTGAACCGCTCCATCATAGAGGAGCGGGAAGACCGCTTGGCCGACACGTTCACAAGTGGACTGCCACTGCAATGGGAAAAACTCGAGAAAAGTTAAGTCCCGCGTAATTGCCTCCCCCTGCCAGGCCGCCAGCCAGTGCCTGGCACACCAGCGGCCCGTCCAATACAAACCAAAACCGAGGGAACCCGCTGCATCCAAGTGAACTTGGAAGTCATTGTGCATGTTCAAAGTATCGTGCCACAATGACACTCCATTGTATGATGATATGGGGCCCGCAGGCTGGCCATAAGCCTGGCCACTCCCTATGAATGAGACTGAATTCCCCCGGGACTTTTTTAGGAACGTACCCCAAAGGGGAGAGATGCAGCTTAGGAAAAGGAGCGTCGAAAGGGGGGCGGCGGCCATGCTCCCCAATGCGATCTCCCTCCCGATCCCTTTCCCTGGCCACGTCCGGCATCTTCCTAACTGCCTTCTGATTAGCAGGATTGCGTGCCACGGGAGCCGAGGCTACCGGAATCCTGAAACCATGGGAAAAGCCTTCCCGCAGGCAAGAAGCTGCTTCGCGATTGGGGTAAAGCTGTAACCAGGGTAACAGAGCCGAAAGACGCACTGGGGTAGATGCCGGATTCAAGTCTGGACTATCTTGCGGCGCTAGCTGCCGGCTGAGGCGGGGGCTGCTCAGTACCGTAACATGCCGTGGCGGGATGGTTCCCACCACATTCTTCACACACATGCGGGTACCTGCACGAGGTGCGCTGGCAGGACCCATTGTTGTAGTCCCAACAACAGACCTTGCGGGTGGGTTTTACACCCCCAAAGTTTTGCTTCTGTTGCTCCAGGGCTCTTTTCTGGATGTGAGGGGCCACATAAGTGGACCAAACATCTATATCCCTACGATCCCAGCGGGCTGAGTGTATCTTGTTGGCCCTGGTTCTGAATTTTTTGTCATAAGTAATCGCAGCAGCCTCCCCCGCCATTGAACAGGCTGAGCGAACTATGGATTGATAAACCAACATGTGAAGAGCTCTTTTCGGGTAAGCAGCTGCGACCACTCCCGCAAAAACCTGAAAACAATCGAGCCAATGCTCAAAAGTTTTTTCCACTGTTGCAGAGCTGGCTCGTTTTTTAGAGGAAGATACCCCTTTTTCCTGGCCAGGTAAATCCTCTTCAGGAGGGGCAAGTTTAAATATATCCACATAGCGGCCCTCCAAAATCCTGTTCCGCAATTTAGTGGAAAGGTGAGACCCTGGGATAATGTCCCTAGCCTTGTTGGTGGAGACTTTAACTTCCAGCACCGGAACATCATTCAAGTACTCCTGGGTGGCTCCATACCTGGCACGATGGGAGTTGGCTCTCCGCTGCCACGCCCATCTGGGAAGGCCGGAGGCAGATTCACCAAAACCCCAATAGAGTCTCAAGGAGTCCCCAGACTCCTCGTCGGAACTCAAGGAGGACGACCCAGAAGATGAGGAAGACTTGTATCCTCTACCTCTCTTGGCGTGCCCCCCGCAACATTTTTTATGGCGACGTTTTCCACCAGACGAAACCCGCGAAGGTGCCGGAAGGGTGTCCTCAGCCGAAGACTCCGACCCTGAAACCTGTTGACAGTTACCTGTAACCCGGGTGACGCCAGGAGCTGGAACCGCCGACGCCCCGGAAGCGTCAGCTCTGTTCTTTTTGGCCCGCTTCTTGCCACGACCATCTGGGCGGTGCTTCGCACTGGAGGGAGCCTGTGATTGCACAGGTGCATTGTCTTCAGCCGAAGACTCCAACTCTGGCTCCAGCTGTTCCGACCCTGGCTTCTGTTGGGAGGTCCCTGGGACTGCCAAAACAGAAAGGCGTGAGTGATCTACTCCTAAAGCCCCAGTGGCTTGAGGCCGAGGAAGAACCATCGTCCTAGAGGTGGTTGCCCGAGGCCCCCTCCCCCTGGTAGGTCTGCGGGCCGGCATTCCTGCCCCCCGAACCCCGGCCCTGACCGCGGAGACCGGGATCCGGGAAAACTGGGAATCTGAAAACAGAACCCCTGACGACTGCACGCCCTCTCCCTCATCCCCAGACACAGAGGAATTCAGAGGAATTCTGGAAGTTCCTGCTTGGGCGCTGGACTGCGGAGTAGAGCACTGGATGATGCCATCCACATCAGATGTGAAGCGGGCCAGAGCTTCGGGATCACTGGCCAGGCTGGACACAAAAGACTGAATGTGCTCCATGGTCTGCGCAGGAGATGGAGAGCGCAACGCCTGGGATGGACCCTTGATGACCCTCTTTTCCTGGCTAAGAGGCGACTGTGCTGGAACTTTCTTTGGCGCCATACTTAGCTGCAGACGTGAAACAAACAGATCAAGTGACACACCAGCGGCCAGTCAAATCTCTAATTTTTTATTTATTTATTTATTATGGTGATATTATTATTATTATTATTATTATTTCTACAATAAACCCGCTCGGTCCCCCAGAGGGGAAAATAGGTAAATTAAATATCTTACATGCAGTAACCCCCTGGCCACTAGGGGCAACAGGGGGAAAATAAATAACCAAATTAAAATTGGGTGCAGTAACACAACTGGCCACTGGGGGCAGCAGAAGGAAAACCAAAAATTGAAGTAACTCAACTCAGTGCAATGACCTGGCTGGCCACTAGGGTGCACACAACCGGAAAAAATGCACAGGGAAAAGAGGCGCCAAATGGAGCTCCTGCAAGGAGGCAGCCACGTGGGAAGGAGAATACAAAATTGGCACTTGGCTGCTTCCCAGGACCCCTGGACTCCCGAAGAACCAGGTATGACACTGATTTATTTATTATTTTTCTAAGTTTATTTATTTATTTATTTATTTATTTATTTATTTATTATTATTATTATTATTATTTTATTTGCTTTGTATTGAGGCAGGTGTGTGTGTGGGGGGGAAGGTGCTTGTGGGGGGTAACGGAACCAGCACACCACAGGCTGGCAGACGGCCGGCGCGGTGGGCAGCTGGCTGCGCCGGCGGCCGCAGGGGGGGCGGAATCGGCGCAAACGACCGCTCCCGCTGCCGGGGAGGCGGCGAGGAGCAGAGACGGCACAAAAACAAACAAACAAACAAAAACAACGAACAGCCGAGAGGCAGGCTTGCTGGCCCTAGCAAGCACCGCAGCTAGCTTTTAAGGCAAAAATGCGTCCCCAGCCGACATGCCCGGTTGGGACGCGGTGCAAAAACGACCGCTGCCGAGACCAAGGCAGGCGCGCTTTTTCCGGATGGGGGAAAGACCAGCACACCGCTGGCTGGCAACAGCTGCCGCGGTGGGTAGCTGGCGCCTCGTGCGTTGCTGCAACCGCGGCCGCCTGTGCAGCCCGGAAGCGGCGCCCCAGTAGCCGCTCACGCGGCCATCTATGGCTACCACTCCAGGCGGGCGGCCAGGCGGCGAGGCAGCGACCGCGAGGCAACGAGAGCCGGCACTCCGCCAAACTTTTCCCCCGGTCGCGGCAGCGGCTCAGTTGCGGCGGTGGGGAACAGCGCCGGAGGCCCGCGAGCAGCAGGGCCTCCCCCTCACCAATCCTCCACGCGAGGAAGCCGAACCCGGCGCCCCGCCGCAAACCAAGCGGCGGAGGAAGTGCCGGGAGAACCGCCGCGCCCAGATCACCGGCGGCGGCTCTCCGGTCCTCCTCTAAGGCAAGGCGGAGGAGGGTGGGACCTGAAAAGGAAGGGCGGCCAGGAGCCGAGGCGGGAGAGAAAACGGCTCCCTGAAAGGTGGCGAGGAGCCGTTTGCAAGGCAGGGGGGGGAATCCCCTTGAAACGGTGGCGGGTAGCAGCGCCGGAGGCTCGCAGGCTGCAGGGCCTCCCCGAGGAAGTCCTCCACACGCGGAGGCCGAGCCTGGTGCCTCGCCGTCAACCGTGCGGCTCCTGAGCCAGAGGGGGTGGTGGAGGCGAATGAACCGCCGCGCCGGGCAATCCCGGGCGGCGGCTGGGTATGGGGGAGGGCGAAGGGGTGGGGAGGGAGTGGGGGGGTGGTTGAGGGAGCCGGGATACTGAAATGTATGGGGAAGTAAGGGAATTTAACTAGAATTAAGGCTAATGAAAAAGGCAAATCGCAACGATGGTTAAAAGCAAAAAGGGCACAATACAACCGTCTAAGAAATCTTGGCTCAGCGATCCGTCAGCTTAGCAGTCCGATCCGATGCACGAAGCCAGGAGGGCTCCGACGCTGAGTGCAGGGTCATTTATAGGCTCTGGGCTGTCCATCAACAAATTGCAACATATGAATCTCCCCAACGACAGCCAGGGCCCAATCATAGTAGTGGCCATCCAAACTAACCCGCCCAGCAGCAGAGGGGTGACTTGCTAGCCCCCACCGCAACACGTGCTCTCCATGAAGGAGAACACGCTTTAATGAAATGATTTTAATCAACTAATCATCTTAGTCAATTAATTGATATGCTGGCTGAATATCCATGTTTGCATGAACAAAACAATGTTTTTGAAGCAAAAAGTATATTTCTTGCAGGTAGAATCTCATAAGAAGCATTGCCTGCTGGGAGAAAGAGAGAGGAAAAAACATGGGATTGAGTCAGTATTTACAAGGCATTTGAATTGTTTTAAAATAACAATGTCTGAATTTTTTTAAAGCTGCTGTTCAATTAGTCATAGCAACTTTTTAGTTGATTAAAAGTTGAAAAGCTTATTAAAAGGTTAAAATTGCAGAAATGCTGCAGAGTTGGTAGAAAATAGGAAGTTCCCTTAAACCAAGGCAGACCATCCATCTAGCTCAGTATTAGACAGTAGCTCTCCAAATTTCAGATGAAATTATTTCCTAGCCCTACTGGCGGATGCTATACTGATAAACAACTGCCCTCTCATCATAGTTAATACCTGACATACAATTCAAAAGCACATCAAAGTGCAAGTAGATAAATAGGTACCGCTCTGGCGGGAAGGTAAACGGCATTTCCGTGCGCTGCTCTGGTTCACCAGAAGCGGCTTAGTCATGCTGGCCACATGACCCGGAAGCTGTACGCTGGCTCCCTCGGCCAGTAAAGCGAGATGAGCGCCGCAACCCCAGAGTTGTCCGCGACTGGACCTAATGGTCAGGGGTCCCTTTACCTTTACCTAGGTGATACACAGTGGTATTGAAGAAGGTTGTCTTCACAGAACACTGTACACCCTCATATATGCCAAAGAAATTCTGAGTGCCTTTCACATAATCCCTGCACATTGCAGAGGAATCTGGGACACTTAGTTTGCACAGGGCTAGCTTGACCCTGGTTGCTTGCAGGTGTTTTAAGGGTATGCAGAACAGAATGGCTTAGGGGAGAAACAACACCACCACCACCAGCAGCAGCAGCAATAACAACCCATCCTTCACCCTAAGGTCCCAGGGAAGGTTCTAACATTAAAACATTAAAATGGGAAAGTCATTCATTTTGTACCAAGCACAGACTTTCCTGTTTGAGAGACCCTGTATAATCTTGCTGGGCTTTTTTTTTTTTTGGTCTGCTTCAGACTATAAAAAACATGATGGAAGCCAAGCTTGCAGCAAGGCATGATACATGATTACTGTTTTGACTTGGAGAAACAAAACTTGTGTAGGTCTGATCTGAGGGATGCCACCTCAGTGCTGTTATTTTGGATTATATTACCTTAAGTCCCATCTAGACCTACATTTCTAGGCTTCCATGCGACGCCCCTTCCCACAACTGCCACGAACACATAACATTGTCCAGATTCATGTGCTGCAGCAGTTGGCAGAAGTATAAACAGGGATGACTGATGAGGCTTCAAGAACTTGCAGGTGTTTAAAGGCACAGGTTCAGCTTTGACACGCTCCTTAGGCATGGTGTGACTGGGCTGCAAAATCTAAACTGGAAAACGTTATGTCAAAGACTGCCAAGAGATTTACCACACTGTATGGTCCTGGACTAAGGAGCAGTCAGAGGACATGGGTGAAAAGCAGGAGGGTTTAAGGATCTATAATAAGAACGAAGGTCATGTGACGTTTGGGAAGAGGGAACAAATGTAGGAAATAAACCACTTGAAGCTGTGTTGGCAGAAACTTATAGATGAGAACCCTGAAGATGGAAACCCTTCACTGTTTACTTCATGGTCATAAGAGATCTAAGAATAGCACTAATGAGAATTTTCCTTGTTTGCTAGATAATTAAATTGATAAGAGCCAACACCCTAGAGTTGTTTTTTTAAGGGTTGTATTAATTAGTGCTTTTCATCTCATTATGCCCTAGTTTCTGTAGAGCATATTGCATCTTATTTTGCATCCTTATAAGCCCTCCTGGTTTATAAAACAGCGAGTGGTGTAGATTTACCCTACTTTATGGTTTAATGAAGCATCTCATCAGGATAAATCGAATACTGCCAAAATAATTCAACGAGCACATGCTATGCACTTTTGGGAGAAAATGTCAAGGACATTCGTAACGGCTGTTGCTTGAGAGATTCAGAGCAACATCAGCGAAGGACTCTCCAAAGGCATGAAGGGCAGATGGGCAATCTGCAACCTGTGTGTAATTCAAATATGTGCAATCAGTTAACTCCAGTACATTTGGCAAGATTAATTTATGCAGACATGATATAAGGCAGCACCCTGCGCTGGTGACAGAGCTGAATTTATTTGTCATCTCAGGAGACCACTATGGAGATGTGGCCATTCTGGTTTTATCATAGTCATTTATTTAAACCGGTGAACATGGCAAATGATTTGATTTGATTCACTGCAAGGACTGTCACGACATATTAACCTCTGGGGTGGGGTGGGGAGATTGCCACAGTTGGCTACCACTAGGGGTGGTGGATAAAACTGATTTAGTTCGCATTTAAAGGCACACTTAAAAGGCGCACTCTGCAAATAAATGTGCAAAATGAAACACAGCCATCTTTCAAAATTTGCACTTCTCCACATTTCACCATGCAGTTCTACAGCCAAGCAATGTGTGTAAAATGTGTATAAAGTGTGCATAAAATGCATATACATTTGTGAAAGTAACAGACAAAAAAAGTTAGGGAAAATTATTTGCAAAAATGTGAACGTTAGACAAAAGTGCCCTAAAAGGTGTATATCAGGAGAAATGCTGATGAGCTTTCATGAGGACTTTAAAAGAATAAAATAATTAATGTAGAAATGTGGGGAACTGATGTTAAGATTGTAAAGAGAGAGAGAGAGAGAGAGAGAGAGAGAGAGAGAGAGAGAGAGAGAGAGACTCAGAAACTGTCAGATCCACCCATCCCTTACAATTAACAGTGCAATCATATACATGCCAATTCCAAAATAAGTCTTACTAAGTTCAGGGGGCTTTTTACTAGATTTGGAAGGAGTCACAAGAGCCACAGTCAGGCTAGATGACAGGTAAAGTGAGGCTATCTGGACTAGGATTAGCAGTCCAAGGGGTCCAGGCAGAACTGGCCCATCCATGAGGCAAGGTGAGGTGACTAACTCAGGTGGCAGGCTGCACAGGGGCAGCAGATACAACCACCAAATAATGCATCACCTGCTTCATGTCTCAGAAGCTCTCCCCTGTTGGTGAATAGGAGGTGCTGCTGGTCTCTCCCCTAGGATCAGGACAAGGAATTCAGAGCTGCAGAGAAGCAACAGAGTTGTCCCAATGGGCCAGCATACCCACTCACCAAGCTTTTAAAGGTGGGGCAAAGTGAGCGCACTTGTAAGACTCTTGTGCCTTGCAAGGTGGTTGGATATGCAGGTCCTCACTGCATTGGGAAGGATGAATCGGTTCCCAGTGATGGGAGCACTGCCAGGTCCTGGATGACCAGGTTGTGCCCTCACCTTCTGACTCCAGTTTCTCCACCCCTAGCAGGTGGTGGACACCTTCCTCAGTTTCCATTGCTGTGATTCTCTCCCCAAGATGGAAGAGGTCCTACTTCTTCATGCAAAGAAGCCATATCCCGGGAGAAGGAAGTGACTGCCTCCTCCAGCCTCTGTTACCTGGTCTTATATCCCTGCTACCACTCTCCAGTTTCCCCTCCTCTTTCATCTCTGCCTTCCACTCCACTCCTAAGCTCAGCAACACTTCAGAACGCATGACACCTTCAATATTATGGGAATGGAGTAGCTGTCACCCAAGCATTCCAGTAGCTTGTAGGACTGAGTGCGTATTTCCACATATATAACCCTGGTATATGTCCGATAAGAAGAGCAATGGCAGGAAAGAACAGAGGGAACAAATAACTATTGCCTAATATTGTTGTCAGGGATTGTCTCCAGAAAGGCCTAGCTGGTCTGGGATGCATGCCAATTTGATTTGGTTGCCTAGAGGTCACTCACAGTGGCATGGTAAACAGGAGATCACTCCATCATCAGAGACACTGTGGGAATTAACAACAATGCCCAGTCTCCAAAGTGCCTAGGACCAAATGGACCATTTAAGGAGTGGAATTACCATTAGCAGACATTTATAATTATGAGTCATAGCAGACACAAGCCAACAGCTGAATGAACAGTTCTGGATCGTAGCGCTCTGAGCTATAAACCTCTACAGTTCTGCATAATCCTTCCATAATGACTTGGTGTTGTGTTGAAAGAGAGTGAAAGTGTTCATCCATTGAGCGTGAAGGCAGTGCTTCCTGAAGGCTCTTTCAGCCAGCCTCGGTGTCTCCAAGAAGCAAATTGCTGGCGCAAGTTGATGTCTACCCGGAAACTCCTGTCATGGGTGCTGCTTCATGAGTGTTCATTGTTTCTGGTTTATTGTTGGACTTTGCCCTGTTTGTGAACAGCTCCTGCTGATGAAATCACTGCTTAGGTGATTTCAACCGAACCCTCTTACCAGTTTAGAACAAAACTGAATCACATTCCAGACAAAGCTGTTGATGGGGAGTTGGGCAACTCACAAAAGGGTGGAAGTTTGGCTTATTTTTTGGACAAGATTGAACTTCCTTTGAAAGAAGCAGGTTTACAGTTTAGGAGTGTTCCTAGAATTGGTGTTGTTTCTTAAGCAGTGGCTATGACCAAGGAGTGGGAGGTCAGTACAACTGCCTTTCTAAGTTGCATAAGACTTAACTTGCTGTTGCTGAGTTCTGTCAACTTTGGCGCAACTTTCCATTTCCCTGAAGAAATCACACTTGGCTCATCTGATAACTGCCAGCCTACTCTCTCTGCAGAGGTTTGTTTTCTGGTTTTTTAATCACACAGATGCTTTCCAGTGATCACGCCATAAATTAAGCAAGGATTTGCGGGTTTCCCAGACGGAGTGTTCATTTGCAATGTTGGCTATAATTTTACCATTTTTCTAAGTGCAATATACAAGAAGTGTGTTCTCTCGTATCTTGAAATTAGTTCCTGTGGGTTGGGAGACCACTTTCTACTGATTAAGTGCTCTGTCCTTTTGAAATAAAAATTTCTGCTGAATACATAAAACAGCCAAGCACATTTAAGTGTGCTGCTCCCGTTATAATTAATTACATAATTAAATATAATGAGAGTTGAACGTGGAAATCTCCCGAAAACAACTCAATAAGGCTAATCCTTAAATCTATTTCTTTATTAAATGGACAATTATTTTGCAAGGGAAACAAATGTCTTTGTTGAAATAGCAGATATGTTTACAAGTGGAGTCAGCAGGAGCAGACTGCATAAATAAGCAATTACAATGTTTTTATCCCATGAAAACAAGAGCCCACAAATTACTTCACCGTTTCCCCCTCCGTCCCTCAGGCAATAATATTTTTTTCCTCGTAACTGCTTAACAAAATGTATTCCTGTTCCACAAAATTAGAGCAGTAAGAGAATACAAAGTGGATTATTTGCTGATTGCTGAGGTTTAAAAGTCAAATCAGTGCTCTGCCTGCAAGGAAATCCTTTGCACAACCAGACATTTTTGTCATTTGTGTTTCTCACCAGAATGAGAATGAAGGTACCTGAGATTGCTGCAAGGAATGCAGGCTAAAAAAAAAAAAGCGAAAGGGGGAGAGAAATCCAGTAGATTTTATTTCCGAAATATGTAACAAATAAAATAATAAGAAAATGGGAAATAAAATAATCCGATCTTACAGATAAGAACCCCAAATGTGCAGACCCACAAAGAACTATGTTGTGGGTTATTTTGCATGTGTTTTGTTTTGTTATATCATTTTAATCATACATTAAAGACAACATTTTTAAGCAGATCAGCCACACTCCTAGTAGTAACACCTACATGGGAATAAAACCCCATTGAGCTTCTGGAGCTTACTTCTGTGCAGACATGTACAATGACTAAATATTGATTAGGCTGGCACAGACTATTTTTTAGGAAATAAGTTATGATAATGTATCCTTTTCCAAGCATCATAAAAACACATGGAGGTAGGAATCACATGCACCAGGACTCCATGTGGAGTGACTAAGCTGTAGCCCTCCTGATGGTGTCGAACAACTCCCATCAGTTCCAGCCAGCACAGCCAGTGGGCAAGGATGATGTGAGATGGTGCCCAACAACATCTGGAAGGCTGCAGGTTCATGGACCTTGATCTATACCATGCTCCAGAATATTTCACAATGTGAAGGGAGTTCCTACAGCAGTTCTTCAGGAGGCAAGTCAAACTGGAAAGGGCTTCCCCTGAAGACAGAAAGTCTGAAAACACCAAGATGTATGACTGACACCAAAAAAAAGTCTAAAAGTGGTTTAAAAAGTAAAGATGGAATCTTTATAGTTGAAATAAATGAGTTAAGAGTTTTTTAAATATAATTTTCCTGCTTTGAATGTTCCTTTTTAGATATGAAATGGTATGATTTAGGGGTCAGTTCATGGATTAAATGTGGATTGCTTAAGGGTACTCTCCCCTTGGTCTTCTGCAATTTGGAGAATTATCCACAATGCTCCCATCATTGGGGAGATAATAATGCTCTGATCATGTGACAAGTTCCATTGGTGGGTGGGTGATGGTGGGTGGGTGCAGGAGCCAAACTATAGCACAAAGATGCTGTTCCTCCACCTCCACCCGTGCATTAAACAAGAAGATGAATTTGACACAGTCTAGAGAAGGATGCTGAAGATAGTGAAGATGCTGCGATATTCAGCTAGCAAAGCTGGAGCTAACATAAATAGTACAGCTTCATTCTTCTTAAACTCAAAAAGAAGGGAGCATCTGATGAAGCCTGGCTGCTGCTGTGAATGGAAAAGATGATCTCAGCCCCATCAGAGAATGTCTGCATGTATGATTCACTTCCAGGCGAGTCTCTGCCTTTGCCAGAAGGGCATGGACCACGGCACTGAGGTAATTAAAGCCTAAGTCAATAGCCCAAACCTGCCACAGTAGTGCAAGGTTATGACCAGACACAGAGGAGAGCCGCAGTAACGAATTGTGTACTTAACAAAATTAATTGAAACAGAAACCATTATTAGGCTGGTACAATGGAAGCAGCTTGCTCTTGTTCTGAGAAAAACTCTGTAATCTCATTACCCTGATCTTTTACTTTCTATTTACTTGCCTTGCATCTGGAATCTGCTAGGTGTGTTCACTACAGTTTCAAGTTTTCAAACTGTGGTTTTATTTATTAGTTTATTAAGATATTTCTATCCCCTGCCCCTATATAACATCACCACCATCACTTTATTACAGACAACAGACCAGAAATAAATGTACCACACAGTACACCAAAATCTTAAATACAGGATAAATACAGAAAAGTGTAATAATCGTAACAGCTGGTCAGCTATATAAAAAATAACAAATAACCTCAGGTAAGCTGCTGGAAATATTCCTTCTTATTCCTTCAGTCTTCTTATTCTCAGCAATAGATAGGTGACCACTTTCAATGACACCCATGGGATTTTAACAGAAACCATACTGTTAAAAAAACACAAAAACTTCCTTCCAGTAGCACCTTAGAGACCAACTAAGTTTGTTCTTGGTATAAGCTTTCGTGTGCATGCACACTTCTTCAGATACACAGAAGAAGAAGTGTGCATGCACACGAAAGCTCATACCAAGAACAAACTTAGTTGGTCTCTAAGGTGGTACTGGAAGGATTTTTTTTAATTTTTTATTTTGTTTTGACTATGGCAGACCAACACGGCTACCTACCTGTAAAAAAAACTTGAAAGGGAAAATCTCCAACAGCTTAGTGAAAGTCAGTGTTGGGGATGGAGCAGACATAGCTGTCAGTTTCCAAAGGGTTTTTGACACATCTGTACCTGACAGGTAAATACATTTCAGCTGCCCTTTGAAAACTGACAGGCAAACGTGTTTCAGTTTGCCTTTGAAAACTGGCTGCTATATCGGCTATATCCCAATACTGCTTTTCATTATGCCACTTTCCTTGTGCTCTTTTCCTGCCGTTATTTATACTAGTAGGAAGGAGGATGTACTCTGATGTGCTCTGTGTGGGGCTGCCTTTGGACAATGTATGAAAACTTCAGCATGTCCAAGATGCCATGGCCAAATTGCTGACCAGAGCCAGTTACAGGAGGAACAGAAGCACCTTGTTACAACAATTCCATTGGCTACTTATGGGCATAGTTCACAGTGCTGGTTATGACCTATAAGTCCTTATACAGTTTGGGTCCAGACTGTCTGAAGGAATGTATCTGCCTGTGTGAGCCTGGCTGGTCTGAGATCTGGGGTGGTCTTTCTCTCAGTCCCACCACTGTTTCAGATACGTTTGGGGATAACACAAGAAAGGGCCTTTCTCAGTGGCTGTTCCCAGATTACGAAACTCGCTTCCGTGGGAAGCTAGACTGGCACTCTCTTTCTCTGCTTTCCTTTGCCCAACAGGCAAAGACTTGTTTGTTCCAATAGGCCTTTGGACACTAACTCGCTGTTATGGCAGGGTCCTTTGAGGAAGGCACTGTTCTGCTTTTAAATGATTTTATGTGTGTTCAATGCTATTTTTAATAGTTTATTGTTTAATTTATTTTTAATATTTATATTTATTGTGTTTTAGTTGTATCTGTTTTAATTTATATTGTGAGCTGCCTTAGGTCCTTCATTGGTAGAAAGGCGGGTTACTTTAAAAAGTTAATAAACCTTTCTCAGAAGACAGTTCCAGGAGAGGAGAGTACTGTTGGGCTGAGCTCTTCCTTGAGGGTGTCCCACAGGCAACTAACTGCCTTGCTACTGTGACAACAGGATGATGGACCAGGTGGGCCACTGGCCCTGATCCTGCAGGGCTCTTCTTCTGTTCCATAGCATTGGACTCCAATGGATAAGTCCAAATCTAAGATTCTTGTCTTGTCTTGTTTTGCTAAGTTCTGTCTACATTATCATGCTTGATCAGTTGCTGAAAGCCAAGCAGCTGCTCGACAATTGAATGCAAACAGATTGCATATAAATGATTGCAATGCATTGCATACTTTGTCTAACAACCGGTAACATGGTTATTTGACCTATTATGACTTCCTTTGCTGCAAGATGCTGTCCATTCACATAAATAGATGGGCAGATGGTAGATAGTCTATATGCGTTTACAACACTTGTTGCTCCCAAGCTTGTGCATTCACTTCACAAGTACACATCTTTTAAGGTTGGGAAACCTGTTCTGGGGCCAAAAATCCAAACTGAAGGCATCTTTGATTTAATGTTTGCATTTCCGCCCCCTCCCTGCCCTCCACTTGAGCTACTCACGAAAATTGGTTCCTGGAATGATTTCATAGAAGCTGTTTATCTTTTAACCCCCCCCCCCTTCAACAACTTACAGGGCATTC
Source organism: Lacerta agilis (assembly GCF_009819535.1). NCBI lineage: Eukaryota > Metazoa > Chordata > Lepidosauria > Squamata > Lacertidae > Lacerta > Lacerta agilis. The sequence goes on from NC_046315.1 coordinate 63,956,069, forward strand.
AGAATAACAAATGCTTGTTTGCTTTCTATGCAGAATACAATCTTTCCAAAGCACCGTAATGCCTCTAATAGTAGACAGATGAAAAAATACTTGCTGATGAGCATGTATCATAATAATCAATTTATGCTTCAAGAAATATAGACACAGTTTCCGCACCCAGAGTTTATACATAAGCACAACTGCAGTAGATGCTCTTCAGTGTTAATGATATCTCTGAGCAGTCAGCTTTAGAACAAAATGATATATAAACCCATTGTAAAACTGTTATACTTCAACAGAAAAGGAAAGAAAGCAAAATAATTTAGAATGAGAACAAGATTACCACCCATACATATTCAGGCCAAAATGCAGAACATAACACAGTGTATGAACCACCACAGTGGTTTGCTTAATGGTCCATCTGGGAAAGATCAATTTTTCTGCACAGTGTTCTGACTCTACAATGGCTAACTGGATGCCTCAGTCAAGTACAGCTGGTGGGTCGAGATTGTGATAGCATCCTCTGTTGGTCCTTAGAATCTGGAAGTTGGAGAAGTATTGCCTATGAAGGTGAACTTACTGGAAACCTACTAGTCAGCATCCCCAAATCTACACTATCCAAACTCTATCCAATAATGAATGCTGACAGGATTGAAGCCAGAAGAAGAAGAAGAAGAGGAATAAGGAAGAAGGAAGAAGGAAGAAGGAAGAAGGAAGAAGAAAGAAGAAAGAAGAAAGAAGAAAGAAGAAAGAAGAAAGAAGAAAGAAGAAATCAGTATCCTTGGGTGAATCCTGCAGAAGTACAGAAACTTCGCTTTAAAAGGATGCAACTCACTGATCTCCAAAACAGCCAAACAAGGACTAAGCATTCTTAGTGGCCTCCAGGAAACAGAATGCTGGGTGCTGGTTGGAAAAGAAACTCAGGAGGCCTGGGTAGGTGGGTTGGCATTACTGAGTCTCTTACAGTTTATAGTACATCAGAAGAAAGCATGGCTAGGTTTGCATTACGCAGACCAGGCTCAGGCTAAGGTTCACTGTCAATATCTTTAAATGGAGCTTGAGCAACACTTACTGTTCCACAGAATGTTAACTGTTCAACTCATGAAGTAATAGAATCCCACCCCCCACCCCTTAGTCTGGAGGCTGAAGTCAAGCAACATTAACAGCATGCTTTTCACAATATGGAAAGAAGGGGCATGATTTTTATTTTTGTATGTCATTGGCATATGGTAAATGGATTTGCCCTGCCAAATCAAGAATGAAAAATAAGATAATCTTGTTTTATATAACCAGGTTGCTGGTCGGAACTGGAGATATTTCAGTCAACCAAATTCTTCTGCCAGCTATAAATTTCCGTTTTGGGGAAAATAAATTGCTAAACTAAATATTGTGGAATTCAAAACCAGCAGTACTTTCTGATCCATAAACTTTGATTATGGAAATAAACTCTCTGCATTATGGAAGTCTAATGGTAGTTTCTCTGGGTTTCGTTTTTTAAGGACAAAAACTAGATTTTAACACAACACAGTTTGTTTTTCCCCAGCCATGCCCACCTGTCACTTAACCTGATGTCACCTGTTTCCTAAAACCTAGGTAAAAGCCATTGCTGCAAAGGAGCAATCAGACTCTTTAGTGTGTGCTCCTGACTGTTCCTTGGCAGCAGGCCTTGTATTTGAGGCTGTTTAAATTAAGCACCAAATGCAAAGCCCACTATGATTAGTTCTACCTGAGTGTTCTCGGAGCGTCCAAGAGGAACCGATCGTTGCTGTGAACAGCAGGCCTTGCACTTGGCTCTGAACTTAAACAGAGCTGAATGCAAGTTTCATTGCAAAGAAACAAATGGAAGTGTGAAGCTTAGCATTCATATGAAGTCAGCTGATTGACAGGTGGGTGGAGCTACCCACCTTTCAGAAGGGGCCCACGGATAAGTGGCCACTTTTTGATCTGGCACACCAAACAAAAGTGGAGCCCCACCCACCCATGTAGTAACAGCTGTACTGTAAAGTAAATCCTAATGCTTGTGATGGAATTTTCCATGATCTACCTGCTTCTACCTGCATGTCCAGTCTCAGAGAAAAGCTTTCAGGGACTATCCATTTACATCCTGGTACTTTAACTGCAGGGTGCTGCAAGACACCACTTGATCCCTAGTTCTGTTAACTATTGGAGTAGTCATCAGCAGATTTGGGGCACATAGTTATCAGTTCTCTTTTCTCTTGGTGGAAACTTACTGGTTAAGATTCACGTCTTTTGTTTATTTAGCTATTCCACTTCTATAGTGTTCCATTGCAAAGACTCAGTCCAGGTGAGAAGAACATCACAATCAGTTCACATTTCCCTCAGGAACATTGCTTGGTTCTGTTGCCTTTTAGGTCTCAAGTTACATCTGCTTTATTCTATCTGTAATAGTTGTTTTATTGCTTTTCTTTGTCTGTGTCTCCCCTAATCTGAATTTTATAGGTTTATTTGTTTGCTAACATATGGGAAAGAAAAACATTTGATTGGATTGTGGCTACATTTTTTCTCTTGCCCTTTCTCCAAGGAACATGCAGTGCCACACATAGTTTTCTGGGCTGCACCCCCATATGCCATTTTATTCTCCCAGCAACCTTGTCAAATAGGCTAGGCTGGAGAGTGATTGACCCCAGGCCACCCCATCAGCTTTGTAGCTGAGTGTGACCCATGACCATCTAGATGGCAGAATTTCTGCTTTTGATTTCTGACAGCAGGAAAACTTCCTTTTAAAATGGAAACTGCATACACACCTTGCTGGATGAAGTTGCTGTAAACATTCTTCTCATCTGCAAGGTACCTTCATAGTTTCCCCCCTCTTATTTATGGCAAAATGTTTCAATCTGAATGTGTTGGTCCAACTCATTTCTTTGACAAGTAGTGATCCAACGCTTGTGTGAGAGAAGCAGAAAACTTGAACGATGATCTGTTTGGAGACTTGTTCCCATGTACGTCTTATCCACTCCCCTGCAGGTGGAGGAGGGGTTTTATTTATTTTTTTGAAAATTATACTCTGCTTTTCACCATCTGGATCACAAAGTGGCTTACAAAATAAAAACATACAGTATATAAGATTTAAAACAGAAAGACCAGAGGACTGAAACACCAGAAGATTAAGATATCAGAACAGCATTCATGGTGCAAAGACCTCATGGAACAAAACAGTATTATTATTATTATTATTATTATTATTATTTAGGAAGTTCAAACTGTCCTAATTTCCAAGGTCCTGTTTTTCAAGGTCAAGCCCAGAACCTAGGTGGAGTATTGAGGAATCAAGGTAAGAAGTGGTCCAGAGAACAGTTGCAAGAGGAAGGGGCCAAGAGGCAGAGACTGTGCAACCAATTAGCAGGCCGAAAACCGGAGTCTGGGAACAAGGGTGCTCAGAGACAGGGCCTTCAGTACCCTGGACAGGTCCTAAGGAAGAGACAACTTGTTCCAAAAGTGTTGGTTGCAGAATGAGTTCTTAGACTAGATGGTCCCACAGTCACACTGCCTCTCCCAGGCTCTGCTTCATTGCTGGTAAATAAAGAACCCTCTGGCCTGAAGGTTGACACTGTGTTGCCTCTCTGCTAACTCTAATAAGACATGATGCCTGCAGTCATGCACAGTGGCATGTGAGGCTCATAGGGGAATGCTGGCATCTTGGTGGGGTACAGCTCAGAGGCTGCAGTCACTGTGGGCTCCTGGTTCAGAAGTTCCCTGGTTGTTGGACGCAGACTCAGTGGAGTCAGGGTCCAGATCTAGCAGTTCTTTCATCCAGCCATCTTTGTTTGTGGAGGCCCAAGTGCCTTGCTTTGACCAAATGTCAGATTCCAAAATTGTAGAATTGACAGGATAAACCACGAACTTATCATAACCTTAACCATAACCCAATAATATCAGAACATTGCAATTCTATTAGTGGCATTAGCCAGACACTTTGTGTTGTGAAATAAATGTGTTGAGCTTTTAATATCTATCACCGCATATTATTACTACATAGTACATATCTCAATATACAAAAAAGCATTGTGTGTTTTACTTTGCAGTTGTTCCTTATTCTTAAACATGCCTAAAGCTCTATATGACACAGTTTGACATTCATGAATACATCACCTGAACATTTAAGAAACATTGGAAAAGTGCTGTGCTTTACCCCACCCCCCACCCCCAATATGGCAAAATGCACACTGTTGTAAACATAGTTAAACTTACATTTATTTAATGGTATCACTTTTCACATTTAGATTGTATACAACATACGGCTTATTTAAGAAGGGGGCCACACAACCCCGGTAAACACAACTCTCCTCACATCTTTTTCACAACATGAATTAATACTGTACTGAAAATACTTAAGAGTTTCTCGACCATCAAGGCCTGCCTTCACCACCACCCCTCTGCTGCTGTTGTTGAAAATATAAAAATCCTTCACTTTGCTCATTTAATAGATGTGCAGCATAATCCAAGCATGTCTTATATAAAATGGAGGTGATTCCTCCCCCCCTTCATGAATCCCCCCCCCCGCAATGAAGAGCCCTCTTAATTCTCCTTGAGTTTACATTTACTTTTACATATCGGTTTACATTGGGGGGACGACAACATTTAGATGCTGTTTGTGTTTTCATCTAGACTCTGAAATTTAGGGTTTGCCATCCTCTTTTATGCAAAACATAACCCACATGGTTTAATTAGGCCTGTTAAGGAGATCCAAGGCTTTCAGCCTCTTGTGTGTAAACTAGGGTGGGAGGAAGGAGAGGCACACATGGGAGGAGAAAAAGGTAGCTTCCAGAGCTTTGGGAGTCATTTTGACTAAGAGCAGCAGGAGTGGAATTCAGGGCAGGCCCAGACTATTTATTTTAAAGGGTGAGAGCTATTATTATATTGGAGTCTCAAATCCATATGGAGGGAGGATCATACTTAAAATTAAATTTGTGAATGTTTAAAATTATAACTGTTGTTGCTATAGCACAACAGTGAGTCAGGAACTCCATTTCCCATCAGGCTGTCCTGCTTGGAACTCTTCCCCTTTCCCAGCAAACCTGCCTGGATGGAAGAAGGCTTTGTCTCTCTCGGGGAAGTCCGTTGCTCTCTTCTTGGTCTCTCCAGTTAAATCTTTAAAAGTCTGAGCTGTGGGAAGTTTGAAGGTAGACTTGCTACTTTTTGTAAAGGCTGAATTGTGGTGAATGGAAGCCCAATCAGCCCGTTGGGGATAGCTACTCTACTTAACTGGCAATATAGGCGCTGCTTAATGATCACATCAGACATAGGACAGGACTTGCCAGGGAAACCATGCTTGCTTATAGAGGAACATAGGACAAGACTTGCCCATAGGGATTCTGGGTTTCCCTATAGGCAGACAGTGTCCCATGTTGTACAGTCTACCAAAAAGTTTGTGTCTTATTAGGATGTTCTCCTGCAGAAGGATCCAAGAGAAGCTTTGTTTGTTTGTTTTTTTAAAAGTAAAAGTAAATAATCTTCCCAATTCCCAGTTCACTAGCTGCCACTGGTTGGCAGGGGATATTCAGGCCAATTCTCCAGTGAAACATAGTTCAGGGCAAAGTGGGTGCCAGGAATTCAGTGCAAGCTGCTATTATTGATATTATTTTGATCCGGGCATTGAGGTGTGGTGCACAATGCCAAATGCTGAAAGACCTGCAAAATGGAAACATAAAGAATGTCAACGAGCTGTTGCAAAATACTAAGCTGACAAGTAAGTTTGCCAAGCGGTCTTCACTGCCTGCTGTTGTGACCACTATTGTCTCGATTGTCAATCCCATGCAGGAATTAAGAGTTACACTGCCAGGAAAAGGATGTGACAAAACCTGAAAGCAGAATGGGGGGAAACCAACAACCATCGAAAAGGGGGTGAGTTATCCTGTAAAAAATAAAAAAGCTTTCCAGAATTAGAACCTCCTGCACAGCTAAGAATAGGAAGACGTGTGAGCGTGTTGCCTGTAAAATGTGTTGAGAATGTATAGAGGAAGAAAATAAGTACTTTAAGAATTACTACTGTGTTGATTCACTGGGATCTGACAGAAATAGTCATTTTAAAAGAATTGTGAATCACCTCAGTTTGGAAGTGCATCAGCAGGCAATCGAGCTGCACTGGGAGAAAAGCAGTGATAAACATCCATGGCTGAAAATACGGAAGACACAAAATGCAGAAAATATCAAATTCACGGCCACTTTGGCATATGGGGAGGCTCTTTCTGCATATTTGTGGCCATCCTGGTCCTTGATCACTCTTGCTACCAACCGCTTAGAGTGCCTTATGAATGATGAAAGACCTGATTGTGAAACTACCGGCATTTAATCACTGTAGAGATCTTGTTTATTACAGAGAAGTGTTGGCATGTATCAGTGCTACGAACTAAAATGAAAATTTGATGAATGTTTGACATTCAGTGTTCCGATTGATGGCAGTGTCAGCAAACAGAAGATAACAAATGTATTAGTTGTAGAACTGCAATGACAAATGGAAATTGGAGAAAGCCTTTCCTACTGAGGCATCTGCCAGAGCGGAATAGGGCTAAAGGTTTGCTTGAAGCCCTGAAATAATGTAGTTTCTAATGAACTAAGTGAATGAAGCCCGGAAATAATGTAGTTCTGATGTCAAGAAACTGATGGAAATGACTACAGGTGGAGAATCAACAAACACAGCGAAGAACTCTGGTCCTGGGAAACATTTAAGAGATCAGCACATTAGAGAAAGTGACTTTTTGGTGCTGTGCTCACTGATCAGATCTTGCTGCATTATCACTACTGTTCCAGAGCTAAAGATCTGGAAGGCTAGCCTATTAGCTTGGAACACCTACTTCCACACATCAAAGAATAAAACAAATCTACTGGGTTCTTTCTGAATCAAAACAATTTTTGCAAAATCATTATGTATGGTTTACACATCATCATGTCCCCCTCATTAATAATAGTGTTGCTCAACCAGACTAGTTGCCAGAAATTCTGGGTAGATCTTAAGAAGACTGAAGGTAGAAAAGAAAAAGCAGAAGCCCATGGTCTTCTGAAAACGTGGAATGATAAAGCAAATTTGGCTAACAAAACAGATGGGAATAGCTTAGATGTGCACCAGGTTCTACAATATTATCTGCAATGTGATAAGAGCATATTTCCTGGCATACTTACTTGTAGAGATTCAGCAGTCAGAAAGCTACAGTTAATGAAGGAAGGTCCTTTCCCTGGAGATGTGAATCCAAATCCAAATTTAACATTGCTGGTCATGGTGAAAGTGAAAGAATTGCAGATTTGTTAACAGCCAGAATGCATGTGCAATTTGTTGTGGAAAGTGTGCGAGCAGCTGAACAATTTTTTTAGCAGGGCATCATCATAATGAACAGGACCCTAAGCTGTCTGCTATCCAAGATCTGCTACAAACATAGTTACACAGCTTGTGAAGACAGGATTGATATTGTATGCTATAATCTTTCCAAGGAAAGGTGATGTACTTGCATAGAAGAAGGAAGGGAACCATGGGAAGTAATTTCTAAAGTGCCCCCATCTCCCACATTGGAGTGATTTAGGATGTTCAGTGTCTCTGTATCTTCGCTAGCTGTTTCCTATAAATTATAGCATGGTGCAATAATGTCTGGCAGCAATTGCAATTCTCTCACCACACTCAGTGCAAACTAAAAATAATTGTTTCCCTGCATAATCTTATAGTGAATGACACACAAACGCAGGTAGTTAATGCATGGCCAAACCCAGCTCTGAATGGGCTTGGTACAGCCTGTTCTGATCCCCAAACAGCTATTGTCCACTTTTTTCAATCAAAGTCAGGAGACAATGTCAGCCTGCTCAGGAGATTTATGCTGAATGGGATTTTGTAAAAAAATAATAATAAATGGCAAGTTTCTTTAAATCACAACAATTTACTATTAGAATACATGTTGCATGATGTTTGCCTATTTAAAGCAATGTGTGTTTAATTATTTCAAGTTAAGATGAAAAATGCACTGCTGCATGGTTTTTAAGTGCCCTTTTGCATTCATTCCCCTGCCCTCTGCCACAGTGAAAATTCCTTTTTTAAAAAAATCCCTGGATGACATCACTTTGGATTAAATAGGTTTTACTCTAAACTAAGCATGCTTAGAAATGCTGCCTTACTTTAGTGAAAAAATCGAAACCATAAAGGTGTTTTCTTAAGCATGAGTGAAGGTGGGCAGGTAAGATAGAACCAGGGAGTCCTCATTTTGTTATTTTGTTTTTGTTGCAGGCTTGCTCATTTAGAATGGTGTAAGTAAGAATTTAGCATCCTACCAAACAAAAAAAAGGGGGGGGAGCCTTCAGACCAATCTCTGAAAATGGCCGTGCTCTCTCTGCATATGTGCTAACCTGTTACACAAGTGCAAATGTACTACACTGATCTGACTCAGCTACTAGGACCGTCCCATCTATGCAGATATTTCACAGAATGGGGATGAGAAGGCCTTATCAGTGGATGCTATGGATCCAGAAGAGTGGAGTGTGGGACAGTGAAGACGGAGAGCTAGCTTCACTCTGGACCCTGTGGCTGTTTCCGTACAGTGTATAGCAAATAATGGGGGACTGGCTCATTCTAGCAATAAATAACGATCATTATAATAACCCTGACGTTCTTCCAGAACCTGCAAGTACCAAAAAAAAGGTTCCTCCCTCCGCAGTCTTCTGTACATGGCTTACAAAGGAACTGTCTGATAATCTGATGAGGACCTGGATGCCTTCAACATTCATCTCTGAACAGTAGAAATGAAAAGGAACTCACATATTACAATGCAAGCCCCTAAAAATGACAGTGCAGGTGTGGGCAGCCCTTCTGCTCTGCATTAAACCTTGCTCGCATGCTGTCAGTTTGTTCTCTGGTCACTGTCCGCCTCTCTGTGCAATTATGTACATTTGTTACTTACAGGAACAAACAAACAAAACAAAACAAGCAGCGATGGCTACACAGATCCTGTGGCTGTTTTCAGTCTCTGCGGTGCAGCCTATACATTCTCCTCGTGGCAGGGGTGGTTGCCATTGATGAAGCTGAACACGACCATCGATTGGTTGGTGCTCTTGAGGGACGCCATCCGCATGGTGCTTCTGCTCTGGGACCTCATGAGGTCGCGGGCTTTGCAACATGAAAGCTGGTGGTTAAATTGTTTCCTGAAACTTTTGCTGAGCAGGTAGAGTGCAAAGGGGTTTATGCAAGAGTTGGCAAATGCCAGGATCCGAGCACAGAGAGAAGTGATAAAGTGCAGGATGGAAGTGTCCACCTCGGAATAATGGTACGACCGATATAAGTAGATGATGTGGTTGGGGAGCCAGCAGAAAGCGAAGATGCAGACGAAAACCAGCACTGTCTTGGCTAGGCGTTTTCGCGATTCCATCTGAAAAGAACAACATGGGCTGCGTGTCAACAACATTCAACAGAAGATGAGGAAACTATTTCAGTTTAACAGAAGACAGGGTAATTTTGTTCTGCACTGAGTTTAGCAATCTCTGGAATATAGTCGTGCTTCTCCCACCCCTTCTAAAACTCCGTTTTCATTTGAAATATTAATAAAAATAATATAAATTATTTTTTATTTGTACCCCACCCATCTGGTTGGGTTTCCCCAGCCACTCTGGGCGGCTTTCAACAGACCATTAAAAACAGAATAAAACTTCAAACATTAAAAACTTCCCTAAACAGGGCTGCCTTCAGGTGTCTTCTAAAAGTCAGATAGTTGTTTATTTCTTTGACATCTGATGGGAGGGCGTTCCACAGGGCGGGTGCCAAAATATGTTTACAGTCCAGTCCTACCCATGCCTGCTTGACCCCGAGTTAAATGGGACTTACTTCCATGTAAGAATGCAAAGGATCGCAGCTCCACGAGCCTAGTTAAATGCATTTTGACGCCTTGCATACATACAGTGAAGTACAGCAGTAAAGATTTGTCATTATGGAACACCATATTTCATACCAAGAGCAAAGGAACATATTGTCCTATGGTCCTAACCCTGTTTGTCCCATCATTGGTAACTTGATCATTGTACAAATGTAAGAAGAGAGGAGCCTTGTCGCAGGGAGCAGAACTCCCATGTCATAGTTATGTGGGGAAAGTATCCCGTGGACAAGAAATGCATAAACATACTTTTCAGTGGTGTTTCCAGTTCCGTTAAATACAGGAAATGGACACATCTACTGGTAAGTCCTACCAAGACACCACAGCTTCACATGCTCCCAAAAGCCACAAAAACTGAAGTATGCAAAGAGAACAAAGTGGAGATGTGAGGAAAAATCCTGTTCTTTGTTTTTGACAGTGCCAAAAATGAGAATCTTGAAAAGCAGAGTAAATGGCAATGCTGCCCCCACAATTCCTGCTCTTTGCTAGTGAGTTGGGGCAGCAGAGCAAAGGATGGGCAGGAGCTGTAGTCAATATGTGTGGATAATGGAGGTACTTAGATCCTAATGTCCCTTCAAAACTGGGGCAGACACTCTTTTATATTATGGTCCCAAGCCACAGATAGATACACGCAGAATACTGCTGCCTGTGCCTCATTTCCTAGCAGATGGGAAGCACTATCAACTTTGACAACATTCCAATTCAGAGCATAATTCCACCTCTAGACAACCCCTAACCAGACAGCCATTTGGTTCCTCTTTACATGGCCTAGTTATAAATATTTTCAGATCTGGCCTGGATATTTGCCTGGGAATCAGCCAGACCTTCTCAGTCTTGCTAGCCACCCATAGTAGCTGGGGCAACCCAGTCATATGGGTGGGGTATTATTATTATTATTATTGTTATTATTATTATTATTATTACCACCTGACACCTTACCTCCCTGTACATCTCCCAGTCTTCTACTACCCTAACCTCATTGCCTGTTCTTTTGCCTGCCTATCTATATCCTTGTTCCAGCCCCATACAAGATGTTCTTCTCGGCTCAGACCCAGCCTGCAATATTTCTGCTTCTGGCCATACACTCCTGTGGATTTATTCAGTAGTAGCATGTGGCATAGGCTGGAGTCACTCTCACAGCACCAGCGCTGCAGCTTCTTACCTAGATGGGACTGTGGCTGTGAGGTTGCACTGGTAGGACCACCAGATTGGTGGTGCGGCCACAGAACTCTGAGCTCACTGCTGCCATTGCCCAACTCACCCTCATCTGGGTAAGCAATAGTAACACCAATTTCAGGAGGGCAGCTCCATCCCAACACTTGTACCAATGCCAGATCTAGCCCAGCAGTTTCATTCAATCCCAGCAATTCTGATCAGTGGGGTGCAATCTGGCCAGCATTTTAATTTCAATTTTCTGTATCTCGACACTGATGGCCTGGAGAAATCTAGAGAGCAGTGACTATATCTCACAAAAGAATCAGTCAACAAGTAATGAGCTTAGCCTCTCAGAAAAGCAGCTATTCCACCTTGAAAGAGGCAAGCCAGCAACAGTACCACCATTGTCATCTATCACTGTCACTTCAGATATTTTATTCCTCTCAGTTGCATAGACTGAAAGGTATGGAGTTGACAACAGGTGATTGACACAGGCCTGCTGACAAAAGGCACTGTCTGTCTGAAACTCAAAGGTGAAACCACTGTTTTACAGGCTTAGTCTTGGCTGCTGTTTCCCTTAGCTGGTGAGAAATATTTCTTCTCCTTTTTACTCTGCATATATTCAATGGCTATTGTCAGAGGTGCAGAAGGAAGAAGAGAATCAAGCATGAGCAAGAAATACAAGAAGAATGCTTAGTATAATTTAGAAAAAGGAAAGAGCATTAATTGTTTTTGGAAAACACCCACAAGTTATTCAGTGTGATACTTTTATTTCACCCCAAGTTTTTTTTTCTAGTTAATGCACAATTTAAAATGCAATCCTATGGATGTTTACTTAGAGGTAAGGGCCAACTGTATTCAATGGGGCTCACTCTCCAGTGAGTGTATAGCAGGGGTGGGGATCCTGTGACCTTTCCAATGTTTGATGTTTGCAAAGGTCCCTAGGATTTGTTGTCCATATCTTTCTTGGAGGCATGAACCAATCAGGTGGACTGGGTGGGATAAAAGGTGCTGGTTATTGAGTCCTTCCCCAGAAATGTTACATACTTAATCCTCACATCACTTTTCCACATGAATGTATTTATGGAATTGTTTTAAAGAAACAGCCTTTGAACTCCAAATACTTAAAGTCATTAGAACTGTAAATAAACAAGGACAAACGGAAAGGAACTGAGACTCCCACTCATGAAATATACACAAATGACAAGCTGCAATGTAATTTATCCATACCTCTTTGCTCAATGGATCCTTTGAAACACCTTTCTATTTATTTATTTGTAATGAAATACCATTCCCAGTTTGGCTTTGGGTAGTTATTACTTGCAAACAAAATAAGACATACCTGTTTTCTAACATGGACATTTCCTTCCACCGGTAGGTTGTAAGCACTCCGTATCAGGTTTTTGGCAATGAAATAATAGTATACTGAAATAACAGACAGTGGAATTATGTAAAAGATGAGAAAGGAAGCCATGGATTGAATTTTTGGATGCAGCTCATTGGTCAGTGGGTAGGGTGTACAACTGATGAATGTTTTGTTAGTGCCTTTGTCATAGAAAGGTCGCAAGTCTGAAAACACAGCTTCAGGAATGGCAAGCAGCATAGATAAAATCCAGATCATGATAGCTTTCAAACAAATCTTCATCAGGGCGTGGGAAGCTTGAATGTCCATTGGTCTCACTATAGCTCTATACCTAAGGACAAGAGAAATAGTTGTGTTACTAACCATAAGGATGAACCTACTGGGTCAAAGATGCCTTGATTAGCACCTTATTCACATGAGAAAATATGTTTGGTCATAAAAACTGGGTTATACTCTTCCCTTCCCCCCATTCCCAGTAATAATAATAATAATTTTATTATTTATACCACAGCCATTTAGCTGGCTGACCCCAGCCACTCTGGGTAGCTTCCAACACACATAAAAACAGTGGATCTGAATCTGTGATGGTGAGAATTACCAAAGTCTTGCCTGTGTGACATGAGTGATGGCTAGTTTGAAAAATGTTAAACTCTTTTAGGAAAAATAGTTCAGCCTGCAAAATGATTGCCTTGACATTGATTCCTTTTCATTAATGTGGACATTAATATAGATATAAATAGCATTCACAAGGGGCTCCTTTTGATGAGAACAGAAAGGAGGACAGCACATAACATTCAGAGTGACAGCAGCTGAAAGTGCCAGTCCATCTTGTGTTTGGTTTGGCTACATTTCCTGGGGGGATTTCTCCCTGTGCCCAGTGTTGCTAATTCTGTACCTCTTTGTACAAATCTACCATAGATTGGACAAAAGTCCCTCCTCTGCTGTCTTGCACTTTGCATCGGGGAGCAAAACCTCCTTTGGTGCAGTGGAGGTTTCCTTCCTGATGCAAAGAGCAACTTCAGGTGGGAGCGTAATTTTAATCTAGACACAGTGGGATGGGTGCGGTGTTAAACTTCCCCTCCTTACCTCCTTACCTGACCCCTGTACAGCTGCTACTGACATATTTTTTTTAAAAAAAAGAAGGAACATGCATTTTAATTGCATTCAAACAATGAAAATCATATCTAATTTAGCCCTTGTAATTCTGGTGTATTTTTGGCCTTAGCTCGCTTTCCCAAAGTTAATGACTGTATCATTCAAGAAGGCCAGAACTCCTACTGAGAAAAGTCAAAATCCTTGTACCTTCATGTTGAATTAATATCCAATGTTTTCTGGAGGAGATGCTTCGGTGTTTGATACCATGTCACACGCCTAAGATTTCACTGGGGGAATAGAAAGCTGACTGATCTAGTTATTGAGGTGGAAGGGACAAGCATAATTGACATAAGAGAAAATATCTCAAGTGCTGTCACATGGAAGATGGAGCAAGCTTGTTTTCTCCTGCTCTAGAGGGTAGGATTCAAACCAATGGATTCAAGTTACAAGAAAGTAGGTTCTCAGAAAGAACTTTTTGACAGTAAGAGCTGTTCGACAATGCAATGGACTCCATTGGGAGGTGGTGCACTCTCCTTCCTTGGAGGTTTTTAAGCAGAGGTTGGATGGCCATCTGCCATTGATGCTTTAGTTGAAATTCCTGCATTGCAGGGGGTTGGACTAGATGACCCTTTGGATCCCTTCCAACTCTACAGTTCTATGATTCTATGTAAATTTCCCTGGCTCTTTTGCATCATTGGCTGCCGCTTGCAGGCGGTAGGCAAAGAAACACACAACACGGTTATGTCACATCACAGGATATCATTCTGAGCAGAAACCTAATGTGCTCCTGCAGTCTGTAGCTTTAGCCTATGAATGAAAAACAGCAGAATCTTTGAACTGATTAATCTCCACTGTGACTAGCAGACAGTGGTGGTTGGTGAGACAGTTCGTTAGTTGGAACTGCTGGTTTTTGCTGTGGAATCATTAAGGTATGAAAGCTTCCTTTCCCTCCAAGTGCTTGGAGGGAGGGCCTTCCTCATTCAGCAGCACTGTGAGAATGCAGCGTTTCTGACCAGGTAGCCACCTTTTCATATGCCCGTAGTCTGTGCTTCTGTAGGTGCATCTATTTGCTCAGCAGCCACAGTCACACCCTGCCTCCACTGCTGCCTTCTCTGTCTGGGCAGGGATTACTCCACAGCAATGGTTGCCACTTGGCAGCTCTCATTAGAGCAGGAGTGGGGCCCTTAATTCTCTCTGTTTGCTGTTGGACTAAAACTCCCATTGTCCGTGACTATTGATGAAGCTGACTGAAGCTGATGTGTGTCCAACAACATCTGTAGAACTTCAGTATCCCCATCTCTGGACTAGGGAACCACTTCATCAGCTGCTACCACCAGAAGATTCACTCACCTTTAATGGGCAGAATGATAGCTCACATTCCACATGCTTTTGGAATTTATTCTCTTCCCTTACAGTATTATACCCTCCCAACCCAGGATGCAGCTCAGTAAGACACTGAACAAGTGGTATTTTTCCAGTTGTTAATTAACGATGCATGGCTACACAAAATGCCATTTTTAGGGACTGCTACCATAAACACCTGGATATATCCACTCAGTTCATTGGGCTCCTTTACTATTTTATGATAAAATATGGCACTTAATTCCCCCACCCACCCAGTGCATTCCTATTTTTGTTAAAATCAACTAATTTATGTAAACAATTATCTGTGATGTCAAATTGCATGTGTGTGGAACAGATCTCATTTGTGTTTGCTCTAGAAAGCTGTTACTATTTGATCAAGATAAGCACATTCTTAAGAAAATTAATGTGAGTGGGAGAGTCAAGCACTCATTCAATGTCTCCCATGGGGCATAAAAGTGTTTAACTTTGGCTCGATCATACTCACTGCTGCTTAATCCAGATTTTAAATTTTAATTCAGTGGGGAGACGTCTGTTGTTTGCACACTTCCCAACTGAGCCAAAAAGGTTAAAAAGCAATTATTTTATTGCTTGATGTGTAATTACTGAATAGCTGCTTTTAAAAAAAATAAAATAGCTGTGCTTTATGTCTTGCTCTTGTTCCCATTTTAAGTAGATTATTTGCTATGTGTGTGCATTTGGTATGGTAGCCCAGAATTAACAAATGTGTTCATTGACCAGCAGAAAGGAATAAGCACCTTCAATAGCAACATTTGGCCCAGGACTGGTCTGTTAAGTTGAAGGGACCTGTGTGCAGCAGTTGTTGCTAAGGCAGGTGTGCTTACCTGACCTCCCATCACTGCCATCCCTGTGGTGTACCGGGAGGGCAAAGAGAAAGAGCAAGGTAGCAGCGAGGTTGGTGTGGTGCAAACATACCAGCAGAAACACTGGGTTGGCTCTGCCAGTGTGTTTCTACCACACCAACCTCACCACCACTTCACTTGCCCTGCTGGTACACCATGGTCAGGTAAGCAGCAGCACCCTACCATTGCTACTACCTTTGTGCAAGATGAATTGGGGAAGCCCTAGTGTATCATCAAGTATCATAAGCATCAAGTTTCTTCTGCCTATTTCTATACTCCTCAGCAATGGGGCAAAGCCACTCAGCTCATCAATACTAACCACTAATTGTCTGAAAGACCACAGTGTGTGGGTGGTTAGATTTTAAGAGCCTTTAATCAGTTCTCCTGAATTAGATAAGGTTTTTGTGTGTGTTCAGTGCTTTTGTACTAGTCAGGCAATTGGTTCAATTACTTAAAAAGCATTTCTCCAGAACTCCAGCTGAAATGCATTAGACAGTATGGGGATGACCCTTATAAGAAATATTCAGAAAGCTCTGCAATAGCTACTGTTTAGCTTAGAGGAAACATGAGCAAAAAGGCTGCTTCGGTAATAAAATCTTACCCAGTTCCTGAGTCAATTCTGTCCTGCACCTCTTTCAGTTAATATCACATCCTAAATACATTTTAATAGCTGCTCTTTACTGCAGTAGTTTCAGAAATCTAGTCAGATATCTGGGAGTTAACATCAACTGAGTGAAACATTTGTATGTGGTCTGTTCCCAGTCAAACATACAAATAACCAAATAAAACAGTAATACATCCCAGGTTTTAGTCCAGTATCTGATTTTGGGATAATTGAATTTTGGAGACATGCTGAATTTTTACAAAGCATCTTCGCAAGATCTAGCAATTCATCTTCAGTTAGCCACTACCTACAAGTATGATTGTTTGTCTTGGCACTGATTTTGAAATTGAGGGTGGATTTGCATGGGTGTACAGTAATATAAGCTAGTCTGAATCCACCTTCAACCATTTTCTTCCTACAAGAAAAATTATGGTTGCAATCGCCTCAGGGTGAAAGCAACAGAGGTTGCCAAAATCAGCTTGTAGAAAAGAGAAAAATGCCCAGGTGAGTCACTCTGGAAGTTAATGGCTTAAGTGAGTACGTTCCTAGTTACCTGGACCAAGACAAAAGAAGTTGCCATAGCAACTGATTTAGTTCACAGTGACATAAAGCGTAGCTAGTCAAGAATGATGATGGGCAAGTACGGAGCTGAAGAAACTTATCGTAGATAGAGAAGTATAATTGCTGGAATCCTTGCAGAGGCTAACAAAGAACATTATGAGAAACTTGAAACCAAGCTCTGTACTAACAGATAACCAGCCCAAACTCATCTGAAATGTTTCCTGTGATGTGCTGTACAACCTTTGAAGCTACACGTCTGGTTCTATTCCCTAGTTCCATGTGCAAGTTTTTATTATTTACCATCAAAATTTACGGCAGCTTAAATCCCTGATATAGGTGCATTTGAGGTGGTAGCTGATTGGTGGGCTTTACTTGGGAAACCATATTTGGGTACCGAAGAACCCTATTTCCCCCTGACATCCTGCTAAATAAAGCAAATTACAACACTTGCATTCATGGGGCTTCATTTTTATGTAAATAATGATAATAATCTAAAATTTAAGACAGATTATTTGAGTTATGAATCTCAAAGGATTCACAACCCTTCGAATATCCCAAAGAACATTAGGAATCGTGAGAAGCTACTAGTAAATATGATATATCATGAAACATTCTCCCCGTGGAGAAATAGAATATCTGAAGAAAAATGCAGCAGATATCAAGCCAGGAACCAGGATATGATACTCACTAAACATGCCTCTGTCCAATGAGTGAGACCCTGCTCTCTTCCAGTGTTTCATGTGTGCAGACATACATCCCTAAAGAGACAGAGAGATGCACAGAAATATGCCACTCCACATAGTGGTACTGCCAAGATTACTGCCTTGCAGCAAGAGCCTCATTTAGCAAGGCTGCTCTTCTCTCTAGCATATTTAGCAGGGTGATTAATCCAATCTCAGTCCCAAGCAATGTGAGCTAATAAGTGCAGCAATTGTTCAGCACGGAACCCACAAACAAGTGACCTCTCAAAACTCACAGTCCAACATTATCAGCAATTAATATCCAGGACTCAACATCCTGCTCTATTTAAAAGTTCAGACACAGGTTCCCTTGGAGATGGCTTGAGTTGGCCTCAATTAAAAAAAACATGTAATCTATTCGTAAATCCATTAATATTATTCTTGTAGGACCTTAGCAGAATCGGGGTGTTCATCTGCTCGTGTGCGTGTTTTTGTGTGTATGTTATTTAAAGAGAGAAAGTTTGTACTACTAGAAATCCTTCAGATTGGAAGTTGCTACCATGATAAATGCTTTTTTTCCAGGTTACTGTTTACCTGGAAAGGCAAGAACACAGTGGAAGACTGATGCAGGTATGCAGTTATAAACATTATGATCCAAATGTTTCCTAGAACAGGAGAGTGGGCTACAAACATTTGCATTACTGGAGAGAAATGTCATCTTGAGCGATGTCGCATATAAAAATATCCCTGCGAACGGAAAAGAACTACTTGTGACTTCGTCATGTTCCTTATTTATTTGATCGTACAGACCCTTCTCATCTAGTACAGCCACCGCTATCGGCTGATAATACAGGATAACCTTATGGTGAGTTTGGTCCAGATTTCCTGGTGCTTTGAAAAGTACAAGAGGTTGGAAGAATGGATGCCTTTCTTCAGAATATTTAAAGAAACATTATAGTATGATGAATTCGTGTGCAGGATATGAGATATGAGCAACAGAAGTAATTAGGTTGTGGTTGTGATTTAATAGATAGAAGATAGGGTGCAGCAAAAGGGGGGGGGAGAACAACTCCATGGAAAACGGGCAGGAAGTCAATAAAAGTAAGAGAAAACAATGGGACAGAGCGATAGGGAAATTTCTGGAGCAACAATGGTATATCAGCTCCACCCAAGTCTCATGCGCTGCCAACTGAGCTACATGCAGTAATCTAGGCAAGTGATGTTTTTTCAGTGCTTCTAATTTGATAGAGCTATGATTCTGTGGACATCTTTGAATTCCCTTCACCCTTCGAAAGGTCTGCTGATACAGCCATTCCATCCAATCACAAATGCCCACATACATGGTGCAGGATGTGGCTTTTGGCAGACAGATGTGGAGACTGTTGTGGTCAGTGGAATGTCAAAAACAGTATCTTGCAGACATGCTTGCCTGAAGCCTGACACCAGGGATGCAAAAGAATTTTGTTTGGCCTGCATTGGCCTGAATTAAGCAAGCTGACTTAATTCACACCTCCTAGAGGTGATATACAGAACTAGCCTGCAGTTTTTGCTCTTCTACGGATTTTGAAATGCAGCTCTTGGCTCAAGAAAATGTACCCAAATGTGTAAGGCAAGTGCATTTTGGGATAAAATGCTTTAGAAATGCATACATGAAGGGGGGG
Source organism: Lacerta agilis (assembly GCF_009819535.1). Taxonomy (NCBI): domain Eukaryota; kingdom Metazoa; phylum Chordata; class Lepidosauria; order Squamata; family Lacertidae; genus Lacerta; species Lacerta agilis. The sequence goes on from NC_046315.1 coordinate 63,975,249, forward strand.
AGGAATCCACACTGAAATAAATATTTAGTGATAAAATGCAAAATATTTATTTAAATTCATATTTAAATCTGAATTTTTGTATGGATCCTCCACATGCAAGAATGTTATTAGTATACAAATATCAGTATAGTATAAAACAATACATAACACATAACAAAGAAACAAAAGATAAGGGTGTCTATCATACTGTAGTATTGTAATATTTTGTAATAATTTTAAATTTTCCCCTTGTTTAGTCATTGGGGCTTTTTTCCAGGGAAATCTGTGTGTAGAGGGTTACAGCTGTTCCACCTGGCCTTTGGGTTGGTTTCAGTTTAACCCTGATGTTTCATTCTTTTGCTGTGATCGGTGGGCTACTTAAAAATGAGGCTGCAGTCTAAATTAAATTTTAAATTGTATTTTAACCTGTATTTTAATGAATTGTTTTATGTTTTTGTTGTGATTTTATTGGTGTTAGCCTCCCTGAGCCCGGTTTGGCAGGGAAGGGTGGGGTATAAATAAAATTATTATTATTATTATTATTATTATTATTATTATTATTATTATTATTATTACAAACGAATTTTTAAGAATTATATATTTAAGTGTGCAACAATGTAAAAATGAGATGGTATCACCTTACGAAGAAACACATGCCAAGTAGACACATCCTCCAGTGTAACTTCCACACGTCAGCTGCTCACGTTTTGTGGATCCTTATTTTCACCACTCCTCATATTTCTAGCTCTTTTTGGCCAGAAATCATTGATTTCTATAATTATAGGGTTATTATTTCATAAGCGGCTCAGGGAGCACAATGTTCAACAATCTGATGTATTTCCATTAGTGGGCTGCTGCAGTATACCCTGTGCTATTTAAAGCCTTTTGAGAGGGGGATTATTTTCCTTAATGACTTAACTGCTAGTGATTTATTTTGATATGTCATTTTCTTACACAGAACATAGACAGATGTGCTGAAAAGGAAATTCGGCCTATGTTCCCAGTTGGAGCTGGAGAGAATACAAAGCACAGAAAACTGCCCACTGCTGCCATGATCGATCCAAACTTGAGTGCTTTGTAGGATCAGCTCCCTGCTTTCACTTTTATTGTTTTTACTATTTGTAGTCTCTCGGTTATCAAGTCCATACCGGTTACACCCCTGTACACGATGGTCTTGGGGGAGGGCAACGCTGTGGTCGTCCTCTTTAGAATTGAAGGAGCTATTTCTGGCCGCCAGAAGCACCAGTTTAGTCAGGAGAGACGTTACCTTTTCTAATTTGACGTTAATTTCCTCCACTGTTCTTGCAGTCAGCAGACAGTGGTCCATGAGTATTTCCACATAGAGCGGGGGGCCCTCAGATAGTACTTCATGGGATAGTTCATGAGCGCTCATCTCAGCATTTCCCCCTGGGTGATCTCCACCCATTACAGCGTCCCCACCTACCTGGGAATAAGCTCTATTAGATGTAGTAGGTTCTGAATTCTGTGCTCTTACAAAATCATCCATTTTACTCTGCTTTTTGCTGTGGGCTCGCTTGTGGAGATGAGGCCTGCCGCTTCTTTTTCCTAGACATTTTCCTGGCTATGTAGCCGCTACTGATTTCTGCTGTAATCGGGAAGCTCGGCGTCCTCCCAGGATAGAGCGTTTAATCTCCACTCCTGCTGATAAGTAGTTGGTAGATTAAGTCGAGCTGGGGCTAATTAAGTCTTTCTCCGATATTTTCCAAGACTTTCGTAAGACTTTTAACTTAAGCTTTTAACTCAAGCTTTGTGAATATAGTAGTTGAGGAAAAGCTGCCAAGTGTTATAGATAAAATACTGGGGCTGGGGAAAAAACAAATATAAAACTGATAAAACTAATAAAAACTGCACTACCAATGCGGAGCTCAAATTGGTGCTTCCACTAACAACGCCATCTTGAATGAGGTGATTTTTCAAGATTTTTGCTGTCCCACACTGTGTACCCTATGCAGCCTTGTGCCTAGAGGGAGGTCAACACAAGGTAGAGACTGTTGCTTGGGTGAGATTTCTTCTATGCTGGTTAAATGTCTGCTTCACAACACATAAAGATTCTCTCCTCAGCGAAGTTTTGTTAGACTCCTTTCTCTACCCAGGGCTACAACAGTTTAAGATAAAGATACAGCAACTTGGGCTGTCAGTGGAACTTTTGCGTTCGATGTCCCTTCCAACTGCCAAGGCTATAATAAAAACTAGGTTGTGGGATATTGAATGCCAGGAGCTAACAGCAGCAGCAGAGAAAACATGTTCCCCTCTTTACTTTCAACTCTCTTGGGCACATGAAATTAATCACAATTATCTTGATTTTTTGCTTAACCCCCAAGAAAGAAGGGCATTTTCGCTGGCCAGGTTTAACTCAAATCCATCAAACCTCCTTTGGGCATTATGGAAGGAGGAAGAATTTGCCCATGTGAAGACCACCAGATGGAAACTCTTACACATATGGTTCTTAAATGCAAACTACAGTATATGTAGATCTCCACCAGCAATTCCTTGATCAACTCTGCATTCCCAAATGGAAACCAGAGTTGGAGGTCATACATTTTCTATTATTGGGGAATGATCAGGAGCTCACCAAGCTAGTGGCTAAATATCTTTATCTGGTTTTCTGTCATCAAAATACATTGCAGACGTCTGTTCTTCCTGGAGACCCAGAGACGTGACAATAGACTGCTCTGCCCTCACCTTTTGGTAAATGTCTTGTGCCACTGGGAAGGTGGTAACTCTGTATTGATTTGTTATGGATGTTTGTATGTGATGCCAATAAAAGGTTTGATGATGATGATTGATCTAAACAAGAATCAGAGTTCAGAATGAGGTACAATTATATAGAAATGAGAGGTGCATTTAAATTCATTGAAGCATTTATGCAGGGAACTGTGTGAAACAGCATTTAGGCTTGCCTTTATTTTCCTCTGCCCTGTGATTGATCCTTCTGTTCCCGGGAACTACCGATCAGTGAGGACCAGGGGCGCCAACTTGAATAATCGATCACAAGATGTGGCACACACACACACACACACACACCATTTGAATGGCAATGCCCATCAACTTGGTAGGGAGGGGGTTGGCTCCCTCAAATATGTTATTAGGGGTGAGGCAAAGGGACTTTGGTCCCTAGGAGTTGGCTCCTATGGTGAAGACCATATGGTCCGGTAGTTTGGAGGTAGAGTTCAGATCCCTTCTTCCATGCCGCTAACTCAGGAGGTAATCTTAACCCCCAGTCAGCTGTGGTCTGATGGAGCAGCATAGCCAGTGTCAAATTCACAGCCCAGGTTTCATAGAATCATATAATTGTAGAGTTGGAAGGGATACTGAGGAGCATGTAACCCAGAGATGGCCAAACTTGGCTCTCCAGCTGTTTTGGGACTACAATTCCCATCATCCCTGACCACTGATCCTGTTAGCTAGGGATGATGGGAGTTGTAGTCCCAAAACATCTGGCGGGCCAAGTTTGGCCATCACTGATTCTAACCCAACCCCCTGCAATGCAGGAAAATGCAGCTGTTCCATATAGGTATTGAGCTGCAACCTTGATGTTATCAGCACCACGCTCTTACCAGCTGAGCTGTCCAGCGGAGCAAAAAGGCCCAACAGGGACTGCTGCTGTCACATAATGGCAGCAGGGTCTACTCAGGATCCAGCAGATTTTGCACCGCCTTCCCCCCTTTTTGAGGGACTGTGCTGGCTGCTGCCATAGATTGCCTCTACCTGGCCAGTATTTGGGCATTTGGTATGCTCTTGTGTGGTGGAGCTGCTTTGCCAGCGGTGACGCTCTCATGCTGATGGGGGCTAAGCAGAAGAACACACACAGAGTGCCCTATGCACAGTGGAATCCTTCACCTATAGTAGTTATAATCTACATCACAAAGTTATCCTCAAGATCTTGCATAGGCAAACTCGGCCTTCCAGATGTTTTGGGACTACAACTCCCATCATCCCTGACAACTGGTCCTGTTAGCTAGGGGTGCTGGGAGTTGTAGTCCCAAAACATCTGGAGGGCCAAGTTTGCCTATGCCTGCTCATGGTGCTCAAGAGCAGATGTAGAGAAGTGGCTAAAGAATCTGAGGTTTTGGGGGAAAATGTAATATTAATAATGTAATAATAAAAATGTAGTAGTAGGCATGTTCCATGACAACCCCAGTCTTAAATTATGTCATTTTGCACAGCCTCCTGAGCAAGCCAGTGTTGAAATAGCTAACACAGAAGCCCCTTACTGCTGTCCCACCACCTGCTGAAACACAGAGAACATTGGTGAGTGATAGGACCTTCTCAGTGGTGGCACCACATCTTTGGAAAGGCCTTTCCTCCAAAATGTCTCTGATGTTGACATTGTTTACCTTTTGATGATGGTTAAAGACACATCTCCTTTGCAGTGGTCTTTCTTTTGCTATCACTTGCTGTTTATCTGTCTCCTGTTGTAATATTGTTGTTTGTGCACAATACGTTATTAATTTGCACTTTTCTACTGTTGGGTTGTTGTTTTATTTTGCATTTAAAGCTTTGTTCTACTGTGTGTGTATCCTGCCTCGGGACCATTTGATGAAGGGAGGAATTTTAAATCAAATTTATAATAATATTGATGCTAATGCCACCACTCATCATCATCATCATCATCGTCATCTTTCCCCAGCGGGTATATTTTATGAGGAACAGGACAATGTGTTGCAATTCCATTCAGTACTTATCTGGTGCAGTAAAGCTCCAGCTCATAATCAGGATTGATAGGCACCTACAAACAACACCCGATGCCCATATAATTGTACCTGTTTCTCATTCTTAAATATATTTTTTCCTTCCTAGCTAGCTGCAACTGCTGCAGCCCTTTGGCTGACCTCACCAAACACCCTTTGCTTTGGTCATGGATAAACGTGCTGCTCATAACAGCGCTGAGTTTGCTGCACTTGAACCATCTGCTCTCACTCAGCAGCTCTGGGTGTTTGCACTGCATGGTGGAGATGGGCAGGGGAGCTGAAGAAATGCGCACTGTAAACAGGGATGTAATGAAGTCTTCTGCTGTATTGACGGAGTGGCAAGCAACCCAGGATGTTTAAGATTCTGTGGATTTATCATATCTAGCTATATACACACACAAGGCACAGAGTACGATAGGCCCTATTCAGAAGCAATCTCCAGGAAACAACTTTCTAGGAGAGCAGTCCAGCTGCCTTTCTAATTATTGTGTATGCACACATAGGAAAAACCGAGGTTTGGTGTTTTGTATTGCTTCGTTTTGTAGGAGGGTATTTGCCCAAGAAGTTTTGATGGCTTTTGGTAGACAGCTAATATTACTCATACCTTCCAACATTTCTCCAGTGAAATTAGGGGCATCCTATCCATACCTTCCAACATTCCTCCGATGAAAATAGGGGTGCCCAGTGCTATTTTTCTAGAAGAAGAGAAGCCAGAATTCACCAGGAGCACCTTCCTCATTCTCTTAAAATGCCAATGGCACCCACCTGGGAAGTGCCAAAACTGAGTTCAGGTGAGTGCCATGTGAAGAAATCCTGAGGGTCGGGGCAGCCTATTCCATATCCTCCAACATTTCTCTGATGAAAATAGGGGTGTCCTAAGGAAAAGTGGGACATTCCAGGATCAAATCAGAAACCGGGGTGGCTTCTGTAACTCTGGGGCTGTACCTGGAAAATAGGGAGACTTGGAGGGTCTGTTACTGCATCTGTGTATCACCTTACTTCCACTGAGCTCAGTGCAGCGTGCATGGTTCTTTTCTCCTTTTACTTTCACAACAGCCCTGTGAGGTGTGTTAAGCAGAGAGAGTGCACCTGGTCCAAGGTCCACCAATGAGCTTCACTGCCAAGTTCTGGTCTGATAGGCCAACAGTTTGAACCTTGCCAATGTACTGCACTGCCTGAGTGTAGGAGGTGAAGGGTGATGTCATGCTTTGCCTACCTGCAAAGCTGATTCCCCCAACTGAACATATTTTCCCACATGTGCTGTATACATGCATCGCATGCACAGACCAGCAGATTAGCAATGGAAACCTTTTTTTAAAAAAAAACAAACAAACCTGGAGAATTAATAACTATTCTTGTAATTCAGAAGCGGAAAGCAATCAAATTGGTATCAGCTTGAAAAAACAAACTCTTAGACATTTTTACAGCTTCATAATATTGATTCTCTGCTGTGTGTCCACTATGAAACAGGTGGTCTGTGCCATGGGCTCTTGCACCTGCTGAGAGGAGAGAAAGTGAGTTCATGCACCCCTGCTCCCTCCTGATCAGGTAATCACCGTTTTTCATGTTGACACAGTACAAAGCATTTATCTGTCAGGACTCCAGGGAGATTTCTTGTGCAAAGCTGGATGTTCAAAGCCTGGACAATGATCTCTGGATGGGCTCTGTACCTCTCTCAGAAATCTTAATCAGCACCATTTGGGCCCTAGGTATTTGCAAAATGTATTCCTTCCCTCTCCCCACTTCCCAATAAATTATTGGCCTCACAGCACTTGAAACACTTCAGATCCTGGAAGGATCTGGTAGAATACTGAAAGGGTTATCTGTCCTGAACCTTCTAACAGTCAGCATCATCGGATGCCCATGAGCTCTAGTGTTATGAGGGAGAAAAGGCTCCTCCCAGGTAAATGCTGCACATCCTTTACTGCAACTCCCTGCCCTACTCCCAACCCAGGCTTACAACACTGGTAAATATTGCTCCTGCAGATCCTGCTGCCGCTCCTCCCATGAACCCAGCATTCCTGCTCCAGTACGTCACTGGGACTATGGGTGTTTTTGATACCTTTAGACATTTTTTGCTTCAGGTGTCGGTTGCACATCTACTCGTCTTAATTTCCGTGACTTTCCTTTTCCTTTAGTTCTAACGGTATATGTGGAATATTAATGGGGAAGGGCTGTTGCTCAGTGGTAGAGCATCTGCTTTGTGCACAAGAGGTCCCAGGTTTCACCCCCAGCATCTCTCCCAGAGGCTGGGAGAAAACCTTCGCTGAAATCCTTGCAAGCCATTGCTGGTCACTATAGACAATACTGAGCTAGGTGGTCTGAGGCTTTTGAAGTATTGCTGTTTGTTTGTTTGTTTGTTTGTTTGTTTGTTTGTTTGTTTGTTTTTAACAATGAAGTGGTGTATAAATTTAATGAAATTGAATGAATGAATGAATGAATGAATGACTGGGCCAATGGTCTGACTCAGTTAATGCAGGGTTTTACAGCTCCTCTCATCTTTCCCTTTACCCATTTATTTCCTGAACTGAAAAGTTGAATCTTCTTAGCTTTTTTCTCATGTGAACTATATGCTTTGCTCATTTGCCTCTAGGATGATGCATGCACAAGAAGTGGTTTTAGTGCATGTCCTATCCTTTTGCATGCAAAATAAGGTTCCTGTAAGGGGGGTGAACCCCTTTATCCATCCCTCAGGTGGGGGTGGGGGTGGATGCACCATTTCTGACAGCTCTCTGACAACATGGATCACCCACAGGAGAGGGGAGCTTTCTTTCCACCTCTGGCCTCGGACTACCCACCTCCTGTCAATGCTGTGCCAGGCAACCTTGCTGAACTTCCACCAGTCAAAAACAAATATCCTGAGGGAATCTCTGTCTCCTGAAATACAAGAATCTGTTTGATTCACAAGTTGTTTATGAGATGCAAGAGCCAAGACAGGATGTCTACAGCTCACATGCTAAGATTATGCAGAGCCCAGTTTTTAAAACAACAGAAAGACAGTAGCATTATTCTGTGAGTCTTTAGCAGGGAAGTGACTTCTGATGATAGCCCTTCAAAATAGCATAGCCGAAACTCTCTTGCAGCCTCCTCCCCATGCTAACTCCTGTCAATGGAGCTGCTCAACCTGTGCCCCACCCAAAGTTTGCTGGAACACAATGCTTCCTGCTGGCCATGTTGAATGGAGCTGATGGGAGCTGGGGTCCAACACTGGGAGGGCCACAGGTTGCCCACCCCTTTCCTACAGATTTAATACACACAGCCAGACCACTGTACTGCAAGCAAAGAACAGGCAGATATCCCCCAAACAGATAACTCAGGATGAGTAATTGAGCAAATAAACCAAGCCACTTGCAACAGTAAAGGCAGATGAGACAGCAACAGACCCATAGACTCATAGACTTGTAGAGATGGAAGGGACCCTGAGCATAGCTGTCAACTTTTCCCTTTTTTTAAGGGAAATTCCCTTATTCCGAATAGGATTCCTCGCAAGAAAAGGGAAAAGTTCACAGCTATGACCCTGAGAATCATCTAGTCCAACCCTCTGCAATGCAGGAATATGCAGCTGTCCCATTTGGGGATGGAACCTGAAACCTGGCCATTATCAGCACCACGCTGTAACAAACTGAGCTGTGTTCCTGTGAAGATACCATTCTAGGGGATTCAGTAATTTATAGTGCAATCCTATGCATGCCTATTCAGAAATAAGTCCTATTCAGGAACAATTTCTACAATTATTGTTTCATTGAACATACCTTTATTGTTGTTGTGTAGCAAAGGGCTCACTTATTTGCCATGTGCGTGTGTATGCAGAATACCAGGTTGGTTGTGTCGGTGAATGAGAGGGCAATTCATTTTCTTTACTAGGGAAATGCTCAGTGAGGTTCATAACATAGTGTTGTTTCTGTTCATTCAGTAGAACTCATTGTGTTTGTAGAAGGACCTTGCTAGCTATAGAATTGTGCAGACCTGACTATCTGCAAAGTTCTGTCATAGACAACAAGTCTGTGTAGGAAATCTCCAGTATAGATCACATGAGAGGATTTTACAGTCTGCAAAATCAATAAAGACCTTTGGCACATAAAGTCTGCTACATTTCATTTTGCAACATACATTCTGAATGCTTGTAGAAATAGGGTTTAACAATGTACCAAAGCTGTTTCCTCTATGAATAGTTTTCTCATCAGGTTCCGAAAATGTAGAGGAAAGCAATTTGCAGAACGATAGATAAATGCAACTCTATAACTTTCCACTCAACACCTGTTAACTGTAATGGATTCTAAATCAATTTATCTGGAAGGAAATAGCCCAAATGAAATGAAATAGCTGATGAAATAACATGGGTCTACTTATGGTATGAACAATGAAATCCCAGTTCCCTTGACCCATCTTTGTTTTTAAGAGTCAATTTTATTTTCACTGAATTCTTTTTAAAGCACATAATAAAAGTAGTTTAATTATGACTAAGCGTATTAAGAACACTGAAGGTGAAGGGCACAGCAAGTTTCCACTTTGGGAAAGGTAGCTATTTTGTCATGTCTCACCCATATAGCTTTAGGTACAGATTTTAAGCAACTCAGTATTATTATTTTGGCTCTTTATTGTAAACTTTTTCAGAGGGAGGAAAAAGACATAACTTCAACCATACTCCAAAACCAGATTTGATCCACAAAGAGCCTTGGGTTTTTAACACACCGTACTATTTCTACCTCAAGAAGACTTTCAGGCACAGCTGCTTACCTGTCAGCAGAGAGAGCCATGAGGGTGAAGACGGACACCCCCACCGAAGTCAGCTGTATGAAAGGGATAAGTTTACATCCAACCCGACCAAACAGCCATTCAGCAGACAGGTACCTGCTGGCATCCACAGGAACACAGGTGAGCAAAAGAAGCAAATCTCCCAAAGCCAAGCTTGAAATGAACAAGTTGGGGACGTTTCTCATGGACTTCACGGTGCAGAAGATTTTGATCAGTGTAACATTGCCGACGAGTCCTATCAAGATGATGATCCCATAAATGGTTGGAATTGCATACAGAAACCGATAGTAAAACAAGTCCTCATCCAGGAGGGACAGATTTGCATGTTGAGCAGAAGAGGTGTTGCAAAGAATGAAGCCATCCAACTCCACATCTAGCATAATGCACTCCTCAGAAGACATTGTCAAGTTTTGGCGTACCAAAAAAATGCTTGCCTGATTATTATTTTTACCCCAAAAAGAAAAGAAAAAGAAAAAGAAAGCTTCATAAATTATTTCGAGTCGATTTCGTCCCTTAGTGGTTATTGGCAGAAATGTACTATGTGACGTGACTGATCATAGAAGGCAACACATGCACAAGAAGAAACCCAGCCCATTCACAAACAAGGAAGCATCAGAATAGCTTCTGTTTCAAAACTTTGCTCTCTCTCCTGTTCATGAGGCCTGGGAATAGGTACTTCCCCAATTTGCAGAGACTGAGCAGTGGTCTACACAAAGCCGTCCATAGTCCATTACCAACACTCCTAGTGAGATTTCAGTGTCGAAAAGAAGGGCTTGCATTTTGCAATAACTTTTGGCAGTTGCTGCTCTTTCCAGCCCTTTCAGATTCTGCACTTGCAGGCTGCGTTTGCAGCAAAGGTGAGGAGCAGCTCCTTTAAACACTCAAATCCTAGAGGCAGGATCTCTGGAACGTCAGCTCTCTCCCTGCTTCACACCATAGCAAGCTTCCTTCTGTGAGTACAGTAGATATATAGGAAAGTGCAGTCTGTTTCTGGGGGATGTCAGCCACCTACTGGACAATTTCATCCCTGCCCAATGAAACGTGTTTTGAAATATACTCTTGAATCCCTCTAATGTATTTTTGTTGGGATTGTTCTTATGCAGGAGGCACAGGTTTAAAGTCTCACACTTTTCCTTACTAAATTTGGTTTCGAGGGAGAGAGACAAAAGGCATCTGATGTCTTACCCTACAATTCAAGAGAGCTAGAATTCTGCACAAACAGTCTCAAGATACTTGAACAATTTACTGTTTCATCCAAGATTCTGTTAGAATCAATTATACAAATTGTGTCTATTTGCCTATAGCCTGTAACCTTGTTCACACTTACCTAGGAGTCATCATTACTGGACACAATTGGATGTTTTTTCCAGTAAACATATATGGATTTGTGCTGTGTATCTATTTAATTTGAACAATACTGGATTCTTTTTTATTCCTAGTTGCGTGGTAGAGGTGAGGGAGATTTTCTGCAGAAATGCCAAGTATGTTTTCAGTATATGGGTGTATCTGAAATTCTCCTTATCTGAATTTCTTCCTGTGTTTCAGAGGTCTGAATTACCAACATTTATTTCTACATAGAACAGACATGTTATGTATTCTCCAATGTTCTGGGGATGCACAATGTGCTGTTGTGTTCCATAGGATCACAGGCAGCTACCTTATATTATATTATGTAAGATCCTTGGGTCCACCTAGTTCAGGGGTCCCCAAACTAAGGCCCGGGGACCGGATGCGACCCAATCGCCTTCTAAATCCGGCCTGCGGACGGCCTGGGAATCAGCGTGTTTTTACATGAGTAGAATGTATCCTTTTATTTAAAATGCATCTCTGGGTTATTTGAGGGGCATAGGAATTCGTTCATTCTTTTTTTTTTTTCAAAATATCGTCTGGCCCCCCACAATGTCTGAGGGACAGTGGACCGGCCCCCGGCTGGAAAAGTTTGCTGACCCCTGACCTAGCTTAAGACCTCTCCAAGGTTTCACACAGGAAGTCTATCCCAGTCATACCTAGAGATGCCAAAGACTGAACAACAGACCTTTGGCAGATGGATGCTCTGCTATGGCCCTTCCACTGATACCTTACAGCTACTCTCACAACTAATGTTAATGTGTGTATTAATAAATTACATTTGTACTCTGCCCTTCCTCCCAAAATGGAGCTCAGGGTGACAGACACCATAAAATAATACAATAAATCAGGGCTACCCAATGTGATGTTTTCGGACTACTTATCCCTGGCTATTGACCAGGCTTTCTGGGACTGTTGGAAGTTGAAGACTAGCAAGATCTGGAGGGTACCACATTGGACACACCTTCAATAAATCATACAACATTTGAAGACCTCATTAAAAGCACAGTAAAGTCTCATACCAAACTAAACTTGAAGGCCCTCAACAAATAAATATTTTAATGTTCTGCCTGAACATAGCCAAGATAGAGGACTGCCTGATTTAACCTGTGAGAGAGTTCCATAAATACCCCCCCTTACCAAGAACCCCAATGCCTCATATTACCACCCTGTTTCCCACTCCCACTGACAAAACTGCGAGCAACCTGTCTCTCTGCAGTTGGAGAATCTGTGTTTGAAGGTACTGTAGAAGGAGCTTCTTCAAGTACTTGGTCCTAAGTGATTCAGGGCTTTGTTCACTAGTACCAGCCCCTTGGATTGGGCCCACTAGCTCACAGGCACCCACTGCAGTATTTTGAGGACCAAAAGTGATGCCGTCTCCTCTTGCAGCTCGGTGCAACAGCTGAGCAGTGGTATGCTGCACCAGCTGCCACTACTGGACCATTTTCAAGGGTAGCCCCATGTAGAGAGCATTACAATAATACCCGTGGTTAACAGAATGTTCTTTGCACAGGGTGTTTTTATTCCCACACAAGAGGATATCTGTGCCTTGGTAAGAGACTTCACCCAAAGAACCTGGGTGTAATCGTATGTGAAATCTAGGACTGTGAAAATTCATTTCCAAGCATTGAAAAAAACCTAAGGAGTTTTTCCGGGGTTTCCTTCAAATTCAAAATTATAAGGCCAAGAAATGTTAATTGGTTGCTGGGTTTTTATTGTGGCCATACTTTAGGCTGATAGAGCACTAGTTTTCAAGTGAGAATGTACAGTCTCAGAGTCCAAGGTTATTGTCTCTCTGTTGAGAGTTTATATGTGGGCATTGGTGTGCTGTGGCTGGACGTGGAGTTACTCCAAATCCTATTCTATCTCATTATGCGGTGAGTGGAAGTAGGGGGTCCTAGGAAGGCAGTAATCATCCTCTCTCCATTTAATCCTATGGCAGGTATTTCCCTCACGCCAGTACTCTGGCTGAAGTTGAGCTGTTGTTGTGAGACTGGGCTGGAGGAGCTGGGTCTAAAGGGGTGTAGAACAGAGCTTTCCAAACTGTGTGTCCTGACATGTTAGTGTGTTGGCTACAGTGTGTAGGTATGTCATGTGAACGCTCTCCACGCTCCTCCCAGGGCTGGAAAGGGGTTAGTTTAACCTCTGGTTTGCTAGTAAAACTGAATTACTGTGTCGTGAAATGATGCTTGTCTAAAAAGTGTGTCACCAACATGAAAAGCTCTGGTGTAGGATTGGGCATAAATCCAGTATGACCCTTTGCCACACATGCCCCACTCCTACCTCAATTCTGACTTGGAGCTTTATACCAATAGAACCAATATGCAGGCATGGGGTTGCACTGGGTCTTCACAGTTCACCAACTTAACTCAAGTTCTCTCACCCTAATTCAGTTTCGCCAGGATAGCCATCATATCCTATCACTCCTCATTGAATGTATATCAAGTGCAGGATTGAGCCCGTAATTCATATAATGCAACTAAATTATTTAGGCATAACAGAAAACAGGAACTGCAGAATTATTAGAGAGAGAGAAAAACCAAACCCATGAAAATGACATTGGAGAAACATTAAGCTGTGATTAATAGATAGCTATATTAATCTTGTCGTGTAGACTTAATCAAAAGCCAATGGAAGAAAAGTGATTTGCAGCACCCAATGCATGTCTACTCAGAAGCACGTCAAAATGGGACTGGGACTTGATCTTGGTTAGGTGTGCATGGGATTGCAGCCTTAGTTGTTTAATCAGCCGACCTTCCAAATGACAGTTTGGAACAAAAATAGCTTCATCAGCAGAATTGCACTGAAGACTGGCTGCCAGACATAGCCTAGATGCAAAGGGACTATATGCACTCAAACTATTTAAAAGTCTGCTCACATCCATCATTACCCTCCTGCTATCATAACCTCCAACTCTATTCATGCAGAGATGGTGATTATTTCTTAATGAAAGTTGCCTGTTCAATAGCAAGCTTGATGTGTAACATAGCATGCCCTATTTCTGTTCTTAATTACAATTTACAGAAGCATCAGTAGGATACTCAAGAGGATTAAAGATCCGGAGGTGAATGGAAGCCGAACGTTGTAATTGGTTTCCTGTGTTTAAAAGGGAAAAAATAATAATGAAGGATTAAGGATTCAATTAAGTATATAAACCACTGGGATAAAAATAAAATCTGTAATTGCCAGCCAGACCGTTACTGATATCCAACAAATGAAAATGAAAATAAGAAATAATGTATTATAAAAACATGGCTTTAGGAGGGACATTAGATGATCCCAGAGTGAAGACTTTATCCAAATTGTTATCCAATGCTTACATTCATTTAGGCTGCATGCACTTACTTGGTAGTAAGCCACACTGAAGTCAGTGGGGCTTACGTCTGAGTAGACATGTAAAAGATTGCACTGCTACTGGCTCATGCTGAAAGATTAGTGTTTTAATAGAAGCATGATACTAGTAACTCAAAATGTAAACAAATATAGAGTTTTAGGTAGTTCTACTTTTATGGTCAGAATTAGCCTTACTTGGAAGCAACTTATATCGCATATTTCATTTTAAGGCATTTAAAAACCATTTAGTATTTGAAAAATTGCAGAACATACAGTCTAACACATGGCGGGGGGGGGGGGCGGATCCGGCCCAATCACCTTCTAAATCCAGCCTGCGGACAGTCCAGGAATCAGCATGTTTTTACACGAGTAGAATATGTCCTTTTATTTAAAATCCATCTCTGGGTTATTTGTGGGACCTGCCTGGTGTATTTACATGAGTAGAATGTGTGCTTTTATTTAAAATGCATCTCTGGGTTATTTGTGGGGCATAGGAATTAATTCATATATATTTTTTCAAAATATAGTCCGGCCTCCCACAAGGTCTGAGGGACAGTGGACTGGCCCCCTGCTGAAAATTTTTTGCTGACCCCTGGTCTAACAACACCAGACACAAGTGAACCTGCTTTGCATCTGGTTTGGCAGCAGTTGGCTAATTTGTCTGTATCCTCCATCCAGAAAGCAAGTGTCATTATTAGCATTCAAGGACACATTCCAGTTAGGTAAACACACTTGCTTTAAGAAGGAGGACCAGGGAGGGGTGTGGTCTAGGGAGAGTTCTGAGGGCCAGATAAAGATCCCTGGAGGGCCACATTTGTCCCGCAGGCCTGAGGTTCCCAACTCTTGGAGAAATGAAAAAGTAGGCGTTATGTCAAGGTAGGATGGGGAGATCACCACTTATAGATTCCACAGCAACCACCAATTTGGAAGGAAAAGGTTGGTCCCCTTCTTTTATCCCTGGCCCTGCAACAGTGACATGAAAGGCCACCAGTAAGCCTCTTCCTTGGGTGTCTCATCCCTCCCTTCAGAAAAAAAGTACAGTAAGAAGTGGAGACACACTGAGGCCTTTAACCACTGAACCCCTAAGGCTTCCAGAGCCATGGATGGCACTCCCGTTGCCAAAGTAACACTACAATGTTGTTTTGAAGCTGAACAAGAAAAGCAAATACTGTTATATCATTTTACGGATATAAACGCACATTCAGACAATGAAGGAGCTATGGCACTGAGCTAAGGAACTGGTTTATGGAGAGCTTTCTAGCTCTGTAGATGCAAAGGAAAGAGAAGTTATATGTGTTGAACATGGGTCATTAAAATTGCTATGACTTCCATGTGGTGATGAAGAATACAGTACAGATATAGGAAAGAAATGTGAGCTTTCTCTATTTAGAGACTTATTTGCCTCTTTATTGGTAGTCTTCAAACTTTGTTTATTGAAATCTGGTTATCACAGTTGGGGTAGGGGAGGAGATGTAAACTGCAAAAGGCTAACAGAAGCACTCGATGAATCTGTGTATGCAGAAACAGCCTTCAGTTGATTTTAACTGGCCTAGCAGCACTTCCTAGTTGCTGGAGACATAGATCATTTCTAAAAGACACCCCCTCTCCTTTTAAATAACTGTTGGAGTGTGAAACCTGAAGTAGCTATTCTTCTCATCAGAAAAAAATAATCTTCTTGCATAAATTTTGCTTTTATATTAATTATTGTATAGTTTACTTTCTGTGCCCATCAATAATTATTGTTTATATGTTCTGTCACCTGCAGAGTTTGTGTGTGTGTGTGTGAAAAAAGGGAAAGGTTGACAGCTATGCAGTGTGTGTGTGTGTGTGAGAGAGAGAGAGAGAGAGAGAGAGAGAGAGAGAGAGATTGTTATTATACCCTGAAAATAAACAATAAACAACAATAAACAATAGTACAACCTGAAAATGAACAAATTAATTAAAAATAAGTCCAAAGGCCACATTTAAAGCACTGCAATACCACTTTAAGCAGAACAAAATAAAAAATAAAATAAAATAAATCCTTCCAGTAGCACCTTAGAGACCAACTAAGTTTTTCTTGGTATGAGCTTTCGTGTGCACACTTCTTCAGATGCACTGAAACAGAAGTCACCAGACCCTTATATATAGTAAGTGAGGAGGGGTATTAATCAGAAGGGTGGTGGGAATGGGTGATTGGCTGATGGGTGTGGAAAACCTGTTGACAACTGTTAACGACTGCAATTAGTCTGAAAGGAAAAAGCAAGGGGTGAGATGGCTAAAGATAGCTTTGTCATGTGTAAGGAGATAAGGATCGGTTCTTATCTCATTATACATAATGTATGGTGTGAATGTGGTCTAAGTTCTCTTCAGACATTCCTATGTCACACACACAGAAATGCCATGGTAGTGCACATGGGATGTAGAAGTTAGGAGCAAGCCTGGCACGCATGACTCCCATGCCCGCATTTACTTGCACCCATGTTGCTTAAACATCTGAATAAGACGTGCCCCAGGCTTTGGTGTAAATCTTCTGTCCATCTCACCTCCATCTTAGCTTCTATCTGTTGTTGCTTTTAAAAACATAAGCTCAGACTTTGAAGAATTATTGAAAATCTATATTGAAAGCCTGCCTTGCTGAGTTAGCCCAAAGGTCCATTTCAGCCACTTGGCAAGTTGCAATGAAATATACATATTAAGGGGTAGCCACAGTGTCAGTTGCCTGGGGCAACCCTGGATAGCCTTTTAGGACTTGACAAAAGAGTGCTAATTTCCTGGCAATATGTTACCACGGGAACGAAATAGTTAGCTAATTGCTTCTTAATGCTGAGGAATGTTCTGGGCAGCCTCATCCTGCATCAAATCTCATTCTGCAGATTAATGAGGAAACAATATTGAATGGATTTAGGAATGAACACATGTGGAAGTGACATGGACCAGGAACAGACATCTGTCCATCCTCTAGTTGCACATGCTATTTATTTATTTATAAGCATTTTTCTGCTACACTTCAATCATATCTCCAGGTTAGTTTTTAAAGCAGTTAAAGTAGTTCTGATGATGTTGGGGAGAAGGGATGTTGTTATTAGTTTGAAAGTAGCAGCGCAGTTCTAACCATGTCTACTCAAAAGTAAGTCGTATTAAATTCAATGGAGCTTAGGACTGCAGCATATAATGTTTATATCCACCTATGCAATCAGCAATATTCTATTAGAACTTTCCTGGCATGAAGCTCTCTTAGTGCATTTTATCTGTAGCTAATGTTTTTATCGACATATTGGTGTTAATTGTGTTTGAACTGATCTAATGTTGTTGTTGTTCAGTCGTTCAGTCGTGTCCGACTCTTCGTGACCCCATGGACCAGAGCACGCCAGGCACGCCTATCCTTCACTGCCTCCCGCAGTTTGGCCAAACTCATGTTAGTAGCTTCGAGAGCACTGTCCAACCATCTCATCCTCTGTCGTCCCCTTCTCCTTGTGCCCTCCATCTTTCCCAACATCAGGGTCTTTTCCAGGGAGTCTTCTCTTCTGATGAGGTGGCCAAAGTACTGGAGCCTCAACTTCAGGATCTGTTCTTCCAGTGAGCACTCAGGGCTGATTTCCTTGAGAATGGATAGGTTTGATCTTCTTGCAGTCCATGGGACTCTCAAGAGTCTCCTCCAGCACCATAATTCAAAAGCATCAATTCTTTGGCGATCAGCCTTCTTGATCTAACTGATCTAATACCTCTCTCTAAAAGTTTCCATTCATGACTGCATGTGGAATGTAATTTCTGAGTGGGTTTAGAGTATATTTGCTCTGGACAACCATTTGGATTACAGGCCCTGTTCGATCCCATGAGTTTAAATATCTATTAATTGCCTACGGTTTGCAATTTTCTAATCTGCTGTGTGTGTTTGATGTGTGCAATGTTTGAACTGATATCCGAGTTATACAAACTTTAAAAATAGCCTTCATGATGCACCTAGTATGATATGTCAACATTTTAAAAAAGCATGGATCAGAAAGTGTGAAAAATGAGGATGTTTAAACTCCTAGCACAACAGTAATGGTTAAAATATATATATATATATCTGCCACTGAAACAATAGGAGAGAAGGGAAGCAATGGGTATGAACAGTATCCAACAGCAACAAAAAAGAGAATAGTTTAAAAAGGATAATGTTTTTGCGGGCCAAGAAGTACTAATTTCACCTTAAAAAAAAAAAAAAAAACACCCTAGAGCTGGGGAAACTCTGAGGCTTGGATGCTTATAGGCTGGCTACAAACAGGTGCACCAACTTGAATAAAATATGGGGGGGGGCAGGTATGCCCAACCCTGCGTAGTCAATCACATGATGTGGCACACACACACCATTTGAATGGCAATGCCTATCAACTTTGGGGAGGCCAGGCCACCTCAAATATTTTATTGGGGGAGCCGAAGGGACCTCGGCACCTAGGAGTTGGCTCCTATGGCTACCAATAAGACATGCATGGTTGCCTATGCAGCTTGCAGCTCCCCAGGATTATTATTATTATTATTATTATTATTATTATTATTATTATTATTATTAATTTATTTGTACCCCGCCCATATGGCTGGGTTTCCCCAGCCACTCTGGGTGGCTTCCAACAAAAATTAAAAATACATTAAAATGTCACACATTAAAAACTTCCCTAAACAGGACCAGGGAGTCCTCCACACCAGCCCTCCCCCTGTCCCCCAAGAACAGTACTTCTGTCTTGCCAGGATTCAACCTCAATCTATTAGCCGCCATCCATCCTCCAACCGCCTCCAGGCACTCACACAGGACCTTCATCGCCTTCACTGGTTCCGATTTAAAAGAGAGGTAGAGAAACACTGCAATTGTGGAAACTTTCTGAAGAGCACATGCATCTTTTTGCAGCTTTATTTTACTTTTATAAGGATATACACCAGGTGTCCCCAGACTTACCGGACCTTGGGCCACTTCCTCCAGTGCCGATTGTGCACCGGGCCGGAGGGCGGGGGAGCGTGCGCCCACATGTTATTTCCAGTGTCAATGGAGAGCTGGAAATAGCTTGTGCGCATGCGTCATTTCCAGCGCACTTTCAGGTCGGCACAATGCCGGAAATAGCTTGTGCGCGTGCGCACGGGCCTCCGCAGACCCAGAAGTGTGCCGGAAATGACGCTTGCGCATGCGCCCAAGCTATTGCCGTTGCTCCGCTGACCCGAAAGTGGGCAGCCGCACCACGCCGGTAAGAGCGGGCGGCGGCAGTGGGCGGCGGGGGTCACCGGGGGCCAGATAAATGAGCCCCTCAGGCCGCACAGCCCACGGGCCTTAGTCTGGGGACCCCTGATATACACAAACATACTTGCCACGAGCAGCAGACAAGAATGATGGAATTGGCCAGAGAGCTATCTTTCCATTGTCAAACTTTTTCAATGGCTTTGACCAAATTTCTAAGAATTTCCTTCACCCTTTCTTCCAGAAGTTCTAAGAGTGGGCTGCACAATGAATGTGTTTGAGTTTGGAGTACACAGCTGCTTTCACCGTGCTTTGCCATTATCAATAGCCCACTGGCAAATCTATAGCCCACTTTTATGCCCAAAGGATGCAGCCATCGAGCGACAGACTCATTCAGCTTGGATTGAATACAAGCAGCTGTGTTACTTTTTCCAAATCTACAGGTGCCGAGGGCTGCCTGGCACCTTAACAAATAGTAATTTTGACCTAATGCACTGTAAAAGACACCCTTCTGATTGATTGCTAGTCCAAACATGACTGGTGAAGTTGATTTCTTTACAAATGGTCCTTCCAACAGCTTTATATATTCTGCAGCAGCAGAGAGAGCTCGTGTTAGAAGTGGGCCTGTCATCTTTAAGCACACTATATTAGAGTTTTAGAAATGCTAGATGTTCAACAAACGAATATGGCAGCATATCTCCCGCAATATATTGTGTCATTACATAGGTAACATTATAATTCTACTTTTCCTTAACTGACTCGCAAGTAGTTATTTGTTGTGAAACTTCAGCCACTTGCAGTTATGTAATTTCAGATGAAGTGGATGTGTCGTCCTTTGATGCTGCTGGAGCCTATCCATTCTTGGATAACACACAATGAGGATGATCAATGGGTAGTGATGGGGGAGAAATGTGCGTTGGTTCATTTACCTAATTAATACTTCCCCGGTTTATAAACTAAACCCAGCTATCTTTCAAAGTTTGTGCTTCTTTGGATTTTGCAATGCAGTTCTCCAAACCAAAAAAACCCTGAATGTATAAGAATCCATATATTCATGGAAACAAACACACAGAAAAACATGATTTTAAGGAGGCGATGCTTGCAAAAATGTGCCTATTTGGCAAAATTGCATGCAAAAACACCAGGATAGGAAATACGTGCATTAAACAAATTTTTCGCAGGGAATTAAAAAGAAAACATAAGGATGAAGAAATATGGCCAGCTGGGCTAAATACTGGAGAAATGAAAATTTAGTCCGTGCCCAACATATTTTTGAAACAGGTAGGTAGCCGTGTTGGTCTGCCATAGTCAAAACAAAATAAAATAAAAAATTCCTTCCAGTAGCACCTTAGAGACCAACTAAGTTAGTTCTTGGTATGAGCTTTCGTGTGCATGCACACTTCTTCAGATATTTTTGAAAGAACTCCTTCCTCGAGGGCACAATAAATATAGAAATAACACACATAGCAAATGGGATAGTGAGCATAAAATGTGACACCTTCTCATAACACCCCATGGAACAATTATCAAGTGTGTTTTTAAAATAAAAATATGACAAACATAAAATGTATAAACAAGAAAAAGTGTATTCAACAAAAATGAATGACAAACCAAACACCTAAAAATGAAATTAAGAACTGCCAAAACGAAACAAAAGTCCTTATAAATAAGACACAAAATGTAAGTAAAGGTAAATGAGCTTCCCCTCTCTGGTTTGACTGCTATTGGTGCTTTCTTTCTTCATTTTGTGGAAGAGCGATGAGCAAGGGCGACAAAGGGCACGCCTGCGTCATATCTCACAGCATGTGAAATAGATTTGACCCTTGTTTATTTATCCCAACCGTTTGCTTGGCTATTATGATATACATTTTGTAATATTGCCATAAATTCATTACCAAAATTTATGTTGAGTACCCCTTTTGATTAAGTAGCAAAAAATCATTGATCATAGTCAAAAAATGATTGGTTAAAGAGTATGAAGCTTGGATTCTCAATGATTATTTTTTTTTGATAACTTGTCCTTTACGTTTTTCATGTATGTGTGTGTTGGGGCTTTTGGTTTTAACTGGAAAAGTCTCCAAACCAGTTTAGCACTTGGAGTTGTGTCCAGTAACACTTCCTGCTGCGTTTTCCTGCTTCTCCAGTGCTTTTGCAGAGTTGTTCAAACTTCAAACCTCTTCTCGCGCAACGGTATGTGTGACTTTCTTACCAGCAATTAAACTCCCACAAGTCTAGCTTGTTTCAAGTCAAGCAAGCTTTATTTACAAGCATATAAATCACGGACACTCCCGGGCTTACGGACGACATCTCCGCTCCAGTTAAAAACGAAAGTAGGACTAACCAGGAAATAAACAGCGCGTCACATAAATCACATAGGCTTTGCATACAGCAGATACCCCAGATGTTGTGACACATCTTCCCTGTGTGAGGGGCGTACTGTTGAGCTTATTTAACCCTGAAAGCTCCAAACCTGTGTGTGTGTGTGTACGATCTGCTTAGAGTTTATTAATGCTCTAGCTTTTTTCTGTATATTCAGCAATTTGGTTTTAAAAGCTTTGTGTGCTTATTGTGTATAATTAACAAGTCATTATAAACATATTCCAAACTGGGAGATTTTTTTTTTAATAAAAGGATGCAGTATACTTTTTATACTGTTACTTGCTATTTCTCCTGTTCATTTCCCCCCCTCCCATCTCAACCAGTGACAGCAGCATAATAAACATCAATGGTAGTTCTACCCAATATACAAAGCGTAGTCCTACCCCACTCCACAGTTACATCTGTGCAATCCACAGGCCAATATCCTGGCATGGCTTTTACGGATGTCAGTGGAACTATTATTATTATTATTATTATTATTATTATTATTATTATTATTTATATACCGCCCTATACCCAGAAGTCTCGGGGTGGTTCACAGAACAATCTTTTCTTAAGCAGAAAACCTTTGCATTGTAGACACAATGACTGAAAAGTTCAGATCTCATACTGTAAAAAAGCCATGACACTAGCTTTAATTTCTCAAGATTATTTTAAAATTGAATTTCTCATTTCGGCCTTCTGTTTTTGAACCAACAGTATCCCTTTCATCACCCCCCCTTTTTGCTTGTTTTTTTCCTGGGAGGGTAGAGTGGGAGGCAGAAGCTTTCTCTCCGAAAAACGAAAGGTGAGGTTCGAAATTAGGACCTTGATTTGAATGCTAAGCACGATGAAGGGAAATGGTCTTCAACGTGATGGAAATTGGTCATTTATGCATTGGTAATACAAGTTAATTAAGCCATTCATCAAGATTGAGGGCCAAACAGGAGTCAGAAGCCATAAGGATAACGGCTCTATAAAGAACAAATGAAGTGAAAGAAACTAGATTGCTTTTGAAAGAAATTACAAAATTAGAGGATGAAACAAATACAGTCAATGAAAGACATCATAATGCTATGTAATAAGGGAGCCATGGGTTACTGAAGGAAATTATTTTGCTTAGATGTGAAGAAAGACAGCAGCAGATGAAGCCTCATAAACAGGCAAATGAAGATGGCAAAACGGAGGAGATCTCGGAACACCTCTAAAGTAGGTTGGGCAGAAGGTAGTTCTACTCAGCAGTGAATCAGCAAGGCTTTCTTATTCCCAATGGCAAGAATAACAAAATGAGATTTCCCGACCTAAATTAGCCTGCTGAAATGAAGAAAGCTAACCAGGAGTGGATGTTTGTTTGAAAATACTTTAGCTATGTACTGTCAGGGACCGTGCTGAGGAGGGCTGCACTGAGGAGGAATGGTGGGAGCCTCCCCCTCCCCCTGCTCCTGACCAGGATCCTGAATCTTCCCAGGAGTAGTGGTACAGTATAGATTTGAAACAGTGGTTTGCAGAGGGACATAGTTCAGAAGACAGAAGTTGGGAAGAACTGGGTGGTGAACAGCTAGGAGAAAAGAACTGGGAAAGAGAGAGTTTTAACTTTTGCTGGAAAGCGTCCATCTGCTCAGCTCAAGGTCAAGGAGAGCAGATAGGGTGGCAGCACAGAAAGCATAGTGGTTGCAAGATCAGGTTGCAAGACACAGAAGTGACGGGGGTGACTAGGGGGGAAGTGGGTGGAACCCTTAATTGGGAGTGCCTTCATCCCTTGGAATGGATTCTTTGTTCTCTCACTGTGATCATTAAAATTTCTAACTGGTAAGAGGCTCCTTACCAGTTATCTACTGCCAAAGGGGGAGAGGAAGCCGAGTCCCTGAAGCCTGGCACGTACATACCATACATTTAAAGCAACCCTCCCCCCAAAAAGAATCCTGGGAACTGTAGTTTAGTTATTTAGTTCTGGCTCCTGGACAGCAGAGGATTGGACCAGGTGACCCTGTGGATCCCTTCCAACTCTACAATTCTATGATTCTAATTCCCATGACCCATGACAATTTACAGTTCCCATGATTCTTTGAGGGAGAGGAAATGTGCTTTCACTGCATGTGCTGCCACTGGAAACAAACTCATAGGCTCAGAATATGCTCATGTGCACGTTGTCCTTTCATTCTAATGAGACGGTCTTTTGTACCTGGTCGTGGTTGGTAGATCTTGCAGTTCGAGTTAAAAAAGAAAGAAGTTCCAGCAATAGAGATGGCTATAATTTATAACATGATTTAAACCGTAACCATTCTACATCATGTATAGGCCTGGATGCTAAGATAAGTTAGGGAAGTTCACAAAAATAAAGTTTCCTTTTCCCTCCTCCCTGCCTAAGAGAGATGAGACACAATTTCAGACCTGAGTGTTTGCATTAGTTAGCCCACCAAGTTAAAACAACTTGATTTTAGCAATGCTGAGGGGAAAGATTTTACAGTATTCCAAATATTTACGTAAAAGCAGAGAGTGACAATAGCACCTGATTTGCAAGCTTTTAAAGATAACTACGGTACCTCTTTGACTACTCAGCTTGCTATTTAAGAGGTTTTTGCTGTGGTCTGTCATTCCAAACATAACAATTTGTCTTCTTTTGTTTTCTTGCCTTCTCCTGTGTCCCTTTACCAAGGGCCTTTATTTCTGCCAATTCTCTTCATAAATACATTTTAAAAAGAGATCCATGACGATGATGATTTTTTTACAGAGGGACATTCAACGTGCATTGGCATGCTGAATTTACCGGTATGTACTTTCCTTCCTGCTATCATTCTTTTCTTTCTTTGTAAACATTATACGAATGTAGAGGATACAAACTCCAAGTAATATGATTTGTTGTGAAAGTATTTGACAGCTTTTATTGCCTTCCATATCACTTCTATAACTTCTTTTATTTTTATTTTTTATGTTTGAAGTACATATTGGAATTAACGCAAATGTTGACTGCAGCTCATGGTTAGAATAAGTATTTTGTAGTATGTGCAGATATAAGGCTCAGTCTGTGGCGACTTAGTCTGGATAGTCCTAAATGACATAGCTGTCAACTTTCGGATTTGAAAATAAGGGATCAGCAGCCTCATGACAGTCACATGGGTGGAGCCAGAAGCAAAAGTGGGCGGAGCCTGGCCGGAGTGACGAAAGAGAAGGGGCAGGGCGAAGCCGCCTCACTATCTGGCATCCCGTGGAACAAAAGTGCTTTGCTCAGCGGCGCGGAAGAGGGCGTTTTAGGGGCAGGAAACCACGCGGCAAAGGGTGTTATTCTAGGCAGTTGCTTGGGAGTAAAAGCAGCGATTTGGCAAACACAGCAGCAGCCTGCATGCTCCGCAGCCCGTGGGCGATTTTAGCTGTATTTGTGCACAGTCGCGTCTGGGAAACTTGACCCTTTCATTCCGGGAACTCGTGAACGGGTGTTATAAGAGACATGTGTACGTGTGCATGCTGCACTGCTGTAGGAAGTGACGGCTAATATGAATGCAGCAGCAATCGAGGTCAGGTGGGTCGCCGCTACTGCCAGAGCTTCAGGGTTGCTTGCTATGCAGCAGGCACAAGGAGGAGGGCGGGTAACTTCGTCGCTTCGCAGCCGGAGGGGAACCGGCCAAAGGGGGCGGTTTGTTGTTACCTCGCAGCAGCTGCGGGCGACGCCTGAGAGGCGGAGGTTCCACAGTGGCCAGGCCCGAAGGGCGGGCCAACCACCCATCATCCCTGCCGCCTCTATTTCACCACCTCCTCCAGACAAGGGGCCAGCTCTGCCAGGCGGGAACGCCCATGGGCCCGGCCAGCGCGCCGCGCCCCACGGGGGGGGGGGGCGGGCAGCGTGTTGCTTGGCAGGCCTGCAAGGCGCACGGCCGCCAGAGGGGAGTGAAACAGGCTTTTGAGCGGGGGGCACGTTTCTCTGGTCGCTGCCCCAAAGCACCCCATCCACTTTCTCACACAACCCGGGAATATACGGGTTTTTGAGTAATCCGGGACTGCAGCGGGAAACGCATTTAAATACGGGGGAATCCCAGCCGATCCGGGATACTTGACAGCACTGCTAAATGAGGATAAAGGCAACAGCTCAAGGATTATAGTTCTAGATTCCAACAGTGATACAATGGTACAGCTTGTATCTCCATAGCGATTGGCACTCACACCAACCAGCTATTGATGGTAAATAAATCAAAGCCAAAACAAGGAAACTAATGGGTTTATTAATCAGTCCAGTTTAAGTTATAAATTGGAACATCAGACCAAAGTCAAAATGACCTTGACGCAGCAATTGTAGACTAGATCAGGTACATGGATTATGAGTCCTGTGGTCAAGGTTGGTGATGTAGGCTGGTCCTTCCTGTTCCACAGAAAAGTGAGGAGCCGAAAAGCCCACCATCAGCCTGAACCGCTTCCAAGTTCTTGAAAACCTAGTGTTAGACACTGAGTTGGCATCCAGAAGTGCAATGGACACAGAGAATGGGAAGCAGCCCATTTTGGTGCCTCAGGAGCTCAACATTCATATTGGAAATTACCCAGAAGTGGGTAGCAGGCTATGGGCAGAGGTCTCTCAAAGTCGTGCCTGATGCTATCACTATCATGACATTGGTGTGACACCTTAAGAGCTCTCATGGCATCTGTGAGACTTTGGGGTCTGTTTTTCACTCCACCTTGGAACCAGCAGCAAACTCTGCTGCCAAAGTAATGAGATTTACTTTCTCAGTATGCTGCCCTGTATTGATTGATTGATTTCATTTTTGTTGACTTGGCAGCAGTCCCTCTGTCTCACACAACAGCTATTATCGCTTTCCATATCCTGAAAGATATTCCAGAGGCAGATCAATACTGTATATTTATATCAGTTTTGTGGAGGTTTTCTCATTCTGGGTTTCCCCAAAGAATCTTGAGAGAAGTGTAGTCCAGTGATGCTGCTGAGATTTTTTAGAGACCCCAATTACCCTTCACAGAAGTGGAGTTCGCTGGGTTCCCTGCGGAGAGGAAATGACTGCAGGCCTTTAAATTATGGAGATATTTATTGACGTTCTATGTGTGAATCATGCTCATAAGTGGATTATAGATACTAAGTTAAGAGAGCTTTTTGAAGCACAAGTAGCAATTTAATCAGATATCCATTCTCGGGTTTGCCCAAAGGGTGTTCCTTTGTTTCCAGCACTTTGGGTAAGTTGTGTTTCTAAGAAACTTCCTCCTCATTACTGTATTGTTATTTTTAAAGACTTGACAATATCAAAGCACTTTTCAACCAGCGAAAATTGCATCAGGTCTGCCCTACTGTTCCCTTGATTCCATGTACAACTGAATGTGATATTCAAAGATGTTAGAAAATCACATTTCACATTAAGATCACATTTAAAAGAGCCTATAGTGACAAGGTGGTACTTTCCAGATGTTGCTGAGCTACAGCTCTCATCATCCCTGACCATTGACTGTGCTGGCTTGAACTGATGAGAGCTGGAGTTCTACAACATCTGCAGGGCATCTCATTGGTCATCCCTCATACAGGGCAATCCATTCATATCATTTAGCCATATTTCAGGCAGCGACATGTGCCCCACTCCACAAAAATAGCTCAACTATTTGCCATAGATGGAAGTGAGTGACTATCACTGAAAATAATGAGCTACTTATGGTGAACTTATTCATGTTTCCTCCCCCCCCCCAAGGACATTAGAAAAACATTTTAGCCTCACAGCAATCCTGAAAAGCAAGTGTACTCCTAGTGATGCAGCAATAAAACTGCTTAACACATTTGTGAAGCTAAGCAGGGTCAGGTATGGTTTCAAATTGGATGGGGACCACCGTGTTGAGATTCCTGCAATGCAAGTGTTTGGATACTCGGGGGTCCCTTCCAACTCTATGATTCTATGGTTCTAAGTTGAACAAAATGTAAGCAACTTGCCTAAGGCTATCAGTAAACCTTACAGCCAAACAAGGCTATAAACTCATCAACAAGAGAACTCTGTATAAGAGTGCTTCCAGACTGTTACTATTTTCAGGTGGGATTCAGTCACATACTAGCAAATTCAGGTTGTGCAATTAAAGCTGATCAGTGCTCTTCTTGTGCAAGAAATAACAACAAACCACAAAGCAGACTTTTCCTTATAAGTAAAGAAATGCACTGGAAAGTGTGGGCTGTAAGCAGGCATCAATATCTGTTCCATCCCATATTCATAACAAGCAGTGCTGTTTCCATTCCACTGCAGTTCAGATTCTGACAAAAACTACATTATTAACCTCACTGCCCTCTATGGTGAAATTTTATATAATTAATTATGTTACCATTCTGTTATTCCACACCTTTCATTTCAATGCAAAGGAAGTGCAATATAAATTGTGGGGAGCAATCAGTTATGCAACATTATCTCTGCAGACTGGAAACAACAGCAAATACTGATCACATTTGCTGGCTTGATTTCTATTCTGGACATGAGATAAATAAATGAACATTGGCAATTTCTGCTCACATTTGACTGAAATTCTCCGAAATAATAAAAGCAAAGCAAGCACTGTTTTCTGACTCACACAAAGAAGAGGGGCAGAAATTGATAGTTCAGATAGTTCAGACACAAGAGGAATCTGGGCTAGCCCCACAAAAAGGCATGTTAACAGATTATAAAAGCTATAAAAACACAACTATGCTATGATTTGTTTTTTCCTGATCAGTAAGACAAAAGCTAAAGAGCATAAAAACAATTACTTCCCATTGACCAGCTGAGATGAGTATTTCTGCTTCTCTTTACTTCTACATCTGAAGCGCCATGGGATCTATCACTTTGTAAAGTGATAGCTTCGAGAGGAGAAAAATCAAACTCTGGATCGATTCAGGCTGGAGTAAATTTGAGATCTGTAAATATGGGGATGAGGAACACGAGGAACAAGTAGATAAGAATACCTAAAATCCATAAAAGTTGTGCAGACCATTAAAAATACACCACAACCAATCACTGCAATAGCAGCAGCAATCTGATTGCTTTACCTATTTTCCAAAGACTGCTTTTCTTAAAGCTAAAACTTTATTAGCGCTCAAACTTTTCCACTCTAATGTGCGTTTTTAATGCTTTTTCCAACTACCTCTGAAATGCGGACGTAAAATGGATAAAGGGATGGAAGTTTTATAACATGTGATTGCCCTAGGGCGCAATAAATTGAATAAAAATAGAATTGTAAATGTTAAAGACAATATCAGATCTGAGGCTTCCCGCCCACCTTGAAATGGCAAGCCATAATACACTTAGAGAAGCAAATCTGGTTTGGGTAATGGGAGCTTTTCCTTCTGAGCTTGCGATGTGTCAGCCCACAGAACAGCCCAGGTGGTGGGAATCAATAACTTATTGATGCTGTGCATTGTTTGAACTTTTCAAAGATATGATTGACTTTTACAGAAACAATAAAAAGCTTTCCAAGTAAATGTGACATGGCTATCCACTGTTGCTTGGGTAGAAAGAGCAGGGTTTGTGTGGAGTGAATCATTTCAAACTTCTATCACGTAATGGTCCTTAATAGATTGTAGTCCACATTTACAGTGCAACTCTGCCCAGAAGTCCATGTGTACTCAGAAGAAAGCTCCATTGTGTTCAGTGGGTCATATTTCTAGGGAAGCAGGTTTAGGATTGCAGCCTTAGATAGTTTGAAATTGCCACCATAAGTGAGGATAAGGATCCAAATGAAAGCAAATATTAATATATATGCTATGATATTCTTGGCTTGACTTTAAATGTGAACCAAATAATGGTAAGATAAAGGTGGGAGACGTTTAGCTCAGTTAGCAGAGGCGTAGGTTCATCCAAGCACATGCCTAAATTGTGTTCTCCATACTGGAATGTTGTACCCTTGTTTGCTGACAATATGTGGCATCCATCAAACCATCAAGTGATGGGCAAGTATGTGTGGCCCCCACTATTAATCTCCCTCTTTTGGATTCTTTCAAATTGAGAAGATTTGGCCTGCAATTATCCTCCATAGAAAACTACTGAAACCTGGAGGAGTTGCTAACCACAATCCCTGGCATCTCTAGGCAGGGTTGGGGGACGGGATGGGGGGCTTCTGTTGGAAACTGTGGCAAACTGCTGCCAGTCACTGTACAAACAAGACGGAGCTATATGCACTGGTGGTCTGATTTGGTATAAGGCAGCTCCCTATGTTCCTGTTCCCCTAGGATTCATATACTAAATTGAACTAATGCAAACTATTTGTCTTCTCAACATGCATGCTCGCTTCATGAAGAATCATAGGTAGACAGGTAGAAAGTAGGAAATATTTAAGGGTCGGATAGGCACTTTCTTTGTGTCTAGCCTTAGCAGCTGCTGCAAGCAAAAAACCAATAAGTGATGTTTCCCCCTAGTATCTTATTATTGTTGTTGTTGTTATTGTTGTTGTTGTTTGTTGTTGTTTAGTCGTTTAGCCGTGTCCGACTCTTCGTGACCCCGTGGACCAGAGCACGCCAGGCACTCCTGTCTTCCACTGCCTCCCACAGTTTGGTCAGACTCATGTTGGTAGCTTCGAGAACACTGTCCAACCATCTCGTCCTCTGTCGTCTCCTTCTCCTTGTGC
This sequence comes from Lacerta agilis, assembly GCF_009819535.1. Taxonomy (NCBI): domain Eukaryota; kingdom Metazoa; phylum Chordata; class Lepidosauria; order Squamata; family Lacertidae; genus Lacerta; species Lacerta agilis. The sequence goes on from NC_046315.1 coordinate 64,005,480, forward strand.
CCTCCATCTTTCCCAACATCAGGGTCTTTTCCATGGAGTCTTCTCTTCTCATGAGGTGGCCAAAGTATTGGAGTCTCAGCTTCAGGATCTGTCCTTCCAGTGAGCACTCAGGGCTGATTTCCTTCAGAATGGATAGGTTTGATCTTCTTGCAGCCCATGGGACAATCAAGAGTCTCCTCCAGCACCATAATTCAAAATCATCAATCTTATTATTAGTATTAATATTATTTATTCAATTTGTATATTGCCCTTCATCCAAAGAACACAGAGTGATTCAAAACATATATTTAATAAGTTTAAAGGATAAAATTAATTAATTTAAGTGTTTCTATTCTGCCCTAAATCACTTTCTTTTGCACAGGGATTCCATTCCCAGCCCTCACACACTTTGGCAGGGTGCATATAAATGTGTCCCGCCCTGTTACCCCCCCCATTACACCCCATTCTGCCCTCTGCCGCGTCCCAGAAGACCCGTATGTCAATTGAAGATGCCTAAAATGGTTGCTGTGCAACTCAGCCGTGCCATCAATGCACTCCAAACATCTACATTAATGTTCTAATTTGGTTTCGTTGTTCAAAGGGGGTGAGATGCAGAGAGGGAGGGCCTCCCGAACCACTGTGTAGTGGCTCTTAATTGGGTTTTGGGTTTTTGAAGGTGACATTCAGGTTATATTGAACACTGAAAGAGCAATTTGATTTTGTCTTTAGTGCCAGTACCAGGTATCAGCTCCAGATATTACAGTCGTATCCAGTTGCCTTTTCTTAAATGGTAACCAATTTTTGAAATGTTAATTCGCATATGATTTGATTCTGATTCCCCCCTCCCTCTGTCGATGCAACAGAACAACAATATTTCATTATCGTATTCTGTGTTGGAACAACTCGGAAGACATTTTAAGCTCTTAAAAGTAAAGGCTCTAAAGAAATATTGTCCAAAAGAACTTTTCCTGTGAAAGTTTGGCATTCAGTACAATGACCTGTGAGGGTGCCATGTAAACCGAAGAGGTACATGGAGGAGCAGAGTTTTCCCTTAAGTGCTAACAACATAGTTCTGCTCATGACAAAGCAGCAGGCAGGGTTATCCGGGTGGCCTCCAGACTGAAGCCCTGTTCCTCCCCTCTGGCAAGATGGGCAGAAATTGCATGGATCAGACCTACTACATCTTCTTAAACCAGCACAGTATTGTTGGCACTGGCAGAGTCAGGATCACAGAGATCAAAGTGAGTGAGTGCAATTTGCAGCAGTAGCCTTTGTAGTGTGTTTCTGAATATCAGGTTAATGCCATTAGTTGTCTGGAAAGAAATTCCGCAGGGAGAACAAGCCTAGCTCGTGACAAAATGCACAGCCTCGGAAGATGCACCTCCTAGTTTTTCACCTTGACGTGTTGGAGAGTAAGTAGAGGCAAAAGTAGGACCTTTTGCCTAGGCTAGTTTCTTGGACAGTGTTCTCGAAGCTACTAACATGAGTTTGGCCAAACTGCGGGAGGCAGTGAAGGATAGGCGTGCCTGGCGTGCTCTGGTCCATGGGGTCACGAAGGGTCGGACACGACTGAACGACTGAACAACAACAACAACAAGTTTCTGTGCGCAGCCATTCACCCCTCTCTGTGCTCCATGCAGGCAAGCAAGAAATGTTAGCAGAGTTCAATGACACATTCCAGCCAGGCAAAAACTCTAAAGGAGGGCAATAAGTTGGGCCACAAGGAGAGTGGGAGGTGGCCTGGAGAGAGTGCTGAGGTTCAGATAGAGAGGTATAGAGGGCCACATTTGGCTGCCAGCTCCTTGTGTAGATGAACATCACTCTCTCTGCCCTCTCCAATAGAACAAGATTACACTGTCCACAACGGGTGTCTCCCTCAGGAAGGGAAATCAAGTAACATCATGTCCAGGCCTCTCCTTGTGTTATATCTGCCTGCTTTAGTGCCTCACTGTTTCAGCAACACAGTTGTTCTCTCTCTCTCTCTCCCTCCCTCTCTCTTTCCTTCTCCCTCTCTCCATGGTTGACAACTCGTGACAATCCCATGAGTTATTTTCCTCCTCTTTCCCCTGGTATATGTTAACTGCCATGGCAATATATTGTCAGTGTGTCTACAGAAACCCTGGGGTGGTCTCTTAGTAGGGGGGTTTAATCTAAGAATTCCATCTAGTGAATAGGAAAGCCTGAATGGAAATACACTAGACAATATGAGCGTATATACAGTACCTTAGACCATCACCATCTGTCTACCAAAGTGTCAAACATTTCCACCCTTGAGAGAACAAAAGCAAGCAGCGTGCAGGCAATAGTCATAAAAGCTGCAATTGATTGCTTTTTAGAGGAGGCTTCATAAGGTTTCCTGCGATTGTCCGAAGCCCAGTATTTGTGTGAAATCAATGCTCACAGCTTTGGGGACACACTTAAATAGTATCATATCTTACTCAGAGAAATGCTTTGATGCGTGCAAAGATTTGCTGAAGGGCAACTGTTTATGGAGAATGTGACAAAGCACAGGTTGGCAAATGCCAAAGCTAAAAACCAAAACCAAATCGTAAATAATAATAATAATAATAATAATAATAATAATAATAATAATAATAATTGAAATTGATCGGCACATGGTGATACTAATGAACTGGAAAGAGTGCTATCACATTTGCAGGGATCTTTGGGGAGTCAGTCAGTTAGTGCCAGGGGGAAGGGTGTAGAAAGGGGGTGAAACCACCAGATAGCAGAACAGAATGCAGGAGCCAGTTTCAAATAAAAAAGCGGTGGTGAATCTATCAGAAGTGACACATTTCAGGTTTGAAATGGCTCTTTTTTTGTACAGGCATCACAGCAAGGTTCTTTTCAGACCGGTACAGAAATACAAACCTCTTTAGGAAAATTATGAAGGGAGGTTTCCCCCTCAAGATACTGAAAAAGAGTAACTGGAGTGTAAAAGAATAAGAATATATTGAGGCTAATTCCAGTCCTCCTACAGATTAGGGATGGGGTGGATAAATGAATAGCTCTGTGGTTTAAAAAAAACAACAACTACCCTGCATCTTTTCTGTATATTACTATGTCTGCTATGTCCAATTCCCCTCACCTTGGGAGGACCTAGGTTAATCAAGCCTTTGTTCTTCCCCAGTCTATCTGAGAAGCTCAATGTGTGAGGAGGTTTGAGCTTGTTTTCCTATGCTGGGAGAAGAGGCAGGCTTCGTAAATAAACTTTTAAGGGGAATATTTTGGAACCCACTTAGAGGGGCACATTTTTAAAGGTCTAACAGTCTATATTTCCATGCTTTACTTTGCTGCATATTTTGTGACTCCACTAAGAGTTCTCTCACCAAAGAGTACGGGGCGGGGCTAGCTGCTCGCATGGCAAGCATCCCTTAGCTGCTCACCTGCGCGATGAGCCTCGGGGGGGAGGCGCCGCTAGCTTCCTGCTGCCAGCACGGCGAGCCTTGGGGGAGGGGCACCACTAGCTTTCTGCCACCCGCAGCAAGCGTCCGGGGCGCAGCAAGCATGGGGGGGGGGTGATGTCGCCCTCCCCCCAGGGATGGCACCCGGAGCAGGCCATATACCCCACACACCCCTTCCTCCGCTAGTGTATATACATCACACACAAATCACAAACAGCTCTGGCATGTTCTTTAGTTATTCTTCAGTTCCACTTCTAGTTTGTTTCCTCAACCTGTCTCCTGGTTTGGTCCAAAACTTAGAAATAAATGGAAGCCCTTATAATGGCACTACTTTGTTAACCTGGCAACCTGGTATTTGCCTGCCACATCCTTAGGTCTTCCATTCCATTCAGTTCCAAGTGTTCACTGGCTCTGAAGCACTACTTCAGTTTGCTCCTCAGGAAAAATTGCTAATGGGTTTACATCTTTTGTTTTCAATCTACTCGTTTGTGAATATAAAAAGCCCTTCACACAAATCATGTTCTGTTGCTGCTGGTGGTGATATTCAAGGCCAATAAAGCAAGCATTTTCTTTGATTTATCTAACAGCGAGTTTTGTACAATAACAGCAGTCTGATAAGCTGTTCAACCTTTCCCTCCTCCTAAGTTATCACCGCATCACTGTGTGGGCAGAAGAGCAGAAGAATTTGTCAAAGTGATTTCCCCCCCCCCCTCAAGAATTCCTCAGAATGAAACCTTCACATGCATCAGTCCAGCAAATGACCGATGAAACTTGGGCAACATACTTACTTCATTAAGCATAGAACTGGTCTTCTTACTGTCTTTATGCACCTTAACAGAATGAAAGTGTGAGGGTACGATCCTGGGCCTTTCGAGGCTCCGTGGTCTCGCGCGGGTCACGTGACTCATGGGAGCAGGGCCACGTCCCAGATACTAAGATAAAAATGTTGGAGGGTTATGACTCTGTTCTCTTGTTTTATAAACAATTTTATTATTTTCCAATTAATTCAAATTACATCAAATAAAATACTTAAAAACATACACATTTAAATCATTGCTCGTCTACCGAGCTACGACTCCCCTCCCTCTCAACAGCAGGTTTTCTATTAAACAGTGTCAAAGGTTTATTCCAATCCTACTAGTGTTTTCATACTTCCTCGGTTCAATCTTAGGTAATCCACAAATTTACTCCAATCTCTTTGAGGGTTATGACTCTGTTCTCACAGTGGCCCTGTGGGAAACCAGGGAGCAGGATCAGAGCACAAGAGCCTTCTCCCCTCCTTTGCCTTCCAGCAACTGCTATTCAGAAGCACTGCTGCCTCCAACCGTGGCAGCACAGCATAGCCATGGGTATGGGTAATTATTTCCCTTTTCTCATATCTATTTTATTTCCCCACTCTCAGAATACAAACATTTTGTCAGTTTAACATTGCTTTTCAGGCTGAAACCTTTTAAACTGTATATCATAGGGCAGAGCATTACTGGAGAACTACTTGATGAAGAACATCCTGAAAGACTGCTTGGATCCCTGCAGAATTATTGTTTCATACACATTTCCTAGATCTGTGCCCTCAAATACTGCAACAGAGGGCAACTTTTAAAAAGGAAAATAGTGTGGGGGAGAGAGAACCCTATAGAATTTTACTGCTAGAAGGGCATCATTAGATAACTGCCATTCTTCTTGTCCTCTGTTTAAATTGTTCATCTGAGTCAGAGCTTTTGAATTGAAGATTGAAATGGCTGGAAGCTGGTCTGCCACCAGCAATTCAAAGTCATACATTACCGTGAGTTTATTCTCCTGTGGTTTCGTGCATCTAGCGGTAGACCAAAACTGTAGAGACACAGTCAGAACAATGAACAATAGTCCACAAAAGATTGCCAAGCAAATTCAGATAAAATGCAAATCCAAGCCTTATCTCATTCCTAAGCCAACATGGTACCATATGTTTTTCCTCCATGGTCCCTTTCAGACCTAAGACTGTTGAAGGCGTTGCTTTTTCTCAGATAACTGGACATGGAATTAAAATTATGTTTAGGTCCAGGACTAAATAGATTGTTTTATTATTCATTACATTCATATACCACCCATCCAACCTAGTTCTCTGGATGGTTTACACACACAATAAAATAAAATAAAAATACAGTTTGCATTAAAACAACAATAGCACCCTAAAGAACAATAGAAGATAAAATAACTCACAACAACAATAAACAGCCAAGCAGGCACCACAAAACAAAACTCTACTAAAATCAGCATAAAGCATAGCACCTAAAACACAATTTACGCAATTTAAAAACCAGCATAAAACCCAGCAAAGGCATACTTGGTACAAAAACACTTAAGTACTGAAAGGATTGTAATTAAGAGGCCTAAAAGAATAAGGTCTTTAGCTGGTGCTGGATGCCTGGCTGGATGCCAGATGAGCTCTTCTGAGAGCATTTCATATGCAGGGGATCACCACTAAAAAGAACCTCTCCCTAATAGCAGTGGCGGAGCTTCATGCTCCGGCACCGGGGGATGGAGAGCAGGCGGGGCGGGGCTGGTGTGCATCCCGGGGGCGGGGCACGTCACCTGCAGGGGCGTGGTGCCCAGTGGGGGGGGGCAACCCCTTCCTCCACCAGTGCCTAACAGCCACCCAGCCAACTTCATTAGATGTGGAAAGTTGGAGAATGACCACTGTAGAAGATCTCAAAATCTGGGAAGGTACCGGTAAGTTAGGGAGAAGAAGAATCTCCTGGTAGCCTAGACCCAAGACATTCAGGGCTTTAAAGGTTAAAACCAGCACTTTGAACTGGACCATGGAGCAGTGATCCTATTTACCAAATATGGTGTTATTTTATTCAGCAGTGTATTTAAATTTAAGATAGAGCTGAGCTGAAATGCCCCTCACCCTAACTTTGCAGCTTTCACTGTTACATTCCCCTACTCTGTATGAGAGGGCGAGATTCTTCAGTCATTGAGGAAATACAAAAATATGTGCATTCAAGTTCTCCTTTCGGTATTAAGCATTTGAGTCTTGAATATAGAAATACAACATTCAAAACTGCCTGAATTCCCTATGGCTTCAGTGAAGTATAACAAAGAGGAAGAGAAGTATGGAAAATGCAACACAAGAAACCTCTATCTTCCTCATCTCTCAAATACGGGGAGCGTACTTAATCGCACGTGGATTGTGCCCTTGCTTAATGCAAGCCTGTGGACTAGTTTGGTGTTGTGTTCCAATGTTTTGTGAAACATAATTAGCTCTTGAAGTGTGCAAACTTTTTTTAGTTGAGCAACTCCTAATTGTTTTTCATATCAGTAATGTATTCCCTGAAGGAAATTCATGGTACATTTAAGTGATTAGTGCAACTAATGAGGAATAGCTAAGGAACCCGTTAAATGATATTTTAATGCTTATTATATGGAGTGTAAAAATCCTCTAGGGAACATATTCAGTAAGTGACTGCCCCAACAGTTACAAATGCGCTTTTCAGCTTTGAACACTGGGATTCTATAAAACATCCTCCTCCTCAGAGCATACCAGATAATAAACTTAAAATACGTTGAAGGTCAAACACAATAGAGGAAACACGAAGTTAATAATGAACAATGGAGGAGGGAGAGCCGTGATTGTCAGTGATGCAGAATGGAGATTTGTCTTTGTAATGTTCGCTTTTGCAAACGTTTGTAAAATGATGTCTGAGAAGACTAAAGCAACTAACTTTACTTAGTGCTACTTAGTGCTATAAAAATGCTGATCTAGATTTCAGTTTGGCGCTTCCCCAAAATGCTTTTCTCCATACACCCCTTAAACATTTTGGTTTGCAATCATTACATTATGTTACATTACATCACCCAACTTGGGAGAAAGGCAGGAAATAAATACATTAGAGGAGGAGGAGATCACCTTCTAAAAGCAAATACACTTCTCTGTATCCAATAGATTTGTAATAATAGTTTTTCTTTTTCAATTATATTTAATAATTTCTATAAAAGGGAGGAGTAATAAATGCATAAGGTCAAAAGTGACTCTGGGGTTGCAACGCTCATCTCGCTTCAGGCTGAGGGAACTAGCATTTGTCCACAGACTGCCTTCCGGGTCATGTGGCCAGCATGACTAAACCGCTTCTGGCGCAACAGAACACCGTGACAGAAACCAGAGCACATGGAAATGCCATTTACCTTCCTGCCACAGGAGTACCTATTTATCTACTTGCACTGGTCTGCTTTCGAACTGCTAGTTTGACAAGAACTGGAACAGAGCAATGGGAGCTCACCCCGGAGCAGGGATTCGAACCGCTGACCTTCTGATCGGCAAGCCCAAGAGGCTCAGTGGTTTAGACCACAGCACCACCCATGTCCCAGTCCACATACATACACAATCCACATCACAATGAGTACAGATGTCAAAGAGGAAACCAACTACCAGACTTTTAGGAGACATCTGAAAGCAGCCCTGTTTAGTGGCTGGGGAAACCCAGCCAGATGGGTGGGGTATAATTATTATTATTATTATTATTATTATTATTATTATTATTATTACAGAGATGGCCAAACATTGCCAGTGAACATAACCCCTCTCCTCTCGAAAGGCATATTCACATTCCTGCTGCACATCCCACCCCAAAGCAACCCCTTTTGCAAGCATTTGCTTCTGCCACTTAGATGTCTACACAAGTGCGTGTAACCAAGAGGAACTTTTCAGAATAAAATCATATATATTTGTGGATGTGGCTGCTTCATTTGTTCCTTTATTGAAGGTGAATGAAAAGGATACAATAAAAGTCAGAGGTGGGTACACATTAGAACCACTTATTTACTTATTCTGTTCTTTGCTTATTCTAAAACGGTCACATGAATACCAGTCAAGGTAAATGTCCACACTATAAAGTCAGAGCCATTTCTTATACTTTGCATCCGTTCAGCTATTTCAGTAAGCGATGTACTTCTTAAAATGTCTTGTGAACTCATGGTAAATGCCCCCACATTAATGCAACTAAGAGGACCCATTAAGCTTTGCTTTGCTAGAAGGTCACCAAAGTAAGAAGAGTTGGGAACAGGAAGTACGGTATATTCTCCTACTTACCCAATGAGAAATACGTTGCTGGCAATCCCACATTCATTATGTTTGATTTTAAGCCGTTTACCTCATTTAATGCATGAACATCTGATGCAATGACTTTATACATGCAAGTCTTCCTGCCACAAACATTCTATATAGCTGTTGTTGCTTTTTGCTGATCCTGGTGACCGCGAGGGATGGGGGCCTTCCAGTTGCTGAACTACAATTGCCATAATCCCTGACCATTGGCCATGCTGCTGGGGCTGATGTGCATTGAACAGCATCTGGATGGTCTAAGGCAGTGGTTCCCAATTAGGGGTCCGGGGACCCTTGGAGGTCTACAGAACACACCCGGGGGGGTCCGCAGCCCCACCCCCCAAATTTTTGCCATTTTTGCATGGTAATGTCACAGATTTTATGGTCTGTTTTAGCGCTGCATGGTTTTCAATATATCGGCCAAAATCAGTTTTGAAATCGCACCGCGATAACAGTATACAACTGGCAATACACAGCAATATATCACTCCTTGCACAAGGGAGAGCAGGACAGCTGATTTCAAGGCACTACTGATAGTGTTGCTGATCTCAGCTGCCTTCCCTCACGCTGAGGGAGACCAGGGCAGCCGATTGCGAGGCGCTACCTTCCCCTCACGCTGAGGGAGACCAGGGCAGCTGATCACCCTCACTTCAAGGCACCATGGCGCTACCTCCCCCTGGCACTGAAGCGGAGCAGCTTTTCTCAGACAGCAGGAAAGCAGCAGCAGCAGCCACAGTCGACATGCATCTTCACTGGCCTGCCCTGCTGACGGCCGCTTGATACGCCTCCCCCCTCAAACCACGCAGTGAAAGTGACTTTGCTTCCTCTGCCCCACCCATCCGATCTCCGCAGCTGCTCCTTCCCTAATCCTCACGTGTGTGATCTCTGATTTAAGACGCCATGACATATTGGAATATCATTATGTTTAGCACCTGATATATCACATTGTTGAAAACCAGATACCGGTACTGTTCCACCATAGTCTGTTTTTTAGTATACCTAAAATTCTTTGCTTAGTAGGGGCTACTCTGCATTTTGTTCAAAAAAATTGCTTTGCAGAGGTCATTACATTGGAGTTATCAAGGTTTTCAAAAGTAGGGGGTCCGTGGCTTGGCTTTTGAAAAATAGGGGGTCCTCAGTAATTAGCTAATTGGGAACCACTGGTCTAAGGCTCCACATCCCCGCCATACAGATCTCTGCATCTTGGTTTCTTAGTGGGGAATGGAATACAGTGGACCCTCCGGATACGAATTAAATTTGTTCCAGGGGTCCGTCCGCAACCCAAAAAGTCCGTAGACGTGACTGAGCACTTCTGCTTCTGTGCATGTGCGCAGGGCGAAACCCAGAAGTATACACTTCCGGGCTTGCCGCGTTCGTAACCCGGAAATTACATATCCAGAGCAGTACGTAACTAGAGGATCCACTGTACGTTATTAAACAGGCAATGAAGTTCCTGCTATAGTTTGTTAGTTCTCATTGAGATGGCTTGTATAAGAGCTGGCCTGCTTCAAACTGCAAGTGGGAGCCCACAGGACTGAATGCTCCTCCATACAGAGAGAGGGAGATCTGTACATAGGAAACTAGAATGATCTCTCAGCATCAAAAAAACGAACAGTTCTGGTCTATCCTTCCACTTCACATTTAGTTTTCTATGGACATGGGTTTTTAAATAAATGTATCTTCTATTATGTAAAATTAATAATCTCACCAAGAACCAGGAATTAATCCCTTGCTTATGTTACAACAAAAATGTCTTAGAATGTTGCTCATCCTGGCCACTACTGATTATCAAAGTCCTTTGCTTTCCTTATAAAATAGTTTTAACTTCCAGACAGCCTGGCATTACCTTTAAAATAATGAAGTTTCACCTGCTAACCAGCTTACAAATTGTTGTGTGCCTCTTGTGACATCTCTAGAGCATACTACCCAAACTCAGCAATTTCTAGGATCATGCTCTTTTACAAGCCAAACAAGGGGCATTTTTAATAAGTTTGACATTTTCATCGAATTGTATGAATGTTTTTAGTGCATTTAGTGTGTGTTTCTAGCTATGATTTCTTGACCTTTAGTGGATCATTTGCATTACCACTGAAGTTCTTCAGCCTAACATTTCTGCAGCAAATTAGGCATGTCACTTTTCTAAAATAATGAGCACAACACTAAATGTATTATTGCAGCATTGCAGTTGAGAGTTAGCTGTACTTTTAATCAGCCAAAGTTGAGCGCTGCTAACTAGAATAAATGAAATTCCACATTAAAGACTACTGTATTTTTAAATTCAAATTTACCTGTTGGTAAAACCAATGGAGTAGTGGAGGAGGGGGGTCGCCACAGGGGCAGTTGCCCTGGGCACAAAATTGTTAGGGGTGCAAAAATCAACACCTGGTGCTCTCTTAATACAGCTGCACGCTTCCATCGCTGGGCTCCATTGAAAACAAGCTCTGGCAACCCACGCTACGCCACTGGGTAAAACAGCATTTTCAGCTATTGTGTTGGACAACTTTAGAGTTGGAAAAGTTACTTCCAGATGTTAGATCAGAAGAATCTTTATTTGCATCAGCCACTAGCCATAGCAATAAAATAAAGTAAAATATACAGAAGATAGAAGTAAAAACTTAACTATACAAAATACATTTTGGAGGTTTACATCAATAATCAAATAATAAATCTTTTTCTAATTGTTCCCGCTAAAAACCTTAAAGTTTTTGCTGTCACCTGATCATCTTTTTCTGCTAGAATAAAGGACACAGTAGCTATGACTGAGTGACCCGGCATGGACAGTAGTAGAGGAGTATTAACCTCACTCTTCAAATCTTTATAAAGAGTGCAAGCCAGAAGCACATGAGCCACTGACTCAATACTGCCATCTCCACATGGACATAACAGTTTTTCCAGTGGAATTTTTTGACATCGACCCTCAAGAATAGCCGAAGGCAGTATATTCAATCTTACGAAAGTGAAAGCGCAATTTGGAATTGTTAAATTCTGCAAATGGGGTGCCAAAGTGTCAAAATGACTAGGTGGAAAATAATCATACCATGGACAAATTTCCTTATTGTGGCCAAATTATTCTGTCGCTCGATATCATATAGGCGCTAATTAAATTATTTTCTTTACTGAAGCCCAGATGTTACTGTAAACAGGTTGTTGCGCTATCCCAAATGTATCACTGGTAGAGGTGTTTAATCTTGTATTTCCCCTGGAAAAGGTCAATCCGGATTAAATTGGGGGAGGCTGGCATTTTGATGACAATAATGCTGTGTGGATCACACACACACACACAAAAAAAAACCTGCATGCATGAGCAGCAATGATCCCACCATAAACAGCCACCTATAAGCACCCAAAAATAAACAAACTCCTCCTTGGAGATATCATCCGGGTAATTCAAGAATTCATTTACCCACAAGGTATCTCATAATGGCCTCTCTTGCTATGATATCACAGGCCCCATTCACACAACTTTACCAGGCCCACAGCAACTGAAGGAGAAAGCCATTTTGTGGTATTTACTGCTGATACTGTTTTCTTACTTGCAAGTATGAAATAAACTTTGCTTTTAGATGATCTCTGGGTGTCACTTGTTGTTGCAAGGTGTAAGAAGGACTCAGTTGCACAATGGATTTTACTGGCAGAGGCCACTGCTCAGTTTTCTATCAATGTAGTGTTTTGTGTGGATGTAGCGCAGTCCCTGAAATCTGTTCATATAAGAGTCGGGTGGGGGGCAACATAGATTTGGTCTTCAACAGCCAATCATCCTTTTATTAAGGATCTTATTTACCCTTTGTGGCAGGTGATTTTTTTGTTATGTTTTATTTTTACTTTTCAATTTCATGAAACTTATAATACATTTTCTATTGTTGAATAAGTCTGAGCTTTTTTGGACCTCTTGTGGCCATTCCTTTTTATACACCTTACATTCTTCTGCTTTTATTCTGCTTTAATATTCGCCTGTAGACATGTATTTTCAAGCCAATGTGGTTCCTTTATGCCCTTTTGGGCAGCTATTTCAATGAGATCCTCTCATTTTTCTGTTTTTAATCTGGAAAGCACCTGGAAGAACCTTTTGAGGGCGAAAAACTGGAGTACAAATTTCTTTAAATAAATATGCACCAGAGTCTACTTTTGATATTAAAATAAGGTTACCAGACCTCCCCGTTTCCCAGGGACAGTCCCCAGATTTACAAATCAGTCCCTGACAAAATCCATCTATTTAGTAGGAAGTTGAAAAGTGTCCCGGGATTCATTGAAAAAAAATCTGGTAACCTTATATTAAAATAGAACCATAACTAAAAGACACAAGGATCTCCCATAGGAATTTTGTTACAGTGCCTGGTGGTACAGTGTATTCCATCCCATCCTCCTTAGCTTCGTCTGCATCAAACTGCAGAACTAAACCAACAGACTGCAAGTTTGAGTGATTTTTGTTCTCTGCAGCAGACCTAAATTTCAGGATTCTATTGCGGCTTCTGTTTTACTGTTGTTCAATGAATTGTGTTTTTTTTAAGTTTTCTAGTTACCTGTAAGCCGCACTTAGAAGCTTTGACACCATGTGATGGGTAATAATAATAACCACTGAAGAATCACATAGCAGCTTTTAATGCTTTCTCATTAAAACAAACAAAAAGATATAACAGATACCAATATAACGTACCATAAGTAATGCTAGACTCCAGCTATTTCCCCTCACATCCAGTTTTCTATTATCAGGGAAGTTTGGGGTTATTTTTTAAAGGAGGAACACTATCTGTTGTCAAAAGCAGCCCAATCTGTTGTCAAAAGCAGTCCAATCCAGGAACAGTTTCCCCATCTTATCAGCTGCTTGCATAAACTGACTCTTAGAACAATTTTATGGATCAGGAAGCCTTAAAAGTCATCTTTATTAGGCTCTGATCAGTGGCTGAGAAAAGCAGCCTGCATTTTTAGCAGGCAAATTTGTGAGGTATGGTAAAACCAGACATTTCCTGCAGCATATCTGCTCAGGTGTATTATTCCTAGTGGCAATGAACAGCTACCATCACAAAAAATCACATGAAAAGGAGATCAGTCACAACTGTCCTTGCTACCTAAGGTTTTAGAGATTTTTGCCTGTGCAAGTTTCCCATGCGAGATGGTTCTGCTCCATATGCTACATGCAACCATTTGTTTTTAGGATGTTGTGTCCTGAAGAGTCAAAGTATTTTCTGTACAGGTCAATTATTCTATCTGCAAGCACACTCAATTATGGATTTTACACTCCCATTGGTACTACAAGGTGCAGAGATTGCCTGGAGTGATACAATTCAGGATATGGGAGAGGGAAAACTCTGTATTATTTTGCTCTTTGAAAACTGTATTGATCAGCAACTGTGCAGGTGCTTTATGACCTGACCTGTTTCTGCAGCCTGTTTGGGAGGAAGGAAGAAAAAACCAGGAAGGAAAGTGCCAAACACATACAGAGGGCATGAACAACTGTTAAAAAAAATGTTAAGAGTGAATGCAGAGTCTTCAGAAAGTAAATTTTACACATGCAGCATCACACAACCAATGACAGCTTCAGATTGTGAAGGGCTCTGGGTAAGATGCCCTAGGGTGACCCCCCCTCCTCTCCACCACCAACTCTAGGGATGGGGAATAAATTTAGTGTGGGTTGCCTTTTAATGAGAACTTGCCTTACTTGCAGTTCGTAAAACCATAACAGACAAGAAAAGCCATATTTTCTTCTGATTTGCACTTCTCTGGATTCTGCCCTGAGGCCAAAACAACAACAACAACAATGTGGACAAAATGTGTGTATTATGTGAAAGTGAGCAAATAAAGTGTGTGAAAATAACAGAGAAATGTATTATCAAGGGGGGGGGGTTTGCTATGCCTTGTCTGCACAGGGACCCCTGCAACACCAGTGTCCCGGGTGCAATGAACCTTGAGAACTACATTTCCCAGGGCTCCTTGGGCCCAGGAAATTTCTGTTACTGCATTCTTGATACCCCAAAGGAGGGAGGGAGAGGGTGGTTGGCAGTGAACTCATTGTCAGTGCCTGCAGTCTGCTAAGTTTGGATTTGGAAGAAGGAAAAAGTGATGGAGAGCTTAGTCATCTAATTCACTTGCTTTTTGCAGTATTTCTAATTTGTAAAATAAGATACTGTTGTGCTAATGACCTTACAATGTAATTTCTCTGTAAGATGAGACTTTGTGTCAGGAGACTGAGAGATGTACAATGTTATCTGCCTTTGAAACAGCACTGGAAGTGATTCTGAAATGAACAAGCCAGGACAGCTTTTGTAACAGCTGCCGAAATGATTTAATGGAGCAGCATTTTAAATTTTAAATTATAAGATGTTCATATGTGTCTTATGTCACAAAGCATCTCAGACTTCTCCTTTTTTAAGAACCCCTTGGATATATAAGTGGGCAAGCACCACTAGAATTAATATATGCTTCTTTTAGCAGTTATGATCTCACACATCCAGACTGCAAGAACAGCTATTGACTCCTGCCAACAATATGACCATCTAGCCACAAGGTGGCATCCGAATATCACAACACAGGTTTTTAGGCTTTAGCAACTTGGAAGGGAAGTGGGTTTGTTACAAAAGACTAGTACTGTAATCAGTCTTCAATATTGAAATAAAACAAAGCTAGCCCTGTTGAAATTAGGCCACATTTCTTTTAACAGCTACAATAATTTTTTTTAAAAAAAAAATAATTAAATTACACTGTCGGAACATTTTGCTATTGTATTTTTGAGGATTTTCAAGCTTGCTGATAATTAAAAGTAGTGTACAATAATGCTCTTATCTACCGGTATTCCTGTGTCCAATTCTTATCCATGGCACAGATTCCTAAAAGCTATATTCTATGTATCTGTCTCATGGGGCTCAGAAAATATGTTGTTCCTATCTGTATATCAATAAAATAAATTAGCAATATTTATTTGCATCACAAGCTGCTGGTGCAAGATAAATATGTTTGAATCTTGGGAGGGAAATAGGCCTTTCCTCCTAGCAGGCTTGGGGGGCCCAGCGGGGCCTGTCCCCCCCCATGTTTATCATACAAATAATTAAATCAGGAAAACCTTCATTTTTTCCTTCTTAAAAGCCCCCTCCCCTCAGAGGCCACACAAGCCTCCAGGCACAAAGGTAAACTGGGGAGGGGGGCTTTGTTTGCCCACTCTATTTAAGTCAATCAAAAACATGCATTCTTAATGTGACTATTTGCTCTTTCAAGTATGAAAACCTCAATTTCTCCCTAGCAAGCTTGCAGGGGAAAGGAGAAAGGGTTTGCTTTTTATTTCACTTTTTTTTTTTACCACAAGGCACAGGACAAGGGCCACAGTCAGATTTCCTTTGAGGTTTCCTTAAAGATTCCTTTTAAAATCTTTTCTTCTATGCTAGTCCTACTCAGAGTAAACCCATTGACATTGATGAACCTAAGTCAGTAATGTCTTTTAATTTCAATGGGTTTACACACTTAGCAGAACTAGCATAGCATACCACCCACCTAGGCCAAAAGATGTGTATATTGGCAATGATACGGAGATGGGGAGGGAGACTTCTAGAGATTTTTGTTGAAATGCAAAGGCTTCTTGGAAAGACCGGGAGATTTATTAAGCCATTTTCTGTTGTTAGTCTCCCCAACTTCAGCATAATCAGAAGTAGACTGCTTCTAAATCTGGAGTTTCATAGTTAAGGTTGTGATCTGTGAGATTTACTATTGCCCTATGTTACATAGCTAGCAATATATTCTTATTAATTACAGGTGATTATTATGTAGAACTTATCTCTGACTAACTCATTGGTTCTACATTGAGAAATAAAACTTTCCCCAGCCACTCTGGGCGGCTCCCAATAGAATATTAAAAACACAATAAAACATCAAACATTAAAAACTTCCCTAAACAGGGGTGCCTTCAGATGTTTTCTAAAAGTCAGATATGTAGTTGTTTATTTTCTTGACATCTGATGGGAGGGTGTTCCACAGGGCGGGTGCCACTACTGAGAAGGCCCTCTGCCTGGTTTCCTGTAATCTCACTTCTCGCAGGGAGGGAACTGCCAGAAGGCCCTCGGAGCTGGACCTCAGTATCTGGGCTGAACGATGGGGGTGGAGACGCTCCTTCGGATATACTGCTGGGAGCCACAGAGATAGCAGTGGATAGAACCTCACTGTAGCCACTGGGTCACGCAGCACCCCAGGCCTGTAGGTCTGTGCTGACGTTCAGCTCCCAGGCTTTCCAAAGTTTGTTTGCCTGTTTCATGATGACTTAGCTGAATTCCCCACACGTGGTGTAGGCCACATGATCTGAGCTACAGCTGCAAAGAATAACTCTAACGCCCATGGGATTCTCCCAATGTAGTCGCTATCTCTTGCAAATATTAAGGCTAGGATCCTCCCAATTTCGTAGAGCTGCATGCTATCTCTTGCAGGCATTTCAGCTGGCAAGTGGACAAGGTAACTGATTTAGCAAAATAAGGCTAACGGCTGCCTAGGAGAGAAGTGAAGTCCTCATATGGGTGGCATGAAGGACCATTCATGGCAGGCCACTATACCTTGATGTAAAATATATCTTCCTGTGTGTTTCCCATACAGTTGTATGCCAATGGGCTTGGCATGTTCCCTTTCAAAGTTAATAAATTTACAGAGGGATGATGCTGTTAAATCTTTTGCAGCAAAGTCAATGGCATCTCAAATACAAAGTTAACGAAGTGGCTAATGACCCATAACATAGTCATTTATGGCTGCAATACTAAGCACCTAGGTTGGCATCTGTCTGTCTCAGGAAACAGTGCAGGAGTGTGCCTTTGCATGCCCATTGAATTCCATGGGTCTTACTTACAGGTATGTGGAATTAGACTTTCATCCCATTTTGCCAGCTTGATTTCACAGTTCAGTATAAGCTTGTTATCCTATCTTATTTCTATTCCTCAGGCATCAGGGAGGGACAGTTTATCACCCTGGTGATATCTTGCTCCTTGTGTCCTGAATTGTATGGTTTACTTCTGCTGCTTAACCACATGCTTTTCATTGCAGTGTTTTAATTAACAAATGTGTACTTTATTCAGAAAATAGCTGTGTGCTGAGACATACCGCTCAAGCTAATGTCCATGTGAAAAGAATAATGAACTATGCATGCATGCCTTTAGTTTTTAAAATTCACAGCAGGAAGCAAATTAAGGCTGTGTTAAAGCAGATTACGCCCTACATACCTAAAAGGAAGCTGCATTGAATTCAGTAGGATTTGCTTTGGAGTATAGTGAGATTGCAGCTTTAGCACTTATAGTCTGCCCCAGCAACAACCAACCTACAAAACAAACAACTTGCATGTCAACAAAGGCTTCTGAAGAAAGCACCTAAAGCACCTTTCAGGACAGCAGCAACTGTACTTCAATGAATATGTAAATAACACACATTACAAAGCAGTGGATGGATGGGTGGATGGGTGGATGTATAAAGGTCATATGTTTTAAAAAATATTTTGTTGCAGAGAACTAAGATAAATATAATTCATAGCAGGAGCGGAATGGGCAGAAGGAAATTTGCCTGATAGCCCATTTTCAACGGATTTCTCTGACAAACCCAGCATGGGATTTTTCTTTTCTCGGCAAAGAAATGTTAATTAATATGTAAGTAGTGCTCAGAGCTCTAAATTAAAGTAGGATTCTGAAAGATATTATTGCAAGATACTCATGGTTTTAATTTGTATGCCTCAAGAAAACAAGGGCCATATGAAAGCATAAATCATATTTCAGAAAATCCTCCACCTACAGATTAAAAAGGGATATCTCAACAGAGGGAAACACGTTTTATGTGATCTGTGTGCCTATATGTAGATCAAAAGGTTCTGTTTGTCATGCTACAGTCAACAATAAAGTCAACGATCCAGGTCCAAGATACGCTGTCAAACTGAGCACCTGCCAGCACAAGACATCTGTCACTGCATTAAAAAATCATTTTCTCCTACAGCGGAGATTTAAGCCAATCATCCTATGAATATTTTCCTGTGCCCGGCCAGATTTGTGCAACGCTAATGGCAGCTGGCTGCACACAGAGATGAAAAACAGCTTCATCTGGCACGGTTTGTCAGGATGTTTTATAACAGGTGAACAGATGGTGGGAAGTAAAGAAGTAAAGATAACAATATTCTTGGAGTTTTGGCTACCAGTTTCGTTCTCATATACATATTTTATGCTGGCAGGAGTGTGCAACGTGGGAGAGCTGACAACGAAGTACTTATAATGTATGTAGCTACCCTTTGTGTCTAAGGTTGCTGTTGACATAAAAAAACCACCTCACACATCTTCACACTGGCCATAGTTTAGAAAGGAATCCAATACAAGGGCTTGATTTTAGAAGGTGTGCCTGTCATTTCCTTTGCCCCATGCTACTAGCAAATGTGATGAACCACATGGTGGCTTTTTACATTTAACTGTCCTAGCCAGGTAACATGGAGCTATGCACTTTCGAAATGTAAAGCATCATCATCTTGGACTCTTAAGTCATAACAGAAAGAAAAACCAACACACACTTTTGTGACAGAGAGAAGAAAAGCATTTTTTCCTGTTTCCAGTCTAGTATGTCAAATGGTCAAAAAAACATCACCATCATGTTGCACCACTTGCTTTACATTATTTACTTGCATGATACTAATTTAATTGCCATTATTGTTGTTTAGTCGTTTAGTTGTGTCCGACTCTTTGTGACCCCATGGACCAGAGCACACCAGGCACTCCTGTCTTCCACTGCCTCCCCCAGTTTGGTCATACTCATGTTAGTAGCTTCGAGAACACTGTCCAACCATCTCGTCCTCTGTCGTCCCCTTCTCCTTGTGCCCTCAGTCTTTCCCAACATCAGGGTCTTTTCCAGGGAGTCTTTTCTTCTCATGAGGTGGCCAAAGTACTGGAGCCTCAGCTTCAGGATCTGTCCTTCCAGTGAGCACTCAGGGCTGATTTCCTTCAGAATGGATAGGCTTGATCTTCTTGCAGTCCATGGGACTCTCAAGAGTCTCCTCCAGGTTTTTGCCTTACTTTATGTGTAGGCTTTGTCGTTGTTTTTGGCATCCATCTGTCTTGAGATGCAATGGAGTGTGCCCCCAAGGGTGAAGTCAAAACACTGCATTTGCAGCTCCAGAATGACCTCCTTGGAGCACAAGCCTGGGCTATGTGTATGGAGGTCCTGGGTTTTTATTACTGGAGACATTTCTGTTTTTTATTACTTTTTAGCTTTTGTAAAAGTTACAGATATAAAGGTTTGAAAGCATAGGCAAATGCTTTAGATGTCTGTTAAGGGGATGGAGGAGAAACTGCATTATGATTCTTTGCAGGTGTTAAAGGAGGGAACCCCATTTTGTAAGCAACTGCAATCCGAGTTGTCTTAGCAGCCAACGCACAGAGTGCTTCGTCAATACACTTTCAAATGCAAAGTGCTGGGCCTTGTCCTGGCTCCCAATCAACCAAGCCTCTTGAGGCAATGGGATGTAAAACAAGTCCTCTGAGATGCTTCCACTGTGTTTGGGCACAGGCAGGAATGAGAGAGAGAAGGTAGGGCTTCAAATAGCCTAATCCCAAACCACTGAGTGAAATCCAATGGTGTCCGTCCAGCAACAGAATACAGTAGACACAATTGGAGGAATGAATTTCCCCTCCTGTATACTGTACCTTCAAAATGCACTTCAGAGGGTTAGGGAACCCTCCTGAGAGGATTCGAAGGGCATAAAAGATGGAGGGGGAGGGGAGGAAAGGAAGGAGGCGCCTGGTGATGTGGGGAAGGATGTTTCTCACTGAAATGCTAATGTATTTGAGTAAATTTGAATTTACCACATGATATAGGTAACCATTTCAAGGAATGCTAAGCTAAGACCTGATCTGTTTACCCATAACAAAGACACAAAATGATCTTCTGGGCCTTGGTTGCTGTTTTCCCTACTGCTTAATGCTGATCTGCTAAAAGGTGCATTCTAATGCCATTCTTATTTTGCACAAATGGCTGGTTGTTCTTGCTTCCATGGGACTACGATGCTTCCAGACGCTGCCAAAATAAATCAAAATCATTCATTCATGAATCTGTAATAAGGGTCTTAAGTTCAGCTCAGAAAGCTGCCGGAGAGGAAAGGAGGTCGTCGCCAAAGGACCAACCCCTGTTAATAGCCTGCTCCACAGCTCTGACCCACTCGCCTCACATGTTTGAGAAAACACTTGTCTCTCTCCCTGGCTCCATTCCACTAATAATGAGCTGGTCAAGGTCTAGTGACACAGGGAAGATTCACGCTGTTGAATAGGCAATATCGTTTTCTTAATGGGGAATGCTAGAGTGCATCATAGATACAAATGAAATAAAAGCCCTGGACTTGGCAAGGGGCGTGTGGGGAAATGGAACTGCTTAGTACGCTTCAGTTCTTTAAAATTTCCTAATGGCAAGGAAGTCTATATGCATTACGTCTCATTGAGGTCAATTTTTTTACTCTCAGCAAAGATGCAGATCACTTTTAGTATGTTGCTTGCCTATACAGAAGAGAATAGGAGATTTGTCATACTATGACAGGGGGTTGTATTAGAATGATGACCATCGGGCTCCATTCCAGCTCTAAAATTATATGGTTCTATGATTCTATTATTCTTGTGCGATGTTATAATAACTCAGGCCCAGCACAACTTGGATCTGTTTGGCTTGGTAGTTCCTGTCTTCATAAAAATGGCACGGGTCACATTTCAGAAGCAAACGCTATGTCATATCACATGACTTTGCCAAATCCAGACCAGCAATCTGCTTCCAGAAGTGACCAACTATAGCTGTGATCGTATGGTACCTGGGACGATGGTATAGATCTCCCTCTCAAAGGTGGAGAGAGGGGAAATTGGGAGGAGAAATTGTGGGTGGTTTTTAAAATGTACTTTCACTTGTCTGCCCCTAATCCACCAATCAGTTTCCCTGGGTCACTACATCATAACCACCCACTGGCTTCCATGCTTTGTGAATCAGTGTGGATTGTTTTGTAATTAAAATGGCACCATCCATGCACAAGAGGCAGGTATCTCTGCATCATAGAAACCCCAAGGTGGCAGTACAAAACACCCTACATGGGGCAAAAAAGCATAAGGGAAAGAACCCCCGCCCCCCAAAATCCTGACATTTACTGAGCATACTCAGTGGCCACAAAATGCTGACCAACTATTGGTTGGGGGGGGGGGGAGAGAGAGAAAAAAACTAGGAATGGGAAAAGGAATTCAGCATCTTGGAAAAGACCATGGCTGAAACTCTGACCAAGGATACTGCAATGTTTTGTTGCAGGATCTACTTGTTCCCAATGAAAAAAAAAGTACAAAATGCATTTTTTAAAGCAACCAAATACCCCAGCAACCACATAATACTATTAGAAATGTCAGAGCTGGCAGCAGAATAATAGTCAAGGTGCCAGGTGTTTTGTTATTAATTGCCAATCTTACATATTAGACAACAGCCACATTTCTGTGCCAGCCTAATGCATGCAATTTCATTTTTAAACTACTGTATTAACATAAGGCGACACTTTCAAAGCAAGCCATTTTGACCTTAATGTGTGTGTTTCTTTTCACTGCCATTTCTGCTTGCTTTGCAGCAGGTTCAGTCTTGCACCGCAGAAATTCCACATCTCTTTTTCCACCCTCAAAAGTTAAGCACACGTTTAGTGCTGTACCTGTTACATTATGACAAACGGCGATTAGGAGAACTAGCTCTTGGTTTGCATTTTGATCTTTAGTGCGTCATTTGTAGACTGCTAGTCAATCTATCCAAAGAAGCAGAAGTCAAAGTATGAGAAAGGAGATCATTTGACTGCATGCGGAGGATGGCTTCTAGTTGTTGCAGTTTTATGTAACGAGGTACATCTTTGCATCTGGATTACTTACCCGAAATCAGTATTATATGCCCCTTAATTCTGTTCTCCCAGTTCCTAAGGAAGCATTCATAGAACTCTCTCTTTAACCAGGCTTGGCTTCCTTCAAAACCACACAGATAGATTCCAAGCAGCACTCTTCTGAAAACTACTAGGCAACATGAGCAGGTCTGATCAGTTCATGACATTTTAACAGCACCAATTACAAAACAGAGCAGTTATTTAAGTTGTCGAAATGGGACCGAAGATAGCACAAAGATGATTCTTGATAAAGCCATCCTTGCTATAATTTTAGATCAGCACATCTCCATTGTCGTTGCTCGAACATTTTTTGTGCATGTAAGGATATGGGTGTGTCTACATGGGACAATGCTGAAATGCAAGAACAGAAAATGTTGACAGACCGATTTTCTGTCTACTTTGGAGGTGTAGAATAGATAGAATTTTAGATTATTTCCACCTAAAGCTTAATGCTAAATGGGACATTCAATGGAATATTTCCATGTGTGCATGACTGGCAGGAGTGGGGGTGGGGGTAGCACTCCTGCGACGTTTCATCTCAATTTTATTTCTCAGTGTTTGCTTAATCTTTATGTTCCAAACAAATGCGTTCACCCCCCCGGAATTGCAGGTTCAGAGTCTTTGATTTTCTTAACTATCGTTGAATTTGGGCATCAATAACCACCCACAATAAATTTGATGTAGTGTGCTGAAGGGGTATGGGGTTGTGAGCCAGTGCTGTGAAGTAGCCAAGGCTCTGAGACAAAATTAGGTAAAGTGTCTGGCAGGAGGAAGCACAAATTTACCTTGGCAGTAAGACTTCTTGACAGGGGAAGAGGTGGGTGAGCAACAGCCAGAAATAGCAATAATCTGAGACTTCGACCCAGGTCAAAAAGTTTGCATTTTAAAGAGGTACGAGATGCTGCAAACAAAAAGCTATTAGAGCTATTATTTGAATGGCAGACAAAGGGCAAGGTGCCTCGTTACTTGTAGAATAAACGATATTCAAATGCAAGTGTGAATGTACAGTGTCTCTGAAGAACCAAGAACATGGAGTAGTGGCATTCATAATTTGGACTGGCTGGCCCTTCGTGGTTTGCAAGAATAGGTGGTTAAAACTTTGTGCATTTCTTATTTGATCTGTTTCCTCCCCTCCCCCTTTTAATTGAGCGCAATCAGTTCTGACCACTATTGACTTGGTTTGTGTTTTAATCAATGTTCATTAAATCTGCTTGTAAACAGGAAGGTGTGCCATGCACTTCAATCATAGTCCTCCAGCTATCTTTGAGTCCTAAAGTAGCAGTGAATGGGTCAATAATGCCTGACCAGTGGGGGCGGGGGTGTCAAGAAATGCATATTCAACTGATCACTGTGCTTTGCAGGAGGGCGTCCTACAGATACCATCTTATCAGGACATCTGTTCCGAACTGTGTCAGAATCAGACTTTTGGTCTATCAGACAGGCACCATCACTAATGTCTTTTTAGCACCTGCTAAAGACTATCTCTTTCAACAAGCCTTCCAAGTAGAATTTTTTTATCGCAATTGGTATCTTTATTATATTTGAAATTGTTTTTATATATGCAGTCATTCTTATATGCAACTTTTTCCATAAATGCAGTTGGTTTTATATATACAGTATATATATTTGTATTGTAAAGTCACTTTGAGATCAAGATGCATCCTGGGAAGAAGGATCAGCAAAATCATATACACATCTACTCAGAAGTAAGCTCAGTTATGCTTATTCCTAGATAATGGCTGATTATTCTTCCTCTAAAACCTGGCAGTGCACTCAAAACACTCCCTACTAATGGTCTACATAGATAGGTGACAAAGGGTTTTTCATCATAATTAAATGTCTTACGTCAAATTTCTATTAACCAGTGAACAATTAAAATGTAACTGTGGAAGCTTTATTGAAAATACTTCTAACGCACTACTGCATGTTGATTAAGGACTGGCGGGAAACTGCATGCATTCATAAATGAGATTAAATAAGATCCTAAAAAGCACTAGAGATTTTGATTCTTATCTTCCTAAAATTATCTTGTAAAAGACTATAAATATCGGGAGATGAGTAATGTGATTAGAAAAACTGTACAAAATGAGGATGTTAAGCTTTATGGAGTATAAATTAACTAATATGTGTCTAATGTTCAAGACACTCTTGAGGATCAGATAAATAATTTCAAAAGAAATTTTGATTTTAATGTTCAAATTACTACACTGGAGCTAATTCCTTTAACCCTGATGGGAATCAAACTGAGAACGACTTCCCCTCCCTTCTCAAAACGCTCTGGTAGTAGAAATTTGATTCTCCATCCAATCCAGTTCCCAGGGCTGGCCCAAGAAAGGGCTGGCACCTGAGGCAAACCACAAAATCTACATCAGGAACAAGGGGAGAATAAAGATCTACAACGGGAACAACAGGGGAATAAAGATCTACATTGAGAACAAGGAAGCCAGCAATGCCTCCTATTCATCAATAGACTGTTGTAGAGGTGGCATTGGGGGTGCTGCTGGGGAAGCAGATCCAGCACCACTATGGCAGTGGCAGTGGCAGTGGCAGTAGGCAATGCATTCCTTGGAGGCTGGATCTGCTGTCCCTGTGGATTCTGCCTCCGGAGGCAGTTGCCTCACCTTGCCTTATGTGTGGGCTGGCCCTGCCAGTACTCTTTTCCAAATGCTTTCATTTTTTTTTACAGTTTAGATCAGTAGTGACCAAATGTTCCCTGCCATGGACCACTTGAAAATTGCTGAGGGTTTTGTTTAAACAACCTAATTATTTTTCTGCCTGTTGTAATGCGCTGTGCTAAATTCGATGTGATGAGCCTGAATAAAGCCTGTGGAACACTGGTGGTCTGCAGACCACAGTTTGGGAACCCCTGATTGGATTTATATCCTACCACATATGGCAGCTGACAATATATATTTTAACACACAACACAAAGAGAAACAGTTCTGCAACACAATGCATCCCCCCAAGGTTGTGCATAAGATGGCACCCCTCCTCTGTCCACACCATGTACAGAAGCCAAGTGGACTTGCACTTGAATCTTACTTCAGCAGTGTTGATGGGATGGTGTTCCATCTTCCACTACATCTGTGTACGATAGCCAAGACAGACAGTGAAATATATGCAGCTGGGAGATAGCCAAAGGGCTGCCCTTGCTGCTCCCCACCACCAGTGTCTGCTGCCCAAAGTGGTCACTTCCCTTTACCTAATATTAGAGCCAACCCTGATTTTAACATTTCCTTTGGGCAATTTGAATCCCTTTTTTGACAGCTGTTTTAGAGATGCAGTTCCTCCCATGTCAGGCTTCTTCTTTTCCTCTCATTTCCTAAACATGGAAAACCCTGCGACATGCAGTTCCAACAGAACAGGTGAAATGATGGTCATGCATAGTGGCAGTGGAAGGTGATCATGCTTAGAGGAGGATCGCAATCAACTTAAATTCCATTGATTTCAGTGGGTCAACTCTAAGCATGACTTAAGTCTGGATTCAACTCACAGACTCAGGCACAATCCTGTTCAGTTCACAATCTTCCTGACAAAGGATTGGATGCAATTTGGCCTAAAATCAGCACAGCTTGCCTGTGCAATGGGTATGCTTATATGTTCTTTAGTACCATTAATCTGAACCTGTGTGCAGAATAATGGCCCCTGGTCACCCGGGAGCTTCAAAACAGAAAAAAGAATTTGAGCCTAGGCTCTCCAGTCTTAGTCTAACAGTCTAATGACTGGTGGTGAAGAAAAGGCTACACTCAGTACTGCATTACTGTACTGTATTGTTAGAAGCAACTTTTGAATCCCGGGCAGAAGAACCTATAGAACTTGAGAAAATTCTGACAGTTCAGATATGACATAAAATAGAATGAACCTGAATGTGAAGCACTAATTGGCTAGCTAGAATATCCTGGCACAGATAGTGCTAACACCACCAGTAAATCCTTGAGTGGAGTGGGACTTTTCTCCAAGTGAATGAGTTCAGGACTGCAGCCGTTGCAGAAATGAAAATGCTTCCGTGTCCGTTTTTAGGCTTGCATATTACTCTGTTGCGGGACTCAGCCTGCCCGTTGATGCAGACGATGCTGTGGTCTGACTCAGTGCAAAGCAGCTTCCTATTTTCCCAGATTCTACTCACACGTTACTAACTAGCTTTCTAAGAAGCTTAATAGAAACATACCCAACTAAGCAGCTAGAAGCAATGCAAAAGGGGTGTGTGTGTGTGTGCAGAAGACTAGAGGGAGAGTTACAGAGAAGACGTAGCTTAACGATGACAAGCTGGAACGCGATTATCGGGGTGGGGTGTGGGGTGAACGACCCTGCGCATGTGCAATCGGCGCAATTCTGTCGAGGCTTCATATACCGCCTTGTGTGCCTGGGTAGGCAAGAAGAGGGCGTCCGCGTCCCCGTCTGATTGGCTGATCTGCTTTCCCCATGTGCTTTTGATTGGCGAGATGCGAGGAGAGGCGGGGGGAACAACAACAACGTTCCGTCTACCCGGCTATCTGATTGGCCCGTCTCGCTCCTGTCACAACCCGCCGTGTCCGGATGGCTGTTGCCTGCGCACCGGTTACTACCCGCTCCCCAACCTTCTGTCGTGCGTCTCGGCCTCAGGGATTGGCTGTCCGGGAAATCCTTCCTCCTCCTTTCACCAACCCCCCCCTCCGCGCTCCCACGCACACCCCGCCCCTTGGGTACATACTGGTGTCCGCTGCGAGGGGGCGAATGAAGTTTGGTGGCTGAAGAGAAGAAGTGGGGCCGCCTGCCTGCGACGAGCTCCTGGCCCCGCCTCCTTGCCCCGCCACAATTCGCACGGCCTGCTCGCCGTGAGGAGCCCCTCCCTTCCCTCGCTCTGGTGGGGAGCGTGGCGGCCGTTGCTCCCTGCGTAGTTTGAGAGAGCGCTGGGCAAGACACCCTCCACACACACGCACACTCACGCAGAGACACCGGCGCGCGCGCTTCGAGCGCTCCTGACTAACGGTAAGTGATGCGGTGAGCCTGGCCTCGCGCGCGCGCCCGTGCCTCCTTATAACGGTCAGAGGCGTCTCCTCCTCACGGAGCCCCCTTTTTTTATACACCGACGGGTGGAAGGCGGGGAGGCTGTAAAGACCGGCTGTAAAGGCACTCCCGCTGCCTCTTGTTCTCTGCCGTCGTCGTGTGCATATATAAAATGTGCGCCCAGGTACAGGAATACACAGCGCGTGCATTTGTATACAAGCCGCGCGGGCTCTACTTGCTCACAAAAAAGAGAGTATTTTTCCTCGAGGTCTTGGCGGGGTAGATGCGTCGGTCGAGCTGCTGGACGGGTGTTCGTGACCTGTCGGTGTTAGGCCCTATTCTGAAGGGAACGCGAGGGTCATCTAGTACGACCCCTTGCAATGCACGACTCGTTTGCCCAACGCGGGGCTCGAACCCACGACCTCGCTGAGATCAAGAGTCTCCTGCCTGGCCCTTTGGTGCTCCCCTCAGTCGTTCTCACGGCCCCTGATGCCAAGCTGGCTTGACAGGCTGCCTGCCTTCAACAAACACAAACACAACAATATCTCCTGGGGGGGGGAAAACAAACCCTTCACCACTTGTAGCATTTTATTGTGGACTTTGCTTCTGGTGGTCGTGGTTGTAGTTGGACCCCGTGCGCGATTCCTCATAAATGGGATGCTGGAAGGAAGTGCATGTATGAGTGGGATAATCCACTCCTAACATGCGCTTCAGCTATTTCTCTCTTTTTTGAGGAGAGGGGTGTAACCCACACACAGCCTGGATGAACAAAGGTGGCTCCCCTTTCCCCTCCATCCCTTCCCAGCACATGCTTACATGCGAATTCGAAGCGCTTAAAGCCTAAAAGCAGGATGGTGTTTGTCCTTAGTGTGGTCTTGCATTTGTATGCTGAGAGACCCTGGGAGAAGGGAGAGAGATCATTTTTGAGCATGAGTGCTTTAGCCTTCTGTACAAATATTGAGGATTGCAGGTGAGCTGCTCTCCACTAAGGAGATTAGCCACTAGAAATGTATTATAAATAAGGTAAGCTTTTTGCCCTATGGTAATATTGCAGTTTTGATTCTCCATACAAATCACCCATTTAAGGACAGTTCATAGATCAGATTAGATTATGCCTAATGTTCTGGGATTTGTAAAATAGAACAAATCTATATTGTTCTGAAGTTCTCTGGGAGGACTTTCTTTTGCTTGTTCCTTGCTGCTCTTCCTGTATCTCATGTGATAAAGTGAGAGATACATCACTATTTTCAGATTGAGAAATGTGTGGTTTGTGTGGTACTAAATTTCCATATTTAACTGTCCAGACTGCTCTGGCTCCAGAATACAAATTGCTTTTTAACTTGTTTTTTAAAAGAGGCAGATGCCTTTAAAGTTCAAAGTAACTCTCTTGTAACTTTCACCAAGGCCTTCTACATAGTGAGGAGAGATTACAGTACAGAAAAACTAACAACTTCTGCAAGCAAGGCTTAGTCAAAATCTTGGGCTCACAGCTACACACCTCACAAACTTGGTATTTTCATGTTCTAACTCCATTTTGAAGATAATACCCTCAGTAGGAATGGACCTATCATGGCTGCAGCTACTTGTAAGAGGGGCAACTTTTATACAGTATTTGTGTGTGGCCAACAAGGTCTAGGTATTTTCTTCAAAAAGGTTTCAACTCCGAAGTTCACTTGATCTTAAGAAAGAACTGCATGCATATTTTGTGTGTGTGGATATTCTTTAGTACAGTGGTACCTCTAGATGAGAACGGGATCCGTTCCAGAGCCCCATTCGCATCCTGAGCAGTCCGCAACCCACAGCGCCGCTTCTGCGCATGCGCGGATCGCAATTCAGCGCGCATGCGCGTGACGCCATTTGACTGTCTGCGCATGTGCGACCCGCCGAACCCAGAAGTAACCCGTTCCATTACTTCCAGGTTTGGTGCATTCATAACCTGTGCCATTCGCAACCTGCAGCGAACACAACACGAGATACGACTGTACAAATTTACTTGACCACAATATGTATAGTTAGTGATAAGAGCTGTCCATCCCAGATGCATTTAGTTGAACTCAAAAGATAGGGTGATGGTACATAATTTTCTTCAGTATTTTCCACCTTCTGAAACCAAAGACCTATCTTCAAGTACGGCTTGCAATATTTGAATCACATCTCATGTTTGAAGCATCAACGTTCCTGCTTTTTCTGGGCTGACCAGATTATATGGAAGACAGGATTTCCAGTAGCTAGATAAAAGGGATCATTTTGGCACATGTAAATTGTCAAATTGAGATCTACAGAAGTAGGGAGAGCAGTATACAAATTTAATAATATAATATAATATAATTGTAGTGTTGGGATGAGAAGTTGCACCTCTCTCTTCAATGCAACTATGAAAGATACAGGAAGAAGAGTTAATACCACTTTTAAGATATTTTAATACCATTTAGTGTGGATGCCATCACCTCCTCTTTGACCTGTCTCCCCACCACATGTCGTTCAGGCGCAGTTATCAAGGCATTTAAAAGTTTATAAGTTGGTTCTTTAGTATATTTTGCTTGTTTTTAACTGTTTCTCCCAGGTTGTTTTGTTGCATTATATGTTCTTTTCACTTTTTATAAAATAAAAATTGGAAGCCTGGCCTTAATGAACCACAAAACAATACACATTTATCTATTATCTAATTTGCTCACATAAGTAAATCTGCCACAATCTGTGTGGTGGATTATATGTAATGCTTGCATAAATGTTTGCAGGATAATTTCTTTCAAGTTGAGTGTAAAATTTGTTTACAATTTCTGTATAGCTTGCTTGCAGAAAGAAGTAGACATAGATATAGGAAGAAGCCTTAGGTCAGTCTGACCAATAGCATTATATTTTCAGTTTGGTTATTTATGTCATACCTTTTGTGTACAGTCCCATTATCTGTGTAGAAGAATTGGCTGATTTTTAATAAAGTATATTGTGCATCTGCAACAGCATAACTAGATCAGTGTTCTGGGTCTTTGGTCCCCAGAAGTTATACAACTACAACTTCCATCATCCCTAACCATTGCCTAAGCAGTAAAATGGCTGGGGATGGTGGGAGTTGTAATCCAGCAATGTCTGGGAACCCAGAGTTGAAGAACACTGACCCAGATAACAAGGTTTTTGCTACTAGAGATCTGTTTAATATGAAATTTATAGCTTTTCAGAGTTGAGAATTTCTATTGCTGTGCAATGAGTTCTAGAAATGTTTATAAAAACAGCAACAATTTTAACCTAGGGCATTATGCTACATTTGTCTTCAATGGGAAGATGTCAGTATATTATGATTAACTGCTGTGAATATGTTTTGCATTTAAACTTCATTTGTATACAGTTGTATACAATTTAGATGATTTCTAGATAAAACTCACTACTGTGTTTATCTTACCCAGATTTTTCAAAAATAATTACTTAAGAATACGAGCCACTGTCTATCTTTGAGGTACCTTCAAGTCCTTGATGTCCTTTCCCACAGGCTGCTTTAAAGCTTAATTGGAAAGAAAAATGCTGGTGATCTTAATGTTCAAACCTTTCTCAAATGTATAGCACAAACTATGCAACGGGACTGAAGGATTGACATGAAACTGTTTTATTTAACTCAACAGATGCAGTTTATGTTGCTTTTTAGTCGTCAAGGGAAGCTGAGACTTCAGAAATGGTATGTCCCATTATCTGACAAAGAAAAGAAGAAAATCACAAGAGAACTTGTTCAAACAGTCTTGGCCCGTAAACCGAAAATGTGCAGTTTTCTGGAGTGGAGGGACCTGAAAGATTGTCTACAAAAGGTGGTTTTCCCTCCTTACACTTACAGTATAAGTTCTATCCAACAAAAGATAGATTGAATAGTAGAAAGGAGGATTTCTTCACTTATGTGTGAAAAACATATATTCAACTTTCCTCAAATGTAATTCAATAGCATTGTAGGAATTATTTAAGTCTGCAATACTTTTTCTGTGTTGTAAAAATGACATAATTTTACACGTAATAAAACAGTTATGTACTCAGATTTTTCATTAATGAGGCATACATATTTGAAACTGTGTTTTAAAGGCTATTTAATGTACTTGAATGTTGAAATGTTACATCATTTTATTTTATATAAGCTAGGACTTGATTTGCTCAAATATAGAAAGGTTGCACACTTGCACTATCTTATTCTTCTGGCCTGTTCAAGTGTAATTTAAGAGCTATGGAATGTTGTACTGTCTGTTTAATGCTGTGAAGGAAAATTGTTCTTGCTACCACAGTGAAATTATTTCAATCTTTGTTTCAATAGGCAAACAGATAAAGTACAACCTGTGCTTCAGTGCATTTGTAAATCTCTCACAGTTGGAAATGTCATGCCCTGCAAAAACTACTTACCACTTTATTTATTTATTTATTTGCCGATTTTCTACAGATGAGAACATGCAATAAAAATTTAAAAACACTGTTAAACTGATAATACAAATGAGGACTTACCAGTACTGATCGCACCCCACTGAAACAAGCCACAGTGCCACACTTCAAATTAAGGGACAAAGAAAAATGTCTTTGCCTGGCAGATGTAAACAGATAAAGGTTGTTCCAGGCATGCCTCCCTGGAGAGAGCATTCAACAAGTGGGAAGCCATCATTGAAAAACGCTTGATCTTGTGTTGTCACTCTCCAAACCTCCCATGAAGAGGCCCACATAAAAGTACTTAGGATGATGATTGTGTTATAGAGTATGGTGGGGGACCTTAGGGGCCCCTCTCTTGGCAAAGTCACTTAAATACGCCGATGTAGCCAGAAGTAAAAGAAATCCTGATAATACTGCTGAGGAAAATGAACAAAAGCAATGTATAACTAGGCACATGCTGCTTCAGCAAACACCATTTCATCTTACTGGTTGCTAAGCAACACCTCTACCCCTACTGTCTGGTTGACTTATGGATAGCAAAGGTTACCCTTAAATTACAAACTGTATGATCCTGCTGTAGCATTTCCACAACCCTCCAGGCCTCCATCTCCATTCAGGCCACACCCTGCACTCTGCATCCTCCTGAAGTGATTTGCCTGGCTGTACTGTAATGTGTTCTTGAAATGTATTAATGCACCTTCCTTGCCTGGGTGGAGGATAAAAGGTGTGTGTGTGTTTAGAAACCTCTTACTTTTATTTGGTGGAATATAGCTTACTGTACAAAGTTAAGTATCTCATTCTTCATCCCCACTCACTAGTATGTGGCCCTTGAGATGGAAAAGATTGCTGGGGGTAGCGCTTCCACAGCCATCTTGAAAGTTTGTTTTCATAAAAACTATAACTGCTATTATAATTATTCTTTCCTATAGCTATTTATTGAATAACTGTTGATAACACACTCAAATATGAAACTTGTCCACAAACTGGCAACTACAATGAGGTAATTGGAAAAAAACCATAATAAAGCTATTTTCAAGCCAGTTTGTAAAGTTTGTGAATTCAAGTTAATTTTGAAAGTTAATGCATTACTCTGAGGAAGTAGGCACTGTTAATTTCTTTGAAATATGTAATGGGTATGTATAATTCTTAAAACAACAATCTGGCAGTGTTTCATAATTATAGTAACATGTTTCTTTCAGATATGCAAGTCTCTACTTTTGCTGTGCCATTGAAGATCAGGATAATGAGCTAATAACCCTGGAAATAATTCACCGTTACGTGGAATTGCTTGATAAATACTTTGGAAGTGTAAGTTATTAACTGGTTTTCTGGTCTCTGTAGATGACATCCAATGATGTCTGCCTGCTTGGGCAGTGAAAATCCACTTGTGCAATGGAACTTTGGGTTTCTCTTCTCCCCATGTTCTCCCTGCTGCCACACATTCCCAAATCTGCTCCAGCATTTCTTCCAACCTCCAGAACAGAACATGGAGGGAGGAGAGAAAGCAGAAGCCTCACTGCCTAAGTAGATGCTCACTCAAGCTTCATTGGGTCTCATCCTATATTATAAATTTCTGTAATGAAGTTTTTTATTTATGTAATACACAAATTAAGATGACTTATTTTTCCTGAAGAAAATAAAAATGTTTTTTATACACATAATAATTAACACCCAGTGCTGTCTGTACACGAGTGGAACAGATTTTCTGAAGAGGGCAATTCTCTTCCTCTCCTCTCCCTGCAGCTTCAAAAATTTACTCATGAGGTTTGCCAGATCTAGATTAAAATAGATTTGCCCTGGGAGTAGGGTGGGCATGCTGCAGGGAGAAGGAAAGGAAGAGGAAGCTTCACTGTGGAAGTTTGCTTATATGAGATTAGTTTTCACCCTCACAGTGCCTTTGGGGAATTTTAATAGTATTCTGAACTCTGAAAATTGCTGTGAAAGAATAATAAATTCGGTATTTTGATTTTATATTACAGCATGTATGCATTATTGCTGTGGATGAGAATAAAAAGTTATCTATTGCATTATATTATATAGGTCTGTTTCCTTACTGGGAACTGTTAATGAAGTCTGAAAGTAAAGAATTTGTCAGATATTGCATGTCAAATACCAATATGTAACAACCAAGAAACTATTATTTCTTCCATCAGCAACTTCACTGAATCTTCTTTGAAGATATTCAGTAGTGTGCTGCTGTTACAAATGCTATTCATAATTCACATATCTATGTGGGATATAAGAGGCCTAGTTGGTGAGCTCAAATGATACACTTATTTAAATGCCTGTTCCTTATATTTTAATGATACTATTTAAATCAATATAAATATTTTCTCAAAGTTAGTTCTTCCTAAATCTGTGACTTGGCCTTTAGTGATCACACAGAAGATCATGACAATGTGTTTCTTTAAAAACCACAGGATTTTAACTTGGCACTTTAAAGAAGGGATTACATCTCAATATGTTTTTTCTATGTTTTCTAGGTATGTGAACTTGATATCATCTTCAATTTTGAGGAAGGCTTATTTATTTTGGATGAATTTCTTTTGGGAGGGGAAGTACAGGAGACCTCAAAGAAAAATGTTCTTAAAGCCATTGAACAAGCAGATCTATTACAAAGGTAAGAAAATTGTTGTTGTTTTTGCAAAGCTCCACCAGCATGCTTACTCTTTTCTAAGAAAAGCATCTTATTTCTCCAGAAGTTGTAGAAAAAGCTTTTCAGCATGTCTAGCATGTAGCTTCTCCTTACTATTCTTCTGTACAATATTGCTTTAACCCACTTCTTATTCTGTTAGCTAGCATCACTATATTCAGTATATAACCTATGAAAAAACAGTAATACTGCTTTTTTAAGGTTTCCTTTCATAATGTGTTTGGTGTTGTATGTGTTGCCTAGACATGCAGCTACTGTCTTCATGTGTGTGTCTTCCTGTCTAGGCATTTCTGTTGTTTTTATGCAATTAATTATGTCCGTTTCTTTTATTCAATTAACTGAATGATTATAACTATTTTTGTCATACCTGATGCATGTTATGCCTCTTTCATTGCTGAAATCCAGAAGCTAGACTCTCTTCTTTGAGACGCTAAGGTATAGTTAACATTAACTTTTAAAAACAAGTAACAGTGCCATAGCTAACTTAAGTAGATGTACACTATGCATTTAGAAATAGTTATAACACTAGTCCTAGAACCGTAGCTAATAAAGTAGACTTTTGGGTTGAAACTTTGCACCTCAGCTGCTAACAAAATGTATTTCCTGTATTACATCCTGTTTTTACTTCCTGAGAGAAGCCCAGACTAATAGAAAACAACTCAATTAACACAGCATCAGAATAATTAATATAACAAAGCATAGCATATATCAAAATATGAAATATGTCAAAGCCATAAATCTTTGAAATACATAAGAATTAATTCAATAGTAACGGTCCTGCTTCTGGCCTTGTTGTTCCCACCCCATTTCCCTTTACCTAGCCTCATTGGTATACAGATAGCAGTTGTATAAATATTAATGAACTCTGATGCCTTTAGTGCACTGATTTAGAATTAGGGTTTCAATACAGTAGTCAGAACAACTCATTATTTGTTAGGCTACATAAAATTCCTAAATCTTGAGGTGATAACATAGAACTGGCACTACAGATGTTTTGAATGATGGTTCAGAGCCATGTTATAAATACAGCAAGTCTGTTTCTACATAAAGGAACATGGCTTTAGCCTACGTGCTTGTACAGTTATGCAAATGTGAACTTTTGTGGCTTTGTATTGCAAACATGGATGGTGTTTTGAGATGTGTATTTGCTTTGCTTTGATATGTGTTTTGTTCAAGTCCCATCTTTCAGTCCTCCTGTATCCACTCATTAGTGAGACTTTTAAAATAATAAACCATAAATGTATCCTCGTAATTAAGCGACCATCCAAATATATATTAACTTCTTGGGTTTTGCCACTTCAGAATATATACACGGTGACTACTTGTTTAAAAGCATTCTTCATTAAAAATTCCCTGCCCTTAAAATATTGGTATACTGAGGAGAAGGCTCAACTGAGTAGAAGTTTTCATGATGTCGACAATGTAGTGATTCTGAATTCCCACAAATACTCTGGCTTGTTCATATAATATAAGAAGCTTTAGAAAATGTGTAGTGAAAAATTGCAGAAGGAGCAGGTGGCAAATAGAATACTGTGATTAATACTGTTGTGATTGCATACAGAGTTTTTCAGTATATATTTTTTCCATTTTCTTATAATGTGAGATTCTTTATTCCTTACGTGAGGTGTAACCTGGTCATGCTTGTTTAGAGTGCATGTGTGCAGTGCATATCTGCAAAGTTGGCCA
Organism: Lacerta agilis; assembly: GCF_009819535.1. NCBI lineage: Eukaryota > Metazoa > Chordata > Lepidosauria > Squamata > Lacertidae > Lacerta > Lacerta agilis. The sequence continues at coordinate 64,041,521 of NC_046315.1, forward strand.
TAGGGGCAAGAGTCTGCACTGCTGATGTGCCTATGAGCTGAGGTGTTGGATGCAGCAAGTCAAGCTTGTGCAAATAGGGATGGTAGGCCAGATGGCAGAGGAAGGCAGAAAAAAGGCAATGAGTAGGTGGGTGGGTTTTGGTCACTAAACCTACAATCTTAATCCTTACCTGGGGGTACGACCTGCTGAATTAAGTAGGATTTACTCCTGAATATACTGTACATGGTAGGCTTGCATCCTCAACACAGCTGAGAATGGTTTTTCTCTTTTAACCTATCCACAGGAAGAAAATGTGATATTGGAGATTAGGGAGGTAAGGAATAGGAATTAAAGGGGTGGAGGGAGATTTTTTTTTTACAGCTGCAACACTATGCACACTTTTGAGAGCAAGTGTTGCATAGTGTTGTTTCTGAGAAACACAAAGGACAAGGCTGCAGAGAGATCTGTTTGCTATAGTTGTATGATCTTAATTTATTGTCATTGTTGGTTTTGTTTGCTTTGATCTTAATAGTGCACAGTGCCTTGTAGGCTGATAGGAAATTAACAGGTTTGTTTTATAAATAGATTTTACAGAGGTTGGAGTGGGGATGATGGCTGTTTGAATGAAAGGAACGAGAAGGAAAAAAGGACTGATGACCTTCCTTACTTCCGTCAGAAGCTTTGGCGGAGGACCCAAAAGAAGGAAGCTGAAGGGAGGAGGATTTCCCTCCCCTAAGAGATTTTAAGTATTATAAAACAGAGGAAATGAGAACAGATAGATTAGACAGGTGACAGCCCCCCATACACACATAGTTATACATACTGCTTGGGGTTCTGGGGAGAGAGTTGAGGGCTGCTGCCAGGAAGAAAGGCAAGCAGAAAAAGACCCCATAAGGGTCTGGCAGGGCAGCTCTCCAAGTGCTCTGGGGCTGCAAGCCAGACATAGCAATACCTTCGTGGCCAGGGTAAAAGAAAGAAAAGGGGCTAATCAGGGGTGTGTGTACCTCTTCCTCTTGGCAATGTGTTTTTGTTGAGTCTATCCACTCTGTGAACTACTGCATGCCACGGTCCCAACTAAGGATTCTTCAAAGTGCTGGCTAATGTCATGTCTAGTTTGGTTCTATTATCTGGCTGGCATTACAGTCCAGAATTTATCTGGCTGCATAGTACTACCGTGTTTCTCCTAAAATAAGACATAGCCATAAAATAAGCCATAGCAGAATTTCTATGCATTTGCGAAATATAAGCCGTTCCCTGAAAATAAGCCATACCCCGAATATAAGCCATAGTGAGGCAGCACCTCCCATTAAAACAGCCTAGAGAGGCGTGGCTATGCAGCATACCGACGTGGTTAAAATAAGACATCCCCTGAAAATAAGCCATACTGTGTTTTGTTGAGGGAAAAAAAATATAAGACGGTGTCTTATTTTAGGAGAAACACGGTAGTACAAAATACTGGCATACTCTGTTCACATAATTTTGTGGTGGATTAACAGAATTTTGGCTGTCCTCACTAGGCAAGCCAAAAATAGTGGTTGCCAGGAGCTTTCTTAGCTATGTGCTCCAGTGACTCAGTATGCTTCCCTGCAGGACAGAATAGTGGTTTGGCCACTCCAAGTCAAGTTGCTATTGGGCTTGAAGCAACCAATGAAGTTTTCCCAGCAGAAAAGTATGGTGAGAAGCTTGGTGAACTATGTCCCCCAGGGTATCTGTCATAGTGGCAAAACACCCCAGCTTTGAGAAGGTACAGGATCATTACACAGCTGCTAGAATTATTTGCAGCCAGCTCTATAGTTCCCAAGTTTGGGAGCAAGATTGGTCATTTGTTTTGCTTGCCAGAGTGCACTGGCACACTAGCTGTTGTGAACAAAATTTTGCACGTCTGTTTTACAGAGTATTTCCAACCTGCTTTTTGATTTTAAGTGTCTGAGGTGGCTAATGAACCATAGTAAAAACGATATAAAATGCAGTTGCTTTTCGAATCTCTTCAAGAAAAAAAGTCCAATATTAAATTGCAGAACAAAATCCATAGATTTCTCTTCCATGCAAGTCCCATTAGAAATCAGTTTTGCAAGAACTAATCTTGTTTAAGAAATTGCAAGGGAGGGACAGCTGCTCAGCGGAAGTTGTTGAAGGTATGGCATCTAACTGTCAAAAGGAAATAAAATAATATTTTCCCCTTATCAATTTTACTCTTTCCCATCATTTAATTCACATAGACTTTCAGGGTTTCGTATAATTGATAGTTTATCCTTTCAATAGTGTGTTAGTTATGTACTTTATCTTTTCAGAATTTGTTATTGAAGTGCCTATGTTGGACTTTGTGTTTACATTTTAAGGAGCTGAGGCCCATAAAGTTACAAAAACTAAACATTTTAAAGTTTTGTGGAATTGTGTGTTTCCTTAACATTGGTTAGTGTCTTTTTGGAAGTTAACCTACCGGTATTTGTAACGGGTGATGTGTGTGTCGTTCCGTTCCTTTGCTTTGGTTGGAATCAGTGCTTTATATGTATGTAACAACCTCTTTGATAAAACAAATGTAAAAATAATAAGTAGCTTTTCACTTGGGACTCCCTGTACAAAAGCTAGACAAGGAAGAGTCATTTATCCTGCCTTTGTAGCTAATATCATAATACTTCCCTCATATCCTAACATTGAAGGATTTTAAAAAATCAGTTGGACAAGCTGAAGCACAAGGACAAAAGGATAATCAGTCCTTCCAGGACAGATTGCAAATGCTCTTATTCAGTTATGTATTTTAGAATTACTTTATTATCAAACACATAGTTCATGGGGAGGGTTACATTAGTAGTACATTTCCATTATTTTTGGAAAATAAGTACTCTGTTCACTAGAACTGTGATTTGTTAAATTGTGCATGGTAGTGACCCAGATCTGTGCCAGCTGTCAGACGTTAGTTCAGCTCCTAAATACAAGACAGTCAAGATCCTTGCAGTGATAACTTTTTTTGTTCCGAGTATTTTCATATGATTTCAAAACTTGCAGTTAGCTTGCTGAAAAAAATGGAGAGGACTTGGAACAGTGGTTTACATCTAAAGTGTTCTCCATGTTACATACTTAGCCTGACTTACAGTTATGGCAGCAGTCCTGTAGCTCTGTCTAGAGCTGCCAGAGGAATGCAAGGCCTTAAAGTTTACATGGAGGGCAAAGATCACATGGAGAAGTTAGGGGATGCCATTGTTAAAAAAAAAAAAATGAATTGTGTACTATGTGCCTATATGCACATAATCATTCTGTCCCTTCTACATGATTTCTAACTTCTTGTAATATTGGAGTGACATGGGGAAATAACAAAACACACTGCACACCTAATGTAGTTATTGGATGTTTGTAATACTTAGAACTGAAAGAATCAGTACCTATGCTTTGCCTCTGAGAGATTTGTGTTTCTGAACTGCTTGCATAAGTTATGAAGCAAGCACCTTTCCGTGTAGTAAGCTGTTAATCTCCCTTACAGAGTTTGTGCTTTGAATTAGATAACTGTCATCACCCTATTTGAATGTTTGGTACTTTGACCTCATCACAGAAGTAGTCTTTAAAATATTTGGTAGAGGCAGGAATATTGAATGAGAACTCTGTCTTGTTCTCTATTGTCTCTTCATCGATGTCTTACATCGTAGTCCTTGTAGCATTAGGGAATCAATGTATCTTACATAGTACTAAATAGTTTGGGAATGGCATAACTCCACTGTTGAAAATTAAATGTCTACTTTAAGAAGGAGGCTTAACTTCAGCTTTTTAGGTTTTATGGTGTACTCTTCAGAAGAAAACTTCAAAGAGGCTAGCATTCTCTGAGATACTGTCCTTTTAAAAAACCCATTAAAATCCCAATAGTCCAGTTACATCTTGCTAAGAGATTTCAAAGCTATTAGTAAGGAGGAGATCTGAATTAATGTGATCTATTTGGGGACCAAATCAGACATGGTGGGAACTATATTTATGTGTGTACCCCATTGTCATACAAAGTTGAGGGTCCTTAACAATAAATGGTGTCCATGGGAGACTGACCGACTGACTTTCTCATGTACCTCACCTCCCTATATTCAGTTGCTTCAGACACTTCCCTATTTCTAGCTCCAGTACCAGAAGTGGATCAGTAATGGGGAAAAAAATGGTTGGCAAAATGAACTGAGAGGAAATAAGGCACAGGAGGAGGTTAAGGGTGCAGTGTTCTTGCTGCAAGACCTGAGTCCCACCCCCATTTTATATGGGAATGAAGCAGACAAGTAGGAAGTATCTTCTACCATCAAGATATAGCTTGACTCTTAACAAATGCTCCCATTGTGTTCAGAATAACTTCCCCAACCTGGAGCTTGATTAGCTGTTGAAAAAGAAACATCTTGTTGTGTTGAGTTCTCGTGTTTTTTATGTGGAGTTCATTAGAGTTGTTGTCTTTGTCACATTTTCATTAGCTTTGTCCTTGATAACACTGACTTTTTAAGCAATGCACAGAAGCTGTTGACCTGAGAGCCTTAGCAGTCCACATATGTACAAGTGTGTGTAATAGTGGATATTTTTTCAGATAGTTTTGCTACATTAAAAAAAATGTTTAAACTTCAGACTTGCCAAATTTTCAATTGTGCTTGATTTTGTTTGTAGAGCCAGAATGAAGACTGGGGAGGTTTGTCTGAGGATATCTTATGATTAAGAGCAGTCTAAAGCCTTAGCGTTTTGATCCCATCCATACGATTGGTAACTACCAAATTTACCGTTTTGGTGGCATGGTTTACATGGGTGCTTTGCAGAGTTTTGCACGTGTAATGGAACTCTTGCCTGATAAGTAAAAAGAGGAACAGAAAAGTGACCAGTGATGAACTTAACCTTGTGTAACACTTGCATGACAGTATTGAAATATGCTTTGGGTGCTCTTGTCTTATTTTCCTTTCATACTAACAGCATCAGTTTGAAGTGTGTGGTGTGTGGTTTTGTTCTGGTGTTGTTAATCTTTAGGTGTTAATAGAAGTTGGAAGGTTCACAAAGTTTTTTGCTAGGTTGGTCCTAATTATGCATTGAAACATTACCTGGAAGGGCCATGAAATTACCATAGGCCTTGCTGCAGAACTATTTATTTATGCTTTACTAGTCAATTTCATAGGACAAGCCTAATTTACATCTATAGTGCATTGCAACATTTTTGTTGAGTGTTTTAGAGGAATATGTTACACAAAAAGGTAAGTGTATATTAAAGAAATCCCACTGAACATTCAACTGCATAAACTGAAAACTTTCCAGAGCTAAATTATATACAGAGTAGCAGAAGTAGTTTAAAAGCCTGGTATCATTTAAAAGATTTTTTAAAAAGCTGAATTTCTTTCAATAGAGTAATGGAATTACATGTAAAAAAAGTTAAACTTACCACACTTATTAATTCTGCCTTTCCCCAGTAAGCTTGGGACAGTACAAATCAGGGTGAATAAATGATCTATATTTAAATAATAACCAAAGACCCATTTAAAAACGTCTGTTTTATTTTATTTCTATTGCATTAATATCTTGCCTTTTCCTCGAAGGAGCTCAGTGTGACATACATGGTTCTCCCCTTCCTTGTTTAATTCCCAGCAGCTGTTTAAAAGCAGTTTACTCAAGATACCTTTAGCAAATTAGAACAGGTCAGTAAATGAGCATAGAAATATCCATGACTCAAAAGCCTTCCTTAAAAAGTTTTTAACAACTGCAGAAGGCCATTAAAGAGGAGGCAGGATGACCCTTCCTTGGGAGGGAATTCTAGAGCTTGAGCACAGGCACTGAGAAGACCTTGTCTCTGTTCCCAGACATCCTTTCAAAGTTGTTGAGACACACAAAAGTGATCTGTTGAAGACTCAGTCATGTGCAGGCATTTACAGAAGGGAGTCCTTCAGAAAACCCTGTCCTAAACTGAATGACTTTTAAAGGTTATCACTAGCACTTTGAATTGAGCCTGGAAATGAATTGGAAACCTGAACAGTTGTTGTGAATGGACCATAGCTTTGTGATAGAGCATCTGCTTTGTATGCAGGAGATCCCAGGTTCAATCCCTGGCATCTTCGTGTAGTGTTTAGAATGACCCCTGTCTGAAACCCTGAGGAGCTGCTGCCAGTGAGTGTAGACAATACTAAGTTAGACCAATTGTCTGCATTTTTCCTGTGTTTAATAGGAGAGTCATAGGCCCCCAGTAACCTGCACATTCTTGACAACTGATAGTTTTGAGACTGTTTTCAAAGGTAGCCCCATTTACAGCACATTGCAGCAATCCAGGCATGATGTAACTAAGGTATTAGGTCACCTGACCAGATCTGCAGATTCCAGGAATGGATGTAGCTGGCACATAAGATTAAGCTGAACAAAAACGCACCTGGCCACAGCCAGTAATGAATTGGATGTCCTAGAGTTGTTGCTGATCTGCTTGATAGCTGGTGTGGACCCCTAATGTAGATAGCAGCTGTTGCTAGATCCCATGCCACAGATGAAGAAACAAGAACATAGGAAGTCGCTTTATTTTTAATCAGACTATTAGGAAGCTGTCTACACTGACTGGCAGTGGTACTTTGGACTTTCCAACAGGATTATCTCTTGGCCCTACACAGAGATGACAGGGATTGAACTGATTTCTGAACTACAGCCCTTCCTAAGATATAAGATGCTCCTTACTCTAGGATTTGGTTGTCTCTACCATCATTTATGTGTGGCACAGTGATTATATAGAATGATTGCTGCAGGCCATTCACCCCTTGAATAGACTTAACAAAAGATGAAATTGTTCAAAGTTACAATACATTCATCTGTTCTGTGGATCACTGTCCCTGGTTTGAGTGTGGACTGTGGAGTGATTTTTCATCTAGTCATGCTGGTATCCATAGTTGAGGTACATATCTTCAGCTCTACTTAAGGAGGATACACCATGGCTCAAATAGTCTTCCCTTCTCTATTCCACTTGGTTGCAAAGTCCTAAACTTGATGAGAGAAGAGACACTTTCCTGTCAACACTACCTACAATGTGATAGAAATTTGCTTAGGACCTGAGCTGCAAAAATTGTGTGGCTAGGCTGCAGTGCACAATATTGTCGTCGGGAAGCTAATAGCTTCTTGACTCAGTGCGCCTGCTCTGCCCTGCCCTAATGTTTTAATTACTTGTGTAATGTTTTGAAGCAGTTCATTTTTCACTACTTTTTATAACTAATTTTCCCACCCCGTCTGAGGTTGGAAAACGTAAAAAATTATAATGTTTTGTTAATAATAACAAATCAACTTACTGGTGTTTAGCTATCTCTGCCATACCCTACTCAAGAGTGGTTTGCTTAAGTGCTTCTGTACAAGTTGAACTTAAAAGAAAATATATGCAAAAGCTCAGCATTAGTAAGTCAAACTAGACCTTTACACCCCTCTGGTAAAACTTCTCCCTTCCTTCTATAATACTATGAATGCAGCAAACTCCTTTAGAAATGCTACACTATGCATGCTCACATGGGGCAAAGTGAAACAGAAGCAGCAAAATCTGATGTGGATGGGAACACTGAGTCTAGGTTATTGACTTATTTTCGTATTTTTAAGAACTTGTTCAAAGGCACCATAGGAGGGAATGCTAGCTCATTCCTAGAGGTATAAAACATGCTTTTGCCTAGTCATGTTGAAGCTGATATACCTCTTGCTCTGTTGCCAAATAAGTTAACTATTGTTTCTTTGCAATCTTATTCAGCATCATGAGTTGTGTGCAAAAATGATCTAATGAGAACAGAACATGTTTAGTAAGCATAGAATGCAGACAGTGTTGCAGGGGGATGGAGATTGGAAACTGGAATGGAGTGGCTGGAAATCTATTAGAACAGGAGCACTCCATATTAGTTGAGAAAGTTCCTTTTCTTCTCATTAAGATATTAAATGTTACCTAAATATAGACTAACATGGATTCAGTTGATATTAGAGCATAAGATTTTTGGGGAGGAGGCTTTCCATTATAAAGTTTTCTGGAAAGCCCATATTTTTCATACATAAACACAGTGCTGTGGGAATGTCCACAGACTATTCTTATGCCTGGTTATTATGCATGAAAATCTGGGCATTCCTATTTAAATAAGAATTCTCAGAAGGGTCTTTGGATTAGTCTTCTTAGAACTGGTCCTGAAGCAGTTATATGAATGGTCTGATTATACAGAAGCTCTTAGAAGTGTGAGAGAATTTAAGATCCTGTTATATTAGCCTTGGTTGGCAGAAAATCCCAAAAGCCAAGTCTCCATCTGAGTAGTTGGATTAACGGTTAGCTGGCTTGGAATGTTAATACAAGTGGTTTTAAAAATGGATTAGACAGAATGTGGTCATTGTGCTTAGAGATAATTTGCAAGACTACACTTTATTTTTTTCTGATGAGGGTTTTTTTTTAAACGAACCCTTGCTTGCATATTGCCTTGCTGAAAAAACACATCGGGTGGAGCGGGGATAGAATTGATGTAGTTAGATGCATTATCAGAAATTGAACAGTTTGCCTACTTTAATTTCCACACCTCTTTCTGTGCCTCCAATAAAAAGCAAAAATGTCAATTCTGTTCAGCAGTACGCAGGCAAAGTTCTGCCTTCTCTACTTAAATGTAATCGTATGCAAACAAATAATGTTTGACTGTAGCCATGCATGCTACAGACGAGTCACCACAAGCTTGTTGTGAAACATGGAAGCATGTGCACACACACATACATACACACACACAGCGCAACATTTTTTCAACAAATGATTCACTGATGTCTAATTGCATATAGTTTGCTAAACATACTACAGTGATGTGCTTTTCAAACCCTGAATAGCATGTTGTTTAATAATGCATGTGATTGAGAAGATTGGTGTAGAAATAGTGTATAGCATTAAAAGTAGTGGTAAATAAAAAACCATTTGCATTATTGTATGCATGCAAACTTTTGTACTATTTATAAAGAATGTGCACATTTCTTTTGTAGCCACGTCATGAATACTTTAATGTCCCAGTATACTAAATGACTTCATTCACCATGCATACAGAGACGTGATAGAGCTGATTTACTCATGGCAGAATACTTATCCTCAGCTGGATGAATCCAGTCATCTTGAACAAATTAGTTTATCACATTTGTTTTTGCTGTTGTATATTTCCTTTTCCTACCATTTGTGATGTCTGTGTTTTTTCTTTTCATGTGTCTTGTCAGCATGCCATAACTTCCATGTTAAATCTTATCAGTCATAACATGTAATATTCAAGCTGGAATACGTTGAGCCCAACATTGCAGTTTAAATACGCAAACACCATGGTGACTGTATTTTTCCAAACTAAGTATGAATTGGTATTTATGCATATATTATAGAAATCCATTGATAATGAATTATTGTTGGACCCGTTAAATGTTCGTTTAATGGATAATGAGAAAACTTTGTAGGCCATAGAAAAAATTGTTTATATGAATATACTTCAGTGCACTAATGGAGCTGACCCAAACATTGCCGCAACAGGCAGAATCTGTGCCTGCAGGTAATCATACAGAAACATCCACAGATATTCTGAGCCACTCTGCAATTTCTATTCAAAAATGTGAACATTCCAAGTGTGAGCAGTGGTAGACTAATTCTATTTACATTGCTCAGGAGGCTGCTTTAAAATAGTGATTGCAAAAATAGGAAAGGGGCAGGATTAGCCAAATGAACTATAAGTAATAGAAAATTCCAGATATACATGTTTTACTTGAACAAAAATGTCACGTTATAGTTCACAAGTAAGGGGGTTTAACATTCTGAATCTACAACGGTCTGGGATGTATTAGTATCAAATCTTAGGATGTTTTCCCGTTACAAAACTTTCCTGTTTTTGTTGTATTGCTTCTGTGAATGTATATGGTAAATGCTGCTTGCATTATTCTCATGCCTGAATCTTTAAAATGCTGTGCATGGAGTGCTAATGAGGTGCTGTGTTATGTTATAGCTTTATACGGCTGCATGCTTGTAAATTTCTGTGAATTAGTTTTCATGGCATGTCTATAATAAAGTATTGCATGCACTCCTGATGTGAATGGCTTCTTTTTTCCTCCATCTCTTTGCTGTGATATATTTCATGTTTGTGCAGTTGGCCTTTGGTAATTCTAATCTACAGGCATAAAATATGTGAAAACACGTTTGATAAATGATTCAAACTTCAATGCATTAGCATTATTTAAATTGCTTCTCAAGCATTACTCAGTTACACATTTTCAAACAGCTGTTAACATTGGTTTGATTGATATTCACAGCTACTATGTAGTTTAAATGCTCCCAGATTGCATCTGTGATGTTAACTAGTTGAGGGTGTGCTTGCTTCATTTACTCATAAAACATTGTTAATTAAAGTTAATTAAATTAACTTTTAATTTTTTTGCCCAATATATGAAAATACACACAACAATGGTGTGATAGTATTTGCATATTGCCCAGAGTCCATAAGCACTACTTCCTTTAGGTCCTATCCTGATAGGAGAATATGAACATTTCTGTGGATAGCTCCAACTGGCATGGAAGTCCAGCCTATGCTTCACATGGCATACAGTGGCTCTAACCTACCTCACAAATCAGTGGAAGGAAGAAGGAAAATACTACCTTCTTGATCTGCAGCTGCTGATGGAACATGCCCATTCCCAAGTAGTTCTTGTGTGGCAAGGAGCTGTAGTCTGCCTCACAAATGAGAAGAATGGTGCCTTTCACTGCCAATGGATCTATTTGTCAGTAAGCACCTTCTTTACACAGAACAGATTGGGCTAAAAACTTAAGGGCAGTGCTATCTCGTATCCTGCCCTTCAGTTCCATACACTAGCATATCTTTCTATCAATGCAGAATGGTGGCAAGTGATCATGCTGGTGATTGTATGTACCATCTATGCTAATCTAGAGGTTCTAGAAACATCCCTCCCCACTTGTGATAGTCCAGCTCTTTTATCCTTATATCCATGAATATTTAGAAGCATCGTTTATTTCTATGATGTGTAAACGAATAATAAAGGTAAGTTTCTTGTGGTTTCAATCCCCGGACAATAGGCTTTTTCAAAATTTCCAGTTTTAAAATCATGAAGTAGAAATTCTTTTTACTGTGTTTGTCTTTAATCTGATAATTTTATATTAAATTTATAAACTCAAAGTATTGTGGCCCATTTCTGTTCCTTTAGTTGAACATCCAGGAATTCAAAATGCATCTTTAACTGTATTCTTTCATATTTTCAATGCTGCCTTTTCTGAAAATTGTTGCCTAACTCTGACTCTCTCTTTTTGGTGCTGTGCCTTGTTTAGGATGCTAAAGTAAGTGTAAACTCTCTGTGTTTATACAAAAATTACAGGTTATGTTTTTAACAGAAAAAACAACATGGTATGCTTTTCTTAAGGCAGTCTTAGAAACATCTGATGTTCAGCTAACATTACAGTGCTGTCAAATCGAATCTGTGGTACTCCACTTGTTGTTGGATAAAAGCTCCCATCATTCCTGACCACTGGCCATACTAGCTGGGGAGGGTGGGAGTGGGAATTTTAACAGCAAGATCCCCTATCTCTGCTCTGAAAACAGAAAACAATTTGCCTCCTCTGTTTGACAGCAAAAGAAAAGGGATGGGTATGTGCAATGAATACTATTATAAAATGCCTTAAACATTGAGAGTGTTCTGCATAACTAGTGACTGCTTGGTGCATATCCTGAATTTCATCAATTCCCTATTAACATAGCACATAATGGTTTGGCAGGAGCACAAAATCTGTTCATTCTCTAATTTTCCCTCCACAGGAAGCGGAAACCCCTCGTAGTGTACTCGAAGAAATTGGACTGACATAAACTTCCTCCTTTGCTGATGTCTTGTGTGATGTTTTCGCATAACTAATGTTCACTGCCTTCATTTATTGTTAGCTAATGGTGTTATGATGCTATTTGTCAGTATTACTGTTCTGCTGAGCTACATCTTTTAGGCCAACAAGAAAAAAATCCATTTACTGTAAAATTTAAAAACAAGGGAATGAAAGGTTTAAAAACATTTTTCCTTGGGGGGAAAGGGATATTTCAGTGATTTAAGCCACAGTAATTTACAAGCGTTGATGAGTCATGGATGGCAATTTTAGTAATTATATTTTGTAAAATGCCATACATAATGTATCAAGTACTGTACATTATTTCATACACTGAAAAGAAACAGTTCCATATGACAACCAGTCAAAATGTGTTAATTTGATTTTGTGTAACCAAAGACTTTTACTATAAAGTCAGCATTTGTTATACTCAGTTTAGGTTGTTAGATTGGGGAGAAACAACTGTTTTTGCAGCTGTTCACAATACCAAAGAATTCTATTGAGATCTGCAAGTCCAAGGTCTGTTGTGAGACGTTAGTTGCTTTATTTCTAGCAACAGGGTTGTAAACAGAACTTGTATCAGAATGAAATTGTACAGTGTGAAATTCAGCCAGAAAACTGAGTTAATGTACAAAGGGAACACCAGCTGAGGCTACATGGAATTTTCTTTGTTACTAGCTTAAATGCTTTCTTGATTGCACATGTAATCCTTTCAAAAGTGTAAAGCAGTATTAAGTCAGAAGTCATTGAGATACAGTTGACATAATCTCAAAGGGAAAAATGTTAAGAAGAGAATGTTACAACACATCTGTCTGCCTTTCTCTCAGTATATCAACTATAGTTAAACCAGAACTCAAGTAGCTATTTTGATAATCTGACAATCTATGTTAATCATAGTTTTTCATTTTTCATTCTACTTTGCAGGGATAGGTCTACCCCCAATTCAAATCTGAACACACTAGAAGCAAACATTACACGCAAAATCTTAAAGCCATCGGCATACCTGCCCTCAGCTAGTTTTTAAAAAGGCTGCAAAGCTATGCACACTTTATCTGGCAGTAAGTAATAATTATAATAAAATAATAATAATAACAAAATAATATATTATTTATACCCCACCCACCCAGCTGGGTTTCCCCAGCCACTCTGGGAGGCTCCAAACAAATTACCGGTAAAAACAGAATAGAACATTAAGTCCTAGGATCAGGCAACATGAACTTCTCAAAGTCAAACTCTATTTTACTCTCATTTTCCTGCATGTCCTATACTTCATAGTGCAGAACCCCAGTACAGAAACACCTGCTGTTGAAAGCAGTGTGACTTCCTGCACATTGTGTTTGTGTGTGTTATTGCACGCCTTTCCAATAATATGACTATCAAGTTCCCCTCCTGTGGGTCTATTTGCTGTGATTACTGTGTTCCAAAGCATCCAAATACTTTATTTTATAAGCTGTGCCAGGCATTTGAAAGATCATGGCTTCATGCCATAATCACAAAAGGAGAAGCTATGAAAATATCATGTTTGCATAAGATTACCCAGGAACCCTGTTCTGCATTTCACTCACAGAAAATCTGGAATGAGTTTCAAGACATTAGAGTGGCCCTCTGTGTGATGTTGAAGTGAGTAGAATTACTTGACATTTTAAAAAGTCAAAAGCAATTTTTTATGTGTATTCAAACCATGTTTAAGGTTACAATGTTGCCTTGTATGTGCTTGGTTGGAAGCTTTGTTGTGACTGTGACATAGGCTGTGTGGACACTGTCTTAGTATCACACCAGTTGAGTTGTAATAAATGTTCATTTTACTCCATTGCTACGTCTGTCTGTTCAGAAACTTGCGGAAATAATTTGTTTCCTTTTACGGTTAAGAATTTTAATCTTTTTCTTGACAGTTAAATATAGCACTGTAATGCAATATAGGTTTTTTTAACAGCAAGAATATCATGACAATATACAACGTTTTTTTTCTAAGTAAAAAGTACTTTGTGTTTTTTGGGAGTTTTTTTGTTTTTGTTTAACCAGATGTCCATGTTTAAAAACATAGAGATCCATTCAGTGGAAGTATTGGAACACAATTTATAGAAACAAAACTTTATTCTGTAGCACATCTTAGTTTATAAGGCGTTTTTCTTTTCTCTTTTGTGTTTTTTTCTTTGCTTACTTGCAATATATATCAGTCATAAGCAGTAGTTCATACACAGCTGTGGGGTTTTGATTTTACAATCCCACCCCTCACAGAAGCACCAAATACCTATTTATTTACCTTTAATAAAAGCCATTTCAGTTTTTAAACAAAGGTATCATTCCTCAGGTCGTATCATTCCTCAGGTCACCATGTATTCTTGCAGGCCTATAACAATGTTCTATATAAGGTGTTTTTTCCGTTTTTTTCATTATTTCAGAATTAGTATTGTGGTACTCTATTGCAGGGGTAGCCATTGTGGTGCCTTCCAGATATTTTAGGACTCCCATCAGCTTCAGCCAACATGGCCAGTGGACAGGGATGATGGGAGCTGTAGTCCAACAACATCCAAAGGGCATTATGTTGGCTACCCCTGCTCTGTTGTAATTCACAGGAGACATAAAATTTAGAGTCTTGTTTAAAAGCATCAACAATTGATCTCGGTTCCATTTAGCTTTATCTCAATTGCTGAAGAAAATCAGTGTCTAGATGATAACCTTTCCATTCAAAACAAATTTATTGACAGATTATTTTGGAAATAGACATTATCAACTGAAAGTTCATGGGTTGCAGTGTTAGGAACTGAGATGAAAGCTAGGAGCTCAATGGCACCTTATACCTAGGTTATGGGTGCAACAACAGAATGTCTAGGCATGCTTTTTTATAACAAGAATACAAAACTGAAAACCAATGAACTGCAACTAAGATGTTCATTTTTCACATGGTCTGGTCCTTTCCCTGCCTACCCCCCTAATATTCTCTTCTCTAGTCTTCAGAGAGTAGCTGGAAGTGTGGAGGCAGAAAGGTCCCCCTTTCCTTCCACTCTGCAGTTTTAATCTGAAATCTTAGGCACAGTACTGCGCCCACAGCTCAGAAACTGCTTGCGCTAATGAAATTCCCTGTCACAAATGTGCCTAGAACAATGGGAGTTTCGAACACTGGTGAGTAGGTAGCCTGCCAAAATAACTTTTTAGAAGTTTAGGGTTTTGTTTTGTTTTGAAAGAGCTGCAGGGCTTGAAGATGACTTCCGAATGTTTCAGTGGTATATATTTACCTCCAAGTCAAAGATGTGTGTGTTTTGTAAAAACAAAGTCTAGATTGTGAGACGAGAATAAATTATTCCACTGTGTAATTATTGTTCATGGAGAGAGGGAGGTAAGAGCCGAGCAGCTTGTTGAAGCCATATCCCTAACCACAATAAATGTCTACAGTTTCTCTGATTTGGAGTCTTCAGCAGATATAATCCATCCATTAAAGCATAAATTGTGTAGCCCTAAGACTACAGCCACACCAAGCTTGCACTCCCTCTGGCACTCCAAGGATGCTGAATGCAGTAGTGTGGTACCACATCTACAGCTCTGATTATAGCAGAAAATGTTTCTTACCTTATTTGTGATTATTATTTGTTTATTCTCCAAAATAAACTTGCATATAGCTCTTGAGGTTGGGGAACATATAAAAGCCCCCCCCCCCCCCCATTACTGTAGCTGATTGTACTCTTAGCAGATCCTGTCTTTTGGGGTGGAGGGTTGCAAATAGTGTGATTGGACTGTTAGCTCTCAAATGTCTTGTGACTGAATAATGGCCATTCTTTCCCTTCTCCAGCAACCAGCTCCAGTACCCAATCTGTTCTGTATGGTCTCTTGTACGTATTTACTTGTAAAGAAATAGAAGTGATTATTTGTACTTCTAGGCGATGTGCAAAAAAATAGTTCACAGAAAATGAGTCGGGAAAACAAGAACAATTAACATCATAAAGCCAACAGAGTCATAAAATGACTGAAGCAAAAAAGATGAGATCCAGAGTTCAGCAAGGATCTCAGTTGAATCCAGTTTGTAGTAGTTGTGAACTGCTCATCTGAGCCACCAAGAGACTCCCCCAAAGATCTGTGATCAGGCTAGAATATCAGGGTTAAGGATATTGCAAATTAACACAGGAGCCTTGACGTCATCCTGGACAGGCAGATGGCCAATCCATCTCCCAGACACTGGAACTACCTTGGGTTTAAGCTTGGCTTATTAACCATCCATTCCACAAATGCCTCTGGACAGCATTCCAGACTAGGCTCTGCCTTTCCTGACTCATGATATGAAGAAATCTAGAGCTGGATAACATATTGATGACATTTTGCCCCAAGCTGTGAATGACTGCTTCTAACATAGGTATTAAACAGCATTGGCAACACAATTGTGTCCTGCAGCACACCAAAGTACAAGGACCATGGGGCCAAGACACAATCCCTCAATGCTCTTTTCTAGCCACACTCTTCAGGTGGTGGGGAGACCATTCTCTTTATGAGACTTTCTTCTCATACTGTAAAATGGATTTTTCTTACTGCTGTTAAGAATTTTTTGGTACAAGTTTATTCTATACCTATTGAATTAAGTTTTTTGAGATCAACTCAGGGTAGTTTAATATACTATACCAAAATTGTACTTTTCATAGGTGTGGTGTGTCTACCCTAAATGAATAAAAAAATACCAATAATCCTCATTGGTGATGTAATATACAGAAAATATTATTCTCAGATGTGCCTCTCCTACACCCAGAAGCCTATTATACATTTAAAAAGTATGATAGCAACATCACCTTAAAGTGCTCTTCAAATCTATTGTAAACTATTTGTGGCAGTTCTTGGTTACCTGCTTTGTAGCATTATCCAGCTCTGTTACACATGGAAATGGAGCAAGATTTCAGTTCCTGGCCCTGTCTATACACCTTTCATGTAGTTTGGGTAACTGCTGTATGTGAACTCTGCATACATTTATGTCTTCAACTTGCACAAATAACTTACCTTACAGCAGCTCCCCACTGCCAAATATGATGTGATGGAAGGAGCAGAACCAAGAAGCACATCCCTGCTTTCTGCCCTTTTGGAATTGTAATCACATAAGACAGCTGAATAGGGCTTATATAAATCCCTTTGGCAGTCAGTTCCAGGCACCAGAAAACCATGAATAATGCTTCTAGGTAAACAGCTTTCAATAACTTTCAAATAAGCTCCCCTCAACCTATATTTTTTACCCCTGGCTGGACTTCTGGAAACCCGCATTCCAAAAAAAGATTGTCTGCTCGCAGCTGATGTTTGCTAAAGTTAGTGCATTACAATACCACTTCCACGAAAACACCTGAGAGCTATGCTTTTGCACAGTGTTTTAATCTGAATGATGCATGACTCGGGATCTGAAGTTTAGAAGAGAGTCCCAGGGAATCCTGCAAACTACAATAATAATTACAGGAATCCATATGGCTAAGAATAGATGTCTGAAGCGGGGATAAAGTTGGGCAACCCATTTCCCAATTCTGATAAAGACCTACTTTCTTAATAAAGAATTGCAGTAACTCATCATATATAAGAGGATGCACATTAGTGCTTTAGATCTGTATTACATCTTCAGAGGCCAGTAATACTAACCTTTTCCTATACTTACAAGCAAGAAAAAAATACAGTATAAAACACAGCCTCTTGACTTCACACACAGCAGCTAATTTGTTCCTAGCAATACCCCCTGAAATAAGAGCTGTATTTTACACTTTGGAGTTGGTTGTGCTGATACAGAAAGATGTGATTATGTATACATGTGTTTTATCATGTGCTCTGGTGCCTTCCACTTGTACTCGGACCAAAACGCATTAGCCAAGTTGCTTGTTTTGAACTACTCCCTAAATTGGTGTACCAAAACATTTCACATGCAAACAAAGGACGATAGCTGCAGAGTAAGAACCATGCCTTGTTGGTTTTGCCCCTACCTTAGCCCCAACAGTTCTAATTAATTTACAAAAAGGGCTTTTTGAATCCTATCCACCAAAAAGTTATTTTGGCATTTTAAGAAACAAAATCACGCACTGAATTTATTTACAAATCTCTAAACAAAAAGATAGGTAGAACCTTGGCACAATTGCTTAACTATGGTACACTGTTTACATTAGAATGAGTGGGGGATTTATAAAGAACACCAGACTTCCATGACAGAATAGCAAATTGGGTAAACAAGTTTTGAAGATTGTGAGATGTATTCTCACCCTTAAATAATCATTGCAAAAAATAAAGATAGCCCACATCAGCTTTATTTCTAGGGCACAGGCAGGTCTCTAGTATGCAACAGTTCTGGTAAACACCAAATTTTTATATCCACAAGTATCTTGAAAAGTAGTTCAGCAACAAATTCAACTATTTCTGCCTCTGCTGCTGGATCGTTTTCTACCTCTACTTCTCGACCGAGAGGAACTTCTGCTACGGCTACGTGTTGGGCTCCTATTGCGACTCCGGCCTCTTTTCTTCTTACTGCGTGACCGTCGCCTTCCACGACTTCGTGATCTCTTAGGAAATTGTCTTTTCTTATGTTTGTGATAACTCTTTTCCCTTTCAGAGTTTCCATTTCTTTTGCTGTAAGCGTGATCTGGACTTAGACTACTTCTTCTTCTTGACCTGCTATAATAGTTTTCATGGTATCCTGCTCTATTTCTCCTTTCTGAATATTTACTTGCCTCTTTGGTCCATTCCGAGGTATTGTAAATATCTCTGTTGGCCTCCCAGAACTCATTGTTTGGATTTCTGAACACATGAAGAAAGTTGCAATGCTTTCCTCTTGGACACTTTTGCCTTTCAAACAAACCTGAAAACCAATTTTGAAGCTGATTATCAAAGTCTGAAGACAACCGTAATTATAACATTTGAAAGCTAAACAGACTCAGTGGACACGTCTGTGTTTATTTTTATCTGCATGATATTTCTTATCACAGATGTATGGGTGAAAAGGGTGGATCATGTCTCATTTTAATAACACTAGGAAATCAATGTTGCATTTGAAGACACAGTTGGATTCTGTCCCCGTTGCAGATTTTAAGGTGGTGCAGGAGAGGAAGAGCAAATCCCATTTGTGCAAGCAGAAGTCTGTTGCCTAGGCTGGAAGTCACAGCTAGATATTGTCCCTTATCTTGATATCACATGGACAAAAAGCAAGTGCTTTGTGTAAAGGCAACTTGCCTAACAGAAAGGCAAGTTTGAATCAGAGTAATATATGATCTTGTTCACTTTTAGGTGTATTTTAGCAATTGCAATATCTGTTTCTGTCTAACCACATGGCAGGCAAGCGGAAGGCCCATCACCTTGTATCACACAGCTCAGTGTGGTCCAGGCATCCCTACCAGAGGTATCACTGAACCATATTCAGGGCATGGAAGCCAGTAGCTATAGCAAATGCACTGACTCAGAAACAGCTGCTATTGCTGGGCCCTGGCATCATCTCTCATAGGTGCTATCTTGTGTCTTGTGTGGTGTATATATATGCACAAATCCCTGTTTCACAATTGTCTTTTTGAATACAGGAAATGCTTGATCCTGTGATGACAAGGTGTAGCATGGTGGGTTCAAATACACGAATCTCCTGATGTACTTTAAGCACTCAAAGGTGTGGAAACTTATTTATTACTTAATGCAGAATGGGGTCTTTCAAATAAGATACTATCCAGTGTGTCGATAGGGCCAACACCCTATCAGTTGCATTCACTTTAAAATTATAATTTATGTATAATTCAATAACATGAAAGACATTTAGGCTGAAAGATACCAGCTATTGGAGCTGGAGGTTTTCACTGACTTACCGCAAATAGCTGTTTTCCACCTTGTTACTGGAGAAAATTCACATTGAAGCTGCCGACCTGCATACCATCGACCATTGAATAAAGCAAAAGCCTGCTGACATTCTTGTTCTCTTTAAAAATAAAAAAGTATTATTAGAACCTCATAAAAAGCAATACAATTCACTCAAGTGATACTGCATCAACGTGGAGAATTAGCCATCTTTACTGGGAAAGAGCTTTACCAATATACCCACCCATACCACATAAACCTTATGATTTCTCATTCAGTTTACCAACTGCTAAACTTTAAATACTTACGTTTGGTACTGAACATAAACATTTCCTCGAAGATGAGGTTCAAAGTTGCAGCTGACCTATATCAAAAGCAGGTTAAAACTTAATTCAGGCAGGATCTGGAGCATAAATTTAAGGTAGCATTTCTAATTTAACTTTGGAAGCACAGTTTCTTTGTATCCTTACACAGCTGCTTTAGTTGAATGGTTTACAAGATACCTTATTTAATTATAGCACACAAAATGCATTTTCTTTCATGGTTTAGTGGCCTTTTATTTCATGTATTAATAATAATCACAGGACAGACAGATTATCACCCATGCTACGACAGATATGGCAAGAAGCTGATGATCTTTTATCTCCACTGGAGTGGGTAAACAAAACACCCAAACTCCTGATTATTCCAAGTTGCAAAACAAAACAATACAGATAAACATAATAATTCTTAACAGATTTGTAATCTAACTGTACCACTGAGGGCTAGGGAGGTGGGAGAGCAGAGAATATGGCGTGTTTTGTTATTTTTGTTATGTCTTACTTGTTTTAGTTTCATTTTAAAAACCTCACACAAGTGCAATCTCTATTATTCTACCCCAAGTTGTGCAAGCTGACTGGGTAACAAATGCACCGGGGGGGGGGGCTATATTCAGTTGGGAATGTAGGTAATATTTTCAAGTTATAGGTATGTCAAATTCAAATGCTTGTCTTGTCACCATCAATAACTGATACCTAGCCCTTCTGTCTAACCAGGATTCAGCTAAATTTTTGACATAAATAACTGGCACACAGTGTGGCTAACCCACACTGCATTAAGCCCATCTTCCTGAAGAACAATGTGCTGTGTAAGTGAAATCCATGAACTACGATTGCTATAAATATTTAACACTGTCTGTGATTCATCAACTGCACATTCCAAAACAGCTCTCACATAATGCAAAGTAAGAAGTGTTACTGTTGGAGTCTTGAAAGTACGACTATTCCAAACTAGCACCCTATATGAACATTCCTATAAAGTCTTGCTCTACATCCCCACCTTCACCATCCTTCCTATTAAACTAAATCCCTCTGGATGACAACAAGAGCTTTTTTCCTTGATTTAATTTAATACAATCATGGGGAAAAGAAAAGTACACCCTCTTTGAATTCTGTGGTTTTACATATGGGGATATAACAACAACCACCTGTTCCTTAGCAGGTCTTAAGATTTGGAAAATGCAAGCTCAGATGAATAACAACACGTGACATATTACACCATGTCATGATTCATTTAACAACAATGAAGCCAAAATGGAAAAGCCATATGTGAAAAACTAAGGAATTAAGAGGCTAAGTAGCAGGGAAATTGTTCTGACTCCACCCCCACTGAACACACAAACACAGTGTTTCATAGTAGAGATCCTGATCTAACTGCTTCCTCCCCAATTTTTTACTCTCCACATCTGCATACGAACGCAAATTAGGAATGCCTAGGATGATATCCAAACGTGGCAGCCCATTCACACAACAGTCATTCCACTAGCATAAGCCTTGTTCTGGTGTAGCACAAGAGTTACAGTGAGTGTCTTGTGCTTGCAGGAGCTGTTGTGCGACCCCAAGTACAACCACTATGACACTTGGTGATACCTCAAGCTTGCGGGCTACCACTTGCCCAACGTCAGCTCTCAAATTTCTTGCACTAACATTACATTGGGGATCTCAGCCTGCAATTACTTAAGGGAATAGCAAAACAGTATTTTGTGTTTTACCTTGAACTGAATAACCTTTCCCACATTCCTGAATTCAGGAAGTACATCTTCATAGAAATCTAGGAATTGTTGGTGCATTTCTTCCTCACTGTACTCCAGGCTTGCATCTGTGTCATAGTCATCTCTTTTACACTGCTCCATCCCAAAAGTAAAAAACATACCCCTAATAAGGAGTGTCTGACTAGAGGTTGGATGGTTATGCCTCCGCGAACATCTTAAAGAAGGAAAGAAAGAAAGCACTTATTCCAGCTGCTGAAGCTGCAACCATCTATTATGCACTTTAGCATAAATACTTAGTCCCTCATATGCATAGGCAATTCGATAAAAAGTTCTCAAGGCACCTTGTAAGGTTTGAATTCAAAAACTTAGGTTAGTATAGCCTGAGCATGGGGAGTCTTCAGCCCATGGCCAAATTAAGATCTGTTATGTACTATACAAACAGTAATATAAAAAGTGCATAAAAATTGAAATAATGCATTGTATTCTTGCCCAATTCTATTTCATAACATCCAACTTGTAGGCTCTTGACCCAAGCAATATGTCTGAAAAAGTTAGGGACACAAAGAATTCAGTACAAAGCTGGATAAGCTGTAGACAAATTCACTGGTGCTAGCTTGCAGTTTTCTGTTTTGATGTCTCAGTTGTGACTTGTGAAAGTAACATTCCCCCCAGGTCTAGTTAGCTAGCATGGGGACCAGGTGTCTGGTCCTGCAGTGAGCATTTGGGCTTTCTGGAGTCACCTTTTCTGCCAGAGGCATACTTTGGTCTGAATTACCTAAGTGGATAGATCTCCCTTTTGCCAAAAACTACTAATCTGGCCCTGAATGCAGATTCTCAATTTCAGAATCTAGGTTGCATTTGCAGTGAAGCTAAAAACAAAAGCATCAACATAGATTTTAGTTCCTCAACAGCTATAATTAACTTCAGACTTTGAAGAGGTTCAATTCTGTCCCATCCATCATTTATTATTTTAGCTATGCCATTCTTACTTTCCTAATTTTTATGGTCTTAATATGCAGTGGGGGGAAATTAAAAACTAGAACTTTAATGCAAGCAGCAGTAGCAGTTATTTAGATCTTTCATTTAAAATGGAACAGTTCAAGAAACAGCAACTTAGATCCTACATTTTTCCATGAATGGAAGGTGTTTCCATTCACAGGCTTTTGAACATGAAAAGCAGAAATCTCTTTCCTATCACAGTGTGAAAGTGGGAGCTAAACTGAAGTATTGATAGATCTGTAGATTCCCTGCTGCCAGCAAAATAAAACGCAATCCATATTTTTAAAAGGTCCATATAGAACTGAATTACCTGTCTCCAAATTTGCAAGCTCCAGTTTTAATATAGAACGGGCAATTGGCACAATCTTTCTCACGTCCCATATTCTCTGGGGGCTCTGGATTATGCCAGGTGGTTCCATTTTCTACCTGGATTTTTTATATATATAGAAAACAAGAACATTATGTATGTTAAAACTGAATACTGGTCATGAATAAATTCAATTTATCTATGAAAATAGGAGTGATTATAATTGCAAGATGGTGGGGAGAAACAATTTTAGCACTGAAATGTAATGTCACCGAATAGTTTAGGGAAATACTAAAGTCTACTTTAAATATTGAAATCTAGACCAAAGAAAAGACTGGAGAGGTTTAAACCGTAAAAACATACACTTTGACTTAGAAGTGTGAAACTTTGCATAACTGTACACTGAATATACTGAACAATTTTTGTTATGCATCCCAGTTCTTCAACAGGCCTTGTACATCCCACTAAATTCAACAGGACTTGTTCGCAGGAAATCAAGCATAGAATTGTAGCCCAACTGCAAGTGCTCTTGAGTGTATGCAGAGGGCTAAAATACTTCTGGGCACTGCACCTTTTCTGTACCATTAGAACCTGTAGAATCCCTCTCCTCTGACCTTCAGAGAGGCTTTAAAGCACAGGAATCTAATTCAGTCACATCAGCAAATTCATGAGCATCTTCATGGGTCCATCAGCTTTTAAAAATTATATATCAGGAGTGCATTGAATCTCTGAATGACTGCTACCGAACAGCTCCATGTTGATTTTGAACACATATTCTTAAGAAAATAAGAAGCATCTTTTTGGACCAGGATGAGGTCCACACAGTCTAGTTCTTCTTGGCAAAATTCATAGCAAGCTGTAGGGCAAGCCTATCAGGAATGGTTTGATCTGTTAAAGAGAGGTGTATGGCACAATCCAAGCTAATTACATAACCCATATGAAAGAACAAGCTGCCATTGTTCTCCAGAAAGAAGAGCAGCTGAGAATTCTAGTTGTTTCAGTGATCCATTTTCAAAAGCTCTAAACATACCTGACTTTCAGCCTGGTCCAACATCTTCTGCACAGCTTCCTATAAATGGTGCAAACATAGGACTAGTGAAAACCCTGAATGGAGACATCATCTGGTTTCTTCAGTCAAGACCATAATATTCACATTTTATATTATGTTCTCTTATTTTTGTCAAATAAAACTGGAAAAAGCTTCCATGTTATAAAGAATGCCCAAAGAAAAATGTAGAAAACATTCTAGTTACATTTAAATAATTCCCCCAATTATTTGACACAATTCCCAAATTTTGACACAAAGTGCTTAAAGAGAAAACAGAACTGAAGGTTAAAATATATTACCATATTGTTACAATTTTCAAGTATCTGCAAGTCAAATAAAGACAGCAGCCCAGTCCTGCAAGTGATTTATCACAGACATACATCTTTTGAAGACTTTTCTCAACTTCAATTTGAGCTGAGTGGCCCAGATTCACCATCCAATTCTTATCACATGGAATTTTCTCCTGAAGGATTTCATGCCAAAGACTCTGCTGTGAAGATTGTGCCTAGAAACTGGTTTTGAAACAGTTTACTCAGTGATGTCCAGAAGGTCAAACATACCCAGGTCCACCTGCTGCCACCAACGCAGTGGTGTCTTTGAGAGGGACAGAGTCCCTATGATATCTGTGTAAACAGAGTTCAGTGCCCCAGTATGTATTCAAGCTGGGTACCAGCGTACTGAAACCAGTTCAGCCTGCAAAAAGGAAGCTTCCAGTAGAGTAAGGAGAATTATTAACCAGCTTTGGGTTTTCTATTGGACTACCAGAAAGGAGTGCCTTAGGAACCCAGTCACCCAAGTTTAGCAATCATACCTTTCCCCTGACATACATGCAACTTGTTTTGGCTTAATTTTCAGTTTGCACTGAGTTACAGTGTACATCTTCCCCCTTGGTTTCTCAGTGTCTAGATGCTGTAATGGGCTGGATAAGGGCCAATGAACTGAAGCTGAATTCTGACAAGAAGGAGGTACAATAGACTGGTGGTTTCTGTGTTCACAAAGCTGGTAGGTGGCCTGTTCTGGATGGAGTTGCATTTCCTCTGAAAGGTCAGGATCACAGACAGGGTATACTCCTGGATTCTACCTTGTCTGGAAGGTCATTTCAGTGGCACAAAGTGCCTATATTCCTCAACAGGGGTAATCTGGTTATTGTGATTCAAGATCCAGTGGCCTCCCATTTAGACTACTGCAACACACTCAACTTTGTGCAGCCCTGAAAGGTGGTTCAGAAGATATAGCTAGTGCAAAATGCAGCCACCAGAGTCTTGTTGGGTATGCTGCCTAGGGACCATATAATATCAATTGAAGATCTGCATTGCCTGCTAATTAACTGCCAGGCCCAATTCAAGGTTCCAGTCTTGCTGTAGAAAGCCCTAAACAGCTTGGCAACCAGTTATCTAAGGCAGCACCTTTCCCCATATCAAAGAAAGTTTGGGGGCTGATGAATCAGTAAATGAACTTGTATATATCTGTAACATGTTTGTCATTTATGTAGTGACATTAATGACAGGGGTCTTAGGACAAAGAGTGGGATATAAATTTTGAAAATCAAATAAAATTATTACTTCCATCAAAGCTAAAAGTGGCAATTTCCCTCAACATCATATTTTTGCTGTAGTAGTAAGGAATGGAGTTTCCCACAATTTCATCTACTTTCAAAAGATACTAGGAGGAGTACTCAGTCAAGATTGCTATCTATACATTACACAAACTGCTGGTCAACTAAAACAGTTTCATAATCTCATTTGATATTGTTCTGGACCACTTAAAACCCAACATAATAAGAGGCAAATCATGGGCCTAGATAGCTCCATTGGTTAGAGCATGGTGCTGATAATGCCAAGGTTGCAGGTTTGATCCCTATGTGGGGCAGCTGCATATTCTTGCATTGCAGAGGGTTGGACTAGATGATCCTCAGGGTGCCTTCAAACTCTACAATTCCATGATTAAGATCACTATTCTCTATATGCTGAGCAAGGCATTCAACAAATTAACCTACAAGAAGCTGAAAACATTATATTATGTTCCTTCCCACACCCAGCAAGCTATAGAAAAAGATACATCTTGATGAATGAGTCAGGTAAAGATGAGCTGTAACATCTTTGAGTGGAAAAAATGGTTAAGGAATCGCAGCAGTAAAATTACTTGTGAAGTTAAGTTCTAAAAAGAAGTTAGTATACGTATACTTGCTGAAGTTTCTTAGAGAGATTACACTACAATTAAACATAAGAATTCATAGCTTGTGCCCAGAACCTCCCAACAATAATTCTGTGTGTGAGGACTGGCCCAATAGTCATAAGAAACGCTTCCCTCTGCCAGTTGCAGAACTGTAGAGAAGGATAGCCTGGCGGCAGCTACCAACAAATTTATAAATAGCTGCTGAGAGTTTGTGTCCTTTCTTCCTCATGAAGCGTAATCACAATTGCCAGCTGCAGTGAAGCAGGCTGCCAAAGGGCACAAAATATTTGGGAGCATTCATGGAACATTACAGGGGAGATTCTATTTTGTCATTCTGCTTCCTGTGCCTTTTAAAAACAATGAAAAATAACAAGCATTTCCCCGGAACCTTAGGAATAAGGCACGATACTGCAGCAATAATATTAGCAACTTATATACTGCCCTGAATAACGAAGGGTGCACCTACATTTACAGCGCTTTCTTATACATGTCTACTCGGAAGTAAATCCTTTTGAATTCAATGGGGTTTACTCCCAGTAAACAGGTACAGTATTGCAGCCTCACTTATTTATAGCATGTTCAATTTACAACGTTATGGAAAAGCACAGAAAGAAAAACTTTTCAACCCTTGTGTCCCAACACTATGTCATTTTGTACTTTTTTATGTCCTATTATTACTGTAAGAGGATATGCACTGTGTTTTATCCTCCTAGAGCAGGAATCACCTCTCTCTCTCTCTTCACTTGTTTTTTCCGGTCCTCCTCCTCTTGTTCTTTCCTTTGCTGTTCCTCCCATTCTTCTTTTATTCTTTGCTTTAAAAAAACAAACACAGACTGGCATTAGGCTAAATATATCAATGAAGGCTGAACAGATAAAATAATTTTAGTTGCTATTTGGTTTAACCAATAAGTGAACTAAATGTAAACTAATTTGCCATTTACTTCTTTTGAGATACAGTACTAAAGAAAGCAACATAGGTCATTAGATGTGTGTAAAATTAGATGTTGGGAAATATGAAGGGCACAAGGAGAAGGGGACGACAGAGGATGAGATGGTTGGACAGTGTTCTCAAAGTGACTGGCATGAGTTTGGCCAAACTGCGGGAGGCAGTGGAGGATAGGGGTGCCTGGCGTGCTCTGGTCCATGGGGTCACGAAGAGTCGGACACGACTGAAGAACAACAACAAACTTCCTTTCCCTTCATTGCAGATTACAGTTAACAGAGAACTGAACTAGCCTTAAAAGTCCAACTTTGCCCTCATCATTTAAAATCAGCCTCCCAACAATCAATGAAAACTTTTCCAGAAATAAGCCAACCTTAACCACTATACTTCAGTGCTGTGTTTTCCAAAATTAGTCAAAGGTAAAATGAAGGTGTGAAATCTAACACTATCCATCTGCCAGTGGAAAAGTCACCTCTGACAGAATTGGTTCTCACTTCCCCCCTGCAGTTCCTCCAGCAATCCTGCTCCAGCAGGTTGCAGGGTTTTCCAGAGCAGAGACAGGTGAAGGTGGTGGGTGGCTGGAGAGAGAAGTCCTCTCACACAACCATTGCTTTTTGGTGTGTGTTTTTTAAAATAAAGACCTCAGTAATTATTTTTATGTTTAGAATGTCTGTTCCAGAAGGGTAGTCAAAGCATATACTGCACCTCTTCCTCTTCTTGACGTTTTCTTGCTGCCTCTTCTTTTGCTTTCCTGATCTTAAAAGCTGCTTGTGCCCTTTCTTCTCGCAGCAGCCACTCCTCATGAAGCCTCTGCCTGCAAATAGAATCCGATGAATGCTGGGTTATCACTGAATATCATCAAACTTACTATTTTGCCTTCCTATTCAAATTAGTAATATTCAAATTAAGTACTGTTTAAAATAGCAAAAGCACAGCAGTAAAGTAGCAGCAGTATGGCTAAACCCTATATGCTAATTACTAATAAGAGTGTGGGCACCCAGGAGGAAACATGGCCTGGTGTCTAAAAGGTAATGATAGTGTCAGGCTAAGCAACCTGGGCATAGAATTCCAGAGATCTCTCTTGTATAGTTGCTCACCAAATCTTCAAAGATCGACATCTAAAAAAAGGCCTCAGAAGAGCTAGGGGGCACAGGCTCCAATTCACACAGTGCTAACTTATACATGTTTACTTGGCATTTAAAGCACTACGTTCAATGGAGATTACCCCTAGATAGCTATGCATAGGGTTGCAGCCTCAAGACTATTTAGCAGAGTAATTCCTCAAACTTTTGGACTATGGCTTAAAACAGGCAATTAAATTTTACACTTCACTTGCACAACAGCAGTGGGATGGAAGGGGAGGATGGAATTGGCAAAAGTCACCCCACCTCTGCCAACAAGAAAGTGGAAGTAAAGTCTGGATCCAACCCACTACCTTTGCATTTGGCCTGTTGAGCTAGCTAAGCAATGTTAATACTGTATATCATAGGGGAATCCTCTTGTTCCATCACATTTCATTGAGTATCAGCCACTGGAACTTTATTCTAAGTAAATATGCATAGAGTAGAGGTGCCAATTATATATAATTTTAATTTACCTTTCCTCTTCGAGTTGTTTTTCTTCATCATCTAGGTTGTCATCTTCTAGCTTTTCAGAAACCTGTTCATCTTTCTCTTTTTCTGAAGAGAAAAAAGTGTATCTCTTTTAAAATATATAATATAGATAGCCTTACCCTTGCCATGAGGAAACCACTGCATTCTACACAAACTAAGGTCCAAGACAGTCATTAGTGCATGCATAGAGCGTATGTTCTCAAGATTGCCATAGTCATGAATTATACTTCCCAACCTATGATCAGATGAAGAGGCTGCAGCCTTGTCGACAGAATCTAAAACAACATTTTTAAATACTTCTGAATACCAAATGACAACCATCTTCTGAGAGCTGAAATTTAGCTCATATTTCACAAGTAATCTGTGCCATTCATCAACTTAACTTTTACCTGAATCTCTCAATCTTGCTAGTGCTTGTCTCTTTTTCTTCCGTTTCTCTTTCTTCAAAAGTGCTCTGTACTTTTTGTGGCTGAAAAATGGAAAAAAGATTCTTCTTTGTTTTTGTAGTAATTGGCAAGCTAACAGTCAACTAGGATTTCTCAAATGTTGAACATACAAACATTTATAACAATGTTTTCTTATTGGATTAAAACAACAAACAAATATCATTTTTTCTGATAGTATTGTCATGGAATTCTACTCAATATGACCCAGAGCAGCACTCCGATGTATAGTTAGCAGAGTAAAAACTTAAACACGTTGCAGGATTCCCCAAAAATAGAGCAGAGTTAATTTCATTCGGCAGAGCAAACTGATATCACAACAAACCCAGTGGGATTTAGGTGAAGACATATGTGAGATTGCCCTGTAAACTGGTTCTTTTATGGCAAAATCCTATGCATATTTATTCAAAGTTCAAAGGCTGCTGGGATTGTAGCCATTAATGTTAAAGTTGAATCGCAACCACTTAAATTTACCTGTTTTAATATTTTGCTACAAAACATTTCTTGGAAAAAAGAAAGAAAGAAAGAATGCAAGCTTATTATTCCAACCAAGAAATAGAGGAAAATACTAAACAAATAATAAACTGAAAGAAAAACTGAGCACAGATTGTAAGTTCTATACAATTTCTAGTTCAAAATGTATACAAATCATCAAGTCTAAGAAAAGTTTCAACAGCAGTTCCCCAACCAACTATAGAAGTACAATGTTTTTGTTTTAAAATGTACCAAACTTCCCAGTGCCAATCCTTAAGAAGACATTACTCCTTTAACACTTCTTTACTATTGAGTTTGCAACAGTTGGCATAGTGTCTTTTTAATTGCATACCAAAGGCTTAACGGCATCCACATAAAAGGGGCAATTATTTTTCTCACTTTCTTGTATCGGATCGGTGACCCTTTCTCTATAAAGGCTTAACGATTTTGCATTTTCACTAAGCATTAAGGGTTTTGTATTCGCTTCAAGCCACAGCGATGCTTCAAAGCTCACCACTTACCTATACGTTCCTCGCGGCCCCCCTCACTTCCTTCGCATCACAACAAATGACACCTGCCTGCTTTCCCCCAGGTACACTTTAATCCCACCCCATTCGGGGCAAAGCAGCACCCGAGGCACGCGCAGCCTGTCAGGCTTCCCTGCTGCCCCTGCAGAAACCTTCCCGCCCTTATGAAGCCTAGCTCAACCTCCCACTACCAGAGGCAGGAGCAGCCCCTAAAGCAACGCTGCTTACGCTTGGGTCGGGGAGGGGGTTTGTGTGGCGAGCTGCCTCATCACCGAAAGCGCCACGTGTGGGAACCGAAAGCTGAGGTGAGCGAGCGAGCGCCACCTCCGGTTCCCCCTCCGTGCGGGAAGATCCCCATAAAGGGGACCAGACCTTCCGCAGAGCCCTCCTTACCTCACTTTCGCCGGTCCTTCTTCCGCCACCAACGGCGGAGACACGGGCGCCGCCATGTTCCACAGTTTCTAAGGCAGTCACGTGACGGGGGACCACCGGACGTGACGTCCTCTGATTTCCGGGTTCGCTGCCGGAGCTAAGTGGTCTGAAGCTAAGAAACGTAGAAAGCGTCGGATTCTACGGCGCTTCATTTATTGTTGCTTCCTGCTGCTCTGGCGTTGGAACGGGCTTCCCGTACTCACTTCCAGTGCACAATGCAAAAGCGGGGTTTAAATTAAGAGAGGCAAGGCATAGGGAAAACAAAATATAAAATCAAAAAATCCTTCCAGGGTGGGTGGGAGAACCAAGCATATTGCCTTCAGCTCATAGCAGGAAGGGTAAAATTAAAATGGGAGCAAATAAAGAATAAATAACTAACCCCCAACGTGCAAAAGAGATGTAATCCCAAAGAACTGTGTTACAGGGTTGTTCTAAACCACTTCCAACTGGCAATATTAATTTATGGTATTTATGAATCCAAAGGAGCTCAGGGTCATATGCCAGAAGCAGTAAGGCAAAATACATTGAAAATGAATAAAAAACATACACAAGCTAAAAATGAAATAATAATTCTAACCCCATTTGTCTATTCAATTCAACATGACTTCAGAGTAGACTTTGTTAGGGTTGCTAATCATCAATCATCAAAACACTAACTTCTACTAAGGATTAAACATCTCATTATCAAAATAAATGTCTAGCTTTTTTTAATAAAAAAATCAGCTGATGTAAATCTAGGGTAAGTTCCAAAGCTGTGTTTCCACCACAGAGAAGGCCTTTCTGCACCCTCTCACCATGAATGCTGGCAGGGATCAGAAGCAGAGTCCTCTGTCTCTGCGTCACCACTCTGCCTCTCATCACCCCAAATTTTAAGGAGGAGGCAATCCTGCAGATATTTGGACCTTGAATCTTTTAGGGCTCTACAAACAGTTTCCAGCACCTCGAAATCCAGTACTACAGAGGCAGCCAATGCAGAACTTTTAGGGTCAGAGATACCAGATCATATATCACTGCCCTACTTAATAACTTGGCAAACACATTCTGCACTAGTTGTAGCTTCCAGTTTGTTTTCGAGTGCAGCCCCACGTAGGCAGACTGTAATAGTCTGAATGAGACCATCAGAACCCAGGTAACTGATAGCAGGTTGTCTTGTTCTTTGAAGGGCCATAGCTGAGAAGAGATGCTCTTTGCTACCACAATCACCTGAACCTCCAACAACAACAACAGTGAACCAAAGAGAAACCCCACGCTATGTAGCTGCTCCTTCAGCGGGGGTGCTACACAATCCAAATCTGGCTGTCTTCCCGTTTCCTGGACATGAGAGGTATGTGTCCATAGTACCTTCAGCTTATCAGGGTTCAGTCATAGTTTATTGGCCCTTGTTCAGTCTGTCACTGCCAACAGTACATCTACTGCATCTCCTGATTCAGATGGCAAGAAAACTGGCAGTGCTTCCCCTCATTACCCTGGATGTCTGACTTCGCCTAGCAGTTTCATAGCATGGGAGACAAGATAGAATCACAATTAAGGATCATATATCTCTTTTCACATTTGAAATTGGCTGCAACTGTCTTGTCTTTTCAGTTTACTAGGAAGGGTCAAGCAATTACCAGACAAGTCTTCCAAAATCTTCCAGGACAGTAATATATTTACATACTTGGCCAAGGGAAGTTAATTTTTAGTGCAAAACAGTAGTGATTAACTCCCCCAGAATTTGACACAGTTGGAGGTCTGTGCATAGCTATTAATTAACTTCTATGAGCGTCTAGTAAAATTTTGACTGTCCTAGGCATTTAAAGGGAACTAGAGAAAGATGAGTTTTTGCCACATTGTCCTTATTTCTCCTTTTTGGTCCCTTAGAGCTATACAAAGATGAAGAGAATAAAGAGGCATGAGGTCATTTAAAGAGGAAAAAACTAACCAATTTGGCATAAGCCAGCAAGGGAGAACCTGTGGCCCCACAAATGTTGCTGGGTTCCAGCTGCTGTCATCTCCCACCATTGCCCATGCTCACTGGGACTGATGGAGACTGAAGTGTGACAATATTTGGCAGACCACAGGTTCCCCATCTCTGGCATAAATGGTGCAGCAGCTGTTTCAGCTCAGTTTGGGTGTCCCGGAAGCAGCACCAGATTGACTCCTGCTAGTGTGCCTGAACTGCCCTGGCCTTCCTGCTGTCTTCCCCCCTCACCATCCCAGTATGTGTCAGAGATGCTTCTGCCAGGAGGTTGGGTCTATGGCCCCTCAGATTTGCACAAAACCAGAAAAGTGTACTATTGGGCAGGCCGCAGGCCTGGGCACGCCGAGTCGTCCTCTTATATACCTGCTGGGCTTAGCTGTGGGATTGGCAGCAGCAACACAGTGGTCAGGCATTTGTTTTGCATGCAGATGGTCCCAGGTGCGACCCCTGGCTTTTCCAACATGGGCTGGGAAAAGTCTAGGTGGAGAGCCTTGAGGTGGGGGGCCCTCCAGGATTTCCCTGGTCCCGGAAACAGAGGCACACGTTCTCGCATAAACACTTTGCCCTCTGGAAATTGGAGCCCTCTTTGGGATGCAGGGCCCCAAAGCAAAATGGTTGGCTGCAAAGCCATTAGTAAAATTCCTGGCAGATGGAATATTGACAGGCGAAGCTTTTGCTGCAATTGAGTTTTCCTACTAGGTGACGCAAGTTGCTGTGCTGTGCTGTGCAGTATGTGGTGTAGGAATTCTTAATGTGGTTTGCTAGTGCAGTTTTCTGCCTTGTTCAAATCTTGTTCAGAGGGGGGAAATGTAGTTCAGGAGCCACAGGAAAGAGTTATAAGCACAGCCAGAAAAGAAATGAAAGCATTGAGGAAGTAGGAGGCATGGAAACACAATGTCTGATGAATGATCTAACCACCCAAAACTACTGAAACAAAGTTTCCACAATCAGATTATCCCCATATCAGATTATCCCCATATCTGGTAAACCTGAATTTGCTAGGGGAAAGCATCAAGATTGTTGTTGTTTGAGGGTAATGTCATGTGAACTATGCAAACAGCTGCAAACACAGTGTGGGTGAGCCCCTGCTAGGTGTAAATAAACTGTGTTCATTTACTTTGCAGTAGCCTCTCCTGCACTGACATCCGAAGCAGGCCACATGAATAACCACAACACTTGTTGCTGTTTTGGTTTTTTAAAGCATAAGAATATTAAACAGAGTGTTTCATCTCCTAGCAAATCTCATTATATTTATTAGAGAGGAGCTGCGACTCAGATGCATTCAACAACATTTACTACCTGGTTAAGAAGCTGTATGGAGTGACTGAAAAGGCAATTGCACTGCCTATACAATTTATCATGGAAGCTGGTGGGTATAAAAATGGATTGAAAACAACTAAACTTTTTTAGAGTGGAGTTCCGGAATAAAGCTTTTCTTCAGTTATAAGCTGTGAAGCCCGGAAACCCAAAGTTCAGCTAATTAGCTGCTAGCCACAACATGTTTACTTTGGTGATGAGAGAGGGTGGGGGAGAGAAGTCAACAACTACAAATCTCGGAAAACTATTGACATTGTTTTTACCAGTGTTGGATGAGCACTCCACCCTTCTTAATACTGTGAAAATGATCGAGTTTTGTGTGTGTGTGTGTGTGTGTGTGTGTGTGTGTGTTTTAAGAACATTGTTAAATTGCCATTTTGTCTGGCATCATCTCCAGAAGCCCCTAATTCATCATAACTAGTGTCTGGTGACCTTAGGGCAAATGTTTAGGAGCGACTCATTCGAATGCTCCTTCACACATCCAGCTGATTATTCTGCACAGAAGGAAGTGGTGAGTAAATCTATTAACCTCCTGTGCTGAATCATGATCTGGGGCCAAGTACAGCGCTCCCTGTTTGATTACTGGATGACTTACAAGTGAATGTGGCCACCATTGAAGAGTACAGTGGTGTGAGTTGTCTGCAGTATTTGATCTGCAGAGGCTATTTCACACATGCAATTCACCCTTGATGTTGGAGTCACCAAGTGATGAGCACGTACATGAGGCTTCAGCTTCAAAACCAAAACATTAAACTACTGCTTCATTATACCACACTGTGGAATGTACATTTACATACCCTCCAATAGTTCTCCAATGAGAATAGGGACATCCTATTCCATGATGATGATGATGATGATGATAAATAATTTTATTTATATCCCACCCATCTGACTAGGTTGCAACCCTGCACTCAGCTCTCACCTGTAGCTCCTAGAAGCTTTCAGCATGTGACAGCAGCCACACCCCAGGAACGGCTTTGACTGGCTGCCTAAACCAGGTGAGGGTAGCTGGTGGGTCTCAAACCCTCAATGAGTAATGGTCTTCCCCTGCATTGGAAGACAGGTTCTAGCAGATTGAGCGGATGTGACCAATAGTGGCTCCAATGGTCAAGAAGGTGGTTTCTGCATTATAGAAGGAAGTGAGGGGCAGATGGGGCTCATCAGTGTGGGAAGGTAGCCCATCTAGGAGAAGGAAAACTCTGATCCTAAACCTCCACTGCCTTGTGGGATATCTTCGGAAAATGAAAAAGCTAAAGAGTAAACCCTACACAAATCCAGAATGGATCCCTAAGACGGTTGGAATGCGTCTCCTTCCAGAAACTCCTGCAGCCAAGTTGGTGCCAAATGGATTGTTCTAATTTCCTTTGCACCACATCATTGAGGTTGGGGGGGGTCTTTTTGTGTCGGTAGCCCAGTCCCTCATACACACTGTCCAGGCTTGTGCCCAGGGGAGGTCACTTCAGTGCTGCAAACACAGCAGTTTGACTCTCAAGACAGATGGATGCCAACAGTACATGAAGGAGGAAAGGGAAAATGACAAGAATGGTTAAAAAAAAATTCCAGCCATATTGTTCCAGATATAGTTTCACCATGCAAAACAAAACCAAGTAAAATTGAGCCTCAGCTGTGTGGGATGTAAAACGCAGGAGCAGTCAAACACAGCATTGCTAGAGTGGACCTAGAAAGAGAGCTCTCGGCCAGCCAGTCGGAACCCGCTGTTTTCCCTGGGCTGGGATAGACTTCCTCTGTGTAACTGGAGATGGGTGTGGTCTCACCTGGGCAGGTTAACACAAAACCACAGGGACGAGACTCCATCTTTCTCTGTTTTGGACCACATTCTCAAGGAAGGAGCACCACTTAAGTGCTTCCAGCCAAGAGACCACAAAGGAACTGTTTTCCCTTATGGAACAGTCTCCTGAGTAAATGTAACTTTTACTAAGTTTAAGTCTGCTGTCTGGGATCCAATTGTGAACAGATGATTTCTCATGAGTAAACTCTTTTTATACTTTTATAGAAGACTGTGTAGTGTCTTATTTTGAGAGGGATTAATGGGGAAAATACCAGGACATTTATTACAGAGGTTTTAACAAACCTGAGCAAGCTATCTGCTGCGTGTGTGTTTAAAAAGTGGAATGAGAACTCCGCTAATTTCTGGGACTTGTAAACACAAGTTGGAATAGGATATTTTAAACAATATATCCTCTCCTGCATCCCAAAACATTTCCACAAGCTGAAGTTATTTTGGTATATATGCTACAAGCGTTGGCATAAATAATAAATGCTCCAAGCTTTCAAAGAGTAGAATTCCAAGTATATGTTAATTAGTCTGTGCTTGCTACCCAAGATAATGCTAAGCACACACAGTTTTGCGTTACAGAGAAGTCCCAGTGATTTCCTTGGAATTTGGTGTTTTTTCATACAACTACACATAAGGCCAGCTAGACGGAGCCAAAGAACTAGTACACACATGAGTTTCAAGCACTTTCCAGAATTAATACATAAATTATTGTTTGTATTATTTATTTATTTAATTTGTATACCATTCTTCCTCCAAGGATCACACAGCAGCTTACAGTTTATAAAAAATACCAACATACATAACATAAGAACAAACAAAACAATAACACTCTCCACACACACAGTTTACATGGCCATAGATTGTTTAATTTGCCAAATGCCTGAGAGAAAAATAATGTTTTTGCCTGGCACCTAAAGATAGGTAACGAAGGCATCAGGCAAGCCTCCCTGGGGAGAGCATTCCACAGATGGGGAGTCACTGCAGAAAAGGCCTGTTCTCATCTTGACACCCTCCGGACCTCTCGCGGAGGAGGCACACAAAGAAGGGCCTCAGATGACGATCACAGGGTCTGAGTCTGTTTCCATGGGGAGAGGTGGTCCATGAGATATTGCGGTCACATGGTGTATTTGAAAGTCATGCCTTTGAATGTCATTAATTCTTAGGGCCCTCCAGCCAGCCGGTTGTGTGTGTCCTGTCGGTGGTTGTGTGTATCTGACTGAGTACAATAGCCACAGGTTCAAATGGAGCTGGTAGACAGCATCCTTTCCCTTGATATGTCCTCACATAGAAATGACTGTTCAGGTAGCCTTTACTGTAATGCACAGCTTGGGACTGAGATCATCAATATTCTAAAGCAGACATACTTTCTGCTTCTTCTGAAGCAGCAGATGACAACCAGCAGGCAAAAAGAATGTGTTGCCCTCCAAAAGTTGATGGACTCCAGCTTCCATTAATCCCTCCCAGACAGCGTGACTATTGACCAGGGATGGTAAGAATTTCAGTTCACAGCATCTTGAGGCCACAGGTTCACCACCTGTGCTCCTACAGACTGCTGAATTGTCAAGTTTTACAATGTGAAACGGATTGTTTTTCTCTCTCTCATATCCCGTGGTCTCCAGGAGGTCCTGTTATGTCATCGCAGTGGAATGCTGAAGAATGCCAACAACAATCCAAAACCCTTTGAAAAATATTTACAACTAACAAACATAAAATCAGGGCGAAAGTTTTGTATGGCCATTTAGCTGGGGACAAGATGAGAGGTCGAAGAGTACAGTTCTCTGGACAAGTGTGTTGCTTCCTGGTTGTTTCCTTTACTTCCATCCAAGGCTATTTGTCTACGTGACATATTCTTTTGGCAGGTAACTTCCTTCACAATTTATGATCATGTGTGGCAGTATAGTACAAATTCACTAAAACAGTTTAAAAAAACCCAGCATTTAAATAAGGTGGTGTGTGTGTGGTGTTTATGACTGAGAGGACAAAGTGTTCAGCTGTTGGATATTTATTATATGAAATGTTATGAGAAAGAAAATTAAATACTTCTTACCCGCTTTATTCATGTGCACCTAAGGAGATAAAAGGATGAAAACGGATGCTTCCCCAACTGTTTTTGCTAAGATAAAGGGGGTTAATTATTAAACTTTCTACTTCATCATTTCCTAGTTCTGCTGATGCTTTAATCCTGGGTCATTGGAAGTTTAAGACTGCATTACGTTCTTTTTTGTTTTCCCCTGAAGTTTCCAAGTCTGGAAGGATGTTAGGGGGATTGCTGCTTGCATCTGCCTGGGTTGCTGTTGCATATCCTGAGCTTTGCAAACCAGGTAAGATTCCATTTTATGTCTTAGCCTTCATTCGCTGTTGCTTTGACGATCTGGCACATTGAAAACCTAGGACTGTAGTTCTATGTATATTTCGAAGTAAGCCTTAGAAGTGGGACTAATTTCTGAAGGACCATTTCTGAATACGAAATGATACTGGATTGTCTTGCAATCAGGAGTGCCTTTATTAGGGTTAAAATAACTTTGAGAATTCTGATGGGGCAACTCACAGAACCTTTCCAATAATATCCTCTTTGTCACCAGTCGTTCAACACTGGTTGGCAGGTCTCTGAAAAATAATGACAAATCTGTATAAGTGGTCCATGATTTCTTCACAATTTGTTGGTTGGTGGCATTCAAATGTACAGATTTTCTTCTTTTATGCCTGAATCCTAAGCAAAATTATCTGGAAATCCCCCCCCCCCAGACATCAGTAGAACATTCCAAGTACAGTAATTGTATTTGGGGGTCTCTATTTCCTGAAATATATTCAGAACATGTTTATTTGAAATATATCTGACCTGCCCTTCATCACATTGTGATATAAGGATGGGGTATTTTTGCTCAACATAACAGGGATAATAATATAAATTAAGACCAACCTATAGAACTACAACATAAAAACACAAGGAGGAGATAAAATTCGAATATGAGTAATAATAATAATAATAATAATGCTCTGATGAACTGAAGAACACAAATTAATAACAAAGCTCCATTGACTAATTTATACGTGCATGAATATACATTTTACTTTATCCCTTTTCCTTTGTAACAGATACAGAGAATGCTTTCAAAGTGCGGATTAGTATCAAAAGAGCTCTAGGAGATAATGCAGTAAGTGAAATATTTACATCCACTTTTTCTGGTGAAAGTTTTACAAGAGGCCAATTAGTGTTGACTGTGTCATAAAAGAGATATAAGCTTGCCTATGAATGTTATTAAATTGTCCATCCAGTAAATTTTCTGACAAATTTTTTCATTCTTTGAGATCTGAGCAACGCTTTTCATCCATTTTAAACACACACACACAAACACACTTTCTGCAGCAGACTTCCAAACTGTCATTCTTTTCCAAACTATTTCAAGTACTTACGCTTAGTATGAAACACACAGTTTATGAGGCTGTCAAACCCTACTGGAATCATTATTTTGGTTGTCAGCTGCATAGATCGAGACTATTGAAGGATTAAATGAATGTTATCAAATACTGTGGTCATGTAACTCTCTCTGTTGGAGTAAGTGTATATTTTGTGTCAGCTTCTGGCTGCTTCAGACATCTCTTCTAGAGAAGGAAACAACGGCTTTTGTTCAGTTGCATGTATACCATATGGTGCCACTTGAAAGGATAACCAGCTGTCCTCTACCCTGATAAGACAAACCCGTATATGAAGCCTCACCAGGGTCTGCCCCTCTATTAGCCCCAATGCTCCTGGATCTACCAAGGCAGCTCTGTCAGCTACATCAGTTATTTTTATTAACATCAACAACATTTACATTTATATACCACCCTTCATCCAAAGATCTCAGGGAGGTTCACAAGATAAAAATACATAATAAGAATAAGAATAATTTATTATTTATACTCCACCCATCTGGCTGGGTTTCCACAGCCACTCTGGGCGGCTCCCAACAGAACACCAATAACAATAATAAAAAAGCAACAACATCAAACATTAAAAACTTCCCTAAACAGGGCTGCCTTCAGATGTCTTCTAAAAGTCAGATAGTTTATTTCCACAGGGTGGGTGCCACTACCAAGAAGGCCCTCCCTGTAGCTTCACTTCTCGCAGTGAAGGAACCTCCAGAAGGCCCTTGGTGCTGGATCTCAGAATAAAAGCACAAATAAACAGAACAAGAACAAAACAATAACCCCCCCTCCCACAAACACATGTAAAAGGTTGTAGAATAATAGTTTATATGAGGAGATGCGCTCCTTGAGGTATTGTGGTCCTTAACCATTTAAGGCTTTATAGGTCAAAACCATAACTTTGAATTGGGCCTGGAAACTAATTGGCAGCCAGGATGAGTGTAATAGGATCAAAGCATTTTCCCTCGGTGAGCAACCTGGCTGCTGAATTCTGCTCCAGCTGAAGTTTCCGATCTGTCTTCAGAGGCAGCCCTATGTATAATGCATTGCAGTAATCCAGCCTAGAGGTTACCAGAGCATAGGCAGCCGAAGTTAGGCATGGGCCACATGCCAAAGCTGATGGAAGTCACTCTGTGCCACCGAGGCCACCTGAACCTCGAGCCACAGCAAAGGACCCAGGAATACCCCCAAGCGATGTACCTGCTCCTTCAAAGGGAGTGTAACGCCAGCAATAGCAGGCAACTTCCCATCCATCCAGTCTAAGGAACCACCCACTAACAGTGGCGCAGTCTTATTAGATTGAGTTTGTTGGCTGTCATCCAGTCCATTGCTGAGGCAAGGCAACGGTCCACCACATCCACTGCCTCACCCGCAGATGTAAAGGAGAAGTAGAGCTGTGTGCCATCAGCATACCCCCAAACTCTGGATGGCCCCACTCAGCAGTTCCATGTAGATGTTAAACAGCATGGGGGATAAAATTGAGCCCTGAAGAACTCCACACTGAAGGCTCCATGGGGCTTAAGAACACTCTCCAAGCATCACCCTTTGGAAATGGCCATCCAAATAGGACCAGAACTACTGCAAAGTGGTGCCACCCATCCCTAACTTGGACAGCTGCTCCAGAAGAATACCATGGTTGATGGTATTGTAAGCCACTAAGACAGGGTGGTCCAAATTTTCATACCAAGTGGGTTGCAAGAGTGCTGCCTTGTCATGTGGAAGCAGGGAGTGAGGTCAAAATTGGATGCCTCCCACCCAGATTTAAATACCTAGAACAGTGACATAATCATTGTGAAATATTTTATTTGTATTATATTGTATTTAAGGATGATAAATTCATTAAAATACTAATTCACCGGATGTGCAAACCTTTTGTATGTCAAGTGAATCAGCAAGTGAATCAAGTTAAGTAGCTATGGGTACTTTACTGGAACACAAAAGGAATATTGTGAAATTCTAGGAAATTACAAATCATTCTTCCTAACTAAAGAGACAAGGAAGAGATGGAATTTTTAACCGGGATAAAAAATTACATTGGATATAAAGATACATTAAGTTCAAACTGCATTTAATTACAAATGAACTGATCTGAATTATTGCACAATTAAATGTGGATGCTTTGATGATTTCTAGGTAACATGTTCAAACACAAATCATTTTTTGCATTCACTGTCTTGCTCTTTGTTGTTCTTTTCATAGTAGAGATTGGCAACTGGTGATATCCTGGCCAAATCCAGACCCCTAACAGTTGTTGTTGTCTGCTCCCTCTCCCCGCAGCCGTGGCCCAGTTTCCATTCTAGAAGAATAGAATAGAATATGTAGCTGTGATCACGGGATTCAGGATCAAACTACATGTTCCACCTCTGCTGCATGTCTCCAAGCCTGGCTGCTTATTCTTCTTTGCTAAGGACTTTGTAGGCCAAAAGGGCACTTGGAATTGTGCCTGAAACATAACCATCAGCTCTTTAAACAGTTCTCATGTACAAGTGACAGGCAACTGCTGGCTAAAGTTTCCAGATTTTATCTTTGTAATAAGAGCACCTTTTGATAGGAAGGCCAGATACAAACTTGACTAATTTAACAAATACATTTAACTAATTTAACTAATAAATACACAGCACATTGTAGTTACCTAGCCTGGGTTTCACATGAGCATGTTAGCTGAAAAGCAATAAAAGCTTCTCCCTCTGCCTCGCTATCCATAACAGTGTATGTGTGTGTTTTTACAGTACACTTGGGATGCTAATGAAGAATACCTATTTAAAGCAATGGTGGCGTTTGCCATGAGAAGATATTTCAGCCAAGAAACCACCCAGTGAGTATGCCTAATTTTCCTGTCAGTCAGCCTTCCCCAACCTGGTGCCCTCGAGATGCTTTGGATTAAAAC
Organism: Lacerta agilis; assembly: GCF_009819535.1. Classification (NCBI taxonomy): domain Eukaryota; kingdom Metazoa; phylum Chordata; class Lepidosauria; order Squamata; family Lacertidae; genus Lacerta; species Lacerta agilis. The sequence continues at coordinate 64,083,439 of NC_046315.1, forward strand.
TCCCACCAGGCCCAGCCAGATGTAATTCAGAGCATGCACACTCCAGAATGATGCAGAGCAAAAGACTTGAAACACAGAGGACTTGCTAAAGTAATTTGGGATAAAGCCCAAGGCCTTGCTGTTCCAAAAAAGGAGCCAGCAATACCAAGTGGTCCAGTCAACTAAACATTCAATGGAACATGCCTTACTGTTGGATCCCAGCCCAGAAGGGGAAAGCTTGTTTCCTGGAAAATGGAAGAATAGCAGCAGCTCCTTTTGTATTATCTCTTTGTCATCACTATCTAGCTTGATGGAGGCTCTCCTGCATCAGCTATTCTGAACAGGTTTACATTTGTTTATAAGCATATTTGCTTTTTGCTGGAGCAAGCAGAAACAGTCCCAATGTAAATGCAAATTTTGCACATCCATATTAAGAAATAATAACATTTTGACAACAGCTTTCCCCCCAGTGGTGATTTAACCATACTTTGTGTCTTACTTAACAGATCTGTCAAATTATTTGTGCAATTCCTAAAGGACAACACACGAGGCGTTGATCATTCTGTGTTAAAACTAACTCACTGTAGCCTTTGTGAGGGGTTTGTTACTTCAGTTTCCGTAATCTGTGACTTGTTTAAAATGCTGAACAGATGCTTAGTGTGACGGGGAAGTTATACTTTAGAACAGCCAATAAGTAAGAACACTCACTTTCATTCAGATGAATTATGTTAAATCCTTGAGTGCAACTGGGTTGAGTCCAGACCAGTGCTGGAACTACATAATTTTCCATAGGGGACAAAAGTCTGCCCTGTTGCCCCCTCTCACTGCAGGTTTGTGTGCCCCTGCTAACATGACAAGGAAGCCTTCATTCTCTTCCTCCATAGAGGTTGGAGTCGGCACCCACCAATGACGGGTGGCTCAAGACATTTTGCTGCCTGAGGCGAAGGACAAGATGGCACCTTCTCCCAAGAAGCCAGTTTGACTGGTAGTTGAATCTTACTCGAATACCAGTGAAAGGACAGTATCTTCCACTGCACTTGAGGGTATCAGGCTAGCATAAGGAGGACAGGGCAGGTCACATGGCATTCATAGTTCTGTCCCCTCCCTGCACCTCAGCATCTGCCGCCTGAGGCAGCTGCTTCACTTTGCCTCATTGTCAGGCTGGTCCTGTTTCTTCTGTTTGTCAGCCTCCCACCACTGCCACCACCAAGGAAGGTCTTTATTTCCTACACTGTGTGTGTGAGAGAGAGAGAGAGAGAGAGAGAGAAACCTCCTCCAGTTGTGATTTTAATTCGTTTTAAGTTGTTTTAATGCTGTATTTTATAGTATACCAATAAGTAGTGGTGGTGGTAAATATGCCTTAATTTTTGTATATATCATGATGGATGACTCCAGACTAATTCCATTGATAAAATTAGCGGCAGATGCAACCAAAATACCACAACATGTTATTAAATCTGTAACTTAACATGTAATATATAAAATAAAACATCAGTAATAAGTAACAGAAATAGTGTTACAGTGCTGTTAAGCAGCCAGAAGATGTCACCGTTGAACAGAGGTAAAATCCTGTGCCTGTTTTTTTTTTACCTCAGGATACTTTTTTTTTTTAAGAGCCATGTTACAAATGGATCAAGGTCAGAAGGGCCACCAACATTGGCTCTGCACACTGATCATCTCCTGCACTAGCCAAGAAGTGGGTTGGACTTTTTAAAGCCCCTCCTTTCCAGTATGAGCAGCAGAGATGGTGGCAGAACCTAAGCTGCTGGCTTCCATTTTCCAGCTTTGACCACATGGATGGGCAAAAGCAACGAAAGTGCTTTTGTTGCGAGAGGGGAAAAGAAGTATGGGATCAGCTATCATGAGAGACAGATGGGAAGCTCTCGGATATTGAGCCTTCAGGCCACCAGCGGCCTATTCCATTTGCTTACAGACTTGGACTAATTTCTGTGAGGCAATGAAGTGCATACCAGAAATGCAGGTTTGCTCAATTAAAGTGCTTTGACACTCTAACACAAGCATTTTTGCAATGGGCTTTTTGCAGTTAGGAAAGTAATGGGGAAATGCTCTGAAAAGTGTGGGGTGAACAAATGATTAATGGGAAGATGTATAAATACCTCACAAGCAAATTGGGGTGAATGCTCGATAAACAGGCCTAAGCTGTAAGGAAGAACAATGAAAGAGCAACCTAAAAGATTTGGCTCAATGGGCAATCATTGCCTTCCAGAGTCCACTGTGCGACTGGTCTTCTCTCAATGCTCCATACTGTATTCTGTTTTCCATACCACATCTTGAATTGGGGACGTAATAATAAAGAACAACACCTCCTTAATGAAGGGGCTTGATTTCCAGATAATCTTGAACCTGCCCCCTGTCTTTTGACTACTTAGGACTTGGTTGTCATTATTCCCTGTTTGTTGATAATCCCCTTTGTCTTCTTCTTCGTCATCCTAAACAATTCACAGAATTTCCAACGTATTGCTCTGCAACGTAACAGATCGGGTATCATTTTGGTTTGTGGTCACAGATTCATCCACAAATGCAACAACTATTCCTAGGAGTGATGTGGAAGCTGCCATAAGGTACTGCATCAGCCATTCATATCTTCTCACAATTATTGTTCTCACCAAGCATATTATCTGTTATTAAGCATTTGCATTGCATTGCTGGTCAGAATTGCTTAGAGTTGCATTTATAGCTCTCCAGTAATTCAATCTTGTAGGCTAGATTCCAAGAGAGTGGCGTGTTCAAATCTACACAGTGGCCTTCATACTAGAAAAGGGTTTTAAACCTGTGTTCTCTGACTCCATGCCCAAAAATCATTTTTTCACATAAATTTCCTGTTATCAATGCTTTTAATCACTTTGAGCTATATATATATCCCTTTCATTTGTATCATTGTAAGAATTGCTTTCTGCTTTTATAAAGCACAGTGGAAATGTACTCTTCTCTCACTTCCTCATTTATTTTTTTAATCACATTTAAACTGGGAAGAGGGGAGCTTATTTGAGGGGAGAAGAATAGTCCATTTTGGGACCTCCATGGTCTATTGTATGTTAGGAATTTCTTAATGATAGTGCCTATAAGTGGGGAATCCAGGAAGGTTTCGTTGGAAAATAGTTGTTATGGGTGTTTTTAACTTGCTGTTGAACTTAGGTTGTTGCTTTTTAATCATGTTATCTTTTAGAAGTGTAATGCCTCTGGTTTGAATAAATGCGAATGTGGCAATGAATGAGACTGCATTCTTCAAGAAAGATTAACTTTTAAGCTTATGAGCAGATTAAACTGTTTTCTACAGAGAAACTCAAAACCAACTTCACTGCAATTGTGTGTGTCTGGGGCGGGGAGGAGATTACTGATTTGTTGGACCATGGTAAGAATAGTGGAATGCACTTTGTTTTGGCTGCTCTTCGAAGCATTTACACTCTGCATAAGCAGATTTACCATAAGTCTCTTTCTTCATCTGTGGCATGCAGTTCCAACACCTTGGACTTAAAAATGTTGGCCATCTTGATAGGAGATCTTGAAATGTTTGTTATGGTACCACCAGCCCCTATTGCTAAAGGACAGTTAAGAACTAATAAAAATGCTGCTCAGTGCTGAATTAAGGGGGGAGGAGGGGAATAGGGTTTTAATGAAATCCACAAGCCCCACACCCCAATTTTAACCAAGCCATGGTCTCCCAGAACATTGTAAAACCAGTAAGAATTCAATGTGTGGTTTGGTAAGAAGGACAAGGTCCTTGTACTGTAATTCAAGCACTGCTCCTTTTATAGGGCACCACAGCAGCCCAAAGCAGACTGAAGGGCTGCAGTGAAGAGGAGAGGAAGGGGAAATCCCATCCCATCCAGTGGCATGATGTTGGATCTTGCCCCAAACGTTTACGTGTATAACGGTTGCAATAAAATGCATAGCTATTTGCGCAATCACCAACATTTATAATGTGAAAACAAAACAATTAATGAAAGGGGGAAATGAACAAGACGTCCTACTTCGTATCTCTTTTTAAGGAAGAACAAAAACCGAATCAACAGTGCCTTTTTACTGAATGATGATGCGCTGCAGTTTCTGGAAATCTCGTCCACTTTAGCACCACCAGTTGAAGGCTCTATGCCGACGTGGCTGATTGTGTTTGGTGTTGTCCTTTGTATCATTATGGTTGGAATTGCTTACCTTATAATATCCGGAATCCATCAACGCAAAAGGTGAACACTGCATGCTTTTATGTTTTTGTGTTGGCTTTTAAAGGAACTGTAGGTTTTGGGAGGGAGCGGTTGCTTAAAATGACTGTCCATCCCTTCACTGAGACTTCAAGGGACCTAACAGCAATAATTCAGAAACAAAGAGGTCAATTTTTAAAAGTTCAAAAACAGAACTTCCAAATTTATGGATTTCCCCCCATAGTCAAAGGAGAATAATAGACCCACGAACTAGCCACATCATAAACACGCCAAGAGAAAACAGTTTCATTTAGCACTTAGCGCCTGAATGCTGTGAGGAGGGGGGTCAAGCCAGATCTACTGAAGCAGTGGGTTCCATAGCCTAGGTACCAGAATGGAGAAGAGCTCTCCCGTATACGAACCAGCTATTCCTTTGAAGGTGGTGGGACACAGAATTGGATCACCGACCTGAGCTGGAGAGCAAGATATATGGGAGGAGGCTGGTCAAATTTGTTGGTCAAATTCATAACAAAAAAGGAAAAGTCATATTTAACTACCAGTTTCTATTTGGGGAACATTTACAGAGTGTGTGGCCTTGCTCCTGCTTCTTGATCTCTGCATTTTTCAATACCTGACCCCTGGCAGTTAAGTTATAGGGTTCCACAGGGTGTTATTTTCTCCCCAGTGCTATTTAATATCCATATGAAGTTGCTGGGAGATTTGGAGCAAGGTGTGAGTGCAGAGATTCGAGAGAGGCCATGCTGGATCAGTGCCTGGATGCAGTGGTGGGGTGGATGAGAGGAAATAAGCTGAGCATGAATCCTGGCAAGGAGGCGGCAGTGTAGGCGAGTGGTTCCAGTGTCTGATCAGTTGGTCCACTGCCTGCCCTGAATGGGGTTACACCTCCCCTGAAGGAGCAGGTATGCAGTCTGGTAGCGCTTCTGGATCCAGCTTTGTCACGGGAAGCCCAGGCAGCCTGCGTGGCTAGAAGCATCTTTTACCAGCAGCTAATGGTATGACAACTATGGCTGTTCCTAGACAGGGAGAGCTTGACCTCAGTAGCTCAGGCATTGGCGACTTCAGGGTTGGATTTAAGTCTCTGCTCTCTTGTGTGGGGCTTCCCTTGTGCCTGACCCAAAGCCTACAGTTAGTGAAGGATGCCGCAGCACAGCTGCTGACAGGTGTGCAACCCTGTCAACATGCAACATCTCTGCACAGAGATCTGCACTGGCTGCCAATCTGTTACCGCCAAGGTGTTACTACAAAAACCCGTAATAGCTTGGAACCAGTTTACTTGTGGGTCCACCTTATTCCATATAGGCCCACCTGACATTGCACGAGACACCTCACCGGAGACTGCAGGGAATGTGGATGTGGCATCAATGAGTATGAATAGCTTTTGGCCAATTGAGGGAGACATGAAAGTGAAGGCAGTCAAGTGAAGGCAGTCATGTTGCAATCAAGGAAGGCACTTTCCATTTATTTTTAGCAAAGCTCACCACCCAAGGAACTATATACTTTTATGGCAGTCAGTATTACTGATATACAAGTCCTGACTGAGCTTGTTCCCGCATGTATTATGGAGCTGAAGAAATGCTATGGCTGACCTTTGAGTTTGTTATCTCCCCTAAGCAGCTGATGCTTCATCATATATGGCAGGGGAGGGTCTTTCCCTGTGAATCAGTGGTTGGCAAGGTCAGAAATCAATCTGGAAATAACCCAAGAAGAGATTGCTAAAATGCTCCTTCTAGTCAAGATGGAAAAAACAGGGAAATTTTGGTAGGATAGTCATTGTTTTTATCGCAATTGTATCATAGGTGGGGTAATCTAGAAAATAAGTTGTGTGAAAGGCAGAATAAACAGGTGAAAAACTTGGTTGTGACAGAAGCTGCAGGGAAATGTCTAACTGTAAATGAAGTTCATTTTTGTTGGATGATGAGAGGTTGATGAATGTGCTAGAATCTCAGTTGTTAAAACAGTATTTGCCAACCTGGTGCCTTCCAGCATGCTGGATTGGGTTGGCGAAGGCTATCTTAAACATAGACAATGTCTTGCTGCTGGATTACACCACACATACTCAAAGATCTCCTAAGAGTGCCTTTAGCCAAGAGCTACGTCAAGTTGCATTAGTAAAGAAAAAGCACAAGGAATATGTTTTTTTCTCCTGTGCAGCCCTCACAGGGCAGACTGAAGATCCACATTTATTACAGGGTGGGCTTTGCATCTTTTGGGGTGGGGTGGGAAGAGGGCTTACTTACACAGCCAGTAACACTCTAGGCTCGCCTGCCATCTGGCTGCACTGCAGCCCAGATGCTACCAATCCACTGTACTAAAATGGATTTAGGTACGTTGAAATCATGTTTCCCAAGTCATGCTTCTCGAGGACAATAACTTTCTCCTCTACTCTTTTCAGACGTAATAAGGCACCTGAAGAAATAGAAGGTTTGGAAGATAAATGTGAAGCAACCGTAACAATAGAAAATGGAATTCCGTGCGATAGCTTGGATTTAAAAGCTGGCCGTATTAATGGAGTCTATGCAGCAGCAGATGACGAGCGCTTCACACCCTTATGAACTGTCTCGGTTTCTCTCGTGCCCTTCCTTGGGACTCTGACCTCATTTTATCTAGCAGTTAAGGATGATTATCGAAGAACAAGAAGAGAACAAAAATTGTGTACTTTGCCTTGTTTTCATTCTGCGATTCCTTTTATAAGCGTGTTCATACATACACACCCAAATTCAGTTCTCTTCGAAAGGTTCATGGAAAGAGCAAATCTAACTCCCCATGCTTAGCGTTCTTTGGACCTATCAGAGATTTGAGGACAAAGGCCATTTCGCAGCAGGAACAGTATTAGTAGGGACAGATGGATCACTCCGTTCCTGCTCCCTATAACTTTTGCATATTTAATTCATAAACTTGTTCCGTCCCGCATTCAATTAAAAGGAAAAAAACAAACCCAAATGCCTGCTCTTTTAAAAAAATTAAGTATTTTGAACATATTTCCGCAAAATTATTCTTCCAAAATACACATTTCAAAATAAGTATTTCTGGGATCCAGGAACAACCATTTGCATTTCTCACAGGACCCCTGTGTAGCATTTAAAAATGCAATTTTGTATCTTTTGAGCCAAAAGCAACATCACAAGATCGAGAGAAGTGTGAAAGCTGAAGAATAACTGCATAAGGATCTCTATATATTAATGAGGGAGGTTCAGATCACCAAAAACAAATTCTTCAAGCATCCTGACTTGTTACTAGTATTTAAATGTTTAGTTGCCCTTTGCCTTTTACTTTCCGAGTGAGGGGAAAGAGTGAATTGCTTTGATCCAATATACTAACCAACACATGCATTTCATTGAGACCCATGAGAACAGAGGATGGGGGGGAAATGGTTGAGAAAGGAACATTTGCTGCCCTTAGGGGTTTACGGATGATCACTTTTCAGAGACATGTTGTGCTCTTGTCACTGTCACTGTGCCTTTGAAGCATGTTCATGATCTCTTCTGGAATGGCTTTTGAAGATTTCTGCAGGGCTTTAAGAACTAAAGGTGGGTGGGCACTAGCTTCCTGCTCCATCGCTGCTGCCAATAGATGTGCATAGTTTGGTGTAACTGTTATGACCACCTCTGGGCTAACACTCAGAGGTTGAACAGAGGGAAGGAGATTAAGAGGCGCTCATAGGTTGAACCGCAGGGAACAAGAGGAAGCAACAATAGTGCATGTACTGATGTTCAGAGGGAAGAAGCATGCTCCATAGCAGGCCCGTACATGTGTCCTTCTCAAACAACTCTTCAAACAACTTCATACAAACTGTGCTTACTATCTTTTCCAGCTGTGAACCCCATTGAGCAAGGGGATGTATGTCTTTTCCATACATGCTGTGGTGTACTTTTTTTAGACAATAAAATACACTATTACTGAAAGCATCTCAGTCTTTTGAGTTCAAGAACTATAAAGCAGGTATGGATCTCACTACACGAGAGTTTCATTGGGTGGGTTCTGTCATGAACCAGTGACCTTGCACGCGTCTTACACTCAGAACTGTTATGGGATGTCTTTCTCAGGTAGGCAGGATGAGACATTGCTCTGGCTGTCTAATTCTAGTAGCTGCCAACACTACTCAAGCAGAGAATGGGTACTGGGTATCCACAAACGGGAGTTCGCTAATATTTGGATGTCTCTGCACTTTCCTTTCTACATACATGGAGAAACGGCCACCATACTAAAGGTAACATGTTAAATTAGGCCTGGGCGTATTCAGGAGTTAAGGCAGTGGAGATATTACTCTAAACTTGTAAGAGCTCATCCAAGCCTTTAAGTAGTTCTGAAATCAAAAACACTTGGTTCACTCTTATTAGAAAGGCAGCATTAACTAGTGAAAGGCACATAAGTACCCACTGAACACAAATACAGTGCCGTTTTTCTTGGACTAAGCTATTCAGCATGTGGAAATAGACCTGCCTGGGGCACATGCTGGGGTCAAAGAAAAGTTGCTTTCTTGTCCTGACTGGGCTCAGAATCAGAATCTGCCCAGTGCCTTTCTCATCTTCCACAGGAGGTGTGAATGATACCCACCTGCCATTGCAGAACTCTCATGAACTCTAGGATGACTTCTGGTCCAAGTCTTGCAGGGCAGAAATATTTAGATTGTCACTTGATTAATAATAATAATAATAATAATAATAATAATAATAATAACAATAAATAAATAAATAAATAAACCTTTATTGTCACTACACCACCTGTGTGCAGGGAAATTAAACGAGCCCCCCTTCCCCCCCCCCACACACTCAGTCTTGTTCACGCTCTGTGTGCTTGTCGGAAGCCAATTGCTATTTTTTTCCCATTCAGCAGCCCAACAGCCCACGGATAAAAACTGTTCTTTAACCTGTTGGTTGAAGAGTTCTGGGTCTAACTCTGCAAATGCACATCCCCTTCCTTACCCCTCCTCTCATTCTTTGTAATAGGATGTAGGCCTTCTTGACAGTCAAGCAAGACTTGGACTTGGGGAAAATCATATGACCCTAGGTCAAGGTGCCATACCTGTCCTCCAGATATAAACATGATAGTAAATCCTATGGATTTCAGTGGGACCTCCAAGTTGATTTGCTTACAACAGTAGGCCTAGCCTTACAGCACAATTCTATGTATGTCTACTCAGAGGACCATTGACTTCAATGGGGCTTCCATAGAACTACAGCATGGGTGGTTCCCTCCATTTAGTGGTGGACTACAGCTCCTTGTCTTTTCTGACCATTTGTGTTGGTTGATAGGAGTTGTAGTCCAACACCATCTGGAGGACACCACATTGATTGACTCTTAGATTACAGATTTAAAACCAGAGAATCCATTTGGTCTTCATCCATTGGTCTCTAACATGTGAGTGGGCCATTAGTGAGCTGCAGCCTAAAATAAGAATCATAGACTCATAGAATTGTAGAGATGGAAGGGACCATGAGGGTCATCTAGTCCAACCCCCTGCAATGCAGGAATCCACATTTTGCCCAGTGCGGGGCTTGAACAGACAACCTTGATATTGTCTCATGCTCTACTGATGGTATTATTGTAAGCAAAATGACTGTTCTGCCTTACTTGGCAAAAATTGATACAAGCAAATGAAGCACACCAAAACCCTTGAGTCAGGCAGGACCCTTGTCTTATTAAGAGACAACTTCTTTTAAAGGTCACAGTGATGCTACAACCACTCACCAAAAAATCGTCTCAACATTTATATTTCATACATTTCCAGGGAACAGGTTGCAGCACTGCAATGACCAAATAGAGCTTTCCTGATTTTCTGTCCAGGAGGCAGACAGACAATTGATGCATCACAGAGACACCAGGCTGAAAAGAGATAAGGTTGTTAGCACATATTCGGGAACAAAGAAGAGCTGAGATGCTTGATACAAGCCTAATTCTTTGCAGTTTTAAAGGAAAGAGGTTAACAAATTTTAATACACAGAATACCCCCTTTCAGATCCAGAAGTTAATCGGTAATTTACATTTTTAAATTGCCAGCTGAGTAGCTTTGTAGTAAGATTTTTGCAAATTAATTTTAGCCAAAAACCATTCAAACCTTAGAAATATATGTTTATTGTTACTGAGATATCTTCAGCGATGTTATATGTACTGTAGTACAGCACAATAATAGTACAGTACTATTATGTACCGTTATAGATATTGAAATGTTAAATGTGTATACAGTATTATGATTCTGGGTGGCTGGGTGTGCAATAAACAATATTCCCAGTTTAAAGATTTCTGTGAGTGTAAGTTACTGGGTAAATCTGCCAAAATGCACTATTGCCACTTTATATAGGTCCTAATTCACAAGACTCCTAGAACATATGCAAAATGGGTCAACTGAGAATGCTTGCTAACATGTTTGAGAACTAAGGTATTACGTTTTGGGGGAGAATAACCAATGTGGTTGATAGTTAAAAATTGCTCCATCACATTCTACCAAATGTCTGACAGTAATTACTTTTTAAGCTGGCACCAGAAATATGGCAATGCCTGTGAACAGCAGGCTTTCCTGAGGAAAGCATTCCACAGAAGGGAGGCCCTCGAGGATGATGGAGGTTATAATCTAGCAATATCTGGAGGGCCAAAGGTTCCCCATCCCTGCACCAGTGGCGGAGCACATGCCCGCGCTGCCTAGGGTGGGCACGTTCCCAAGGGGGCATGGCGTACTCCCGAGGGAAGCGTGGCATGGAGGGTGCCCCCCTTCCTATGCCCCTGCCCTGCACTGGAAGTGATGATAAAGCACAGGTAGTGTACGGCTCTGGTGCCACCACTCGGTAGGGCTGGCAAAAAGGTCTGAAAGAGGAATCAGGGGTCTCAGCAGGCCAAAGGAAGAAGCAAGGGAGTGGTCTACAGTAGGGGCTGGGGAGCTTTTCCAGTACAAGGGCCGCATTCCCTCACAGGAAGCCTACTGGGGGCTACGTACCAGTGGTGGTGGGGTGTGTGTGAAGAGGCAAAAAGGGGGCAACATCATTAGATGTAACTTCTATCTTTGAGCTGTAGGCCATATTTCAGTTGTGGAAAAGTCAAAGGGTTTTAGAGAGAGAGAGAGAGAGAGAGAGAGAGAGAGAGAGAGAGAGAGAGTAGGAGCGTGACCTGGGGAGAAGTTGTGGCCTGAGGGCTGAATAGAGAGGCTTACTCTCCCCCTTAGGCCAGAGGATTCCCCCCCCCCCCGTGTAGAGGAACCCCCCCCCCCCCGGTGTAGAGGAAAGAGGAAATGGTGAGAAAGACTAGAGGGCAAGCTGGACGAGGTCTGTTGCATAGCTGTCAACCTGCCCTGCTGTTCCCCACTGCTATATACATAGCTGTCAACCCTCCCTGCTGTTTCCCAATGCTATAATAAGGGAATTTCCCGCAAAAAGGGGAAAGGTTGACAGCTATGGTCTGTTGTGATGACACTGAAGTCTGCATATTGGAGCAAGCCCAATCTTTCGCTGCAGACGGCTTATTCTCGTTCTGAAACACGTTCTCAGATATCTGTAAAAATTTGCAAGTTTTCCAAGCTCCGAAAATCTGACAGGACAGATGATAACTAGCTGTTATCATTGACAGGATGTTGGGGAAATATTAACTATAAGTAAAAGCCTTTCAAAAGAAAGCCATAAAACACTACAGGTAATTATGTCTCTCCAAAGTTAATTATTCACTTTTGCATACTTAATTCCTTATGTTTTTTTAAAAAACAAAAACCTACACACCTATCCTAGGGTCTGCCTTTTTGCTAGTTTAAAGGTATAAAATGCCCAGTAGATAGGATTCTGCCTCTTTCCCCATAGCCAACCTACGTACAAAGGCTGATGAGACAAGCGCTAATAAGGAAGCCTTCTTGAAGGAACCTCGTTCATTTGGTATTTCTTGGCCCAAGAGGAATTATGTTGGCCCAACTCTGCCTTATCTGGAGCTTGGCTCTTCAGACTGTAGCAGGGGATGTGGTTCAAGAGGCTACAGATTTCCTGATGCAATTTAATGCCCGTGCAGAAGACCTGTCTTATGAAAATTCACTTGCTTCATGGAATTATAACACCAACATCACGGATGAGAATGCCAGAAAGATGGTGGGTACCTTTGACTAGCGTTTGTTATTGTGTTTAGGAAATAAATATAAGCACTGGAAATATAAAACAATATACTGTAAATGGGTTGGGAAGTCGAATGAAATAAAGTACCAAGCCAATTTAGGCAGGATACCAGTGTGGTGTAGAGATTAGAGAGTCAGACTAGGACATGGGAGACTGGGGTTCAAATCCCCACTTGGCCATGAAGCTCACTGGGTGACCTTGGGACGGTTACTGCCTCTCAGCCTAACCTACCTCACAGGGTTTTTGTGGGGATTAAATTCAGAGGGGGAGAATCTTGTACACCACATGAGCTCCATGAAGAAAAAGGTGGGGTAGAAATACAATTATTTATTTATTTATTTATTTATTTATTATTAAATGGTGGGTTTAAACATTATATACTGACTGAGTACTTTGCCAATATGCCCGTTTTGTGGCTTGCATGAATTGAGACTGAAACCCATTTCCAGATGGGCAACAGAAATAAATTATTTGTTTATTATTAATCGTTAGGTAGAACTTTATTGAGAAAATACCTGAAGGCAGCCCTGTTTAGGGAAGTTTTTAACCTGTGATATTTTAAAGTATTTTAATATCTGTTGGAGGCCGCCCAGAGTGGCTGGGGGAACCCAGCCAGATGGGCGGGATACAAATAATATATTATTATTATTATTATTATTATTATTATTATTATTATTATTATTAATTCTACCATTTCTAGAATTCCCCATAATGGAAGACAAACTTATTACTCAAACTTTGAGAAGGATCTCAGCTACAGTTTCCTGCCCCATGTGTGCCTCTCGCCTTCTAATGATAAAACTTAAGTTGCCACCTCAGCTGCAATCAAGCACAATCCAGCAAATGTTAGTCATGGGCGGGGGAGGGGAGGGGAGGGGAGCAAATTCACTAAAATATGATTCAAGTTAGTTGTGAGCCATTGGCTGTTAAATGAGTCTCATTCCACTGCTTCCAATATGAATGAGTTTTTAATAACTTGCTAAGTTGTGTGTCAAACATCTCTTACCCTTGGAAATTTGTTAAGAATGGTTTGAAGATTCCTTTCCAGTATCTGTTTACAGCAAACAGTGGTGGCTGGCTATATCTCTGTACAGGTTCCATTATATACCCATCTAAAACCAGAAGCCATCTTAAGGGCCATGTGGTAAAATGGTTTAAATGCCATCAGTGAATAGGGACCACGATAGCTGCCTTCTCTCTTAAATCGAGCCGAGTCCCCATCATTCTTTTATAAATTATTCTGGGAATAATGTTTTCTGACATTCATTTCACTAGATCTGTGCCGCTATTTATGAACACAGTCCTTCTGCTTTCAGCTTTGGATCTCCCAATTTAATTTCCAGTTTGGAATTTCTGACTGCATTTGACATGTGGCAGTTTTAGTCTGGCACATCCCCCCCCCCCTATTTTGATTGCTAATGAAATGACCTACATGTTTAGCAACACAAATTTCCATTTTAATATAAAAACCTAACAGAAGCGTGCTGAGTCAGGCCAAAGGCCCATCTAGCCCGGACTCTGTGTTCTCACAGTGACCAACCAGATTCCCATGAGAACCTGAAGGTAGCATCAGTGCTCTTTCCACCTGTGATTCCCAGCCACTAGTATTCAGAGACCTATTGCCTCCAACAGCGGAGGTAAGACATAGTCATTGTGTCTAGTAGCCACTGACTTTATGCTGTTCATCTCAGTGAATCATATATACACGCATACAAATTTTATAAAGAAATAGAATAATGTGTCTGTAGGAGAGGGGGTTATTGGTTTGTTCTTGTTCTTGTTGTTATTATGCACTCTGTGTTCTCATTTTGTATTTTTGTGTTGTTAACTGCCCTGTGATCTTTGGATGAAGGGTGGTATACAAATTTAATAAATAAATAAATGAATATGAATATCCTCATGCATCAGCTGTTGACCCAGAGGTTGAAATCTCTCTCTCTCCCTTCCCATCTTTATTGGTTTTGGAAATTATCTCCAACACACATCTGGAACACTTGATACGTACATCTAGAGCTGCCATATACTGTATATACTTGAGTATAAGCCTAGTTTTTCAGCACATTTTTTGTGCTGAAAAAGCTGCCCTCGGCTTATACTCAAGTGAGGCGGGCGGTGGGGGCGGCGAGAAAGAAGCCCTTTCTCTCCGCTCATGCCTCCACCCGCTCACCCCAGTCAACCATTCCTTAAGAAGCGTACAAGAACGGCGGTTCTTTACTCTCCCCAGGCAGCTTGTTCCATTCCTGAACTGCTCGCATAAATGCAAACTTGGCAAAGGAGGAAGAGGAAGGAGCAGCCCAAAGGGCTGCTTTCGGGCTGCTCGTTCCTCCTCCTCCTCCACAGCGGCAAAGGTGAACCGGCTTATACTTGAGTCAATAAGCTTTCCCGGGTTTTTGTAGGAAAATTAGGTGCCTCGGTTTATATTCGGGTCGGCTTATACTTGGGTATATACGGTACCCTCTTTTTCCAGGACACACCCTCTTTTTCATGGGTAGGTAGTCATCATAGCAATCCATAGTTCAAAGCAGAAGTTGGCAAATGTGTCCTCTCTTTTTTGTTCTTCAAAATATGGCAACCCTACGACATAAGTAGCAATCCATGGCTACTGAGCTTGCTCAGTCACCATTGAACTATCTTGGTTAGTGGCAGCCAGCCCTTTAGGGTTTTTTTATGCTTTCTACGGCAAAATCGATGCACTCCTGTAGAACTAAAAGGAGTCTCCTGAGCATGTACAGACCTCCCTTGTTATTCAGTTGCAATATTTTGGCTCCCTTTCTGTCAACACCAATAATTTTATAGTATAAAAATACTGGCATAATGAGCAGTCCTAGATGGGACTGAGAGGAAGGCAGATCTTCCAAACGTCCCTATTTTCCAGGGACACTTGCGGATTTAGAGAAGCCCGTCCCGGTTTTGATTCGATCCTGGAATGTCCTGTTTTTCCCTTAGGACATCCCTGATTTCATCAGAGAAATGTTGGAGGGTATTGCATTATGTGACCCTCGAGCCAAGGAGATATGTAACCTCTGAAGGCAGCCCTGTATAGGGAAGTTTTTTTTAAAAAAAAAAATATTAAAATGTTTTATTGTATTTTTATATGTGTTGGAAACATATCCAGAGTGGCTGGGGCAACCCAGTCAGATGGGCAGGGAATAATAATAATAATGGAATAACATGTCCCGATTTTCATTGGAGAGATGTTGGAGGGTAGTAGGGGAAGGTGCAGAGTGAGTTCCAAGAGAAAGGCAGAGAATAATTTTACACTTCGCCAGGAACAAAGGACAGTTTAGCCCAGAAAGAACACTCTTTTGACCCTGCTTAATGAATGCCAGAGACTGCAGTAGATTAACAGTAACTCTTTTATCGCTTAAAAGAAGTGACACATCAGCTTTAACAAACACAGAGATTCAGACCTTACTTGTGCTCCAGGGCCCCTCCTTTTTATTGCACATCCATGATGATTTGTGCTCACAATGCTATTGGGGCATTCATACACAATCTCAGTTTCAATACTGTTTGCGCCTACAAAAGTTTTGAGGCCGTCTATCTAGCTCAGTTCTGTCTATGCTGAATGGCAGATGCTCCTCAGGGTTTCAGGGGAAGTGTCCCCCCCTCGCCCCCAGTCCTACCTGGAGATATCAGGGATTAAACCTGTGGCTTCCTGCAGGCAAAGAGGTTTTCTATCCCTGAGGCTATGGCCCTTCATCTGTTCCAACATTTTAGGCATGTCACACTTTCCTGCAAATGTATAATCCAGAATTCAAATGGATCTTTTCCAGAATGCAGCAGGCTCCAGATGGTCAAAGTTCTACGAAGAAGTCTCCCAAAATGCCAGCCGTTTCAATGTGGATGACTTTTCTGATTATGCTCTCAAACTCCAGCTTCAGTCTCTGCAGAGCAAAGGGTCATCTGTATTGCCTGAAGAAAAACAAGACCAAGTATGTTGCTAAATGTCCCTGTTGAAAGCAATCCATTACGTGGTGGTTACAAAACAATTTTTGTTGTTAATTCATTCCGGTAATATAAACTATGTGCTGTTACGGGAACTTACACACATTCATGACAAACCATGCTGAAAAACTGCAAACAAGTACTTTTCAGTTTGCAAAATGACTATTTCAGTCCATAATTTCCTTTTTAAAATTTTTAAATTAAAAAAAAAAAAGTGCAGTCCCTGCTTAAGAATGGGAAACTGAGAGAAACCAAAACTGATTCTTAGGGCTCTTTTGCAATCACCTATAAGCCACGATGCCATACAACATTATATATAATTCTCTATTCCTTATCAAAGTATTTAATGAGGCTTACACTCAGGTGCCTGGCGTGCTCTGGTCCATGGGGTCACCAAGAGTCGGACAGACTAAACGACTAAACAACAACAACACTCAGGTTGCAATCCAAAACACACTTAACTGAAAGCAAGCCCCATTGAACTCAGTGGGATTTCAGAGTAACGTGTAGGATTCTGTTGTCAATGAGGCATTTATTGCTTCCTGTCAGAGGATATATTGTTACCCATTCCTTTTAAAACAACATTACCACTGCTATTTTGTCACACACACACACACACACACACACACACGTAAAAGGACTGTGACTTTCAGCAGTTCCCCTGCTATTCTTCCCATTGGTTGGTTCAAGTAATCCTGCTGGTCATGGTCTATCATAGAGCTAGGAGTAAGGAGCCAGAGGGATTAATTCTGTATCTGAAGTAATAAAATGAGGCAAGCTTCCCCACCAGCTGTGATTCCAGAGCTAAGAATGGAGTGGGAAGACCCCAAGCACAGGCTTCTGAGTGACGCTGGCAAAACGGTTCTGCCAATCCGGTTGACAGAGAAGCGTGCAAGCGCAAGGGGCTATAACTCTTTGGGCCCACTCCTTCATGTCACCGCATGTTATGTTTCCCATTAGTATTTTTAAAGACCTGTGGAAAGCCACTTGCATGGTTATTTGTTGTAAGAACGAACCACCTCTATCCAGGAAGGAAAGTGGAAGAGAGTTCTTCTTTTGTTTCAAGCTACACATCATGCTTGTTGGCAAATTGCCTAGTAAAAAAATAAAAAAATTGTCAGCTTAAAGCCCTGCTGAATTTATTTGCATGGCTAGTGTTTCAACATCTGTTCATTCAAATCCTTGACCCACCTACACCACTGCCACCTTTTGGATAAATAAAGCAGTGCTGTGATCTCTTTTTAACAGTTTTCTTATTTAAATTGCAGCTCAATGCTGTTTTAAGAAAAATGAGTACCATCTATAGTACTGGGACTGTGTGCAAACCAGATGATCCTTTTAAGTGTTTCCCCCTGGAACCAGGTACGGTATAAACAACAAGCTTCTCCTGCAGCAAACCCGTAGTCACCTTTGACTGGACTTACCTGTCCAGGGGTCCTTTACCTTTTACCTTTTTACTGATGAAACAATAGTAAAACTGACAAGAAAGGGATTCTGTTTCATTATAAGCATCACTTCTCCATAAGGCCATCTGGTATATCAATGTAAGTGGAACCAAGTAGGAGAGCTGGGGCAGAACACAGGGTGAGAATCCAGTGACCCAGAGGAGGACACAGACAGAGGGGGAAGCTATGAGGAAGTGACTTGGCAAGCCCCACGGGGATAGAGCTGGCGGGACGCAGAGTGGTACTCAGAGTAGACCTATTACAATGAATGGCTATAACTTGGTCATGTTCATTCATTTCAATGGGTCTACACCAGGCATAGGCAAACTCAGCTCTCCAGATGTTTTTGGCCTACAACGCCCATGATCCCTAGCTAGCAGGACTAGTGGTCAGGGATGATGGGAATTGTAGTCCCAAAACATCTGGAGGGCCGAGTTTGCCTATGCCTGGTCTACACTGAGGAAAACTTAGTCAAAGGCCAGCATCTAGGCATGATATTGTTCTGTGAACTGCCCCGAGACCTACGGGTATAGGGCAGTGTATAAACTCAATAAATATTAATAATAATTAAATAATAATGAGGGGCTAAGTGAAATTGCCTGTCAACAGTACGTACCTGGATGGTATAGTGGGCAGGCATGCAGGACACTTGGTAAGTCCTATCCACTTTGCTGAGTTATATTTTATTTCTATTTCCATTTTAGTTATTATTTTGAGATTTGCACATACACATATAAATTGGCATATTCAAATGTTATGCAGCTCTCTGTTCTCCCCTTTTTTGCCTCTCTCATCCACTGAACTCTTAAACCTGCAACCTTTTATTGAGATGAATGTGTTTTTGGACCTACTCATGCAGGTATCTCCATCACTGAGGGTTGGCTGGCTGCAGCTCCTTATGGAAAGGACATTTAGTGGCACGTCCAGCTTTGCTGCCATGTAATTTGTGATCCTTCCATATAGGAAGCTGCGTCATACCAGGGCAGAATGTTTGTCCATCTGCCACACTGTTTCCGCTTCAGTAGTATGCTTTTATGGTGACAGGTTTGGATGAAACCATGGCTGTCAGCACCGATTACTTAGAAAGGCTATGGGCTTGGCAAGGCTGGAGAGCGGATGTTGGCAAGAAGATGAGGCCTTTATATGAAAGTTATGTCCAACTGAAGAATGAGGTTGCAAGAGGGAATGGTAAGTTGCACTTCACGAAAACGGCTCCCCACGTACATGTGTTCACCAGCAGGAAATTAAATTATTTCTCTTACTTGAAGCCATGTTTACAGTGGCATATGATGAGGCTGCACACTAGAATTTTTAAGTTTGTTGAATACCTCAGTTATTCTTCCTTTTCGCCATCACTGGAGGGGAAGGGCATTGACAACCTCTCGGTGTATGGTCAATGCCTCCCCCTAGACCCCTTTAATGGGAACCCTGGTATCACAGCCGCACTGGGGGCATGGGGTAACTGTCCCCCCTTTAGATGACTAAAGGATTCCGCCCAAGGCCTGAAACCGCCAAAGTTGTGACATTTTGCTACGGGAAAGGCAAAACCTGCCAATGCAGGAAAATTCCTTTCCAGCCCTTCAACAGCGGCCTTGACATAGCAGCGCCTGCGTACCTGTGGAGAAGAGGTCAGCCTGCAAAATTAAGAGTTAATTGAGGGAGTGGAGGGTGGGAGAAGCTCTGGATCCTGCCTGCTGTTTCCCCAGGTAAGCTACGCCTTCTGTTGTGTGGGCTGGATTGTCCCTCCCCGTACCTGGCCATTCCCCCTGGCAACGCCTCCCCCAGGTGGGAATGGACGCTGGCTGAGGTAGGTGGGGACCACAGGTATCAAGCCTGGGGAAGGCAACGCCAGCCCGAACTTGCAGGAGCCGCTCTGGGGGTCCAAGGGGGCTGCGTGCGACCATGCAAAATTCGCTCCCCATTTAATGTGGGAAACGGTCATTGTTTAACACTTCAGCAGACAAATCCCAAATCCAGTGATTCCAGAACAGCTTTCTAGGGGAACAAGCAGAGGTTCAGTTCTGTTACTCTACCCTTTCTCTGTCTCATTTCACTTCCAAGCTCAAAACTCGAGGCTGACCTTTTTACACAGGCACTAAGTTGGGTAACCCCATTCCTTATTGGGGAGAGGGGAGTCCCATTTGGATATTTGCTGGGCAGTAAAAGCCATTAGCATAGTATTTATTTCCCAGGACAATGTATCACCTCTTATTTAGCTAACAAAAAATATTCCAGCAGTTTTCAGGCCCATTAACCATCTGGAAGGTTATTTAGTCCAACCCTCATCTTAATTAATACAGTGACATGCTTTCTTTACCAGTCATGGTCTGATCTCCTGTTTTTCCATATTGTTCTTAAAAGTGTGGAGACTTAAACCTTGATATCATGTGTTCAGAGCGACATAACACAGTGCAAACAACAATTAACAATTCATTATCCTTGCCCAGGGCCATGATATTTCAAACGGGGACTTACTTGATAATTGTGTATAATATACCATCCTTAACAGGCACAAAGAGGTCTCCACATATTTTAACACGACCAGTATTAATTTGGAGTTGCATTGGATCAGAGACTGCAAAATGTGCTTTATGCAAACCTGGTTATGATGACTGATTGTTTGGCTGCTTTCCAGGTTACGCTGACTATGGAGCTTACTGGAGAGGAGATTATGAAATAAAATTTCCAGCAGAGTATCAATACAGTAGTGACCAGCTGATTGTTGATGTGGAGCGTACATTTGAAGAAGTAAGATTACATTTCGGAGAGTGGGGTGGGTTTCGTTTTTGGTTTGTTATGTTCTTTTTCTGTACAGAGGCCTGGTTCATTCAAAATATGAGTTTAGTCAGTTTGCTATCAGAAAGCTTCTCTGAATCACACAAATCATTAACGCACTCAAGGAAAGGCAGCAGTTATGAAGCTCACTGGGTGCAACTGAGCCATGCCCCAGCCTAACCTTCTTTCCTCCCCAATGTTGTTGGGAGGAAAGGCAAGATACAAACGGGATTATTATTTTTCAAGCTCGCCAAAATGGAAACATGAATGAAGTAACACCCAATGTGGAAAATTAAATAGAGCTCCTCTCTGTGGGGTTTTCTTTTTCAGATAAAACCTTTGTATGAGCAGCTGCATGCCTATGTAAGGCATAATCTCCAGAGGACCTATACCTCAGACCGCATTGACCCAAATGGATGTCTTCCTGCTCATTTACTTGGTATGGAAATGTTGCTTTAGTAGCCATGGCTGGTGCACTGAAAGCCAGCCATGGGTCTCTCTAGGACCCAACTGGCAGCTTATAGCTTATAAATTTTGTATTAATTTTTGTAATTCTGCTTTTTCTGTTGAAGGTGACATGTGGGGTAGGTTTTGGACAAATTTATACCCCTTAATGGTTCCTTATCCAAATAAACCAAACATTGATGTATCTTCCGCCATGGTGGAGAAGGTAGGATATATACAAATTGTCAACTGATTATGCTCAAACTAATAGGTTGGAGTTCAGGAACATGAATTTTCACCCTGGACGTCAGCTCTGAAAGGCAAATTCATGAGCTTATGACTATGCCATTAGCATTTGTTAGTCTTTAGTAGTATATCTCAGTTCTCAGATTGCTGATGCTTATGTAGTCACAAGAGGAATCGACAGGGATGAAGAACCTGTGCCCCTTCAGATGTTGATTATTATTATTATTATTATTATTATTATTATTATTATTATTATTATTATTTCATTGCTTGGCCAGTGGTCTGGGATGATAGGATTTGTAGTCCAGCAACACCTGGAGGGCCATAGGTTTCTCATTCCTGCTAAAAGAATTCGCCCTCCCCACAAACAACAACAACAACAACAACAACAACAACAACAACAACCTAGCCAATAAAGCCTGAGCGTGCTCAGTGACCACAGAATGCTGGTTGACTGTTAGGAGAGGAAACAGAAAAACAGTTGGGAGAGGAAATAGAACAGAGTATCCAAAATTTCAACCTTTTTGTTGCATGTACATCTTGTGTAACTGTCACACTTTCCTCTAGAGCTGTGCATGGCATCTGCTGCTTTTATGGCTAAGCCAGACATACCGCATTTTTCCGTCTATAACAGTGTTTTTCAACCTTTTTTGGGCAAAGGCACACTTGTTTCATGAAAAAAATCACGAGGCACACCACCATTAGAAAATGTTAAAAAAATTAACTCTGTGCCTATATTGACTATATATAAATTAATTCTCTTGAATTTTTCAATTTTTCCCACGGCACACCAGGCAACATCTCGCGGCACACTAGTGTGCCGCGGAACAGTGGTTGAAAAACACTGGTCTATAAGACACCCCCATCTATAAAATGTCCCCTATTCGCTCACCCGCCAGAATGCAGCACACAACTGCTCGCATCGCTTACAATTGTCGCTTAAAAATTCAGGCTCGCGCTTCGTTCCGGCGGGTGAGCGATTTCCGGCATTGGCCGCTTGATTGTTGTGGGGGGGGGGCTAATCCCGAAAATCACTCACCTGCCAGAACGCCGCACACAACCTCTCACGTCACAGCTGCCTGATCGCCTCCATTAACCCTCCTGCTTGCCGCTGCAGCAACCAATAGACAGCTGCCCTTGTCACAGCAAGCGAGAGTGTGATTGGTGGCTGCTGGTGGCGATTGGGAAGCTGATAGGTGGTTTCTGCAACGCAAGCGGTTGTGTGCTGCATTTTCGGCACCAACAATCAAGCGGCCAACCACCACTTACAATCTTGGGCTCACACCAAAAAACCATTTGCACGTCCCCCCTCAGCACTACCCGTGTATAAGACGAGCCTAAATTTTGAACCTCATTTTTGGGTCAAAAAAGCTTGTCTTATACACAGAAAAATGTGGTATATGGTTGATGTCTTCTAATACATTCTTATGCCTCTGGTGTCTTCCTTTTCCTCTTCTTAGGACTAATCAGTTCTGCCCCTCAATTCTTTGACACATTTTACTCAAGAGTCATGACTTCTAGGCAAGCCATGGCTATTCGCTGACCATGTTACTTAATGTAAATACCAGATGGGCGGGATATAAATAATTAAAAATTAGTCGCCATCATCATAATCATTATAAAGGGATATAAACTCACCAGATTAGCTGAGCCAGAAAACTGCATAAGACAGGAGGTTGCTAGAGCCAATGTGGCTTTTAAACTAGAATGGTAACAAAATAGAAAAAGATACCGCTTAGCACTTAAGATATTAATAATAGTTAATGCCTAAACCCTGACCTTTTTTCAGAACTGGAATGTAACAACCATATTTAAAGCTGCAGAAAGTTTCTTTGTCTCAGTTGGACTCTTTGAAATGACTGAAGGTTTCTGGAACAATTCCATGCTTGTGGAACCCGGGGATGGCAGGAAAGTTGTCTGTCACCCCACAGCTTGGGATATGGGGAAAGGAGACTACAGGTACTGGAAGGCCCTAAGATTTTTTCCCCTACTTATTCCCATGGAGCATTTGCATACAGACCACAGGAAAATGAAAACACGGGTGCTCATAGGACTAGAAGCTCCCCTACATGTTGATAAGTCCTGATATGACAGTTGTCCTTCAATTTATATAAAAGATAAAGAAATGGTATGATAAGGAGATAAGAGGTTTGCATTTGGATGTGGGAAACCCAGATTCAAACCTATCTATGCTTAGGGTAAAGGTAAAGGGACCCCTGACCATTAGGTCCAGTCGCAGACGACTCTGGGGTTGCGGCGCTCATCTCGCTCTATAGGTCGAGGGAGCCGGCGTTTGTCCACAGACAGCTTCCGGGTCATGTGGCCAGCATGACTAAGCCGCTTCTGGCAAACCAGAGCAGCGCACGGAAATGCCGTTAACCTTCCCGCTGGAGCGGTACCTATTTATCTGCTTGCACTTTGACGTGCTTTCGAACTGCTAGGTTGGCAGGAGCTGGGACCAAGTAATGGGAGTTTATCCCGTCGCGGGGATTTGAACTGCCAACCTTCTGATCAACAAGCCCTAGGCTCTGTGGTTTAACCCACAGTGCCACCTGCAGCCTGACCAGTAAAATCACTACATGTCACCACAGAAAGTATTTTTAAATCTGCCCTGAGTGCACTTTAGGAACTTTCTCACACACCCACTAGGAACGGCAATTTCTAGGTCTAAAATCCATTAGGAGCCCAATTTAGAGCTTGCCCATAAAAGAGTAGATTGATTGTGAGGGCACCTGATTCTTCTGGACAACCAATCAAAGCATTACCCCCCAAAATTGATGCACTTTTGCCTGAACTGCATTTGTCTGCAGGATCAAGATGTGCACCAAAGTGACAATGGATGACTTCCTCACAGCACACCATGAAATGGGGCACATTGAATACGATATGGCCTATGCCAACCTTTCTTATCTGCTAAGAAGCGGTGCCAACGAAGGCTTCCATGAAGCTGTAGGAGAGATCATGTCCCTTTCTGCAGCCACCCCCAAACATTTGAAATCTCTCGGCCTTCTGGAGCCCACCTTTCAAGAAGACAGTGGTGAGTCGGTTATGTCAGGACGATGTTGATGTCAGCCATTTTGGTACAAAATGTTCACGACAAAGCAGTGTGATTGTAGTAAAAATTTGCAATACTTCAATAAAGTGTAGATTTCAAAACATTTTCAGTACTATAACAATATGGTTTAGTTTGTGTTTTAAAATTAATTATTTGTTCTTTGGCAAATTATTAATCAGTCACCCTTTTCTGTTGCTTTTTAAACATTTCCCTGTGTATCATCATCATCATCATCACCATCATCGTTTGTTTGTTTGTTTGTTTATACATACTCCACCTTTTTCCTTCATGGCTTAAAGATTAAAAACAAGAACTGCTAAAAACATAGAAAAGGCAATCATTTAAATGCAATTAAACATTGATAGAATTAAAACTATATACATATATATCTGTTTAAAACATACATTTTAAGTATTTGTGAATTGTTCCCCTTTAGCCTTTTTGAATCAAATGATAAGCAATAACAACCACAAGGGCCATTTTTATTTAAAGTATTTTTACTGCACTCTTCAACCACAAATGTTTTTCTCAGAGTGCCTTACAATGATAGTTAAGAAGCCAAATCCAGCCTTCGGGCTAAGAAGCTAAAAAAGAAAAGAAATTGGGAGGAATGGAGAAGCAAAAAGCCAACCAAGGTGCTGCTACTTCTTCATTCCAAGCATGGAAGCTTCGTTGAGGGGATTTGGGGTGATTTTTTTTACCAGCCTTTGCTTTGCAGGGTTAGAACTGCAATGAAAGTTTGAATCGGCAGCTCTCAGAAGTTAAATTCTCTCTTCATCCTGTCAGTTGGCTGTGCTCTTTTCCAGAGACGGATATAAATTTCCTGCTGAAGCAAGCGCTCACTATTGTTGGAACGTTGCCCTTCACTTACATGCTAGAGAAATGGAGGTGGATGGTATTTTCCGGTGAAATTCCAAAAGAACAATGGATGAAGAAGTGGTGGCAGATGAAGCAAGTACAAGTTTATTAATAATCTGCTGATTAGTCAGATTCCCAAATCAAATAATGGATATCATACACATTGATTGGGTGGGGGACAATTCAAGCCAATACCCCTTGTTCTGTAAAGGTTGCTTATGGATTTTTATAGTGCTTTGCAACTAGTAAGTAAAGGAAGTTTATCAGGCAGGCCTTATGGCTCCCTGATCTTTATTCTTGTTTGTTTGTTTGTTTGTTTCATACCTGACCTACAAGAGAAGGGTGGGCCACAACAATACAAAGTAAAATAATTTATCACACACACACACAATTTCAGTCAAAAGCAGCACAGTTAGGTCAAACGCAAACAGGAGAGTTGGAGTTCCCACAAAAACACCTTAACAGTCAATGTATCTCAGAGTACTGGCAAAAGTACTGCTGTAAAGGAGGGCTGCTTCTATAGTCATCAGCGCTACCTTTTCTCCACAGTACTTTGTGGCCATTTGCTAGAAGATGCTCTCCAGGTAGGGTGCTTGTTTATGCCATTCCATGTACATGTGTCCTGTGTTTCTTATCAGGGTGCTGTGATCATTTGTGCATTTTCAAGCTGCTCTGCTCATGGGCGTAGCCAGGATTTTTGTTGGGGGGGGGGGCTTTTGTTAGGGAGGCGGAAGCTCAGTTTGCTATGTATTTTTATTGCTTTTTTATTGATTTTGGGGGGCAGCTGCGCCTCCCTGCCCCTCTACACCCATGGCTCTGCTTCAATTCTTGCAAGCAGAACTGAGGTGGGCATAGTCTGTTGGCACACAGACTATGCTTGCCTCAATTCTACTCTCACCCCTGCAAGCCCCTACCAATGTTTGACCCTACCCCTGCAAAACTAAACATAACCCTTACCTTGTGGGGGGGGGATAAGGAGATAGGGGAGGCAGTGACGGAGTAGGGGAGAGATGTGTGGTGTGTCTCCCACCGCCACCCCCAGGAGGGGGGATTGGGGACTTGGCTACAGTTCTCAGAAGCTCCAGTGGAAGGATGGCTGCCCTGTGTGTCATCCCCAAAAATGAGGGAGAAATGTGATTCAGTTTGCATATAAAGGCGAACTTACCAAATTTGCACCATATGCAAACCGAAACCCAGCTCTCCCCTGAAATGTGCTCTTCTCCAAATTTTGCAATCCACTTCTCCAGGCAAGCAGAGAGAGACTCAACGGATGGGGCTTCCTCCTACTCAGAAGAAGAAAATGATGGGGAAGCTAGCTGGCTTTGGCAAAGGGGTAGGAGGCAATCACTGTTCATAGCAGCTATTTCTAGGGGCTCTTGGAAGGAACAGGGCCCATTTTGAGTGTTTGACTTGGTGTCAAGTGTAGTGGAAGGGTGATCAACCACCCCTAGTTTTAGGCCAAGAGAGTCTCTGCCAACCAGTCCTCTAGTTCTGTACATTGTATGATCTCTCTTATAAACCATTCCATATACCGTACTAGGTAGGCAGGCCAGTCAAAAGCACAAATCACTTCCCTTTATAAAAGCAACTCAACCTGTGTGGATAACCACAACAAATGCTGCTAAAATATACTGGGTAGTATTCACCTAAGATTAATCCAGAGTAGACCCATTGAAATTAATGAACATGAGAACTCTGGTCTACGGATCTCAGTTGACTACCACCCACTTTAGTAATTTACACTTCAATCTATCAGAGATGCGCATGCCTTTAAACCTCCCTTCCATCTCAAATACTGATGGAAACTCCTGACATTCCTCTTCTCTGCAGGCGAGAGATAGTAGGTGTAGTGGAACCAGTGCCCCACGATGAGGAATATTGTGACCCTGCAGCTCTCTTCCATGTAGCCAATGACTACTCTTTCATAAGGTATGTCAAATGAGCCCCTTACTCCTGTTACTTGACCTTACTCTTACATTTTACTCATTATTAAACAAAAAACAACAACCCCTGCTATTGTATAGATTGCTTTTTAGAATACAAACAGTGGGTCTGGCAACAAAATGTGGCAGTGTATCCTCTGAATAGGCTCCTGTTCAGGGGTCCAGCAAACCTTCTGCTGCCCTCTCCCTTTTAAGCATTTTTGTTTTCTAACTGACACGCAGCATTCCGTAGCTACTACACATGCCCAGTCCTCATTGGACCATTTCTGGAGGTGGTTCCACCATAAGGCTTTTTTTTTTTTGTACTTCTGCAACATTGAAGTCTCCCTGAGCATGCTGATACACCCCCACGCCCCGGTTTCTTGGTCGGTCTGTTTTGTCTCCAGTTCAGTTGGCACTCAACCACCAGAGCTCTTTCTTAGCAATTTCTGTTCTCACTTCAAGCACCTGCATACAGAAGGTCCCAGGCTCAGTTTCTGGGGGCTCCAAATAGAGCTAGGAAAAACACCTTCCTGAAGACCTGCCACCAGTCAGAGCAAATGGTACTGAGACAGATGGACAAATGAACTGACTTGGTATACAGCTGCTTCCTATGTTCCTAAATGAAGGATAATACAGCTGCCTTTAGACTTCTGCTCATTCCATTTGCATCCCCATCTCTTCATTATTCTCCATTGCCCAGTTTAAAACCCCAGATGTTGACAGGGATGTGTAATTCACCAATCTTCAGGTGCTGAGACCACTAACCCTCATCTGTGGTTTGTTTCCTTGAATAAAGATTATTTCGGGTGATTTATTGTTTTTGTTGTTGTTGCTGACCTTCGCCTGACTTAAACCATGACAAATGATTTGTCCCCCCTTTCCCCTTCTCTCTCTCTCTCTAGATATTACACAAGGACAATTTACCAGTTCCAGTTTCAAGAAGCACTTTGCAAAGCTGCAGGCCACACAGATGAACTTTACAAATGTGACATTACTAATTCCACAGCAGCTGGTGACAAATTGGGGTAACAAAATACTGCATAAAACTTGGAAAGAAAACATGCCCTATATTTTAATTTCTCCTTAGTGGAAACTCTGGGATGGACAGAACCCCAGTCTGCTTCTACTTGAAAATCTGGGCTGCTTTGCAAAGCAGAGCTGGGAGGATTTAGCTTCCAGCAGAGAAATCAGCAGATGATAAGAGAGTAATTCAACCTTCTCTCATCTGCAATTTCCTCCTCTTGCCCAGATGCCTTATGGTAGGAATGGGCAGACTTGCAGGCTTGTGGGATATACTCTTTGTTTTTGTTTTTTTACTAGATCTCTTGAGATCACTAACTGGAGCCACATGTTTGTATAGCCTACTGGCCCAGTGGGGCAGATGTATCCTTAGATTTTTATTTTTTATTTTAAAGTAAAGCTACCCCTGAGTACACGTTTTGTCCAAGAGTTTGTTTTTGTCACCAGAATAACTGAGATCCACTTTTGGCTTCCCCACCCCACAAGCTTCCTTCATTTCAGCAGCCAGACATGCAAGAGAGAGACTTTTTATTGTTCCTATTGTTAAATAGCTGGAAGTCAGAAGCATATATAGTTGATAGATGGTAACGTAAAGCCTGCTTTCTGCAGGGGAACTCAGTCATGCAGCCTATCTGGTGGACTGCCTTTCAGCTGATGGGTGGTCACTTCAAGTCTCACTTGGCTTGGATAATATTTTGCGACACTACCAAAAAAGAAATTGACCACCAGGTGTCACAGTAACACTAGTGCAGGGGTGGCCAACTTCCAAGAGACTGCGATCTACTCACAGAGTTAAAAACTGGCAGTAATCTACCCCCCCCCCCTTTGGGGGTTCAGGTCAAAGTTGTTGAACTTTTTTTTAGGAAGGAAAGCCCTGTTTTTTGGGGTTCATCTATAAAACTTGTTGGGCTTCTTTAGGGAGGAGGAAAGTGACATTGAGCTATTTTTAGGAAGGAAAGCCCTGTTTTTGGTGGTTCAGGTCATTTTCGGGGTGCAGGGCAAAGATGTTGAGATTTTTTTAGGGGAGCCAAAGTTTTTTAGCTTCTTTGGGGAAGCCACTGATCTACCAGTGATCTACCAGAGATGTCCAGTGATCTACTGGTAGATCACGATCTACCTGTTGGACATGCCTGCACTAGTGGATTGAAAGGTGGGCAGGACCCGGCAGAGCAGGGGGAATCCAGGATATAGAGTTAAGAGAAAGCACAGGCTTCATTTTTAGTTGAAAATTCCATTTCGGTCCATCCTCTCTATATGGTGCCACCTTGCGGTCTTGGCAGTCAAATAATAGCATGCCTGTGGATGGTGTTTCATGCTTACTTCTTTATAAACCACAGGGCCATGCTTGCCTTAGGAAGATCACGGCCTTGGACCGAGGCATTAGAATCCGTGACAGGAGAGAAGACAATGAATGCAGCACCATTGCTCCACTACTTTCAGCCTCTGCGGTTGTGGCTGGAGAAAGAGAATGCTGGCAGACGGATTGGCTGGGATACAGCCTGGACTCCATGTAGGTTCATGTTGAATCGGTGGTGTGAGTTGTATGTGCACAACTAGTTCTTGCCTTCACCACCTTTCCCCACTGTTCGATCATCCCATGGAGAGCACTGAGAAAAGCAACAACTCCACCAGCAATTTTCAAGGCTAGATTGATCCCATTGCCTCAAAGGCTGGGAGATTGTGGTATACAAAAAAAGAAAAGGGGTGGGGGGAGATCCATTAAAAATGCAGCAAGGCAGAATGCAACACAATGTTACAGTAAGATCAATATAAAAAATCAGTAAAAAACATCCATGAAAACACCATAAATTACTGGGTGGTAAAAACAAATTCATGTTTCAAAGGCTCATCTGAATGTCATTTTTTGAAAGGCATCTAAAAGATGGCAGGTAGGATTCCCACTGCTGGACATCTATTGGCAAGGAGTTCCACAGGGCACTCCTGGTACAGGCCAACCAAACTTCAGCACCATAGAGGTCCATTTCAGAGGAGATCAGTGACTGGAGATTAAAGTGAAGCGTTAACAGAACCACTCTCAAAAATCAAGTCAGACATGTGCTCAGAAGTAATGAGAATTTGTAGGTCAGGACACACAAAGTGTCTAGCATTGATAAAACTCTACAATATCGTTGTACCCCAGCATGTGGTCTCTGCTGGTGGATGCAGCATAAACTAGTGGCAAGATGTGCATCGGGCATCTATGACCAGAACCAAACACGCACAACCATCTCCGTATAATGATATATGTTGTGGTTGTACACAAGCTATCGAAACACCAACAGTGCTTTTTTTGGCATTAGCTATGTGTATGTTATGGAAATGAGTTTGGAATTCTGTGTCAAGACTTGTTTGTTTTACTTCATTTTAATCCAGATTCTGATTATGCAATCAAAGTGAGGATTAGTCTGAAAACAGCACTGGGAAGCAATGCAGTGAGTAAATTCACAGGAAGATGATCTTATGATGATATGTTATGAAATAACATGAACACAGTGGTGGAGCTAGGGGAGGGCGGGAAGGGTGGATTGTTCCTGGGTAGCAGTGGGCCTGCCGCATTCCTCTTGGGTGCCTTCCAGCTGGGAGGGATGCAGTGGCTTGGACACCCTGCCAGAGGTGTAGGAAGGTCAGGTGGTACCCGGTGCGGAAAATTTCTTGTCACCCCCCATTGATTCCACCCTCCCTGCAAAAATGGTTTGACGTTATTTCATATTTACTTACAAAGGAATAATAACAAGTAATAAGCTTTTATTTATATCCCACCCTCCCCAGCCGAAGTCAGGCTCAGGGTGGCTAGCATCAGATACATAACATTGGTATAAAATCAAACAATAATTAAATTACCTGTTAAAAACATCTCAAAATCAATTTAAAGTCTAATTAGATGGTTTTCCACAGGGTTAGGGTTGGGAACAGTAAGTGCTCCACTGAATTGAATTTTCAGCCTTCACGACATAGGAAAACAGCCCAGTAAACAGCTATTTTGGTGGAGGAGGGTCAGGATATTACCCAATATGCATGAAATTTCATATATAGCTATATAATCCCTAGTATAGTAAGATAAGACCTTTGGAGCAGGCATTTAAAAAAAAGTTTTTTATGAACCGCCTTAGTAGGGCAGTAATTTTTCCTTGATAATTTGTCACCCCCTCCATTATGGAACCTGGGGCAGATTGCCCCCTACGCCCCCCTTGCCATGCCCCTGGACCCTGCAGGCCCAGCACTGCCCGGAAAAGCATGCTGGCTGAGGCTCATGGGAGTCCAACCACATTTGAAGGACCTCAGGCTATGTGAAATTTCTCAGTGGAGCCCCAAGTTTTTTTGGGGGGGGGAACCAATTTTAAATGGCCATAGAATCGATATCCTGGCAACAATGTAAAACATTCAAAAGCCACACCAAGTGCAAATATGATTTCAAGCTCTGTTATTGAAATGTTAAAAGAAAGGTAGTTCAGGATGGGAGCGGTGAGGACGTTTTCAAAAATGAACAGTGATGAATGAACAGAACCAACTATAGTGGGGAGAACAATCATGGTTCAGTCTCCTTTTCCACATGCCCAGCACGACCCTAATAACAACTCTTCAAATGTATTTTGTCTATACATCTCTGCTATCTTATTTCTGTATTTAATGTTTGTTTCCATCTCCAGAAACAGATACCGGTATACACTTTATAACCACAGGGGTGAACTCTGAAGGTCAGGAATGGAGATGAAGCAACTAGCAGGATACTAGCGTACTCCAAGTGTGATGCAGACTAGATTAGTTTAGGATAGCAGAGGCAACGATCCCTAGAGGTGGATGGTTCCCTCATAAGTTCTTCCTTTGTCCTGTCTCATTTTCAGTTCGCCTGACTTCTGTATTAGCTTGATTTTAAAAAAAAAAAAAGTTATCATGAAAATTCAGACCCATTTCTATATGCATTTCTGCTTATATTCACCTTTCTGTATGCTATTTTGCCTAACAATGTGCATTTTTGCAAGTTACCCCCTCTATTATAATGGATATTTATACACTATTCTCACTGTGAACAGAAATGTGATTTAAGCTTCTAGTTCTTAATTTCACCATTTATCCATTTCCATATATAGCATAAGAAGTTAATCATATGTTTGATTTATAAGTCAAAAACATGCTATACATAAATCATAATAAGGTAGAGTGTTACTCCTTGCAGAGTCCATCTGTTTCAAAAGAGTTAATTGGACTATTGTTTTGAATTTGCAGTACCCATGGAATGACAACGAAATGTATTTATTCAAGGCAACAATTGCCTATGCCATGAGGAAGTACTTTTTGGACCACCAAAATGAGACCATAGCATTTCAGTAAGTTACTTTTCCCCCATTTTGGCTTTGCTGTGGGAAATTGCTATGCAGCATCTGAGAGAGGTCCAGATTTTTTTTCTCTACAACAATGACCACTCCCCACATCAAATGGGGGGGGGGGGCGCCTGTTGCATGGTTGCGTGCAGCCACCCAGATCCCAGTGCAGCTCCCAGTAGTACGGGGTGGCTTCGCTCTCCCCAGGCTGGATACCTGGAGGTCTCCGCCTACCTCAGCCAATCGCCCAATCCCACCTGGGGAGGCATTGCCAGGGGATCGGCCAGGTAGGGGGAGTGACCGCCCTGCCCACACAATAGGTGAATCTTACCTGTGAAGCGTCAGTTGCCTCCAGAGCTACATATACAACAATGATATCTAACTGGTTTTCAAAATAGGAAAATGCACATACTTCAGTGCCCTGGGAACATTCAGAATTTTCGTAAAAGGAAGCCCATCGAGGCAGGCACTCCTTCGTCACACGTCTATTCTTGACGGCATAGCTGCCCCTCTGGCACTGCATTATACTCTTTACAGAAGCCAAGAGGAAGCAAATTCTGCGAACTTTTTGGTGCTCTTGTGCTAGTGGAAAATGGAAGGCCCCATAGGATAGTGGTAGAACACATGCTTTGTATGTAAAAAGGCTCTGACGTCTCCAGGTAGAGCAGGCAAAGATTTCTGTTTGAAATATTGGAATGTCAAAGTCACTGATTTTGATGTCAGCAAAAGGGGGGGCAATAAAGTAGATACAGCCCAAATGAGACTCTCTTTCCAGTCATTAGATAAATCATTTGATGAGGGGTAATAACCCCCTCTTCTATGCTGATTTTCAGGGATCTGCAGAAGTGGGGGGAAGCTATGTGCCTGTGTGAGAATGTGGAGTGACAACAGGCACCACTGGGCTGTGGCCCCCAGAGGGCTGGGAAGAGATGAATGTGGCCCTCAGGCTGGAAAAGGTTAGCCACCCCTGAGCCAGATGAAACAATGACTTGGTATAAGGCAACTTCCTGTGAGCCTAGGAGACCACCATCACACTTAACCATACATTGATTTTTGCTGGGGGAAGACCCTTAAAATGGCATATCAATACAACGTGCACATTAAGAAGAAAAAACCACACCAATTGAACTGCATAGATTTTATAAAATGTTTTGCCACATGCAATGAGAGTTTTAAAACAGTGACTTTGGTCTTGCTAAGAACTCGTAGCTGTTTAAAATGTGACTCAAGTAGGACACTTCTCAGGTGGAATATGTATGTTTGGGTTGATAGCTAATTGAATAATTTGCCTAAGTTACCTGTGTATATGAAATCATTAGGTAATCCATGTGTACAATCAATATATTCCAATGACAAATATGGAGATCTCTAGGACAGCATATCCAGAAATATCTGCATGGTTGTTTTTTTAAATCTTGTAATTCTTGTAGTAAAGACATTTTTCTCCCCATCAGATCAGCAAATGTCCATGTAGGTGACGTGACGCCACGAATCTCCTTCGTTTTTACTGTCAGCATGCCCAATAATGGCACTAATGTCACAGACTTTGTTCCCAAATCTCAAGTGGAAGATGCAATCAGGTGACGTTTTTGCATTGCAAGGAATTAGCTTGCAAGTGAAATGGAAGAAGCGAGAGTGTAGAAGCTGGAATGTTGGGGATATTTGGGGTGGGGGTGGCAATATATGCCTGGCTTCAATCCTACACTCACTTATCTGGGAATAAGTCCCACTGAACTCAGTAAGGCTTACTTCTATATTGTTAAATAAACCCAGTAGAAATACGGTGTAAGCAAACATGGTTTGTCAATGTCCCATGAATTCAGTGGAAATGACAAACCATAGTTAATACAAATTCAGCTTTTAAATCAGCTTCCAACTGCAATTTTCAAATACCCGGATTGGCAGGCACCCTTGGATTCAAACATAATGTCAGACCACGATTTAACTAAATAAACCAGTTGAAAGTGGGGAAATTGCAGTCAACTTTGCAGTCAATTGCAGAAAACCAAGAGACAATAGTGAAGAGAATAAGAATGACACTATAAATATGTAAACATTTAAGCCATTTTTTCACCTTTCCTTTTTTAAAAAAACAACAACATGTTGCATGCTTTCTCACATCAGACCAGCTTCACATTTTAGTAGACAGGAAATATTTTTAAGGTGAATCCTTGTTTACATTGTAATTAGATTCCCACCCACCCCCTTTTTTGGCAGATTGTCTCGAGGCCGCATCAATGAAGCTTTCCAACTGGATGACCAAACTCTGGAATTTGTTGGTATTCCTCCAACATTGGCGACACCTTACGAACCCCCAGTCACCATATGGCTTATAATTTTTGGAGTTGTCATGGGTGCTGTAGTGGTTGGAATTATCACCTTGATCATCACAGGGCAGAGGAACCGAAGAAAGTAAGTGATGTTTTATAGGCTGTGCATCTCTCTTACACCATACAAAATAACTCTGTTCAGCACCTCTCTGTTGTGTGCCCTTTGGATGTTCTTTACCACAACTCCCATCATTCATGATAACTGGCTACACTGGCAAAGGCGAATGGGAATTGGGTCCACAGTATTTACAGCGTACCACATTGGCCATCCCTGATGGGAAAATATAGGGGAACCAAGTTTTGACCTGAATCTGCAAATTGAAAATTCTATTGCATGACAGGCGGAGTCCCCCAAACCCCAGGCGACCCCTAGTTGGAATAATGACACAAGACAACGTGCTATGGGATTAAAATTGGCCACAACTTTATTAAGTTTCAGATGTAGGGAGACCTTGGCTCAGGCGTTGGGCGTTTATCCTTCCTAGCCCCCAGTCGGGGATCTGGGAAACTTCAGGGTTATCCAGAATGTGTGGGGATTGGGCTGGCTCTGGAGAACATATGTTCAAGCAGAGAGCCCGCCCCCCCATTCACCGTCACTGGAGGGGGAGGGCAATGACAACCTCTCGGCATATGGTCAATGCCTCCCCCCATACCCCTTTAATGGGAACCCTGGTATCGCAGCCGCACTGGGGGTGTGGGGTCACCACCCCACACACCCCCATTTAGGAAGATGACTAAAGGATTCTGCCCAAGGCCTGAAACCGCCAAAGTTGTGACATTTTGCTACGGAAAAGGTAAAACCTGCCAATGCAGGGAAATTCCTTTCCAGCCCTTCAACAGCAGCCTTGACATAGCAGTGCCTGCGTACCTGTGGAGAAGAGGTTAACCTGCAAAATTAAGAGTTAATTGAGGGTGTGGAGGGTTAGAGAAGCTCTGGAGCCCACTGTCGTTTCCCCAGGTAAGCTATGCCTTCTAATGTGTGGGCTGGATGGTCCCTCCCCTTACCTGGCCAATCCCACTGGCAACACCTCCCCCAGGCAGGAATGGACGCTGGCTGAGGTAGGTGGGGACGACAGGTATCCAGCCTAGGGAAGGTGACGCCAGCCCGAACTGGCAGGAGCTGCGCTGGGGTCCAAGGGGGCTGTGCGTGACCACGCAAAAGTCGCTCCCCATTTAATGTGTGGGAACGGTCATTGTTTTCAGTCCCTGTTAGTGAATTGAACCAGCCTATTGAACGTAGGTGTTTGTCAGAATATATATACAGCTCATATTAAGTATAACATTGCTTTTTCCTCCAGTAAAAGTTTCCCCTTTGTTACGTGTGCACATGTTCATGGCTTTTATAGTTGAAACTCAAAAATAATTTCTCTTAATGTGCAGGAGAAGAGCAGCAGAAAACCAGTTAGTCCAAACTGCAGCAGTCAATCCGTATGAGGAAGTTGGAAAAGACAATCACGCATTTCAATCTGAAACAGCATTCTAAGAATGAAACCAGAAAAGCTAATATGTGTCTTATTTATCACTGTGTGTCAATGCCAGCAATACAACACACGGAACTGTATTGCTTCGGATTGTGTTTTAAAAATATAAAGGCTCTGTGTATGCAGGAGCAGATGGAGAGAGCGCATCTGAGTACCTAGTGCAGAACTGATTGCTGGTGCTCACATTTAGGCA
This sequence comes from Lacerta agilis, assembly GCF_009819535.1. Lineage (NCBI taxonomy): Eukaryota > Metazoa > Chordata > Lepidosauria > Squamata > Lacertidae > Lacerta > Lacerta agilis. Next base: position 64,119,719 of record NC_046315.1, read on the forward strand.
GACCAACCACCTGTTTTCAGCAGAGAAGGCATGAACTAGAGACCTACGCTTCTAGGCTCAATGGACAAATGAGCTACTCAGCCCCTCCAACAAAGTAATAGGCACTCTCAATGCTTATTATACCAACCATCTCTTCAGCATGGCATATGTGGCTCTTGCTCCAGGGTATCTGAGTGCTACAACCTGAAATCCAGTCCTAGAAACCCAGAAGGGTAGGATTCTTGATCAAGGCAAAACTTAAGCCGAAGTTATCAGGGCCCAGCTGTGGGAGACAATCAATCTGTAATTAGATGTCTTGTCTCTTCAAACGTTTGCAAAAATAACAGCACATGCCCTTTCCCCTGATGATAATCTACCTGTCCCTCACTGGGTGTGGCTATTTGCCCCAGTAAGGAACCCTTATGGGCATGGTTGCAAACAGTGGGAAACATCTTGAAATATTGCGGACAACCTGCCATTCATTTAGGTGCATTTATGTCTCCATTCTAAACTCTTGTTTTCAACAGTCTTCCCCGAGTTTTTACCCAAACTAAATACTGATGTAGTGGATGTCGGTATAAGACAGTCAACCAGGTAGCAAACTAGAAACGGCTTTTGTTTTTATAAAAGTCATTGGAGCCAGTTATGTGTTAATCTTGAAGCACTTGTGTTTTTTTGGTGTGTTTTTTTTAAAAAATCCAATTGTAAGAATTGTTTTCCTTTTATTCTAATATCCACAACTGCAGAGATTTGGTTTTAGCTTAACTAGAGACATGGGTATGAAAAAGTCCAAAAGAACACCAGTAAAGATTTTTTCTAAGATTATCTCACATCTTGGGTAACAATTGCAAAACTGTATAGATGAGGAGTAATACATTTGTGATACAATAATCTGATTGCTGTGCACAAGCGGATATTTCTAACTAAATGTTACTGCTATTTAGAGATGGGAAGGCCTGGAAAAAAAAACCCAGGAAAAACCCAGGTTTCCACCCATTTTTTCCTGGAAAAATGGCTTTGGGGAAAAACGGGGACGGGGGACGGGACTGTTCCCCCCCCCATTTTCCGGGTTTTTTTCCCCAGGCCTTCCCATCTCTACTGCTATATACAGACTGCATTCTACTACCTGATCCTCAGCAGCCTTTGGAACTGATAACAAAGCTGTAATCTGAAGAAGAAAAACAACCCATGAATATTTAAATAAAAATTCAATATGTGTTTCTCATGTCATTTCATTTATTCAATTTTTAGCTGTTTCACTGGTTTAATAAATCATTGGGGTAAGAGTTTCCAAACCAGAATTTAGAGATGGCATTAGCGCAAGAGCTCACAAAACAAAAGGCTGGACAATCCTTCAGTGCTTGTCATCTTCTCTGTGTGGTTCAATGAGAGAAAGCAGGTGGCAAAATGTGGGACGTTTTTCAGGCAGCTGTATGAAAAGGAGAAACCAACCAACTCAGCACTTGCCATTGATTGGTGGCTATTATTATTATTATTATTATTATTATTATTATTAAGAAGAAGAAGAAGAAGAGTTTGGATTTGATATCCCGCTTTATCACTACCCTAAGGAGTCTCAAAGCGGCTAACAATCTCCTTTCCCCTCCTTCCCCACAACAAGTACTCTGTGAGGTGAGTGGGGCTGAGAGACTTCAAAGAAGTGTGACTAGCCAAAGGTCACCCAGCAGCTGCATGTGGAGGAGCGGGGAATCGAACCCGGTTCACCAGATTACGAGTCCACTGCTCTTAACCACTACACCACACTGGCTCTCTTATAATTATTAACGTGATTAACAAATAGAAAACACACAAAATCAACATGTAACAATAATTAAAACCAACATACAATAAAACACAGTACAGCAAGCAGAAGAAATTGGATTAAAAGATATCCTCTAGCTATGTAACAAAGTCATGGACAGAACTGGGGCACCACCATCACCGAGAAGGCCTTGCCTTATGTCACCACCCCATGAGTCACCTCCACCCATCGCAAGGCCTTGGCTAGTAGGAACCTTAATATGTGGGGAACATTCCATGCCATAGCATGAAAAACTTTGGAAGATCATCTACATTTCATTTATTGTTTCGTCTTTGGAAACTTTTGTCAAACAAGCTCCTCTTTGAGCATGTGATGTTCCTTGCTCATCCTCATAGCATTGGTCTATCTAGCCCAGTATTGTGTACTCTGACTGAGAATGGGTCTCCAAGGTCTCAAGCAGAGGTGTCTCCCAATCCAAAAGCTTGGGAGCCTTCGTCTAAGAGGGTATCGGGGATTAAACATGGGGTGTTTTACATGCCTTCTGAACCTGAACCATCTCCAATGCCCACCACAAATGTGACCAGCCTGAACAGTACCTAAATACAGGTGCCATAATAATAAAACATGGAGTGTATTTTTGGATCAGTACCTATAAATAGTGCCTATGGCAGTACCACACACTCATAAACTTTTGAAGTGGTGTTAAAGCTTTTTTAAAAAAGAAATGGGGTCAGGTGTGAAATGAAGGGTGCATAACTACTGATGCACTTAAGAATAAGATTGACTAAATCAAAAGAGGTACACCAACACATTTACTTTTTTGTAGGCGTGCTAGGCTACAAAAACAGGACTACAGCTTTATTTTTCTACATCACAGCCTTCCTGTTTAAAAAGTCAAAGAAGCTTGTTGTGTGTGTGTGTACTTTCCAGGGAAGGTAATGCTTCTCTTATTAATTTAAGCAAATCCTTTGACAAAATAATGCTTTATGAAAACCATAACCATTCAAGATTCCGTTCAATTCTGATGTATTATCATTTAAAGTCAGACACCTTAGTCCAAACCACTGCGCACACGTGGGACTCCTACACACTCAGTCTTCTCACTACAATGGAGTGACAAGTTCTGTGCTTGTGTGGAGTTTGTCCTCTCAAATTAAAATAATAAGTGAGCCTTTACTGACAAGAGAAGGTCCAGGCGCAACCAGAGGCCTACAGCTGCAAAAGAAAGCAATAGCAGAGAAGGGAGTGGGGAGTAAAATCACTTTTCTTTTTCAGCCTCAAGTGAACTAGGACACATACCTCATTCCAGCAGCTGTACATTATTTGATAGATTGCCTGGGAAGCCAACTGAGGGCGATAAAGCCGATAGCCAAGGCAAATCTTTTCGATCACTTGCATATTGTCATACTGCTCATAGGGTTGCTTCCCCAGACTGAACACCTCCCACATTAAAATCCCTGTAGACATGTCCACAGAGTGGGGGAAAAACCAAGGTATTATAATGGTACATAAAACCCAAAAGGACATTACAAAATATATAAAAAGTTGCTTCCGGGCAATCTGTTTATTGAGCATTCATGTGGATTTGTTGGCACTAAGTTTGCAGGGAGGTTAGAGGATGTCTGCTATTTGTTGAGGTTCCATTCCGATTTGTTTGCAGGGATGTTAGATGATGATGCATCAGGCAATCACCATCTCTCACTTTTCACTGCGTTTCCCCCCATCACTTTCCTTATTGTGGAATGTCGTGTTTTGGTTACGCAAGACCATTCAATCGACTTTAATTGTGCAACCTGAATTTGCAGGTGTGGAAATGAATCCCACCCCAAAATAACAACAGCCTGGAAGCATCCTTATTTGTGTGACAGTTATTTCTGGATATAGGAGCATCATATTCTGTATAAGATGTCCATTATTTATTTAATTCCATTAATGAATCGTTTCTCACAAAATATCCCAAAGCTATTTCACAGTAAAAACATGATGAAAGACCAGCTGTATACTGAATTGCCCCTGCTGTTTAAAAACCCACCGCCTCTCTCACTAATGTAACTGTTTCTAACTTGTTCTCATCCTGTCATGCATTTTTTTTTTGCCACCAAGCTACTTCTCTTTGACTTCACAGCTACCTTTTTTTAAAAAGTACACTTGAAATATCCACAAGCCACAAAAGTAGCATGTCAGTCTCTGCGCGAACTGCTGGCAGCTAGTCCAAATCGTCAGAATGTGTAAAGGTGAGGCACAGTAAAAAAATGGCAACTGATAAACAGCACCCATGTGCTAGTTGCTACCACTTCTGAGAGGTATCCTTTCCTCTGCTTTTTGTTAGTGCTGCTATGGCTCTGCAGAAGCAGTATCTAGATTTGATCATCCATCTGACTGCATATTTTTTAAAGACTGCTGTATTTCCGAAAGTGCGTTAAAGTCCACATTTTAATTGCTTTGGGACACTGAGCTATTTCATTAGGAAATAACACCGAGCTGGAGAGAAAAAGAAAGAGAACAAAGAGCTGTCCATGCATTTGGAAATATATTTCCTATATGGCAAAGAAAGCCCATGCAATATAGATAAAAGGTAAAGGTACCCCTGGCCATTAGGTCCAGTCGCGGACGATTCTGGAGTTGTGGCACCCATCTCGCTCTATAGGCCGAGGGAGCTGGCGTTTGTCCGCAGACAGCTTCCAGGTCATGTGGCCAGCATGACAAACCCGCTTCTGGTGAACCAGAGCAGTGCACGGAAACGCCGTTTACCTTCCCGCTGGAGTGGTACCTATTTATCTACTTGCACTTTGACATGCTTTTGAACTGCTAGGTTGGCAGAAGCTGGGACTGAGCAACGGGAGCTCACCCTGTTGCGGGGATTTGAACCGCCAACCTTCTGATTGGCAAGACCAAGGCTCAGTGGCTTAGAACACAGTGCCACCCGTGTCCGCTTATATAGACCTTCACAATCGGGGCATAATCCAAGAGGAATGTGTCCTGCACAAGTCCTATTGGTTTCACTAGAAGAATTCTTTAGGGTGCATTATATCATCACTCTGTGCCTGATCAGTCGCAGGTCCATCCATTTATTTAGATAAGCAACATCTAAGGGCTTTTCTTCACTTCATGTAGTATTTTCAATAGTTGCATTACATACTCACCAAAGGCCCACACGTCTGATTTGCTGCTGAACTTGGTATAATGAAAAACCTCTGGTGCTGACCACTTCACGGGAAATTTAGTTCCGAAAGAACTCACATACTGGTCATCAAGCACATATCTATAAGGCAACATTCCCTGTTTAGGCTTCACGGAACAAAATGAAGGATGTATCCGAGAGATACCTCAATTGAACATGGGTAAGCAAACTAAGGCCAGGGGGCCGGATCCGGCCCAATCGCCTTCTAAATCTGGCCCGTGGATGGTCCAGGAATCAGCGTGTTTTTACATGAGTAGAATGTGTCCTTTTATTTAAAATGCATCTCTGGGTGGGGCATAGGAATTCATTCATTCCCCCCCCCCAAAAAAAAATATAGTCCTGCCCTCCACAAGGTCTGAGGGACAGTGGAATGGTGGCCTGCTGAAAAAGTTTGCTGACCCCTGTCAATTGAACCTACTCTGCTGAGAAGTCTGCCAAAAACAACCAGATGGTTGTACCCAATGACAGGCCTGTAACTAACCCATAACTAACTTAGATCCATTCATGTCAATAGGTTCACTCTGAGTAAAAGTGAGCTGGCTACAACCCAGTAATGCAAATATCAAAATACTGGTTATCAAATCACTCATCTATCCATTTTTTTAGAAGCTGGTTTGGACATGGAATGTGCACTGAAAATTCACAACAGCCTTCTGGCAAATGTAAAGTATGTTTCTTATAAACAATATCAATATGAAAACTTCCCACGATCCTTGCATAACCACTAGCTTGAGGCTAGTTTAGGGATGGACAAATTTCTTCCCTCTTGCCCCCCAATAATTTACAGCTCACCACGAAGCAGAGATGTTTCTATTTTTTTTAAAAAAATCCATCTCAAAATAGTATTTAAAATGTATTAATATTTTAAGAAGATTCAATCCATATTTGATACATAAACCAGGAGTAGGATGAGGATTGCCAAAACTCTGTTCAGGCAATCTCTCTATGGAGACTGACCAAAAAAAAAAAAAAAACCCTCTGCCCCTGATGGGGTTGTGCTCTAAACACTGCAGGGGGCTCCCTTACTTCAAGAAGCAGTGGACAAAGCAGCTTCTTTTAAAACAAACAAACAACCTCAAAACCTTTATTTAGCTGCTGTCTGTGATGCTGGTAGTAGTAACGCAACTCTGATTTTAGCAGCCTGGCCATGAGTTTCTTAACCCAGAATGACTTGACTGCAGTTTTGTTCCAGATTATTTGCGAAGGAAAATGTGCCTCTTAAGTTCTCATGAGAGCTGCCATTTTTGAATGTCTCATTAGTGTGTATCTGAAGAAGTGTGCATGCACACGAAAGCTCATACTGTACCAAGAACAAACTTAGTTGGTCTCTAAGGTGCTACTGGAAGGAATTTTTTATTTTATTTTGTTTTGACTATGGCAGACCAACAAGGCTACCTACCTGTTATTAGTGTGTGTGTGTGTGTGTGTGTGTGTGTGTGTGTTTAATCAGCATTATAAGATTTTTCTCCATTGACACTAAAGATTGAGACTAAAGCTTACCTTGTCATTCCAAAGTCAGACACCTTCACTGTAAGATCAGTATCAACCAGGCAATTTCTAGCAGCCTTTGCAGAGAGCACAAGAAACAAAATCAGCTTAGAAACAGATGTGATGCTGATCAGTGCTGTGAATCTCCTAAATCACGCCCCCCCCCGCCCCGAAAACCACCACAGGTTGTTAAAAAACAAAAAACAAAACAAAACAAAAAAATCCACACCCATTCCAAGTTCTGCTTTCCAAGAACTTACCAAATCTCGGTGTATGAACTGATGTTCCTCAAGGAAAGCCATTGCTTCACAAACATGGTAGCACATCTCCACCAGTTGAAAGCGATGAAGCTCTTTGCCGTGGGCTTTTAAGTAACTAAGCAAGCAGCCATTAGCCATGTATTCAGCCACTATGTAGATGGGATAGGTCTTTGTGCAAACACCATACAATTTAACAAGTTTGGGGTGATTCAGTTTCCTAAAACGAAGTACTGGATTTTAACACTTATATAAATATACATGGGGCACTTGCATGCACCTCCAGAAACCCATGCAATTATTGTCTGTTCTCAGTCTCCCCACCCCCCACCCCGCCAGAAGATGTACATAAAGACATAATAATTAATAACACAGTGTAATGACTGAGCAATACAAGTTGGATCAAAAATATAGTCAAGGAAGGCTTAACATGGCTAGTGCTTCAATAGGGATTGCAGTGCAAATATAAAATGCATATTGGCCAGAACATCCATTCTTATGCATCACAAATGTTTCTCATCTAAAGAAACACTAATCAAACAATATTGTAAATAGTTGACGAAAATGCTTCTTCATGCTAATGTACATACTAAAGGCATTGATAGGGAAGCCAAAACCTGATTGTGGTTATCTTAGTTACGTAGAATAATATAATTGTAGAGCTGGAAGGGCCAAAATTGTGATCTAGTCTAATACCCTGCAATGCAATCTTTTGCTAACTTGGGTCTCAAACCCACAACCCTGAGATTAAGAGTCTCATCCTCTGCCAACTGAGCTGAAGCTGAAATTGTTGCATTAATGATATGGATGCTGTCTACAGTTGCCAAAAAGTTTAAACAATCCCCTTTGAAATATTGAACAGAGGCAATAAAAAATTAGGGAAAGGGTGCTTAAACACTTCACTCTGCCCCGAGAGCTGCATATTGCCTGTCCCTTTCGTTTATTTATTTATTGCGAATGTTTTTATATCACCGTTCAACAAAGGTTCCCAGGGCAGTTTACATAAAAGGAAGCGGAGGAAAAATCTTAAAATACAGAAGACAAAAACTAAAAGGCTTCAAGATCTCAAAAGCCAGATCACTACAATAAGCAGGGCTCACATTAAGCCTGAAATGCTTGGAAGAACAGGGCGCTCTTTGCCTAGTGCCAAAATGACAACAAAATAGGTAGAATTCTATGGAGAGAACAGGAGCCACCACTGAGAAGGCCCTCACTGTGGCTGCCTCTTGCCTTGCGTCAGACGGGTGGTAGGTACTGACTGTCAGAAGGATTTCTACTGCAGTTCCTAATGTATGGGTAGGCACATATGGACTTAGTGTCACTTAGGGAAAACCCTTGCTTACATCATGGTTTCAGCTTCTTCCAAGAATTCATCTTCAGACATTGATCCTTCCTTGATCATTTTAACAGCAACGTTGTATTTTCTTTTCCATTTTCCCACCTGCACCACTCCAAACTGACCACTCCCTATTTCCTTCACCAAGACAATATCTTCACGCTTTAGCTCCCAGGGGCCTAAGTTTGATAGAAAGAGTTGTTATATTAGTGTATATATATATATATATATATATATATATATATATATATATATATATAATATTACATACACACACACACACACACACACACACATATGGGGGTCTTTGCTGTTGGAGAAGGGTTTCCTGGAAAAACTCTTACTAATTTTCTACCACAGTCAAAAAAAGCTTTCCCCTACCTTTTCCCAAAGGTGCTGTGGATGGAACTTTGTTTGCCTTCCTAGACACTGCATGTCGAAGTCTTGTAACTATACCTAGAAATTAAGTTCACCAAATACGGTAAGTTTGCTGAGAAAGGGAACCCATGTCTTAAGATCTGCAGGGGAGGCTCTGCTGAATGTTCTATCTATAATCATGGCACACTCCATGGCAACTCATAATTTCTCAGTTATGAGACCTTGGATATGGAAATACGTTTGTCCCCTGTGTTGATGTCCTCTCAACTTCTCTTAAAGAGGTATCCATTTTGTAGCTCAGTGGTAGAGAGCATCTGCTTTGAATGTAGGTTCAACTCCTGGCATTTCTAGGTAGGGCTGGACTGAGACTAGTTGGAGTTGAGGTCCAGTAATCTCTAGTAGGCCACAGATTCCTGATCCCTGATTTATGGGAATAAGCACGACCTACTTCCAAGGGGAAAAAAAATATTTACTGTGACTAAAATATGCAGATAATTGGAGAAATCAAAAGCTGTTGTCAAATATAGTTAATGTTCTTTGTCTACTTTTGCCTGAATCTGTAATAGTTATTATCATTTATAGATATAAAGGTAAAGGACCCCTGGACGGCTAAGTCCAGTCAAAGGCGACTATGGGGTGTGGTGCTCATCTCGCTTTTCAGACCAAGGGAGCCGGTGTTTGTCCACAGACGGCTTTCTGGGTCATGTGGCCAGCATGACTAAACCGCTTCTGGTGCAACGGAACACCATAATAGAAGCCAGAGCGCACGGAAATGCCATTTACCTTTCTGCCACAGCAGTACCTATTTATCTACTCACACTGGTATGCTTTCGAACTGCTAGATTGGCAGGAGCTGGGACAGAGCAAGGATTCGAACCGCAAGGATTCGAACCGCCAACCTTCTGATCAGCAACCCAAGAGCCTCAGTGGTTTAGACCACAGTGCCACCCACTCCCCTTATCATTTACACAGCACTTGAAGGTGTTGGATCTTTCCATAATAAAAGAAAACCAATAAATAATTAACAATTTGCTGTCCTTTCTTGAAATTCAACATCAGCTGCCAAGAGGCAACAACTGCACTGCCCAATGATAGGACCAGCAATGGTAAGCCTTAGTAGAATCTTCTCAGGCTGCAATTCTATGCCCAGTTTGCCTTGCAGTGAGCCTCACTGAGCACAATGTGATTTACTTCTGAGTAAACATGTTTAGGCACTGCCAGTATTGCCATTAGGAAACTGAAGCTAAGAGAGAACGGTTTGTGCATAAGTCTACCTAGCTCTCACTGGACCATAAAGAAGGCTGATCGCCGAAGAATTGATGCTTTTGAATTATGGTGCTGGAGGAGACTCTTGAGAGTCCCATGGACTGCAAGAAGATCAAACCTATCCATTCTCAAAGAAATCAGCCCTGAGTGCTCACTAGAAGGACAGATCCTGAAGTTGAGGCTCCAGTACTTTGGCCACCTAATGAGAAGAGAAGACTCCCTGGAAAAGACCCTGATGTTGGGAAAGATGGAGGGCACAAGGAGAAGCGGACGACAGAGGATGAGATGGTTGGACAGTGTTCTCGAAGCTACTAACATGAGTTTGGCCAAACTGCGAGAGGCAGTGAAGGATAGGCGTGCCTGGCGTGCTCTGGTCCATGGGGTCACGAAGAGTCGGACACGACTGAACGACTGAACAACAACAACAACTACCTAGCTGGTCAGAGAATGAAGTAAGATGAAGATTGGGAATTCTCAGTTCACACTCTTAGACTACAATCACAAATACACCTAGCAGGGAGTATGACCCATTGAACACAATGGAACTTACTACAGAGTAGACATGTGTAGGATCGTACCAAAAGCAAACACACACAATAGGGAAATTGACATTCATGAACACAATGCAAATCACGAAATGATAAAGCGATTTACCTGCTGAATTGTGCTGATGATAATGAATAAGCTCAGGAACTGAATCAAAACAGTAATTCTCAGCCAGGTAAAACTGTTTTTTGTTGTTTACATTGACATGGTAGTGTTTAACGATTCCTTTTTTATCTCTGGAAAAAATGAAGACAAACCATTCCAGCTAGCATAAGGAAAAGGGAGGAATCTCTTAGTGGAGGGGTTTTTCAAAGCCCACTTGGGAGGGCTACACATTATTGAGGCCCACCATTCACAAAGTGATGGTAGACAGAGATGGAGCTAGACATAATCACCTGGCTATTACAGACATCATTCACTCTTGATAACTAATCCCTTGGGTAACAGCTACATTATTTGCTACAGCAATTCCCTTGTGGCAGAGTTCTATACAATAGTTTAGCTTTCCTCAAGTTAAGTCAATCTGTTTTATATTTTCCCCTTCCTTCTGTGGCTCCAAGTATTTTTGCTCATCTCCCGTAATTTCTTCTCCTTTCAAGTGTGTAACTTTTAACTTATTTGCCACAAACTGTGAGTTCCTATCATACCTCCTAATTTCTCTCTCCACCCCCCACTCTCTCTGCCCGTTTCCCCCATGAGCTTTAATACAGACAAGCACGTAGCACTGAAACAAGCCTTCAGAATAGGGACACTTTAATTTGAATTATATGTGAACACAGATGCAATGTGAATCCAGCAAAAGGAACTGTACAGCTTGGTTCACATTTGAGGGAAGACTAATACGTTAAATCAGGTATACATTATATTGGAGGGGTATATTATATATACCTTGCTTACTTACCTGCAAGTCATGCTGAGTACAGATACAGTGTATTTCCCCGCGTGGCTGGAATTACGAACCATGAAGGCCCCGTCCTTCCCCTTTTAATAAAAACCAGAAGAGAACCTTTGTTGTAGTTGAGAGGGTGGATGCTCTGTTGGTTTCATAAAACGTGAGGCCTGTTTCAATGATATACACTCATACCTTGGTTCTCAAACACCTTGGTACTCATACGTTTTGGCTCCCGAATGCCAAAAATCCGAAAGTAAGTTTTGAACATTTTTCGGAAGCCAAACGTATGTTCCGCTTGAGTGTGGAAAGCTCCTGCAGCCAACCGGAAGCCGCGCCTTGGTTTCCGAACGTTTCAGAAGTCGAACAGACTTCCGGAACGGATTACGTTCGAGAACCAAGGTACGACAGTATTAGAGATGTTCTAAAAGTGCATCAAACTATGCTTTCGTATAGCTCCTTGCCAATCACCAAGGGTCAGTGCAAGCAAACCATATGCAAGGACGGACATCACCAACACACTGAGAGGCAGCTGACATGCTTATGTACATTGTTCACCCTACAGACATATAAAAAAAGTTCTGAAAATGCTTTTTTAAAAAGCATTTTAAAAAATACGTTGAATTTTCCATAACGCTCACCATTGCCATCTAGTGTCACATTGTATTTTGCACTTAAAACACACTTACGGTAAAACGTTTTCTTTGCAGCTGTACAGCTGAGTCCCATGACTCCTTAATTTGCATCAGAAAAATATATATATTGAGGGGGGTAGGCACAGAATGGAAGATGTTAATTGGGAGGAGGGCTGGAAAGATCTTAGCCCTCTGAAAGAGCAATAATAGCATAGCCACCCATCCTAAGCACATTTCCTCTGAATTCAGTTTGTGATCTAATTATAATGTTCATGTGGAACAGTACGTTTTCTTCAGGTATTTGCAGGGGTCCATTAATGGAGAGGCAGGAGGGGAGTCAGCTGCTTGTCTCATGAGTGCCCAACTCCATCTTGATGCCCTCAAATTTTAAAGTTAACGCTAACTGGATATTTTGAGTTGGCATCTCTTCCACTGCAGTTTGCTAATTCCAGGAGTGTCAGGGCCATTAAGTAGACTTGTTTTACTCTCATTGTGAACAGGCAGGTGTGTGTGGCAGTGATGGGGGTTCTGATTGGGAGCACAGCCTGATCTAGCTTGGCCTCTCTGCATCTGCCGTTAGAAGAATTAGCTATACAGTGTGAAGCTGCACAACAAATGGCGTGTATAGTTTGGCCCTCGCTAGCTGCCTTGAGTATCATTGGGGGAAAGGTGGATTATGAAATATATAGCAGCAGCAGCAACAACAACATAAGAAGGCAGCAATTTCAGTTCCAATCTCAACTTTGGCACAATCAGTGATGTTTCTGTTCTGCTGAAGTTCTGTTTCTGCCAAATACCACATTATCCATCTCACTGTATGCCATTTAACATAATATAAATCATTTTTTTCATATGGTATGGATTTAATGTAAACAATGACATAATTGTTTCCATACCATTCACTTTGATGTAAAGGAAATGTTGAAACCCTGTATAAAGAAAGTCATTAATACATACATACATACGTGTGTGTGTGTGTGTGTGTGTGTTGTGAGTGAATACCAATCATATTCACTGGATTGATTTTCATTCCACATTTTGGATGAAAACGTGAAGAAAGGCAATTTCTGCTTCTGTTTCTGATGGAATTCTCTGACACTCCTAGCCTGCACTATTACAAAGGAAGGAAACGAATGCTTGCAGCTAAAGGCAATGCATAAACCTAATAAATGTGTATGAATTTTTAAACACTACCTTCTGCTGCAGCAGTTGTTCTGCCTGGGCCCTTGAGAGTCTACCAGCATACCAACTGCAACAAAAGAAATTGCTAACATATTACATTCACAGCATTATTATGGAATTGCATTATTATGGAATAACACTTTCATTATTTGAACGAGTATTGAAGAATCTCTCCCGTGCAAAGAGCATGCCATGATTTTGGTATAAGGTTATCTGATAAATCACTTAAAGAATATGTTCATGTTGCTAAGCATCCCATGAGACATGTTAAAAAGTTCTGAAACTCACTTTTAAAACCCTCACATATTTACTAAGCAGTGGCTGCCACATGCAGTTTCTAAGTAAATATTTCTGCAAAACCTTTAAAGGCTTGAACTCACCTGAAAGGGAATTTTCATTTACCACTATAGCAATGGATGATTGCTGCCACGTTTGCAGTATTTAATGTTGGTAGCACAACACACACACAACCCAGAGAATGTATGTATGCATCACTTCCTCCCACCCCAAATGCTTCAAGAACATTATCTCATCAATCCTTACAATAGACTTTTTCCTAATTGCTGAAAAGTGCCTCAGCAGTCCTTACAACAGAATATAAGGCATATGAGTCATGCTATCTACATGTTGCAAATGTTCAGATGAGATGGAAAAATGACAGCTTGTCTAGCACCACCCAAAAAGATCATGGTGTGTGTGTGTGTGTGTGTGTGTGTAAAGGGAGATTTGGAACACCCTTTAGATGGAGGAGGAAGAGTGGGATGCAAATACAACAAACAGTAATAATGACAGTGTGTTATAGTCTCTGCACAGAGAGAAGCTTGGGAAGCTGGCAGTAGCAGTAGTGCTGTGTTATGTAAAGGTAAAGGTAAAGGTAAAGGAACCCTGGACAGTTAAGTCCAGTCAAAGGTGACTATGGGGTGCAGTGCTCATCTCGCTTTCAGGCCGAGGGAGCTGACGTTTGTCCACAGACAGCTTTCCGGGTCATGTGGCCAGCATGACTAAACTGCTTCTGGTGCAATGGAACACCGTGACGGAAACCAGAGCACATGGAAACACCGTTTACCTTCCTGCCATAGTGGTACCTATTTATCTACTTGCACTGGTGTGCTTTCGATCTGCTAGGTTGGCAGGAGCTGGGGCAGAGCAACGGGAGCTCACTCCACTGCGGGGATTCAAACCGCCAACCTTCCGACCGGCAAGCCCAAGAGGCTCAGTGGTTTAGACCACAGTGCCACCCACGTTGTAGCCTCTGCAGACAGAAGCATGGGGAAGCTGGCAGTAGTAGTAGTGCTGTGTATATCAATGCCGGCAGGACAGGGAATTTATATCTCTGCTTGCCTATCCTGTAGTAAAGGTCTTCCTGCACTGAATACTTAAACCAGGCTTCCTCAACCTCGGCCCTCCAGATGTTTTGAGACTACAATTCCCATCATCCCTGACCACTGGTCCTGCTAGCTAGGGATCATGGGAGTTGTAGGCCAAAAAAACATCTGGAGGGCCGAGTTTGAGGAAGCCTGACTTAAACTAATGCATTGTGCACCGCCATCCCAGTGATCAACCACACCCAATATCCGCCTCACTCATTATTAGCAATGCCTTCCTCCTCTTCAGTTGATGACGCTTTAGCTGTTTCGACGCTTCTTCTGCAAATGCAAAAAAGGCACAATGAGTTCTCCATTTACTCCCCCGGTCATCAGGGGAACTGCAACACTGATATTAATCTACACCTAGGCAACAGTGACCTAGAAAGACCATGATCTGACTCAGAATAAGGCTGTTTTCTATGTTCCTCACTGAAACTGAAGGAGTTGAACAACACCTGCAGGAGCACAGCCTAGCCACTCCTTATTTCGCAGAATAAATATATGGATTCTCTCTTTGGTATATTCAGTATAGAATACAGAAGTCAAAATGGATGGATTGTGATTTACCCTGGTTTTTCAGTGGCCTGGGATACCTCCTTCAAATAGGCGCGGGGTGCAAAGCCTTCATTTCTGCAAATGAAAAATACAAAAAAGTTATTTTTTAAAACCTACATGAAGCACTTGGAAGGAAGACAATGCGCAATAAAATGAAACAAATAGGGACCAGGTGACACGAAGTTGCCAATGGTGTTTCTGATGGTACTGCATGATAACTGGTGCCTTCCATCCATGTGGAATCAGGAGCAGCAATTTGGTTGGTGGATAGTCATGGTGTTGCTAGTGTCTCTGTGGAAGTGGGTATCATAATTGGTTTATTACCTCTTTATTATGATTGGGCTTTTCACATTGCTGCTAGGACAACATCAATGTAAACTCTGGCATAACAGCATATTACTCTTCTAGCTGATAGGACTGTGGTATACAGCCAGCTAACCTCCCTGGCTCTTGCAATTTTTCTAATCTCAGAGAACTCCAATTCTTATACAAGCATACAAGCACTTCCCATGTTGTAAATGTGGGTAGATCATATGCACAAGTAATCATAACGGTTATTCATAAATAACATTTACGTCCCACCTTTGCTGTTTGTATGACAGCATACATATGGTTTCTCCCCCATTTTATCCTCACAGAAACCCTGTGAGGTGGATTAGCTGAGAAGGACTTTGAATGGACCAAAGTCTCATGGAGCTTCTAGGCTGAGATTTGAACCTAATCGAAGACCACCAACCATCCATGTAAACATACTCAGTTCATGCACCATCTGAATTGATCATTAGACAACCTTTAAAGAAAATAACACAGTGGGTTTGTTTGTTAAACTGGCATAATTCTTCATTAGAATTCTTCTGAGTACATTGGCTAACAGAATATGAAGACTATACCTCAGGAATAAGGAAATCTCTCTAAACAACGCAGAGGAAACTTACCCGTCCAAATCCTTCACTAGCCACCAATCAGGAGCCTCATCGTTCATAACATAATATTTATTGTTTCTCACAAGAGGAACATCAGAGTTTCCTTTTGGCTCATAATTATAAATAGCTACTGCTTCTTTCAGAAATGACTTGTTAAGTGTTCGACCTGGAGGTTGATGGTCGTACTCGTTGTTCTGAAAGCCGGTAACATAAGATATGCCACACAGAGAATTTAGAGAAAGAAATCATTGCCGTTTCAACAACAACAACTAATTACACAGCACTTTTCAAGTGTCCAGTGTACTTTACAAGCGTAACCTCATTAATTCTTAAAACAACTGTGGTTAAGGTCCTTCATCCACATGAACAGAAAAATCAGTATCTGTAATTTGTACAATTATAAGATGCCAACGAACTATGAACTAATCATTGACCTACAGCACACACACACCCCACTCCTGTGACTGCCCACAGCTGCATGTGGCCATTGGGAGTAAAAATGTTGCCCACTTCTGAACAAATTGGGACAAAGTTATCATGAACGTTCCATGTATATGCAAAGAGAGTGCTAGGGGTCGAGAGTCACAAACAACTATTAAAAATTGTATCGTGGGTCATCCTGTTTGCTGATTTGCCTGTACAGTCTACAGCAGAAGTGAATCATCCTGTGCTTGCTCAACCAACCCTAAGCAAACAAGCTACCACTTGGGTTTGCAGAAGAGATGACCTATGAATGACTACCATTGTCCGTACGAAAAGGGGGATCCAGTGCGAAAGGTACACCCTTCCGTGTAGGTTATTGAGAGTTCACTGCATTCTTTATGGAAATCCCATCAGAAACAACAAACCTATGGTTGTTGTGAGGCTACTGATTGAATATAAAAAGGCTATACATTATATACCATAGATCAGAGAATTGCTTTTAGCTGCTTAAAAATCTCCTTGCAAAAAGTGCTAAATCACAAGCTGCCAATGAGATAACATGAGAGTTGGATCAAATGACCAGGAGGAGGTTGGGGAACTGAAAGAGGAAAGGTCCTGAAAAGCCCTAAGATCAAGTGCTGGTGAAAGCTGGAAAAAGGGAAGTGCTACCAGATGTTTCCCGAAAAGCCCTTAGGTCTAGTGCTAGTGAAAGTTGGAATGCTTGACAATGTGTGTGAAATTGAAAGGACGTGGGTATTTTCAGTGGAAAACTACTGAGCTGATATTAAATCCTCAAAGTACAGAATTAGCCTTGAATTGGTCAAACCCAGTGAAAATCTTGTCTATGTATAGAGTTGGCACAGATATAATCTAAGATTGTATGTTTTGGTCTGGGCATGGGGGCGGGGGAACTATTTTAGATGCCCAGAGTAGAAGTGGGGTCTCAGCAGACATTTAAACTAGGATGCTGGCTCATGAAAACTGAGTAAATTGACTCAGTTTCAAGATTATTAGCAGAGTCAGTGTGTATGCCAGCTAAACTCACTTAATGGGGGTGGGTCTGGTGGTCTCATCTGTGCTTGGACAATAGAGATGCTAAATAGCTTGATATCACAAATGACCCTTTGTGGGGCTTGGCATAGATAGCTGCGGGGTTATAAAATCACGTGTTCATGGCCATCTCTTAATAATCTGATTCTTGTGAGGAGTCCCCTTTTGGGAAATGTCTTTGTATGCGTAAGCATGTTAACTTTCTGCTATAACCTTCAATCTTCTTTACTGTAATAATTCTGGAATAAAATTCTCTAGTACCTATTCCTGGTGTGTTCTGGTGTCTGAATAGCTTGGTCCAATCTCTTACAAGTTTTGAGAAGACGACCCTACATTAATATCTTTCATTGTTTACGTGATTAAAAAAGCCTACTCGTTCTAAGAGAAAGATGAGGCAAGGGCCCCTCTTCTTTCAAACAGTCCCAAATTGTTCCTCCTAATGGAAGTAGCATATGTAGTAAGGTAAAGGGACCCCTGACCATCAGGTCCAGTCGTGTCCGACTCTGGGGTTGCGGCGCTCATCTCGCTTTATAGGCCAAGGGAGCCGGCGTTTGTCCGCAGACAGCTTCCGGGTCATGTGGCCAGCATGACAAAGCCGCTTCTGGCGAACCAGAGCAGCACACGGAAACGCCGTTTGCCTTCCCGCTGGAGCGGTCCCTATTTATCTATTTGCACTTTGATGTGCTTTCGAACTGCTAGGTGGGCAGGAGCTGGGACCGAGCAACGGGAGCTCACCCCGTGGCAGGGATTCGAACCGCCGACCTTCTGATCAGCAAGCCCTAGACACTGTGGTTTAACCCACAGCGCCACCTGGGTCCCTCAAAGCATATGTAGAGTACAGTATAAACAATCCGTATTCACTGTGGTAAAGCTTCTTATTCACCTGTGCTCCTGGTACCGGAGGAAGCGGTTTCACTGCACTGCTTGCACTGTGAAGACTGTAATCTATATAAAGAATTAAGGGGTGGGGGAGATGGGTGAAATTAATGCCCTGACTCTCCACTGACAAGCAAACTTTGGAAAACCCTTGTTTATTACCATAGGAATACTGAACTACCCAAAGTGAGCTGCATTGGTCCCTCATTACCTTTTGAAAGCGTCTAGAGAGAATCTGGATGAAAATAGACTGTGGAGTTACAATGTGGACCTTGGTCTAATCCATTTATATTCCTACATTCTAAGCAAGCATGGTATAAAAACACTTCTTTAAAAGCCTAAACTGTTTGAAAAAGGCAGTACTTAACTGCATTGTGCTGAAAACATCAGAGTCTAAAGGGTGGTTGGGAAGAGAGTTTCTTCCTCCTCATCTAACTGTACAAATTAACTGGCAAACAAAACAGTGATGTTTTGTGCCAAGAACTCGGATGGAGAGCAATATTTGCATGTAGATAGTTTGTTTTGGAAATACTTCAGCTCACTGACATTTGCAGCTTTGTAAAAACAACAGGGCATTGGTTATTTCTCTTCCAGCAAATTTGCTGTGGTTCCCCCTCACTGTTGGGGAAGACTCAGTCTAAGCAGTACTACTTCCATCTGTAAGTGGGTTGCTCTTCTTCAAATAAGCACATATGGTAGGGGAAAAGCTAGGCTGCAACGCTTTCCTCTGATATGCCAGCTTTTTATATGGAAGGATTTGATTGATTGTATGTATGTATGTATGTATGGAGTAGGGGCATCCAATCAAATAAACCCCCACCTGCAATCTGAAATGATATATCTATCCCAGATAAATGATGTGCAGTATTGAAGCAAGTTATATTCAGAACAGACCTACTGAAATTAATGGCGCTAACTTAGTAATGCTGAAAGGCTCAGGACCTCAATACCTTAAAGACCACCTCTCCCCACACAAACTGACCTAGACCCTACACTTGTCATCCCTGAGAGGTTCAGAGAGTGGCAACATGAGAAAGGATCTTTCCTGTGGTGGCTCCTTGGCACCACTGAGACTGTTACAATTTTTCCCCCTGTGATTGTTTTATTGTTTCTTATTATTATGTTATGTCAATTATGTTTTTAACATTGTACACCACCCTGGGATCTCTGGATAAAAGGCGGTATATAAATTGAATAAATAATAGATAATAATAATTTCAGTGGGTCAGCTATGAGTAAAACTGAGCTGAATGTGGTTTTGGTCTGTATACTGCCTTGTGATATTTTATATGAAAGGGCAGTTTGTAAACAGAAAGAAAGAAATGCAAATGCCCAAGGAAATAAAAATAAAATAAATAATATTGGAAAAGACACAAAAGCCTCGAATTTCCATTGTACGAACAATAGACAGAGATGAAACAACACATTACACTTTCCCCAGATTATGCATCCGGGAGCCGCTTTGCAGGTTTGATTGCAGCACAGGAACTTCCCGTTGGAATAGAATCTGCTGTGGTACTTGTTTAGTAAATCTGCATTGCCCAGAATCTCTGGAAAGCATAGAAAACAGAGGAGGTGGGGGTGGCAGGGGAGAGAGAGGAAGAGACTGAAAATGTTTTCTGCTATAAAACAATAACCTCATACAGACTAATAGCTCAGATGTAGGGCCAATTCACACGGACAAGGTGCGAATGCTGAGAATATGGACTGAGGTCAGGGCTGGCCCTACCATTAGGCAGATGAGGCAACAGCCCCAGCAAGCAAATGTTCAGGGATGGAAACCAGTGGTGAGGTCATGGTGGATAGGGCTGTGGTTGCCCCAGGGCCTAGCCTGCACCTCCTAGGTTGCTACAGTCAGAAACAGTGGAAGATGTTGTCCTGCTGCAAGTCTTGAAGTAAGATTCATCCGGGGGTCCGGTCAAGTTTTACTCATGGAACAGGAGGGACTCCATTTTGGTTTTCAGTTCAAGCTGCACAATATTGTGGACCAGCCCTGAGTATATCAGTGCAAGTGATAACTGTTGGCCTACTAACATTTTAGAAATGGTTGACGCTGAGCTTCTATACACGCTCTGCTCAAAAGTAAGCCTCAGTTGGACTTATTCCCAGGTCAGCAGATACAGGATTGTAGCTTTAGCCTCTGGTTCAGAGCTCTCAAGTCCTCTGTTACTTTAAAGCATTTATATACCACTTTACATCACCTTAAATTTCAAGGTAATGTACAGCATAAACATAAAATAAGACACTAAAGCAAATGCAAAAGCAACAGATAAAATCCGACTTTTTTTTTTTAATTGCTCATACTGAACTTCAACCTGAGCTGGCTTTCCTCATTCTCTTTTATGGAGGGGGCAGTTTTGCACACATAGGGAGATGCCTTATTTACGTGTGTGTGCGCGCGTGCGTGCGCCTTCCAACAAGCCTTTTAAATCGAGATCTTTCCCAGCCTGCATCTGTATTTGAATTGTTTCAAAGGTATTTGTAAAGACAGTTCATCATTTGTTGTTGGTGCCCCCCAGGTGCCCCTTTAGGAGGAAGAGCAGGGTATAAATTAAAGGAATAAATCCCAAGTCAGAGCATTGATCCATCAGGCTTAGTGCTACCTACACTCAAAGTAGCTCTGCAAGGGCTTAGGCAGGGGACCCCCCCCCCCAGCCCTACCAGAAAATCCTGGGGCTGTCTGAATGCAAAGCAGATGCTCCGGCCCTTCCTTATGAAGCTTTCTGCTTCCACTGGAATGAACAGGGGAGCTCTGTGTGCGTCCATCAGCCCCCAAAATTTCAAAGAAGTACTGACGTTGTGCTAAAGACCAGAGCCGTAGCTAGGTGATCTTGCGCCCCTGGCAGAACCGTCCAGGTTATGAGCCTGGAGCTGCTTCCTGACCGCCCCATTCAGACACAAGAAGTTGCGCACCATTCCACTGGGTATGGAGGGGATGGCCCAGCAGCAACCCTGGGCCAGAATTTGCTGGCTACACAACCCGCAAACATGAACTGTCGGCCCACAAGGGATGCCTGTTATGGGGAAGCAGGGTCGTCGTTCCCCAGCCCCTCCGCAAAAGGGTCTTTACAGCCCTACACGAGATACATGAGTGAGAATGAAGGCCCTCGCAAGGAGTTATGTGTGGTGGCCGGGGACTGACCTGCCAAGAATCCTGCCTGAATCCCCCAAGGGCCCCAGTCCAGTCCTGGGAGTCCACCAGAGCACCACGGTCATGCCTGCACGTGGACTTTGCTGGCCCCTTCCAGGGAAAAACATTCTTCATAGTGGTGGACTCCTACACCAAATGGCTGGAGGTCGCACTGGTACCATCCACTTCTACGACCGCAGCCATCCGGGTATTACGTAGGCTGTTTCACACTTGACTCCGGGTATATTTCAAAGCCCTAGGATCAGTGGTTTAGACCACAGCACCACCCGCGTCCCCTGCCCCCCCCCATTCAATTTCTCACGTACTTCACCTTGTAATGAATACCTTCACCTTGAAGGAGTGTGTGCGAGAGGAGAGAGAGAGAGAGAGAAGTGACTCCAGAGTAGGCAGGCTGGAGGGTCTCGGCAGGGGCCCACCTCACCACCCACTAACTACTAGGCAGCCACCATAAAACACACATGCCATTTAGATCGTTGCAAAAATTAGTTTTCAATTTCAAAGCAGCTAATCTGCTAAAAAAAATAGTTCAATTGGTTGACTGAACTCTGAAAGCCTCCTGTCCTGTTTTCTTCATCAAGCTGTTCTGAAAAGAGCTTTCTCACCAAGGCGCTTTCAATTTCCCTATGTCAGCCAAGTTTCATTATGCTATTTGGAATGGAAATCCTTTCAGGTTAGCTGTTAAAGCATGGGTAGGCAAACTAAGGCCCGGGGCCCGGATCTGGCCCAATCACCTTCTAAATCCAGCCTGCAGACAGTCCGGGAGTAGAATGTGTGCTTTTATTTAAAATGCATCTCTGGGTGATTTGTGGGGCATAGGAATTCGTTCATTAATTTTTTTCAAAATGTAGTCTGGCCCCCCACGAGGTCTGAGGGACAGTGGACTGGCCCTCTGCTGAAAAAGTTTGCTGACCCCTGTAAAGGGTCCTCAGAGTCTGATGAAACAGCTTGTTACCTTTATGCAAAGCTTCCAGCCATCGGCTCCGGCTCTCTTCGTTTGCAGAGAAAACATACAGGAGGCCACCTTTGTACACAATCTATGCATAGGAAGAAAAGGTTTTGTAGTTACCGAGCACTAAAATAAATAATGCACTGCTGGCCTGCCAGATGCTGGTGTATTTCATGTGTGATATGGGTGAAAGCAGTATAATTTTAGACACTGCCATGTGCAGAGAGTTATAAATTACAGTGCATGGTGGGGGAGGTAAATGAATTAATTCAAGCTGTGCATACAACAGATTTGAATGTGTATATTTGGGAAATCAGTCTGAGCTGGGTTTAGATCTGAATCCAGAATCAATATCAGCAGCAGCAGCAACAACAACATAAAAAAGATAAGACACAATATTAAAAATATTATTAGCCCAAAAATTCAAATAAAACAAAAAACATGTCATCAAAAAGCAGCAGAAGTGAGTTTAAAACAGCTCCCTATGCCTCAAAAGCTCTTTCAAAGCATACTTTGCAGCAAAGTGTTATCTGGGTAGGAACAAGACAGGCCACCGCCCTAGAAAGGGAGTTCCAAATATAGAAGTCATGTGGAAACCAAGTATCTCCTAGCTGATGTTTTTGGTCATTTCCTCCAAATCACAAGTCATTTGGTGGCATTCAAACCGTAAAACACACTAGGAAGCATCCACCAAGCAAATCTCAAAAAAAGAGAGATCTTTCTGCAGTGGCTTTATATTGTTGCATGCCATCCCAATTTCCAAGCAGTGCAAGGTTCCAGGTGCTTGCCTTCGGTTCAGTTTTCCTGGACTGAGGGAAAACGGAGACTGTGGTGTTTTTAGGATCTATGGTTTATTTACACATATATACAACCTGAGCCTACGATGGAAGGGCTAACAGCATTAACACCCCAAGAAGGTCTTTCTTCTTCCTCGGATTCAAACAGGAATCAGGCATGACTCTGTCTCTCCCAACTGCCCAGCCTGCTGCCTGCGTGCCGCTTCTCCTTTCTAGCTCTCTCTTTTCCAGCTCCCAACACTGACCTTTGCCTACCAGTGAGTTGACGGAGGATGGCCCACCTAATTGTCATCCGGCACAGAGCCACCTCTTTTGTTACCTCATTGGAACATACTTAGGGGGCCATTACTTCACTAGGAAGCTAGCCTGACTATTCCAGGAATTGAATCCGTGCTGGATCCAGGAATTAAAGGGGGCTCAGGCATACAGTCTACCCTCCCTAAACTCATAACAATACCCTTGCAAAAAGATATGGTAAAGGCCTCCTTTCAGCGCTGCTGCATTTGAGTTATTGGAGGAGACCTTTTCCCCAAGATATCTGAACAAGTACAGTATACCAAGCCACTGAAGGAGGTCTTTTGGCTGAAACGTCTTGGGCCACCAGTACATATTCATCAACATGCTGAGGCAGGGCTTTCTCTTTTTGAAGGGGCATTCAAACTATACCTGCAGGCACAATCCAGCAAAATATGAATTTGCTACCGAAAATATTTTATTGTGTACAGTTTTACCTGGAAGGGATACTGCCTCTCTGGCGGGGCTGGTTCATCTAGATTCACTTCCTCCGCACATCGAATTTTCTTAATGTCAATTGATCCTTTTCTGGTTCCTTTTTTCTAAGATCATAAAAGAAAGTAGGGGAAAAGTTTCCAACCCCCATAAGAAGGAATACATAACATGAAAAGGCGTTAGCCAGAGGTCAAATACTCAAGGATCTCTTATCCGTTTACACTGCATTCTAAGAAATCTATTTCTCACCTCTTTGTCATATTCATAGTAGGAAAGGCTTGTTTTCGTAAGAACAAAAAGTCGTTCTTTGTAATTATTTGGAGATATTTTTTTCTTTTGCTGAGACTTCTTCATCAGCAGCTCTTCTAGAATGATTCTGTTCTCCATGGTTTCCATTTTACGGTCACTAAAAGAGCAGGAAATGTTCCAAGTTAGAGAGCTCCAATTAACCAACTGCAAAACTGAATCAAATTTGCAATTAAAATAATTCAATGTCAAATTTGAGTCTAGAACATAGCCCTTGTTAAATACCTACTCTCATAATAAACAGCGATATAGAAACATTAGTTCCTTTGACTGAAATAAAATGCTTGTAAATAGTCCCATTTATTCCAGCGGATCTTGACTTTCAAATATGTACATTTACAAATATAACCCAAGCAAAATTATGTGCAAGATGGCAATTCTGAAGCAAAAAACAAAACAAAACCCAACAAATTAAAATGAGCAACAAAAGGAAACATCAGTATATTTCCTAGATTGTACAGACCTAAAGAACGTTCCCAGGCTTAATCCGCAAGTATCACTGGAAATGTCAAAAACGTAACTTGCACTTATTTTAAAAAGATCATATGCGTACAGGAATACTAAAAGACAGTAGAATTCATTATATGATGCTATAAGGCGTACAAAATAATAAAAAATAAAATTAGAAGAAATGAGGCTTACCTCAACAAGGCACTTTCTACAGAGACAATATTCCTCTTCTCATGATGGATTCAAGAGGAAGTATCCTTCTCATTGCTTCTTTTACATATTTACCAAATATAGGAATGCCTTTCAGAAGTTATTTGCATACAACTCATATTGTCCAGCATCCCCATTCCCAGTTATAACACACCTGTCTCTTGCTAGTTTGTCCATTTTTTATTCTAAGAGAAATATTTTCCAGCGAATTGTTTGGGGTATGTTTTCACAGAGCGACACAACTGGAGTTTATACTGCTTGTCTTCCACTGTGGGAATGAATGCCCTATCTGTGCAAATGTGATCATTCCCCCCCAAAAAACCTGAAGTTTGGACTGGTGCACCGAACAATGCTCTCCCCATTTTGATTTTCACATGCGTAGTGCTTTTAAGGAAGGTTGAACTATTTCCTAGGTATAAATATTAATTATGAGAATTATAATACTTCTCTGCTATCTTTCTTCTAGGTCACTTCCACACAGCTGTTTATTGTGGATGTGCTGCTGCTCAGGCATGCATGTTTGGTGTTGCATCCACACAACATCATCCTCATCAAAATGGCACCCCATATTTTCCCGTTTAATCCAGTTTAATCCAGGCTTCCCAGAAAACCTGATACAAATACTACTACACAATAAGTATGCGGTATGTTAAAAAAAAACCAACTCCCCCCATGGCAAATGTAAAATGCGAAAACTTTGCAGAGGTGAAATCATCATATTGTTAACTTACAGTGTTATGGCATACATACCTATTCAGAAGCAAATATTTGTGTTTAATGGAGCTTACGCCCAAATGGGTGTAGTGGGTGTAGGATTGCAGTAATCAAGCCAGATTAAGATTGGTGGGGGGCGGGGACACACACACCCAAAAAGGCATAGTCCTTGACAGGCCCATGCAGAGCTTGTCTGAGGCCTAGGGCAGCATTCTTGTTAGAATAAAGTTATAAACGCAAACAAAAAATGCAGGAAACCCTGTCCCGGCACTTAGCCATGGGTAGGCAAACTAAGGCCCAGGGGCCGGATGATCTGGCCCAATTGCATTTTCAATCTGGCCTGTGGACGGTCCAGGAATCAGCGTGTTTTTACATGAGTAGAACATGTCCTTTTATTTAAAATGCATCTCTTGAGTTATTTTGGGGGCCTGCCTGGTGTTTTTACATGAGTAGAATGTGTGATTTTATTTCAAATACACCTCTGGGTTTTTTGTGGGGCATAGGAATTCGTTAATTCCCCCCCCCCAATATAGTCAAGCCCACCACAAGGTGTTAGGGACAGTGGGCTGGCCCCCTGCTGAAAATGTTTGCTGACCCCTGCAGCCCTACAAGGTTCATGTCAAGTGTAGGCCTACCTGGCTTCCCGTTGTCCCCCACCCTGGCCTGATCCTTGATAGTACAAAGATGCACCACTATGGTTAATGGCAACTAACTTTTTTTTTAATTATAAAAGAATGGAAGTGGTTTGTTGAATATTTATGGAAAAATTGTAAACAGGTAAGAACATTGGCATGATTATTGTAATAACCTGCAGTTTCATAAGAGTATGTATTTAAAGTAGGTCAATAAATGAGCCAAATTAAGTTAATTTGGACATGCAGGAGATATTAAACATAATTTTTAAGGAACCACAGAAAGAGGGGGAAGGAAGTCAAGTTTTGAAATGTTAAAATGATTGTAAAATTAGTGCAATGTATAAATCTGAAAAGCATAAATAATTAAAAAAAAACTATGGTTAATGGCAGCAAGGTAGGTTAGGCCAAGTTATTGACTGACCCAACAACTGACTGTTGTTTATTGAGATAATAAAACTGGTTTGTCCGCCTTTTGGTGCAAAGTATCAGGAATGGAACACAGCAACCAAACCACCAAGGGCAGGAAAGATACTTCTTTTCCTAGCTTTGTGGTTTTATTTGCCCATGAATGTAATTCATTTACAGTTTACGGATGTTCCTCTATACAGTACTACATACGTACGTGTGTATATTCTAAAAATGTTCCTCAGCTATGTTGTTTCTACTCAAATTAAGAGTTCTACATGGTTTACGGTCGACACAGTTGGGACTGCAGGACTCTTGCACCTTTAACAACTATGTGGAAGGCAGCCATGAAACAGGTTTAGCCTCACCTAGTAGGAAAACTCAATTGCAGCAAAAGCTTCGCCTGTCAATATTCCATCTGCCAGGAATTTTACTAATGGCTTTGCAGCCAACCATTTTGCTTTGGGGCCCTGCATCCCAAAGAGGGCTCCAATTTCCAGAGGGCAAAGTGTTTATGCGAGAACGTGGGCCTCTGTTTCCGGGACCAGGGAAATCCTGGAGGCCCCCCACCTCAAGGCTCTCCACCTAGACTTTTCCCAGCCCTTGCTGGAAAAGCCAGGGGTCGCACCTGGGGCCGTCTGCACGCAAAACAAATGCGTGACCACTGCGCTGTTGCTGCCAATCCCACAGCTAAGCCTTGCGACTGCGTTTGCGCTGCGTGCGACTGAATCCGCTCCTGCCAGATTCCTTCTTTCTGGTGCCTGTCTCCTTTATGCAACCCAACTGTGTGCTGGGAGGAGGGGGGGGAGTAATTTCCAGACCGGAAATGCCTCCCGGGCAACGGAGGGAATCACAAACACGCCTCGCCTTTCCTTGTTTACAAAAGGGCGCTCGGAGGTCCCGCCTCCTAAAAGCCGATAGGGTAGCTACCCTGCTCGTTTGGACAGTAAGGGGCGGGGCACAGCCAACTTTTGAATGGGTGGGAGCAATTTGTGTCCGGGCGTTCCTATATTTTTAAACGGTGCTCCTGCCTTTGCATAATAATTTTTGCCCTTCATAATGATCCCGGTGGCAGGTGGACTCGAGCGCCGCCTTTGGAGCGGAATCCCAAACGCCTCTCTCCTTCCTCGGGAGTAAATGTCACTTAGTCCCATCGGAGCTGCTGGGATCCGATGCACCGCTTTACCCGGGAGTAAGCCCCGTTGGAACACAGCAGGGTTTGCGCCTGAGTAAACCTGCACTGTGAGTCTGCTTCGACTCGCAGCTTTATGCAACTCGCCCACGCCCTTAGCGCTATTGTATTTGCTCTATCCGGCCCTCCTGTTTGTTTTCTTTACACATGTTTTTGTAAAAAAAGAAAGTCTAGTGATTTGCTGAGTCATACGGAGGTTGCTATTTTCCCCACTAGCACTTCAGCAAGCAGCGTTTTCTGCCGGGTTTGTCCATCTCAGATCGGGGAGAAGGTAGGGAACCGATAGTGGAGAAGAAGAAAGGGAACAGTTGCGGGGCCATGATAAAGGTCACTTTATTTGTGGGAGGGTGGGAATTAAGAAAGCAAAGCAAACTTCTGATGGTCGTATTAGCAAAGGGGAGCAAAAGAAACTGTGCGATCCTATGCATGTCCTCTCGGGTAAGTCCCGGTGAGTTCCGTAGGGCTAGCTCTTTAGGTAAAGTGTGCATAGGATTGCCAGCTTTAAACCATTGACTAGTTTAAAAGAAAATCCATTTCTAAAGGGAGTTTGTCGCCCCTTTGCCTGACTCTGCTGCCTTCCGGCCCAGAGAGAGAGAGAGCATAGTGGCTGGACGCTATTTAAGACGCACGTCTTCTTTTGGGCAGGTGGTGTGAGGATTTTTTTTGGGACTCGGTGCCGTTTCTCCAAGGATGGCTGCGACTGCGAGGAAAGTTGTCAAAACCGTGCTGAGCAGGGAACAGGCGGAAGGAGTTGGAGCTCGGGTTCGCAGAAGCATTGGGAGGCCTGAGGTAAGGTGCTGGTTGTTTCTGTTTCACATGATACCCTAATGCAGCCTTGGGCAACTTGGTGCCCACCAGTCATTTCGGACTAAAACTCCCATCAACCTAGCCAGCTCCTGGTCATCCAAAATTGCCACACCTATGTGGTATTAAGGGGTGGCTAAGGGTACCTGAGCTCCAGATATTTTGTGTCACCCCCTTCATTCATCGCCTGCCCCTTTCCCTTCCTCTTTACTCTCTCTCTCTCTCTCTATATATATATTTAAAATCTTACCTTAGAGCAGTGGTACCCAACCTTTTTTTTGTCATGCTCCACCTAAGCATCTCTAAAATCCTCATGCCCCCTCTGTGGAGGAAGCGTAAAACGCCATTAACTGTTAATAACTCATTCTCAAATTGCCCCCCCCTTAAAAATCAAATTGCCCTACTGTGGGTTATGTGCTCCATGTTGGGAACTACGGCCTTAGAGGGTTCAAATGCCCATTTGGCCATGAAGCTCATTGGGTGACCTTGGGCCAGTCACAGCCTCTCAGCCTAACCTACCTCACGTTTGTTGTGGGGATTGAATGAGGAGGGGCAGACGAACCATGTAGGTAGAGCTCCTTGTAGAAAAAAGGTGGGATACAAGTCCAATAAATAGTAAATTAGTCGTCGGGGACCTGATGAAGGCCCCCCCCCCAGCTTATTTTTATCCCCACCTCCCTCAAATCCTACCAGGTTTCACAGTGGCAACAAAAGTGTATTTTTTAAAAAGTAGATTTAAACCTCTCCACCTAGCAACCTGGTTCATACGAAGACCACACCCTCCTTGTCATCAGATCAATGAGCAGAGGAGAGCCATAGCCTCTGCCTCAGGTGATCTGCATGCTCATGCAAGTGTGTGGCACCTCAGGCCAAAAAAAGATTAGCCATCCCTGTGTAAAGCAGATTCTTTTCTACATACTGTCATCTCCAAGGTCCACTGATAACTTGAAAGACATAAGGTGCGGTGGCGCTGTGGTCTGAAACCACTGAGCCTCTTGGGCTTGCCGATCAGAAGGTCGGTGGTTCGAATCCCCGCAACGGAGTGAGCTCCCGTTGCTTGGTCCCACCTCCTGCCAACCTAGCAGTTCGAAAGCACGCCAAAAGTGCAAGTAGATAAAAAGGTACTGCTCCGGCAGGAAGGTAAATGGCGTTTCCGTGTGCTGCTCTGGTTTCGGTGTTCTGTTGTGCCAGAAGCGGCTCAGTCATGCTGCCACATGACCGGAAAAACTGTCTGCGGACAAGCGTCGGCTCCCTCGGCCTGTAAATCAAGATGAGCTCCGTAACCCCAGAGTCGTCTGCGACTGGACTTAACTGTCAGGGGTCCTTTAACTTTAACAACATGGGTATTCTCCCCTTCTGACAATTATGCCGGTAGTTCCCAAATTCTTTACCAGTTAACTCGAATTGAGTTCTGAACAGAACAGCCCGGTGAGGTAGGCTAGGCTGAGAGTGAGTGACTGGCCCCAGATAAACCCAGCGAGCTTCCATGCCTGTGGGAGATTTGAACCCTGTCTTCCGATGGCCTAGCTCAACACACTAACCACTACAACACACTTGACTTCCCTCCAAGTTTGTAGCTTGGTTTTGAGGCAGAGGATCTTCCCACTCTGCAACTTAAGACCCTTTACCTGGAGCTGCTGCAGATGGTTTGAGCAAAGCATCTTTCTCCTGA
Organism: Lacerta agilis; assembly: GCF_009819535.1. Taxonomy (NCBI): domain Eukaryota; kingdom Metazoa; phylum Chordata; class Lepidosauria; order Squamata; family Lacertidae; genus Lacerta; species Lacerta agilis. The sequence goes on from NC_046315.1 coordinate 64,149,823, forward strand.
AATGTTTACCTGGGTGCTGTAGGCAGAGTAAGGTAACCCCATGCTATGTGCCTCAATAGATGAGTTAGGTGTTCCCTGGCTAAGGCTGTGAACATCAGTGGTGTGCCTTGAGTGCCTGCAGGTGGACTCCTATGGGTGGGGCAATAGAGGGAATGGGTGCAGTCATTTGGCATTCTCCATTGACTTCAGTGGGAGAGTTTAACTTAATGTCACTTCTTTGGAGCATTGGGGGCAGGAGTGACTTGAGCAAGCATAGTATACAGGTGAAAACTCAAAAAATTAGAATATCGTGGAAAAGTCCATTTATGTAAGCAATTGTTTTCATTAGCTACTGGAGTTTAATATATGAGATAGACTCACGACATGCAAAGCGAGATACATCAAGCCTTTATTTGTTATAATTGTGATGACTATGGCGTACAGCTGATGAAAACCCCAAAGTTGAAATTGTTAATTTGGGGTTTTCATCAGCTGTATGCCATAATCATCACAATTATAACAAATAAAGGCTTGACATATCTCGCTTTGCATGTCACGAGTCTATCTCCTATATTAGTTTCAACTTTTAAGTTGAATTACTGAAAGAAATGAACCTTTCCACGATATTCTAATTTTTCGAGTTTCACCTGTACTGACATAAACTTCCATGTTTACTTAGACATAAAACTTGTTAAGTTCTTGTAGGGTTTTGATTGCAACCGAAGACCCTCTTGCCGTGCCCCAAACTCCGCCTATCATCATTATCATTATTATTTTGCTTTTTATGACCATGTAAACCCACTGTGTCCAACATCTTTGTGTTCCACTGCTGCATGGGATTTAGCACCGAACTCATCCAACAGATTTATCGCCCATTTTTTACAGAGCAGCTTGCCATCTAAGTAAAATAAATTATCACTAAAATGACAACAATGAAAATAATATACTAGCACGGATCAAACACGGGGGGCATGTCGGAACAAGAGCTGGCAATGAGTCGGGGTGAGAGGCTTGCCCCAAAAGCCTTGACAGCTTTCCTAAAAAAGCACATTCATCCTTATTGAGTGGGTGTGACCCGGGAGGTCAGGACCACACAAGTTCAGTTGTAAGCGGTCTTTCTCAAGCAAGTCACTTAATTATTATTATTATTTTTTGGTAAAATTCTTGCTATTTTAATTTTCAGTTGAAAAATCTGGATCCGTTTCTGCTGCTTGACGAGTTCAAGGGAGGAAAACCGGCTGGATTTCCTGATCACCCTCACCGAGGTTTTGAAACTGTAAGTTATTAAGGCATGCTTGCTTACGTCTGCCGGTTTTTACCATTGCTATAGTACATAGTTTGGGAATGGGCCACAGCTCAAGGGATAGAGCCTCTGGTTTGCATGCAGAAGGTAGCAGGTTCAGTCCTTCAGGTAAGGCTGGGAGAGAGAAACCCTGGAGGACTGTTGTCACTCAGTGTAGAGTAGACAATACTAAGCTAGCTGGACCAGCGATCTGATTCTGCAGAAGGCAGCTTGCTATGTTCCTGAGGCCAGCTGACTTGGGCCTCGACCGATGACAGGCCTCACATGAGACTCATTAAAGAGTTGTTTGTTTGGCTGGTTCTTTGAGATCTCTTCCCCTGCGGGGAGGAGAGAGAGAAAACGGAACAGCCTACAGAGGCTGCCCAATGTCTCTCATTCCTACATTCCAGCTGAAGTGGCCTACATTGCCCTCTCAGAAAGCCCAGAAAGCTATTCAAGAAACACCTTGCCTTGAAATAACAGAGATATCTTCTTTACAATGAACTAATTCTTTCTTTTATTAGTGGCATGGCAACTCATAGCTCCAAACCGGAAAAGTCTGATTATCTCCCTACGGAGACAAAAGGTGTGGACAGCCACATTAACGGAAAGGCTAGCTAAACACATGAAAGCTCCGTCTGGCAAACAATTTCATAGAAACGCTGCACCCTTTTATGCCTTTTCTGTTGAGAATCCAGCGCTATGGCTTCTCCCACAAATGTGCATGCAATTATGGCAGACTGTATTCCTGTTTACGGTCCTTTTTATTATTATTATTACAGTGGAAAGTCCATAAAATACATTTAACACCCTACATTTCAAGCACATGGCTCCCCCCAGAGACTCATGGGAACTGTAGTTTACCCTTCACAGAACTACTATTCCCAGTACCCTTCGCCAAAAATTTGCCAGGATTCTTTGGGGGAGGGCATGTGCTTTAAATACATGGCGTGTACACAGCCCTTGTCTTTGCTGTCTTATTCTACAGTTTTAATGGATGCTTCCTGTTGCAAACGTTATGTACAGCGCTTACTGAGGTTTCCCTGAATAGCGGTGTATAAATCTTCATCTGTAAAAATTCTAGAATTACAAAAAACAAACAAACAAACAAACAAACAAACAAACCCTCTTACAGCACCTTAAAGACTTAGCAGTTTTGCTATGGCCACACTGTGTGATCCAGAGTCTGAAAAAGGCTATGCTACAAAAGACCTGTTCATCTTTAAGGTCATGTCAGACTCTTCTTAATGCTTTTGCTGTGACAGATTGTGGAACAATGTTTACATCCCGCCAGCAGATGGCACTGCTCAGCAGCAGTAGAGGATGTAAAGATGGGTTTGCTCAGGGCAAAATGACTTCTTAGTGAACTCAAGACTTGAAGAGAATCAGATCACCTGCCTTTTAAGCGAATGATGCATTATCAAATCCAGTGGGTAATAGGGAATACATTTATAGGTACACAAAAGTAACAAAAACAAAAACTACCCAGGAATTTATTGGGATTTCACCAGTGTGACTGTGTAGGAATACAGTCCAAGTAAATATTTGTGGGAAAATCACACCTATTTTTCCAGTTCATTCTTTCACTAGCAGCGTGATTTGTCCCTTAAAGTACATTCATTTTATTCCCTTTCAGTGCCACTCATCTATGCCTCCCCCCCCAATTGCTTTTAGTTTGTACAATAAGTATGCAGGATATCATTCTATCATGTCTAGTTTAAAAGAAAAACAGAATGTCTCTGTCTTTGGGGTACCATGAGATGCCATGGGGATTAATACAGTACAGTGTAGTGCCATTGATTTCAGTGGGCAAACAGTAACAATCTGTCTTAACTCTCCTGTTTAAATCAATAAGATTCTAAAAAGTTAACTGGCTGAATTATACCCAATATTTATTTGCTCTGTGGGTTTGTTGTTGTTGTTTTTGCTTGTTTGTTTGTTTGTTTCAAGCTGTATTTTTACTGGAAATGTTATTGTAAGTCTCATATGGCTTAGTTCCATATTTGGAAAAAAAATGTCATTTAGATTACAGTTCACTGGGCTTCAGACTACAAACTCCATTGGAACAAATGCCTTCATGATGGTCAGGTGAGGGTATAAAACCTGCTGTGAGCTTGGGCTTCCCTGATGCTCTGAATCTTCTCTTTCTCAGGTAACATACTTACTGGCAGGCGGCTCCATGGCCCATGAAGACTTCTGTGGCCACGCAGGTAAACTGAATCCAGGAGATCTGCAGGTAAGCTGAAGTGATGAGAATGGAGGTTGCCCTGTCTTGCCCTTTCACTTTGAAATTGGTTTTGAAGACGAGAAGTTTTGCACTGTATTCCCTCCCGTCCGTCCGTCGTCTTCCTAGTACACTGATTTTTGTAATGAGAAGCCTGTGACATCTCCACCCCTCCAGATTTTGTTGGGACTCGGATTGCCCCCCATTGACCAATGGGTCAGGGATGATGGGAGTTTGTGGTACAACAACATCTGGAGTGTCACAGGTTCCTCCCTCCTGGGGCAAACCATTGGACTTCAGGATGCCCTGCATCCCAATCTGAGATGGGTTACAGTTGCGGTACCACCACTCTGTTAAGAGATGAGGTTCGGGAGCTATTTAGGTATACAGGAGGAGAGTAGAGCTCCTCTGCCTTGAACTGCTTGCAGAAGAGGGAGTTTTGTGAGATGCGGGTTTTCCTACCCATGCAAACATCCTCTTCTGTATAAATTCGCCAGATAGGAGCTTTGCCCTCCTCTGCTTTCTAAACAGAAAAAGGATTAAAGTGGCTTCAGTTTGGGATTGAAGATGAGACCTGGATCTGAAAAGAGTGAAGACCGATACTGTAGACAGGGGTAGTTAACCTGTGACAACTCCCCCCCCCCCCAACATCCTTGCTCATTGGAGAAGTCTGGTTAGACTTCAGCTACATCCTGGGAGGGGGGGGGTCACAGATGATGTTAAAGCTTCCAAATCCAATTCATTCTAATACAACATTTCTTAAATACTTTTAATGCAACCCTATGCATGTCTATTTAGACCAGGGTTTCGCAAACTTGGCTCTCCAGCTGCTTTTGGAGTACAATTCCCATCATCCCACTGGTCCTGCTAGCTAGGGATGATGGGAGTTGTAGTCCCAAAAAGAGCTGAAGACCCAAGCTTGGGAAACCTAGATTTAGACATGAAGTTCAATGGGGCCTTACTCCCAGGTAAGCGTGCATAGGATTATTGAAGCGCTAGGATATTTACATTCTGGGTCAATTCCCATCATACCACAATCCACCGTGAAACTTTTTGTTTCCTAAGTGTCTAAAACTCATGGATTATTTTCAGCTAATAGCATAACAAATAATTAGACCTGTATTTTTGCATCTTGTTGCGCGTTGGCTAAATAATGCAAGGTGGAGTTGCCAGCTTTGAGCAAAACACTGGATCGTGTGTGCAATTTGGGGGGACGGGACTAGGAATTGAGTTTATGCCTCACTTCAGCTTCTGCAAAGCAAAATGTTTCAGTTCTCTCACCTTCTCCTTTACCTTTTGGTATATAGTGGATGACAGCCGGCCGTGGCATTCTCCATGCAGAGATGCCTTGCACTGAGGAGCCAGCCCATGGCCTGCAGCTTTGGGTCAACCTGAGAAGCTCTGAGAAAATGATTGAACCCCAATACCAAGAACTCAAAAAGGAAGAAGTCCCCAAGCCTTCACAGAACGGTGTGAGTGTGTCCGTCATTTCAGGAGAGGCACTGGGCGTAAAGGTAAATACATTTGCTGACAAACTAGCAAAAAGAGGGCTCTTTTTTTAAAAACTGTGAACAGTTCTGATAGTTATCTTATGGCTTAGCACAACCCACAGCCTTTAAAAAAGTGAGTCCCTTGTCTTAACTATACCTTTGGGAGCGGCGAGGGGAAGGTAAAGCCATGGCAGGGCGAATTGAGGGTGTTTGTGAGTAACTTTTCCTTCTCTGATAAGGAGCAGTAAGATTACGGGGCAAGTTCCTGTGTACTCCTTGTGTGTACGTAGTCCACATGCTATTGGGGAAGGAGTCCACACTACTGTACTTCCTTGGAAAGCTAATCTGTTGGCAAGGAAAAAGTGGAATGGAAAGAGCCCTTATATACAAAAGGATCTGCTTGTAAAGAAACTCTGTGACCTATGTGCTCAGATTTGTTTACATGAAAGGCCTGTAGCCAGCTCAGTGGTGGAGGAAGCTGTGCTCTCCCTCCTCCTCCTGAACAGAGTCGCTGGCTGGAAAGAAAGCCACATTGCTCATGATGGCAATTTGAGGGCAATTCCCACACGGTGCTCCTCAATGGAGCCCTACTGCCACAAAGAGATGTGTACTGTTGTTATGAACTGAGCTGAATCCTAGAACAATAGGATCCAGAATGCAGCAGTCTGATTGGTCCTAGAACAATAGGATTCAGAATGCAGTGGTCTGATTGGTCTGCAGGAGCCACCCTATCCAGCTCCTGGTGGAAGTGCATCAGCGACCTGATTGGCCTGCAAGAGCAGCCAATCAGGCTCCTGGAGGAAGTGAATCCATAACCTGATTGGCCTATAGGAGTAGCCTGGAATTAGCCAATTATGTGGGGCCCATTGTGTAAATAATGTATATATAGCAGACGTTTTGGGGAAAGATCCATTCATTGCTACTATGAGCTGAATAAAAAGCCTGAAATTCACACTCGACTCCCAGTATATTTCTACTGTTACAACCTTCCCCAACCACATGACATTTTGGACTACAAGGCCCACCAGTCCGAGGCAGTACAGCCAATCATTTGGGGTGATGGGAGTTGGAGTCCAATGACCTCAGAAAAGCACCAGGTTGGGGATGGCTATCCAAGACATATGCCAGATAATAATAATAAATTTATTTATACCCTGCCCATCTGGCTGGGTTTCCCCAGCCACTCTGGGCAGCTCCTAACAGAATATTAAAAACAAGATAAAAGATCAAACATTTAAAACTTCCCTAAACAGGGCTGCCTTCAGATGTCTTCTAAAAGTCAAGTAGTTGTTTATTTCCTTGACATCTGATGGGAGGGTGTTCCACAGGGTGGACTCCACTACTGAGAAGGCCCTCTGCCTGGTTCCCTGTAACCTCACTTCTCACAGTGAGAAAACCACTAGAAGGCCCTCAGAAGTGGACCTCAGTGTGCGGGCTGAACGATGGGGGTGGAGACTACAGGCACCGTCAGTGTCTTTAGCAAATGTTTTCTGGCTGTATGTTTCCCCTCAACCTGTCATATGCTTAAAATTCCAATTCACTGAAGTTACATGTTTCAGCTAGTTAATTATGTAAACCCTCGGGGTCATACAAGTGCAAAACAAGCATGCCAAGTCGTGCTACATCTGCCATTTGTAGGGATCTAAACGGCCGAGCCTTTAGTTTTAAGGGGATATAATTGTATGGGATATTATCCCTTTTGCTTACCTTTCTGGAAACTGTTTTTACTGTCAGTGAGATGCTGTGAGATGTATGAATTATTATTAATAGCACCTCACTTTCAGGAAGCAGTTGTTTAAATCTGCCTGTATAGTTCAGCCGTGGTTTGTTCTTACGGCAAGGGAGAAAAGGAGCCGGGGCCTTGTCGGAGGAGGTTGAGTCTCGAGGGTCGTAATCTTGGTATTTCAAGCAAGCATTTTATTGGTCCCCCCCTCTTTTTTTTAACAAGCTGCCTTGCTGTGACCCATCTAGAAGCACATAAAATAAGTGAGCGAGTCTCATCCTATATACTGTCGAGGCATGCCTTGGTGATATTCTGGAATGTGGCTCGCAAAGGAAGCCGGACGCCTTTGTTCTTGCAGTGAACCAACAGCCACTTCCAATCAGGAAAGGTTACAGAGAGAAAACAAGCCGCACAGCTTGCTAAGCCAGTTCCAGCTGGCCCCACACAGAACACTTAAGCCCACCCCACACTTTAAGAGCTGACCCCTGACCCCTGGGCTCTGCCTCTACATTCCACTTCTTTCTTTTATTAACTGAGCCCTTGCCTGTGCAAAAGCAGACCAGCAGATGGGCGGTCTTGCCCAGGCATTCCTCCGTAGCCCACTGTTAGCTTAGAGGCCGCTCGGCTTTATTTCTCATTTCACTTGTGGCATTTGGTGAGAATTCTAGTAAGAACATTGTCAAAGCAAGGCTAGAGTGGGAGATTCAATATGGGGAAGGGCCATCTGCTCTGCTCAGTGACCGGCACTTCCAGGTTAGGGCTGCTCACTTCCCCTGTCTTGAAACCCTGGAGAACCTCCAACCTAGAGTCAATGGTCTGGCCTAGTAGATCTATGCTTTCCTGTATCCTTAAAACATTCCGTCATGGAACTGGCAGTTCCCTCACTGTGAGAAGTGAGGTTACAAGGAAGCAGGTGGAGGGCCTTCCTGGCAGTGGCACCTATCCTGTGGAACGCCATCTCTTCAGATGTCAAGGTTGTAACTATACAACCTTTAGAAGACACCTGAAGGCAGACCTGTATAGGGAAGTTTTTTAATGTTTTATTATGTGTTTGTATATGGCAACCTAGTCAGATGGGTGGGGTACAAATAAAATAATAATGTATAATCTGTTTCTCCTTCCGCAAGGCATCCTTTTTTTAATCTGCCACCCAGAGTCTGTATAATTTTTATTTCCCAATTATTCAGCCTCGTATCTGAAGAGGTTGGCCAAGGTTGTCCCAACAGTTAACAGCACAACTTCTTAGGTGATGCTCTATTTCTGTGGCCCGAAGCTGTGTAAAATGCACCAGTCAGGGCAGATTCCTCCTTGACCACAATTTTCAAAGCATAGTCCGGTATGTCTAGGAGGAGCATAGTCTGATATTACCTGGCAAGATGAAGAAAATACACACATTCTGTGGTGCTTTAAAATAATTTATGTAGACACGCTATACCAGAGAGACACATTACACTGTTTTTACATTTATTACCTGCACTGCATTTTTCATTGCTTAAACAATTGCTGGAAGTTTTCCAGGTGGAAAAACTCAAAAAAGTTTCATGAGGAAATGAAAGCTTTGGCTATTTGCAAACCTAAATCACTGAAACAATCTGCATCCTATTTGCAACCTACCATTGGCAGTTTGACAGTTGGATGATGCCCTACTTTTGGGTGGAGGCAGTTGATCAGAAGTTTGGTACGAAGTTTCAGATGCAGAGGGGTGGCAGATGCCTACTTGGATGAAAATTTCTGCAGACTCAGCATGCCCACCTAGGATGTCAGCACCTGGCTTTAGATGCTCATGGGCATGTCCAGCAGCAATGAACTCTGGGAATGGCTACTGTAGCTGCGTTCACTGGGTGAGGAGCCAATTAAAATAGAGAGCCCCTGGGTGAGCACTTGACTGTGGCTCAGTTAATCCTGAGTTGCCTGGAAACTAATATTCTACACCAAAGAAAAAAGTATGTTTAAAGTTGGATTTTAGGGGGGGAAACCAACTGCTCTAGCAAACTTCATTTTACTATATTACATCAGTATTTGTAAGTTCCTGGGGTAAATAACACCCATAAAGGAAATACTTAAACTGCTTTGTGCTTGTTAAATACTATTTGTAGCATTTTCCATGCATTTAAAGAGCCCATACTGAAAGCATTGTCGTCACAAAAACTAATTCATTGTGCTCAATTTTGTGATCCATCAGACTGAACACAATCCATGAGCCAAGTGGGGTTGGTTATTAGTTGTCTTTTATAGTCTCAAACAGATAAGCTAAAAAAAGGCTCATTGAGCCACAATCATAGATACTGGACTGTGTTTGGCTTGGTGGGTTTAGCCAGTTGTGCAGGCATGATGTACTGTAAGTGCTTTGGATAGGATATACCCCAAACTCTGCCAACACAGCGTTGACAGATAGGATTTGGCATGGCAGAAATATTATACCCTGATGGCAGATAAACTGGGGGCATAAGGTAGGCATCATGGTCTATCTTTACACATTAGCTCTGACGGAGGAATGAAAGAATCTCTACTTTGCTTTCCACCTTTAGCAGTGATTTTAGAAGCTGCTTCCATTGTGAAAGAGAGGCAGCTGCTGCTCATTACTCCGGTTTCTAGTGCTTCACCAATGGGAACATTTCGCATTGTCTCATCAGTTCAGCCAATTAACGTCAGAAGCTTCATCACCGCATTGCCACCGGCACAAACCCCCTCCGCACAAATGTCAACACTGAATACAGCAGCAAATATGTTTACGATCATCACAGGGTCATATTTTGAGTTACTCGTTTTCATTATAATACCTACTTAGACTTGTGCGGAATTCTTTAGCTGTAATTTTTGCATTGCAGAGGGCTGGACTAGATGTGCCTTGGGGGTCCCTTCTATAAGTCTGTGAATACATACTGAGTAATATTAGTAAGCATGGCTCATTGCCCAGTTACCGCTATGCAACAAGTTCTAACGATATGCATATATCCCGCCCTTAAAAATGAAGACAATGCCTGCAGTTACAGTAAATGTTGTTTGCATGCTTTTCTGAAGCTTTTCCAATTGAATGTCTTTAATTTTATCACCTTCTAGCATTCCTGCCATTGTTTTTATTAGCAAACGTGCTATTCATTATGAAGACAAATCAATGCCACATGTAAGCTGTATGGCCTAAAGAAATTGTGACCATACCAGTGGGAAGTTGCTGCCCTTTCTAGTGCAGGTATAACAGAAAAACCCGCCACCTTCAGACTGGTCATAAATTCTCTTTCTGCGTGTTGAAGATGCTTTGTTGAACCATTTTAATGCTGGTGGCTTATTACCACGAGTAACTGGGGGGGGGGGAATGTACGCAAGATGAGCCAAAGTGGGGTTTGCATACCAAAGTAGTCATAAATTCTTTCAACATGTGGCTTCAAATCTTTCCATAAGTACTTTGCAGTGCTGTTTTAAAAGGCATTTTTGATTTAATGCCTTTTTTTTTGCCTTCCGGAAGGCACCCTTTAAAAAATTCAACATGATGCATTTCCACTTCTGATTCATTTCCTGACCCAAGATTGCAATTTGTACGCTGACTCCGGTACAAGACACTGCTGCTTGAAATTTCATGTTTGAGGGGAACTGGTTTTCCTGTTCCTTATTTTAAGAATAGCAATTCCTTTTTCTAACGCGAAGGCAACATGGATTTGGGTTGTGTGCACTGTTGTTTAGTATAGGTTCACAGGGCAGGTTCAACAAGCAGGAGAGGTCTTGGGGGATCTTGTAAAATAATTGGAAGCAATCATCATTGGAGAATGCAGTTTGTGTTTCATTACTTTACTTTTCATCTGATGCCTTTAGGGCATGTCTGCGCACGGAATTATAAAGGGCTTTTACCAATTCTTATAATCAAAATCCCTGGCAATGTGGGAAATTCTTTGGGGAAATGTGGCAAAGAGGATTGCGAGAGGATGTTCTTCCTCTCTCGTAAACCCAGAATTGGGGCATCCAATAAAGTTGATAGTTGGTAGATTCGGTATAGACAAGAGGAAGGACTTCACACAGTACATACCTAAACTATGTTGCCACAAGATGTAATGATGGCAGCCAGTTTGGACAACATTAAAAGGAGATTAGACAGATTCGTGTGGAATAAGGCTATTGGAGGCTACTAGCCAAGATAGCTGTATTAGCTCCAGAATTGGAGGTGGAATGGAGGACAACAAGCAGGAGAGGCCTTTTGCTCTCATTTCCTTGTGGGCTTCCTGTAGGCAACAGGTTGACCACTGGGAGAACTGGCTAGAAAGACCTTAAGTGTGCCCTAGCAGGGGTTGATCTTACATTCTTGTCATATAAGAAATGGCTGTTGGTACGCCATAGTAGTATGAATTACATGGAAATTATTAGTTGTAAAGTTGATTGTAGAACGGAGAGATTTCTAGATTTTGTTTACATTGTGTTGGAATATATCTCGGTTCTCGTGTCTCATTGAAAAAATGCTGACCACAATGTCTGAAGACCTCTTGCATTAGTCCGTGATTGAAATGCAGGTCTTACTCGAAAGGAACACCTCCAGGGGTGAGAGGTTACTCTCTTTCCTAAATTAATCCCTAGTATCCCTGCTGAGCCCCATGGAGTCTGTGGGTTTGGAGGATTAGGTTACTAAAACACTGGCAAAGACAAAGAAAGATATAGCTCTGTGCTCACTTTGCCTATTAAATTTGTTTAGAGGAAATTCATTTTCTCCAGACATGCCCCATAGGACTGACTTGCACATACAAACGTATAATATTTCCACATAATATTTTTAAACGTTAAAATTAATTGCATTGCTTATTGTTTCTGCAGTTACATTGGGCTTAGTAGCCATTAGTTTATCTTTCATGAGTTAGACAAGTTTAAAACTGGATTAGACAAACTATTGGCTATCATTGCATTTTATGGCAGCCAATTCTATAATTTGGGTGAAAAAGTACTTCCTTTCATATATTCCCCAATTAAGTTGGTTGCTCTCTTCCAATTCTAGTTTTCCAGCTCTTCAGTGTCCTTTTTGAGACAGAGTGACCTGAACTTTAGGCCACATTCAAAATGCTGGCAATTCTATTTTCAGTCTCTTTCCTAATAATCCGTAGGATGGCTTTTGCTTTTTTCAGAGCTGTCGCACTGAGTATTCCTTTCTTTATTTCCCCCTTCTCTGTTTAGAAGTCTCTTCGTTAAGCCACGAGCTTGACAGCAAAGCAAATCTTTTAAAACTATCTGCAGAAGAACTAAACGAAGTGCTCTCTAAATCCTGCAGATCTTTATCAGAAAGAGAACAGTCAGGAGAAAATGCCATGTTTGTCATATGGACCGAGAGAAATGTTCAAACCTGAACCTGTTCCAATAGGAGTAATAAGATGGTACGATAAAGTCCGCTGAAGTACAAACGTGTATGGTGCAGAACGCGCCCACCCATCCTAAAAATGGTTTAATCAGTGCTACCTATCCATATAAAGAGTGTTTCTCTGCTTTACAATTCTTCAACATTTCCTTGAGACTTCACTGTACTTGGCTTCTCAGCTTCTAGGTCAGTGATGGAAAATCTGTGGCCATCCCAATGTAGTTGGACTCCAGCTCCCATCAGCCCTGATGGTTGCCCTTGTTGGCTGAGTCTGATGGGAGTTGAAGTTCAGCCACATCTGGAGGTCCACAGTTTCCGAATCCCAGTTCTAGGTTAAATGCAGGCAAGGTAGCCACTGATGCCGAAAGACCTACATTGTCTCCCAGTACGTTTCCAAGTACAATTTGAAGTGTTGGTGCTGACCTTTAAAGCCCTAAACCAAGGGTCAGCAACCTTTTTTCAGCCGTGGGACGGTCCAGACCATGTGGTGGGCTGGACTATATTTTGAAAATATATAAATAAACGAATTCCTATGCCCCACAAATGCATTTTAAATAAAAGGACACATCCTACTCATGTAAAAACACACTGGTTCCCGGACCATCCGCAGGCCAGATTGAGAAGGTGATTGGAACAACGGAGCATGCCCTTCTTCATTTCCAGTATTATATAGACATTCAAACTAGGTTTATCCAAACCATCTTACATAAATTTCCTGGGCGTTCGGAACAACACAACATCTCCCTATTACTTACAGGACGAGAGCCCAGAAGTCACATATTCATTCGCCAGATCTTGCGCTGCCATGATAGATATTCGACGAAGAATGGTCCATGCTACAATTCAGTCCTAAACTGAAGGCCCTTATTGTTAGATCCACACTTCTGAAGCCCACCCCAGATAGCTGTGTTAACCAATCTTTTTATTTTTCTTGTAAATTTTTACTCACCCCATCATCTATGCTTAATTAAGTATTCTATGTACAGTATATGTTTAAATCTATGTTTGGTTCTTGCTCCTATTTATTTAATAATTATTCGCTTAGATTCAATGCTATTTATTTAGATGTTTTGCTTACGCTGGTCTATGACTGTAATAAAGTACTTGATACTGTTCTAGAAGTAGTGTTTAGCTTTAACCTCCATCAAAATGCACTGCTGGTGAACTCCCTCTTTGTTTTGATGTGTTCTATGCTGCCAGCCCATTTCCCTCCTCCTGAGATATACATTTTCCTTGTTGCTGTTCAGTCTAAGGTGTATACCCGCACTCCGACGCTGTATCTGGATTTCAAGCTAGACAAAGGAGCGAAACACACCCAGGCTGTTCCCAAAGGTAGGAAACGTTTCCTTCATCTCGTCAAAAATGGAATTTGGAGCAGCTTCAATGATGATGCTTGAATCTCGTTAATGGTGTCCTGTGATGGGATGAGTTCTTAGCGTGGGCTTAACTTCCATTCCCATTTTTGGTTGTGTGCTTGAGCCTTTTTTACAAGGCGAAATATCTGAGGGTCTGTTCTGCACACAGCACTTTTTCCTCACATGGGTTGCCAAATCCCTTCAGAGGTATGGCCCGATAGGTACATAGTCACACTTGAAAGACTTAATAGCTACAGTAGTGTGATCTCACTGGTGCAGCAGGGCCTCTGGTCCCTCGCCTCCCTCTGTGCACTTTTAAAATCCCCAACCCTCTGGAGCCAATTTGGAGGTTGGTTGCGGGGACTGAAGAGGACAGGAGTAGAATCTGTCTGTGCACACAGACTTATGTTGTGCCGCTTCATATGGCGCATGGCTTCCCACCAGGAATAGCCATAAGCCCTGTTCAGTCATTTTCCCATCACATTGTCACCATCTCATGAGGGGAAGGAAAGGGATGCAGCTGCTGGCCCCGCCCTCCCTGTCACATTTCCAGCAGCCCCATCCATCAAACACAGATTTCTGCGGGGTGAGGTCTGAAGCCAGCAGCCTGCTCTTCCTGTGTGGTTTCTGGAGAGCCAGTGTGGTGTAGTGGTTAAGAGTGGTAGACTCGTAATCTGGGGAACCGGGTTCGCGTCGCCGCTCCTCCACATGCAGCTGCTGGGTGACCTTGGGATAGTCACACTTCTCTGAAGTCTCTCAGCCCCACTCACCTCACACGAGTGTTTGTTGTGGGGGAGGAAGGGAAAGGAGAATGTTAGCCGCTTTGAGACTCCTTTGGGTAGTGATAAAGCAGGATATCAAATCCAAACTCTTCTTCTTTCTGAATTGTGCGGGGAGCCTCCAGACATAGAGTAGGCCCCCCATTTCAGACCATTTCCTCTAAGTGTTTGGTATGTGGGAAATCTGTGACCTGTTTTTATTAATGCAGCCGTTAATACATTCCAGTTTGATTAGAGCAGTTGGAGAATGGGATTTTTTTTTTTTTACCTTTTCTCTCCCAGTCTAAATTATACTCTCAAACTGTGGTTTGCCAAGTGAGGTAAAAAGTACAATACCCTTTAGGGGCAGCTGACTGGGGAAATTGGGGTGAGGTGGGGAGAATGAAAAACGCACATTTCCATTGCTCTAATCAGATTGGTAGCCTCTTGTGGCTGCATTTCAATTAATGACAGAATGGCAGACAATCCAATCCCATGAACATGTAGTTCAGCCCCAGTTCTTGCAGAAAACAGATGGCTGCTGGCTAGATACTGAGGCCAGTCAGTAAGATTTTTATGTATTGTAAATTCTCTGCCTCAGTTGCAAAGAATCCGAGTTTGGATCCAAAAAAACTTATGCACACACTTATCTTGCTACATATGCTATCCTAACTTTGGTAAGGCTCATTTGAATAAAGATTGCCAAGGTATTTTTTTAATAGTTGTTATTAAATGAGCTCAGGATCTGGAGTTGCTACATTCCTTGGCATTTGCCACACGTTTGTCTCTTAGGTAATGGGCAAAGAATTAGCTGCAAATTCGCTCCATAAGATTTTTCAGCCTTTTCTGTGAGAGACGGATGTTTGTTTCTGCACATTTGTGTTTTGTATGTAAACAAATTTATGGAAACTGTGGCCTTTTAAAGCAATATACTGAACAGTTAAGGAGCTGACGCATAAACATATCAACAAATACTCATTTGCTATCTTTTGAACTATATCCTGAGTTCAAGTAAATCACTTTTAACACTTCTAAAAGGCTGCTGAAGATTTAAGAAGGGCAGGAGAATTACAGGCTTCTCTCTTAGGTATTTATAGAGCTGGCATCTTTTGAAGAGGTATATGATGAGCATAAAGAGATCACAGTCCCTTGCTACAGAATATCAGCAAACAAGGAACCATTAGTTCCTGAGGGGATTAGCAGAAGCTCCAGAGAATTATAGAGAGCAGTGCCTTCTGGAGAGCCAGTGTGGTGTAGTGCTTAAGAGCAGTACACTCGTAATCTGGGGAGCCGGGTTCGCATCTCCGCTCCTCCACATGCAGCTGCTGGGTGACCTTGGGCTAGTCACACTTCTCTGAAGTCTCTCAGCCTCACTCACCTCACCGAGTGTTTGTTATGGGGGAGGAAGGGAAAAGAGAATGTTAGCCGCTTTGAGACTCCTTCGGGTAGTGATAAAGCGGGATATCAAATCCAAACTCCTCCTCCTCCTCCTCCTCCTCCTCCTCCTCCTCCTCTCCCCTTGCCCCAAACTCATTGCCCTAGCAGATACAGCCAGGAGCCTGGGCAATGGAAACTTATCATGCAAGCCCTACTTCCAACTTATTTTTAATGGCAACAGACATGGATGAATCAGGCAGGCCCTGCACACGTATGCAGTTGTGTTTCAGCTTTGGGAAGGGAGTATGCCTCCTTTGTGTGTTAACATGTTTTTGTTTTGTTTCTTGTACTCCTGCAAATCGTGGTGTTCCCCAGAACCTCTGGATGTTTGTGTAGGAGTTTTTAGGTATATAAGTATCACAACTCGCCCTAAGAAGCAGAGAAATAAAGGGGACTGGTTTGGAATGGCTCCTGTACAATCTATCCATGTCACAAAATCAGTTACCGGCCCACTGTTTGACTTCTGAAGCCGCAAAGAATTGACTTTTTAAGGCTACCTTCCAATCTGTGTCTATTTATGGAGAAAAATTGTGGTCATTTAACTGGAGCTTAATGTGTCGGGATTTCCGTGTCTAAATGATGGGGCTTGCTGCTGGTTCTGGGATATGTGCCCAGAGAATGAGAAGGATATAACCTTGAAAGCAGAATTGCTGTGGCTGAAATCCATGTGGTTATTTCAGAGGTGCATCTGCGTTTAAAAGAACACATTTACTAACTGTTGCAGACTAAGCAGTAACGTTTTAACGAAAAGATGAGCGCCGTTTATGTTATGAATTGTTTCCCATGAGGCATCCCAAAGCAATTGACAATATAAAACATTTATGAAGCAGGTAGAACAGTTGCATATGTAAAACCAATTAAAAAACGATTATATGTTTAAAAAAGCAGTTTAAAGCAGCAGTGCATAGATAAAATCAATTCAGACCCAATACAGGTGCCAGCTGGGATAAAGAGAGCACAGTTTTAATCAGATTACATGGCAATATTTTTTTCATCCATGTCAAAATGTTAGGCATTGAGCTTGGAAGAAACAGAGCTGGTGGCTAAATTTAGCAAATAAGGATTTCATCTAGCTGGCGTTCTGGTGATTGCATCATTGTGTACTTTTTAAAGCAAACGGTTCCCATCAAACCAAGTAGGATTTGCATCTGAGCAAAAAATATTTACAACTGGGCTAAGAAGCAGAAAACCACCAAACAATGGACTGGGCCCACCAGTTAAATGCCTTTCCCAAGAAAGAGGTCCATTTTGTGTCTCCTTCCCACAGACCTGCAGCTGAAGGATAAATTGTCACATGACAGCAGCAGAAGGCTAAGCAGCCTGTTGGAGAGGCCTTAGTGGGCTGGAGGTGACCTACAGGTCTTAAATTGTCTCCCAGTGCAAAAAGGTAAAAATGTATTGGGAAATGATTTATAATGAATTGAAAAAAATGTTTTAAACTACTTTTAAAAAAACAAAAACAGAGTCGTTTTGGTTGGGGATAACCCATACTGAAATTCCCAGGTGTCAGAAAAGGTTATTTATGTATGCAACAACTGCGGCCTGTGTTTTGTTAGCTCCCAAATGGAAAGTGAGTGAGGTCCAACTTAAGTTGACAGAATATGCACAACTTGCAGATTTAACACATAGAATAAGAGAGCAAAAAGAACACGCGTTTAAAGAAGACAAGAAAACATTTATTGAATACATGGAAAGTTTTCAGCTGAAAATGCTGGCAGCATTAAGATAAATTCAACAGAGTAAATAATTTTTGATGGATGCAAATGTGGAGAACTGTTTTGAATGGTTATAGTAAAATATACAAAGATGTATGATATGTAAAATGAACCATGGGAAGAGAAGAAGGAAAGACATTGGATATTTTAAAGTTTGTAAAATGTTTATTTGAGATTGTAAAATAGAAAATTTAATAAAAATTATTATAAAAAATGAATTGCCTCCCAGTAAGCCTCTTAAAATGGAATAACTTAATTATTTATCCTGTTGTTAAACAGAGCAGTTGATGAATACCTTGGAAAGTCCAATGTATTTTGCTGTAGTGCATGTCTCTCTACTT
The DNA here is from genome assembly GCF_009819535.1 of Lacerta agilis. Classification (NCBI taxonomy): domain Eukaryota; kingdom Metazoa; phylum Chordata; class Lepidosauria; order Squamata; family Lacertidae; genus Lacerta; species Lacerta agilis. The sequence continues at coordinate 64,167,453 of NC_046315.1, forward strand.
TGGGGAGGTTGGTAATAGTGTTGTTATGTTACACCTGAAAATAAATAAAATATGGTTTAAAAAATGGATCCTTTACACCTATGCCTTGCAAATTACAACTTTGCATGGCCTAATACAGGCCTCCATATGTTAAAACTTTCTATGTATTTGACAATATTTTGCCCTTTTACATTGCAGGTTGGACAGCGTTTATTTACACACTCTTTGGTAATGTATATGTTGGTAAGTTGCTTGCTGACTTCACCCTGTTTACATTACTGGAAACTGCTTCTGTTTTTGAGAACCATATTTATTTATTTTCTGTTTTTAGGGGTGAAATAGTATTCAGACTGTTGTAAATGTAAAACAAGCAGCATTTGCTTGCTCTGTAAAAATTGCTGCTTTTAAAGATTAGCAGGTGGCTTCCTATTGGTTTATGATGCTGGGTTGCTCTATAAAGCCTACAATGGTCTCTGCACAGTATTTCCTAAAGATTGCTGCACTGCCTATGAGCCCACCTATCTATAAAAAAAAATTAATCTATGGTTGACCCTTGTTGAGTGTCCTCGGGGCGCAAATGAGCCACCTTAGTTGTGGCAGGTTGGAGAAAGCTTTGTTTGTTGGGTAATGAAGCGGTTATCTGCAGAGGACCATAGTGATGCTAGATATCCTTTCACAGAATCAGAGTTGGAAGGGACTGTGAGGGTCATCTAGTCCAACCCCCTGCAATGCAGGGATTTTTTTACCCCATGTGGGGCTCAAACTCACGACCCTGGGATTAAGAGTCTCATGCCCTGGCTGAGCCATCTCAGCTGAAGCATTTATTTCAAAGTCGAAAACAGATATTGCAGGGAGAACTGTAAAATGCCCCTTACAGAACAATCCTATACTCGGAGGGAAGACCCGTCAAGTTCAGTGGGGCTTAATCAGGTTAATGGTTATAGCATTGCATGCTTGGGCATCGTAAGTCTTACCTTGCAATGAAGTTATTCTGTGATCAGCTGTCTGCCTGGAAATTTTCATGAAAGGTTTAATTATTCATATATGTTTCCAAAACAGTGTGAAATAGCCAGTACCTATTTGGAAATGTTAGCACAATCACCTCTTGAAAAAAAAAATTTTTTCCAGGTCCTTCTGATGCGCAACAAAAAATAGAACCGCACCACACTGCTGTGCTGGACGATGGAGACTGTATTCAGTTTGAAAACAAGGTATTCTGCAACTGATCTTTCTGGCTACAAAACATCACTCCCACCCCCAGAATGCTCTCAGTAGGTTTTAACAATGAATCCCAAATAAACCGCCTTAGCAAGAACCCCCAATTTAACTGTTAAAAGAACGGCTGAACCTGTCTTCATTCCCTTCCTTTGCTAAATGTTTTAAGTGTCCTTTGCTTGCATGTGGTGTACAGTTGCTTGGTTGCAGTTCTTGAGAAGCTATTATCCTGCAACAGCCCATTGACTCTTGTGGAACTGGAGTAAGTGGACTGGATTTGATCGGCTTCATTTATTCTTACTCTATTTTACTCCCCGTACCCTTCAGGTTGCTTAAACTGCAGTTTGCGGAGTGCTTTCAGGTGTTCTCTACAATGGAAATGAGGTGTATTCTGGGATACATTCTGACTCAAGGTGGCCCTGAATAGCAGTGTGTCTAACCAATGTCTTGATGATGACTTCTGTAATACAGATCAATTCTTTGCCCACCTCTCTCTTCAGATATTCAGTTCAGCTACACTGGAGCATAGGAGGGGCTGAGTTTTTATATCTAAGCTCTCCAGGCAGCCTCTCACATGCTGGTTATGATATAGCAGTCTTCAAAGAACAGCCAGACAAAGAAATTGCCTGGCTGATCCCTACAAAACAGGTTGAGAATTTCTGAGCACGTAGTAGCTGCCTGGCTTATTCCTAGACGTATCGCTGTATTTGAAGCCAGGAGCTACCGGTAGCTACACAAGGTTTGTGCCCCAGTGCTGGCCCAATGGACTCTATTGACCTCATGAGCAGTGAGCAAGGAACAGAGGCAGCAACAATGTTGTATATTTGTATGTTTGGATGTACTAAAAGAGCTCCCCAGATCCCCTAGAACTGAGGCTGAATTTTCCTTAGCCCCTTCTTGGTAGGGACAGGGAAGGACTCTTGTCTGAAACCCTAGACAGCCACTGCAAATCATTGCACACGAGAGTGGCCCTCTAGATGTTATTGGCTTTGAATTTCCACCAGCTCCAGCTAGCTTGACTGAAGGGTTAAGGGGTTTTTAGTCCAGCAACATCTGAAGAACCGAAAGTTAGCCAGCACTGATGTAACCGGTGCTGTGTTCTGACAATAGAAGGTAGCTTTGTGTGTTCACTCTAGTTGAATCAAAAGCACCTCCTTCAATCTGTTCAAGTTATTACTGATATAGGAGTGCGCAGTTTCCATTGGCCTCATTCACACGGCATGGCAGACATTCAACTCAAATGGCAGCGACCCGGCTTCTTCCTCTGCCAAATTGCAAAGAGACAAATCTCAAGCAGTGAGCCAAGAACAAACCATTGTATAATTCACATTGGGGAGTAAGATGGTTTGTTTGTTTGTTTGTTTGTTTGTTTGTTTTGCATGCCCCTTGAATCCAACTTTTCTTTGTATGCTTAACTGTCTCCAGGCTGGAAAAAATAGGTGATAATCAGTTGTAATTTGCTTTCTAAAAATATATATTGTCACTTATGTGCTTTTCCTAGAAAAATTGAACCTGACATGATTTGAGAGTCTTGTTTATTTTTCGGTACAGGCTACACCCTTATGTCTCAAGACAGTTTCGCAACACTAAGACTACAATAGTGTCTGTCGCAATTCTTTTCTTACATAGTATCCAGCAATTTATCTTCAGTGCAGCCAGATCCTATGAGCCTCTGCTGAAGAGACAATGCTGCTTTGACAGGGTAGTTTACCTTAAAAGCTACAATATGTCATAACACAGGAGTGGGATTCTTAAGACACCTCTTTTTTCCTTAGGAGAACTGCCACAGCACAGTAAAAAGTTATGTCAGTTCCAGTGGGAGTCCCTACACACCAGAAGAGCCTGGGAATAATTTTCTGACTATTGAAGTGGACTCTAGTCCACAAAGGTTTATGCCATAATGAATTTGTTACTCTTTCAGGAGCTGGAGAACTGATTTTTGCTATTTCTGCTACCTCTCTGGAAACTATTCCAACAGATGTTCAGCCCAGTTATGCTGAGGGATGCTCAAGAATTGGGATGGGGAAGTTCCCTTGTGGAAAATCTTGGGAAGCGTTTTCTATTTGTATTTGGCCATTAGCTCTCACCAAGCAAAATTTGCACAACTGCCCCCTTTGTTTACATGTTTAAATTCACCGTATATTTAATTAACAACTTGCATGTGGTCCATAATATTGTATTTAGATAGGATCCAAATCCCACTTTAGGCACAGGGCCCCTTCCAGATGACCTGCTTATTTGGGTTTCATGCTGACTTGCTTGCACAAAACTTGCCAAGAGGTTAGATTGTACCTGGTCTTTATTGAGCACTGATTCTGGTTTTTTTGTGGGGCAGTTATACTCCATCCACCCTGATTTGCTTGGTGTTTATGCACCTTCCCACTAACCACTTGTTCATCCTACATGGAGAGGCAATGGGTCATTGCTTGGGACAAGCGCCGGCTCATCCTTCTCCCCGAGCTTGGCAGCGGTGGGGAAAACAGTGACATTCCAGGGTCAAATCAGAAACCTGGAAGGCTTTCATAATTCCAGGACTGTCCCTGGAAAGTCGGGACACTTGGAGGGTATGCTAAGGCACCACACTTGTGATCTACTGTATTGTAATTTGCTCCTGCTTTGGGTATCTAATCTCAAAATGTAATTCATATGCTGCCGATTGATGCTTTCTGCTCATTCTTTTAGGATCCTGAAATGAGCCATTTTGTCTTGGTGGCTGGGGAGCCCATTAAGGAACCAGTAGTGCAACATGGTAAGTATCTGTTTATCAAGTCGTCTTCTTTTTAAACAAACGGGGCATACAGAACGTATTTTCATCTCCAACTTCAGGTGTTTATTCTGGAATATCTCCCCCCGCCCTTCTGTTGAAAAATCCGCAGTTGAACATCAGTTACTTCCTGCTTTGGCCTTGCACTGGTATTTATAGGGATATGCCCTGTTTGTAAATCACTGTATTTGAGAGGCCTTGCTTGGAATCTTATGTTACAGTTGTGTTTTGCTCTTGGAAAAACAGGCTGGGGTTTGAGCAGTCAGATCATTCAGATTATTTCCCCAGTCGAAGGATGTGTCATTTTACAGTGTGCATTAAGAGTTTTGTAAATAATTTTTTTGAAAAGAAGTGTATAAACGTTGGAAAGCAAAGTAAATAAATGTTACGAGCCTCTTTGCAAAGGGACTCAGAGCTGCCAGGCCTTGCCATTGTTGCTAGTTATATCTTACCATCATTGCACAAAGCTACTGGCAAGCAAAATGTGAGAAGGGGAGGGTGGGTTTTGTGGAGAAGAACTGTTACTCCCATGGAATTTCAGTAACTTGCTTACCATAGAGCCATCTGCATTGATGCAATGCTGTACATGGTACACAAATGCGTGGGTGGGATGGCTATGGATGACAGTGTGAATAATGTGTATATGTTTGTCGGGTTGGGTCCATGCGTTCCTGCAAGTAAATACATGATGTATGAGTGAATATGGTCTTGTTGCACACACGTGTAAAGTGACTGAGAACCTGTGTGTGCTGTGGTCTGATTGGGGGGGGCCCTCTGCTTCACCTGAATCTGCAGGTCTTTGTCTGCAAGTGTCTGTGGAAACAGTTCTAGAGAAGACTTGAAGGTTGGAAGCAATGTGTGTCCCCCCCTCCCCGTCTTGCTCTGCCTTCTCCACCAGATGCAAACCATGGCAAACTCCTACTTCATTTACAGCATGGTGGCTAACAATCCGTGGTACAAGAGCCACAGTCACCCCTGGCCAATCTACCAGGGGCTACATACAAGCAGTGGGTGTGCCTACCCCACAGCCCTCCTCCTTATCAACCAACCAATCTGATGGCCAGGGAGGGAACAGTTTGCATCCCATCAGGGCGCTGTGCTCCACCCACCCACCTCTGCTATGTCTGCCTCATTTCCCCCTCTTTTTGTTGCAGTAGCCAAAATTAGTGGGGTCAGGGGGCAGAAAAAAATTGCTTGGTTGAGAGCCAGATGAGGCACCCAATGTATTGATTAGCTGCCCCTGATTTATAGGGTCAGATCTTCCCCTTCCAGCATGTGTGAAATCACCAAGATTTCCCTTTAATGTAAAGGAGAAGGGAAAAGACGAACCTGTCTTCAAATGCTAGTGAGCAATTTGGCAATCCTTGCTCAATTGCTCACTCAGCAATCCTTTGATGCCAACCTTCAACACAGCTGAGCCCCTGGGAATGAATCTGGGGACCAAAAGGAGGAGGAGAAAGGAGAAGGAATGAGATGCAAATTGAATTCATCTACAGAAAGCCTAAAGCCCGGAATAATTCATACTGAATTTTGCAATCTATATCTCAGGTCCATTTGTGATGAATACACAGGAAGAAATTCAACAAGCCTTTGATGACTTCAGAAAGGCAAGAAATGGATTTGAGAGAGCCACCACTTGGAAATCAAAGATTGGAAACAAATGACGTGGGGTAGCAGAATCCAGGCTGGCTGGCTTTTAAAAATATTTGCAGCTGTACACCTCGATCTTTACTGCATTTACTGATTCTATTTGCTATTCCATTTGCTTCATTAGTACTGATCATGTGGGTTTGCCAGATTGAGCCCAAATAGTATTTCCAGTATGCCTAGAGCCAAAGATAGCTATTAGAGTGTCATCGATGGGTACAGCTGCATTTTTATTACTCTGAGATATACTTGATATATAAGCGTTCTGTTTATCTGTAATAAAAAGCGTTTTCATCTAAAACATACATTCTCATGTCCTTTCTTTGTAATAATAAATGAAATGGCTTTGTCAAAATCCTTACAACACAGAAAACCTAAAGGAAAGGTGTGTGTGTGTGTGTGTGTGTGTGTAGCTGTAGGAGTGTACCTATTGTAGTATGTATACTTTGTAAGACCATGTGTTGAAGTTTCAGGTAATACCTTTTAAAATAATGGTGTCACACATTGCATTGCATTGCATTGCATTGCATTGGTTAGTTTAGTAAACGCCATTGGTAGGGACAGAATGGGATAGGAGCCAGCATGTGACTCTTGTTTTCTGCCAGTGTCTGTATCAGATTTAAGACGCATGCTTCTGCAGGCTTCCATGAAGGCTGTGAAAAAAAGTTTCAATACAGAGAGTTGGATTACAGCTCTCTCTAGCTCAAAGCATCGGCCGTTCTACTGCCGTCTTAAAAGGAAGCTTGTAACATGGAGCACCAAACCCCCTCAGCAGATTTTTACCTTTCCTGGACCACAAATTAATTTTGAGTTTCTCTTTGTGTCCAGGTGGGAGATGGATTGATTTTTTTTTTAATAGACTGGGACCTGTATCTGCCTGCTTCTGGAAACATTTTTTAACTTTTGTATTTTTATCTCTAAAAAGTACCTACAAGAAAGAGATGACATTGTTTAAGTGAATTCTACTCTTCTTTTTTTAACTGTGCTGTTTACATCTTGTGTATAGTCTTTAAGTTTACGTGGAGAGTAAGATTCTGGGTATGCATTTTTAAAAACATTAGCAGTTCGTAGAGAAATGAATTTTGAAACGTTCTCCAGCGGTGTGACTTCAACTGTGTAGCAAAGTGTGGACGTTAACCACAAGGATGTACAAGCCGTGGACAACTGTAAACATATTTATAGTGTCTTTTCTACATCTTCTGCAAGGTTCTGAACATGGATCTGTAAAGGTAAGTGGGCTTTATTTTGGAACTCTGCATCAATAGGAGTCTCAAGACCACATGGGTTTTCCTGTCTGAAACAATCTTCGGACTACAGTGGCACCTTTTTGTGAGTTCTTTCTGGGGTGACTCTTAAGTATTGCATAAATAAACATCTTTGACGTATGTAATACCGTCAGAGAAGATTTAACAGCACGGTCCAGGCAATTTAAGCATTTTTCTGACCTGCCAGATTTCCAAGGGAAAGACAAAAGTGCATGTTTAACTAACCCATTGAAATAAATAGTGTTTAACTTTTGGCTGACTTCTGCCTTAAGGAGTATATAGAAGACAGAAATGTAATGAATCTACATTCACAGCTGATGGATACTTTTCTTTTTTGGACACTTAAAAATATATTGTGTTCAACGATAATTCATTTTCAGCGGTGGCAGGTGACCAAATGGAACCTTTTTGAAAATTCCAGTATGACAGGACTTTTTGCAATAACATGGCCTTCTCTTAAATTGTTTCATCTGCAGCCAGTGCTTTTGCTGCATCTCTCCAAACAATTTGTGCATTACCTGTAAACCTTCTCTCTCTTTGGCAAGATTAGGAAGGTTGTCTTTATGACCTATCAGTCACTCTGTTTTTGCACGGATCCACTTTGAAAATAATTCGGTTTTAAATACTGTTCCCAAATAACATATTTGCTACTGCGCTTTAATATCTAGCTCCTAGAAGTTTTTGTCATTCCAGGACATTGTCAAATGTATCAGCGTGTGATTAGAGAAACTGCTGTATAATGTACCAATCCAGTCTGAATAATTAAGGCTGAATTCCTATATGGTTTGAGAAGTAATTCTTTGCCAGATCTGATATGGGAAATGCCTTCTAAGGTTGGTTCATGATGTAAGCTTTTGGAAGATAATATTCTAGCCTCCCTTACGACTTCATTGTGCAAATAGCATATTTACGGGACTTTGAAAGTTTTTAAAAGGTATCAGTGTTCCTCATTTCCTTAACTTGTTACATTCTACTGTTAGCTTCTTCAGTAAATCAGAAAACTGAATTGAAGATTCAAGCAAGAATCCTGTTACGTTCACATTAACCGGGGGTGGGGTGGATGCAACTGCTGGCATTTGGCAAAAATGTGAATCAGCCAGGCCCCAGGGTATTTCTGCAGTACAATGATATAATGCCAATTATATTGCAGAAGCAACCTGGATATACTGTGTAGGTCAAACTAAAAAGAGAGAAAGGGTAATCATTACTTCCTGCTAGAACAGAAGTCAGCCTTTCTGGTATTCTCCATGAAATGATTTCCTTTTAACTTATCAAAATACATTTATTGTTAATGAAATTAAGGCTGCAAACCTATGCTATGCATAATTGCTTGGGAGTGGGCTCCACTGTCCTTGCATAAGGATTGGGCTGCCAATGATTTCTACATAGGAAAGAGAAAGGGCTATTTTGTGCTTTCTGTTAAATCTCCTGGGGTTTTGAAATCGTTATTTTTTTACACCAAGCACCTATTATTTGCTGATTTTTCTATAGTTTGGAATATATTTCAGCGGATGCAATTCTATACCTGCCTACTCAGAGGAAAGCCCCATTGAATTGCAGGGGGCTTATTTCCAGGCCAGTGAGTACAGAATTGCAGCCTACGGCTTAAAAGTGCTATGAAACATTTTGAGTGGCAGGTTATTCTAAATCTCAGCGGCATCAAGCAGCTCTTCTTTCATGTAGGACTACGGGCAGCTTGGTGTGAAGTAGATCGATGGACTGGGCTGGCTTTACAATCCTCTTGGCAGGGATCTTTATGCTACAGAGAAGAGCCCAAGCTTAAATTATGTCCTTTCTGTAGGGCAAGTGCCTTGAAACACCTATGTGCAGAATTCCCTTTAAGAACATAAGGTGATCCCTGCTGGATCACACCCCAACTCATCTGGTCTGCCTTTGGGGGACCCTGTTTAAAATTTCCCAGCAGTGTATGGCAAAAAGTGTTGGTTTCCCCCACTGTATCATATTACAGCAGGTGTGTGTGTGTGTGTGTGTGTGTGTGTGAGAGAGAGAGAGAGAGAGAGAGATTTCCTGAACTTTACACAATGACTGTAACTTGCCTAATTAACATGGGCTTGTTCCCAGTATGACAGCAAGTTGAAGCCTGTGTTTCATTACACAAAGAGAGAGGATCTGCCTCTGTGCGTGGTGTTAGGACCAGAGAAGTGTTGGAGTTTAAATACAGCTCAGTACTGCATACCTGAAGCAGTCAAGTCGAGCAGGAGTGCCTATATAGTTTTGGCTCTCTCTTATGTAGCATTGCTGTTCCTGTAGTCCCAAATGCTAGGGTAGGCACCCAACTCCATCACTTCACAAATGGCCAGACACTGCGCCTTCTGGGAAAGAAGAGGAACCATTGCTTTGGCATTGCCCCTGACCAGCTGCTCTGGTTTGGCCCAGTTCAAGGACAGCTCCTCCCACATGCTTGGGCCAGTAGATGGAGAGATCACAGAAGACGTTTTGGAAACTATTGGTAAGAGCTTGGAGAGACAGAACAATGCCTCTCTTGTTAGGTAGGGAGAGTAGCCAGCAGGCACTGGGTGGGAGGAAGTGGAATTTAATCATCTCCAGGAAGCAGCAAGGCAGAAGAAACACTGTGTATGTGTGGGGGAGAGGCTCTTGTCTGGGCAAAGTAGCTTCAGGGTTTTAGCATTTGTGAACCTAATAAAAGGCAGTGACACCCAGGGCCGGCCCATCCATGAGGCAAGGTGAGGCAATCGCCTCAGGTGGAAGAATCCATAGTGGCAGAGAATCCCAATGTAGATCTTCACCCCGCCCCCTCATTCCTCGATGTCACTCTTAACTCCCCGCTTCTTCCTTGGTTCAAAGCAGGAGTTCAGAGCCAATGTCCAAGCTTTGACCCAAGCCAGGACGTTTGCAGTAAATCTCCAGGACTCCGTCTGCCTTAAAAAGGTACTTGACCCTATGGGCATGTGCACTGAGCAAACAAGATTCAGGCTGCTTACTGAGAGCTTTTTCTTTCCCAGGCAGCTGTTTCAGGAAGAGCAACAAGGGGAAGTTTGGCAAAGCCAAATCTGAAGAGCAGGTGCTGTAAGAGAAGGTTTCTTCAAGATGTTTCTTCTGCCCTAGGGGAGAAGGAAGCCCTGTACTTTTTTGGGATCCAAATCTGACTTCCAGGATTGGATAGTCAAGTGGCCCATTTTTTGTATGCAGTTTTGATGAATGTATTCATTTTTGCAAGCAGTATCCCCACATTATCATTTTTGTCTTTCCCCCAACTAATATATTCATTTAATGCACATAGTTTGGTGGGAACTCTGAATAACTCAGTCGGTAGCGCATGATACTCTTAATCTCAGGGTCATGGGTTCGAGCCTCAGCTTGGGCAAAAGATTCATGCATTGCAGAGAGTTGGACTAAATGGCCCTTGTGGTCAGTTCTAACTCTACAATTCTATGGAGTGCTGCACCACAAAATTCAGGTATGTACAAATTTTAAAGGATGTCTATGTTTTAGTTCTTTTATTGTTTCAGAAAGTGAAAACTTAATAGATTCACCTTTAAATGTTCTAACCCAGTAAATAGCCAGGCCACCCCCAACACAGCTGAACTGATTAGCTATGGGGATATTCTCTACTTACATGCCTGCTTAGTTAGCAAAATTTGAGAGATGAGAGATCAAAGTTATTTTTCATTTAATACAGCAATTGGAAACACAGACAGCCCAATGTTCCAGGGCTACCACCACATATTACATTTCATGGCATACGCTGTGAATATTTATTTCCTTAGGAGTTAAGAAATTTTGCAAAAATACACATGTTGTCAATAAACATATTTATTGGCTTTCTGAACCCTCTGCTCCTCTCAATTCCCTGTGACTAAAAGTCATGATGAGCAACGGTTTCTACATAAAATAAATGTGGTCACAATATTCCGGAAAATTTATCCCGTCAATTCCCCTTGGGAGTGCCATTCTTCTCTGGTAAATCTTGAAAGAGCCCTCTTTTTAAGGCTGTAACCATACACCATGTTTTTAAAACGGCAGGAGCAGATAAAAAGCACACTTTTTAAAACACCCCACTGCATTTCCTTGATGTACGTACTTATCACTTTGAGGGGGAGGTAAAGGGAACTTGGAGAGCTTTATCCAGCCCATGCCATTCTTGTTCATGAAAATGAGTAGAAAGATAGGCCCTCCCTTTCCAGTGCTTCAAAAGTTCACAAGAAATACAATTGCGTATTTGACTTGGTTTTTAACGATGTGGCAAGCTGTTACAATAAATAGAGAACAAAAATCCCAAGACACAGTAGCTAAGGAGATATGAGTAGCTTTCAGCTATTGTATATATTCCATTGGGGGTGGGGGGAAGAGTGGCTGGAGCCACCAGCCAGGTTCTTTTATCTCCTGGATTGACATTTTTGGTACTGCTTGCTCTTAAACATCTTCCACATGCCAGTGGCATGGCATTATACCCTGTGTGTGTGGGCTAGGTTAAAGAGCTTCTACAGCTTGGTTCCTGGGTTGCTTGAAAGAAAACCATATTCGACTTCCGGCGGCGACACCATTACGGAGCGGTCGTGGGCTGCCTCGGCTGCGAGGCGACCCAGTCCGTCCCGGGGGTTGGAGCCCCGCTACCGCAAAGCGGGGCTCCGATGGGGTGCGGGAAGAGCGTCCCGCACCCTGGGCTCCCCGGCTATGCCCACTGTGGCTCCGAACCCTTCCCTCGCTCCCCCTGTAAAGGGGGAGTGGGGGTGAAGGGAAAACGGAGCCGGGCTTCAGGGGACATGCCCCAACCGGGACGCGAAGCGGCGGTTGCCCCCGCGATGAGCGTCAAAGTTCTACCTGTCAAATCTGGAGTCTAAGAATCCCGGTGGTCGTGAGTATTGGACTGGACTTGCTTTTGTGCTTTTTGGACGACCTGGGTGATATTTGGAAAGGGAGCCTGCCTTTCTCCCTCCAGAGGGATAGAAAATAACCAGTTTAAGAGACTGCTGTTACAGCGATGGCTACAAAGTATTTGAAGTTTGACAAGTGAGGCTTTTTGGATTTCCCTTTGGGGAATAAATTGGTGGACAATATCTCTTTTTAAACTTTGTGGTTCTTGCACCCTGGATTCAGGGAAAATGGCCGTGAAGGACTGTGACTGAGTGGAAAGTTACTGGTATTAAGATGGAGAAGTCTGAAAATCGAAACTGCAATTTGACACCTTTGCCCGCTTCTGCCATGCTTGGTTTTGTTTTTGATTTGGCTACGAACTGGGAAATGAGCGATGAAGAAAGGATTGTTTTATTGAGACTGGAACTGCTTAACAGAAAATTGGAAATATTGAACTGTCATATGTCAGAAAAGTTATATCCCACAGAGGAGACTTCACAGGAAATGGTTGCATTGGAAGAGAACCTTGGCACAGATCTGAAGGGATTGATTGAACAACAGGATGGAAGGATTTGGCAACTCCGGAGAAATGGATCGTCCTTTGGGGGTGGCAGACCCAGGACAGAGAGAATTGTTATATCTAACTCTCGAGGTGAGAGCTCGGGAGCGAAGGTGAAAATTATATGCCTATGTCTACAAATAAAAGAAGAATGCGACGATGAATTGGAGAGGCCGGAAGAAAAGGTGCATACCCGGATGCTCTGTGCAAGGATTGTTTTGGACTTAGTCTGGATCTGTGGATTTGTAAAGAAAAAGGATATTCCGAGGAGCGGCTCTGGAGCAAGACGACCAAAAATGGACAGAAGGGGGATAGGGTGAGCGGTATTAAGGGTAACAGGAAAAAAGGGATTTATTATGGTAACCTGAAACCGGTGTGTCAAGACTTTAGGTTTGAGATAAAGAAAAGAGGTATTTAAATTTTGTTATTAGCAGCAGTTATAGTGAATGAAGATTTTTGTTATGATATTTTGTTATGATATACTGATATATTGAAAATAATGGGTTAAGAATTAAAATCTTGTGTGGAATTAATACGAAGTTATAATATGATTTGATTTATGTTAAGACAAGAATGGGAAAATATGGTTTATTATAAAACAAGATTTGTTAAGAAGAGTGTTTTAGATTTTAATTTTTAAATTTTGTGATTTCTTAAGATTATGATGATATATGATGTTATTAAAGTAATATTTAGGATTAGAACTGAAGGTGAAAAGGCAGGGGAAGTCTGTAGTAAGATTCAACCAAAGAATTTTTTTTTCTTATATCATAAGAAGGAGAATTATTGGCGTTTGTGTATTTGTCTAGCTTTAGTTGGGTGTTGGGTCAATGTGGGTGTTATACATGTCTGTTGTTTGTTGTAAAATCAATAAATTCTTAATTAAAAAAAAGAAAGAAAACCATATTCGATAAATTTCCTCAAATAATTCATAATTCCCTGTGAGTCAATGCCGCAGAGTGTGAAGACCACGGATGCAACTTCAGGAGACAATGGGGTCTTCTGAAATGGAGGGACAGTCTTAAGTTCCTAAATTTACCCCCCCCCCCAAGTTCTTCTCTCACTACTCTCTTGTTAAATGCTGGACCCCAAGCTATGACTTGGCAGTCTCCCTGGGAACCTAATAGGGAGACACTATCTGTTAATGCTGTGAGCACTTCCATCTTGCGCATGCAACAGTATGCTTTACACATCAAGTTAACTGTGAAATGTTATCCTTGGGGGGGGGCATTTTTGAATGTTTTTCATGGCTACTGTAAGTCAGTTCTTCATGATTCTACGGACTGGATATATGTTCGTTTATCCCAAGGCACTTCTTGGTAAGCTAGGGGAATTCTTCATATTTCTTTTCTATGATTAGTAATTCTTGATCAGATTTGAACAAGGGACAGACTCCTGACATTTTGGATCATTTATCCAGCAATATCTCAAGGAGCACCTCTCCCCTTGTGAATCGACTCAGGCCCTGCAACCATCATCGGAGGCCCTTCTTTGTGTGCCTCTTCCAGGAGAGGTCTGGAGGGCGGTAACACAAGAACAGGCCTTTTCTTTGGTGGCTCCCCATTTGTGGAATGCTCTCCCTGAGGAAGCTTACCCGGTGCCTTCATTACATATATTTGGTCACCAGGCAAAAACATTCCTCTTCTACCAGACCCTTGGCTAATTAAACAACCAATGACTTTTATTGCTTTTGTTGTTAGTATGCTATGTCTTTTTGTTACAGGTGGGTAGCCGTGCTGGTCTGCCATAGTCGAAACAAAATAGAAAATTCTTTCCAGTAGCACCTTAGAGACCAACTGAGTTTGTTCTTGGTATGAGCTTTCGTGTGCATGCACACTGGTATCTGAAGAAGTGTGCATGCACACGAAAGCTCATGCCAAAAACAAACTCAGTTGGTCTCTAAGGTGCTACTGGAATGTATTTTTGTGTTTTTATATTGCAAACTACCCTGTGGTGCTTGGATTATTATTTAGTTAATAAATAGAAAAACCATGGGCTTGTGATCCCATATCTGGGATCCTTTGTAACTAATTCTTTAGTTACAAACCTTAGAAAATAACACCTCCTTTAATCCAAGAGTAATTATTTAACCCAGCCTGATGTATTCTTTAAGTCTACAGTATATCTTTACAGTCTATATTACATTGGCACATTCAACAGAAATGTGTGCTCTTTCCTACCTAAGGTCTATATATGTAGGCACAGGACTGATCTTCTGTTTTTGCCCCCTTTCTTACAGAGAACGTCACTTTCTGCCCTGGAGTGGTCAGAGCAGCAGATCAGGAAAGCTGCTAGCCTGGAAGAGCTTCTCCGCATCACCCACTCTGAGGACTGGAAGCTTTGGAAGTGCCGGCTAAAGCTCAAGGGCATGGCCACTCTGGATTCCAGATCAGCCTCGCATCGCTCCACAAGATTTGCCGCTGCTTTCTATGATATTGAGATACTGAAAGGTAGGCTCACAGTTTATGAACTGAATATTTCTGGATCCTTGTTTGTATGCAGAGCTGACCCACCCATGTGGCTGGGTGAGGTGACTGCTTCAGGCAGCATCCTGCAAGCAGCATCACCCCTCTTCCACCCCGCAGCTTTGTCACTGGTCTCCCTGGCCTCTAGCGGCTGTGAGGGACTGACAGCAAAGCTCTGCAGAACATCTCCACTGCTGGGTCTGATGAGGAAGACTGCTTGCAGAGATTGTACTCGCATGGGGGGGGCTGTGAGACGTTTCTCTGTTTTTTTATTTATTTGATTTTTAACAAATATAAACACATATAAAAATAATTCAAGATCCATATATCGAGATTGCTCTGAATCTCCTGATTTCCCCCCATCCTTCCCATGGGCACTAATAATAATATTTATAACTGCATATCAACACTTATCCAAGTTTTAACCATCCAAATTATCCATACTTTTGCGAGATATTTCTCCTCAGGTGCCAAAAGGTCTCAGGCCACCCCTGTTTTTATGTGAAAGGTAGGTTGTTATATGTGTTTTGTTTGTGTGCCTGAAATACACACACACACACACACACACTTGCTGATGGGTCTGTTCCTTGTTTATAATGTTATGTCAGTGATACAAGCAGGACACACTCTGTGTCTTTTTTAAAAAAATCCATTTGAAAATAAAGTAAAATAATATTTTAAGAAGTCGAAAATGGTACAGATAGGAGTCACCATGTGTCTAGAGATGTCACAGACACTGTCCAATATGTATTCATATAGCATAGCCACTATACCAAAAGCATCCCACAATCGTGTTTGCGGTGCTTGTTTGGCTGGGAGGAAATGACATTCTGTCGGCAATAAAGCAATTGACTTTTTGGGCTTGGGGTGCTACCCTGGGAGAAGCTGCATGGATCCCTGGAAGAAAAGCATAAGCCATGGAGCATTTATTCCATGATTTAATGTGCTCACTTGGAAAGGTGTCTACAAACTTGCAAATTCACACCCTGAAAAAACAAAAAATGTAATGTGCTGAAAGGGTGCTTGGTCAAAGTTCTGAGTTTGAAGTGCAGACAGGGGTGAAACCCATTGTTACAAGCTCTGTATCAGGCATCTCATCTCAAGTGTGCTGACTGTGATACATACCAAAGGAGACCAAAAAGAGGAGGAATGTCCTCTATGCCTGCCACAGACATGTTTAGATTTTCTGCACAAAACTAGGTATTTTTCTTTGTTTTCACTCACAACACAGTTCAAGCAACGCTGCTCTAAACAAAGCATTTTCCCCTGCAAGGAAAAATGTAAACAGACAGCAATATTTAAAAGGAATGTGCCAACAGCAGCTCGAAATGCAGAAACATTCAAATGCCTGTTTTTATTAGGTGTGGCCTGATGTAAAACACTTTATCAGCTTGGATATTGCTGGGCAGGAGCTTCCTGGACACCTGTTCTTACAAAGAGAGGAAGAAACAGAGACCAAAACATTGGAAAGGATGCCATGGGCTCTAGTCATACCCTACGGGTGTGCTGTGGCACCTGCATTTCTGTAGTTAGACCGAGGGTTGCTAACTCCTGAACTGGCTCTTATAGCTGTCCCTTTTAACAGCCGTGTGATCAGGTGACCAAAGAGCAGGTCATAATGTCTGCCGCCATGTTATGAAAAGTTTCACCTGCCCCCTTTGAGCTCATCAGATACAGGTATTTGTTAAAACATCAGGAGAAGGCCAGACATTATTCCCACCCCTTTTCTGGCCAGTTACACCAGAAGAGCTTGACTGGATCAGGCCAAGGGCCCAGTGCAGTCTAGACTCCTGAGTTAACAGTGACCCAACCAGATGTCTTGGAGAAACCCACAAGCAGGGCCTGAAGGCCACCGTGTTCTCCTCAATTGTGAGTCCCCGCAACTGGGCTTCATGTCACCCCAAGCTGGATCCCATGATGACACTGGATCATCAGTGTTGGACGGGCAGCATTGTGTGGATCTGGCAGATCATTAGGTTAGTTACCACGTCAGTCCTGCACTTCTAAGGGGGCTGATGACAGAATACCTGGGTTTTACAGGATACATTGTAAAGCACAGAAAGGATAAGTGGAGAAATTATAACTACATCAGCTATGGTGATCAGTTGGTAAAGCTCTCATCTTGATTGAAGCAATTCAGAATTGATCACGATCCCTCTCTTTCCAAATTGCCATTTCAGAGGTGAGCGTGCATCCCTGCAGGTCAACAGGGGACAAACTGGTTTGCAGCAGTGCCAGGTTTTTGCAGGGAAAACTCATGGGAGAGGAGAACCATGCCCATCAGACAACCCGGTGACGACTGAGAATGGCCATGAAATGTTGACTGGCTGTTGCAGGGGTGGGTTTGGGAGTGGAATACCATGGCAGAGGGAGCACTCCACTCTGCCGCATTTCATTGCACAACTCGCTTGGCTCATTTATATTAATAAACAGCAGATGTCATGATGTTGCTTTCCCCCCGTCAAAGTGCAGTGCTGCATCTCACACAGCTACGGAGGACTCAGAGAGCGGGCCAGTGAGCTGGTGAGTCTAGTTGTGTGATGACAACTGCCGCTTTTAGAATGGCTCCCTTGTTCTCCAGTCATAGATGAGGAATGGCAAAGGACTCAGTGCGTGCCGAGGGAGACCTGCGTGGAAGTTGCCAAAGAGCTGGGCACAGCCACCAATAAATTCTTCAAGCCTCCTTGTGTGAATGTCTATAGATGTGGAGGCTGCTGCAATGAAGAGAGCCTAAGCTGCGTGAACACCAGCACATCTTACATATCCAAAATGGTATTTGGACTTTTTTCTACTCTTCTGCAGTTTGTTTCTCCTTAAGCGTCAAATCCTATGCAGGTTGACTTTGAAGTAAGCCCCTCTTAATTGAATAGACTCATAGATATCTCTTTCCTAAGTAAGTGTGCGTAGGAAGACCAGCCACCCAATGGGGTGTCCTCTGGGGTTGAACTCCCGTCAACCCCAGCTGATAGGAATTGTAACTCAAAACACCCAGAGGACGCCACGTTGGGGAAGAACAAGGCCATGAAAGTTGTCCATAGCTATGAATCTGTTCACCATGGCAGAGCAAGTGTGGCTGTCCCACATTCACTCATGTCTGTAGGACTATAGACTCCACAATGTGAAGAGGAGGACATGGGGTGAACACATGACAAGGAGCTGCAGGCTATCAAAGATTTCAGGTACATGTTAGACTCATGTCCATCGCATGTCCTTAGGGGCGAATTGTAACTGAAGATTCCTAACATGAAGCTTAATCCTCCATTTTGCTTCATTGAGCAGGAAATGTGGAGGCTATTTAACAATGAGGGGAGGCTTTTTAACAATGTGTTTTAATAGGAATAGTGAAAAATGCTGTATTTCATCTTTCCAGCTCTTTGAGATTTCAGTTCCTTTAACAAATGTGCCAGATCCGATTCAAGTCAAAATTGCAAACCACACCGGTTGCAAGTGCTTAACAAATGCTCAGCGCCCATCGTACACCATCATACGAAGATCTGTTCAATATCCAGAAGAGGATAGGTAAGCTGGGCAGTCAGTCTTCTCTCTATCCCATTTTTTTAAAGATACACAGTGTTCATGAATTGTATGCTTTGTTCTAAGATTAGTGGTTATCTGATGTTTTTAAAAATTATTTTTTCAATGCTACAAAGAAAAGTTAATGACTGCTTGGAAAAACAATGTGGAAATATGTTACATAACATTCAGACCTCTCTTCTAGCAGCATTTTTTAATTACTATGGCATCTTTAATATTTACATTTTTAAAAAAGAGTCTCAAAACTGTCACAGGCAGCTGTGGCAAATTAATAAACAGCAGGCAGATGGAATGTATTGAGGCCCCAGTTTGATGACTTAGCAAATGTAATTCCTTGAACTGTTCCTTTGACGACAATGAGACTTCTGGTCAAAGTTCCTAAGACACGTCTCTAAATGCAGAAGCTTCTCAACAGACTCTGAGCCCTAATACACCACGGCCATGTGCCGTCTGTCTTCTTAACTCAGCCTTCCCCAACCTGGAACCTTCCCAATGTTCTGGGCTGTAACTACCATCTGCTTCATCCAGCATGTTTGTGCCGGCTGGGAGTGATGGGAATTGTATTCCAAAATATGTGGAAGGCACCAAATTGAGGAACCCTGGCTTAATGTTAATTTGAGTAGCCCCCCCCCAAAAGCTGGCTCTCAAATGCCATTTTTGCATGTATTTATTTGAATATTTACTGTATATACCACACTTCCATAACAAATATATAACAAAGTGGTGTGTGTGTATCAGTTACTTTTTAAATGTGTTCTTAACATGTTTATTTGGCCTTTTGTTTCCTTCTAGTTGTCCCCAAATAAACAAACTGTGTCATAGTGGCTGGATGTGGGACAGCGATAAATGTGAATGTGTTGTAGACAAAGATCGTCCTGGCAGAAGGGAAGGTATATACTAGTACTACTTATATACTCACTTTAATATTGAAATCTGTACCAGTTAAAAGAACAACATAACATTATGAATAACAACATTATCAAACTGAAATAGGTGGAGGTTATTCCCCCCCCCCCCCCGCTTCTGTAACTCTGCATCCAGGAACAAAAGAATAAATCTGGGTAGATTGGTAGTTAAAAGCATTTTGCTTTTACTAGAATTAACTGTGTCCAGAAGAGGGCAACCAAAATGGTCAAAGGCCTGGAAACAATGCCTTATGAGGGACGGCTTAGGGAGCTGGGTATGTTTAGCCCGGAGAAGAGAAGGTTAAGGGGTGATATGATAGCCATGTTCAAATATATCAAAGGATGTCATATAGAGGAGGGTGAAAGGTTGTTTTCTGCTGCTCCAGAGAAGCGGACACGGAGCAATGGATTCATACTACAAGAAAGAAGATTCCACCTAACCATTAGGAAGAACTTCCTGACAGTGAGAGCTGTTCGACAGACGAATTTGCTACCAAGGAGTGTGGTGGAGTTTCCTTCTTTGGAGGTCTTTAAGCAGAGGCTTGACAGCCATCTGTCAGGAATGCTTTGATGGTGTTTCCTGCTTGGCAGGGGGTTGGACTGGATGGCCCTTGTGGTCTCTTCCAACTCTATGATTCTATGAACTGAAATGAGAAGCTCAGTCAGACAGAAGTAACACTCCTTCAATTGAAGCAAAGCATTTGTCCTCCTCCCAGATTCTCCCACCCAACTTCACATGCACAGGAGGATTAGCCATCATCATCATCATCATCATCATCATCATCGATTATCCTAGGCTATGTGCTCCTAGAAAGATAGTAAAATCTGGGCAAGTTTCAAGAGCAGTTTCCTTATGATATGGCATGAGAACCTGATGTTCAAACCGGGTGGGAAGAAAACACTTACCAAGTGATTTCTAGCCATTGCCGAGACAAATACTGCCCCACCCCTGGGAAGAGAAGAAGCAACTCCAGATAATTGTGATTGCAATTAATGACCTGCAACAAAAGAGCTGCACAGCTAGCACCAGATGTTCAAGGGTGCTTTGCACTTTGTTTTTCCTAAACAACAACACTGCCCCATGCCACAAAGCAAACCATGTGGGAGAAACTAAGGAGGGGTTTGTGAAATTGTCATTAGGGTCTTCTATTCAAAAGGGGGAAGGCAAAAAGCCTATTGGGCATGCCCCAGGCTAAACTAGCTCTTTAGATCCCAACTGGAAAAAAACCCTAGAATATGGCTGTGTATACATCATACATCATACACATAGTGTATACATCATACACATAGTGCTGCTTGGGGGAGCTACAGTTCCTAGAATACTTTGGGTGTACGGTACAATTCAAATGTATGTATATTGCTGTCATGACTTACAAAGTCCGTATCCATACAGACTCTGTTTATTTCTGCTAGAATATCAACTTCATTATAATTACATTCTTTTCAAGCTGTGGACTCCATAGTTTTAACTGTAGGTTGATAGGAGTTCAGATTTCTGGACTCACAGTGCCACAAATAGTGCATTTTATAGGTTAAGTTCAAGTCTTGCTGTACATCTGCAGGATATTACCTTTGAGTGACACCCTATATGTGTGATGTATAGTGAAATGATGATGTGCCAACGTTTTCAGAAGAGGGCAAGGAGTTTTATAAATCTCTCTCTCTCTCCCCTACAAAACATGTGCAGGATTCCCTCCACTTGCTGAACTTGCGATGTGTGCACCAAATATGAACTTTGATGAGGAAAATTGCGAGTGCATCTGTAAATGGAAGTGCACTGGCAATTTATTTCAGAACAAAGAGAACTGCAGCTGTTACTTGTGTACGGAGAACCAAGACAGCTGCCTTCAGAAACACAAGGAGTTTAATGCAGAAACATGCAGGTAAGCCTTCCTTTACATTTCAGTTCAATGCAGCATGCTTGGTCCACAGCCAGGTTGATCGATTCCCACCCCTGGGTTGAAATTTGTACTAAATGATAGGGCTTGTGTAGAACGTAAACCTCCCATGTAACAAAATGATAATGAATGAAGATCCTCCTTGCAATGTGGAGCCATGAGTAATGATTCTGTGTCTTTTCATGCGTTCCTGTAGAACATACTCCAAGGAACAGAAGTGCGTACTTACCACATTGTCTTCTCTGACTTATTGTCTTTAAACAGTTGTGAAGACAAATGCCCATTCCAAGCCAGAATGTGCCCAACCACTCGGCCGGCATGTTCGAGGCACTGTTGCCGCCCGAGAGGGGGAAGAAGTCCTCACGGGTCCCAAAGCAGAGAAACACCATGACTGAGCTTTTGTTATCTCCTGTACTACCACTAAAACACTGCTAGCTGCCCGCCATCGACTGTTAAACAACAATAATAATGGATACGGGTGGCTTTTACTGCTAAAAATATAATTAAAATCAAGACTGTCTTCATTATTAAGACGATGAATGGATCTGCAAGGACATTGCCACCTGACCGCTGATATATGCTACAACAAACTTTATCCTTGTTCTGTAACGGACAACCAGAAAGACCTACGTTCATTGATGCTGTATGAAAAAGAAAGTGGCATGTTAGAAGCAATGGGGATATCTTTACCAAGCAACTTTGAAATGCAGAGAATAGTTCTATGCCCTCAACCTGCTTATTCGTCATATTTCTTTTTAGACCAACTTTTTCAGACCTTCTAAAATTTGGTTCCCTAATGCGTTCAGCATTGACTGATTTGATCTACTGTCTGTGTTTTATTATTTGGGTTTATCCTAGAACTACTGTCTGATGTGCCATATTTAAAATGTATATAGAAAAATAAAGGCACCAGTTATTAATTAATATGCGTTGACGTGTATAATTTCTATTGCAAGCTTGGTCAGAAGGAATGAACTATGACTAGAGGTTTTCATGTGCATCCTTTCATTCCATACACGTGGAATAAAAGTGTCCCCACACTCCTCCTTTTTAAAGAAGTCTGTTCTACCACTCATGTGGTAAGACTTGGGGTGAGGCTAAATGCTATTCCTGCGGCAAGAGATTTTTAATTTGATGCTAGGGAGAAGGAGGGGAGGTTTCACCCTTCCCTCCAGATGTAATACTCTTCAAAATCACTCATCTGCATTGCAATTAGCCTTCTTATTACTTTGCACCCCGCTCTTCCTCGCAAAGGAGCCTAGGATGGCAAACAATAAGAGATGCAACAATAAAATTATCTTAAAAACAATTCCAGTAGATGCGGATGAGGAAAGAACTGAACAGGAGGGAAGGTCTTCAGCAGGCACTGAGAAGGCGTTAAAAATGGCACCTTTCTAATATTCAAGGGGAGGGAATTCCAAAGGGAAAGTGCCACACAGAGCCGTCTTAAGGGGATCTGCCGCCCTGGCGCGGCTATCCCTCCGGCGCCCCCGCCATGCCGCCTCTCCGCCGCCTCCCTCCCGCGCTTGCCACCCCTTGGGAGGGGGGTGGGCGAGCGGGGGATGAGGGGCGTGGCGCTGGAGCGGCGCGGGGCTCTGCGCGCCCTTCCAGCGCTTCCGGGACGGGAGGCGAGGGCGGCCGGCTCGCGCTCCCGCGCGCATCCGGATGGCGCGCCGCTGCCGGGCAGCTTGTGCCCCATCGGGTGGGCGGCCGGCTGCGCCGCGCCACCTGGCTGCGCGCGGGAGCGCGAGCCGCCCGCCCTCGCCTCCCGTCCCGGAAGCGCTGGAAGGGCGCGCAGAGCTGTGCTCCTGTGCTCTGCTGGGCAGCCAGAGGGCGTGGCGTGGCCGGCCAGCTCGCTGCCGGCAGGCGCTGCCAGCGGGGCTGGAGGACGGAGGCGCCCTCCAGGCCATTGCGCCCTGGCGCGCCGCGCCACCAGCCCCAATGGATGAGACGGCTCTGGTGCCACAGCATTAAAGGCGTGATTCTTCCATTGTGCGGAAGGGACCTGCTGATAACAGTGGTATTTACAGGAGGCCCTCCTTCACCTGTGTGAGTGATCAACTGGATATATACGGGCCGAGGCCATAAGCAGAATAATGCACTAGATCAGGACTATGCCATGTGTGGATGGGAGCTTGAACCTTCTGCCTCCATCCCAGCCATGACCGGAATTGGATCCTGCTCCCAACCCCAAGTCTGCTATTTGCAGTTGGACAGAAATCTCCCTTTGGCTCTGCCGGCTGGGTCTGCTGGGAGCTGAAGTCCAGCATGAATGGGCACAGGTTCCTTGCCTCTGTTTTAAAGGTTTGGCTGAGAAAGCCAGTACTGTATCGTGTTTTTCAGATACTAGCTTCTTTAAGGGAAAGGACTGTACTTTAGTAGTAAGGCACAGTAGTAAGAGCCCTGGGTATGGGGCGATATATAAATTCAATAAATAAATAAATACCGTAATAAAATGTCCCAGGTTTAATTCTGGCATCACTAAAGAAGGCCAGGGGGGAAAACAGGTACTAAGCCCTTTCCCCTCACAAAGTGGTTTGACATTTGTCCAAATGGTTCTCTTTCTCCATAAGACTCCCTTGTAATGAGGTAGATGGGGGAGTTAAATGCAATTTGGAAAATGGCTTTCGCAGAATGGCAATTTTGGGGACCTGAAATTCATGCAATGATAATGGCTTGCGTATTTATATTTATTTCTTTTGCAGTAGCTTGCAGCAAATTATCATATATGGGCTAATCTCCTTTTAGTGTTAAGAGCAATTAACTGACCACTTTCATTAATGCCTTGTGGATGTAAATTGGTCTAGACTATGGTAAATAGGCATAAACCTTTCTTTTGGCCTGCCGCACTGTGACAGATTACACAGGAAAATATTGTACATTATTCCAATAGCTCCACCTAGTGTTGTCCTGACATTATTAACAGGTTCCTAAAACACTGCGCCAACTTCAAAACATATGAATTAAAAGAAAATGTTCTATGCAAACATCCATAAAAATTAGCTCAAACCTAAATAAACTACTATATAAATTTAGGAATGCTGAATGCTGCATTTCCTTGTGAGATGACAGGGAAGATTGTTCCTCTTCTTAACAAATATTAAAATGGAATATACAAATAGAATACAGCGGGATGAAATAAACATGGATGAAATAAACATGAATTTGTACAAATCTGAACATTAAGCTCTTTTAATCCTA
Source organism: Lacerta agilis (assembly GCF_009819535.1). NCBI lineage: Eukaryota > Metazoa > Chordata > Lepidosauria > Squamata > Lacertidae > Lacerta > Lacerta agilis. The sequence continues at coordinate 64,191,721 of NC_046315.1, forward strand.
AGCATTGTTATTTATTATCAATAGCTTGCTTGGGACAAAAACAGTGTATTTTTGGTAGCAGGGGAACATCAGCGGCCGGAGAGTTTAAAAATAGATGTCATATGATACCAATAATAGTGAATGTAACTTAGGAGACCTGTGAAGTTATACAAAGGGCAAAACAAAATGGAAGGCAGTACGATACTCTATGCTTTCAATAACATTTATTTTGCAATCTTTGCTTTGTTTTGTTTCAAGCTCTTAATCAAAATCTCTTTGGCTTTACTGACCCATTTCTATATTGTGAAAGGGAACAGGAAAGAGGCTGCAAGGATAGCAGAAGAGATCTATGGAATAGCCCCAGGTAAAATTGCAGAGATAAATATTAAGAAAACTAACTGATCTAAAAAAAATATCACTGAAATTGTCAAAAATTGATACTCATGACTGCACTGTCATCAAGCAGGTTGGAAATGTAAATATGTGTGTGATTTTGTTAATACAAGCATAAGCTAGAATGAATATGTCTAAGATGAAGAATTAAAGATTAGCAGGGAAAACCAACGTGCTTCAATATTTATTTTTGTTACAGGAAATAAGGTTTTCTTTTTACAGGTGAAACTCGAAAAATTAGAATATCATGGAAAAGTCCATTTATGTAAGCAATTGTTTTCATTAGCTACTGCAGTTTAATATATGAGATAGACTCATGACATGCAAAGCGAGATATGTCAAGCCTTTATTTGTTATAACAAAATAAAAAATAAAAAATTCCTTCCAGTAGCACCTTAGAGACCAACTAAGATACCATCTGAAGAAGTGTGCATGCACACAAAAACTCATACCAAGAACAAACTTAGTTGGTCTCTAAGGTGCTACTGGAAGGAATTTTTTTTATTTTTTATTTTGTTTTGACTATGGCGGATCAACATGGCTACCAACCTGTAACTTTATTTGTTATAATTGTGATGATTATGTTGCACAGCTGATGAAAACCCCAAAGTTGAAATTGTTAATTTGGGCTTCTCATCAGCTGTATGCAATAATCATCACAATTATAACAAATAAAGGCTTGACATATCTCGCTTTGCATGTCACGAGTCTATCTCCTATATTAGTTTCAACTTTTAAGTTGAATTACTGAAAGAAATGAACCTTTCCACGATATTCTAATTTTTCGAGTTTCACCTGTATTGTTATTATTATTTTAAAAGCCAGAATTCTGAAATGCTGCTATTTAAACTATTTCAGTATTTGTTTAATACAGTCTTATTGTGGGTCCGTTGCATCATTATGCGTACAACAATGTAAAAGATTTAGAATATGCCTTTTCTGAAAGAAGACACTTGCTGGGACAGTGAAATGTCTGCTCGAACAGCAGTTACACGTGGCTTGGCTCGCTTTTATTGGAGGGATGAAACTGGATTGTTCCTGCTTTCTCTGCCAAGCAGGGCAGCAAGTTTACAACTTTACTATATGTAAATGAGTCACAATACGTTAAGCTTAGGTCGTTGGCCAGATGTGTTGACTTTATGTCCTTCTGGGTTCATCCCAGTCCTGGCTACTTATGATTCATCCATGGCAATAAAACGATGGAGAATGCAGGGATAGGGGTTTTTAACATCATTTAAACTGACATTAGCAAAAATCTTCCATTATCGCCAGCATACTTCCTAGGCATTCTCGTAGCCTTGCAAATACAAACAGTTGTACACGGTACTAATTTTAATCTGCAATGTCAAACATGAACACGGGAGAAAAACTGCTTTTAAAAACACAATTGCAACAATGTGGCTTTTAAAATATCAGTCATGGAGACAAAATGCTCGGTAAATGCTCCAATTATAATATTTATTAGGTATAATTTATTTGTGTCTAGGCTACGTAAGTATCAATGAGCTGTCCCGTCGGAGTCAGTAAATCTGTCAGAAGCAGTAATGGTTATGAATCATTTTATTAATCTCTCTACATTTTATGGCCTGAAGTTCCCACTTACCTCTGCAGTTCTATAAGGTAGCATACGGTTATTTTCAAACACATCAGTTTCCCTCACTGAAGGCTTAAAAAAAAAAAAATTCAGATGGATAGCTTTGGGCACATACAAAGGTGTTGGTTATCTACCCTCTTTTTCTCTGTGACGTTGCCTTTTGCCAGTCTGTCAAACTCAGTATCGTTTTTCAAAACACCATCTGACCACCAACTCTGACCTCGATTAGATTACTTACACACTGTTACCGCTAAGCTTTAAAGTAATGTTATCCAGCGCTGCTGCATTTGCCCTCAGCGGTCATGAAAAACACCGTTTCCGGGATGCCTTCAGTACCTGGAACCTTGAGAGGTGCACCTTATGGGAATTATATTTGTCATATGTTTCAAGGAGGTACGTTCTAGGTTGCTTAGAAAACTACAGCTCTCTTTGTGCCAAATACATTAGGCAGCTGTATGTAGAAAGCTTGTACTTAAAAGATGGACAAGGTACAGATATTTATAGCCTGGGCCTGTTCTTGTTTTCATGGTTATATTTAACCCTCACATTTCGCGCTAATTTGTACGTTAATGCACCTCTTGTTTGCAGCATCACAGGTAAGGCAATATTTGCTCCTTTGAGCTTCATGGCTTAAAGAGTATAAAGAGAGCCGAACCCCAGTTAGGGAAAATAGAAGGTGATGTCAATTAATCACAAAACTGGCATGGTTCTGCTTAATGTAACTGGAGCCCCTGCTCCAACTACTATATATCACGAAAAAAATTACACGGATTTACTGTGTGCACCTATTTATTCAGAAGTAAGCCACACTGTGCTCAGTGGGATTGGACTCCTAGATATGCATGCAGGGCCGTCTTTAGCTTATGCGCTGCTGGGGTGCAAAGATCCGCCCAGCGCCTCTTTTTTTAGTGGGGTGAACTCAAAAGTTGTTGACTTTTTTGGGGGGGGGAATTGTTCACCTGTAACAAGGGCGCAGCAGAAAAACTGCTTTTGATTGACAGTATGGAGCAACACTAAGGGATGCGGGTGGCGCTGTGGGTTAAACCAGAGCCTAGGGCTTGTCGATCAGAAGGTCAGTGGTTTGAATCCCTGTGACAGGGTGAGCTCCCGTTGCTCGGTCCCTGCTCCTGCCAACGTAGCAGTTTGAAAGCACGTCAAAGTGCAAGTAGATAAATAGGTACCTCTCCATTGGGAAGGTAAACGGCATTTCTGTGCGCTGCTCTGGTCTGCCAGAAGCGGCTTAGTCATGCTGGCCACATGACCTGGAAGCTGTACGCCGGCTCCCTCGCCCAGGAAAGCGAGATGAGCGCTGCAACCCCAGAGTTGTCCACGACTGGACCTAATGGTCAGGGGTCCCTTTACCTTTACCTATGGAGTAACAGAGCAATGGAGGAGGAGAGCAGGGACTTCCACTCCATTGCTTTTCACTGCCACCGATCGAAAGGTAAACATTTGGTGCCCCTTGCAACCATGGGTAAAGATGGCCCTGTACACATGCATGAGATCACAACAGAAGTATGGTTGTTCTCTCTCTCTCTCTCTTCTTTCTTATTGACTCCAAATGGAGGAACAGAAGTCTGCTCACCAGTTTCTGATTGCTGAGTCTTGCAAAGTGTTTCAAATGCCTCTCTACTGGGGTCTTGCAATAGGTTTTTGCGAGACATGACAATTGGCTGATTGTCAGGTTGTGCGGAGTGCTTTGAAAAGTGCTTTTTGTGCAGCCCACATGGCTTGATTTCATTATGTTGTCAGGCAATTGACAGGCGGGTGGCCCCAACTACTTGTTAAATTTGCCCTGTGGGAGGTGGGGGAGATAACAGCCTAATGCTCGGTTCAGACACTGTTCCCTGCCCCATTTTAAAGCAAAATCATTTGCATTGGGCCATTGATGGTGGTGAGTGGAGGAACAGATATGAGATTTTATCAGAGCATGGTCATCGTCATCATCATCATCATCATCATCATCATCATCATCTATATACTACCTATCCAAGGTTTCTGGGCAGAAAGTGGTCCTGCATGTTATAGCAAAGAAGAGAACTTGAGGATGCCATTTCCCCCCAAGAAATGCCCAAATAACATTCCTCTATAAAAAGGGGCAGAATTGTATTTACACCTCTGTAAATCTCTGTTCTATAGACTTATCTTTCAGTGATCTTATTTTAGACTCATGGGCAGACAGATCTCCCCTTCACGAAGCTGCCTTTCAAGGGCGCCTCCTCTCGTTGAAAACCTTGATAGCACAGGTAAGAAACCCTAATATATTTCCCTGATTTTACAATGCAATCCTACATGTCTACTGATAAGCAGCAATGAGACTTGCCCTCAGGTTAAGTGTGTATAGGATTGCACCCCAAACTTTTTATTCACAACAATGCATACAGACTACACAAATAAATTCAGTGTTGAGTGTGCAAATTCAAAATTGAACTGAGCAGTCCTTGCAAAGATTGCACGAAAGGGAATAAAGTTAGGGCCAATTCACACAACTACTGCAGGTTGCCCAGAGTGTTTTCACCAAGATTTAGAAACAAAAATCCACCTCCTTTTCCAGATCTATTTAATGAATACGTCGTGGTAAAAGTGTCAACTTTTCGGAACAACACAAAAGATGGATAAGTTCTAGGCTGCAGCCTGAAGTAGTAGCACAGCAGAAGTCCAAAACCATGAATTCTTTAGAAATAGCGGCGTGCATAGTTTGTTTTCTCCCAATGCAGCTTTTCTTCCCAAACGTCGCTCATGCACACACCATTTTAGCATCCATAAGGAAGGAGACAATGGTTGGTTTATTAATCAGTTTCTTACCAGATTCTCTACTTACCTGTCTTCACACTGATTCCCCACAAAATTCTGTTTCCAGGGGAACTGAGTACATTAACGAGTTCATATTGTGGAGAAGGCTCTATTGCTGAGTAACGTTGCTATGTTATGAGTTTTTTTCTTCTTAAAAAAACTATTTTTATTTTATTTCACCTTTCCTTGAAGTAATGCAGAGTGGTATACATGTTCCCTCTATTTTATTCTCACAAGAGTCCTTCAGTTAGAGAAACTCGATTGCTTAAACTATGCTTGTTCTGGGAGAACTCTTGCCGGTTTCATTTTGCCGAACCACAAATCTAATCACTGGGAAAGGGTGTTTTATTTCAAGCCAATATTAAATCTTTGTAGCTATACGTTATTATTATTATCATTTGCAATTGCTTATTATCCATACCTTTTGTTCTCAACTGTAGGGGTTCAACGTGAACATTGTTACAATAGACCATGTTTCTGCTCTTCACGAGGCTTGCTTGGGTGGCCATGTTGCTTGTGCAAAAGTGTTACTGGAATATGGTGCTCGGGTGAGTACTACCACGCCTCCCTGCAGGGGTGAAACTAGGCTTTATTTCACCCGGGTCAAAGACCCAGTTTGGCACACCCTCCACACGCATTTGTGTATGCACACACGCAGAGGCTGGGAGCTTCAATGGTTGTCCCTCTGGAGGCAATGACTCTGCTTTCCTGTATGAGAGATGCTGCTTCAAAGTGGGAGCTAGCAGGGGAACTGTGTGAATTTTGTATTATTGGGAATATCCAAGAAGATAATCAAAATGGAAGAGCTAAATACCATAAAGAGAAATCACTAACAGGAAGTGCTTGACTTTCTAACGGCATCCACTCGCACGCTCAGTCTTGTCTTTGTTCTGTGTTGCAGGTGAATGCAGTCACTGTAGATGGGATCACACCTCTGTTTAATGCTTGCCGTCGTGGCAGTGCCCCTTGCGTCGATATGCTGCTTGAATTTGGTGCCCGGACGCAAGTGGAGAATCATTTTGCTTCCCCAATTCATGAAGCTGTCAAGAGAGGTAACAGTAGTGGTTTGGGACAATTCTAACTAGATACAAGAATGTCAGATTCTCTGCAGAGCTTGTCAGTCCCAAATGAGTTTCCAATTGACTGCCTAACAAGGTGGGTCCAGCCCATTCCCCCGGCCCTCCCACTTCCGAGCCACTGTTGATGAGCAGAGCAGGTAGTTATCTGATAAACAGTTATCAGAGACATTAAGCTTCATTGGTGATGCTGGGAGACTCAGGGTCACTGGAGGCTGCCTCACAACCTCAGTCTTCAACCAGCCCATGAGTGGATCCTGCCTGTCAGCTTCCTCATCTTCCACCTAAATCACAGTGTTAACCATTGTAGAACTCAGCAAGGAAAAGCAGCTGGAGGAGATTTTGAGTAGAAAAATGGCTGTGGGGGAAGGGTTAAGCAGTCCGTCCCACATCATTCCTCAGAGGCAGGATTCAGGTCAATGGGGTTTAGGAATGTCTAGTTACAGAGCATTTAGAGGGTTTCTAGGCCACTTGTATGGGATGGGGTGGCGCTGTGGTCTAAACCACTGAGCATAGGGGTTGTTGATCTGAAGGTCGGCGGTTCAAATCCCCGCAACGGGTAAGCTCCCGTTGCTCGGTCCTTGCTCCTGCCCACCTAGCAGTTCGAAAGCACGTCAAAGTGCAAGTAGATAAATAGGTACCGCTCCAGCGGGAAGGTAAATGTCGTTTCTGTGCGCTGCTCTGGTTTGCCAGAAGTGGCTTAGTCATGCTAGTAGCCACATGACCTGGAAAAACTGTCTGCGGACAAACGCTGGCTCCCTCGGCCTATAGAGCGAGATGAACGCTGCAACCCCAGAGTCGTCCACGGCTGGACCTAATGGTCAGGAGTACCTTTACCTTTATGCCACTTGCTGCCCTATAGTTCAACAAGGTTTTCTCCTCTCTGTGTTTACATAGGTCACAGGGAGTGTATGGAAATTCTTTTAGTCAATGGTGTTGATGTGGACCAAGAAAACCCACAGCATGGAACAGTACTGTATGTGGCCTGCGTGAATCAAAGGACAGACTGTGTCAAGAAACTTTTAGAACTAGGTACTCTGGTGTGTGTTGGGCTTTCTTGGATGGGATTGGTAGGCTGCTGCATTCCTAAACATCCCAACACTATAGCAGGAACCCACTCCACTGTAAGATGAAGCAAGACTTTCAGGGCGGCTGTTCCTGTTCTGTGGAACAGCACCTCTGTTGAGATACGGCAGCTGTCCGCTATTTGTAATTTCCAGAAACCATTGAAGACATTTTTGTTTCAACAAGCTTTTCCAGCTGGGTGTAAAGGTGTTTATTTTGTATTGTTTTAAAACCCATCTTATTTTGCTTTTTTTCTATTGAAAACAAACTATATTAGTTGCTTTAACTGTATCTTTGTAAACAGCGTTGAAACTCAAAACATTAAAAATGAATAAATACTCCAAATGGCTGACAGGGAGATATATATGCAAGTTGGGAACATTCTGTGCGGACCTTGGCCTGTTGTCACCTCCAGTTCCTAAGCTTCCATTTCCTAGAGGCAAGCAGAACATGTAGCCTGGCCAAGTCTCTAATACAGATGTTGAGGGAAGTTTGTTGTCGTGCTACATCTCCGAGCCTAGGGAGATTGCAAGAAATCAACTGCCCTAGTACCTGGGGGGGGGGGACAGGAGTCAGTGGGATGCTCCCTCATCTCCCTAAATAATATTAATTAATACAACCTTGGTTCCAGGGGCTAAGATGTTGTTGTTGTTGTTGTTGTCATTTTTGCGAGTAATTTTCCCTAACACAATGCATTTTGGTATGTTATTTCCATTAATAAATGCATTTCTATGCAGATTTTACCCTAGTAAATGCATTTTGTGCACATTACTTGACTGGAGGATTGCACAGCAAAATTCAAAGAAGTCTGAATTTCAAAGGATAGTTGCGTTTCAGTTCACATATTGTTTCAGAAAGTGAGAGTTAAGTAAGTATGCCTTTAAATGCAGACTCCATCCCTACATCTCTTATCTGTTCCTCAGTTCCCTCAGGGGCGGAAACAAACCTAGCTGCTGAAATAGAAATAGTTTTTAGAGAGGAAATTTATTCCAGCATTAAGAAAAAGGTATTAAAGGAGGAAATAAAAAAATCGCATTGCTGTCTCCCTTTCTTCTTCCCATGTAACGCTAACTAGTTTGTTTTCATTTCCATTCATTCTCTCCAAGGAGCTAGTGTCAACCTGGGCAAAGGACTGGATACACCACTTCATGCAGCCGCTAGAAAATCCAGTGCAGAAATTGTCAACTTGTTAACAGACTATGGGGCCAGCTTGAAATGTAGAAATTCTGAATTAAAATGTGCTCTTGATCTTGCTGCACCTAATAGCTCTGTTGAACGGGCACTGTTGCTTCGGGAAGGTAAGAAAGAGCTCAGACATTTGTCACTGTCATGCTTCTTGCAAATTGTCAGGTCTTATTGTTGTCCACAGAGGTTCTTAGGGGTTAATTGGTTACAGGGGTCTCCTTGAATGACTTTAAGAGAATTTGAGCCAATTAGATCGTGGCTATACAAATGAAATATATGCTTTGCCTGTGCATGAAAATCTGGGTAATCCTATGTCTGTAACATTTCAGTACTTTGGGGGCTCCCATTAAATTGTAAAACAAAAATGGAAATGGGAAGCCACCAGACAAGAGTGTAGCATTTATCTCTATATACAGAATAGTGAAAAATTTATTAAATAACTTTGGTTTAACTAAAGCCCAGGTTATGTATTATTGTGCTTCAAAAATTATTTAGTGAGATAAACATATAGTGTAATCTAGCTTCCCAAATTATTCCAATGGAAGCTAAAATCTAAGCTTGAATTGATGATGCTTTTTCTATACAGCTTTTTACCTGGATTTGCCTACCCTTGATTCACAGTCTCCTTGTAGACTAGATTTCTGCCCACTGATATATGCTGTACTTATCTCTGAGTTAAAACAAGATAACAAAATTAAAAAATTCCTTCCAGTACCACCTTAGAGACCAACCAAGTTTGTTCTTGGTATGAGCTTCCGTGTGCATGCACACTTCTTCAGATGTCTCTGAGTTGACATTATTGAATTCATAGTATTGTTCTTGTTTCTCTCTTCCTCCAGGCCCTCCTAGGCTGGCCCAACTGTGCCGATTGTGTATCCGAAAATGCTTGGGCCGATCATGCCTTTATTTAGCCCACAAACTACACTTACCTGAACGACTTGAAGATTTTCTTTTGTTCCGATAACCTTACAGTTCTTTTGTAGCCTAATAGAATCAACGAAAAAGATCGTTTACTCTTAATATAATAAAAACCAGGGTGAAAATTAACAAAGGCATATGGGGTTTAAAACCATAATATAGCAAGCTTGAAAAGAGCATCTGTGCAAAGCTTGTTCTGGAGCTTGAAAGTTTGCTTTTCAAATGTTTTGCCAAAATGAAGCAGTTTCTATGTAATCACAGCAAAATGGGCTCTAGGGTTCTTTTCATATCGTCCCCATGGTTTATTGTACACATACGTATAAACGTGGCACATCCATATTCTTATATTTTAACTGGTGTATATGTTCAGTAAGTCCATTAAATGTTTTTCATTTTAATTAAACATACCTAAACTTACCTGCAAGTTACTTTGTTCTATGTTCTTTGATAAGAAGAGCATATAATTCAATTGCCATGTCCTTTCTTAAGGCCACTAAAATTCAGAACAGGATTAGCCAATGCCTAGAAGATGAAAATACATCTGGTATAACAACAAGGTCATACTTTCTCATCTGCTTTAAAAGAGGAGGAAGAGGATCCATTAATGTTGGCATTATCACAGGCATATACAGTATGAAGCAGAACAAATGGATTCACGGGGAATGGTTGATTGCTTAGTTTCTAAAAAGATAAATGACACTGAATCAGTAACATCTAGTCCATTATATAAAACAGTTATCTTTCTGCCTGTGAAAATTACCCGTATTTTTTGCCATTAAAAGCTAACCTTACTTATATGCAAAACAAAATTTAAAAATCCTTCCAGTAGCACCTTAGAAACCACGAAAGCTCATACCAAGAACAAACTTAGTTGGTCTCTAAGGTGCTACTGGAAGGATTTTTATTTTTTATTTTGTTTTGACTATGGCAGACCAACATGGCTACCTACCTGTAACTCTACTTATATGCACACAGGAGGGCTCTCTGAGACCTGGTGAACATTTGAATCTTGGTGGATCTACCGTATTTCAGCAACGATTTTCCTAGGGTTGACATACTTCAAAAACCAGGACCCCTAAGTTGTTGAGCTTTTTTTAGACAAACCCCTAAGTTTGAGGGTTGTGTTGTTGTTGTTGTTGTTTTTACAAAATCACAAATAAAAAATATGATTTTTCAATTAACTTGCTTAAGATCCAGGACAAAGCGTAACCTTTCGGCAATTCCCTCTGGATGTCAACTCCGTCTCTGAAATCCCGGACATATGGCAGCCCTAGTTTTGCTCTCTCTTCCACAAAACCAGTTTGTTTTGTCAAATATTAAACTTTTTGCCAATTCATGTTCACTATTCCCTATGATACCCAAGTGCCAAACAATCTCACTATTATTTAGGCAGCATCCTGTTCTCACAGTGGACAAACAGATGCCTGTGGCAAATATACAAGCGTCCTGTAGCAGTAGGTTCTATAACGTAACTAAATATTAATTGTGCTTAACGTTTCAGCATTCCAGTTCATTGGAGGCCCACAAGTTCTAGCATGGGAGGGGAGGCTTTTCTCTGCCCACTTTCTCCACGCCATCCATAGAAAGTCCCAAATGCTGCAACCTTTCTTCACGGAGCAGTTGACATAATAAATGAAACAGTCACTATCAATGACTTCACTGTCCAAGTGATCTCTTCTGTGTCTCAAAACAATAAGCGGAATCCTGCAGGGGGAAATGGAAGAAAGTGCTGTGCTTGCAAGCACCCTGTGGGCATCTGGTTGGCCACTGTGAGAACAGGATGCTGGACAAGACGGGTCTGATTCAGCAGAGCATCTCTTATGTTCTGCCTGAAGCTGCAGAAATGGCAAGAAATCTTCACACAGAGTCCTAATAGCCAGAGCTTAGCTTCTGAATGTTTCTAGTGTCAGGCCTTGAGCCTGGAATACATGAAGTAGTAATAGAAGAAGAAAAATGCTTATACTGTAAATATATGTATAGCAGCTTTCCCTTATAATCTCTCCTATCCCCAAACATTTGTCGGTAAGCTGGATATGTGACCATTTACCAAGTGGAAGCACAGTATGCATGTAACAGTTTAGTAAGCCTGTGTTGTCCCTGCCAGCTTGTAAAAGCAATTTTACCCCACATCAAGTTCAGAAGGGTAACAAAGGGGTCATCTGTAATGTCCTATAAAATGCCTGACACATACCATTGAACAGCAGTGTCACTTTTAAAACAAACAAACAAACAAACAAACAAACAAACAAACAAACAAACAGACCTAGTCTTTTATAGAATAACCTTTTTTTAAAAAAAAATCTATATTAAATCAGTATTTATACTTTCTGTAACTTATTCAGACTAGCACACATAAAAAATGGTCACTGAACTACACCAAACTAGTCTAAAGGTTTTCCTATTAAGCAACAGTCAATATCTCTCTGTCTAAAGTTTTCAAAAGGGTTAGATGTGTTCCACTGTTTGACATTTTCGAAACAATTTCTAAACATTTTGACAGGTTTATTTATAGAGCTACAATGCTTGGATCTTACACACTTACTGGAAGGAACCAAAATTTGGGATTTGGTATGCATACAGATGATTAGAAGAGTTTGAAAACAGGGCACTGTTACTGTATACCAGAAATACATATCGGCTTGCTACTATCTAAAAGGCTGGTGCCACAAAAAGCATAATGAATTCATGAGTCTTAAGAGGCTTTGGACATCAAATCTGAGGTTCTTAGGCAAAAGGCAGCAAAGGTATGAGAGGCATCTGAAAGCCCAGCTCCTTCCAGCAGCCTGTGTCTCTGCCAGCTCTACTCCTTTGTCTCAGAACTGGGAGGGAGGGAAGACTTCCAGGATCATGTGGTTGCTAAGCAAAGGCCTTGCTTCTCCTGGCCCCACCCCAGCCAGCCATGCCCAGCAGGTAGGCCCCTTCAGAGAAGACCTATACAGTATCTCAAGAAATCCCTTGGGATCTTACCTACTCGTACTAGATCCCCCATGCACTTCTTTTCAGCATGCTAGCAGCAAGGAGACAGGAAAGAGCAATGAAAGGAAACATGAAGAATATTGCTCCCAAGTGCCTGGTGCGATCTCCTTCCTTCCTGCCTTCTTTCCCTGCCCCCTCCCTGCTTCCCTGGAGCTGGAAAGGAAGTGTCTGGGGGACCTATTGTGAGGAGGTAAGACCCCACAAGCTTTCTTAAGATCTAAAGCATTTATCTTCCAGCTTCCATTTTGACCCCTTTCAAAGGTGAGCCACCACCCCACCGCAGGCTCGAGACCACCTATTCCATTAGTCTGTTGTCTAGCCATGACTTTGCTTTTCCAAAAGTGGGCTTTCTGCCCAGCTGTGTGTTATTTTCTTATGTAATAACCTGAAAGGAAGTCCCCCCCCCCAACTATGACTAATTCATTCATTCATGATCCATAGTAAAGGCTGTTTGGTCAAGAACTGAGTTTCAGGTTGAACCTGTTTCCTGGCACCCTACCTACGAATGAGTAAGTAAGCACCTTATGCTGAGGTTAGTCCAGGCATAGGCAAACTCGGCCCTCCAGATGTTTCGGGACTACAACTCCCATCATCCCTGACCACTGGTCCTGGTAGCTAGGGATGATGGGAGTTGTAGTCCCCAAACATCTGGAGGGCCGAGTTTGCCTATGCCTGTTTTAGATCCTTCAGCTGGAAAGCTGTAGGTTGTTGTAGGACTTCCTGCCATAGTGAGTGGTGTGTGTGTGTGTGTTATATACATACGTATTGTGAGGCTAAAGACCAGTATTTTAGTAGTACAATTGGGACCTGCAATAGAATAGTACAGTATAGTGTGGAATGTTCCTGTTCATTATTCCAGTCAGTCAGCCATGCCTGTACCCCAGATACTCCATTACTCTTCTCATCCATTTTGCCACCCTTCTGACAGCTGGTTTGCATTCCATGACCACTGCAGGCTCATTGGGCTGTCTTTTGACTCCCCTCCTTTTCAGGGTTCCCTCCCCAGATATTTTCTATTTCTACAAACTTAAGGGCTCCACCAGGCTGCTGATAGTTTCATCTTGTGTATGAGTGGACCATTTTGCATACATAAGTGCTGGCACTTACACCTGCACATCACAAACAGAAGGAATGGTGTTCAGAAGCAAAACCTGAATTGTGGGAAATCACAGCTGCCTTTGATTTGCCATTTTTTATAGTGAAATACAGGCACTGTTGAAAAGACTGGATAGCTTTACCTTGAGCATAATGAAAGCAGACATAATGCAACTGTTCCTACATTGCTCTGCCAATTCTCATCATTCAATCCTGATGTATAGCCCCTTCTCCCACTTTAAGTTTACTGTCAGTTATGTGAAATGCGGTCAAAGACCAGACTGTCAGACACATCAATGTGTAGGATTAAGGCTGATGTTTCACTCTGGAGGCTAAGAGCTATTCCAACAAATGGAATAAGGGCACGAGCTACCTATGCTACTCAGTCCATTCACATTTTCCTAAAAGAACTGCTGTGATAGGCTGTGCTTAGTTCCTAAATGAGAAGAGCACTGAGTCGTGATTTCTGAAGCCCTTCCAGGTGTGTGGAAGCTTGAATGGGAAAGATATTCTTAAATATTTCAGAGTTGAGGGTTGGGGAGAAATACTATTATTTGTATAAATCATTTAATGTACTTTAAAATTAAATAAAATCAAGGGACGTGGGTGCCATGTGGTCTAAACCACAGAGCCTCTTGGGCTTGCTGATTGGAAAGTAGGCGGTTCGAATTCCCACGACAGAAGGAGCTCCCATTGCTCTGTCCCAGCTCCTGCCAACCTAGGAGTTCGAAAGCACTCCAGTGCAAGTAGATAAATAGGTACCGCTGTGGCGGGAAGGTAAACAGCGTTTCCATGAGCTCTGGCTTCCGTCACAGTGTTCCATTGTGCCAGAAGCAGTTTAGTCATGCTGGCCACATGACCCAGAAAGCTGTTTGTGGACAAACGCCGGCTCCCTCGACCTGAAAGCAAGATGAACGCCGCCACCCCATAGTCGCCTTTGACTGGACTTAGCCGTCCAGGGGTCCTTTACCCTTTTACCTTACTTCTAAATTAACAGATGATGCTACAGTGTGTTTAGATAACTAATTTTTTTTATTGAATTCTACATTTTAATTGTCTCATTATTTATCCACAACACGAAGCCCTGTTTTGTTTTGTTTTTTAAATCATGGTTTCTTTAACACACTATGAACCATTCCACAAACGAGCAAACAAACCACAACTTATTTCACTGCCTGCCCCACTAGGGTGCTGATTGGCCCATTTGAAATTAGAATTTTGGCGGGTAATCCTCCCCCCCACTTGTCCAGCCGTGGCTATTACTGACACCAGCCAGCCCCACAGGTGATCCTCACCCCACCCCCCAGCTCTCCGCCAGACCCACACTGAACCGCCACTGTACAAACAGGGCAAGTGGTTTTATCTGTACTTTAATAATAAACTGTCAACAGAAGAATACAGGATCCTTATACATTGCAGTCACCGCTGTCTTATAGGATGCCAGTCTCCTCCTTTCCCCCTTGCTCAGTGAGCCTTAGGTCAGGCTTATGAGTAGTCGTTGCTCCTCTCTGATCTCATTTAATTATAGTTGGGGAGTTGCCAGCCATTTCTCCTTGAAGGGCCACTAAGTTAATAAGTTTCTATTCAGGTAAAAAAATACGCAAAATACCAAGTGTAATATTAAGTCCCTAAACAGAAACGGATTGGGGGGATGGGAATGGGGATGAATGGAACAGTTACTCTAACTGGCGTGTTGGTTTGAATGGGGTTTTGCTTTGTTTACCCTTCATCATGTGTCGTCTTGAGTTCATCTGTGGTCAAGATATTAAAATGAAATAAAGAAGCTCTGCCTAACACTGTGCTTTTTCATGCCACAGGGAGTATAAAGGAGCAGTTGGAAACAGCTCTCCAAACATGTGGTTTTAATATTCTTGTGGTATGTGGTGCAAAAACTTCTGTGCAGAAAGGATTCAGCTTGCCATTTCTCCATGTAGTCATGCTCTTTTTGAATGTATGTCTAAAAAACAAATTAATTTGTGCCTTGTGATAAGGGCATTGCAGACAGCGCTAACCCCCCCTTCTCTTTCTCTCTTTCTCTGTTATAAATCCCCTGAAGGCACAGTTTGCTGAGCTAGTTAAACTGGCTCTTTCTGTCTTGTTTTTTTGGCAACTGAGAAGTTCCTTTCTTATAAAAACAGAAGGCAAACTCGCTGATTGGACATGGTCCTGGAAAGGATATGACATCAGCCACATCCCTCACTTTGTTCTCTGTGCCCGAAATCTTCATGTACTTTTTAACCCAGTCAATGAAGAGGTGTTCTGTTAAACTGGAGTGCCCCAGGTATTTGGGTTCCTGTAAACTTGATGCTGGCACTGAAGCCTTGGTCTTCTGCAGAATGTTCTTCACTTGCATACACACTGCTTAATAAATGACTCATAGGAACTTGGGATATTTTTTTAACAGGCGAGATGGAATTTGAACTCTTATGATCTCAGCTGTGAAGTGAAATAACAGTAGCCAGACTGTCCAGTGTCGCAATGGATGTGAAAGGGGCAAATGCGAACGCTGGCATATCGCAGAGATCAGAAAGCCAGTCTCATCCAACATACCTACCTAATTTACTGATGGGAGGTAAGTGATAATGCTGTATTTACAAAAATAAAGGGAAGAGATTGTTTCAAAGTGGAGGTGAAAGGACCATAGCTGCACAGTGAGAATTAATGTATAGAATTATGTATTTATAATATTTCTACGCCATCTTTCAGAATATATGTGTGTGTGTGGTAGTTTAGCAATGGAAATAAAAAACAATAAAATGCAGCAAAAAGCAAATGTAAATGTGAAAAGCACAACAGTGCTTAAACAAACAGAGTGATCTATGTAATAAGCATTTTAAAAGCTAGGTAGTTGAAAAGCCTAGATGAATGGAAAAGTTAAGGTGTTATCAGTCTAACTTAAGACTTGTTTTGAACCGTTGCTGCCAGATGTGAGCAAGTATACAGTAAGTTAAGAAAACTGGCAAACCGCTTTCACTAGCGTCTTTTTTTTAACATATGGCATTTGTGATAAAGAATAGTTCTTTCGCAGTTAGATGAATCAATGATTTGCTTTTGTTGTTGATTTAAAAACAGATTTAATGATACAGAATGTGAGCTGAACATGCTGCCACAATGAATGAGTGTGCATTCATGCTTAGAAATATGCAGATTGAAGATACATATAGACATTTGCTTTGTAAACATTCCTGTTTTACCAGATCTATTTTTATTAAGATATAAATATATATTATAATATTGTAACTGTCAGGAGTAGCTGACGTGGTGGGGCAGTGCCATGTCACTGCCTTCCCAAGAGAAGTGTTGCTGCTACTACTTACTGGGACAATGTGAGGCTGGGACTAGGGTAGATAGAAGTGAGGTTGAGACTGTATAGGTGTATATGGGAGGTGTTGCTGGATTTGTTCTACCAATGTGACTCTGCAACTCTGGCTTCACCAACCCTTCCACCTGTTCTCCTGTACAGCCCCAACCGTGCCCCCACCCCATCCTGGTAAACAGAAGTGACACTATGTGCATATAGTGTAGGGCCCACCTGCACTATATATTTAAAGCAAGTACAGTGGTGCCTTGGTTGTCGAACGGCTTGGCTCCCGAACAAATCGGCTCCTGAACGCCGCAAACCTGGAAGTGAGTGTTCCGGTTTGCGAACGTTTTTCGGAAGCCGAACGTCCCACACGGCTTCTGCGGCTTCCTGCAGCCAATTGGAAGCCGCGCCTTGGTTTTTGAACTGTTCCAGGAGTCGAACGGACTCACGGAATGGAGTACGTTTGACAACCAAGGTAGTGACTCCCCCCAAAGAATCCTGGGAACTATAGTTTGTTAAGAGAGTTGTTATGAGACCCCTCATTCTCCTAACAGAACTACAATTCCCAGAGCTTCCAGGACCAGGAATTGACTGTTAAGCCAATCTGAGAATTGTGGCTCTATGATGGGAATTGGGGTCTCCTAACAACTCTCAGCACACTTAACAAATTAAACTTTGCAGGATTCTTTGAGGGAAGCTGTGGCTGTTTCAAGCAGTATGAACCTGCTTCAAATGTATAGTGTAGTTGGGGGCCTACTTCTGTTACCCTCAATATCTAGTTCAGTTGAGGAATGAGATCCACATTGCTTATTTAATCTCCAAGTGCCATAGCAATATACATCCCCCCCCCTTTTAATTCATCTGCCATTAATTTAAGTCTGTTCTCTGAGACTTAATTGAGCCTGGTCTTGGCCAGAGAGGGCGGGGTATAAATAAAATTATTATTATTATTAAACTTTTATTTATTACATTTGTACCCTGTCTACAAGCTCAGTTTTATTTTTTTTAAATCTCAGAATAGTCATGAGAGGTAGAACAGGATGAGAAGACCTGGGTACTTTGCCAAATGCCAACTAAGGAATTTCATGGCCGAGGGCAGCACTGTGCATTACAATCAGTGCAGGAAACACTGGTGTTAACGTCAGCATTTCACGCAGCAAATATGCAAATTGTGGCTATGCATGTACATGTCTCTTTAAACGACTACATGCATGTGTATGGGAAATGAGGATTCCTGGATGCACATACACAATGGTTTGTGGCATCTGCAGTACATGCATTTCTTGCAGGGACGTCCAGTGTAACCAGGGTGTTTTCCTGGAGCAAATGTAATGGGGGAGCTTCCCTGAGTGAGGATTGGAACCTGGCTATCTCACATCTTAACGCAAACAGTTTGGCTGCTGTACCACGCTGCCTGTTATGTTTTCGGAGGACTGGTGTACAAATTGCAGCGGCGATCATGTTTTCCACAGTTGCACCAGAAATCCTTGAGGGAATCATAAAATTGCGTGGGCGGGTCAGAACAGCATGTGGGGGTGGTGAGGACAAGATCATTCTGTCTGGCAGGCAGAAGTGCACTGATGGAACATTCATGCAACATTCAACTCCACCCAGTATATTCATTTTACATATTTGATCAACGAATTCGGAAAATCATACATTGCAGCCTTCTCCTGCAGGTGGAGAATTACAAGCCTGAATGCTCCCCACTCTAAAAACAACCATCCTTGTCCATGAAAAACTAGCATGTCAGAAAGAAGAGTTATGGCCAGGCTTTCTCTCTGATATACAGGTATAAACTTTCTTTATGCAGGAAGTTTATGGCATAAGGAAACATTTAAACATTCAGAATCCCACCCTGCATACTGAAATGGAAAATGTGACGTCTCCTTATAATGAGTCGGACCATTGGTCCATAGAACTCAGTACTCCAGGGGTGAGGAACCTGTAGCCTTCCAGATGTTGCTGAACTACAGCTTCCATCATCCCTGGCCATTGACTATGCTGGCTGGGGCTGATGGGAGCTGGAGTCCAACGATATCTGGAGGGTCACAGTCTACTCTAACTAGCAGGATGTTTTCTGAGCACCTGGAAGAGGCCTGTCCCATCACTTAGCACCTGCCCATTTAGCTGACATTGAATTTGGGACCTTGCAAGGCATGATGTGATCTACCACTTAGCTATGATCTTCCTTGGGTACAGTCTCAGGAGGGTTCTATTACATGGTGTTCTGCAGATACAGATTGGATCATAGCTGGATGTAACCTTGGAAAATCCTTCATGGCAGACAAGTGATTCTGCTTTCTTCAACAAACCATGAGTCATGTCACAAGGAAGTGAACAAAGCAAGCCATGCCTTCTTTTCTCTAAATTTCGGCTTGTTTTCCAACTACTCTTGCCTTGTGCCGTTTTAGTTTGGATTTGATATCCCGCTTTATCACTACCCTAAGGAGTCTCAAAGCGGCTAACATTCTCCCTTTCCCTTCCTCCCCCACAACAAACACTCTGTGAGGTGAGTGGGGCTGAGAGACTTCAGAGAAGTGTGACTAGCCCAAGGTCACCCAGCAGCTGCACGTGGAGGAGCGGGGATGTGAACCCAGTTCACAGGCTCACCATGGTTCAGCAAGGCTGTTGGGTTCAGACGTGACACCAAACCATTGTAAAAACAAGGCAGAGTTCATAAGTCAACCAGTTATGGGTTTTTTGGGTGGAAAACAAACCATGATTATTTTGCTGGGATGGGTTTGGACATTCAAACAAACCACAGTTAGGGTAAACAAGACATGGCTTAATATTGTATGTGAACCAGGACACTATGCCTCAGTCTAACTTCAGAGGTTGTTGCAATGATAAATAATATCACATACAGTGATACCTTGGGTTACATATGCTTCAGGTTACATATGCTTCAGGTTAAGAACTCCGCTAACCCAGAAATAACGCTTCAGGTTAAGAACGTTGCTTCAGGATAAGAACAGAAATGTGCTCTGGTGGTGCAGTGGCAGCGGGAGGTCCCATTAGCTAAAGTGGTGCTTCAGGTTAAGAACAGTTCCAGGTTAAGAACGGACCTCCAGAACGAATTAAGTACTTAACCAGAGGTACCACTGTATATCACATAATCACATAAATGTGATTGGCCTGGAAGAGTTCTTTTCAATGAGAATGACCAGAACTGAAAGAAAAATATGAGGGCATGGATGAGATTTAAAAAAAAAATGGAATGGAGTAAAAAATAGTTAAGGAACAAGTTATTGAGAAGGTATTTTGATACCTTTTCAGGTTTCACTGTTTGTTTTGCTGAGCTGTGTTTCCAGTGAGCCATTATTGAGGATTTATGTTTGTTTAGCAGTTTGGTTAATGATCTGTGACAAAACATGGAAGAGGGAGTCTCCTCTCACAGATAGGTACTGCAGCATCTTTATTATCAAATTGAGCGGAAAACCATACATTGCCAGCAGCTGGACCTTCTCTCTTGATGACATTCTGAATGGTATTTCAGTCTCTAAATCATTCCAGAATGTACCAATTGCTGCTGCTGCTGCTGTTAAACAATCAAAGTGCATGCTGTCCTTATTCTGAAGAGTTTACCAGCTAAAATCTGACCCAGGAGAAATAACAGAGGAAGGGGAGTAAAAACAGTATAGGCAGGCATACCCGGCATAATCTGTTGTTCTGCCTGCTGGGTAATGCAAACAAGGAGAGTATATCAAGGTAGTATATATATGGATAGGGACGCAGGTGGTGCTGTGGGATAAACCACTGAGCCTAGGGCTTGCTGATCAGAAGGTCGGCGGTTCGAATCCCCGCGACGGGGTGAGCTCCCGTAGCTCGGTCCCAGCTCCTGCCAACCTAGCAGTTCAAAAGCATGCCAGTGCAAGTAGATAAATAGGTACCGCTCCGGTTCGCCAGAAGGGGCTTTGTCATGCTGGCCACATGACCCGGAAGCTGTACGCTGGCTCCCTCGGCCAGTAACACGAGATGAGCGCCACAACCCTAGAGTCGGACACGACTGGACCTAATGGTCAGGGGTCCCTTTACCTTTATATATATGGATACTAGCCTAGCAACATCATTGAAGAGGAAAAGAAAGGAAAAAAGCATGCCATTGGATGTGCTATGACACTGACTTTTTATCTCTTTCTCTAGCATGCAATAGTTTGGTCTTCCCTCGAAGTTCATTGCCTTGAGATCAGGTTGACAGGTCGGGTAATAAAACACAATTGCTTTTGCTTACTGAAGCAGGGATGAAGTAATCACATTTAAACACATGGATATCGCTTAACCTTTAAGAATCCTTTTAGACAGTGCCGGATTTACTGAGCTACAATTCCCCAAACCAAGAGTAGATAACCTCATTTAATCACATCCTTATTCTTAAGCCTTGTTTCCCCTCTTAATGCAGATTTTGTTTCTGACTGGTCTCCTTTGCACGATGCTTCCATTCATGGGCGGCTGCTTGCTCTGAAGAAACTCATCCATCAGGTACTGCACCATTAGGGAGATAAACATTGAGTTCGTCTTGCTCATTAAGCCTCTTGTTGAAGGCATGCTCCATTTTATCCAGTAAGGTAGCAAAGGTTTGACATACGTGCTGACCTGAAGGAGAACTAAAATGTAACATTTTCAGAAAATGGTAGTAAAAAACCAAACAAAAAAACCAAACAAACCCCAGGAGTTGAGTTGGAAAGGGAAGAGGTCCTTTCAGTTGTTCGTAGTAGGAAGAATGGTGGTTATCCACCTCACTTTTGCATAAGTCCACTAATGACAACGGGTGCTTTCTGGAAGCTACATGTTAATGTTGACTAAGTAGGCTGAAAAAAAGAATCATATATAAACATGTAGCATAGCTTAAGAGGAACGCTATGAATGAATCCCATTAAGAAAGTTGTATTGAAGGCAAAAGGAAGGATATTGTTGAATGGACCAGACCAGTAGCAGCTGGTGAGGCGGAGCAGCATTGCTCACTCAACTTCCCATGTGGAGGTCACTGCCGATAACAGAGCAGGTGAGGCAGTGGTGATGCTGGCGTGGTGCAGATGCAGCAGCAGAGCCAGTCCAACACTTCTCCTCCTGCAACCATGCTGACCTCTCTGCCACCTCCACACACACACACACACTCTTGATTACTGGCAGCAACCTGTTTGGGGAAGCCAGCTGAGTGACACTCTGCCCCACCAGCTGGTACTGGAACAGACTGCCTTGGAAGGCGGTGGCTCCTCCTTTGTTAAGAGTTTTTTTTAAGTGGAGGCCTGAAGGTCATCTTCCAGGGATGCTGTGACAACTGTTTGCTGCATTGACAGGAAGGTGGGCTACATGGCCTTTGAGGTCACTTCCAATTCTGTGAACAGGGATGCTTCCATATGAGCACTTCTTTCTGTGTCCACACAGTTTTTTAATAGGTACCCAAGTTGTCATTAACTGTTTCAGTCTAGTATTTTATGGGTAAGCCTCCCAAGTTTTTCCACCCTCAAATTAGAATGATTATTTTGCAATAAGATGCAATTGCAGCATAAGCCTGTCCAGCGTGAGCAGGTGAAATGCTATTACGGCATTTCGGGGATCCAGTGCCTTTAAACCGAACACTCTCTCTTTGTAAGTTCAGTCCATTTTATTGATGAATTTTTTATTGCTTTTGATCCAGGCCTAGGGGTGAGTAGTTAATAAGCCTGCAATAGACACCATCTAATTCTACACACACACACACACACACACACACACACACACACACACGTCAGTGTCTGTTTCTCTTTCCAGGATTGTAGCGGGGTGTGGTGCAGAGTTTTACCCATTCTAACCATGTCAGAAATCAGTCCTATTGCATGCCATGGGATTTGCTGTCAAGTTAGGATGGTAGCCTTACTTAACTGATTTCCTCTCGTTTCCTTTTCCTCATTTTTAAATGTTGAAACTTTTTTTTTTTATAGTGCCATTTTATCGTTTGAAAAAGAAAAGAGAAAACAATGAGAGGGTATCAGTAATTAACACCCCCACCACTCTGGAAAAGAAACGGGCATTGCGGAAATTTACAAAGGCTGTTCAGATCAGAGCCCCGATCAACAAGCTGAAACTGCAAACAGGAGGCTTGTCATTAAGCATCGGGATAAACCTTCCTGAGTGGAATTTACTTGTAAATAGGCATTGCAAAAGGAACATGGGTGTGGGGAATGGCACCACTGACTAATGCAGTAGTACATTAACAACAGCTGTGCAGAGTATCTGAACTTCACAATGTAGTTCTCCAAAGAATGTGAATATGAATGTATTAGACAAAAGTGTGCAATTCTATATTTATAAAATGCATCCTGTTAGGGGGAAATTGTTTACAGAAATGTATTATTAGCCGACACTGCATATAAAAATGTGTTTATTAGGAGAAATTTGCACTAAAATGCTGGTGGGTTTTTGTGTGTGTGTGTGTGAATAAATAAATAAATAAATAAACCCCACATTGCTGCAGAAATGAGAACTGATTTTAAGATTTGAAAAACGGATAAAATGAGAGAACAAGCTGACAGATTTGTCCATCACTAGCTACCAGTCAGTGTCTGGAATACTGAACTAAATGGACCAATGGTCTGAGGCAGTGTCCTATGTTCCTATGTTCTCATTTTCAGTCTTTTAATAATGGTGGATTAGCAAAAAGGCCCCTACAATTTCTGAAGCAACTGGGAACAATAGACAAGATAGGGAAGCAACACACCTGCATTCTGCAGATGCAACATTGTTGAAGTAAGTTTGCATATCAAGAATAACCCTTGAGTGAGCCAATCATTCCTCACATCGGTGGGACTTAATGCAACTAAAACAACGATCGCTACCGTCTCTGAGACCAAGGGTGCCTCTAGTGCTTAGGACTTTGATGCTGTACACAACACTTATCTCATTTAATTTAATTTAATTTAATTTAATTTAATTTAATTTAATTTAATTTAATGGGACTTGCTTCTGAGTAGTAGTGAATAGACTTGCACTGCTGGCAACACAAAACATTTCAGATTCATGTGGCAATGCAGAAATCAGCCTCTAATTATCCTTTCTTTTTATTTTAAATCAGGGAAGTAGTGTGAATCTTGTGACAGCGGATTGTGTGTCCCCTCTCCATGAAGCTTGCTTAGGGGGACATTCTGCCTGTGCCAGTGTCTTGTTAAAACACGGGGCCAATGTGAGTAACTTGAAGATGTCTAGGATTTTGGTGCATGCAGAAACAAGATGCCTTGATAACTCAAGAGAGTGAGCCATGTCGATGATGACACCCCCACCACCACCACCCCAAATGCTACTTTCTCATCAGCACTGATTGGAAAAATAATCCAATCTATTAAAAATAGAATAAATATTCTAGAATTGCATATGCTATGTGCAAGGTTGCTGCTGATTGCAGTAATTTGTTTATAGAAAGCAAGGCCAGGGGCTGGAATCTCTCTGAAAATCATTGCCCCTGATTTTGGCTGGATGGGAACAGGGTGTGGGCAAACCACATTCTGATAATGCTCCAAAGCACTTTGTTATCAATATTCTTAGGGCTGTGTCTCAGCACTGAAAACAACAAGGAGGTCTCAAATAGAAAGCTAGGTGGCACATGCTTATTTCTGGCTGATGAAAATGCCATGCTTAATGCCAACAAAATAATTTATGGTGGGGGTGGTTAGTAAGTATTCAGTTGCATGGCTGTTTCCCCAATGTTTGTTCCACCGCTTTAGGCAACAGCTACATTGCTGGTTCTTTTCCTTTCAGGTGAACATGGCTACCATTGACTGGAACACCCCTTTGTTCAATGCTTGTGTCAGTGGCAGTGTAGACTGCTTGAACCTGTTACTGCAGCATGGAGCCAGCCCCCATGCCGTGTGCGATCTGGCATCACCTATCCACGAAGCTGCTAAGCGAGGTAAATGTCAGCAGATGTGCCTTTATTCCAACACAATCTTTGCATCCATTGTTTCATTTAGATGCATGGGTTGCATATAGATTCAAAACCACCTGTGATGTGTATGTATGTTTAATCGAACCACGGTTTATGCAGCCGGTTTGTTTTCACTAATCAGCATCAACCACAGTTACAGGTAGGTAGCCGTGTTGGTCTGCCATAGTCAAAACAAAATTAAAAATTAAAAAAATTCCTTCCAGTGGCACCTTAGAGACCAACTAAGTTTGTTCTTGGTATGAGCTTTCGTGTGCATGCACAC
The DNA here is from genome assembly GCF_009819535.1 of Lacerta agilis. NCBI lineage: Eukaryota > Metazoa > Chordata > Lepidosauria > Squamata > Lacertidae > Lacerta > Lacerta agilis. Next base: position 64,216,282 of record NC_046315.1, read on the forward strand.
TTCTTCAGATTTGGATGGCACGCCTAACTGCAGTTAGTGATTCCAATCACTACCTTACAGATGCACCAAAGAAGGGAGGGGAGGGTGCAAGTCCAGGAAGAGAGTAGGCTTATTACCACAATGATAAAGTATGGTTTAGTGTTATCCCTGAGCACAACTTCCATCACACTGGCTTTCTAAGAGGGCTAGCCCTGTTTTATTGGGGTGGTTAGGAAATAAGATAATGTGGGAAACAATGTTTGTTTGAATTTCATTGTGCAGAAGCAGCAACCGTCGATCCCACAAAATAGGTTCATTAAAATTTGGCAGAAAAAGAAACCTTAATGCTAGAGACAAAGAGAGTGGGTGAAACTGGAAAAAAATTGAAAAGACAGCAAAGCCTTGCTGATTTCTATCAGGGCTACAATGTTTTAGTCATCAGGTTGGTTTTGATACAACTTATAAGTGCCTGTAATCCTTTAAGGCCATACCAAATGTGTGGAAGCCCTTATATCCCACGGAGTCAATATTGATCACAACATAAAGCATCTTGGTACTCCACTCTACGTCGCTTGTGAGAGCCAGCAAGAGGACTGCGTCAAAAAATTACTTGAGTCAGGTAATTTTTAAAATGTTATATCCTGCATCAGGGATAGGCAACATGGTGTCTCCAGACATTGTGGACTACAGCTCCAGTTATCCATGACCTTTGGCCACACTGGTTGGGGCCGGTGGGAATTGTAGTTTAAAACACCTGGAGAGAACCATGTTGGCTACCCTTGACTTGTAAGCCAATAGCAAACTCCCTCTTCAAAGATGAAACAAAATAGAAAATATTCAAAGATGGTTCCTTATGAAGGCAAAATGACATCATCCACGCACAAAAGAAAGGTTATGAGCCAGCCTGGGGAGATCTGCAATAATAATAATAATAATAATAATAATAATAATAATAATAATATGCTGCCCATCTGACTTGGCAGCTCCCAACAAAATACTAAAAACACAATAAAACATCAACCATTAAAAACTTCCCTGAAGGTGTCTTCTGAAACTCAAAGTAGTTGTTTATTGGTTTATCTGCTTGACATCTGATGGGAGGGTGTTCCACAGGGTGAATTCCACTACCGAGAAGGTCCTCTGCCTGGACCTCTCAGTATCTGGGTTGGATGATGAAGGTGGAGTCGCTCCTTCAGGTATAAAAGGTAAAGAGACCCCTGACCATTAGGCCCAGTCGTGTCTGACTCTGGGGTTGCGGTGCTCATCTCGCATTACTGGCCGAGGGAGCCGGCGTACAGCTTCCAGGTCATGTGGTCAGCATGACTAAGCCGCTTCTGGCGAACCAGAGCAGTGCACGGAAATGCCGTTTACCTTCCCGCCTATTTATCTACTCGCACTTTTTGATGTGCTTTCGAACTGCTAGGTGGGCAGGAGCTGGGACTGAGCAACGGGAGCTCACCCCATCGCGGGGATTTGAACCGCCGACCTTCTGATCAGCAAGCCCTAGGCTCTGTGGTTTAACCCACAGCACCACCTGCATCTATACAATAGTTTTTAGAAAACCTAAGCTGAGGGAGGGAATCCCAAAAACAGCAAGGGAAGAACGAATCCCCACCCCCAAAAGGGAAATAACAGTGATGCAAGAATTTTGCCTGCAGAATTTGCAAGGTATTAACAGATCCCAGGGTATCTGTTTGGACAGCAGCCACTGAAATAAATAAGCTCATATTTTAACAAGTTAGATCCACCACAACAAGGTTCTCCTTACTCAGAGGTGGCCATGGCCGATGCAAACACAAAACCACCAACGCTCATAGGCCCCTTCTTGAACCTGTCCACCCCATCATAGCAATACAGGAAGCTCCCTTATGTGAACCAGATCTTTTGCCTATCCACCTCTGTTTGTCTCAGTATAGACTGGCAGTGGTTTTCTGGGGTTTCAGTCGGATGCCTCCCAACCCGATGTGGAGATGCTGGGGATTGAACCTGGGGCCTTTTCCACGTGAAGCCTACTGAGCCACAGTCTCTCCTCAAATCAGGAATACAGAGGGTATTCTTCTCCTTGCGCTGATTGCACTAAAATTGCAAGTTTACTTAAGGCCACTAGGAACATATCATACTCTTATAGCAGGGTTGAGAAGCCTGCTAAACTCCAAATCCTGTCAGTCCCAACCAGCATGGCCAGTGATCAGGAATAATGGAAGTTCTAGTCCAGCATCTCTCTCTCTCTCTCTCTCTCTCTCTCTCTGTGTGTGTGTGTGTGTGTGTGTCCCCTGGTGGTGGTGGGGAGTGCACAGGTTCCTGTCTTACAGTAGAATAACAGATACAGTCAAACCTTGGTTGTCAAACGTAATCCATTCTGGAAGACCGCTCAACTTCCAAATATTCGACAACTGAGGCGCAGCTTCTGATTGGTTGCAAGAGCTTCTTGCACTCAAGCGGAAGCCACGTCGGACGTCCAAGTTGCCGAACTGAGAGATTCACACCTAATGAAACCAGAGTGAGTACCTCAGTTTGGCTAAACTGTAACCAATTTCGCACAGACAGAAGTGAACTTTGCCTTGTAGCTTTCTACAGTTTTAGTCTGTGTTCTCCTGCCAACACAAACACCTGCCTGAGACAACCTACGTGGGTTGAAATATTTGCTTGTTAGGTTAATTGTCAAGAACACTGGGACCTGTATTGTGCAAAGGCATCAGTCATTCTTTGTGAACATCCCTGAATCCTTTCATGCATGTTCAGTTTCCACGTTGCTTTGGCTGCAAGCCTCGGTCTGCAAACAGGCTTGAAGCCAGTTGAAATTTAAACTAAAAAAACAAACCCAACAACTAATGTGCATATATAGGAGGAGATTGTGTAATAAAGGTAATAAAGAATATGGGGAACTGCAGCTTTTGCTAGTTTTAACTTTTTCCTTTCCTTTCCTTTTCTCTCCCCAGGAGCGAGTGCAAATACTGGGAAAGGACTGAATTCCCCTCTCCACGTGGCTGCTCAGACTTCCAATGCTAACTTAGTGCATTTACTTATTGAGTTTGGAGCAGACATCGGGGCTGTGAATGCCGAGGGCAAAAAGCCAACAGACCTGGTTCCTGCAAAGAGCACACTAGTGCAGACATTGCTGCAGAGAGAAGGTGCCTATTAATCTTTGTTTCATTCAAATTCAAAGTATTTAAGGGAGCTGAATCAAGCTTTGAAAAGGACACATTCTCTCTCTCTCTCTCTCTCTCTCTCTCTCTCTCTCCTCCCACCCCACCCCACCCCACATTGTTAATTATGCTTGTTAATCTGAGCTAAGTAATAATAAAAACCTTGCAGATATCTCGACTTAGTTACAACAACTGATGCCACAATGTGACCCTGAAGTTATGATAGGGAGTACACATGTTGATTGCTACACATTCAAGGACATCTTTGTAGGATCCAGGTCTCAGAAGAAAGTAGAACTGTGTGTTCTTGTAACTCCGAAACCTTCGTTTTTATCCTAGTTACACTTCGCAATTTTTGTTCAAAGAGTAGCATCCATGCCCATATTTCTTGGTATGAAACAGAAATAAGTTGCGTGGGAACGTGCTCCAAGAAGGAAAGTATCTTGTAGAATGTACTGCCAATATGCATCCTCTGGTGTGACAACAACACACGAATGCTTTGATAGCAGTTTCCCTTCTGCTATACGCTTCTTTCCAGCAAATTTATACCCATCAAAATAGTCAAGATTTTCTTGTGCCTATGTGGTTCATTATTTATTTATTTATTTATTTATTTATTGATAGATACTATTTATTGCATTGAAATAATACAGCAGATAGTATAAAAGAAAAACAGACCAGTGGGACTGTATTATTTCCAACCCGTAAGCAAATTTGGGGACCCTCCTTATCACATACTTAAACATCAGCTTTGACAAACAAAATTAACATTTCCTTTTGCATATTTCCTGATGAGCATAAAACTCATTCATATTGATCCTGCTCAGTCTGACTCTTTATGCATATATTTGTATCTGCATCTACACACTTAGACACACGTATTCACTTAGATCAAAATGTTATATACCGACACTAGGGGATATGCATTGTATGATATAAATGATGGTGCGTTGGTGTTTTTTATAATGCTAGGGTAAATGTCATATATGAAGCCATAGAAGGTTTGCTGTATAGGCCTGATGTACTACAGTAGATTATTCCTGCCAACATAGTTGCATCTGTGTGGAATCATTTCAAGGGATAAATAAAAGATGAAATATGTATGTAGCCTAACTCTTGCTATCTATGTATAGTTATTATACTATTGTGAAATGTTTTGAAGGCCGCAAGTATGAATCACAACGAGGAAAGGCTTTTAAAAGCTCTGTTGCCATATTTAATTACCATGTTTTGTAAGAAAATACGATGTTCATCTTGCAGTTGGCAGATAAATAATATAGCTGCTAATGAGAGCTAAATAGTGGATATGAATGACTGTGCTCAGCTCCGTTAAATCATAATGAGATGTTTGACTTCAGTGTGGCAGCTCTAACATTTCTGTTGGAACACACATCATGCATTCAAACAAACGAGCATCATTGTTTTCCACGTATGATCTTGGATAGAGTTGGCTTTACTCTGGGTTATCACAAATTGGCACAATAAGAAACTGGTGATTGGATGATATGACATTCCATCTGGAATTAGTAATATAATATGTGCTAAGCATTTTTTAAACATTTCAAATGGGCTGTACCAGGGCAGGATTTAGGTTTGATGAGGCCCTGAGCTACTGAAGGTAATGGGGCCCTTTATTATGTCCAGCTGTCCTTTGTCAACAACAAATTGTCACTGTTTTTTGTGTTGAATATATGCTATATGGTAATTTATAGACCTAATAGGTATCTAATGCCATTTGCACATGACAAAATATGTATTTTATCAAAGTAATTCTTGAACTGAAATACAATTAAGAAGAAGTATATTAATAGTGAAGTATATTGATAGTGAAGTAATTGTTAAGCTCTAACTTAAAATGATTTTTTATTCATAACAAACTTAATAATGCAAACACATTGGCATATATTTTGGAAATGTACATCCAGGTTTTTTTACCTTTAAATTTTTTTGGGGCCCCCAAGAGAGTGGGGCCCTAAGCTATAGCTTGTTTAGCTTATACATAAATCTGGCACTGGGCTGTACATAAATAAGTATGTTGATGATGGGTTTTTTTAAAAAATCATTGGAAAATCTCTATACTGTGCCCACATTCAGATATTACACTCTATGTAGCCCTCGAGGCTGGAAAGGCAATTTCCCGTTAGCACTGGATCATGGCCCCCAGAGGAGAGTTTCCCCTTTTCTGCCTGCTGTTCATTTACTTGAGCGACCTAGAGATCTGTATTCTGTTTCTACTCTTGCGTAGTGTTGTTGCTCCCTGCTTGAAACCCATTGTGACACGGTTTGTGCATGCTACTCTATGAGGGGTTTTAGGGCCGAGAGAGATATCTTTTTGTTCCCATCAAATTCATTTTTTTGACTTTATATCAGAAGGGAGACCCCCGCAACCACTAATGTAGCTGAGGGGGATAAGTTTAGTACTGTATTCTTTGCTGACAAAAGCTGCTTCCACACTGAGCATCTGCTCTGCATGATATCATGATCAAAAGATAATCCTCCCATTCCCCCCCCCCATTCAGCTTTGAGGTTGTTCCCCCCCCCACCCGCCCCCCAAAATTCAGAAAATCTTACTCTTTTAACCCAATTAACTTCTGGTGTATTTTCCCCAGGAGATCTGTCGTTTAGTTATTCAGTTGCTTTCCTGGATGGTTTTGAGCTGTGTAGAACTTCTACTAGCAACTTCCTGTTCTATAGACTATCTCTCCCGCCTAGAAATCAGCACTATCACTCTGACCTTCTCCTTTGTATCTATTTTTCTCTCTCCCTCCACCCACCCTGCCCTGCAGTTTCAGCAAGGGGAGAAAAGGATTGCAAATTCATTGAGGTAAAGGCGGTATTTAACTCTTTCCCACAGATAATGGTCAAGGATGAAATCCCACTACTATCACCATTTGGGGCTGGAGAAAGTAGAATGGCCCACTTAGCTAAAACCAATGTTATTCCAGAAGACTGCTATTTCACTTTCATCTTAAAGCCTTATGGCAATAATTGGTTGCTGCAAAAAATATAATAATAATAATAATAATAATAATAATAATAATAATAATAATTATTATTATTATTATTATTCAAGATTACAGACCCAAAGATTACAGACAATCAAATCTATTTTTGTATTATTTCATTTCCCATGTAGCAATAGCCTTCGTAATACAGTCAGTTGCTTTGTTTGTTTTTGTTTCAGCCCATATTTCTCTCATGCAGTAATTTGCTTTTGACCTTGAACAATGTATCTGAATTTGGAAAAAGTCAAACACAAGAATTTCTTGAAGCTTTCAGGTGCACTGTGAGAAGCAGAGAACTCAAAGCTGTTTTGTTTCAGTGCAGCTGCTCCGGGTCTCAGGAAAGTTGACCTTGTGATGCAGCTGCAGATGGTATTCTGTGGAAAAACGATACAAAGTCAATAATACCTTGCTTGTTTCTTTGGCCTCTTCCCCTCTCCAGGGCCCTTCTCCTTGATGCAGTTGTGCCGCCTTTGCATACGGAAGTCCTTGGGATGCAAACAGCGACAGCGAATGAGTGAACTTCTGCTACCAGATGAGCTGGAACGGTTTCTGTTGTACCTTTAAGTGTTTTGTTTTGCCTGATGGGTTATTAAAGTGTTGTTTCTTATCCAGGCATATTTGTTGTTGACAGCTGTCTTTCTCAAGAGACAATGGAGTGCGCCTCCAGGGGCGAAGTCAAACCGCTGTATTAGCAGCACCGAAGTGACCTCTCCGGGACATAAGCCTGGACAGTATGTATGAAAGTCCTGGGCTGCAGAGACAACAAGACCCTCCTCTTGGCCTCGCTGATGTGGTCCAAAGGAAAGCAGCTTGGCTGCAGGAGTTGCCAGAAAGATGCATTCAAGGCACCATCCAACCTTAGGGACTCAACTCTGGTGCTAAGCAACTGGTATTTAATAACTCTGTACAGTTATTATATGAGCCAAGGGTGGGGAACCTTAGACCCAGAGACCAAATGTGGCCCAATCCAGATGTCTCAGTCTGACCCTCAGGACTTTCCCCAGGCCAAAGCTCTTCCTCAGAGACACCCTTCAGTTGCCCTACAATGCATCCTTCAGAAGTATTTGCACCTGGCTGGAATGTCTCCTTGAATTGTGATAAGGCGGAAAGTGGTACCTCGTGTTACAGACGCTTCAGGTTACAGACTCTGCTAACCCAGAAATGGTACCTCAGGTTAAGAACTTTGCTTCAGGATGAGAACAGAAATCATGTCACGGCAGTGGGAGGCCCCATTAGCTAAAATGGTACCTCAGGTTAAGAACGGACCTCCAGAATGAATTAAGTTCTTAACCCGAGGTACCACTGTATTGCTTGTCTGGTGTGGAGGTATTGGGGGGGGGGGTTGTGCGTACATGTAAACATCTTATTTTTACAAAGCTCAAATGTCACCTACTGTACAAAGGTAAGACTCTCACCTGTTGCCCCACCCACTGTTGGCCTGTGGTCACGCCCACAATCAACGTATGGCCCAGGAAAGGTTGTCTACAAAGGCATTTGACTGTTAGGCTGAAAAAGGTTCTTCCTCTTCCCTGAAAAGGTCTGTTGCCCCACCCAATGTTGGCCTAAACGAAGAGAAATTGGTCAACTCCCCCCACTTTGAATCCAATAATGAAAAATAAATTTGCTTGTAAGGAAAACTACTGTAGGAATCCCTAACATATATATAGCAGTACATGTACCAAAATGAGTGGCTTATTTTAATACATTGAAGCCAATGAAGCATATTACTTTTGAAAAATACAATGTTTTGGTCTTAAACAAGCCCACTAGGGAGTAAGCCTCCTTAAACACAGTGGGTCTTACTTCCAAGTAAACATGCATAAGATTGCACTGTGCACCTTTGCTTTCAGTGGAGCTTGTACATGGCTAAATTTTAACTGGATTGGGGCCACCATTTGAGGATCAGGGTGCCAGTTCCCTGAAAATTCCAGCCACCTATTTTCTCATGTAATTTTTATCTCTGACATTTTGAGAAAACAGCTCTTGCTTGTACCGTGTTTTTTTTCAAGCGAGTGCACTGTGTCTTCCAGACTAGGCTACATGCATCAAACTGTCAGGATGGTGAGTTAAACCATGTGAAGGGTGTTGCAATTGATGCTGCCCAGTGTGGTGCAGGATGTCACTGAGCAACCATCGCCTAGGATAGTGATAAAAGGGAATTAATTCGGTAAGCAACAAATGCGCATGGCATCAACTGACCGGATCCTCTTCAGTCAGTGGGATTGCACAGTTGTCAATGGGAAAGTTCCCCCCACAGGAAATGCAGTGCTGTTACGAATGAGTCACAAAAATATGAAAACGGGTATTTTGAATATTTCAAGGCTCGCTGTTTGTCAACAAAATAGGTGCTGGCCCATTTGAAAAACCAACACCACCTGAAATCCGTATTAGGGTCACAGCTCTGTTAGGCCAACCAAAATGCCACAAAAAGTGGAGACAAGCTCTTGAGGTCTCCAGAACTCTTAACCAGGCTAGATTAGCCTTCTTTGACCCGGTGCCATTCAATGGGACTGCTAAGTTCTCTGATAGGTTGGAGTGCACTGCTCAAGCCTCCTTTGGGTCCATGGGAAGCCCCCCCTCCCAGAGAGATGCCTAATCTCTGGGTCTCGGGTTCGACAGCCACATTGGACAAAATATTCCTGCAGGGGGTTGGGCTAGGTGACCCTCGCCCCTTCCAACTCTACAGTTCTATGATTCTATAGGCCCTGTCTGTGGCCAGGAAGAGGAGCAATCCAATAAGCAGACCACCTGTGTCCACAAAGAAGGAAATAATACGTAAAGGCAAGACAAAATCCCCATTTGTCTACATGCCTGATCCCACTCGCAGTATATTCAATATGACTTCAAATCATTCTAAATAGAAATCAATTGATGTTTTGCTATTGATTTTGACACAAGCAGGCTTTGGTTCTTACTGGGGAGGCTTCTAGATGGTGCTTAGAGAAACTGGGACTTAGAGGATATGATAAATTTGTTCTGGCACATAGGTGAAGAACCCAGTGAACATTGAAAGAAAACGGCACAGGAATTATCTGCAGACAAAGCTCACCTAACATGAAAAGAAAAGGGTAATGCAAATGTCAACTCTTCGGTTCTGAACAGTATGCATTACAACAATAAAACGAGTACAGTGGTACCTCGGGTTACATACGCTTCAGGTTAAGAACTCCGCTAACCCAGAAATAACGCTTCAGGTTAAGCACTTTGCTTCAGGATAAGAACAGAAATTGTGCTCTTGCAGCGCAACGGCAGTGGGAGACCCCATTAGCTAAAGTGGTGCTTCAGGTTAAGAACAGTTTCAGGTTAAGAACGGACCTCCAGAACGAATTAAGTACTTAACCCGAGGTACCACTGTACTGTATTGCATATCTTTGAAAGCTTAAATTCTGCTAACCACAAAGCAAACATGGTTAATAACTGCTTTCTGAAGTGTTTCATTTTGATTGATACCAACAACAAAAGTTGTAAATATTGGAGCAGGTTAGATATTATGTATTCTTATGGAGAACTGGCTTTTCAAAAATTACAACCTGGGGCAGGATCTGACCGCCCTTTTATCTCTGCTGTGGTAATGGCCGGTCCCAATCCCCCGATGACTCACTGCCCTGTCTCGCCTGAAGGCAAGCACTCCTCCTGCGAATACTCAGGTCCCTCCTCTCAGCCCTGAGTCTCTGCAACTCGGGAGACGCCAGAGGGTTACTAGACCCAGGGGCCGCCTCAGCCTCTGATGGCCCAGCTGACTGCAGTGAGGTATCCTCAGCACCTGCAGCCAGGACAGGCTCAGGCCCCTGACTCAGCCCAGATGGTGCTTGTTGCAGAGGATCCGATGCAGACTGAGCCTCCTCCGGTTCTGAGTCCGAGCCCGAGTCCCAGGTCATCACAATATTAGTAAGGATAAATTTTACGCAAATACAAGTGGTCACACTATTCCATTGTATCAATGGCATATATCCCATGTTTTTATTCCTTGGCAAACACCTAATGAACCTACAATATATTTGGGCAATGCTTGGAAAGCTCATAAAGTCTGCATTTAACTGAGCTATCCGGCTGGAAACATGAGTGAACAGAATTGGCAGCCCTGTCTCCAGTAGACTGCACAATGTTAGTTAAGATGCATGCCTCTCGTTGAATTTTATTGCATATATTAAACATTTACAGCTGATCTCTATCTCTCACCCAACCACCTCTATTTCCTAAACTACATTTCCGAATATAAGCACAAGATGGCACTCTCCTACTGCCTTTCATTCGGGCTCACACCCCTCGTCCAGGAACATGGCGCTAAAAAAAAATCCCTTCAGAAGTGATAATGTTAGCTTTTCTGCTGAAAAGAACAGCAAATGGACTTCTCAGAGTTCAGACGTCTTAGTGGGAAAACGCCAGATGAAGTGAAGGCTCATGAAAGCTCATTTTAGTATACAGACAGAAAACTCCTCCCAAAGTAGATGGGTAACAATGCAAATTTGTGCACGTCTGCTCAGAAATAAGTCTCAGTTTGTTTAGTGGCACTTACTTAAGTGGGATGGCAGCCTGAACTGCTTTGCTCTATCATTCAAACGATGCACTCTGCGCATGCAACATTAGAAACAAGCTGGCTTCATTCAAAATCCACCACGGTACATAAACACAAACCCTCCAAGTGTCCCTATTTTCCAGGGACAGTCCCAGATTTACAGAAGCCATTCCTATTTCTGATTTGATCTTGGAATGTCCCGTTTTTCCTTAAAAAAAGAAAAAAGGGTAAAGGACCCCTGACCGTTAAGTCCAGTCACGAAAGACTCTGGGGTTGTGGCGCTCATCTCGCTTTACTGGCCGAGGGAGCCCACGTTTGTTCACAACAGTTTTTCTGGGTGGACACCCCTAATTTGATTGGAGAAATGTTGGAGGGTTAAGTGACCACTGAGCCAGGGACATAACTAACTATACAACCTTTAGAAGACATCTGAAGACAGTCCCTGTTTAGGGGAAATGTTTAATATTTAATGTTTTATTATGTTTTTATATATGTTGGAAGCCTCCCAGAAATGGCTAGGGCAGCACAGTCAGATGGGCGGGTTGTTGTAATATAGGATGTCTCTATTTTCATCAGAGAAATGTTGGAGGACATGTGAACATCTGGGTTGATAGAACTCCTCGGGGAAAGCCAGGCCCCATTCCTGCTTTGGAGGGCCCCTCGGCCGGCTGCTTTCATAGCTGCCCTGCCCCAACCAGGTCATCCGAGGGCCTGATGCCTTAGAACTCCCATTACCATGCCACAAGGTAAACATTGGAGCAAGTGCTACCAGGAAGGCAGTTTGCCAGTTGGCAGCCTCTCTGTTGTCCTCACTTGTGGGTGGTCCTCAGGGCAATGAATGAAGGGCATGCCAGTCTGTTGGTAGCAGGCATGTTAGACAGAGTCTGAAGTCCTGTAACTGGAAAATGCCTCCCCCATCCCATCCTGGAATGCTGGATCTAGGAAAATGGGACTGTATGAATCATGCCTGCTCCTTAAGAACATAAGACAAACCCTGCTAGACCAGACCGAAGCCCCATCTAGTTTTGTTCTCACAATGGCCAACCAGGTGCCTATGGAAAGTTCTCACAAGCTTCCCATAGGCATCAGATGGGTCACTGAGGGTGTTGACATATGACACCTATGCCCTCAACATAGCTGGTTGTGTCCTGGTTTTTTAAGGCTGGCTGCAATGGGAGCAGAACTGGTTGCACAAGTCTACTTGAAACTATCCAACCTCCTACATAAAAACACTGTAGTCACTCCACCTTCTTTTCCTCATTTCTTTTAGGGGTGTAGCTCTCTTTAGGTGAGAACACTGAGTGTGTCTTTGGAAGGATGTGAGATAAGTTGTGCTCTGAAGAGGAATAAAGCACCATGAGAGGGAATCCAAATCAAGTCAAGCTGAACCCTTTCACCAGGAAGGACCATACAAGATACTATTAAAAATAAAATAAAATTGAATAACCTCCTTATGTGCAGATGCTATGATTAAATGAACGTCATACTGTGGAGTTACATACAGATGCCAACTCAGCATACTCTCCAACATTTCTACAATGAAAATACGGATGTCCTGTTCCATAATAGTATTATTAATACTAATTTTACTATTTATTCCCCACCCATCTGACAGGGTTGTCCCAGCCACCCTGGGCAGTTTAACATAATATAAAAGCAAATAATAAAACATTAAACTTTTTTTTAAAAAAAACCTTCCCTATACAGGGCTGTCTTCAGATGGCTCGGGGGTCGGATAACACCATAACTTCCAATATTTCTCTGATGGAAATAGGGATGTCCTAAGGAAAAGCGGGACATTCTGGGATCAAATTAGAAACCTGGACAGCTTCTGTAAATCTGGAAAACAGGGACACTTGGAGGGTCTGCCTCAGTAGTCCAAAGACGGTTGTACTGCTACACCATATATTTGACCTCAGCCATAAGGTCAAGCAATGCCTTATCTAAAACCCACAACTTCCCCATTGAACCAGGGAACTGGGTATAGTCATAAAGGATAGGTCTAACTATGACTACTACCCATGTTGGTTATATGGAGCCTCTGTGTTCACAGGAAGTCTACTTTTCTGTGCTCTCCAATTGCTGGGGAGCACCACTGGGAGAGGGCCATCGCTTCTGAGCCCTGCTCGTGGACTTCCCAGAAGCTTTTGATTGACCACTGTAGGAAGCAAGGGTGTAGGTCCTAGATGCTTGGTGTGGTGTGATGGCACTGTTACGTTCTTAGCTAATTTCAGTAAAGTGGGAAGGCTCCGCTTTGGATTGTTAAAATATATGAGTGAGAATGTGTCAGAGCCAGGAAATTGTTGGGACTGATACATTAATTTTAAAACACTTTTATCATATATGTTGAAGGTGCCAGAAGGCTATGGGCTTATGGCAACGTGATGATTAAAGTTATATTTCAAAGAGATTTAAACTGAGATTATCCCTTCTGCCTACTAATTATTGTAAAATGCAGTATTCTGGCAATCTATCAAGTTCACTTGTTATATATTCTTTCTATGGCTAGGATATTAAATGCCCAAACCTGGAAAGTTAAGTCAAAGTGTCCCATTAAGGTAGAATTAATACGAAAGTTGTGGAAACACCTTGGGGTTGTCAAATTTATGCAAGTCAGAAACTTGCATAAAAGAGAATTAAAAATGAAAGGTCATGGCAGCACCTTCACAACACTATAGCAGCTGATCCATAGTCATTTAGAAATTATAAGAGATTTCATTATTTTAATACTCAACATGAGAGGAATGAATTGTATTCAATCTTAATACATTTTCTACTAGTATTGTTGTTAATAAGATAAAAATTGGAACCACTATTCCTTTCACCTTTGTAGATCTACATATTCCTGAAGTCTGACCACTGTTCAGCTCTGAAGTATTCAATTGACAACTTTCAAAGGCAATAGTTTGAAGTTGCATCTCTCTCTCTCATTCTTAACAATAGATGCTTGTATAATAACTGCCAATCATGACATGAGTCGGATTATTGCAAACAGTGGCCTGCCACACAGACCATGCACATATTTCACTCAGATGCTGCATATCACTATTTGGCAATCTACATCACAGCAAGTCTTAGGCAAGTCAAATGCGGTCAAATCCAAATTCACATTGGCACCTCTTGAATATTGTATGCATCTCAGCAAGATAAAGTGCGTTTCCATGCCATTACGCAGTCCTTTTCAGGTTCCTTTTGACATTATTATAACAAATTCTTTTTGTAATTCAAGGTCTGCACAAAGAAAGACCTAGCAAAACTGTTCTTTCTAGCTATACAAATGCTTTGGCAAGTCCACATTTGAAAAGAACCCTGATTGCCAAAGCCTATTCCTACTGTTCTGAGATTATGTGGCACTTTACTTGAGTTTGGGAAGATGGACTCTGAACTTTAAAGTCTGCTTTTACACACAAAGGAAGGTTTCTGTAGATGTGCAGAAGAGAAAGGGACTGTGTCTCTAGCTTTGATTACAGATAATCATGGAACTATTTATCTCAGAGATAATGGCTTTCATCCTAGCCAAATCCCCAGATGAACCCTTTTATGTTTCTCTTACATAAATGACTAGCTGCCGTTCATTGGTATGAAGAGGAAGTAGGGATATTGCAAGGGGAGCAATGCCTGGCCTGGACTCTACTAATAGGGACGCCATTGAGTGAGTACAAGATGTAAAGAGAGACACTCTTTCCACCTGCACACCCCACCATCATAATATGAGCATCACATGTACAAATCCCCTTAGTGCTCTGATGCCTGCATTGGCCCTTCTATCCCAAAGGAGACATCGGATTGTCTGAACCCACTGTCATGGTCTCAACTTGGGGGGGGGGTAACTTAAAATGGTTGCTGTGGCCAGCACAGTGCTTTGCTTTCTGATGTTCTATCACTTGTTCCATTCTTTTTCTGCTTTTTGAAACATATTGTTTGCCTGTTCTTTGTTTTTGTTTTTATTGCATCTCTGAAGTTGTAAACCACCCTGGGGATTTGTTTGAAAGGCAGGGTGGAAATCTCTATAATACTTAATTGGAAGAAGGCACCAAATTAGTTTCAATTGCGCTTGTATTCATGGGGAAGTATGTCCACTCGCCAGTATGCAGTATTACACGACCAATACAAAGCTTCTATTAACAAGAGGCAGTGAGATGGGCTGGGAAGCAACACAGGTCACTCACATGTTTTGCAAAGAGCCTGCATTGCAATGGAGCATGCGGAAATCTTGAGCCTTTGAGAAGTACATTTCACCATAAATGATCCTGTAATTGCTTGGCAACCATTACACTAGCGTAATATGTTATTTACAGATATAGTCAAAATTATAATTGTGTCTAAGGTTGTTGTTGTTTAGTCGTTTAGTAGCGTTCGACTCTTCGTGACCCCATGGACCAGAGCACGCCAGGTACTCCTGTCTTCCACTGCCTCCCGCAGTTTGGTCAGACTCATGTTGGTAGCCTCGAGAACACCATCCAACCATCTCATCCTCTGTCGTCCCCTTCTCCTTGTGCCCTCTATCTTTCCCAACACCAGGGTCTTTTCCAGGGAGTCTTCTCTTCTCATGAGATGGCCAAAGTATTGGAGCCTCAGCTTCAGGATCTGTCCTTCCAGTGAGCACTCAGGGCTGATTTCCTTCAGAATGGACAGGTTTGATCTTCTTGCAGTCCATGGGACTCTCAAGAGTCTCCTCCAGCACCATAATTCAAAAGCATCAATTCTTCGGCGATCAGCCTTCTTTATGGTCCAGCTCTCACTTCCATACATCACTACTGGGAAAACCATAGCTTTCAATATACGGATCTTTGTTGGCAAGGTGATGTCTCTGCTTTTTAAGATGCTGTCTAGGTTTGTCATTGCTTTTCTCCCAAGAAACAGGTGTCTTTTAATTTTGTGACTGCTGTCACTATCTTCAGTGATCATGGAACCCAAGAAAGTAAAATCTCTCACTGCCTCCATTTCTTCCCCTTCTATTTGGCAGGAGGTGATGGGACCAGTGGCCATGATCTTAGTTTTTTTTTATGTTGAGCTTCAGACCATATTTTGCGCTCTCCTCTTTCACCCTCATTAAAAGGTTCTTTAATTCCTCCCCACTTTTTGCCATCAAGGTTGTGTCATTAGCATATCTGAGGTTGTTGATATTTCTTCTGGCAATCTTAATTCCGGCTTGGGATTCATCCAGTCCAGGTACAGGCAGCTAAATTGGTAACTGAATGATTCATTCCCTAAATGCTTCAAGGCAACTCCAGGTGGCAAATATACCTGGAGCTGTGTGGAAATCCCAGGAAGTCATTAGTATTTACCAGCAAGTAATTGCCAAGAAGTTGCCAACATCTGGTCATGTGTACTATAAGATGGTAAATGTGGTAAGACACTTGCTGAAAACACCAAGAGAGATTAGTCAGATGGTGAGATGGAGGTTCTTTCCCCATCCTGCTTCACAGCAGTGACAGTTCACATGAGTTTTGGGGCATAGCGGCTGTGTTAAATTTGAGGATGTGGCAGCCCCTAGGCCAAGGTTAGCCAATGTGGTGCCCTCAAAATGTTGGTGAACTACAGGATCCATCATCCCTGACCGTTTGCCATGCCAGCTGTGGCTGATAGGAGTTGGAGTCCAACAACAGGGCACCACGTTGGCTAAACTTGCCCTAGACACCTGGCACGCTGGCTGCATAAAACATACAATTATTTGTATTCTGTGGGCTGCTATCTTTTCATAACAGCACAACAGGCTATGATTTTAACTTTTGTTACACTCATTCAACCACAACTCTGCAATCCCTCACTCTATCTCCAAAGTACAGTGGTGCCTCGGGTTACAGATGCTTCAGGTTACAGACTGCGCTAACCCAGAAATAGTACCTCGGGTTAAGAACTTTACCTCAGGATGAGAACAGAAATTGTATGGCAGTAGCGGGAGGCCCCATTAGCTAAAGTGGTACCTCAGGTTAAGAACAGTTTCAGGTTAAGAACAGACCTCCAGAACGAATTAAGTTCTTAACCTGAGGTACCACTGTATACTAAGAATGTTATATATCTATCCTGTAACTATCCTGTTGTTTCTTGAGAAAACTGCATTTTGATCCAGTTTTCCCCAAACCAGGTTTGTTCCAAATTGAGAAAAAGAATGACCTAGCAGTGTTTTAGGTAATGTATAGATATTACTTTCAGTTGAAAGTAGTGCCATGGAGTTTTTGATAACCATTTGTCTTTTCTCTATGACAAGGCAGTTCTGGAGATCATAGTTGATGACTATCTCTGACAAGTCAGTTACATTGCAAACACAATATTTTTGACACCTATCTTTCTGGGGAGCAATACCAGCACATTCATAATTAACATTCAAATATGGAAAACAGCTTAAGGGAAACAAATGGGGTTTGCTGCGCCATTAACCTTAGCAAAGATTTATTTCCTGGAACTAATGCTTGAATTATACTTTCGATCAAAGAACTTTACCAACATCAATTCCTGTCTGTATCTCTTTTTCAGAAATCCATTGGCCTGGCTGGTTTTTGTCAGTTTGTTCATTGTCCTTGGCTGGCATAGCTTAATCTGTTCAAGGTTAGTGTATGGGATATTTGCACTGAAACTCAGATAATTGCAAACTTTTTTGAAGACAATGGTTGATGTGTACCTTAATGCTCCACACTGATCTCCATTTCAATTGTCTCCAAATAAAAACAAGGCATGACTGACGCAATTCACAGTATCTGTTGAGAATTACTAATGGGTGCAGACCATTTACACCACACTGAAAGCTATGATAAAATTCCCATTAGGGAAAACCCATTGGGAAGTTTCCTGTGTGAGCTCTATTTAAACTAATAGACCTGAGCAAAATAATTCCATTGAACATTGTGTGTTGTTGAACAACTCCCACTCACTCTGATTTTGCATCATTTAGAGTGTGATGAAGGTTGTACCTCCTATTAGTTCTCAACAGGTGCTGTGAAGTCACCTGCTATATCAGCATACCTTGCTTCCATTTGGAGACAAGTTAAACTGGGTGATCATGGTTTAATTAAAAGATGAGCAGTGCTTCATTTGGTGTATTACAGATGCAGATTGCTAGTTTACCCACTGTATCCCAGCTGCAAACTGGATCCCAGAACTACTAGTCTTTTGTTTCAATTTAAAAAAAATAAAACAATTTGGCCACAAATTGGGCTTGGGGAACAAACCCTTTTGCTGCCAGCTTTCAAAATACCTATACAAATGGATAAACTTCAACCATTTCTCCCAGGTGCTATTTCCGCCATAATCTCTTCTGAGTAAGAGAACATTTCGTTTTAACATATGAGTCACTGCCTCTACACCTCCAAAGCATTTGATATCCTTATGAAAGTACTGTGGTTGCAAACACATCCTTATTTCCAGCTCTACCAAGTGCAATTACTCAATACTGCAACATAAACATATCCTCATTTTTGTTTTGTTTTTAATGGGAATGTCTGTGTGTATGTCTGTCTTGTCTTAGCCATGAAACAGGATAGGCTAAAAGCCTATCCACACGGGGTGGAAAACATGTAGCTCTCAGGTGTTGCTGAATTCTAACAACTCCCACCAGGGGTCCCAACTTGAATAAAATATTGAGGAGGCACAGGTAAGCCACACCCCACCACAAGACGTGGCACACACACGCCCTGTGTGAATGGCAATGCCCATCAGTTTTTGGGGGGCCAGCCTCCTCAAATGTTTTATGGGCATAGGGACTGCAGCCCCTAGGAGTTGACTCCTATGACTCTCATCATTCTCAGTCAACATGGCCAAGAGTCAGGAGCAATGGGCATTGTAATCCAACAACATCTGGAGGGCCACAGGTTCCCCTTGCCAGACTAGTCAATATATTGCTTTCCTTCCTCCAGTAACTATGCCCAGGGCCAACCTCTTCCTTTACTCTGTCATGAACTGGCAGGATAATGAGGAGGAGGAGGAGGGTGCCGGTGAGGGGTGTAGCTGCAACTGGGGCCCACCGGGGCAAGCTGGGGATGGGAAAGGAGAGGTTGGGGTTGCAGAAAGTACACATGGAGCAATGGAGGACAGCAAGGGGATGGAGGGGGGGTCAGTGTGCAGGGACCAGAAGAGCAGGACCCATAATCAGAACCACAGAGGCCCCCGTCTCCACAAACAAGGAGGGCTCTGAAGCATAGGAGGAGGTATGCTCTGGGAGGCAAAGTCAGGCAAGGGCTCACAACCCAGGTGGGTCTTGTTAGCTCAGGGAGGAGGTATGTGATTCCTCAGCTTGATTAGGCTTAGTACAGGTGAGGGTCACATGCCTCATCAAGCCCAGATGCTACAATCAAGACTCAAAAGAGGAAAGGAGAGCTGAGCCAAGATGTTGTTTCTGCTCAGCTGCCCATATTGATGGACCTCAGCTTGGATGCTCCAGAACCTCTACAGGACTGTGCTTTAGGTTTGACTCTGGACTGTGTTTCCTGACTGCGGGACTTGACATACTGTGTACGCCAGTGGGACTTGCTTCCAGGTAGGCCAGGGGTTCCGGACATACCTTCTGTATTCATTTATTCACCCAATCTGGTCTCCCTTTTGTGCTGTTGCCAACATTTACCTTTCACTCAAATCTAAATTCATCTCCATTGTACTCTTGCTACCACTTCCTTCTATCTCAATGCTGGGTTGTTCTTAAGGAGCTGATAATGCAGTTTCACCCAGGGTTGCTGTAGGTGTACAGGCTACCCAGAAGCTGATGGAATTGTTTCACCAAGGCTGTTGTCCCATTTGTCCTGTAGATGAGCATGTTTCAAGTGTCAATCGACACAACCAGGAAGAATGGAATGACAATAGCTGCCATCACTTGATACTATCCATTGTGAGTGAGTATCGATTGTGCCTGTTACTTGAGGTAAAAAGCTTATACCGAGTCAACCTTTCCCTAGAATTAGAGCACTAGGGTGGATCTCATTACAATATTCCTCCAAAGACTTTCAAGAGGCCCACTGCTGTCTTTCTTCTTTAATGTAAAAACATGTTGTTAGGACAGGAGCATTGTGCATTGTGCTGTTTCCCCGACAAAGCCTTTTTAATATCAGACACTTTATGAGAAAGAACATGTTGGGTGTGCATGTGGGAGAGAGTTAGTAATTTGGAGCAATTGTCTCATTAAAGCCTCGATAAACACCGTGTAAAATGTACACCTTAATGATTCCCCAGACGCTCTGGTTCCCATTTATTTGGTTTCCCACAGGACATACTCAATTCTTCACAAGCCCATTGTGATATGGCCTGATTTCTGAGGCAGTCCTGGAACAGCACTCCTTTATACTCCTTGATATATTCACAGACTTAAGAGTTTGAGGGCTTGACCGCACTTTACATTAAATGCACAGGCATAAAACACTGTGGGCCTTTTTACAAAACGTAATGATACTAAGAGCACAGTGTGTGAGAGAGAAAGTGTGATTTTCATCAGGACAGCTAGGCCATGTTGTGTGTTTGGTGGTAGAGCAAAAGTTCCCAGGTTCAGTTCCTGGCAACTTCAGGTAAGTTGGAACTTTGGAGAGCAGCCACAAGTCAACACTGAGATAGATCAATGGCTTGGCTTAATACGAGGCAGCGATCTGTGTTTTGCTCCTGATATAACAACTTTTGCCAACCCTAGCCTTTCTACTGCACTTAAATGTTTTGGTTTCTCTACCTGTTGCTTGAAGCCTGAAGCCTTTTTGGGCTTCAATTGAGAGAGCAGTGAGTTAGGTATTCTTATGTTTCTCCCCTCCCTTATTGTAGACCTTTGGGGCTGTATTCAAAGCCAGTCAAAGTCAGCATAGACCTCTTGAAATGAATGAACACAACAAAGGGCCCATCCATACTATTGCTTGACCTATATTTAATTGGCTTCTGCACCAATTAATTCCCTGTGTTCAAGAGCTTTTCATGATGTTCTGTGGCTGTGCCAGAGGTTTCCTGCAAAAATCTGGTCATGCCAAGTGTGTGGAAAAGCTGAAGAGAGATTTGACCCACTTGATACGCTGATTTTAGAAGGGCTTGAGAACAGCTTTCTTTGAAGTTTCCATGTATCTGCAGGCATGGGCAATTTCCTCCCATCCCCCTTCCTTCCTTTCTTTCCATACAGCCCCCCCCAGCCCCCCCGGGGTCAGTTTTTAAGTAGTTGAACAGCTCGTTTCCGGTTACTGCCTGGTTGGGACCTGGGATTTCCCCCTCTTTTTCCAAATGATCCTGGTATGCAAAAACATTAACAACAACACTCATACCTCTGTTCTGGTTGTATCGCATCTCTACATAATCTTAAAGCCTGCCCTCTAAAAAAATTAAAGGATCCAGTGTCTCCAGAGAATGGAGAGGGAAAAGAGAAGGAGAAGGAAGGGTCAATGAGTCCAAAATCCCAGAGCACCCGTAGCAAACACCTCTTAATGACAGGGAGGGAGAGTCCTGGGAACTCAGAGCATCCTTGGCAACCTCTTTTAGGAAGAGCCGCTCTGAACAATGATAGACATACCAGATGTATGTAAAATCTGAAGAGAGTTAAACTTTGAGACAGCTATTTTTGTGTTTTATGAGTTTTTGTGTTTTGTCTCTTTTGTGTGGAATGATTTTATCTTGTAAGCTGCCCTGGGTGGTTTATTTTACGCTAGAAGGGTAGCATACAAATATGTGAATAAATATAATTTTAACCTTTCCTTGTATCCCACTAAAATACAGACTCCTTAGGCGGGAAACAAGAGCTTAGTGTAAAAGAAAAAAGAAAAAAAGGAATCCCACTGCCAACTCTCAGGAATTAGGTTTCATAACAGCAGCAAGGCATCACAAGAGAGAGATTAGATTTGGTTTTAATGCCATGACTGACTTTTAATATTAGAAGCATTTATTACCAAGCATAATACTTTTGGTTGACAGGCATCCAATCTCCTTGTAACCCAACAATGAGGCTTTCACATTATGAGAGTTGAAAAGTAGGCTTTGAAAAGTAGGGCTTGGAATTTACAGTAAAGAGGAGGGGTGGAAAAATGCTAGTTATATCAGCCATCATTTCCCAGAGTCATTTTCTTCAGGCCCCCTGCAGTTATTGGGACTGTTCTTATGGCTGCTTCCTATATTAAAACTAAAGTTCATATAAAAGCACATGAGTGACTCTTTTGTTAGGTCAACAGTAGGAATGGTAGAGAAATCAGCTGCAAGCAGACTGAGCACAGAACTAGCCTTTAGTTTGCTGTTGTTGCGAAGTAGTCTTGTTTGCAGGTTTCCCCAAAACGGGATTCCATCCTCCCAATAATTTTGTGAATATTGTGACATCTGACACAATTTGGTTAGCTACCATAAACATTAGCATTTAAAATGGTTTTCAGAACAATCAAGACAACAATCAAGACAATCTTGATTGTTGTATTTGTTGTTGTATTTGTTTTACTGTATGTGTATTTGTTTTTGTGGAAAACCAATAAAATCTTTGTAAAAAAAATAAAATGGTTTTCAGAACAATGAAACATAATAAAAGTGATTATATGAACAAGTCTTCACATTTGAATACCTTTTCCAGGATTATTCCGGTAGGCTTTTCCCGTGTCATTTTATAAAGAAGCATGCAGGTTTAGCCCAGTATATTTTGCTGCTTGAGGCAAAACAGGAAATGCACCCTTGGCCTCCTCCTACTCTGTGAACCCTGTTTAAGTAACAAAGAAGTGTTAAAGAAACCTCAAGATCTGAATTTTTACAGGTGATATGGGGTTGGGTGGAGCTGTTAATAAACGTACCTAGAACTAGATGAAGGATGAAATATAAATTAAAAGTTAGTTGCATTTTTCTGTTGGTCCAGTGTGCAGGATCAACATGAACCTGTGTTCAATAGGGTTTAAAGGTAAAGGTAAAGGGACCATTGACTGTTAAGTCCAGTCACAAACAACTCTGGGGTTGCGGCGCTCATCTTGCTTTACTGGCCGAGGGAGCTGGCGTTTGTCCGTAGACACCTTCCGGGTCATGTGGCCAGCATGACTAAGCCGCTTCTGGCGAACCAGAGCAGCACATGGAAACGCTGTTTATCTTCCCGCCGGAGCGGTACCTATTTATTTACTTTGACATGCTTTCGAACTGCTAGGTTGGCAGGAGCTGGGACTGAACAACAGGAGCTCACCCCGGCGTGGGGATTCGAACTGCTGACCTTCTGATTGGCAAACCCTAGGCTCTGTGGTTTAGACCACAGCGCCACCCGCTTACTTACAGGTTTTAAAAAAATACATCTGATTGCTTGTATATTTACTAGGAAGCCAATCTCAATGCAATCTATGGGCCTCAGCTCCAAATGAACATGGCCAAGGCGAAGGCTACAAGCTGCTGAAACTTTCTTACAAATATTTGGGAACAACTAGCAGAACTAGGAAGTCCCTCCTGCATTTTGAAAAAAAATCAATGCATGGCCACTGAACCTTTGCTAAGAGGACAGATGCTGTTAGCACAGCGTGTTCCCTTTTGCATGTGACATCTGGAAAGCAAGCTGTTTGCTAAACATAGGAGTAGTGGCTTGTATAACTGGGGATACTTGGTTCTAAAACAAAACCCATTTATAGAGCTTTCCTTAGTCTTTACTTTGAGAGATGTGCAGTTAACAGCTGGAAAGAGTCATATGCTCTATAGCCAAAAAGGACTGTTCCAAAGATCAAGTCTGACATCTTATTACTGATATATGTGTGCGTATTAAACCACATTTGGGGGGGGGGGGGTTTACACAAGAGCTAGGGCAAAGAACAGTATCCTAAAAAGTAGGGGCAGTTCCTACAGAAACTCTCATTGACTGACACACACACATACACACACAGTGCACAAATCATATAGTTAAGGGGGAAAATGTACAATATATTTTGCTAAATAATTAGCGAATTATTAGCATAAGTAAGAGATGATCCCTGAAATGGGGAAGTGGACAGCTTTCTATTCCAGGGCTACATCTGTATACAGCATGACTCTGCTTGTCATTCTAGATGGCTTCTAGTTCTTTCCCCCTTTCCAGAAATGCCTTAAGTTGCAAAGCTGATGACAAATACAGCTTTAGCCTAGTTCAGTAATAGAATGTGGTTTTCAAAGCCCACACAACTAGAGAGGTTATACTCAAATGTGGCTCCATGTCACTCATAGGAAGACAATGCATTGGCTCTAGCAGAGCTCAGAAAGTTCCTCTTTAAAAGGAACTAGGGGTAGTTGGAGTTCAAGCATGTCAAAAAAGGAACTAATTCCTGTTCCCACTCATCCCTTTAAAAAACAAACTAGTTCAGTTCACAGTCAGTTCAGTTCAAGTTCATCCAAATGATCCTCTGCATCCCCACTCCGGCATCCAGAATGGAAGAAGCTATGGTGCTGAAGTATAAAATACACTTAAGAAGGCTAAGAAAACATATTTTTTAAAATAAACAAACCACAGTGGAATGTGAATTGTGTAATCCCCGTCCACTTTAAGCTGAGTATAAAAGACATGTAAGATATTGAAGAGTATAAAAGACATGTAAGATATTGAAGATCGACAAGGAAGCGCTCAGAGTTCTCCCTCCTCCCACAATGAACTTAGTTGGCATTCAGTTCACCCAGCAATTATGGGAATTACTTTCAAGTGCAGTTCAGATATTTTTGAACTATTGCAGTGAACTTCATTAAACTGAACTAGTTCATTCCAAGCATTAGGCATCAGAGAATCTACATAGTTAGATCAGCTAACTATTAGCATTTTGGGTAGCAGCAGTTCTGGAAAGATATATGAATGGTGGGGGAGGAATGGTAGACAAAAAGAAGATTCAGAGAGGAAAGCAAATTTTACCTTGCTTCTCTTGGCATATTGCGCTAATGCCCCAACAGAATGGCCATATTTTGCATGTGAGAATGCTTGTTCAAGTGCATTCTCTGCCTTCGGCATTATGTCACAGTAAGCTCATTTCTAACAGTCACAGTAGACCTCTAACTGCTAGATCAAATGTTCAGTATTCAGATGTGCCTATCAGACTGAATGGGGCCACTGCCTCAGAATTTCCCAAAACACAAAACAATTTTTCCTTTCACAAGTAGCTGCCTCTGACATGGGCCCATGTTTTAGGCTAAAGCAGAGAAAGTCTGAGTGAGTCATAAATCCATTATTGATCTTTCTGGTGAAATATCTATGCACGATGGCCTCCAGGAATTGGCACAAGATGCAGAAGTTAACCAAAAAACATGGGAAGCAATTGCTTGAATCATTCACATACCCCTTTGCACTCTATCCAAGAAGGATATAAGAAACTTGCTAAGGAAGACGAGAGCCAGTGTGGTGTAGTGGTTAAGAGCGGTAGACTCGTTATCTGGGGAACCGGGTTCACGCCTCTGCTCCTCCACATGCAGCTGCTGGGTGACCTTGGGCTAGTCACACTTCTTTGAAGTCTCTCAGCCCCACTCACCTCACAGAGTGTTTGTTGTGGGGGAGGAAGGGAGAGGAGAATGTTAGCCGCTTTGAGACTCCTTCGGGTAGTGAAAAGCGGGATATCAAATCCAAACTCTTCTTCTTCTTCTTCTTCTTCTTCTTCTTCTTCTTCTTCACTGGTCCATCTAGCTCTGTATTGTCCACCATTCTGGACAGCAGCTCTCCAGGGTTTCAGAGAAGGGTCACCTCAGTCCTACCCAGAAATGCCAGGGATTGGACCAGGAACCTTCTGCATGCAAAGCAGATGCGCTACCTCAAAGCCACAGCCCCTTCCTGTAATGGTGCAGCTCCTCAGAAGTTCGATATACAGCTGGGTTAAAGGCTAATAATGATTTATCTGCCATCAGAAAGGAAGGAAATATATTAAGGTAACTGATTTGGAACTTGTCCACTGATACTTAGTTCAACATATGCAATATGCCACTAAGAAATATCCCTATTTCCTATTGCAATAAACAAAGCTGGTATTATGAAGTTTTGTTGCACAACTCGGGTTACCTTTGCATGGACAGGCAGAACCCCCCAACCCCAGGCGACCCCCAAGTGGAATAATGACTCAATACAACGTGTTATGGGATTAAAATTGGCCACAACTTTATTAAGTTCCTTTCCGGTGCTTCAACAGCGACCCTGACGTAGCAGCGCCTGCGTACCTGTGGAGAAGAGGTTAACTTGCAAAAGACGACTTAACTGAGGGAGGGCAGGGTGGGAGAAGCTCTGGAGCCAACTGCCGCTTCGCAAGTAAGATTCACCTTCTGTTGTGTGGGCGGGGCGGTCCCTCCCGTTACCTGGCCAATCCCCTGGCAACGCCTCCCCAGGTGGGATTGGGCGATTGGCTGAGGTAGGCGGAGACCTCCAGGAATCCAGCCTGGGGAGAATGAAACCAGCCCGAACTACCAGGAGCCGCACTGGGATCCGGGGGGCTGTGCATGACCACGCAAAAGGCACCCCCCATTTGATGTGGGGAGCGGTCATTCCCTGCTTTCCCCCAGGCACACATATTCTGCACACATATTTTGGACAGTCATGTCATTTCTGCTTCAAGAGTCTTTCAGCTGGAGGTGAATGTTGCTTTGTCTCATGCGCCCACGCTGCATTCAACTGGCAAACCGACTCCATCCTGAATGGCTTTAACTGCCAAATTAGATATCAATTGTCACCAAGCCTCGGAATCGTCTTGATTTATCATATTCCTGAACAGACTTGATCTTGCAGCCTTGTGACTTGTGATTCGGACCCCTCAAATCACATTGCCGCTTCGTATCACACATAGGACTGTCTAGATCATATCTTAGAGACCAACTGAGTTTGTTCCTGGTACAAACTCAGGAACAAACTCAGTTGGTCTCTAAGGTGCTACTAGAAAGAATTTTCGATTTTGTTTCGACTATGGCAGACCAACACGGCTACCCACCTGTAACTAGATCATATCTGAACAAGAACTGAGGAGGCAAGATGGGAACAAAAGGGCAAAATTAAAGGATAAGAGAAACCGGAGCAATATATTAGAGGACCAGATAACTTCAAGGTGGGAATCTGTCTCAATTGATGGCATGTCTGGGCCTGTGGAAAAAAATCCTGTGCTTAAAAATGTGCCCGCAGACAGAGCTTTTATCCAAAAGCTCAGTGTTGGAGGAAATTTTATTTTACTTTATTTTGGAAAATTTATACAGCACACCACTTGATTGTAGGAGACCTCAAAACAGCTTACAAAAAGATATAAAAAGAAATAGGGGGGGGGGGGGGGCGTACAGCAATAGTATAGGACATACAAAAAAGTTTTTTCCTGCTCCACAGTCTTGGACCCAAACCAATGGATTTGACTTACAAGAAAGGAGATTCCACGGACTCTCCTTCCTTGGAAGTTTTTAAGCAGAGGTTGGATGGCCATCTGTCATGTATGATTTATCTGAGATTCCTGCATTGCAGGGGGTTGGCCTTGATGACATCAGCAATGCTGAGGTTTGGTCAACCTTATCGGAAAGCAGAGAGACACCATTCTTAATTCTTCCTATGACCTCAGGGACCGATATAAGAATTATCTTTGCTGGGAAATTGCTTAAAGTCACATCATAAATCATTTGGGGTTACGTTCAACAAGAGAGCTGGCTTTAGTTATCATTTTAACTGTAAAATGTGACAAAACTGAACACTGTATGGTCAAAGGCTCTGCTTTGCATAAATGTCAAGCTTTCGTAAAAGAAAAAAAAGGTATAATGTGAAGCTTTGATACTGCTATAAACAGGGGTGAAACAATCAGTTACATATGGTGTCTGAGTTTTAAGTAGCAGTGATTCACACTTACACCAGAGTTTACCATTTACAATTGACGTAATGTTAGCCATGTCTTCAGTCAAGAAAACGCAATTCTTTTTTTTTAATAAGAATTTATTGGTATTTCAAGAAAATTAACCGACAAATAAAAACAATACAAACATACAAATTACAAAAAAGTATCCACTGATTTCAATTTCAAATATCTAACTTTTCATGTTGTTTCAAATATTCTTTAAATTTCTTCCAATCTTCTTGCACCTTCTCCTCCCTCTTATCTCGGAGTTTCGCGGTCAGTTCAGCGAGTTCCATATAGTCAATCAACTTCATCTGCCATTCTTCCACTGTAGGTAATTCTTCTGCTTTCCAGTTTTTAGCTATTAAAATTCTAGCAGCTGTTGTGGCATACATAAATAAAAGAAAACGCAATTCAATCTTTCAGCTTAGTCCTTCAAATGTTTCTTGGGTAGGGATGGAGAAATTCAGGCCTGGCCATTCTTCAGAGATGCTTCCAGTCATTGCATAGCAGTTGGGGGGAAGCCTCTTGTTTTTAATGTGTTATCTTTTTGATAAACTTCAACAGAAAGTTTTGAGCATTTAGTTTATTTTTGTGTCCTGTTGCGAAGAGCTGCGCTGATGTCTGAGTTGGTTTCCCACCCCCACCCCCTGTATAGCACTGGCATTTAAATCTGCCAGCATATCCCTATTTAATGCCTACTTTCTTTCAGAATTTAACATGGGGGGGGGGTGAGAGAGAGAAGTGTTGTAAAGTGGGCCTGATCGCTCCTGGTGAGCTTGTGCCAAATGCTTTCAGACTGTCACAGACAGCTGGTGTTTTTTCCTTCCATATGGAAAGGTCAGATATTTATACGGTGACAAACGTGACAGCACATTTTCACTTTAGCTCAGTGCAAATTTTGTGGAAGTTGCTGTGA
Source organism: Lacerta agilis (assembly GCF_009819535.1). Taxonomy (NCBI): domain Eukaryota; kingdom Metazoa; phylum Chordata; class Lepidosauria; order Squamata; family Lacertidae; genus Lacerta; species Lacerta agilis. Next base: position 64,244,532 of record NC_046315.1, read on the forward strand.
TGTGAATAATGAACTACTAGGCTGCAAGTAATCCAGTCTGCCTAATGCTGTCAGTGACGGGTGAACTGCCAAAGGTTGAAAGGTTTTTCCTCTGGAAACGAAAATGAGCTGCTTCCATCACAGTTTAGCCCAGTTTCTCTGAAAGGATACAAGATGGATAGCTTAATTGCTTCTTGATTCCAAAAAACGGTTAGGCAAAAACAAATAGAAAACGGCAGGGACTTTTATACAAGTTTGATGGTCCAGTCCAGAACTAATTTTGTCTCAACTCTCATGTGCATTGGCCTCAATATAAAACAACTACTACAACAACTACAACTACTGCTAGGACTGATAAACTTGTCCTAGCTAGACTATTTTAATATGTGCAGTGTTTAGCTATCCTTTCTTCAAAACTTCTATTAGACGTCAATTATTGTGAATGGGAGTTGTGAAATTAATAACAACAACAACAACAACAACAACAACAATTTATACCCCACCCATCTGGCTGGGCTTCCCCAGCCACTCTGGGCGGCTTCCAACAAATGTTAAAATACAATAGTCAATCAAACATTAAACGCTTCCCTAAACAGGACTGCCTTCAGATGTCTTCTAAAAGTCTGGTAGCTGTTGTTCTCTTTGACATCTGGTGGGAGGGCATTCCACAGGGCGGGTGCCACTACCGAGAAGGCCCTCTGCCTGGTTCCCTGTAACTTGGCTTCTCGCTGTGAGGGAACCGCCAGAAGGCCCTCGGGACTGGACCTCAGTGTCTGGGTAGATCGATGGGGGTGGAGACGCTCCTTCAGATATACTGGACCGAGGCCGTTTAGAGCTTTAAAGGTCAGCACCAACACTTTGAATTGTGCTCAAAAACGTACTGGGAGCCAATGTAGGTCTTTCAAGACCGGTGATATGTGGTCTTGGCGGCTGCTCCCTGTCACCAGTCTAGCTGCTGCATTCTGGATTAGTTGTATTTTCCGGGTCACCTTCAAAGGTAGCCCCACATAGAGCGCATTGCTGTCATCCAAATGAGAGATAACCAGAGCAGATAAACCAGATAAAGAGAGATTGTAGACTAATTCCTACAAACCATAGACTACTAGTTCCTTTCCAATGCTAGAACAGTTGGCATCCTTTTCCACCCCCACACACCTCAAGTACTATACGGTGTGAGAATTTAGCAAAGTGAAGAAACTGGACTCCAGATCTTGTTGGGGAAAGGTCCCAAGATCCCTTGGCCATACTAACTGGGGAGCTGGAGTTCAACAACACTTGAAGGACCACCAGTTCTGCAGCACTGATTTAACACATACAGCCATATGTCTTGTAGCTCCATTTACTTCATGAGAGATTGCACAGACAGGGCCATCACATGTATGGCCATGTCTTTACCTGAGATGTTGGGGCGACTGACAGACTCCCACTCTCCCTGCAATGCGGTCCACCATCCAGTTTGAAACCATACTGGACCTGTTAGCTTTGCAAATGTGCTAGCAGATTTTTTGAAATTGCTGCACCACTTACTTTTGCCTAGGAATGCAGTGTTCATTAACCTTTCAAAAATGGATGCCGAATGTACGATTCATTTTTCTCGGGATGATGCATATTACTGACAAGACAAAACTTAAATCATTTATTATTATTTTTATTTTGCACACAGTGGATAACCAGCGGGCATCGCTATGGAAACGTAGCCACTCTGTTTGTTTGAGTTTCTTCGCTCTCTGGGCTTCTAGAAGGCATCCTGTTTTCTTCACACTTGACAGTTTCCTTTTGGCAAGTGGCCGTCCTGAATAACAGGACAACTTGTGTTAAGTTGCATTAATCCATATCTGGGAAAGCCAGTTCTTTCCTGGCAGTTCTTAGGCCTCCGGCAGCAATGATACTGCAGTATTACCAGCTGGAATGAGGGGAGATGTCAACAAAACTGACACTGCAGGGAAGTTTTAGTAGAGTCTCTTGAAAATAATGACCTTTCTTTTGTTCACTCCAAGCCTTTGGGACAGGTCAGAAGACACATTAGTTTCCTTTACTAGCACAGAGTTGATCTGTGTTTAATATTGGCAGAAAGGCTTCATGAATCCTCTACAGGCACTTTAGGCCCCAGGAATGTGCAGTTAATTAAAGCAACTCCACTCCATTATGTTTCAGTGTCTCAAAGAGAAGTTGGCTATGAAGAGAGCTTCAGAAAACAGCACGAGCTTTTAGGCATCCTTCACCCCATTCTGGGGAAACTTTGAGTTTCTCTCCCACAGCAAGAGAGCGGTAAGAAGGCACACTTTAATTGCTATTGAACACGGAGGCCAACTATATACTGATACATTGCCCAGGCAGAATTAGGCAGGTCCATGCTGTGTTTGAATTTATTTGATCTGATAATATTTTAAAATCTTTTTACTGAGCAGTGTACCAATAAAACCTCTGGGGGTCCCTTGATTGATCATCAAATGGGAACGAAACACACGGAAGTGTAAAGCAGGAAGGAAAAGACACAGAGCCGTTGAAAGACGCCTCCCCAGATGCTGCAGACTTGATGTAAATGCTGCATTGTATTTGAGATCATTTAAAGAAACAAAAGCATAGCGATCATTTAGAAAGCAAAAGTGTGCTGTTTCATTCCAGGGCTGGCCCTATCATTAGACAGAGTGAGACAGCTGCCTCAGGAGGGAAGATACTCCTGGCCATTTCTCCTATCACCCTCCACTCCCAGCCATTCTCCTGTACTGGAGTTGAGAGCTGTGTGTGCTGTTCAGTCTGTCTCATACACACCCCAAATAGCCTTCTGATAGACGCAGCAGAGGATTCCTTCCGGTTGCCAGGATTGAAGTAAGTGAAATTCAGCTGCATGCCCAGTCAGCTTATACACATGGCATGGGGACAGCATCTTGTTTTTTGCCTCCGACAGCGAAATGTCTTGGGCCAGCCTTTTGGCTGTTCTTATGTATCGGGGGAGAGACAAGTTTTTCCATCTTTACGAAAAAGAAAGAGCATTTCATTCTATCCACTGAAGATTCAGGTGCGCAGTATATCCAGGTATTTGTTGTGCAGAGGTGACTGTCTCTTCAGGCTTTGGTATGGCTCAAGGATCACTAAATGAGCTTGTTGAAGAGCGTTGGGAGAACTCAAGAGCTTGCCACAGTTTTGTGCAAGAATGTTGTGACGCTTTGGTTGGAATTGCTCAGCTGTGGATTTTGTAGTTTTTGCTCATCACGCAGCACACAGACGGTACATTGGTGTTTTAAAAGCCCGCAGGTCAAGATCTTTCCTGCCTTGATGAAGACTGTACCCGCTGTGACAAGGAAGAGATTAAGCCAAAGTGCACATGCTTTGTTCACCTCCATGTCTGGAGGTGATGTCAACAAGGCATTCTTGAGGGAGAACAATGCCCAATTAGTCTTGAAAGCTGAGACTGGAAAGACAGAGAGACCTGACTGTGAGAATCCAAAGTTATGATTTGGGTGCCCCCATGAAACCCAGTGAGGCAGCAGGATCTGCCAGAATGCCATGGACCTTCTATTTTCTACGCAGCCTGTGTGTGGGGGGTGGTGGTGGTGGTGGTGTGTGTGGTGTGTGTAGTGTGTGTAACTCGACCTTATATCACAGAAATGGCATAGTCTTCAGTGACCAGCATTTCAAGGAAGCCAAACCCAAGTTTTGCAGTGGGACCCCTGAGATCCCTTACCATTCTGGTATCAGCGAATACATAACAATACACTTTTGTCAATTTCTCTGCAGTGTGAGAAACTCAAGCGAAACATGTTACCATAGCAATCCACTGTCTCGGGGAGAATCATGTGGCCTCATACCATTCTTACGTTTTTTTTCTAACCACTGCTAACAACTCAAGGGCTGGTACATCTTTATAACTGTGTACTTTCTAAAGCTAAGCTTACAGAGACGAGACACGCTCCTATAACATCACGATAAGGCTTTTAACAGCAAAAGGTAAATGTGCTTTGCGGTAGCTATAAATGAAGTTGGGTATGTATGTATTTATCTGTAGTGTTCATAGGCTGTCCTATAAGAAGAAATCTCCAGCGTGGCTTAGGGGATAAAAATAAGTAATCTCTCTGTCTCTCACACTCATTCATACATGTCTGTTTTATCTCACTTGTGTGTTTAAATACATAGCTCTACCCTCTACCTGGAGCAATGATGCACAAGTAGAGGTTTTATTGTAGAGAATTGCATTGCAGGGCTTTGCTCCTGCAAATTATTTGGGACAGTGCTGCTGAAGTCAGCCTTGCTTTCTGTCTGTCCTATGGGTGTCCCTGTTCCACATGGGATGTACATTTGGAATTTGCTTCTGTGCCCCTTTAGGAAATTCTAAAAATGCACACATCCTGTCATGATAAATTTCCACATTTCTCCTGACAATTTTTCTCGGATTGCTGCATCGACTCATTTGACACGTGAAGACTAAAAAGTACTCTAGCATTTCTTTTCTACATACTGATCCCCCCCCCATCAACATGGAGCCAATACTTGTTGGAGGTCATTAAAAGACTACCTACAGAGTCAGAGTTTTAAATCAGGCCAGAGTTTCCATGCCAATCTTACCCGTTCCTGGTGGTGGCTGATTCTGGCATAAAAAGATTCACATGAAATCAAGTGACTCAAGTAAAAGTACCAGGCAGAGAGTGGAGCTATGCTACATACTGTAATAGCAGAATTGGTTATTTGTAATGTAGTGGTAAGTCACTTGCATGTTACAAAATCTTGCCTTCAGTCTGGGGACGAGGTTGTCTCAAATTCAACTGGTTCAACATGGTTCTAGGAGTTGTGGATATGTATGCGTCTTAATCTACCAAAACATCACCACCGAACAGTATTATTACTACCAACAGCCGTAATTAATCCTGCTTCTCATCCAATGGGGCTGTTCTTCACTTTAATTAAAACTGCCTCTAATTCCTGAATGCCGTGTTTTTCATTGTACAAATTATGGTTCACTATGTGCAATAGATAGACTTCTGCTCATGGCTCCCCCCCCCCCCCAGCCAGAATTCACCAGAAATCAATTCTAGCACTCCTCGGGTGGGCGGCATTGCCATTATTGGAGAACGAGGGAGGCATCCATTATGCGTTCTAGCACCTCTTTTTCTAGAAAAATAGCACTGCTTCTGCTACAGGGACAATCAGAAGTCACATAACAGAAATGGTCCGTTTGAATATAGGGAAGTAATATGCCCTCTCCACAGGAATGATTTTGTAACACTATTTTGTATTGCTATGAGTGAGTGAACCCCACAACTTCATGACTGTCAATTATAGAATTATAAAGAGTGATCTTTCCTAACCTGGCATCCTCTAGTTGTTTAGGACTGCAATTTGCACCAGCACCAGCACCAGCCTGCATGCCCAAAGGCTATTGATGATGGGAGCTGAGGTCCAAAATATCAGGAAGGCACAAAGTTGAGCAAGGGTAAGCAAGAGTATGGGAACTGGAATGGCAATATATTTGCCCGGCCCGGGCATGCCTCCCTGTGTGATCTGTAGCTGCTACCTTTGTGAAAGGCAATAATTCATCCTATTGTATTCTGCCTGGTTTGAAGGAGTAGAAAGGTTTGGCCTGGCAGACTCCCTTTTGTTGGCAGAATGAGCCTTTGTATAACTAAAGAAATGTCCAAGTACAGGTGATACATTGCCATAGAAGTTAAACAGCTGCAGGTCCTTCTGGAAGGATATGTGCTTTCCCTACCCCCAGGCTGAAGGTGATGCCATCAAGGTGTCTATGTGAGAAAGAGAATGAAACAACCCTGTCTTGGAACTGGGGCTGAAAGAGACTTGCTCTCTGTAAGAATCCAGTGTTTTGGCCAGAGCTGGCCTGTTCATAAGGTGGGGTGTAGCACTCACCTCGGGCGATGGAAGAGGCCCAGCAACAAAGGTTTGAGGGTCGCCTAGGCTCTCACTGAGTTTTGCGAGAGCCAAGGCACAGTGGCAGCATAGTGCCTTGGCATGGCAGAAGTGTGGCAATAAAAGTAAATGTATATCCAATCCATTTAGGTTTTGCCCACACGTTTGCCTTGTTTTGCTTTAAAGTCTTCCAAGAGATCAAACTTGCCAAAATATTGAATTGCTTTATGATCTACTCCGGGAACATAAAATAACGCAATGTACATTCTGGGATATGATCCAGAAATTCTTGGCTACTGTCCTCCATAATTAATATACATTTAAGCTCCATAAACTTCAGGGGGACTTACAGAAGATGCAGTTGTGCACTATCTGATTAAGATAATTTTGTCATGGCTATCTTCAGTCATCAGCCCAACACAGTGCTCACACTCAGGACCTTGTTTTCTTGACTGGGCAGGAAGAGGATGATCTGAAAGTGGGAGATATTGACATCAGTCCCTTGTCATGGTCAGATCCTGTTGAGATTTAGGCTGTCAGCACCTTTCCCCCTCTGCAGAGGTGGGGACCTATGAAGATGGTTTGTTCTCGGATATTGATAGATACAACTGGCTTCCAGAATGATGGCCCTACAGGATTTCATTGCCGAGATGACTGGTGTTCCTGTCAAAGCCCTGGTTGACATATGGAACATCTGGCTAGCTCAGACCATTGACACGATCACCCCTGAGCACCCTCTCCTACTTCTTGTAGCCCAAAATACCTGGAGGGCACCAGGTTGGCAAAGGATGATGAAGTGGATGTAGCTAAATCCCATTGCACTTGAATTGCAAATCTATGCATGTAGGAGAAGTTTTCGTAACTCAAGAGTTCAGCATTGTGAATTCTTTAAGAGGATGAGTGTATCAAAAGGAAAGGTTAGGAAGGCTACCGTGCCGAGACTTCCGGTTAGGTGCCGAGTCAATGGCGGACGGGAGTCCGACGGCTCCGTCCTCCGCTAGGCGATAGGGATCTCCGTGCCTGCGCCACGGGTCCCTTAAAGCCACGGGAAGAGCGTCCCGTGGACCGACGGCTTCGTGGGTCCCAGACGTGCTGTCTCCGCTCCTGATTTACCCTCGTAAGGGGGAGAATCGGGCGAGCGGAGCCCCAGCACGGGACTGAAGAAGCGACTGCCTGCGGAGGATCAAAGCAGCGATCCCGCCAGACCTGAGCACCCGGCACTTCCTACATAGAAATTTCCAAAGAAACCCTGTAAGTTAAAGAATTGGATTATTTTACAAGTTTAAGGAGCATCGCTTGCAGAGGGAATTGCAAAAGGAAGCCTGTTCCCTTTGAACTGTTTGCGCGAGCTTGGTAGCGTTAAAAGATCAAAGCCGCGACTAACGGGAAAGTTTTGCGAACTCTGCCAAACTTTTTAAAAGTGGATTAAAAGTTGTTTAAAGGATGTTTAAGGACTTAAAAACAGTTGATATGGCAAAAGAAGAAGCCCCTCACCCTCTGGATTAGGATTCCGGGTCAGTAGCGGGCTGTGATACATTGTTGCCATTTTTTCTTTGTTGGTGTCTCAGTGACTGTTTACCAGTGGAGACATTTTGACTTCTTTGTAACCAGATACAAGCTACTTTATGAACTTTGGTGGTAACACTGCAAGTTAGAAACTGTTACTGACTTGGGCTATATGAAAATAAACCCTTCTTGGCTTTAAGGAATTTATATTTTGAAAAACTTTAACTCTTTGCCTAAAAGCTGGATTTTTGGGACTGGTGTGGGCTCCTGGCTCAGCAGCCTCTTTGTTCTCAGAACTGAGCTGCTGGCCACCTGGTGTTTACTTTTGGGACTGTTGGCCTTCTGCTGTGAATGTCTGAGATTGTTACCACAGCAACTGGAGTGACCTTGAGATTACAATTGCAGAGCTCACAGGACATGGACACTAGATCAAAAACAACTGGTGCTAGCTCTGCACAAAAAAGAGGCTCTGTTTCCCTAACTCTGCAGGAACAAATGGAGAAATTGTTTGCTAGTGTGGCAGAAATTGCTGCAGGACTGAAAAGCGTTACTGACGGGTTGAAGCAGACACAAGATCAAGTTTCATCAGGAAATACAGCAGTAAATTCAGCAATAGAAAAATTGCAAGCTGATATAAAAGCTGATATTAAAAATTCTACGCAGACCCTGGAAAAATCAATTGGGCAAATTGAGGAGAACGTAAAGAAAAATAGAGAAGAAATTAACAGGATTGGGCAGGAGGTGACCATCTTGAAAAAGGACTCAGAGGAATTTAAAGTGGTCAAGGAAAAAATAAAAAAGGTGGAAGAAAAATTGGATAATTTAGATTTGGAACAGATAGAGAATATTGGAACACGACAGAGAATTGTTGAAGAGTCTCTCGCTTTTCTGCAGCTACATCAGAGAGAGGGCAACATTCGCTTGAGGGGTCTTCCAGAACTGGAAGGGGAAGACCTAAAAGCCTATATTGTGAACCTATTTTCAGGATTTTGGGAGGTAGAAGAAGTTAACGTCTCAGCGCGCATAGTGAAGGCCTTCAGATTTGGCCCAAGAGGTTCCAGAGGAAAGAAAAGTAACAAAACAGTTAGTGACTGCTTGATTGTGTGTCACGACCGACACGATAGGGACTTTTTTCTGGACTTGCATTATAGAAACAACCTGGTGGTAGAGCAGAACAAAGTAATTTTTTATAAGGATATCCCCAGATTTTTCCTTGACAAAAGAGTTCCTTACAACGACTTGGCAACTGAGCTCAGAAAAAGGAAAATTCCCTTCAGTTGGGAATTTCCAGAAGGCCTGGCATTCACATTTGAAGGAAAAAAGATAAGAATAAGGTCCCTAGCGGAGAAGCAAAAGTTTTTGGACAAGCACCTGGAACAATTTAAAGGTACACCACTCGACCCAGCACAACTCTACAGGTTCCCAGAGGTATTTCCACCACCGCCGGGACCACCAAGTCTACCAAGTCCAAGCCAGGATTCAGAGAAAGATAAGAAAGGAGAAGCAACTGGAGGAGTAGACTAAAGAAAGGAAAATGGCGCTCAAGTTAATGACATGGAATGTCCGGGGATTGAATCAGAGACCAAAGAGACGCAGAGTGTTTTACAGCATAGAAAAGAAGAATTTGGATATAATATGCTTACAGGAAACCCACATAGCCCGACGTCATAGAAGATTACTACAGAACAAAAAATTAGGCCAAGAGTTTATATCATCGGACAAGGTCAAGAAGAGAGGAGTAGTGATATATGCAAAGGAGAAATATAGCCCAAGACAGCTTTTTAAAGATGAAGAAGGGAGATACATCGCAATTGAAATTAATATACAAGGCGAAAAACTTTTGATTCTGGGACTTTACGCACCAAATGATGGAAAGTCAATTTTTTATAAGAAAATACATGATCTGCTGTTGGACTATTTGGATTACAAATTAGTTTGCCTTGGAGATTTCAATGGTGCAGTTTCCACATTAATGGATAGATCTCAAAGAACCAAATTAACGAACGATGGGAAACTCCCAAAGACTTTTTTCGAAATGGTGGACAATTTGAATTTGGTGGACTCTTGGAGATTAAAAAACCCTACAGATACAGAGGCAACTTACTTTAGTGAACCTCAGCAGTCATGGTCGAGGATAGATTATATTTGGATTTCGAACGAATTGGCTCCAAAAATACAAAAGGCAGAAATCGGCCCCAAAACTCTTTCAGACCACAACCCGGTACAGTTAAATCTAAAACTGATTTCCAAGGATTCTTTTAGATGGAGAATGGATGACGCTTTGATGAGAGACACCAAGCTAGTAGAAAGAGCGGCGAAAAAGATGAAAGAATATTTTCAGATAAATTGGAGTTCCGAAGTGGAGAAAAGAATTGCTTGGGATGCAAGTAAAGCTGTAATGAGAGGATTTCTCATTAGTGAAAAAGCAAAAAAGAAGAGACAACAAAATGCAGAAATGGAGAGAATATTGAAATCAATCAAAGAGAAGGAAAAAGAATTAAGAGGACATCCCAGATGTGTTAAAATTCAAAAAGAAATTAAATACTTGCAATCCCAATATGCTAATATCATGAATCAGGACATTGAATGGAAAGTGAAAATGATGAAGCAAAGAACATTTGAATCGGCTAATAAGTGTGGAAAACTACTAGCTTGGCAATTGAAGAAAAGACAAAAGGCAAACGTCATTAATACTTTGGTAGTAAATGGAAAAAATGTGGAGAAACCGGAGGAAATCAGATGGTGTTTTCAAAGATTCTACAAGCAACTGTACAAGGAGGAGAAGATAGATGAAGTAGAAATAGACCGATTTCTGGAAAAGAATGGATTGCAAAAAGTCCCAGAGGAAAAATTAGTTACTCTCAACCACCCAATATCGACACAGGAGATAGAAGATGCAATAAATAACATGCAATTAGGGAAGGCCCCAGGACCGGATGGATTAACAGCAAAATATTATAAGACATTGAAAGACTGGCTATCGCAGCCACTAAGAGAAATTTGCAACAAGATACTAGAAGGAGATAGGGCACCAGAGACATGGAAGGAAGCCTATATCACACTGATTCCAAAACCTGATACTGACAAGACTCAAATGAAAAATTATCGTCCAATATCCCTCTTGAATGTGGATTATAAAATTTTTGCAAATGTATTGGCTACAAGGCTGAAAAGAGTGCTGAAAGACTATATACATAGAGACCAAGCAGGTTTCTTGCCAGGCAGACAAATTAGCAATAACACGAGAATTATTGTGGACATTTTAGAAAAACTGGAGAGAAACATAAATGCAGATGCGGCATTATTGTTTGTTGATGCAGAGAAAGCATTTGATAAAGTTTCTTGGACATTTATGAAAAAGAATTTGGAAAGGATGGGAGTTGGTGAAAATTTTTTGAATGGCATCAAGGCCATCTATACAGAACAAAAAGCGAAAGTAATAGTAAACAGTGTGATATCGGAGGAGTTCGAAGTTGAAAAGGGAACTAGACAAGGGTGCCCTATCTCCCCGTTACTTTTTATTACGGTCCTGGAAGTCCTCCTAAACATGATACGAAAGGACAAACAGATAAAAGGAATCCGCGTGGGAGAGAAGGAATACAAACTACGCGCCTTCGCAGACGATTTGATGTTATCCCTGCAGGAACCGGAAAGCAGTGTCCCCAGAGCCTTGGAAATAATTGAACAATTTGGACTTGTAGCTGGTTTCAAATTAAATAAGCAGAAAACCAAAGTTTTAGGAAAAAATATGAGTGCAGAACAAATTCAAAGAATACAGGAAGGCACTGGCCTCAATTTTGTCAAAACAGTAAAATATCTAGGTATCAATCTCACAACCAAGAATCTGAACCTGTACAAGGACAACTATGAAAAACTGTGGATGGAAATAAAGAAAGACATGGAGATATGGTCAAGATTGAAATTGTCGTTAATGGGAAGAATTGCCGTGATAAAAATGAATGTCCTACCAAGGATGCTGTTTTTATTCCAAGCCATACCAATTCTGGACAAACTGGATTGTTTTAAGAAATGGCAAAAGGACTTATCAAGGTTTATATGGCAGGGCAAGAAGCCAAGAATCAAGTTTAAGATTTTAACAGACTCTAAAGAGAGAGGAGGCTTTGCCCTGCCGGACTTAAGACTTTACTTTGAAGCAGCGGCCTTTTGCTGGCTAAAGGACTGGTTCAAACTAGAGAATGTCGATGTATTGGACTTGGAAGGACATGATAATATGTTTGGTTGGCATGCATACCTTTGGTATGACAAGGCTAAGATACACAGAACTTTTAAGTCTCATATAGTTAGAAAATCCTTGTATCAGGTCTGGATTAGATACAAAGACTTGTTAGAGAGAAAGACCCCTAGATGGATCTCTCCAGTGGAGGCCAAAGCCTATAAGAGACCGAATATGTCTGCAAATTGGTTAAGATATATGGACATATTGCAGCAGGAAGGGGACTCTTTTAAGCTAAAAAGCTATGACCAAGTGAAAAGTCAGGTCCCCGACTGGCTGCATTATCACCAGGTACATGAAACATTCAAAATGGACAAAAAAGTTGGTTTTCAAGTAGAAAAATCAAAACTGGAAACAGAATTGATAGAATCGAACTTTAAAAACCTTTCCAAAATGTATAATCTATTGCTAGAATGGCATACGAAAGATGAACTGGTAAAATCGTCAATGATAAGTTGGGCGAAAGATATAGGACATAACATTATGATGGATGACTGGGAGGGATTGTGGCAAAAAGGTATCAAATTTACGGCTTGTCATGGTTTAAGAGAAAATATAATGAAAATGGTTTACAGATGGTATTTGACACCAGTGAAAATAGCTAGGATGAATACCAAAATGTCAGATGTATGTTGGAAATGTAAACACGCGAAAGGTACCTTTTTTCATATGTGGTGGTTGTGCCCAGCGGTGAGTGCTTTCTGGGATAAGATTTACAATGAACTCAAGAAGGTAATGAAGGTTACCTTTTGTAAGAAACCAGAGGCATTCCTTCTGAGCATAACTAATGAGGAGATACCCAGTCAGGATAGAGTGTTCTTTATGTATGCCACAACAGCAGCTAGAATCTTATTGGCAAGAACATGGAAAGGCGAACAGATACCAACGGTGGAAGAATGGCAGATGAAGATGATGGAGTATACGGAACTCGCAGAACTGACCGCCAGAATCCGAGACCAGAGGGAGGAGAAGGTGTCACGGGACTGGAAGAAATTTAAAGATTATCTAGTTAAATCAGTAAAATTGAATATTTGAGCAGAATTAAATAGAACAGCGGCTTTAGCAGGTATATGTCAGATAAAATTGTTAGCAAGATATTTTTGTGTGAAAGACCTAATTGACAGAAAATGTGTTAAGATTTGGAGTTTTAGTTAAGATATGATTAAGTAAAGTGAAGTGTATTAAAATTGAGTAAATGTGAATAGAATAAGATACAAAGCTACCTAGAAAATATAAATGATTTTGAAGACAGTGGAGGGAATGGGGGAAGTCCCCTAAAATAGAGAAGATAGTAATAAGAGAAGTAAGAGGATAAGTGTTAGTTTATAGGTTTGTATATGTTTCTTTTTATTGTGATTGTTGGATTGTGTTTTTGTGTTGTGTTTATGCATTGTATTTCTGTATTGTTAATGTTGTTGTTTATGTTATGTTTTTCCTTTGCCTTAATAGAAAATAATAAAATCTTATAAAAAAAAAAAAAAAAGGAAGGCTACCGTGCTTTCTGGAAATGTAAATTTCCTTGAAATTATCAAGGCAGAAAATTGCTTCATAGAAAAACAGAAGGGGCTGGATGTTGTACACGGAAATCAATCTGTTCCAAAGTATATAAAACATTTTTATTTAATGTTGCTGTTGGTTTTCTGTTTTCTCTTTTAAAATGTATCAATAGCATCATTATTCTTTATGAAGTGTCCATTCTGCATTTGTCACTATTGCAACAAATAACCTCAGTCTTAAGGTGCTTTACTGAAAGAACAGACAATTAAGTCTAGACACTCTCCCCCCAAACACACTCATTTTCCAGCCCAGATTATGTACACTATAATGTCATCCATTCATGCATAAACTCAACCATCATGCAAGCATAAATATATTGTTATGAAGCTGCAAAGAAAAATACATTCGAAAGTTGTTTTGCCTCTGAGAACAGGCATAAACAGTAACGATTAAGACAGAGAGGAGGAGTAACCCAAAAGATATACTGCAAAAGGTTCGTGATGTGCTCTGAAATTGGTGATGAGATGGGGAAAGTCTATCAGAAACTGAATGGCTCTTGTAATACAGATCTTACTGGGCCAGGACACAGGGGGTTTGGAAACTATATGTCAGTTGGCCCGTGATTTGTGTAAGCTGCAGAGATGTGCTCGTTTTTGGTGACTTTTCTAAGGCACATCTGTGTCTTCTGGTATGGGCACCTCTTGTCTTGAGGCAACATCAGAAATGGTCTTTGGGACACTGTGTAAAGCAGCTGGATAGCCAGGGTAGTCCAGGAGATAGAAGTCCTGGAAAACTGGTGTTGGGAGTCTTTTTCAAGCATGGAGTCATTACTGTGGGTTTTGTCAAGCCATCCTAGCCAATCAGTATTAATGATTACAAGTGCAAGGAGACGCTGCGGGGAAGGTGGGTCCGTCCACCTCTGGCACAGTTGCTGTTCTGATTGCTCTCTATCCATTTTGAAGTGGAGAGGCTCTTGTATCCATAGAGGCTCCATGCACATTTTGGAACCCTGTAAGCAATGTTGACTACTATATACATGAGTCACCCCTTAAGTCAACTGGGAAATGTCTTATGAGAGTCCTTTGCTTGATTTACAAAACTTCAAGCACCTCTCCCTCCCTTTGCTTAATCTCGGTGTTTTTGCTTTCTTAGAAGAACGCTCTGAAACAAGACTTTGATACCTTTCTTACTCTAAAAGTCTCTTTCTAAATCAGAGAAATAATGTTGATGATTTATCTGCAGTGCCAAAAAATCTTCATAGTTGGCACAAGAAGAGCAATAATGTAGATCTCTGCCCCACTCACTCTGACAGCTTCCCATTTTCAGTAGCTCATGAGAAAAAAATGATGTGGAAGTCACACTGACATGAAGAGTTATGTCATTCATGACATCATTCTCCCACTGTGCTTTGCACATGACAGGTGTTTGCCATTTTTATTTTAAATCTGTCCATTCTTCAGTGAAGAGCAAACACTTTAATTCCATTATTTTCCTGTTACAGGGAAGCAGATTTACAGGCCTTCAGTTGATAACACTAATGAGTTTACTTCAGGAGAAGTAGATTGGGGTGGGGTGGGGGGAACTTGGAGAGTTCCTCGTACAATGAGGTTCAGTTTGTTGACAGAATGGTTGGCACCTAATTACTACCTTCATCAGAAAACGATTTTAAAGCATAATATTTACTTTTACCTCTAGCTGTGGTGAATTGCTGCTTTAATCATCATTCTGTATTTAATGTCAGTACCTCTTGCGATGGAAAAATGCCAGTGCAAAATGGTGCTTGAAATAGTGAGGCTCTTGGTACTAAGGGGAACTAGCACTGTTGTAATACAGTAGCCGTCTTGAAACAACAGAGCAGGGCTTCAGTTAATCACAAAATTACAAATTGGGGAAACATGAGTTCTTCTGCTTCTGCCAAGGGATTCTTTAAGGCCTCTCAAACTTCCAATTTTTGCAGCTGTAAATGAGGATTAAACTGAATGGTTTTCATTGTGGGGTGGTAAGAATTAAGCCTGTAAAATCTGGAACATACAGCGAGAATTTCCATTGCTAATGATGCAAGGAATGTAGATAAAAATATGTTTTCAGGTGAACGTTTTAAGATTGCCGTTCCATATTCATTACTTGCGGAGGGTAGTAGATCTCACTGACTTTAGTGGGATTTATTTCAGAGTAAACACACCTAGGATTGTGCTTTAAATGATACAATAGATAACAAACTAATAAGTATTTAAATATGACAATGAATTTATGTTTAATCTATGAAACTGCTAAAAGAAGAATGGTAATGAAACCCAGAAAGGGGAGGTTGGGGGAAGTCACCCTAAGGTGTTAAAGGAAAAATGTGAAGTTGATATAAGAGTTGTTTGTGTTTGTATTTGTTTTATATGTTTTATATCTTATAAAATGAATAAATATATATATATATATAAAAGGATTGTGCTTTAAATGTTTTTAGCAGGTCATGCTTGCTCATTCGTTTCTATAATACAAATTCATCGTTTATAGTGATCTTAAACAAATGTGTGTAATTTCGTCTGTCACATGCTGGAGGGTGTACACTGTAATTTCTTCATTATGAAAGCAAACATTTACCTTTGAAGAAACCCAAGTATTACTGAGTGACTTTGCTGCCTCTTAAAATATTATCAATGATTTATGTGTCTTATTGATGATCATACAGCATGGTAGTATCATCCAATCAATTTACAATGTGGTGCATTTCATTCATCTTTTTTCCATTCATCATCTGATCTAGCTTTTTGGTCATTATCCCAGCAAATGGAGCCCATCTACCCTCCTTTTCATCCCCTCAGTGCTCAGTGAATGAGTGCATTTCTGTGAAGCAACCTCATCTAGCTGATGCATGCTGGCTACTGGTCAGGTGAGTGCTTCAGTGTCAGGATCTGGCGTAGAATATTTTGCAGTACAAGGTTCTCGTAAAGCAGGAGTGGGGACCATTTAGCTCACCAGAGACTGTTGCACTCAGCCTTGGCCAGAGTAGCTAAAGGTCAGGGAGACATGGTTCAACATCTGAAGAGCAACATGTCTCCAATCCTTGTAAAAGATCTGATAAGCCTTATGCTGTATGGATCAAAGTCAATAATTAGATGGAGAAGGGCATTTTGGCGACAAGTGGTGGGAAGACTTTGAAAATAAGGGGTGGAATTCTTTCCGACTTGTCTGATGGAATCATATCCCCCCTTCTCCTTCTGTGAGGGTTCCTACAACCCTTCAGGAGAGGCATAGGGTGCACATAGAGAAGAGAGGGTGAGGAAGGCCCCACTGAACGAGTGGGAGCCGTTGTGGCAGTTTCTGCTAGCAGGGCTGGGTGGCTGAATCTGGCTCAAGGACTATCTCGGGGATGTGGACATCTTTTTAATGAGGTGGATTTAATTAGTTCTGGGATTTCTTTGTAGTCATGCATGTGCACACTTGCCCTCACGTTTCTGTATATAAAGGGTTCCAGAAATTACTGAGTCTATGAGAGGCATGTCTGAGAATCGGAGGCCTTGGTGGGAGATGGCAGCATTGAGGGCTCAAGTAAGAGCACTGCTTCTGATGATATTTCACTTCCTCCTGCTGTTCTAAAAGCAATTCCTGGAAAAGATACCCAGACTAGACATCTTTGCCGAAGTGATGTGGCTCATGTCACTGGGTGCTGTGTTCTTAACCCCGCATGCCTGCCCATCTTCCCTATCAGTGGAAGAAAAAGCCATACATTACAGCAGGCAAGGTCATTGTAAATGGAATTCCTTGGAATTTGTCTACTCCTGAGTAAGATCCCAGACTTAAGAGAACAATGTCTCCCAGTTTTCTTCATGCAGTTCACTGTTATGTTAAGGATCTTATCTGAGTAGAACAAACAGCAACTGATCACTATCAGGCCTGTGGCAGATGAACCTACTGGAAAATAATTACACCTACATAGCTGACAACCATAGAATATATTAAAATGAATATTATTGGGATTTTCCTAATTCAGACCACAAACCAATTTTATTCGGTCTCCAGAGGCCCTGCCGTTTTTCTTTTTTAATTGTTCACAGTTTCACTCGTCATGGGGGAAGTTATTTTCAAAAATGGGGAGAAAAGTACATGGATGTTACCTATTGTTTAGGAGGGGTAAATAGCATCATGTCTACAAATCTTATGCCGGAAACGGCAAACCTTATTCCAAAAGTCTTGGTGTGTAGAACTGCCTTCCACAAGCTGCAGCAATAAAAAATGCAGAGTCTACCTTTGCATAGTAAATCTTGTTTCTGCACACACCATCCAGACAAGCAGTGAACATGATGGTGTGAGTTTTTGACTAGCAGAGAGTCCCAAGAGTTAGACCTAGAGACCTGGGGGCCACTCCAAGCCTCAATTTCCCCATCACGGTCTAGATGCAGAACTTTGTTGTGGAGCACATCAAGGCTGCGAGTGTCACAGGATTTGCCATCAGCAGAACACTGACTAAGCGAGTGTGTCACGGGATCTGAATTTGTTCCAAACTAATTATAGTATAGTATTTGGACTTGGTTATTGGTTACTATTCATTTGTCAAATGGGAATTCATTGCAGTTGGAGCTAACAGCATGCAAATGTATTCCATAAGGTGCCCACTTGCTTAAAATCAAAAACCTTCTGTTGGCGTAGCTTGCTGAAGCATTCAGCAGCTGGGTACAGTCACCTAACCATTCCCTCCAGCAGCTGTGTTTGCTAACTGGCTCTGCCCTCATTTAAACTAGCTGTCATGGCAGTCAACTGATATTACTCCAGAGGATCAGAGGGAAGTGAAAATAATTCAGAGTCAACAACTAGCAACTCAACAACAACATCAACAACAAAATAGCAGCCAAAACGAAGCAAAGAAAAATTCAAAAGGAAGGAAAAGCATCCCATATATATGGGACGTGCGTGGCGCTGTGGGTTAAACCACAGAGCCTAGGGCTTGCTGATCAGAAGGTCGGCAATTCGTTTTGTTTTTTTAAAAAAGAGTTTATTAATTTTCCACATTAAACAACAAATGAACAAAAAATAAACCACACAGACAAATATAACAACACTACAATTACAATAGCAAAAACAGAAAAAGAAAAACAAAGAAACTTATACATACCTAACACACAAATACTGGAACACTGCAAACTTATTGTTTAAATCTAATTTCAAATCATAATTGGGGACTTCCCCCGTTCTCTCATCTGCGTTCAGTTCTAGTTTACTTTAGTAACTTTGTAACAAATTTATCATTCATTCACCATTATTCTTAATCCAAATCCTATAACATCTAACTTACTACAATTAACTTATTTCAAACCTCATTAATATAAAAATTCCATATACAGTACTACTTCTATACTATTTTAATCTAACATTGTATAACTAAAGCCACTTATATTCGCTGGTTCTGCTTCAAATGTCCAATTGGAAGGTCGGCAATTCGAATCCCCGCAACAGGGTGAGCTCCTGTTACTCGGTCCCAGCTCCTGCCCACCTAGAAGTTTGAAAGCACGTCAAAGTGCAAGTAGATAAATAGGTACTGCTCCGGCAGGAAGGTAAACGGCGTTTCCGTGCGCTGCCAAGCCTCTAGAGCAGGTCAAACGGGCGGAGGAAGCCTCTTGGCCGCCTGGGGCAGCAAACGCTGCGCGGAGGCACCCCCCCTGGGGACGGGGTGTCCTGAAGCAGGCTTCGTGACATCATGACACGTCAGATGGACTGTGCATGCGCGGAAATGCCGTGCATGTGCAGTGCATCCGGGCCGGCGCTGCTGCTCCTGCGGCGACCGAGTGAGTCGCTGAGCTAGCAGCGGCTCGTGGGGCTGTCCTGTCCGCCCATAAAGCAGCACAGGTGGGGTGCTGGGCGGCTGAGCTCAGCTTGGGGAGTGGTGGGAGGGGCCGCCGAGTGTCACCCCCCCTCCCCTGGAACATGGGACGACCCACCCCTATCACCCATCCCTTGCTATGCCACTGAGGTCAACATCTCCCTACTGAAATCCGACCAAGTTGGTGTATAATTTTTTTAAAGGAAAGTTTTAAATAAATCAACCAAGGAGGGTGAGCAAAACAAACAGGAAGCTCCGTCTTTCAAATCTGGCTCTAAAATTACATTTGCTGTAGTGATAATAATAAGTGTGTAATTGCTGCAAAGGGGATCCAGAATAGCATGGCAACGATTCCTGTCAGCATATTTGTGCAACTGTTGTGAACGAGCTGCCCCACCCTGCCTTTGTCTAAAGTTTCTGCTGTGTTCAGACTTTCTTTGGCCCACAATGCATGAAAAACAGGCTGTGCTGGTGTGCAAGGGGGGGTGACCCTCATTTGATATGCCACAGCACAGCCTATGTCTGTGGAGGTTTGTTTCAACCACTTCCCTTCCACTTTGGAATGCCTGCCTAATTCACTTCATGCCTTCTTAAGTGTGAAGGGATCCACCGGATCAAAGCATAGTGAAGCCTTGCTCCTGATGTTGTGTCAACTAATGGGGCTCTGTCTCCACATATTGGGAGAAGGTCTGAGTGGACAATCAGTTGCATTGCTGGAGGCTCTTCCATGTGACTGGGTAAACCTTTATCCTTTCGTCATGTGGAGTCCATATAGCAGAGCCAGAGCCGGATTTAGGTTTGATGAGGCCCTAAGCTACTGAAGGTAAGGGGGCTCTTTGTCAACTGTCCTTTGTCAACAACAAATTGTCACTGTTTTTTGTGTTGAATATATGCTATATGGTAATTTATGGACTAATAGGTATCTCAAGCCACTTGCACATAACAAAATATGTATTTTATCAAAGTAATTGTGGAACTGAAATACAATCAAGAAGTCTATTAATAGTGAGGGATGCGGGTGGCGCTGTGGTCTAAACCACTGAGCCTAGGGCTTGCCAATCAGAAGGTCGGCGGTTCGAATCCCCGCAATGGGGTGAGCTCCCATTGCTCGGTCCCAGCTCCTGCCCACCTAGCAGTTCGAAAGCATGTGAAAGTGCAAGTAGATAAATAGGTACCACTCCGGCGGGAAGGTAAACGGCGTTTCTGTGTGCTGCTCTGGTTTGCCAAAAGCGGCTTAGTTATGCTGGCCACATGACCCAGAAGCTCCCTCGACCTATAGAGCGAAATGAGCGCCGCAACTCCAGAGTCATCCACATTTAGACCTAATGGCCAGGGGTACCTTTACCTTTATATTAATAGTGACATTGGGGGGGGGGCAAGAGAGTGGGGCCCTAAGCTATAGCTTGTTTAGCTTATACATAAATCCAGCACTGAGCAGAGCCTGTGAAGGCAGCTTCTGTTTGACCCATTCTTCTCTCTGTGTGAGGACTGCTGTGCCACCCAGGCACGGCAAGTCATTTCCCATGTCTGCCATATTCACAGTGGAAGGAGAGGGAGTCGGAACAGGTTGTACAATTACCTTGGGTGCCTTGTGTGCTTTGAAGGAGCTGACCTGAGGAAAGAAAAAAAAAGCAACAGCTTAAGGGAGCCTTAGGGTACATGACACCTAGAGAACCAATTCTGTAGTTCCCGAGTGTGGGAACTTTGTTTTTTGTTTTTTTAAAGAGAGTTCCCAAAGCCTTCACCAAGGAACATTTCCAAGGAAATCATCGTTAATTTGGTTTAGTATATTTCTATTTCATAACAATTAAACTAATAGAAAAACTGTATCATTTGTCAATATTGCTCTGTAAGCTACCTGCGTGACCTGAAGTCCAATAGATACTTCAAATGCAGGGCCAGGATGAGATAGGTACACAGACACGTTTATCTCAGAGTTATGACTTGCCAGCTGTTGGGACTGATGTGTACACTTGAGATGGCAAGGTGCTGTAGCAGTAATGGGAAATATGCAGCAACAGATGAACAGGCTGAGGACTTTGGAGCACCTCTGCCGGTTGTTCATTTGCCCATTTCTTCTCTGCCACCTCATGTGCTTAGCTCCCCCCCCCACTGCCCTTCTTCAGCATCAATACAGAACTCTAGTCCTCCCAGCATTAATTAGCTTAAAGTTTGGCATTCAGATAGCTGAGGGTTAATCCGCCGTCTCCTTTCATTTTTCAACAAGTGAGCCTCTTGGCCATCTGTGCTAGAGGATTCACTGACAGGACCTTAATCTAAGCTGAGAGAGATTGATTTCAGGCTCTCTCTTCCTGTTTTATGGCCACCTTTTGTTCATTACCACATTTCTATCAAGCAAATGAACAGCCAAGCGAGGCCATGTGTTTTGCTGACATTTTCACGAGAGGATTCGGTATTGCCAGCCGTACAATAGTTGAAGATCTCAAAGGTTAATGTACCCTCAGGATTGTGTAGTCTGATTCTCCCCCTCCTGAAACCTAAATGCATAATCACCTCCTTAATCAATGCCTTTAACCTTTCTGAATTTCATCTGAGATGTAATGTTATAATGAATCCAAGATTCAAAGGGTGAAATGAGTGGGAAATGGTGGCAAAGCGTCTTCTCTGAAGTGGAGGTGGTGGGGGAGGAGGAATGAAATGGCTTTTGAAAAAATATATATAACAGGCTGCTGTTATCTTGGCAGTTCTGCCACATCATGGGCTGCAATGATATAATGCAGGTAGGCTGCTTGGGCTTTTGACGCAGATGCCATAAGACAGGCCTATTGAGACAATTGCAGCACACCAGTGCTGTACCGGGTGGTTTGCCAGTGCTTGAAGATCCTTTTATTTTGCAATCTTAACTGGGCAGCAAAAAGAGGTTGATAGGTTCTCTGTTGGATTGCCATACATGGCTGGGCTCATCAAGCTTGATGAGTTACAGCTTGTGCACTAAAGCAGCAAATAAGATGTAGAGTGCATATAGCTATTCATCTGATACAGGATGTGTATGGCAATGTGCCATGTTTCCCTGTGTGCAAACCTACATACAACATACCCACATGGTTGCATTGCCCTGTGTTCAACTGTCACAGACCAAGGTGAAGAGATACACCCTCAATTAAGAGGGAAGTTTCACAGTTTGGGAGACATTAAGGAGAAGACTCTCTTACCAGGCCATCACCCCTCGCTCCTCTGAGGGAGATGGCATCCTAAGATGGCCTATCTTGTAGATTGCAATGTCCTGGCTAGCGAATAAGAGAAGAGAGGCTTTTTCACGCACATGAAAATAGACCTCACCTCTCTTCGTTTACCATCATTTTAGAACTCTGCCTTGCTCAGGATACAATCCAACCCCCTGATCCACCACGGGATGCTGGTGCAGCGTTTATTGTGATGCCCACCTATCTTTTTGCCAGCGGTACTCCATGGAAAGCTCTAAAGCAGGGCATTCTGGAGGTGGGGATGGACTGATCTGACCTGGGGTCTGCTGGATTTCAAGCCAGTCCAATGACTGTGCCACCCTCAGGCTGCATTAGCCCAGAGCAGCCTTTTGCCTGCTCTGCCCCCCTCCTGCCCCCCTTTGGCCCTGGGGCGGCAGTTATGCCACTCTGTCACACCTTGCCACTGCATAGCCAGGGTTCGGATTGCTCTGTTCACCATCCTCCTTTCCTTGAGTTGTGCCCAATATTAGTAATAGACTAAGCCCATTGAAATTAATGGATATGACTCACTTAATTTCAGTGAATCTACTCTGAGTAAAACCTATTTGGATACATTTCCTTTTCTATAGTGCTGCTGTTCCTAGTGTTGTTCCTACCCATGACAGCCCTTACCCCTCTGTCCCCTACAGTATGGATAACAATTACTTATTCTCCAGGAAGCAGCTCTCTTGGGCAGTTGTCTCAATGTATGGATGGGGTGGAACCACTGTGGGCTTGTGAAGGATTATTAGGAAAACACTGCAGAACTGAAATTTAGAATGCTACCACGTGATTTCACTGTACTTGAAGTGCAACCGTTTTAGGTGACTTAATACTTTACCTTTTTGGGAGAGGGGAGGGGGAGATATCAAAGGCAAAGATGCTTGAAGTGTACCACTCCAAAATGTGAATGAGGCAAATATACTTATTGATGTGAATGCTCCATTGTGAAATTGCATTGTGGGGAGGGGGTCCAGTATGGGGGATATTCACTTCTGTATAGGCCATTGATTTTCCTACACGGTTAATTGTAGCTCCCTCCTGTATAGAAGCATGACTCTCTCTCTCTCTCTCTCTCCTCTCTCTCTCTCTCTCTCTCTCTCTCTCTCTCTCTCTCTCTCCCCCCCCCCACTTCAAACTTGACAGTGTACACCACAATGGGACATGCTGCGCATTCTTAATGCACAGCCACTTGGCTCACTTCTTTCAGCAATTTGCTACCAAGGCTCTGCAGAGTGATGGAAAAACTCTCCTCCCCTTCCCTGCAGAATTAATCAGGCAAAAGAACCCAGTATCTTATATAAGGAAAAGGGGGCACTTCATGAGGATTGTGTTTCTAATGGTTTGAACTTCAATCATTTTATTATCCCCTGGGGGTAAATTTGCCTCCTGGAATTCATTTTCAGTATTACCCATTATTTCTTTCCAGGGATTTAAATAAATGTATTTCATCAATTTTTATATCTTGAAAATACATAAACTATAATGAGATTCAGGAAAACCATATGCACATTTTCCTCTTGAGGACAGCGTGTATTACAGAATCCTGCTGCTTGTCAATTTCAGTCACATTGATTATTCAACTATTCTGCATTTTCTTATTTCCTACAATGCGCTGGACATTTAGATGCAGGTCAGATAGCCTGTGTTTGATCAATACAGTATGGCTTCCTAAGAGAAAATCATCTCCTTTGTTGTTGTAGTTGTTCACTCAGGTATATCTTTCATAACAGAAGACTCCTTCCCCACCCAAATAGTATGAAATTCACTATTCTCTTTAGCCACCTGTGCCCTGGCCGATTATGTGTCCTGTAACTAAAAAGCACCACCACTCCTTTCACCTCTGCTTACTCAGTGGAAAGAACCATCATCTGCAAGTTCAGTTGGTAACAACACAAATATGTCCAAGTTCATCATTTTGCAAACACAAAGTCTAATGATGATGATGATTTAAAAAAAAAAAAAAACTTACTACCTTTCCCAAGATCTTAATCATTTTCTGATCTATTAAACAGTTGTCCTTTTCCTGCCATTCTGGGCCCCTCTTGTGGTGATGATGGTGAAGACAAAGAACAGCAAGAGTCGCCGCCACCAGTTCACTGGCTTGTTGGTATGTTTCCACTCTTCCTCAAGGCCCAATGAGATGGTAGTCAGAAGTGGCTTGCTAGGTGGGGCAGAACTGCTTCCCAGACTGGTGGGTTTCTGTAGCTTACAGGGAAGGGGAGAGGTAAGATTGTGAGGAGGTCAGCATGGTGCAAACAGGACATGAGGAGCACTGGATTGGCTCCGCCAGTGTCTTTGCACCATGCTGAACTCGCTACCTGTTTGCCCCTCCCTCTCACAGTAAGCAACTGTGATTCAGCTGGCAGGAGGCTGGTGAAGTGGATCTGCCCTCCTTAGTGAGCCACTTCTGATGGTGATACCATTACTCCACCTCAGCACATCCATCCCTCTTCCTGTAGAGCAAGCTACTGTGCGGCAATCTCTGTTATATGTTTGATTCCTAATTGCCAAAAGTTAACTGTTAGCTCACCACCTGCAGGGCTGGATCTCTAAATGTAATTCAAAATAAAAACAATACTAAGCCATAATATGAAATTTTACTTTAAAAAAAATATGACACAAAACTTACATATATTCTAAAATGCACATGCATGTATATCATGCGCAGCACATGCTAGATGCCCACTAATTTAGATGGGGATAAGTAATTAAAAGACATCAGAAAAATGTAGTGTGGAGTGGAGTTTCGTAAGCAAGTCCAACAAATTTCTGACTTCTCCCTTGATGTCTACTTAGATGCTTAAAAAAAAAAAAGTCAAATTCTTTCCAAAATTTCTCTCTGTGTGTCTCTCTGCCCTAAGTCCATGCATGGTGTGCCTATTGGATAATGAAGCAGTAACCAGCTTGGTATCATTTAGACTATGTGGGCAAGGAAACACAGTAGGTATTGAATCTGTGATGAATGTAAGTGCTTGTAATGAGATGGAGCCGTTCTGTTTTCAAGGGATTGCATTTATTTAATACAAGCCACATCAATTAAGTTCAATTGCATCAACATCTCTTACTTCGGTGAGGAAAAGAATTAAACGAATCTTTTTGGGCGGAAACCAGGCAGAGATGGGCTGCGGATAGGGGTACACATTTGTTGGGTTGGCTGGCCTGGGGGAACAGGGGTCCCTTAAAAACTCTCAGTGCTCTTCACAAACTCTCAGGATTCTTTGGGGGGGGGGAAGCCATGGTGGTTTAAAGTAGTACCATAGTGCTTTAAATATACCGTGTGGATGTGTTATAGCTTTAAGAGGGACTGTTAGTTTTTGAGAGGTTTCTCTTTTTCTTTCGTTTGGTGCAGGCCTTAGAGCTGAGGCACTGTGTCAAGTGGTTCCTCAAAAGCTTGTGTTGGTAATGAAGATAACAGCTGCGAAGGTATCAGAGTCTCCTGAGTATTGCCTGAAGATCAGAGCCTAGGGATGGATGATAGGGATGTTGCAGAGTGGCTGTCATGTGCAGATGTGATGGGCAGCAAATGGGCCCAGGGAAGAGGAGACATGGGTCCATGTCGATGGAAGCAGAGGATGAGGGAAGCCCTAGAGATATGCGGGGAAATGTTTTCAAGTCGTTGGTTTTATTATTTATGTTTGTTTGAATATGACTGTAACCAACCACCAAAGAAATCCCAAAATTCACATTAGAGCAATACCTTTATTATTTGCTACCCAAAATGTTACAAAATAGTGCGCAAGGTTTTGCATTATCCAAAACTGTTCGTCATACTAGAAGATAAACAAAGCAAGGGTGTATAGGTGGGTGTGAAGTTGGCTGATGTTGTAGCCATCGGCAGTATCTGCGTTAAGTTGTAGTCTAAACCTGGAATGTGGAAAGGGACATGCAAAATGAGCTCTGTTAGGTGCTGTTTTAGACTACACCTAGACTGCCCACAGGGGACGCAGGTGGTGCTGTGGGTTAGACCACAGAGCCTAGGGCTTGCTGACCAGAAGGTCGATGGTTCGAATCCCCGCGACAAGGTGAGCTCCCGTTGCTCGGTCCCTGCTCCTGCCAGCCTAGCAGTTAGAAAACACATCAAAGTGCAGGTAGATAAATAGGTACCGCTCCAGCGGGAAAGTAAACGGCGTTTCCGAGCACTGCTCTGGTTTGCCAGAAGCGGCTTAGTCATGCTGGCCACATGACCTGTATGCCGACTCCCTTGGCCAGTAAAGTGAGATTAGCGCCGCAACCTGAGTCCCTTTACCTTTACCTTAGACTGCCCACAAAGAAACATTCCTACACCCCCAGTCCCTGAGTGGTGGAAGATTTCAGGGGTGGCAGCACATACCTCAGGTGTGGTTTCCTTACAATGAAAGGCACAGCAAACTGTGGTGTAATTGTGATGTATGGTATCATAGATCATGTGGCATATGATTGTTCCAGCGTAAGATTCTAGGCCAGATCATAAGCAGAGCAATTATGGGTGGTTGCGGAGCCAACTTATGATGAAAGCAGCATCATGTATGCCATGGAGAAGGGAGGAGGGGAGGAAGCAAGCAAGCAAGCTTGTTTAGCTTATATGTAAACCTGGCACTGGCTGTGGAGAATGTATCCTACATTTTCATTTTGCAAAATATGTCAGCACAAATACACTTTAGTGCTGAGGAATTAAACGAAGAGAAAAGAGAAGAGAAGAGAAGCTATGTATACTCAAGTGAAATCCAGCAATAATTTATCCAGCTGATTCAACACTTCCCCAAGCACCTGCTATATCCCAAATGGAATATGAGGAGCATATGGAACTATAGATTTGGAAACTGACCCTCAAGTAGCAACCCCTTTCATGCGTGTAATCGTTTTAGCTAGTAATAACTATTCTTCTCCAGTTTTAAATCTTTTAAGAAAAAGTTTCCACCTAATTGTGAATCTGCTGTCTGTTTTTTGCCTCCTGAGACCAGTGAACATATGGTAGTAGAGACTGACAACCCAACAATCAAAGAAATGTTCATGCTTTATGATTAAATCATTGTAGAGCACATAACGTCATCTACAGTTCTACACAGTTTATCTTCAATGTTAGAGCAAAATGAAGTGGGTTTGAACAAGAGAAGAAACTCTGGCAACTTTTATACGGGCAACTACAGCTCATGACCACAAAGAAATAACCTGAACCAGAAAGGTTTATGCAAACAATTTGTTGCCCCTGCAAAATCATTGTGGCAAATGGTGTACATAATGAATTTATGGTCTGGAATACTGAGTGATCTGCAAACACGGCAGTGTAAGCCTCTGCACAAATATATTAGAATTTATAAGTGATGGGGAGGAAGAATAAGCAGTAGCAATGCACATTTCATTCCTTTAAATTGGTTCCCTTTCAGTTGAATTGTTTCTTAGCAAGCTCTGTTGTGTCTGTATTAAGGGCTTTTAAGTATGGCTTTGAATAAAGCTCAATAACAAGAAAACACCCTCTTCCCCCCCACCCCCACCCCAACATGACGGAATGTTGGTAAACTTTGAATATCTGACACAGAGGCATGACCAGAGAGCAATGAAATTAGAATGGTAATTTTTAGTTGACAGAGCAATCTTAAACTTTTCTCTGCTATATTAATATATGTACCTTTGTCAGTTACTGGTGTTCACCCTTAGCTGGGTCATGATCAGGGTGACTGCACCACAAGAAAACAGAGGCAGAAATCTATCTTGAGGTGAACAACCTTAGGCTCCTTCTAGGTGCACACAAAAACCTTCCGCTGCTTTCTCTATGGCACGCTTTCCACGACTTGAGCAGTCCTACATTCCTGCATGACACAACCCTTTATGTTCTTTCCATCCATTCTAAGAAACACTGCAAATTTGATAGGGTGGTTTTGACAGAGGGCTTCAAAAACCCGTCTGAAACTTATTTTTTAAAAAAGCTAACCTAAAGTTACAACAGTCAAAAGTTTGACCGAATTCTTCCTACATGCTGTTTTCTATATCTATCTGGCATGGCGACAGAATGGGGAGAAAACCACCCTTACAGAGTGACTAATTTTTGTGACAGGGCTGTCTCTTGTTGTTAAGTTTCTCTTGCACCCTTTCGGGGGGGGGGGGAGTCCTGCAAAAAACTTGAGACAAAATGTCCCAAACTTGCCTCAAATGTACTCTCATATGTGAGGAGATTTATTAAAATGACACTATACTCTGTTACAGAAGCATGCATCTGATGCTAATAGTTAAAGGCATTTGAGACCAATAAGTCATTAGTCTGTGGAAAACAGAAAGCTTTGGGGGAAGCACATATTGTGCCTATAAACATCATCAGCCACTGTTGTTCTCTGACTCTTGAGCACCACTTGAAACAACCTCCGTATGGTGACTGGCTCCCATGAAGGTTTTATATGTAGCAAATTGGACCCACATCATGTAGACATTCTCCACCAGGCACTCCTAGTAGTAGCTGCTAGAAGTATGAAAGCAGTCAAAACAACTGATGGGACACATCTGGCAGTATTCACACATAACATTGCCATGTATTGTTTTGAGGGGCCTATATGTGGCACTGGTAATAAGTAGACCTGCCATCGGCCTAAGCCTAGGAAACTTCCCCATCCAGAGTTGGCCCACTGTTCCACTTACAGTGGCTAGCAGCTGCCCTCCAAAGTTTCAGTCATAGGGCATCGAACCTGGATCCTTCCCTTAAAATTCTGGGTATCACAATTCATGTCATTATGGTCCTGTGTACAACTGTCTTTGGCTCAAACTACTAAGCTCTGCGCCCGGATCTCCCGATGTCTCCTTCTTTCCCTAAAAGCAAATGCACCTTTTTGAAGCATGGTGTTTGGGATCAGAGCCATAGCATGTACAGTATTATGAAAGCATGCAGCTCATAGCAGCACCAGGAAGGAGAAGTTTCGCACTGGGAAATTGCCTGCCCTGATCCAAATTGCCCTTCACCACATAGCTGCTTTTAAGAAGAATCACACATATCCTGAAATAGGTGCAGTTTGTCCCTTAATACTAGTTCTTGTTCCAGTATGCGAGTGCTGAGAACCCTCCAGTCTTGCCATTAGTACAATAGCTATCCTTCAAAGTGCTGTGTCATTTCCCCTCTGCCAGCTCCCATGTGTTAAAGCAGTCCCGTACTAGAGTAATAACTGATAATAAGAGAGGGGTATTTGTTTCTTAGAAAGTGGAATGGAGTCAGCTTGGCATAGTCGTTTTCTGAATTGATGCAGCTTGAACTCAGCAATGCTTAAAACCAGGTTCAAGTTGTAATGCTTTCTCAATCTCACATGAATTGTGTCTTATAGCAGATTTGTTTGAAAAAAGTTACTTTGTTTCATGAATTATCGGCACTTTTTCTGATGGTTCCCTGAATTGGTGTTGTCAATCGACAATCATCAGCTGCGGAAGACTCTGTCAATAGATACTCATAGGCTCTTTCTGTGCCAACTTTTAAACACCTGCTGATAACTTTTCTATTCTGCCAGCCCTAGGCAGGCCATTAAGAGTACATCCCAACAATTGTCTATAGATGTTTTCATTGATTTGTTTATTATTGCCTTTAACTTGCTTTTAACTTTTTATGACTTTTTTACTGTCTGGTTTTTGTTTTGTTTTTGTTTAATATTGTAAACCCTTGTGATTTTTTTTTATGATGCAGCATATGAATATTGCAATAAGTAACTGGTTTTCTTTGATAAAATTATTGCACTAATACATTTCTCAGAGATGGCAGGGTGAGCTAGCATATGGCCACAAACCAAAATGACTATCTTGTCCTTCCATTGTTGGAGGCAGTTTGCTGGGAATCACAAGCAGGAAGAGAGCTGCTGTGTTCCACTCCTTCTTTCGGGCTTCCCATAGGTATCTGGTTGGCCACTGCAAGAAGAGGATGCTGGACTAGTTGGGCCATTGACCTGATCCAACAGGACTCTTTTTATTTAAGAAGACCATGTTTTTTTCTTTATTGTTCTATCTTCTCCCCTTGGTTTGAGGGTAAAATAAAAGTTGATGCTCCATTCTAAATCAGCTTTCTCTCTCTTCTATGACGGTCTTGCTCATTAGGCTACTTTGACTGAATTTATTTATCAGTATCAAAACCTTTATTGGCATCACTTACAAACATTCAAAAATAAATAGGCCAGTATGACCTCGTCACCATATCATCAGTACAGTCACTTGCCAAAGGGAAGAGGAGGCCAGCAATCTATTTCACCTCTGTGGGTCTCCAACAAGGGCAAGGTCCTGTAATGTACTTTGGCGGCAAAAGATCAAATAGAGGAACTTAGCTACTGTCTTGGTAAGCTCCTGGTCTCTCCCCTGTAATAGGAAGCATGGAATTTATTTATGTTTTGCATAGCACCGTGCAGTGAACAGGACCTGGATTGAAGCTACATTTAGGTGTTGCTTCCTTTTTAAGGATTGCAGAGGGACCCTCTGTACATGTGTGCACACTTAGAGGTCCATGTAATACACAATTCCTCACATCCTCCCTTCCCATCATACTTGAAGGGCATTTTGCTCATTAGAATAACAATGGCCTGTTTCCTTACCTGTTTTTTTAATGGATGAATGGAAGTGAGGATATACTGACTGTTTTATAAACACTTGAATACACTTCTGCTTTTGTCCCCCAATTCTCACTCCTCCTTCGTTTAGCTGCTCTCGCGCCTTCACCGTTCAGCACCTGGCAAATCCCTCGGTGATGCAAGCAGTTCCAGTCCCAGCTTGAACAATGGGAAGAGTTCCCAAGGAAACCTGTAAACTCAACAAAGATAACCCCAATGTGTCAGAAGCGCTACAGCGCTGAATGGTAATGCACTGTCCTTTCCATCTAAATTGGTAAGGGTATCTAATTAATTTGGCAGAGTTTTCCAGCCCTCAATTACGGCATCTGTTGCAGCACAGAACAATCCAGAGCAACCATCTGTCTTTCTACATGTAAAATGAATGGATGAGCAAAGATATAATTTTATTTTAGCAGCAGAGGGTAGGAACGAGCATGATACCCAGGCTGAAGCTGCACACTTCAAATTGTCAAGGTTAATTACCAGAGAAATATACAGAGCTGCATATTGGGCTGCAGTACGCTTGGTGTTCCGTGCCAAAGCACAGTTGGAAGAGGATTAGCAACGAGCAAGTTATACAGGATCATACAGGTTTCATTATATTGGATGTATAAATCTCTTTACCTCTTCCAGCTAATCAGTGCTCATCCCGGTTGCCCACCTGAGGCCCATCTTTCTGCCAAGAGCATCTTGGGCAAGAGAAGCAAAAGGGAACTGTACAACATCTGCTGCGTCTGGATGTAAACCCTGCATTTGACTGCAGCTGACCCACTTAGGGACTTGTAATTTAAGACCTATTTCCGATAGCACCCATTTTGCATGTGGAAGTGGAGATACACAACAGTAGGCATGGTTGTGTGTGTTTTTTTTGGGTTTGATGAAACCATCTCTATGGGGTGTATGTAAATAAGCAATGAAGTGGTTCCCATACAGCAGTGGGAAGATCATGTGCAAACAGGTGCTGCGGATGTGTCTCTTGGGGGTGGGGGGTAGGGTGGGAACAAGGGTCTAAAGGTGAAAATGAGAGTGCAAACATGAGGCCTTATCAAACTGTTTTGAAGAGCACCAATAATCAGTTCAGGCAAAGAACTGGATTCAGTCCACTCGTGCATCCACACATGGTTTTGAAGGTGATTTCAGTGTAGCTTCTGCCCCCTGGCTCAGGTCTTTCCAGTTCTGGTAAACATAATTGTTTCACTTGTTGGATCAAGGCACTATCCTCCATCATGAGCTCAGACATGCAGTTGAAGGAGCTTTTGCCTTCAGATGAGCAAAACAGGAAACATCTGCATGTGCATTGTGTAGTGCTTTGGTTTGTATTGATCAGATACATTTTAGAATATACAATGTGCATTTCCCATAATATAAGGCACCTTTGTATGTTCTTATCACTGATACATGCATTTTTATGCAAACGTTACCCTAGTATATGTATTTCTGTACAGGTTACTTGAACATAGAACTGCATTGCAAAATTCCTAGGTGTGAATTGCGAACGATGGTTGGTGGTTTTTTTTTTTAGTTTGCTTATTGTTTCAGAAAGTGCAAATCTGGTAGTTTCGCTTTTAAATTCAGCCAGAAGCAAAGGGCAACAGGGTCATGGCAAAGGCAGAAAATCCCAGCTTGAGCTCCTTAGGTTGCACTTAGAGTTGTATGCCCAGGCCTATCAGGAATGCTTTTGTACTGACAATACCGGCACTCTTGGACCTTCAGTTCTCTTGTGTGTGTCAAACTGGAACATCCTGATTTAAATTTTATTTAGCCTTTATTGATTTTTCTTCTTTTTCTTAGCAAGTAGGAGGCATGATGTATATTCCTGTGAGCTAGAAGGAATGGAAAAGCACAATTAAAAATGACCTACTTTAGTATGATAAATAATACGTCAAAAATTGAACAGATGGACCCCTGCTGCTACATTCAAGACTAATTTCTCACCCTTCTTCATGCTCAGATTTGGTGCTACATTATCACTGCATCATTCTAATCCTTTCAGCTTGACCTATTGGATAGACAATGGTTCCTGTGTTGAATACAGTATATTCTCTACAGCCATATTTATGCATGGTTATCTGTGTTAAATCAAACTCACTGAAGGTGGCATGGGGTTTCCCCTGTAACTGGTGGCTTCACCTTTGACTCTGAAAGAGTCTTCAGACTGCATTCAGTTGAATGCATCAGCACAGAGGCTTCTATTGGAAATGCTGAATGTTCTTAGATGCCTCTTTTACACAATGGGAAGTGAAGCTGGTGGGGAGGAGGACATTGGCAGTGGCGTGCACCACCACCCGCCATGCAGCTCTATTTCAGCACAGAGAACTTAATGCAGGGTCCGCCAGCGTGGTGCCAGGGTGCCTGCTGGTATCTCCTGTAGTGCCTGAGAAATGTCTAATTACGTATCCCCTCAAAAATCTACCAGTACATTGTGTGAAAGATTCTTTGCTCTTCCTGAGCAATTCCTGTTTGCACTGGCTCAGCCTTTCATACATAAAACACTCTCTTAAATAAGCCCACATTTCAGTGGATGCCAGCATATTCAGTGGACACTCTCACTTCTGTTCTGAACAAAGAAGAGGTACACGGAGCTTCTCTTTTTGAGTGTTGCATTGGCTGATGTAGGCACCTTTTCCCCATTGCACATGCCCACACTAATTTGTGGTCCTATCTCTTTTTCTGCTCCTTTAGGTGTGGAAGCCATTTTGTGTTGCCTCACATTCCCATGGCAACCATTTTGTGTTATACTACACTCCCGTGGCAGCCATCAAAGTTCCAAATGTGCCCACTGGCCATGAAAGGTTAGAAACCCTCATATAATATTTGAATATTGCTACCATTATGTTTTTATATGTGTTGGAAGTCGACCAGTATGGATGGGGCAACCCAGCCAGATGGGCAGGGTATAAATAAGAAAATTATGATAATCATGTATGTATATTGCTGGCGCGTACTTAAATTGTGCCCATAGTGGTACCCATTTTCCTGATTGCCACTGAAAACCTTACTTTATTATTAGTAATAACAATTACCATACGTCTGGAATTTCCCAGACATATCTGGAATACCGCAACAACTTTTCTGTCCGGATTTTCACTGTTTGAATGGCAACCCTACCAAATGCATTTCTGTGGTATTTGTTTTATTTGTTTTGCTTTTTGTATTTGTTTTATTTGTGGTATTTGCTTTTTGTATTTGTTTTATTTGTGGTATTTGTTTTATTTGTTTTGCTTATTGACTACCATTCACCCTCCGCAGCTAATTAACAGAAAATATTATACTTATTTCCTGAGCCAGATTTGGAGGACCTGCCTTTCCTATACAAGGGATCAAAGAATCATGTCTGGTAGGTATTTCAGCTTTCCCCAACCTGGTGCTTTTTAGATGCAGGACTACAACTCCCATCATCACTTGCCATTGGCCATGCTGATGAAAGTTGTCCAAAACATCTGGAGTGCACCAGATTGTGGAAGGCTGCTGTAACCTAACTCATTTATATCAATAGAATCTGTGCACACTTCCTGTGCCCTTTCAATTCAGTCCCCCCCCCCCAATTGGTTTCTGAAGCCCCTCAGAATTGAAAACACAAGTTGTCAACTCCTATCTCCACTAGTGCCAAGTGAAATGTCAAATTCTTTTGAATACTTGTTTGTGGCAAATTGGTGTGAGAAGAACTAATGATAATGGATGGAACCCCCTACCGCATGTACACAGACAGTGGTACCTTGGTTCTTGAATTTAATGTGTTCCAGAAGTTCATTCGACTCCTGGAATGGTTTGAAAACCAAGGCGTGGCTTCTGATTAGCTGCAGGAGCTTCCTGCAGCCAATTGGAAGCCATGTAAACCACACTGGTTGTTCGGCTTCCAAAGAACATTGGCAAACCAGAACAACCAAGGCGTTTGACAACCAAGGTACCATTGTATTTAAAAACCGCTTTGAGCCCCCCCTCCCAAATCAACCAGTGTATAAATTTTATGAAATAAATAAACATAACCTCTTGCTGTCATATGAGGAGTTTTACTGGACTGAGACCGCTGTGTTGAAAAAGGATGGAATGGGACTTGACACAGTTGAATAACTAATCAGTTGTCATGTGGAAACAACCGCTTTTCAGCACTGTCATCCAGCTGGCATGTGTCTTTAGTGCCCAACTGGTAAAGTGGAACACATCTTGTTGACGAAGATCCCCTTTCCATAAAAAGTAACAAACCAAAATCATGGCAGAAAAAATAATTGACACCCCACATCCATTATACACTCGTACCAGTTCCAAAGATGGTGTAAATCCAACCTGACATGGCACATTTGGAAAATACGTTTTCCTTATTGCTCTGAAAATAATGTTGGAAGTGCTTTTAATGTAACATAAACCTTTGGGTTACAGGCAAAGGATTCTTAAGCCTGTCTTCCCAAAAGTAGCAAAACTGTTGGCAGAGGTTTCCTTTTATTCATTTTGGCTGCTTGCTCTTGTATACAAGGACCCAGGCAGAATCAGGGAAGAATTTGTTGTTTGTGCTTAGCAGGAAAAGGTTAAAAAATGCTTTGTGTGTGCCTGGTTCATGGGGGATTTAAACTGCAGGAAACAGAGCAGGGGTGCAATGTAGATAATTTTAGACTCTGGACTTATAATGGTCTGGTGTTATTTGTGTGTGTTGCGGGGGAGTGCTCTTAGGTGTATTACTCCAGATTGTGGCAAGCCAACTGTACTCTATTTGGGGGGCTTTCCTGATCTTTCTGCAGAGGGAAGCCATGGACTTCCACCTGGAAGTCCTGTACTGACAGCACCATTGCAGCAGAATTAATGCTGGCTGGGCCTTCAGCCCTAGCTGCTGTTGTAACCTGTAGCCTAACCACCATCCAGATCCAAAGAAAAGGTGCATGAATGTGCACACAAGGACTGATGTGATTTAGTACCCGCCAACTAGTTTTCCATACGAAACTCTACATAGTAGTGATTGGATTGGGTTCCACAGGGTGGATGTTTCTATCCTCCCAACATGAGAATGGACAGTGACAAATAACTGGAGTGCAGACATGAATAAATAAGTATGATGCGTTGCCTGCCTGAGGTATGAGCAGCTAGAATACGAAACATGAATACAGTGGAACAAGTAGGAGGCAGTTGTTTATTGTGAAAGATGCATACATTTTTGGCTGATGTAATCTGCTGAAAGCATGCAGGTGAATGTTGACGGTGTGACATTATTAGGACCAGGAGAGCCAAAGTACCAGTAGAGGGAGGGCCAGATCTAGATTTGGGGTTTATTCCCTAACTGTTGCTTGGTCAAGTTCTGCTGATCGGAGATGCCAATTTTGAAATCAGTAGGGGGGTCATTTCACATGGGTGAAATGCCTGCTTTGAGATATATTCAGGATTCAAGATTTGATTCTAGTCACACTTATGTAGGAGCAAGCCTCACAGTACACAGTAGGATTTGCTTACTGAGTCAACATGCGTAGGATTGTGCCTAACTTGCAAAAAAGGAGAGACCGTTTTTTCTAGCTCCATACCCTTTGGCCCTCCTAAATAGCACCTCTGCAGTTGGTCAGTAGCTGTTTCAGATTGAGCCTTCTCCCAGATAACACCTAAGAGAATTGTAATGTTTGAGTCTTGAGTATAGAGATGCTAACTTCTCAAATTCAATGGGAAAGTAGGATGCTGCCAGGATAAAGATATCCCTATAGCAGCCGCTTGAATTTTGTGAAACGCAGTAAGTAGAACCGGGGATGGAAGCATTATAGTTTATATCATATGTCTGGAATTATTACTTTGGCAGGAGTGAGGTGGGCGCAGGTGGCATTCTAATGCCCCATTAGGTGCATGAGCAAATTCATACTTGGCAGTTAGCTGCCCTCTGTCAAACTGCAGTTTAAGGTTTCCGAACACTAAATGCTGTTGTGGCAGCCACTCACACGTCTACAGGCATTCAAGTCTTGGGAGCTTGCATTTTATCTATGATCAAGTACAACTCAGTAGGCAGACACAAGCTCCCAAGCCCATTCATTTCATGTGTGTGTTTATCCTTTTTGAATACTCAAGTCTGGCTCTTCATGATATTGTGCTTGTTGCCATTTCTTTGAATGCTTAAAAAAATACATATTAAAAATTGTTCTGTTGTATTTTACTGGGAATCAAATGTGGGGCATCTGCCAAAAAGTGAGTAAGGGGGGGACCCTTTGGGTACAATATGTAACAGTTTGAGATGCCTCTCTCTCTCCCCCCAGCCCCGCACTTACAATATTTTTCTCATTTAATCGTGGGATGTCCCACTTTTCCTTAGGATGTCCCCATTTTCATTGGAGAAAATAGGGACATGACCTCAGTGAGGGTATGACCTTAGTGACTTCACAGTTCCAGGATACACATGACAGGGTCCTTTTTGCATACCCCCAGGGGAAGCTATGCCACATCAAGATTGGGGCCAATGTCACATAACTGTGGAATGGGGCCATGTCTCACTGCCCCTTTCTTTGAGAGGCCTTTTGTTGCTTGTATAGACCAGACTCACCTACTGAGAATTCTAATGGCTCCCCCAAAGACAGCCAGAGGAAGCTAGAGGGGATTGTACAGCTATCTGTTCCATCTCTTGTTTATCTTTTCTTTCATTGGCAGCTGATTGTGGTTGCTCTTCCCAACTCCTAGGAAAAAATAGCCACTAAATGAGTGAGTGAGAGAGATAAGTATCAACAGTGGAGAAAGGTGGTCGGTGGAGCTAGGAGAAGGATGAATGAATACTGGAGAAAGGTGATTAATGGGTCTACAATCCCTTCCAACTTTCTCCTTGAAGAACCTACATAATTCTCAACAGTCAGAGTCTTGCTCTTCTTCGGAACAGTTTCCTGTGATGAGGTAACATGCAGCCAGGGTCTTCAGTAAATGGGAAGCTGCAATGGGTTAGGAAGGCATTTCCATTTTCCAACCCTATTGAAGTCCCAATTAAAAAGGATGCGGAAAGTTATTGTTACAGGGCACAATGAGACATTCCACAGGGAAGTGTTGCAGAAAATTCTTCTGGTTCAGTTAAGATAAATCAACCTGACAATGTCAGGAGCGGAAAGGAGACATCTCTTTAGGGACAAGAGAGGTAGAAACAAAACAAAAAATAGAATGTCATCTGATACCATAGGACAGCCGACACCAAGTCTGAGGTTGAGTCATGTCAACTGAAGACAGCTCTGAAATCTGGCTAGGAGGTTTGCTGAACCACTTTCTTAGGCAATCAGTGAGATTCTGGAAGCAAGCAGGCAGAAGGAGGTTAGATATTGAGTGCTGTCTTGTTCTGCAATTAGGAACCTACAAGCTGCGAGTATTGGCAATACGATATTCCAGGGCCCAGGGATTCCCCTAGACTTTCAATATCTTGCCCCCAACATGTCTGGCTCTATAGGATTAACTTGCCTCTCCCATACCCAGTACCTTCCATATTTCGTGTATTAAGTCAAAACACGAACAAGGAGCAAGTTAGTGTCTAGAAACTCATGCTTTGCAAATGGTGTTTACCTGAACAGAGGTGTGGCTATGTGGAGATTTTCCACAGCTGGTCATGGAGCTCTGTGAAGAACCTCCTAAGAATTCTCAGCACCATTAACAAACTACAGTTCCCAGGATTCTTTTGGTGGAAGCCATGACTGGTATAAGAGTGCTTTAAAAGTAGGTTGCAGATGTGACACCTTATTTTGGTGACCCATGTGAAGTGGAGATAAGCAGGAGGGTGGAGCAGGCAATAAAACTAGCATTCTGTTTTGTTTTGTTTTAATAATATTTATTGCATTTTTTTAAAAACAACAACAACAAACAAAACACAAAAATTTCATAATCCATCTCATTGCTATTTTCCATTGTATGGGGACTTCCCTCAGTCCCCCTCTCTGAGCAGCATTGTCCAATTATCTCCTATAGCAGGTTCTTCTCCTCTAATCTTAAGTTTTAATAAAAAGAAAATTGATCGATTCTGTCCAAAAATTAAATCATATATGTTAAGGGAAACCTATCTGCAATTCCATAAGCATACATTATATATTACAATACTTCTTCAAATACTCTCTATATTTCTTCCAGTCTTCTTTCACCTTCTTCTCTTTCTGGTCGTGGATCCTTCCAGTCATCTCGGCAAGTTCCATGTATTCAAACATCTTTATCTGCCAGTCATTTATCGTAGGCATCTCTTGCGTTTTCCAGTGTTTGTCTATTAATAACCTAGCTGCTGTTGTGGCGTACAAAAAGAATTTATAATCTTTCTTTGGGATCTCGTCTCCTACAATTCCAAGCAAACAGGTTTCTGGCTTTTTAAGAAAGGTATTTTTAAACACCTTTTTCAGTTCGATATAAATTTTCCCCCAGAAGTCTTTATCTTGGGGCAAGTCCACCACATGTGGTAAAAGGTACCTTCTTTTTACTTACATTTCCAACACTTATTATCAGATACACGGTGCATTTTTGCCAATTTCACAGATAAAACTAGCATTCTGGGGTTTGCATCTTGGATCAGCCCAGAGCAAATATATACACACCATCATAGTCTTGTCACAGGGCTGGGTGGAATGCTTAAATAGTTAACAAGAAGTGCCGTGATTATGTAAGTGTGTTTTAAAATCTTGGAGTGAGCATGAAGTCTCATTCCTAAGGGCATAAACTAACTGCCAACCAAGGAGGAGGGGGAGAAAAAACACACACCATCCCTTGTGGCGAGGTCATTCTATAAATGCCTGCTGCCAAGTCTGTAAAGTGCTCTGGAAGCTTTTGATGAAAAAGAATTCACAAGTATTTGTGGAAACGGGGAGGCGGGGGGGAGATGCTGAATGGCCTATTAGGCATCCTATTAGGTCTTTCCTTCCAGTCTCAGAATATCAGTCAAGTTGTTTACATAGTGCCACAGCAAAATTGTACAGCAAAAAGGAAAAAAGAGATACCTGAGTTTTACCACATGCCATAGGAGCCAACTCCCTAGGGGCTGAGGGGGCCAGTTCCCTGACCACGCAAAAGAGTTGATGGGCATTGTCATTCAAATGGTGTGCATGTGTTGCATCATGTGATCAATAATTTGGGGTGGGGCTTACCTGTCCTACAGGACGCAGGTGACGCTGTGGGTTAAACCACAGAGCCTAGGGCTTGCCGATCAGAAGGTTGGTGGTTCGAATCCCTGCGACGGGGTGAGCTCCCATTGCTTGGTCCCTGCTCCTGCCCACCTAGCAGTTTGAAAGCATGTTTAAGTGCAAGTAGATAAATAGATACCGCTCCGGCGGGAAGGTAAATGGCGTTTCCATGTGCTGCTCTGGTTCGCCAGAAGCGGCTTTGTCATGCTGGCCACATGACCTGAAAGCTGTACGCCGGTTCCCTTGGCCAGTAACGCGAGATGAGTGCTGCAACCCCAGAGTCGGACATGACTGGAACTTATGGCCAGGGGTCCCTTTACCTGTCCTACAATGTTTTATTCAGGTTGGCACTCAACTGGAACTTATTTGTAACATTTCAAAGGCATTCAAATTTGTAAAAGCATGAGGTAAACAGACAAGGAGACCTCAGTTGTGAGTTAACATGTAAAGGATCGGGCTGTAGGTCACATATACAACAGAGCAATGAAAGATTCTCATTGAATGCTGCTTGTAGGTAGGCAGGCATGTTTCACAGGAAATCATTAGTGCACCAATTTGATTTGAATGTGCTAACTTATTTCCCATAAAGCTCCTGGAATTTTGGGCAAACAATGAGCACTTCTGGTGGAAGATTAGCCCAAGGAACGGCTGAACTGGAGGTTTAGCCACCTCAAAGTAATCTCATGAAATATATAAACTCTGGAATGAAGCTAATTAAAGCCTCCAAAATCCTTAACCCTACCACTTCTGAGAAGGGTTTGGGAAATCTTTAAGATCTTTATAGAGAATTTAGTCTAGGTGCTCAGTTGAAAAGAGCACTGCCGAGAGACCCACTTCTTT
Organism: Lacerta agilis; assembly: GCF_009819535.1. NCBI lineage: Eukaryota > Metazoa > Chordata > Lepidosauria > Squamata > Lacertidae > Lacerta > Lacerta agilis. The sequence continues at coordinate 64,285,088 of NC_046315.1, forward strand.
GGGAGAATTTACTACAAGAAAAGGGGTGGGTAGGAAAACTGTTTGGATGAAAGAGTATAGGTGTTGGACTGTCACTTATGTTTTCTGGCGATGTAGAAGGGAAAGATTCTGCCCCCAATGAGCAGTTTCCTTGCTCCATTGTTTTGAGCCTGTTTAACGGCTTGATTGTAGCCTTATGCTCACTTTAAAAACAACACCCAAATGATTAAATGCCTTCACTGACAGCAGTACCCCAAGGTCTCAGGTATGCACCTTTCCCTTAGAGATCCTTTAACTAGAAGAGCATGCAAAACATGTGCTCTCCTGCTGAGCTAAGCCTCCCTCCTGCCTGAGAGGGGAAGAACAGGGCAGCTTTTCAACGGGAAGGGAATCACAGGCTGTGAGGCCTGATGTGGCCCTTTGTATGGCGCTTGGGGACTTTTCCCAGGCTACATTTCCTTCCCAGCCACACAGCCCTCTTCACAAGCCACATTGACATTGGCTTGCAGCGTCCTTGAGTGTTTTCACCTGGCTGGAATGTATGCTTGAATTCTTGCTTGCTTAGATGGAGGATAGCTAAACCTGACCTCCATTTCTCCACCCTGTTTCTGTCCCTGCCCATCACTGGCAAGTGGGGCTGCTGGAAGGTCTGCTATCTTTAAAAAGAAAAAAGAAAAAAAGGTTCCCCATCCCTGCCTTGGGATATCACTTTTAAACCACACCTGAAGCAGCAGTGATACTCAACTTTGCTCTGACTAGCTGAAGAAAAGCTTCCTGGAAGTAATGACAAGGCAGGTCTTTGATCATAATTTGTAATATGTTTTGAAGTAGCCTTTGTTATGCTAGTCCCTTCCATATACTTTGGCTGTCATCAACCTCCAGCATGTTTGCACTAGTGTGGCTGTTCTGAGGGAATATGGAATGCACAAAAAAATGCACAAAAAACCACAGTAATACAGACATATTCTTAGGGAAGGACAAAATAAATACAGACACAGTGAGCAATAGATATACTATATTTTAAAAAGCTATTGCTCCTTGGTATTCTTTTGTGTGTTTTTTTAAGATTGTACTTACCACAATGAGAAGCAGCTCAGAATTCTGCTTTTGATCAAGCAAGGTAGCCCTAGATTTGCACAATCTCAACATAAACAGCTATGTGTTTGTGTTATAGACAAATCTCTGAATATAAGAAGATTAGGGGCAACCTAATCAGGGATTATTGTTAATAAACTTGAACTAAGCCACACGTGGTTAGGTAGCAAGAAACTGACCCAGTAATATGACAGCTCCCATGCAAATGAAATCTTAAATACAAAAATAAAATAAAAAATGCACATGCACAGATACTCTCTCTATTCAAGTGGCATAATCATGCACTGTGATTATGAATAATAAATAACAATAATTATATTTATAAAGCAGCCTGCATATGTACTATGATGGCACTTGTGATTCAATGAGCTGTTTCATCAAGCAGAGTATGATTAAATGAAAGAACACTTATTTTAAAAGGACATTTTAGAAAACGAAATAGGGAAGGGAAAGGATGAAAAGCGTATCTGTATCATTTTATATTTTCCAACCCTGTTGTTTCTTTAGCCACTGATTTGTCCAGGCCACTGGACTTGCCTGTTCTTATATAATATTTGACCCAGTCACAGCTGTAGCTATACATGCCCTCCAATTGTATACATGTCTACTCAGAAGTAAGCAGGCCTACTGAATTCAGGGGGACTAACTTCCAGGTAAGTCTGCACAGGAGAGAACAGAAAAATTACCAGTTTGGGGGTGGGACTAGTGTCATGTTGAATTTTTGGGATGTGTAAAATTTTAGCTGCAAAAGCTGATTTTGGGTGGCATTACAAAAATGTTCACAAACCTTGCACTCTGCATACATAGGAGACCATCTCATTTGATTAATGTGCCCTAGGGCTTTTTCTGCGGTGTTGCCCCAAAAGCGGAAAACTCTCTCTCAAGAGATTAGGTTATCACCCTCTCTTTAATTAAACACTGTTAATTGAAAAGATTCGTGTTTAAATAAGCTTTTGAGTCTTGCAATTTGCGTCTTGTTGTTTTGGCTGCTGTCTTTAGTTTGATCATTTGTGTTGGATCGCAGTTGGTTGTTTTGTGGAGGGGAGAAGTAGGGTACATTTTAAATAAATAAATACACAATTATAGCCGTAGTCACTAGAACTAGAGATTTGGCTAAAAACATAGGTGCTCTGTAGGTGAATTTACATTTAATTCGTGGAAACCCCACTTCCAAATTGGGCCCTCTGCGCATAAGAACTTCTGTATAATGTCTTGTTTCACTAGCAGCAGAGATTTGGGTTTTTAGCACATGTTGCCTATTCAGAGGAGCCAGTTTTTCTCTGGCAATTTTTTTCGCTTTCAATATTTGATTTGCAATTATTTGAAATAATTATAAAGAATTGTTTTGCTCAAGAGACTCTGGACTTATAACACTATAGAACTGCCATTTACTAGGATTTTTAAAGGATATCATTACATAAATATCTAGTGTGGCAGTGACTCTTCTTTTTTCAACTGCCCTTGAAACTTGACCTTATATGTAAGCACAGGGCCAGGACTAGCTTTGTTTGAAGATTAGCAGTCAATCAAAGAGCCCCTACAGATTAAACCTGCATCAAGGTAGACCTGATCTACCTTGGTATTTGGTAGGAAACAGCTCATTCCATAAATTCAAAGAGGGGAAAACAGAAGGAAAGCAGCTGGCGAAAAAAGATTATTTTTCTCATTCCACAGTATATCACATTGTACTGCAGCTCTCAAAGTGATAACAAATTATGAGTAAATGTTCAGTGACTGAGGGATTAGAGAGTTCAGTTTAATAAACAGGCAGAAGCCCTGATAATTCCTAGTGAAAAGAGACTTTAATAACTCACTTTGGATACGTTGATAACAGGAATAGGTGAGCACTATAATAGAGACAGAGTGAAAAGTGACAGTCATTTTCAAACTTGCTACTTTGCCGAATGATTGAATCGCAATCATTCAAGTCCAACGGGCTCTTGAGTCTGATGGAACAGGGAAGCAGCCATCGCTAGGAATAACATACTTGTATAAATAACTTTTCTTATCTCATGAAAAGTTCCTGTTTGAGAAGCAGTACTTTAGTCTTCCTTGTTGGGTACAAAACAAATACATATTCTCGTGCACTTAATCATTCTTTTCAAAATGCTTCCAGATTGCTAAGGAAGGAGGTGGTTTACATTGTTAATGTAATATGTACAAATGTGGGTCCTGTGGCTTTATTTGGACAGTCAAGATTTGGCCTTCATTCAAACCGCACTTGATTAAAGCTTTGAAGCCTTACTACTTTTAAGCATTAAGCAATATGATCTGAATATGTATGCACAGCAGAGCAGGTCCAAGACATGTTACTACCTGAGGTGCAGCAGCAAATGATCTCTCCCCCCCCCCCCACGAGTCATGCCGTTTTGTATCCACGGTTGCCGAGACAGAAAATTTCACAATTCAAGCCCTGCCTGTCTGCCACATTCTGAATCCTCTGTGGAAATCACAATTCGAAAAATGAATTGTTTGTGTCTGTTGCGTTGCTTGAGAACTTAAATGTAACTCAAGTTGAAAAGTTTTGCTGGGTTCTTTCATAATAAAATATGTCATGAAACATTAAAGCAGGGTTTGTTTAATTGTGTGTCGTTTCTTGCGTATTTGGTCCTTTAGGCATTATAAACAGCAAAAGCCTGTCTCTTCCTTTCTCTCTACAGACACTTGGAACGTTTCTCTTTGCAAAATGAGCGCTCCCTTTCCATAAAAAATGAAAGCCTTGCAACCAGCACCAGGGCACTCAAATATCATTGGAGAATTGAAACCTGTCACACTGCATTCCATAATTTTCCGGCATCACAGGAATGATTCACCCTGACTGAGACTGCAGGCAAGTGACAAAATACTGCTGTATTAGCCAAATAATAAAAAAGTGATGTTTGCTTGTTTTGTCTCCTTTTTAATCCATCGTATAAGGAAAAGCACATGGAGATTGTGAACCTGCATAAAAGCACAATTGACTAATGCAAAATCAACACACTTTAAATCTCTTTGAGTTGCATCCAATTGTGCTTTTGTTAAAGCAAGTCAGGGCACCTGATTTTTACTGACAGACCCCACACTTTGTTGTGGGGCCTCTTTCTCTGGCCTCTTAAAAAAAAAGCTCAGAAAACCATGCTAAAATGAGTTGGGTGGGGTGCTGTAGAATGTCATATTATCAAAAGTACCTTCTCTTGAATACCTGAAGGTAGGAGATCCAAATGTCAGGCTGAGCATCAGAGACCTCTCACACCTGCATTTAATTTAAAGCCACAAAAAAGCATTTAACAGCTTTGTGCAAAGGTCTCCCAAGTTTAGCCTTCACTATTTGCAGGCAGAGGCAAATTCTAAAGTTTCTGCTTCGGATTTAGCCTTCCCTGCAAATTCTGCGAGAGAGCATTGCACCTGATTCACAGCTAGCACCTTGTCAAACAAGAATAGCAAGGGAGACGCAGCCCAGTATGCTCCTGAGATAATCACCTTCTTTTTCATATCCTGTCAGCCAAGCTGTACAATCCTTTAAACATCCAAACTAAAGAATATTTCACAAGGCTTTACCTGATGTCTGCAAAAGCAGAAACACTTGAAAACTTAATCCCACTTGATAAAAGCTGGCTGTGCTGATTGATTTAAATCAGAAACACAGGATCTGGCTATTGGGTACAGAAACTGTGGAACAGTAAAATCAAATTCCCACCCAATTCCCATACAATGGAATGCAAGGGAATTTCACATACCTACTGAACATTTCATTGATTTTTAGAGGCCATCTCAAAGATCTTACAGTAGTTTGATTTACAGCACACTGCTTTCTTGGATATACTTTTGCATCCAAACTGCTAATAGTTAGCACTTAACAAAGTTATTGGTGAAATAATAATAAAAAATGAGCATCAATGCTACTGTTGATATTTGTAGTTTGGGGGCAGAATAGTCTCCATAAAAGATGGAGGAAAAGAAATGCATTGAATCTCTCATTATTTTGAGAACACAAGTGGAGCAGGAGCAGTTTCCACTGGAGTGGCCTGTTAAAAGCAAACTGCAATCTGTAGAGCTGGAGAGGAAATAAAATGTGGGTGTTTGCAAAGTGATTGTGATGTTGTAGACACTGAATGATAAACAGTGAACTTGCTATGTGGAGATGAATGACTGGATGTGGTTCAGAGGATGATTGCTGTGGTTACTACTAGCTGGTTTATTTTTGGGATGGAAATCAGCTGTTTGTAGTATGTTCTGATACCTTTTAGGCACTTATGTCAATATAGCAGGTGGCCATCTCTGGGGAAATATACAGTTTCTTTAATGAGGCTGGTTGTTTAAGTGGGGCTGAGGAGCTTTTGATACTGCAGACTTCCACCAGCCCCAGCCAACAAAGCCAGAGGTCAGAGAAGGTAATAGACATGGCTAACTTTGGTAGATTAATTTCAGTGCGTCTACTCTAAGTAGGACTTAGTTGGAGACAACCCAGTCATGGCTCATTGTTATGCTTCTCAAGAAGAGTCCCTTGCTAGTAAAACAGGCATGACAAAACAAAGAGTAGGAGGTTTTGCCTCAATGCCAGGCTCTCTTGGCATTGAGGAAAAGACCTGATTGCCATCTTATTCTTCTGTTGTTCATTGTTTGGCATATGCTTTTTGTTGTAGCTGTTTTGCATGCAATGTCTAAAGCAAGGAACCTGTGGCTTTCCAGACGTTTTTGGAATAGAAATCTCATCATCCCTGGCCACTGTCTGGGTCTGATGGGAGTCCAGCCACATCTGAAGAACCATAGGTCCATCCCTGGAATAAACAATTCCTCAAATATGCATTTTAGTGGTAGAATTTGTTGCCACCTTTCAGATTCGCATTAAGTCATTCGTATGCAGGCATTGTGGTTCAACCTTTCCAGCCCTATGCATACCCCAAAGCAGTAGCAGGTTGTTAAGACAGCAAGCTTTTGCCTGGCATTGTATTCAATAATCTAGTTTTTCCTGTTTGAGCAATGTGTTGGTCGTGGCATCAGTTGGAGTACCCATCAAACAATTTGTTGTACAGGAAACAAAAGCGTAGGAGGTGGCAATTGCTCCTGGCACTTGTGTTTGAACTCCATGGTAAGTCATCAGTCACTACTTCACCCTGTAGGACTCTCCTAATGAATTGAGCTTGTCATTTCTATTCAGACAGACAATGCACAGCATACAAAGGAGCAAGAACCACCCATCACCATGCTCTTTCTTTTCATGTTTCGCAGCCCCTCTGCATGTTCTGGTAAGTTTTACACAACTGATGCCGTTTGCAGTAGTTTGTTTTCTCTTGGAGCAATTTGTCAATAGCACTATCGCTAGCAAGAAGCCCTGACATTCTGTTTTGAGCTCTTTTTCGGTGTTCCTGCCAGGGAAATGACACTCCCAATTTCTTGCTTTCCTCCACAGGGTTTGTAGAACAGGTATTTGAGCTTTTCTTCAAGCTGTTATTACTTGGAAGTGATTCTCTTCTCTTCCTAAAGTAAGCTGTTGGTGTTGTGGGGTCACAGGCAACTTATTTCTATATTGAGCACTTTTCATTAGTGTTCCTCCTAGTTAAGAAAACATTTATTTACATATTTTATTAGCTGGTTGACTTCTGCCTGGCTTTCCAGAGATTAGGCTCGTTAGAGGAGACGATAACGTTAAGAATTTGTCTTAAGAGGTGGGTGGAGGTAGGAAGCTTGGAGCACTCCATTGTCCCATCAGCTCGAGTGTCTGAAACAGGAGCTCCAGTAGAAAAGGTGGGGAGAGTGAAGAGGATGAATACTTGAAGCCATTTCAGAGTATCCAGAGAACAAAAGATTTCTCTGCTGGTTGAGTTTGGGCCACTAGTAAATCCTCCATCCAAATCTGTAGTATGGCATTTGGGCATGCAAGTGGAGGACTGAAAGCCCACCCCCATTGTAAACAGTGTGTGCGTCTCTGGTCACAGATGGCAGTAGCAGCTAGCATGTATGTGTTTTAGCAAGAATTGGTGCTGACCAATGTTGGGCTCTTTCAGGTAGAAACCCAATGCTGGTAGTGGAAGTTTACTATTATCATGCTAATTCATGTATTCTTTTTGTAGCTGCTGCTTCCTAGACAGTGCCATGCCCCAGAACTAAGGAGGGGTTGGCAATATTTTATTTTAAAGGAAAGATGTTAGTGCACCCAAACCCAACACAACTAAGAAGGAAATTCTAAAAATGAACAAGTTTACAGCTGATTAAAGTGTTTTGTTGATGGGCAAGGGAGGGAAGGAACTGAAGTCACATGAGCTGTATGCTCTGTACTAGAGTTGTTCATCAGCTCTCTGTGTAACCTAAATAATGAGATGATTGTGGTGATTTTGGTTGCACTCTCACATTCCTGAGTTGGAACATGACATTAACAAGCTGTCTTGAGACTCTCTAAGCTTCTGAGTCATTCTGATGCCTGTTTTTACAGAAAGTTAAAAGCACAACCTGCCCTCCTTATATTTTCTGAAAAACAAATTTCAGAGTTCAAGAAGGGGAGGGGTAATGAAGTTGTTTTCTTCTACGTTTTGGCTGAGAGTAGGGCATAAGTGGTAATCCCAAGTACCTTCTTTCCATGAAAATTAAAAACCAGAGCATGCTTGCCTTCACATAGGGTACTTCCAGAAAATGGGTAGCAGTGGCAAGGAAAAGGTAAAATTGCCTAGATGCTTGACGTACTATTTGTCTGAACTTTGGCTGGTCATACCCAGGGACACTTTTGTATTGTACTACAGTTGATGGGGCTACATAACTTGAAGAATTTTCTTTAAGTTACAAATGAGGTAGAATGGAAGGGCAATGTAATATTTCATTTTAAATACAATCTGCACTAAAAAAAGAGCAAGAAATGCAACTGAACTTTGAAAAAACTTATGTCCAAACTATGTCTGTTAAGAACTACAATGAACACTTTTTTTCTTTTTGTTTCACAAATGCAGTTATTTATTTATAACATATTAAAATATAAAACATTATCTATCTGATCAATTTTACATAGAAAATATGAATACAGTAATAAAATACTGAAAATATTTGAAGCACCAGAACATTAAGAGCATTAATTGGCATATGCTTATGAATATATTCTGAAAACATTTAACAAAGTGAAATTAAATCTAATCCAACTCACTGATAAGCATTTTAAAAAATTATAATTTGAGACTAGAATTATTCTATATTTTATACTTACAGTTGACTTGCTGAGGAACTACAATAATAGAATTTAACTGAAGGTAACACAACTGATGAGAGACCAATTAATCAAATAGGTTTGGCTTGTTTGTGAAATATGAAGTGACTTGCATAAGAAAGCTATGTTTCTTATGATCAGCTGAAACCGTAAGCCAATACAGAACAAATCCATGGGCCCAAGGTAAATTCTGTAAAAGCATTTCATACCTGTATCATTGAATGCTTGACTAAAATCACCTTGCATTATTATTGTCTAGAATATGTTCCATTTTATAAAAGTCAATTCAGTGATCAAAACCTTTGGTGAAGGTTTCAGTAAAATGGGTAGGTAGCAAGAGACCCATCTTCCTAGGGTTTGGGATTTGAAACAAGGTGGCACAATATAGGAAGGCAGCAGACTCATAAATTTATTATAACAAGCCAAATAAATCTGCTGTCATCCTCTCTAATTTCAAGCTTAGCTAAATGAACATATCCAAATTCTACACATTAAGGTAACCGTCAAATAGATATACAGTGGTACCTCAGGTTAAGTACTTAATTCGTTCCGGAGGTCCGTTCTTAACCTGAAGCACCACTTTAGCTATTGGGACCTCCTGCTGCCGCTGCGCTGCCAGAGCACGATTTCTGTTTTTAAGCGGAGTTCTTAACTTGAAGCGTACTTAACCCGAGGTACCACTGTACATGTTTAAGCCTACTGAAACCAATAGCTGAAAATTTGTTTAACTTGTAAAAGTAAACTGCATTTCCCACAAAGTTATTACTAATAAATTAAAAATAAAATACAAGAACCCGGAAGAGTGAGCAGCATTATCAAGGTGAGATACACTGTAGTGGAAGTAGTATATGATATAAATTAGGGCCTCTATTATGAGAGCTTAGTGCCACTGGAGTGAAGCAACATCACGGCATATGCAGAAGCTCAGCTACTCAGGGATTTTTTTTCCTTTACATAAAATAGGAACAGCTGAAGAGTGTAGCAAAAAGTGCCTATGTGCACGTAGAGCTTCTCATATGCAGAAGGAAAGAGGAAGTCCTTGCACGTGCTGTGTGCTCCAGAGCATAACCAATGAGTGCCCGATTGCGAGTATAGGCTGGTTTAGATTTTTTGCTTCAAATTATTCTACAGCTGAAAGCGCTGAGAACTGATCTTAGGACTGCATCTGCAAACATGACTTACTGCACCATGTATTGTTACAACTTGTCTGATTTACAAAAGATTAAATGTTAACCAAAACATGAGCACTCTCTTACTTTTAAATTTCATATAGCATAGTTATAGTTATGTAAAAGGAATGTTTAACTGGGAATGTTTTTATCTTTTAGAATGCTTTCTTGTAATGGTTTTCAAAAAGCACTATTTGCAATTCCTCTGTATACCTGTGTCTTCCTACTTTTCTTCCATATCACACATGATTTACAACACATATTTGGGAAAATTAAACTTACAGGAATTATTCCAAACTTAATTACAAATAATAATTTATGTTTTATTTGTTGTCCTTGAATTGCAGGAGAACACCAACCTAGTGGGAAACTGACAGTAAAATTTCATGACATAATATGGTTGCACTCCTGAACTATCTGGTTTAGTTCTGTAGACTAAGACACACTGAAGAATGGAGAGTTGTGTTCCTGCACAATTCTTTTTCAGGTATCATGGCATATAGTAATGTACTATGGCATTCTTGGAAAAACAAATTTTTATTTCGGCTCTTTGGAACCATTACAGGCATTTCCAGGCAATTATGGCTACAAGGTATTCAATGCAAAATAGTATAATCTTAAATATCTGTAATATTTTTTTTTGGGGGGGGAAGTGAGCAAGAATAAAGACCACCACCCCCAGAATGCATTCTTCAATTTCAAACTGCATGAGCATGTGTATCATTTCCTTTTATGTATAAATAGCATAAATGAGGCTTTCCTATATTGTTACAAATTTGCACTTTCATTTCAAGGGAAATACATTTTATGCACAAATTGTTTTGATACATCTTGTATACTTCTGCATGACAGAAATAAAAGTAAAAATACATTTAGTCATAAACATCTTTTGTTCTGTAACAGTTATTAGGTTGCCCAGTGAAAATGACTCTTTTAATATCCTGTTTTACTTCCTGTACTTTAATAAATATCAACAGTCACTCTACTTGTTGATTAAAGGCAAAGATCACAATCTTGTGAATCACAGTTTCTGGAGAGTCTCATATAGATCTCCTTTTTGGCAGTTTCATAGTACTGGTTCTTTCCTTTTCCAAATGAATTGCAGAGAGAGCTTATCGTACAAAGCATTGCTACTTAGCTCCTTGGCGCATACAATAAGTAGAAACAAAAGGTAGTACTGGCCAGTAATAGTAACATAAACAAGAGAGTCAATTGCTGGAACCAGACGCAACGATCAATCTGTTCTCGGAGTCTTTTATTAGCTTGCAATAATTGTGTTAGCTGGAAAGAGGGGGGGGGGGTAAACAAAAAAATCACACAATTTTAATGCCTAACACATATTTTATTAGCTGAAAATATGCCCATATTCTACTATATAAGTAAGGCATAAGTCTTTGAAAGGGTATACATTCAACATACACCAAGCTCGTAGTACTTTCCTTATCACTATTACTGTTCCTCACATTAGATACTGTGGCCACTACATGGCCTAATGGCCAGTTACATAATTTAACTCTGCTCTGTAAAGAAATATTTCATTTCTTTATGTCCTGAATTCCCCGCTATCTATTGCTCTTTTTAAGAACAGCTCCTTAGAATACAGCAACTGTCTCCCTGGAGGGGAGTCTCCAACCTTCAGTTCTTCAGGTTTTCAAGGGCACTAAAGGCTACAGGAGGAGGAAGGATATTGAAAGCCCCCAATGCACTGCACACTCCTACAGATCCAGCTGGAAGCTATATATTAATATGCACAAGTGTTACCTGTACGTGTAAATCTTCATTCGTTTTTGCAGGAATATTGAAGGAATTTTCATTTATTGTTAAAGAAGAAGGTTTGCTGCTTTCTACAACATGACATCTTAACCTGAGACAAATAGAAACAGCAGAGCAGTGAAATGTTGTACAACTGTAAGAGGACATGATTTTTTCTTTCTTTCTCCAAGCCTCTTTGGCTTCATAGATTCCATTCCCTGTTGGTATTTGTTTCATATGTTCAATGATGCAGCCTTTATTTCTGCTTCCCTTCCTTGCCCCTGCCCACCACAGTGACCAGCAAAGAGAAGATCATCATCAATTATAACAGTGCTGGAGTCAAAAGGAAACCTAACCATATTGCTGAGGAACCAGCAATCAGAAGGACAAGATTACCTACACAAAACATAAGTGGTAATGGTTTTGTAAGCTTGCATAAGCACTGACTAGCTACAGACAGTGACGTGCTAGGGAGAACACAATCTAAAAGGGAGTGATGAGAACACTATTTTGGAGACTGGCTCTCATCTTCGGCTGTGCACATGTACTAGATTTGAAAGGGAAAGGAAAGGGGCTTGGAAGGGCAATGGATGATTCTGGCCGGATCTACACACATCAATGAAGCATTTCAGTTTAAAGCTTTGTAAATTTAAACATGGAAAATAGGTAGAGAAAAACGGGACTCCACGTTGCCATCTGGTGGCACAATGTTATATTGCACATACAACACATATAAATCTCTTTACCAGTCTAGCTGAGTCCTCTATCTTCCTGTCTCTTATTCCAGGACAGAGGCTCTGATGTTTTTTGTATGTGGCAAAGCTTGCTATGCATGTTCTGCAACTGGCTACACATGCTGCTTTACTCTTCTCCCAGTAGCTTTTTTGTTTTTCATGTTTAAAAGCTGTTCTGTACTCTAGAACAGGCAGTTAGTTACTGGCAACTTTCTTCTTTCATCTTAAACCATTTTTACATATATACCATACTTGTAATTATAAACACCAACAGTAAATATTTCAAAGAGCTGTATCTGTGCAACTCCTAAGGAAGGAACCAACAAATCATTCTTTATTTTATATCATGCCTTTCAAGGGTGCATTTGTGGCAAATTTCACCTACCAAGATACTAAGCAATGTGGAACACTTGTTTTCAGTTGCATAGGCAACTCAATATGTCCCCCAAAACAACATGAAATGCTTACCTATGTTCCATCACTTTGTTTCTTGGGACTTCCTTCCAAAACTGACCCAGTTCTTGTGTTCCTGTTCCGGAACACTGCTCCATTTCTGCTGCCATAATCAAAAAACGGTCTTGCAGGGAAGCTGCACAACCTGTTTAAACAACATGACAATTTTACTTCCTTTGGCTTTAAGCAGTTATTTCAAAGTTTATACACTACAAGCAAAAAACCCACACCCCTGACTACATCTACATATACAAACAGCTAATTTGTTACTGAAGATATGCAACAATTAGAAGTACTGAACAAAATTTGCCAATTCACAAAAGAGTTATGAAAGACAAAATCGAAAATTCTTTCTAGTAGCACCTTAGAGACCAACTGAGTTTGTTCCTGGTATGAGCTTTCGTGTGCATGCACACTTCTTCAGATCTGAAGAAGTGTGCATGCACACGAAAGCTCATACCAGGAACAAACTCAGTTGGTCTCTAAGGTGCTACTAGAAAGAATTTTCGATTTTGTCTTGACTATGGCAGACCAACACGGCTACCCACCTGTAACTGGAGTTATGAAAGAGTAGAAGATAAATTCAGAGATTAAAATGTAAAACTATAAAGGCTGTACCTGCAAGAAAGCTACTTGCTGCCATCCTTCTGAAATCTTGTTGGATTTGTCCCCTCAAATGGGGCTTCCATGCCTACAAATTTCACCCCTTCATAATTATTGGCGCCCCCCTTAATCTCAGTCTACAAAGTGCCCCTTGTAATTGGCAGACTTTATCTACTCAGCAAATCTTATTCACTTTGGTCAAAAGTGGGCATGGGTGGGTAGGTGATAGGTGTTATTTAATAAATAAATAAAAATAACAACCCCATAATAGTAGCAGAGAAAGGCAGAAAGAATCATTTCTCCAAAGTGGGATTCAGACTTCGTGTCAATCTGAAGTACTTTGGTGTGAATTGGGCTGTTTTCCAAAGCGCGAATGTGGGTTCAAACTGCATCTCATAACAAGCCCTGGTGGACATAAGCTAATTGTAGGTTCATGAAAATCCCTAAACTGATTTACATCAGATTCATGGTGCATATAAATAATTTGGGATTAATTTATTTTACCATATACCTATCACACAGCTGTCCTAAAATAAATTCTTCTAAAATCTAGTTGCTGTATTTTTTCAAACACAAGTGGCATACATTCTAATAGTCTCTCTCCCCCTCCCCCCTCTCTCACATACACTTTTGAAAGAATACACTACCTTTTACTTATTCATCCAACATTAAATATGCAGCCCAATTCCAGAATAAAATAAAAAACAATAATTAAATGTTAATAGGATCCAGCATATTTTGAATTATTAAATTCTCTAGGGCAGGGCTCAATATAATGTTTACACTATACTCACACACAAAAAGAATCAAATGATATATATATGATATCAACGTCAATCCAAATGCTCTCCTAATCATTCTAGAAAATAAACTCAAATATCTTTATGGTACATTAGTGAGGCTGCTACTTATTTGAAATATGTCCCTAAATGTCAAAGTTCTGATAAGCAAATAATGATCATTTAAATAGTACACAACTTGAATCCAAGGCCTCTTTAACAGTATATTTATTTGTTAATCAGTAGCTAACTTTTTGCAAATTTACAGGAAGCATGATAAACAATAGAATTTTTAGAAACAGGCTAGTAATGATAGAGGCTTGTAAAGAGATTGAGCAATGAATTTTATTAGGGTTTGTTTTTTTCCAAAATTTGGCCTATGGAATTCTACCTATAAACAGGCCTCATAGATCCACTACTGGGGATGAACTGGGAGATTTGGACTAGACAGAAGCAGTCATATGAAATCTGAACAGTTATTTGGTTTCACTAATGCTTATGTTCTAGTACATGTACATAGAATTCCAAGCTTACTGTCAGTAATGTACATTACTTGTTTATTTCATCCATACAATAGTGTACAAGATTTTACTTACCTCCATGAAGAGATACTATTATATCTAGTGATGTGCCTGGTTCACAGCTGCTGTTACTTGGTTTCACTCTGTACTTGTCAGGAGCAGTTGTTCTAACCTAAACAAAGTGCAGCTGTATTAAATGCTACCACCTTTCTTATTTAACAAGGTAGAAGACTAGATTCCACTCACAACTTACCAGCAGGACAAAAACTTGATTAGTATTCTCCATTTGTGTTATTTTACTTCTGAACACTAATCTTCCATTTAACTTCAGCAAAACACCAAACTTTACTCTCCCAAGTGTGTGGGGAATAACAACAGGCTTGGGGGAACCCCAAAGTTTGCAACGAGGACTTGGCATGCACAGTGGCCACATAATGTGCTCTCTCTCTCTCTGTGTGTGTGTGTCTGTGTATGAGAGAGAGAGAGAGAGAGAGCATGCAACAGTGCAAAGTGGGAAGTATAGGATGCAAAATCAGCAGGAGTCCCGAGAACCTTCTGCATGTTTACTCAACAGGAAGATATGGGTGCCAGACTGTAACCCTGAACAATAACACTTTACACTAACCTTTTATTGTTGGTACCAGTTATCAATAACAAATAACCAATGATAACACCCAATTCTTCTTAAATGTAATCTAAGCAATCAATGTAATGAATTATGTAAATTAAGCCAAAGAAAACAATATACTCTTCTGCTCTCAACTCACTGTACTGCTAATTCTTCATTAGGACACCTCAAATTCTAGTATAATGGGAGAGTAAGATCTCCCTCTCCCTCTTTCCATGTAAGTTTTACACACATTTCTATATTAGCTTTATAAACTGCATATCATATTCTTCCTTGGGGTATCTTTCCTGATACTTCACTGCTATTATCTGGAATTTCACTGCAATATTAAAGTGACAAACATTTGATGAGATCCAGTTATGCGGTATAATATATATATATATAAAAGATAGTTACTCCACCTTTAAGACCATTTATCTGGTCCTGGTTTGACAGTTTTGTCAGCTTGGCATAGAAAGTTATGCATACCTTGTGAAAACCATTTCATCAGCTATTATGGTTACTATTCAGTCAGGTTAATCACCACATAAACACAATATTTACCTTAAATGCCACTGTATTTTTGGTCACGTTTGTGAGAACTATCAAGCATTTCTTCTCTCCAGTTTCTTTGGACCCAAAATGCAGTTCTTCTGCTGGACTAATGAAAAATCACAAATTTGTATTAAAGTATTTGCATTACAGGTTTACAAACTTCATTCATTCTCTTAAAAATAAAGTTTGTGCTTATTTAGAACACTATGTTTCAATTAACAGGCTCTAACCCAATCCTTCAACGTATACTGTTAAATGCCAAATACTTTTAACAGTCCTCTCAGTGAGATTTTCACTTGAAAAGCAATTCATACTACTTCTATTTTACTCATCATATCCAGGATATTCATTTTGTGTTCCAAGTTTTCAGAAATGTGTGTTTGGGAAAATACACATTTAGTTTAACAAAGTATCATGAAGCATCAACAAGCCAAGGGCAAAACAACTGTTTGTCATCTTTTTGGGTAAGTATATATATATGTATGGTGTTACCTGACATGAAATCACATCACTAGTCCATCTAGCTCAGTACTGTCTACTCTGAATGGCAGCAACTCTCCAAACGCTTTCACAGCCCTACTACCGGATATAATTTTTAAATGGAAGATGGGCGAGACAGAATCTGGGTCTTGCGTATGAAAATTGTGAGCTGCAACACTTATGGTCAGCAGGAACCTCCAAATAGCTGTATCAGTTCAACATTTTAAGAAAAAGCAAAAGTGTTTTATACATGCTGAGGCAAAGTCTGCTTTTCCTATTTTATTTTGTAGCAGAAATATATGCACTTTTAACACTCAACTCAGTACCTGGGACCCAAAGAGCTATTTTTCATGCACTGAAGACATGCAAGCATTCCCCACCTGCTTTAAGCAGTAGATTCCCACCCTGTAACACAACTGCTTTCTAAGCTTTCCTCATCTTTAGAAGAGGTTTGACACATAGCATAGGGGACTGCTGTTTGAGAAACACAAGCCCAAGGCTTGGTGCACAGAACCAGTCAGGTGGTTCTTTAGATCTCAACAAATAGGCATTACAATAATGAATTATGCACAGCAACTTATCTGTATAACACTCACAATGTAAAATGAAATTTAATATGTGGGAATATATTTTGTCCAAATTATGATGTTAGATCTGGAAAAAATGCTAGAACATTTCATCTTTATTATAATCTCTATTCCCCCTCTCCCATACCCACAAACACATTATGAACCTACAGACACATAGATCAGTCTAGAGGTTACTAGCCTGCTGGGGGCTGGCTGGCTGAAAAGGTATGGAAAACTGCACTTCTACACAGGCTGAAGATGAAGGGGTTTCACCCCTCCAGCAGTCTGCTTGGTTTCAGAGTGCTGTATTACCCCTCTACCAACCCACTCACCTGCCACATTGAATTTCATGCACTTGCTTGCCTATAGTATATGGAATTCCTGATTGCTTATGGATACAAGGCTAGCGCTTAAATACAATGTTGATGTATGCATATCAAATGCTTGGGTGATATACATGACATAACTAGGCTGAAATAAGGAAACAATCATTTCTTTTCTGGAAGACAAGTGGAAGTGATGAACTTTTCAACCATTCATCTACAATCACATGAAGAATTTATTTTAGTGACAAAATCAAATGCTAGAAGTTCTGAATTATGTTTCTTAGGTTGGAATGTTCCTAAGCCATATTAGAAGTTTGTGTTCCAACAGACCCACTTTCTAAAAATTATCTTCAATTACCTGCTCAGAAACCCATGTGGTACAAACGTCAGATGTAATCAACATCACAATAATGCAACTGCTACAGATTTTCCACTGCTTCCTCAAAATCTAGATTGATACCAGATTTGTACAAACAAAAACTTTAATTCAAATTTCTAATGGAACAGTCACATTTTCAAATGCTTTCAAATTCTTACGACACATTTTCTACATATTTTATGTTACAGCGTATGTAAAAGTAAACATCTATACTTCAACAGGCGTTACAGTTCAATTTACAGACTTTTCTGCACTATACAAATTAACAAAGTAATAATTAAAACCAGGGCAATTTTGTAGACCTTTTTCCCTCCACTTAAGGTACAGTATTTGACTCCCAAACTATAACTATCTAGCACTAACTGACTACATAATAGGATACTGCTGTGAGGGGTGGAGAAAGGCAGCTATAATACACTCATAAAACATGTATCCATCACAACATATTCCAAATTCATCAGAAATCTAGGTGTCTGAACTTCTTTGCCAAAAGAACCCTGACTTCATCAACACCGTGTCCTCCGTAAAGAAACACCATGAGCTTCAGAGAAGACCTCTGAATCAGATGTGAAACAATTCTTAAAATATCAAATACATTTCCCTTCACATTCAAGTAATTTTCAAGACACAGAACAGCAATATTACAATATGGAAAGATCTACATTTTTAATAAAATTATTACTAATACCTGATGTGCAATAAAGGTCCTTTAAAAGTGGTTAGTGCTTTCTTTGCATTTTTTGTTTTGGAATCTTGTTTTTCACTCTCTTCTGATTTTGGAGTTTGTTCTGCAAAATTTGCCTAGGGAAACAGAAACAAGGAACACTATTCAGGAGTCAATTATATTTTACTATCAAGTAAAATGTCATGCCTGCAAATTATGGACTCTGCTTCATTCACTAAATGAAAGTTATCACTAACTAAACCTACATTTAATTTTTTTTGTTTGGGTTTGATATAAGGTAAATAGAGTTTTATACATATTGAAAGTTTTTCACTTAATGAAGCTAATGTTTTTATTTTTGATATATGAGAATACACTTTAAGATTAATATGCCTTGGTGTGTCTGATGTTTCCTAGTCTTCATCCCATTTTCCGCCCCACTCCACCACAACATATTCCAAATTTGTCAGAAATCCAAGCACAATTTCCAGCTATACAAATTAAACCATTTTGTTTACATGTGTATTATTCCAACAGCTTGACGAACTTGGGGACTCCCGAGGAGAGGAATGGTGTTTTGGCTGTCTCTGTTAGCTCTTCTCTGACAGAAGATAATCATGTGGTGATTGATAATAGTCAGACAGATTGTCTGGAAGATAAGAGTGATCTGGGAGCAACCTCAAATACTTTGATCAAGACCGTTTTCTGCTGTCTATGCCTGGCAGCTTAGACAGGAGTTAAAATGAGCTGGCAAGCTGAGAAATCGACATTGTGCCCATTGTGCACCTTTCATAGTTAAGAAAGATCCACTCCCTCTCAAACACTTCTGGGACAAGCAAAACCGAAACTTAGAGAGATCCCTCTATCAGCTGGCGAAAATTTAATCTGAAAATGTTTAAGTACTGCTACCTGTTAAGAAGAACACAAAGGAAAACTAGTTGTTAAAGTGTCTTAAGGCAGAGCAAAAAGCTTAATTTATGGTTAGCAATAAAGTTTAAACCGATGAGGGAATCCCCTGTATGAAAAATCTTTAACTCCTTTTCTGTTTCTTGCCACTAAAGAACTGAAAGTACACCAGCCATTACTTCAGCTGCAGGGAATAATTTTTTGTGAGAGATCATATCCATAGCCTGTCTTAAGGTGGAAATATTAAGGTAGAATGAGTTGCTAATAATATTCAAAACATCAAACGCATCCAGTATGGCAAAAATACATCTGGATCTCCCAGTGACTCTTGGTATTGTTCCACAGTTGATGACTGAAAATGATAGGATCAGTGTTTGATAAAACGGGGAAAGAAAATGAATCAGAGAGATATGATAAGGAAATGGAAAATAGCTAGACTTCGGACCAAATCGATGAAAAGTTGGCAGGACTGAATGATGAAGTAACTATATTGAAGACATGGACTGAATTGTCTTAACCTTTTTTTTTAAATGTAACTGGCAGTTGGAAAATTGGCCTGGGTCTGGTCAGAGCCTGAGCAACTGACCACCTGGGATTCACACGTACACTTCCTTTGGGGTCCATAACAGAATGAAAGTGGGATATTAATGTAAGATCATGAATAAATAAATGCTAGGAGTGTGATGGAATATAATGCATGCTTTCAAAACTGTAAGAGCATTCAGGTAACTATAATGCCCAAAACTGGAAAGGAACATCTAGCAGAAAAACTATGTATATTTAACTTTCCATAGTAACCTATACACAGTACTTTTAAAAAAGGGAATATAGATGTTACTTGTAATTGCAGTACAGTAGATCCAAATGTGTAACTTTCAACATGTACTCTCAAATAAATAAGGCGCCCAAATTATTGAGACAAAATATTATCAAGGCAGTACCATGTCACCTGGACACCACTTTAGTTCCCAAACTAAGGGTTAAATGTGACACCTCTGATAGTAGTTAGGACTTTGTACATTCCAAGCTCAGATATAGACAAACGCACAGGAAAAGAAAAGGTTGATAAACTTTCTATCATTTAAATCATTTATGAAGTGTTCTAAAGTTCACCACTCACTATTTTAAAGCATGTAAATTTTGCTGAGTGTGTATGCTTCACAAACTAACTCCAGTTCTCATATACGGTAAAATAAGGAAAGTGTGTTTGTGTGTGAAGTGTCTCTTCTAGGCAAAGTCTCCTGGTATCTCAGAAGGATTGCTTAGGATTCCTGGATAACTGGTGCATAATACTAACAGCTAAGCAACACATTCACAGGTACAGAATTAGGGTACTGGGAAGGATCATCATCCTGGAAAAAAATGACAAGTGGGGTGCCACAGGGTTCTGTCCCAAACCTGTTGTTGTTCAACATCTTTATAAACAACTTGAACAAAGGAATTGAGAGGATACTTATCAAATTTGCAGATGACATGAACCTGGGAGGGGGTAGCCAATGCCGCTGAAGGCAGAATTTGGTTTCAAAATTGCCGTAACAGATTGTAGAGAACTGGGCCCAAACTAACAAAATAAATTTCAACAGGGACAAATGTCAGATTCTACACCTATTAATAGTACCACACTATTCTGTAATAGTACCACACTATTCTGCCTTGGTCAGACCACACCTGAAATACCGTGACCTGTTCTGGGGAACCACAACTTAAGTAGGAGATTGATAAACTGGAATGGGCACAAAGGCGGATGACCAAGACGATAAAGGGTTTGGAAACCAAACCTTATGAGGAACAGTTGAGGGAGCTGGGTATGTTTAGCCTGGATAAGAGGAGACAGAGGAGATATGATTGCAATCTTCAAATATCTAAACTGTGTAAATCTAAATTGTTTTTTAACTTGTTGGACACCACCCAGAATGGCTGGGGTAACCCAATCAGATGGGCAGCATATAATTTTTTTATTACTGTTGTTAATGTTGTTGTTATTACTAACAGCTGTCACATGAAAGATGGTGCAAGCTTGTTTTCTCCTGCTCCAGAAGGTAGTAGGACTTCAAGTTACAATAAATGAGATACTGACTAAATGTAAGGAAGAACTTTCTGACAGCAAGAGCTGTTCAACAGTGGAGCAGTCTCCCCCAGGAGCTGGTTTTTAAGCAGAGGATGGATGACCATCTGTCAGGAATGCTGTAGTTGAGATTTCAGCATTGCAGGGTGGTGGACTAGTTTACCCTCAGAATCCCTTCCAACTCTACAATTCTATGATTTTCTGGGCCGGTTTCTTGATTATGACAGCAAGAACATAATAACCAACCAATGACACTTTAGGCTTTATTCACTGTACTAGTTTAACATTGAATGCTTGGAGGGTTGCCATAAAATACTTGTTTGTATCATTATTTCCTATGTAACCTTCAGTCCAGGGATACCTTTTTTGAATTAAGTGCTTGTTCTTCATTAGAATCTGGACTCTCCTTGTTATCTATGTCTGTTTCTTCTTTGGTTTCAACTTCATCTTCACCAGTCATGGGTCCATTTTCACACAATGGAGTTTGAAAATCATCATCAACCAATGGAGGATAACTATACTTGAAGGTATCCTATAATACAAAGAGATGGTGTTATGGAGATGGTGGTGAAAGATAAACATAATCACCAAATCATTCAACTCTGACTGGTTTTATCTGTGCAATCTAAGCAAAAGAAAACATCAAGAACTATATTGCTACATTTAATGTTTAAGGGAATTACGTAAGAATATAAACAAATCAAAGCATTAGTGTACCATTGGGTATACAACCTGGTTAATGCCCAGTTAATCTGCATTAATTCAGCAATTCTGTTATCTCACAAATCTTAATAATGGATGGGAAATGGTGTTCAGACTGCGTTTCCAGCATTTTCTGCACAGGATACCTTTTAACAAATTATGGTTGATGTCTAATGGAATTAAAATATCTAAAACTCAAGTTGCAACCCAAAGCTGGAATATGATCAATGTGAACAGTATGTGCTTTCAGAAGACTGCATGGTAGCTTCCACTGCTGAGTGATGTCATTATTCACTTTAATGAGAGCCTGAAAGTCTGCCCTCCCAGGAAGCAGAAGGTCTCAAAAATGACACTACAGGTTGGATTGGAAGCCCTGGTGGGCTTAATCCACCCGAGAAGCCAAAAAAATAATCCCTGCTCTAGAAGCAGGTGGTTTGATGACTGTGAAGACTACAGAATTAAAAACAGTATTTAATTATTTATATGCTAAATTGCAACGTCACAGTCCCTAAATTGGGTCATAATTACAAGACAGAAAATCAATATAAATAATCATAGCACACAGAAAAAAACCATTGGAAAAATAGCAATAATAATAATAATAATAATAATAATAAAATTAAAAACCAGAAATTATTAACAAAATAGAAGAACAAATTAATCATTGAAAACAAATGTATTATAACTGTTTACTTACTTCCAAAACTGTGTACAGTCTATATATTTATTATACTGTACTTTCCCTTCACAATATAATAGAAACATTAAGATCAGCAGCAATATACTTACAGTTCCACCCATATAGGGTGGTAGATATTCAGCACTGATATACTCCTGGATTTCATTCTTATTAGTCAACTTCAGCAAACCCACTGCTTCCGGACCCAGCCAACTTTTCACAAGTTTAAAAGCAGCTGGGTAAGAAAAAGGAAGATAGCTTGAGAAGAGTTCTACTATTTTGTTTACACAGACCACAATCACAACTTACTTCCCATTAGTTTTGTTTGGTACAGTGGGTCTGCCCTAAAAGAACTTGCTGAGACTTATGGTCGAAATCTTAGCAAATATTGGAAGTCTTTATTTTAGGTGGTATTTGATAGCTAGATATTTTTTTTTAAAAAAAAGCTGTCGTTGCCTTCCCTGAATGTTTGGGACAGGAAAGAATAAGACACAAGATACAGAAACATTAGAATCATATTTTAAAAATTCCTGTTAACAATAATAAGGAATTTGCATAAAATATAACTTTCACTAACAATCCTTCCAGATAAGACAATTTAAAATTTTAACTTACCATTCATTATCCAGGGTAGCTCAAAGATCACAATTTTTGCTGCATGAACAATGGAAGAGGGTTTTTTGTGGTTAATATAACATTTTAGCACTGTCAAATTTCCTATGAAATGAAAATACTTTATTTGTTGTCCTGTTAATCTCCCCTTCATTTTCTTCACTACAGAAATTAGCAATTGTGAATGTTTTATTTAAATACATTATTCAGTGAAAAAAAGCATCTACTGTGGTATTTACTTTCCGAGGCCAGAGTTTAGATTTTTTGGTGTGTGAGTACCTTAGTTATAAGCAAAATAACTGAAAATTTATCATCAATACATTAGTCTGTAAAGGGATATAAAAGGAAATTATGAAGATATGAGCAGAATGCTTTCCCATTATAGCTGTATTTGAGAAATCAAACACAAAAGCTAACAAAAACATTTAAAATGAAATGGAGTAGTCAGAAGTTTTATAGACAACATTGAAAGCACAATCCTATCTGTGCCTGCTCCCAGGTTAATTGGCTGTAGGACTGAAGTCTAAAGATAAAAATAAATGGTAAATGCATCTTTGCACTCACAGGTGTGGTGCCTGCCCACCGCTAACCCTGGCTGCCTTTCCCTTGATTCAACTGTACTTCCTGGAGTAGCTTTTCAGGATACAAGAAACTATATTGGAAGGGGGACAGGAAAAGCCCCAGTATACCCAGTTCACTCTTTGCTCCCTAGTATGATTTACCTAATCCATATAGGAATACTTTAAAAAATATTTATGAGGGGGACAATTACAAAACCCAATTTAATAGCTGTTCTGCAAAAGGTCTTGTTAATAATTGAGTATTAGACTGTCTGAAGTAACTGGGTAGTGAAACCTCCCAATTGTGACATAATCTTGAAAAGACTATACTGTGAACATGGCAGCTGTGAAGAATTATTTTCTGCTACTATAAAAAGTGCCACTTATATCCTGGGACCAATCTATTTTATGCCTACTGTGATCCATTCTGCAGACAAAATATTTAGGCAGGGGCAGGGGGACAAACAGCATGAGGCTCGAATCCACTGAGCATCTCAAAATATACCTCAGACTTCTATGAATTCTTCACACTACCAATTGGTCTCCAAACTTCCATTTTCAGGAGCCAGCTTGTACTATGGTTGATACCACCCTCAGATTCGAGAAACTCTTGTTTTTCATTTATTTTCTAGATCTATAGTATAATATAAATGCTATTATCATACTTACTGAGATAATTAGGGTAATAAACTTTAAAGCAGCTGATGATGTATCGGACAAAATCCATATCCTAAAATAAAGATGTATTACCAATTAACAAAAGATTAAACCCTACTTATAGCTTTCAGAAAACGTCAAAGAAAGTTCTGTTCAACAGCTCCAGTGGTGAAGGTGCTTCAACAGTTTAAATGTTAGAATATCTCACCTTATTTGAAAATACAGTGGTAGCTCAGTTTAAGAACAGTCTGGTTTAAGAACGATTTGGTTTACAATCTCCACAAAACCGGAAATAGTGTCTTGGTTTGAAAATTTTGCCTCGGTCTAAGAACAGAATCCAAATGGTGGAAGGGCACCGGCGGTGGGAGGCCTCATTAGGGAAAGTGCACCTCAGTTTAAGAATGGTTTTGGTTTAAGAACCGACTTCCGGAACAGATTAAGTTCATAAACTGAGGTACCACTGTATATCAAGCTGGTTCTGATAAATATATGCAAACTGGCCTGAAGCAATACATGCAGGTCAGTTTAAAGGGTTACTTTATGTATATAGGGCTGACAAATACTTCTGTGAGATAGTATCATCTGTGATGAGGCAGCGTAAGAAAATCCAGGCTAAATCTTACATGTGGTACCAGGAAGCATCTGGCAATCTTAACTTGGTTTACATGGAAAGAAGACATCAAGGCCTTTATTTTTAGTGGTTAAGAGTTCTGAGACTGTTGAGAGAACAGGCCCTAAATCCTATGAAAATCAATGGAACTTCGTTGCAAAACAGAATGTATGATTGCATCACTTTCTACTGCTAATTAAGTAAGTAGTACACTCAGTACAGTTCTTATTAAACAGCTGGCTTTGGCTGTGATTAATAAACAAGTCAATCCAGAACACTTAGATTTATGCTGAAAGGCAAATAATTTAAATCTAAGTGTTCCATTATAAAAGGCTTCATAAAGGTAGTATCCAAGTTTCCAACTGGAAAGGTTTTGTTTAAGACACATCAACAGGAAAACAGTAATATGCATACTTACTATGTTACTAATTCCAGTTTCAGCCATGTCAAATACCACTGTCAAAGGCTTTCCATGTTCTCTTCTGGCATAGCGTTCCAACCAAAAGGCTACTAGCTTCTTCTTTTCAAATTGAGTTTTAGAATCTTTTACATGAAGTTTCACCCTGAACCAAACTAATGGAGTGGGGTGGGAGAAACAGAAATAAACATGCATGTTTGCCTAATAGCTATTTATGGCACAACCCAGACCCTTGATGCTGCCCCATGGGGCTTTAGCAGAGTAGTGAGGCAACCACCATATCCACAGCCCTGCCACATTTGCGAGAGTAGTAGATAGATTGGGGGTGGGGGTGGGAATTGCTCAGATAGCCTTCAAATGCCATAGCAATCAGGCTGAGAGGTGTGTCCCAATGGAATGCTGCTTCAGAGCATCAACCTACTCACATAAAAGACGCAGGCCAGCAGGGCTAAGTGAAGCACCACCTCTATACAATTCAATTCACCCCCTCCCACGGGATGGATTATGCCCTTATTCTTGAACTTTCTATCTCCTAAGGAGATATTCTTATTTTCTAAGGTGCACACATTTCTATTTATCGTGCATTAGTTATAATATAGTTTTGTTCACTGCATTTTATTTTAAAGCCCTGGAAGATTTTTTTTAAAACAAGAGAAGAAAGACATTATAAAGAAAAATGTGGATCTATATTTTTGCCTCCTCCCACATGCTCTGAAGCATGAATGCAAGATATAAAACACGTCTTCATGTTGAGCGAGTCCCTTTAGGAAGGGATTTTAAAATCCATATATATGGTTTGCCCAAATATAAATTTCTTAACGAAACAAAGGTAATTACTGTAAAATCATATACGTCTACTCAGAAGTGAGCCCCATGGAGAAGAATAGGGCTACAGACCTAAGAGAACAATCTAGTGAGGTAATCGAGCTGCGTTTTTTTTTTACATCTGGCAACCAATGTGCCCCTTTGGTTTCAGATAGTACATGGGCAGAGAAGCCTCCTAGTTTGGTTAGAATCGGGTATACACTTCCATAGTTAACAATAAGTAACTTCTGGTAAATGAGCCACCATAGCTGCTACAGGGCCATGAAAATGTGTGTCCTGAGCTTTTTAAAATCATCTATCCATGTACTATCTGAAATCTAAGGGGTGCATTGGTTGGCAGATGTGAAATATATTGCCATTATTTTCAGCTTTCCTACCCCACTAATCTTTGTCCCATTCAATAAAGACACATTTATTTATTCCAACAGAACTGAGTTGCATCATCAGATGCTTTCCTAAGGCATCCACTATGTTGAAAAATTGAAACCACCAAAGGTCTTCTTCCAAAGGTGGAAGTATTAGCAATCAAGTGTACAAAATCAGTCAAATTTCAAGAAGCTATACTGAGGAAGAGGAAAGACACATAAGCACTTTTGAACAGAATATGCTTGAGCATAGTTAAAGTTTCATATGATACTGAAGATGTGTCTCCTAAAACGAAGGGCTAATTAAGTCAGTGTTTATACCTTGCATGCCTTCATTAAATTAGATTGCCCAATAACTACCTCCCTGTGATATGGCCTCACTATTGTTTTATTACTTCTCAAAAATAGATGCTAGTAACATGTTACTGTCTGTATTATCATAAAGTTTAGTTCTCTTCACTCTGAAACCATAATTACATTTGCATTACTTGTAAATGAGTAAGCAGATGAACAGGCAGACTTACAGATTTTATAGCCTTCCTTATCATAACCATGTAGGTAAATGGCACCAGTTTCAAAGAACCGCTTTGGAAGTGAAGATTCCGTCAAGTCTACAGAAAAGCAAGATTTTTATAAGCACATATAGGTATACTATAACAAAATCCTGAAGTTCTAAAGCAGGACTTGGGGGCAGGGCAGTTATTTATTTCAACCAAAACACAGCATTATAACTCCAACATAGCATATTGTATTGATTATCCTATAATAGAGAACGGCAGGGTTCTAAGACAAGTTATTGAAGCCTGGAAAAGAGTTAGGGGTAATATTTAATTTAAAGCATTTGTAGGGAACCTCTTCTCACTGATGACAGAGTAGGAACCCCTGATAGACTGAACACACAAGGGCAGCACCAATAATCTGTCAGACTAAGAATAAATATTTTGGTTCCTGGATGCTGTATGAAGACTGCCCTTGTCAGTGAATGAATCACTGTTGTACAGATAGAAATAGCAAAATAATCCCATGAAGGGATGAAAAACAACATCAGGCATTATTTTCAAGCAGAGAATTTGTCTGTAGAACAATGTGTGTGTCCACATTATTTAGGGCAGTAATATTTCTATATAGTTGGCTTTGCAGGGATGCACACAATTGTATACATACTAATTAAACACCAGCTCTCCTTTGCTGCTATTTACTTGCAGTATTTTCTCAGTATAGAATGTAATGTCTTTACTCAAAGGCTGCTTTTATTAACAACTCACCCTAGAAGCGTAGGGACATAACTATCAAGTAGAGGTGCATGTGGAACAAGTAGCAATGCAGTTTGAAAAGCAACTGCTTTTACAATTAGATATCAAACAGCTTACCATGAACTGCATATTCTTTTCTCCACTGAAAGCTTTCATCAATCATCTTTAATGTATCGTCCACATCATCATGTCGCCATATTAGAAAATTATCAACCCAGGTATCATCTTGCTGTAGTCTCTCTGTATCTCTAGAATCATATTTATCTGTTTTTGCTGGTCAATAAAATAAGAACGGTATTAGAAAATATGACCAAATTTAAAAACTGAGACATACATGTGTTTCCCAACAGTTTGAGCAGGAATACTACAATTTTAAGTGAACATGTTGGGATAATAAAGACATGTTATTCGTACTTTATATATTTTATTGCCAAGTGTCTACAAAACATTAAAAATATATATGTTAGTATGTGTACCCTGCCTTTTGACAAGGCCCACAAGTCACCTGTGGCCTAGTAAGGTGTCAAACAAGTCACAGAAATGTTGGTAAATAGGCCTACCAGGCTGGAGATGGCCTCTATCAGGAGCTATAGTATGGAGCATAGCCTCAATGACCAAGATAAACCAGGAAGTGTCATTGAAAGCTTGTTAAGTTTGAATTTGGCGCACCAAAAATGCTTAGACAGGAGGGAAAGGTCCTTAAAATGTAGTAGGGTTGTGTAACTGGTTTGTGGCTTTTTAAAAAACATTAGCTCAGAGCTTTCCAAACTATGTTGGTGACACACCTTTTAGACAAGCATCATTTTGTGACAAAAGTATTTTAGTTTACTAGCAAACCAGAAGTTAAACCCATTTCAAGCCCCAGGAGGAGCACGGGGAGTGTATATGCAATACACCTACACACTAATGTGTTGTAATGCAGAGTTTGGAAAGCTCTGCACTAGCTCGTGATCAGAAAAGGGAAGAATCTGAGAAGAGTGAGAAAAAGTGTTCCCTGACTAAAGTATCTTTTGATTTCATTCACTGAGCAATGTACACAAAAGTTCACACAACTATTATTATGGGAGGGTATTCCACAGGGCGGGCCCCACTACTGAGAAGGCCTTCTGCCTGGTTCCCTGTAATTTCGCTTGGAAAATCATCAGGACTTACTTCATAACAGCCCGCTCCTTCAAGTGTTTAGTCAGAAGCAGGTAACTTTTAGTTAAGCTACAAATTCCTAAGTATGTGATGGAAAGTCAAGGATGATTCAGGCAGGAACAATGATGCTTTAATGGGGAGGATCGCCACAGTGAAGAATATATTGAATTGGGTATTTTTATTAGGAAGACAACCAACCTACACCTATTAATTAGTTTGATGGACTGCTAACTAATAAAAGCAATCTTACTAATATATATGCAATAAATGTTCACTTCCCCTTTCAGACAGCCTGCACTGGAGTTTGCTCTGCAACCATCAGTGGAAATGTGTCAAAATGACAGCTCATGATGGAGCAGTACACCCTGCCCTGCCTTTTGACAAGGCCCACAAGTATGATCATTTTAAAGTGTCAGAAAAGCCATGAAAATTTTGGTAATTGGATCTACCAGGGTGAGATCTGTAGCATGGCACACGGGCTCAATGAGTAAGCCAAACCAGGAGAAATCACGAAAAGTTATGATGAGAAGTCAAGGCTCCTCTTAAGGAAGAAGTGCCAAGAAACAAGCAGAATACAAATATATATATATATATGCTTGTCATTACATACTACATGGGACTGTTGATACAAACCCAGTGTTTCGTATCTCTAAAGCATATCACATTGCCTTACTATTTCAAGTCTGGCACATACTAAAAATGGAATACATCCAACAATAGCTAGTAACGACTCATCAGCCCCAGGGCAAGGTGCAAAGGTACATGACAAAGAAACCTTGCGGTAGTTACATAGGGCTGGCTTGGTTAGGAAAACTAGGAATTCCATGCATACTAAAGGTAAAGGGACCCCTGACTGTTAAGTCCAGTCGTGGATGACTCTGTAGTTGCGGCGCTCATCTCGCTTTACTGGCAGAGGGAGCCAGCGTTTGTCCACAGACAGCTTCCAGGTCATGTGGCCAGCATGACTAAGCTGCTTCTGGCGAACCAGAGCAGCGCACGGAAAAGCTGTTTACCTTACCACCGCAGCGGCACCTATTTATCTACTTGCACTTGATGTGCTTTCGAACTGCTAGGTTGGCAGGAGCAAAGACTGAACAACGGGAGCTCAACCCGTTGCAGGGATTCGAACCGCTGACCTTCTGATCAGCAAGCCCTAGGCTCAGTGGTTTAGACCACAGTGGAACCCACCGTCCCCCATGTATACTACTGAGGTGTTAAATAAAATAGATGAATGACTGACACTGGCAGACGAGGAAACTCCTTTCACAGAGGCATCTAAGTGTGGTAAACAACTGGTAACCTAGTAAGCAAATGTGAAGGTTAACTAGAGGCGGCCATATAAAATCAAGCTGTCTGTCCCTTGTTGTCCAAAAATTCCAAGTACAAAAGATCCTCTTTTTTTAACTTAGTACAACGTATTTGTCCTACAATGGGCTACTGGGCTTAAAAGCTGCCAATCCTGTATTTGCCATGTCAGGAATAATGTAGGTGTGGAATACAAATAAAATGCTTGGGTACTGCACCAACCTTGTAGATATTCTGCCTCAAAGCGCCTTCTGGTTTCACTTATTAATGGAGCCCTGGTGTCCTGCTGGAAAGGGAAAGGAGCACAGAAAAGATGCCATTTTCACAAACTTCTACAAAACAGAGCCCTCATTAAAGTGATAGTTTGCCTCCTCAAGTTGCAGCAGAGCATTTCCAGGGTCATAGAATGTTGTCAAGTGACGGCCAAACCTCAAAAGTCGAAAACCAAGGACCCAAAACAACCATAAACTCGGAGTTGTTGTGGAACTGTGCAGCCCAGACACACTTGACGTGACGTTATTGAGGCCCTTACTCTGAACCTAATAGGTACAATGCCGATTTTCATCTCTCTCTTAAAAAAACTTTTTAAAAAAGAAAAGGGGGAAAGCCAAGGCACACCCAAGAAGGGCGTCTGCTGTGCCACAAGCAGGGCCACCTGAGGAAGACTTCCCACCTGTGAAGGAGTTGGGCTGGGGGATATTCGTGCGTCTTTTTCGGCGCCCCACGGGCTCTACCTCAAATCCCCTCAACCCAGTCACCTAAACTTTACCGACCTAGCAGCAAAAAATAAAGTAAAATAAACCCAATAGCCATTGTTTCTTTGACCAACCGGCCTCTCCCGCGGTTCTGCCCCGACAGACCCACAGCCTCAGCCCGGCGGATAATAATGTAAACGGGCCGAGAATTCCCCCTTCCGCGCCCGCGTTCTCTTGACTACTCACATCCGCCATGGTCCTGCCCGCACCAGACTAGAAGTAGAAGCAGCTGCAGCAGCGACGAGAGGGAAACGGACGAGACCAAGAGCGCGGGCGGGTAGGGGGTGGGCGGAGGCGCCTGAGAAAGGGAGCGCGTGACACAAGGAACCGACACCAGCCGACCGCCGCGCGTGCGCGCGTACATCCACACAAACACGCACGCCGCCCTCCCGGCCTCAACGGCTAACGAAGTCCCCGCCCCCCTTTCTCTCAGCGACGACCAACCAGGCCAGCTCTCGTTCAACAAAAAAACAAACAAACAAATCATACGTAGCGCACACGCGCGCGCAGACGTGAAACCACAACCTCTCACTTCCTCTCTCTCTCTCTCTCTCTCTCTCTCTCTGGAAGCCACGCCCATTCATTTCCTGGCGTGATTCTGTCCTATCCTACCGCGCGTGGCCCTTCACCTCTCCATTTACGGCCCCGCCCATTTCGTTTGCAACAGCCAATGGCGCTCGGCTTAATGACGTAACGTGACTCCATTCCCAGGATTCTTTTGTTTGGCGGGATTGTTCGGAGCTTGAGGCTCCGGCCGCTATTGCTTGTTGCTGGTGGTGGGGAATGAAAGGTGCTCCCGCGGTCTCCTCGCGCGTTGTGTTGAGGCTTATCGGGTCCTTCCCCCCACCCGCCCCCTTTGCTCATTCAGATCAGTGGGACCTGCTTCCAAGTAAGTGCACCTAAGGTTGCTCTTTAGTATTCCTACAGAGAGATGCCAACCAGGAAAAGGATGGAGATTTCACTCCCTTCCCCCATGCCATCGTGTGCCTGTGTGGCCTGGTGGGTGGTTTACAGAACTAATACCACCCGCTCACAACGAGGGAATAGGTTGACAATGCTAAAGTCAAGTGATTCTGAGGAGGCAATCTGAACACCTCTTAAATGGGACCTCTTATAAAAGATCTCAAAGTAGCTGTCTTAATACAAAGAAATTTCAGAAATAGACTGGAAAGAGAAGTGGCTGAATTGCAACTAATCACCAAACTTAAAACCATGGAGAAACCTGGTTTGAACAAAGACATTGGATTCTTATCTCATTATACATAACAAAGCCATCCTTAGCCATCTCACCCCTTGCCTTTCCCTGCAAGACTAATTGCAGCCATTTAGAGTCGTCAACTGGTTTTCCACACTTATCAGCCTATCACCCATTCCCACCACCCTTCTGAGTAATACCCCTCCCCACTCCCCCACTATATTTAAGGATCTGGTGACTTCCGTTTCAGTGTATCTGAAGAAGTGTGCATGCACACGAAAGCTCATACCAGGAACAAACTCAGTTGGTCTCTAAGGTGCTACTAGAAAGAATTTTCGATTTTGTCTTAAATGGGAGTAAGCCCCATTGAGTTCAGTGGGGCTCCCAGCTCAGACTACATGCTTGAAATTTATATTCTGTAATTTCTACCCAATAGTATTCCACCTGTGTTCTCCTTGCTGCTGCATGGAACAGCACATGAATTGGACCTTTGGATTTTGTAAGCAAAGCATTTTAAACTTACTTTAACAGAGTGAGGTCCGTTTATTGCCAGAGTGCAAGAGAGAAGGGCGAGCTCTATAAGCAAACTAAATTATTCCCATAGCATGTTGTTGCTTAACTGTGACTGTTTTAAACCTTGCTGGGGGCTCTCTCTGGCTGGAGAGTGTGCAAAGCCCCACGTTTTGAGTCTAGGTGCCCAGCTGATTCTTTTATTTTTTACTCACATGTGGGTCAGATCTATTTTCCTCCCACAAAAACCAGATAGAGAAAAGAGTGGTTGTAAGCCTATGTGTCATTTGTGTCCTACACCATCAGATAACTAAGATCACATGTGCATTTACTTTTAGAATCAACACTTCCTTTAAAAAAGAACATATGTGATCACTGGCTCTATACAAAAGCTCTTGTATTTTTTGTAGCTGTTCAGAATAAACTCTTTAGATTTTATCTCCCTTGATAGCATGACCAGCTGTGGTTCTCAAAATGTCAACTTCCACACAGTGATTAAAGTTACAGGCTTGTCTTCCTTTGCAACTGGTCACCTTGGAGCCTGTCTCTTGTATTCCATAGCAGTAGTGTATCCCCTATGACATTCCTTTGAGGTTGCTATTGTATACTGTACTCCTTTAACACATTGAGCTTAGTGGGGCTTGCTTATAAGTAGACATTTTATAGGTGGCCACTGAAGGATGAAATACTGTATCTGAGAAACCGGATCATCTTTAGGTTAGAACCTAGCTATTTGTAGCACCATTACTTTTCCATTCCAAAGCAAGAAATGACTTTAAGGCCTGTTGGTTGAGGTAATTTACATCCTGGGGAAAGCTTGATTATGCTGGACAGTTGTAATTTGTCCTGACATCACATGTGCGATTTACTAGATTTCTGTGTCTAATCCTGATTAAAAATTGTCTAATTTCAGATATTTAGATGTTTGTCACTAGTGAGGATTGGCTGGACTAATCCCAGGACTGGATTCAGTGGACCTTACTTCTTGAATAGATTCTATAGGGATTGGCAGCTAAAGAAGGTACCCTTCTGCTTTAACTCATCTTTAAGTGTAAACAGTACATGGGTGAAAGCAGGGGACCTTATTCAGCCTCACTTGCAGCCTTCTGGGGCCACATCAATAACAATTAGCCAGAAAGGCTATGTTCTCCCTCCACTGTTGAAGGCAGTATGCCCCTGAATATCAGTTGCTGGGAATTGCAGCTGAGGAGAGTGCAGAGCAGGGCTGGTGAGAGATGTGGCCTGGGCAGCTTTCAAGGGCTCAATGGAGAGGCTTGGAGGACTGTATTTGGCCCCCCGTGGGGCCTGAAGCTCCCCACGCCGGGTTAAACGCTGCAATCCTAGGTATAGTTATCAGGAAGTGCCCTCTTTACTTAGATAAACGTACTTAGAATCCAGCTGGAAGTGTTTTGTTGAACTGAATTATTTGTGTGAATGTGACTTCTTTATGGGCGCAGACTGATCCTTCCTTACTGAGGTTAAAATGATCTGCTTTCTATTGCTATATTGCCAAACACTTATTATTTTTCAGATTGGAAAAATGCTGCTCAGATCAAATGCTACATTAAACAGAAGAATTATCCTAATGAAAAGCAGGAGAAAAACTCATGGCCTTCTAGCAGTGGACATATTTTAAGGAAATATGTTGATGGAGAAGTTGTTGTCATATAATGGGGAACTCCTGATTTTCCAGCTGTCAAAACTGAAATCCACACAGGGCGGTGGTACAAAAGTGATGAAATTGCACGTCAGGAGAATGTCATTTGACAGTTGTACTAAACAGTTTATTGAGATGTCTACTGGGTCATTTAGCGATTGTGAGGATGGTGTGGAAATGATTCATTGCAGCTGTGGATCTGACTTCAGAACAGGAATCCTTCACCCTTGTGTTCTATTGAAAAAGAAGACGAAGAAGAACACAAAATATAATTTACTCTTGCTTCATAACAGTAACAAATTTGAGCTGGTTCTGCATTTTAAATTGGATTATGAACTGAAAGAACCCATAAAGTTGCTTTCTGGCCCAACAGTTTTATGGAGCCATGAAAAAAGCCTGTTTCACATTTCTCCCCAAACTTGCACTGTTTTATGTGCCCCTGTTCGGCTTTGTTCCATCAAATGGGCGGGTGAGATTAAGGGTCAGGGTGCTGTTGTTCTGGGAACAAGACCTGCTTGTTTGACAGAGAGAGGCAATGGGCAAAGTGTTCCCAAATCAGATGCATTCATCTGGGGTACTGAGTGCTTTGCCTACGCAGTGGAGAAACAGCAAGTGCTAACAAGGGCCAATTTTGTTCCTCATGCTTATGGCGGCATGGTATCGTGTGTGCACGTTTGCGAAGCCGATGCCGTGAGAAGCAAGTTCAGGACGTCAGTTGTCGTAGTCACAAGCAAAAGCCAAGTCATCCTTTTCCAAGATGGCCTGCCAAAAGATGTTCACCAGCTTCCATATGAGAATCCCTGTTCTGTACAAGTAGCAGCAGTGGAAGGAAACAGCCAGTTGGTTGTTGTAACCTTTGCTTCAGGAGATGTGTGTGCTCTATGGATGCGTAATTTACAGGTATTGATCCGATACTTTGTTCTTAGGCTTGCAAAGGTTCTGCCTTCTTACGTTATGCAATGCGCTCAACACAAATCTCTGCAGAAACTGTTGCACGTATTGAGTGATGGAGCTTGCCTATATTCTGCTTTTCCACAATAGGCAGGGCCGAAAGCGGCTTACAGCAAACATTCAAAACATTGTATTTCCAGTGCTCTGTATTTCAAATAGAACATATCGGTAAATTCAAAATGACAAAAAAAAACACAATTTGGAAAACACAGAATAAATTCTGTACTGTATTACAAAAATGATGAGAAGATAAATACAATAGAAAACTAGAGTTCACAAACAATACTGTTTATAGTACTGGTTTCACTGCATTCTAGGGAGCCTGGCTACCCATAAGTTGAGAGGTGATGAGTAGATGGCAAACAGCTGGTATACAAGCTAGATGACATAAAGTTGGCTCCCACATCTCTCCTCCAGAGGAGGATTTTCCTAGCAGTTGAGATGAATAGGGAAGCCTTTTGCCTTCATGGAAGCTTCAAATGCATACTGGATTTCTGATGCTTGCAGAACCTCTTGTGTGTAATAGGGGTAGTGAGATGTGCTGGAGCTGATGCCAACCTAGGTGTCATTCTACTTTCTTTGAAAGCCATTCCTCTTAACCCAGAGCTCATGGTAGTTACTCCGTGTTGAAGCTCTCTGTGGAGTCATGGAGGCAATTTTGAAATAATTTTCTAACTCGTTCGAGGGCTGAATATACGTAGATGCTGGGGCTAAGTCCTCACTCAAATGAAGTCCTGAACAAAGGCACAAAACCAGATACTTGTGTGCTCAGTGAACATAGGTGCACCAGAAATAAATTTCAGAAGAATGAAATAAGTTTTAAGTATGCATAACACAGCAGATGATAAAAACGCCCATGCTCCATTTCTTAAGGATGGATTCACACAAAGTTTGTCGCTCTTGAAATTAATTGAAGAATATAATTGCTTGAAATGTCCGTTATAACTGTAGTTGGTGCTTTGTGGTCTTGCTGCTGCTGCTGCACCATACTAGCTTAAGCTATCTAATACAGTATGAGAATATTTTAATTTCATGTGCATAATGTAGATATTAACGAAATGAAAACATTTCCAATTGCAGGTGGTTTCTTCCTGGAAAAATGTGAGGTCTGTTCTGGTAGATGATTTTGTTGGCATTGGAACGGAGCAAATCTTAGTTCTTCTAAAGACTGACTCCATCTCAGAAAGTTTAAACACATTTCAAATATCAAATTTTGGAAATGTTCACCATGTGGTAAGATTTACTGATTGGGGAAATTGTTGGGAAAGGTTTCGGTAAAAGGTATTTTGCAAGGAGTCATCTGCTTCGTGGCTTGCTTTGATTCAAATTTGGAAGAAGGTGTGCCTTGCAGAATCAAATGCCTTTCATAACTCTGCCTTGTTTTGGCATAACGCTGAACCATGCCTCTTTGTCTTGCATATGCTCCCATCCCTGGCATGGCTACAAGGGAGAATTAAAAAGCTTCCTTTTTAGATTAACTGCATTTTGCAGAGTTATCCAAATTCAAATGAACTGGTGAATCTTAACTGTGGTCTGTTGGAACAACTCAACTTAAAAGAATAGTTTCTGTAGTTAAGTTGTTTCAATAAAGCACATTGAAGATCAATTGCACATGAAACTGGTTAATCTGAAACAGGAACAGAAGCTTCTGATCTTGTGGAGGTGAGATGGGAAGTGCTTGAGCCAAATACTTAAAGCTTACCTAAGAACAAGCTGCAGTTATGTCCAAACCGGGCTACTGTGTACTATCAATCTCATCTTTCAACTAAAAACCAGTAGATGTGTGGAATATTTTTTTAATGGTTGGAGTATAATTAAAGTACATATATTTTAATAGATCTATATTGCATCAAATCTACAATATTATAATTATATGTAACATTTATTATAAAAATACAGAAATGTAGGCTTTGAAGTGGATACAATTGTCATTTTCACTTGGGTGGCGCATGAATGGAAGGCTTTTACTTTGTCCTAATGTGGCTCAGAGTTTTCCACATTCGTGCCTCGCTTACTTTCAGGCATAGAGTTAAATATGTTTTGCCCGTCTTTAGAATAACATAAGCTATGAAGATGACTCACATTCTACACAAGAGCTACAAAAGAACCACTTCCTTACTATCAAAGGACTTGAAGCAAGATTGCAGGTTTGGATCCATTATCTGCCTCTTGATATGTCTTGACCACTCAGGGTTTGTTTTGTATTAACAAACTTTCATGCAGCATAAACTCTGTTTTGGATCATAAAATTTCGTTGATGTTTGCAAATGCAGAACCAGGTAGTCGTACTGAGTATTCCCTGCTATAATTACTGTTGAGTTGTGTTGTGTGGAGGGAATCTTAACTTACTGGAGTGTTCAGTGTCTAAGCTCCTCGTTGTATGCTGTGGGGCTTAAAGGTAAAGGGGACCCCTGACCATTAGGTCCAGTCGCGGACGAATCTGGGGTTGCAGCGCTCATCTTGCTTTACTGGCCGAGGGAGACAGTGTACAGCTTCTGGGTCAATTGGCCAGCATGACTAAGCCGCTTCTGGCGAACCAGAGCAGCACAGGGAAACGCCGTTTACCTTCCCACCGGAGCGGCACCTATTTATCTACTTGCACTTTGACGTCCTTTCAAACTGCTAGGTTGGAAGGAGCAGGGACTGAGCAACGGGAGCTCACCCCGTCAAGGGGATTCGAACCGCCGACCTTCTGATCGGCAAGCACTAGGCTCTGTGGTTTAACCCACAGCACCACCCGCGTCCCAGGCGGTGGGGCTTACTCTCAGGTAAATGTGCACAGGGCTATAGCCTTGCTCTCTGCAAGTTTTGAAGTACTGATAGCCATCACTAGTTTGTTTGGAAGCTAGGAAAGAAAGGCTTATTGCCCATGATTCACTTTCCAACCCAAATTAAGATAAGGGATAAGCACTAGGAATTATTGTCCGCACTGTTGACTGGCCTCCTTCTACTGCCTTGTATACGTCCTTGGAAGCCTAATGTTGAGATGATGATGATTTTCTTAATGTACGTGCCTTGCTGCTGACTTTATTTTACATCATGTTTTGTGGCTGTCTACTGTGGATGACACATACTGTATAACCTTAGCTGCTACTTTGCTGTGAATTCATATGAAACACTTATAAAGACCTTTGATGGGAACATGCCAATGGCCAGGAATGGTAGGAATTCATTCATTCCCATTCAGCCTTTACTGGCATAATTTAGAGTTGTAGATGGGCAAAATCTGGAGGGCTACAGATTAGCAGTTTAGGTTTCCATGTGATACATGCAAAGAGCAAAAACATCAGCCTAGCTGAAGACTGGTAGTATAAAAGAAAAGCAGGTTGCTGAAAGAAACTTGATGTCCAAAGTTCAGGTAGCTGCACAATTTCTGCAGTGAGTAGCTACAGATTTTCCACTCTGCGTTGTCGGTTTTGTCAATTATCACAGCAACCCCAGAACTTCCCATTTCTATGTTAAGCTATGGTTTTTATTTTATTTTTAACAATGGGAGAGGAATCTACAAGGGTTAGCTCATACCGGTCTTTTAATATCTTGCAAAAGAAAAGCATTACTCTTGCAATGTCATCATCATGAACTCTCTAACTCCCTTTGTATCCCATAGGCTGGCTTTGCTTCTGTTCGAGAGCTACAGCAGCATTTACGGCTCAAAGAAAAGGTTCTGGTGGAAAGTTGTGGAGCATTGATTGACCTAGTTCAAGACCAAAAACATAGTCTTCCAAGTGCGGAAAAGGTATACTACATGAAGATTTATTTTTTTCCTGTAACAGAGACATGCTTTTTTTTAAAAAAAAAAAAATGAACAAGTTTTGTTTCCATTTTTCTATAATAGGTAGGGACACAGGCTTCTAATACTTTGCATAAGTCACACATTGGTAGCTGTAACCATGTAAGAAATATTTCTCTATGTTTGGGGTCAACCTTTTTCCACTAAAGCCAAAAATAGCCAATCTCTAAGGAAATAGAGGTACAAAATTTTGTTGCTTAAGGACATGACTATCACAGAAAGGTTCCTATGCCATACACATATTTTTAGCTCAAAGCATTGCAATCACTGGTTCCTTTCCATAGTTTATGTGGAGTAATACAGAACTCTTATCTGTTCACCAATTAGTGGAATTCTCTCTCAAATTAGAACAAAGGAACAATTCAAAATGGGCGCAGTTTTTGAAGTTGTCAGGTAGGTAAATAGCTGCAGCTGTGGGTTGGGGGAAAAAAACCCTATAGAGGGTTATGGAAACTATTTAGCATATTTTTGTTGTAAAACTGGAGTGTACCATACTGATTAATCTTTTAGCTGAAATATATGAAGAATAGTAGTGTTTTCCTGGTTCTGGAATTGTTTGAACTGTGACACAGGCTTGTTTTGGGCATATGTGTAAATGTGTGTATTTTTTTCCTGAAAGGCAGGTCTTGTTTCCCTCTGGGATGAACCGTTGGATAATGGCACATCAACTCCATCTATAGGCAAAGAGCAGCTTGTACAGGAGGTTTGGTACCGTGTGGTGGAGGACAACTTAGTAGTTGGAGTGAAACTAATGGAC
Organism: Lacerta agilis; assembly: GCF_009819535.1. Classification (NCBI taxonomy): domain Eukaryota; kingdom Metazoa; phylum Chordata; class Lepidosauria; order Squamata; family Lacertidae; genus Lacerta; species Lacerta agilis. The sequence goes on from NC_046315.1 coordinate 64,324,633, forward strand.
ACATATGACTTGTAAGTTGTATAAATCCTATACATCGACTACAGATAAACGCTGTTAGTGGTAAACATTATATAGCCTACAACTGCAAAAATTAAAAAATAGAAAATAGAAAAGTTAAGAATTGCTCCGAAAGAAAATGCAAAAATAAATAAATAAAACCCTGAGTTTGATTAATGTACATTAGATTTATATGGTATAAATGCAAGGTACATTTTAGTGTATGTTTTTGCTACTATGAAGAAACAGTAAATCTCGAATATATCAAGAGAAGATCACAGTGCACTGCCAATCCTGCATTTGTTTTTTGTTTCTTAAGTCAGCATTTTTCTTTTTTTGAACAGGCTGCTCAGTGATGTCCGTTTATCTTTGATAATGGGTCGGAAATGCCCTTCAGCTTTCCCAGCTAAGTGCCGCTGCAGCGTAGTTGCATTGAAGAAAGCTGCGCTGGCAGAATCCGCATCCCACTGGCAACTGGAGCCGCTGCTTAAAAGGATCAAGCTAGATTGCCATAATGGGAAGGAGTGCAGTGGGGAACCTTCTCAGGTGAAGGCGGATAGGATAAAAAACTTCACTGCAGTTACCGAGCTGTCCCCTTTCTTGGCATTGCATGAAGTAGGCTGCGTGGTACTGTTACACGCCACGAAGAGAAGCTGCAGAGATGATGAACGTCTGCAGAAAAGCAAAATAATGGCTTTATTATGTGGGAAGATTTTATTAAGTCTGGCTGAGGTTTCTGCTGGAAAATATTCGATAAATCTAAAAGATTATAAATACACAGGTAAACCTTTTATGCAGGGATTGGTAACTACTTGCTGTACTTTTGGACTATTTATTTAAAAGCTAGAACTATGGGTTAGTTAGGTTTTTTTAAGCTTACCTGCTGTAGTATATGAAATATTGACTTTAGTTTGCAGACCTGATCAGGAATTGAACCCAGAACAGGTTTACTTGGTTTCTGACTTAGGTATTTTGCCAGTTCTCTCCCAAAGAGCTGAATAGGTAGCAATAGTTTTCTTTAGAGTCAAAACATTACTTTAAAAAAAACAATGGAACACTTAACATTTCTCCCCGTCTCTTAAACAGTGTCTTTTCTCTCTCTCATTCCATCCCACTCTGGTCTGGATGAAAGCTTCAAATTTAATTTGTGTCACTAGGAAGATGACTTAATAATTCTGAAGCAGACACCTGAATGATGAAGAGGTGGTTTTTGGTTGGTTTTAGGGATGATATGCAGAATGTGGGAGGGATGTTGTCACCAAACAAGCATTGTTAAGCTGATTTTAAATTGCTTGTTGACTGGCACCAAGAGTTTACAATAGGGCAGCAAAAATTTACCACAAATGCCTTCCAATCATAAAATAAGCTAGTCTAAAGGAATGCAACATCTAGATCTCAGATTTGATCTAGGATTTTGCTTAATTGAAGGATTTAAAATGAAGGGGAAACAGTTGAAGGGATGCTTTGAATGCTCTGCACACCGTTTTAATTTCATGAGTGCTTTTCTGTCCCTGCTGCAGGTGCCATAAAAGATCTTGTTGCACTTTGTGCAGTATCACACAAGGTGTCACTTCAAATCATTTCCTCTGAGTATACATTGATTCACATAAAAACATGGCTGCAGGAACAGATGGAGTGTGCACCAATAAAAGAATATCCTGATACTTTCATCTCTTGTAAATCCGGAAATCTGAATGGCACTGTCTTCAAGTGGAATCTCAAAACACCATTCGAAGGAACTTTAACAGTATTTTACAGGTAATGGCAATTGAAAAGCTGAAGATACCTTTCTCACCTCATTTTGCCTTGTGAGCATGACAGCTATAGACATTGCTGTGCTAGCAATCTAAGACCATTTTGAATAGCTGTGCTATGCTAGCTAGATGAGTAGGTTATTGGGCTCTCTTGTAAACATTTTAAGTGATCTCCATAGGTGAGCATAGAAGACCCCACAACTATAATTACAGCGGCTTCTTTCAATGAAGATGATATAAACTTGAAACAAGGCACCCTGTGGAATTTTCAGAACTAACATTGCTATCTACCTTATGGAAACATATGATGTCCCACTTTGAATTTGGTATTCAAGCAAACCAGGTAGAAGCTGGTGGGCACAGCCATAGACAATACATGTTAACTTCCTTAGAATTTTGCTCAGTCGTTTTAGAGGACATTTTTTTACGGGACAGGTTTTCACTGTGAACATGATCAGTGAATATTCTTCCAAGTGTTCTACCTTAGAAAGAGCTTTTAAATGCAATACAATCTCAAGTTGTGAAACACATATCTGTTATGGCTTAATTCACTTACGCAAACATGTTTATATCCTAATTCACATAGGGTTTCATTGCCTTGGTCAAGGAACTTTGAAGCTCACTGAATAGCTTCAAAGAACCTCATTTTCCTTTTCAAAGATTACTAATACTAAACATACTAATCTCAGTTACAATGCATATTTTGAGCACAATATTTAAACAGATTGTTTAAGTAAAAGCCAGGCACTGGGGAATTCAGTCCCCATAGGCTATTGGGCTCCAGCTCTCATCAGCCCCAGCCAGCATGGTCAACAACCAGGAAGGTAAGAGTTGTGGTTTAGAGGACTGCAGGTTCCTCATTCCTGCTCTAAACCTTAATTGTAACCTGATACCTCCTCCTCCGGGAACATTACTGTCAGTATATCTTGCTGAGCCCTGCTTGCTTCTGCCTTTCCCCATACTTCGCTTTTGTTCCAAAGGGAAATTCCTTTTTTCACCTTTCAGTTAAAGCGTAAGTACGGTGCTTCATGTTCTGAATAGCTTCTGGTTTACATTTAAACTTCTGCTGGTGAATTTTTATGAACAATGGTAACCGACCTTTTTTTTTTTTTTTAACAAATCTGCTTTACAGACACCAAACGATTTTGTTCCAGTGCCTTCATAACCTCACCGGATCGTTGCCACCAGCCTGTAAGATAAAACCACTAAGGGTAGGAAGAAAGAAGGTACTTGCTGAACAGCTTGCACTAACTTTAGAAAAGGAAATGGTCACTCTCCGGCAAGCTTCCTCCGCAGCTCTAAGCCAACCTGAAAACCACTTGTCTCTGATTTATGAGGAGAGCAAAGAAGCAAGTAGCGTCTCTGCAGTGCAGCAGTTCAGAGAGCAGTTTCAAAGGGAGCAGAAGCAATGCATGCTGGGTATGAACCGAACAGTGGGTGGTGCCTTGTACAGGAGACTCATCTTGAATGTATTTGAATCGCAGCTGAATTCTGACACAATTGCGTGGCAGTGCTCATTACTCGGAAAACTTATTTGACTTATTTCTTAGCCAAAGCTATAACGTGACGCACTTCACATTCCTCTTTATGATTAAAATGAAGAATCCATTAGTGCTCTTATTTCTGTTCAGCAAATGATCAATTGCAAGGGAATTATTTTGCAATGTTTCAAAGAGCTATAGTGAAATGCCTGTCTGAGCAAAAAGTATGGTGGTCAGTAAGCTGCCTTCTGTCAAGTATTCTGTATGGAGACTCCCCATGCTTGTGCATCTCTACTTAGAGCAACAGGTTGGGAAAGAGAGACAGAGGCCTTGGTTTGCTGTCACCTGCCGCCTTCTGTTTGGCCCACACTGCTGTTTAATGTACCCAACAGATTTTAAAAAGTCCATATTTCACTATAGCTTCGGAAAAGATCCTGCATCATAAACTCTGCACCCTGATACAATGGGAGAGTAAGGATAGCCGTTGTTTGTTTTTTCACTGAGCGAATTGGTTGCCCAGCAGCTTGCTATACTAATTAGGTTACAGAAGTTGCCAGAATACTCACTGAAAATGAGTTGGCTAGAGGTATTTCTACGATTTTTCAAAACCGCATCTCAATACATTTCACTTCCCATGGGTACACTTCTGCTGTTCCGTGAACAGAGATACCCAGAATATATTTCCATTAGGTATCTTTTAAACTTCTATGCATACTTGTGCAAGGAATGTTGCAAACGTTAGCCAACTTGTTGGCACATCCCAAAGTCAGCCTCTGCTTCATGCTTCTTTATGTTTCCAAAAGCCTTTCTCCAATGATACTTCTCCTTTCCAATAGCTCCATTGCACTTCTTTCTCTTTGGACACTTTTTTATCTTGTTACTGTGGTGGAGTAGAAGCTTTCCACTCATCTTTTCCCGGTGATCATAAAATACATTTGATTCTATTGACTGCAGTTGGAAAATGTAATGCACAATATACATTGCATTTGTGTTTTTATAGACTGATACTGGAGTTCCTGAGCAACCGAAAGCTAGCAACGCAGGCAAACCAGATTATTGGGTTTCTAACAAATGTTAAATCTCGGCAGGTCTGGAGACAGGCTGGTTTTTTATATATTTGCCTTACTTCTTTACATGCATGTTGTAATCTGTTTTTTTAAGCTACAGTAACAGGAAACTTGAACATGCCACCTATTAAATACAGTATATTCTGGCGTATAAGACTACTTTTTAATCCAGGAAAATCTTCTCAAAAGTCGGGGGTCGTCTTATACGCCGGGTGGAGAATCTGTGGTTGAGTATATCTCAAACTCTATATTTTAACTGGGAAAGTTGGGGGTCGTCTTATACGCCCAGTCGTCTTATACGCCGGAATATACGGTATCATCAAACTTCCCAATAAACATTGTTTAATCCATATTGGGATTACAGAATTGTTCTTCATTTCATGTATCGGTGAAACGAAACAGTTTCCCTGCGGCTGTGCAGAGTGCTGAAAGCTCATTAATAAGATCCATGCGCTAAACGGTGTTTTTAATGGGTTTCCAAATCTCTGCTCAAGCCTATACGTTATGATGGCTATTTAGTGTCATTCTTCTCAATAGGTCCCTTAGATGTTATATTCTGCAAATGGGGCCTGCTACAAAATATTTCGGATTGGGAGTCTTCCTGTTCAGGGTTCTTGCCACCCAGCCATGCTCTCTCTTTGTTCCCATGCGCTCTGCTCCTGCTCCCCACAATTTTCTGCTTTTCTCTGCAACAGTCCCCATCTATTCCAGGAAGCATGCTCAGTCTTTCTCAAGCTCTTCTGTGGGTTTTTACCTTTCATGGTATTTTTTACTGTGCGTCTTCAAACCTTGAGGTTTCCCCCACGGCTGTTGATACCTCTCATGTGGTTGATGGTGCCATTCTGGCTACGTAAGGCTGTATCATTTATAGAAGAAACCTGTTTCTTCAAATTTATATACTTAATTTTAAAATTGTTTCCTTCATGTAGAAGAGATGGAGAGGGGAAAACACAGAATCCTGTAGGCTATAGCTGCTTTTTTGGCTAGAAGCATAGTAAGTGACAACTTTCTTAGGGCTGGGTTTACAGGTGTTACAAAAAGATGTTAAGCTTTGGATAATTACCCCATGTAAGAAACTGCCTGCAAATACGAAGAAATATCTGGAGGCCATTTGAGTGACTCCTTGTTAGCTTTGACTGGCAGTTTTCTGAAAACATCATGCACTTGTAGAGAGTTGTCCATTAAATACTTTTGAAAGTAGCATTCTGGTCATTGGTTTAATATGTGGAACAAACTGAGTTCATAAAAGTTTTTCATTTTCATACCTGTCACCGAATGAAAGAATTTTACCCCCTTTGTGTTGTGCATCAAAAGCGCTAGTTGGGTTAAAAAGGATCTTCAAGAATTTCAAACTGTAGTTACTTTTATGAGGCTTCTGGCCTTTTAACCTGGCAAGGCTTCAAGCAAACATCTTCATAATCTCAAGTAACCTCTCAGGTTCGCCAATGCTTCTCAAGGGCTGCAGAGCCTGCTTCGCTTCATCCATGAGTGCACACAAATGCTTCTGTGAACTCTTGCTTCTGGGTAGAGGAAAAGTGCAGAAATAACTTCTTAACGTGTTAGTATCTCCCCATATTTTCCAATCGGCAACTTCTATTTCAGAATAATTCTGCAGTTCGATTAGGTATTTATTGTGTTTCGGGGGGGTGGGATGGGGTGGGCATTACCTCGTCCCTCAGGTAATGTGGTTGGTAAGGAGACTTTACCATCCCGTTCCTAGTAATGCATCCGGATGCACTGAATTTTGCCACCTTGGTACTGATTTAGTAGTTAGTGGAATCTGACAAAAGGATGGAGGTTATCAGAACTGCCTGGGAATTCAGTTTAAATGGGGGCGTGATATATAAGGAATGTCCTCAACTGTTTCGATTCCCGATTGACAAGAGCAGGCTCAGTGGTTATAAGGCGCGGGGCGGGCGGGCGGTGAGTATCTCCCAGCAGAGCAGATGGCAAGGCATTAAAGGAGGCCAAAGTGAAAGCTCTATGATATTTGGAAATTTCTAGAGCCTAAAGATAAGCAGCTGGAACGAAGGTTTTGCTACAGTTTCCAGCTGCCTGGCAGCATGCGATCCAAACTTAGTCTTCTTGCAGGCCTACATCCCAGATTTGTTTAGTTGTGTCCTTAGTTCTCAAGGCCACAAGTATAACAGAGTTGGGGGAGAACACCCAAAGTGTGATAGTTCCACCTTTACATCTATCTCCCAACCACAGGAGGAGTTATCTGATGAAATGAAAGAGGCTAAGACAGAGGGATTAAGATTTAACTTAATCCAATAGCAGTTTCTGGTTTGCATGCCAAAATGGAACTAGATTATGTAGTAGTACATTCCTGCTGTCTATACTCTACAGGGATAGATATATGTTTTGTAACTTGTGGTTTGAGTGGAGTCATCCCAGATCCTACTCTTTGAGTTAAGGCATTCGGTGTGCAACATGGAACACCAAAGATACTGTGCAAAAAAACAAACAAACCCTTGCGTTGTATATCTACTAGGGGACCAAAGTCCTTGTAAATGCACAGCTGTGAGCCATGCGTAAGTTGGGCTCTCGCCTTCAGTCACATATTGAATGTGTGAGCCTCCTTTCAAGAAAAAGAACATAGGAAGGGCAATGGTAGTTCTTTGGACATTCTCAAAAACATGCAGACTGGGCTCTGCAATCCTGTTGATTGGAAGACTACACCAATATATCTGAATGCCATCACCTCTCTTTCATGGTTGTTGATCAGCGAGCATTTGAAAAAATGCCATTTTTTTTAGTCTTTTGGTAATTACTCAATACAGGATTAAGAGAAATCCCAAAGGGCTCTTCTGATTTTTACTGTTGAGCTTTTAGCAATGATTTTTATTGTAACTTGTAGTACAGTGGTACCTCGGGTTAATACTTAATTCGTTCTGGAGGTCCGTTCTTAACCTGAAACTGTTCTTAACCTGAAGCACCACTTTAGCTAATGGGACCTCCTGCTGCCGCTGCGCCGCCAGAGCACGATTTCTGTTCTTATCCTGAAGCAAAGTTCTTAACCTGAAGCGTTATTTCTGGGTTAGCGGAGTCTGTAACCTGAAGCGTCTGTAACCTGAGGTACCACTGCACTGTTATTGTTATGTTTCTGCATTTTAATGTATTGTGATTTTGCATTTTTTCATGTATTGCTTTTCAATTTTTTATAATGAAAGTGGAATAGAAATCCTTTTAATACATAATAACTAAATATGTGGTTTCTGTTACAAGCTGGCTGGAGAAACTCTGAACAAGAGCACTTCTGTCTGGTGTTGGTGACCAATTTATTCTCATCTAGATTTTCCATTCTCTTGTCTTTAAGCTAGAGGTGTTTTTTTTTTTTTTAAAGTTTGTCTTCCATTGACCAGTAGGAAAGCTTCAACTCTCAAGAGATTGTTTTCTTTCATTTTTTTGTTGCATGAGTAAGTACATTTGTTATGCCCTGGTTAGCACTGGGGGTTTATACTGTTCTCTTTTCATTTACGTAAGCTTCTGCTGAGGCATGATAGTTTAATTTCTAACCAGAAATGACCTGGGTGCACTGTAACAATTAAGTCAACTTTCAGTTCACCAATAGAAATTAAACTTTGAGTGTATGGATTTGAGAAAGATCCTTGGCTTGTGAAGGTGAAGCTAAGCTCTGTCTTGATTCTGCCACAAAATGGAAACGTATCAGGCAGAAGGAGGTTCTTAAGCCCTCCCTCTCGCCATCCATAAAAAACCTCCCTACTTTTTATCTAATCCCAAATTACACAGCATCTCACAAATATGAGAGATAATGGGAAAAGCAACTGGCAGGACCAAGCAACAGCTTGAAAAGTATTAAGCACCTTCTTCCTGTTTCACATTTCTCAGCCGCAAACTCTGCTCTCTTGGACCTAATTTGCATACGAGAAGCAACAGTCGGATTTTAAACACATCCTCATTAACTGTAGTTAGTCAAGGGTGCTAAGAATTGGCAGCAGACTCATGTCTCCCTCACAGAGCTACAGTTGTCAGATTGCCCTGTGGAGAGGGATCGATTGTTAAACCACACTGGTAGCTCTGTGAGGGAAATGGGGGGTGGGTTCCTCCGAACAACTCCCAGCAGTTTAATAAACTACACTTCCAAGTATTCTTTGGAGGAAGAAATGGGTGATTAAAGTGGCATGATACTGCTTTCATTATATATACGGGTGCAGCCTTGATCTTTAAGCCTGTGTAACTTGAGGATAGAGATAGCATTGCCATGTGATCTGTTCATTCAGCTCTGATAGGTGCTATCACCAGTTTTGGAATACGGAGACAGTGCTTATTATGTTTTACACAGGGAGCTTCCTCCCTGCACCCCATGTGAGGGGTGCTTAATCTTTGGCCCTCCAGACAATGTTGTACTCCAATTCCAGTCAGGCCTAGCCAGCATGGCCAAAACTTTGGGCATAATGGGAACTGTAGTCCTGCAACATCTGGAGAACCAAAGGTTAGCTCCCCCTGCCCTCTAAAAATTGCTGGTGTCGGCAGGAATGATCCAAAGTTTGACCATAGAAGTTACATGCCCTCTTACCATCCATGTTAAGGTCTCTGTCTGGACCAGGCCACCGTGCTGACAATTTGTTTTTTGAAACCTGCTTTTAAAGGCACAGAGACAGCTAGTGTATCATCTAGTTTGGCCATCGGATGGAGGTGAATTCTGTGACAATCCAATTTTAAGAGCCGCCCCACAGCCATCTGCTGCGCTTGTCCTTCCTTGGACGAGGGCCTGAGTATTGTATATGCATGTGTGCACATGCAAACATAGCGAAGAGTTGGCTTCAAAATATAACAAACGGAGACAGCTTGATTAAGCCCAACGTAATGACAGTAATGACAGATGAGCGATGTCTGCTCTAAATAAGGTCTTCTCTTTCCTGAAGCGCTGGAAGAACAACAGATGAGAGTGGCATGCTCCAAATAATGAGGGGGGTGGGGAGGAGGGAAAGCATACTGCCTCCTTCTAAAAGCAAAATATAACATCAAGCCACAAAATTACACATGCATTATTGAACAGCATTACTGTGGCGAAGGAGGGAAATGGTGGAGAAAAGCTATTTAAGGAGGATAAAACGGGGTCATGAGGCATCTTTTACAAGCCGCTTCCCTATGGCACTGAGTCTGGCATACATACAGCTAGATATCAGTTGTAGCAATTAGTACATTGCAAGGCTCTTTAGCCTACTCCATGAGGGCTTTAGTGACCGAGAGAGGCAGATCTTCTAGAAAGTTCTGGACCGACCATTCAGTAATGTTCACTAGAGCGGGGCGGGCTCAGGTCTGGGTCCCCCCAGGTCTCCTGAGATCTGGCTCTCAGAACTCCCCCCGCCCCCCTAGTCCTGAGTCATATCTCAAGTGTTTTCTGAGTCTGTCCATAAGATAATGCAGCCCTTTGGGCTGAAAGGATTCCCCATCCCTGTGCTACAAACATCAGGTGTTGCCAGGCTACATGAGAGTGATGTAGGCATGCAGGTGGGAGACCTTTGAGAACTGCAATGGGTCTGAAATTTTTACTATATTTAGGTAGGCAAAAGAAAATGTTTTGCCTCTAAGAATTTTATTTTATTTATTTATTTAAAAACCAACAGGCTGGACCCCATAGAGAGCATATTTTATTTTGATGGCCGATACAACCAGATGTACAGAGTGTGACTGTCCCTTACTGACGACGATACACTGAGACATATTGTTACAGTTAACTGCAACTCCCCCGTAGCTGCTGAGGTCCTCTCACAAATTCCGCAAAAACAAGTTAGAGATGAGCTTGCAGTATCTCCAAATCTGGGAGAGTTGTGTATAGCTATCAACCAAATGAAAAACAACAATGCCAGTGGACCTGATGGGATACCTGCCAAAATCTTTGAAGTGGGCAGAATTGAACTTACACAACAACTTCACAAGCTCATCGAAAAAATCTGGGAAAGAGAAGCAATCCCAGCAGACTTTAGGGATGCCAAAATTATCAATCTCTTTAAAAAAAGGTGACAGAACTTATTGTGGAAACTATTGAGGCACATCTCTATTAGCTGCGGCCGGCAAAATTCTTGCATGGATCTTAGCAAACCATCTCTTAACAATATCTGAGGTGACCCTTCCTGGATCCCAAAATGGTTTTTGGCCTTCTAGGGGGACAGTGGACATGATTTTCACCACTTGACAGCTTCAGGAAAAATGCAGAGAGCAAAACCAACCCCTGTATATGGTGTTTATCGACCTGACTAAGGCTTTCGACACTAAATCATAATGCTCTGTGGACTCCTTTTGAAAATTGGCTGCCCAGATAAATTTGTAAACATCATTTGGCTCTTCCATGATAATATGACAGCAACAATCACAGATAACAATGGCTCTCAAAGTGAACCATTCACAGTGGGATCAGGTGTTAAACAGGGTTGTGTTATTGCCCCAACTCTATTCATCATTTTCATTGCCATGATCCTACACTTTGTCGAAGGGAAACTCTCCACTGGGGTAGAAATCATATATCAAACAGATGGAAAGCTCTTCAATCTGAGAAGGCTGAAAGCAAAGAGTAGGGTTACTGTTACTTCCGTCATAGAGCTTCAGTATGCTGATGACAACATAGTGTGTGCATGTTCAGAGGATGACCTCCAAACCATCCTAAATATCTTTACAGAAGCTTACAAAAAGCTTGGCCTGTCGCTCAAAATCCGAAAAACCAAAGAGCTGCACCAACAAGTACAAAATAACTCCTCTGCAGCGCCACAAATCCAACTCAATGGTGTAACGTTGGAAAATGTTGATCACTTCTCCTACCTAGGCAGTTATCTTTCCACAAGGGTCAACATTGATGCCAAAATCCAGTATCGCCTGAGCTCTGCGAGTGTGGCTTTCTCCCAATTGAAGTGCAGAGTGTTTGAGGCCTGGGACATTCACAGGGAAACAAAATGTTTCTTTACAGAGCTATTGTATTACCAACCTTACTGTATGCTTGTGAAACATGGACCACTTACAAACGCCATCTCCAACTTCTTGAAAGATTGCATCAACGGTGTCTCCGAAAAATCTTACACATCACTTGGGAAGACAGGCGAACTAATATCAGTGTACTGGATGAAGCAAAGATCGCCCGTTTTGAAGCAATGATTCTTCAACATCAGCTTCGTTGAACTGGTCATGTGCAGATGCTTGATTATCGTCTTCCAAAGCGACCACTCTATTCCGAACTTAAAAATGGAAAGCGTAATGCTGGTGATCAACATAAGAGGTTTAAAGACTCTCTCAAGGCAAATCTAAAAAAATGTAGTATAAACACCAACAACTAGGAAATACTGGCCTGCGAGCGCTCCAGTTGGAGAACAGCCTTTACCAAAGGTGTTGCGGACTTTGAAGACACTCAAACTCAGAACGCAAGGGAGAAATGTGCTAAGAGGAAGGCACGCTTGGCAAATCCACACCGTGATCAACTCCCGCCCAGGAATCAATGTCCCCACTGTGGAAGGAAGTGTAGGTCCAGAATTGGCCTCCACAGTCACTTACGGACTCATTGCTAACATCCGTGTTTATGGAAGACAATCTTGCTTGGCTACGAGTGATCGCCAAAGAAGAAGAAGTTACTGTAAGACACATAGTTTGTCAAACTTGCTTCCCCAGCCTCAGCAATGTTCACTGTATTGCATTCTGAGTGAACATACAGCACTTCTGAAAACTGGGCCCCTTAAGTATATCTTCCACATCTGTCCAGCATGGAATATTCCATTTTGAGAACAGATGCACATGGTGTTCTTTTTTGGCCAGATACAAAAAACAAACACACACACACACACACACACACACGGTCAGAACAAAAGACCTACCCTGAAGTCATACACTGACAGAGCTGCTGACTCATTCAATATTCCCAGACCTTTCAAAACACTGGCTATTGAAGCTTGAGTTTAGGTTATGAGAGCACATAAGAAATTTAAAACATTCCACAAATCCCATACTTAGCCACAGAAATGGACAAAACATTCAGTCAGACTTAAACCTAAATCCAAACACCAATATCTGAAGAAAAAGCAAGGAAGTTAGAATATAGTATAAGATATATGTGGGGAATAGAGAATCGGAGTATGGGGAACGTTCTATTCCCCTCCTTGAAAGTGCCTCCCGAGGACAAATGATGAAATATTTACAATTGTTCCACTTGATTCTGTGGGTTTAGGATTAGAGAGCTTCTCGTCTTCCTCTGCAGTTCTACTGCCTCCTAACTCTAAAGGAATTTGAGCCTTGAGACAAGTCTAAGCTAAGCAAAGAGTAGGGAACTGTTGAGGGAACTTTGGTGGTGGAGCCAGACTACTACTCCTTGGATAAATGGAATTCTCTCTGATAGCGGGTTGCATCCAAAGCTTTGTAACAGATTTTTATTATTATTATTATTATTATTGGGAGGAGGGGAGATGAAGGGCAAGGCCCCTTGTGCGAGCAGAAGCCTGTTCTGCATGTGCAATAGCAGTTCTCATGAGCCCCATGACAGTGTTCCTCTGAAGGAGAGAAGGAGTGGGACAAGAATGTGGAGCTTATATCCTGTCTTGGGAGGTGCTGATATGGATGCTTTGGGGCCAAACAGGCTTTACAGGAATTGATGAGCACTAAGATTTCAGTAGCTGGGATTTTCAATTTAAAATTGGGGGGGGGGGGGGTTACTTCACTCTTCAGTACCTGCTGCATCTTTTCTAATTTTATCTGAGTTGGAGGGGCAGTTGCTAGACATGTTATGTGAAATTTGAATGACAGTGATGGTAGCAACCAGGAGTCTAAGGGCCAGTGACTCATCAAGAAGCAAGGTCCTAATCATAATACTTGAGAGAGTGCAGAGAAACAGGGCCTTTTGGTGATGGCACCAGAGTTTTGAATATTTTCTTTCTCCACAGCGCACTTTAATGCACCAGATGAAGCCAATCTTATTTGACTAAGCTTTTAATAAGATGAAGATTTAACTCTGTATTTGCTAGTTAATGCTGATACATGAAACTCCATAAAATGCAACCTAGAACAGATCAGGTAGATACGTTAAAAAAAAGGTGTTTAGACACTGTCCTTCCTAATCGAATTCTAATTTGGATGCAAAGGGCTCACCTTTTATCAAATTGGCATGTAAAGTTCTGTGCTACGTCAATGTGAATGGTAAGTAGAGCAGAACCAATCAGATCTTAAAATTTACCTGCTTTTATTCAGATCACATTGAATGCATTAGTTAGAAATTGTGACTTATTTTGGTGTTCTCTGAAGTATAATATAAAATGATAAAATAATTACTGGCATAAATGTAATGACTATGTACATTATAGAAGGAATGATGATAACCCAGGCATAGGCAAACTCGGCCCTCCAGATGTTTTGGGACTACAATTCCCATCATCCCTAGCTAACAGGACCAGTGGTCAGGGGATGATGGGAGTTGTAGTCCCAAAACATCTGGAGGGCTGAGTTTGCCTATGCCTGATTATAACCTGATGAGCTCATTTCATGCCCACCAGAAAAAGGGTAAATCCTTTTATGATCTGGAATAGGAAGGGCAGCCTGTGACCTGTTTTCACGTGAGGATCTGGCTGTGCTAAGCCCAGGCATGGAGTAACCAAAGCAACTGCAGTTCATTGCTTAGCCCCTTCTTTCTAAAAGCATGGATCACATATAGAGTCAAACATAGGGCAACTTGATAATTGTAATTTTAATGGAATAGTTGGGAAACAGCTTCTGCATAATTCTAATCCATCACACTATTTCAGACATTAGCTTCCTAAATTCATTCATCCAACCCTTATATTTATTCTAATCTAACAACATGTTCTCCCCACCAGGAATTGTTATGTTCTCATTTTAGTGATGAAATAAAGATGCAAAAGAGACGCACTAATCTGGAGAGTCTTGCACAACTACTGTATTTGGGGGGGAACGGGACTGGAAAAAGACTTAACATTAGGATCCATTTCAGCAGAAAATATCATCAAGGAATTTCTCTTCGGTGACACGGCACTATTACAATCTTAACAGAATTGTTGTTGTAGGGAGGTGGAAGAACATAATGCAGGGAGGTGCATACGTAATGGGTGCTATGTAGAGCAACAATTCATTGTGGCAGAGTGTGAAATACTATGCACACTTACTGGGGGGGGGGAGCAGGGAACTCTTTGTGAACTCAGTGTTCTTCATATGCATAGGATTATTCTGCAGGGCTAAAATCCTGGGCATGTTTGTTGGGAATGAATCTGCACTTTCCCAGACAAGCAAGGATGCAAGTCCCAATGACTTTGCTGGTGCTACTTTTCACAGGATTGCACTGTGTCCAGATGCATTGTCTGTTTACAGTGGTACCTCGGTTTATGAACTTAATCCGTTCTGGAACGGTTAAACCAAAACCGTTCTTAAACCGAGGAACGCTTTCCCCAATGAGGCCTCCCGCTGCCAGTGCCCTTTCATCGTTCGGATTCCATTCTTAGACTGTAGGTACACTACAGTGGTACCTCTAGTTATGAACTTAATTTGTTCCGGACATCCGTTCTTAACCTGAAACTGTTCTTAACTAGAGGCTTGCTTTCGCTAATGGGGCCTCTTGCTGCCACTGCGCCACCAGCACACAATTTCCGTTCTCATCCTGGGACAAAGTTCTCAACTCGAGGTAACTCTTCCAGGTTACCCAAGTTTTGTAACTTGAGGCGTTTGTAACTTGAGGTACCACTGTATTTCTGGTTTTGCGGATTTTGTAAACCAAATCATTCTTAAACAGGACTGTTCTTAAACCGAGGTACCACTGTATAGAGAAAGTGGGATCAGCAGTGCCTGAGATATACCTTAGGGACTGCCCTGATTTCCCAAGCAACTCAATCCAACATCCCCACAGAGCTCCCAGGCAGTGTGAAACAGCTTGCAGTCCATGTGGCGCTGAAGTCTGAGCCATAAACATTGTATTAACATTTATGAGGATCCAGTGACCCATTGCTGTGAGGGTTGGCAGCGTTATCAGAATTGCCTCCGCTTTTGCAAATCCATGCTCACGATGGGCTCAGGAGCACTTTGGAACTGGCTGAGCATGAATCAATATGCGCAGTTTCTTGAGGGGGAAGCCCCATTCCGTGCTGTCTCCGTAAGACAATTTCATATTCATAGCTCCAGTAAGCAGAAACAGATTCCTTGTGCCTGCTGATGGGAATATCACATGAGCAAAGGCTAGAGAGAACCCTTTGTAATCAAGGTTGGGATCAAAAGAGAACAATAGCCACTGTCCTCAGGTATCGGGCAGCAATTTATTTGCATGTATCAATCATCTCCCAGGAACGGTTAGCTGCTGATTCTCAGTTTTTTGGACCTTCTCTGAGACTACAATAAAATGTATCAAAATCTACAAGGTACCCAGAAGGTACCATCTGCTCCAGGCCCAGAAACTCATCCAAGTTCACGTTAGCCAGAACCATCCCATGAACTGAATCTGCCAAAAGTGGAGTATGCCAGAAACTCAGAGCAGTGGGAGCTAAGGTCCACGAGTGCTTTTCTTTTTACTCATTCCCACCTGGATAATTTCCCTCATTCTGGGGTCATCTGTGTTGGAAGGCTTGTGGTCACCACCTGTTCTTTCAAGGTAGGTTCATTTTATGACTGAATGATTCATCAGGAGCAGCTGCTGTCTCTCTACACTGCCTGTTTCAGTCATAAATGATTCCGATGGACATGGTAGAACAACAACACTTGGCTGCGTGCCCATTGGTGATCTTAGGCTCCCGCCAGAAAGTCTGGTTAGGATGTCATGGTTTAACACTATAGAAAAACGAGACTGAATGAGATTTGGGCTCCCGGACTGCCTCTCTCCCCTTCCTTTGCATGTATAGATGGGGAATTGGAAGCTTTCAGTTAAAATTAACCAGAGTACCCTTCTTGTGATGCCTGAAATCAAGAGACTGTGGGTTGCTGTAAATGTGATTACTTAACAAAGCAGAATAACAAACCAGGTTTGATCCTTGTCTGTATAAACTAACCATAGTTAGGAAAAACTACAGTTTGTTGAGTTTGGATATAACGGAAACTGGTAAGTTCCCAAGTAAAAGCTTTCAATTTTTTCACATGCATGGTGGAAGAAGAGGGGGAAGTGCAGAGCACAAGGCTTGTGAGGTAGTTTTTGTAACAGGAAACCATGGTTTAGTATAGCATTGCATTAAGTTATCTATAGAAAGGAAGTGCTGAGGTTCCATTTGCTATACTTACAGTGAAAATGGCACTAATAATTTCTTCTGAGAGAATGACACAATCGTCTATTTGTTACTTTGACGCGTTGTTTACACCTGTGCATTAGAAAAGAATAACAATGTTCAAAAATAACATTGAAATTGGAGTCAGAAGCAGCGATGAGCATAATTTCATTGCAAATAGACAAAAACCTTCATGTTCAATACATGAAATACCAGTTATTTTCCAAGACATAATTCTTTACAATCTACTATCTGATTTTTCTTTTGCTCAACACTCAACATCGTCCAGGCCTAACACTATTTTCATCAATATATGTCCATGTTACCCTATTATATGCATTCTTGTGCACATTAGTTGGCTAGAGAACTACATTGCAAAATTCAGAGACATGCACATCTCGAAGGATGACTGTGTTTTGATTGGCGTATTGTTTCAGGAACTGCAGTTTTGCTAGGTTCAACTTTAAATATGAACTTTGCCAAATTTCTCACCCATCCCTACCTGGTGTTCAGAAGGGACCAATGGGTCCGCAATTGCAAAGTGACTCAGGGCTCCTAAAGGCAACTCCTTTATTGAGCATTCACCATGGTTTACTTACTAAAGTTTAACCTAACTAACAAATGAGAAAGATAACTTAAGAATGCATTTGCGGAGGTGAGCAAATATTTTTTGGAAAAAAAAGTATATGCTTTCATTTTATTGATGAATGCATTTTTGATACCCACAGCCAAATTGCCCATCATTTATGCCGGAGATTTTGCAATGGGGAAGACATTTTGCACCACCACCACCCCAGGGACCCTAAACAAGGTTTAAAAGCTATGCTGAAAAACTACATGAAGCCAGGGTAAATGCATTTTACTTTATCATTTTTATAATTACATGTCTGCTGTGCCCTTGAGAATAACGCTGTCCATGTCTGTCTGCTACCTTGTACATTTTCTTCTTTTCCCCTTGAGCATTGTTTGCTTTACAAATGTTCTTTATTCTGACCGGTATCTGCTTCTCTGGCACAGCCAAGTGCGGCGCAAACAGCCTCGGCATCTCTTTCTCTACATTCAAAGAGCCAATTATGTTTTGAAATGTAGTCAGCTACTGCTTCCAAAACATTTCATTGTGGCATTTGCCTTGACTGCTGATAAATACGCATGCTGTCTGTAAAAAACAAACAAACCAAAAGTAGTTTATGGGATGAGCATCAGATTGAATTGAATAACACATACCAATCTCAGAGGGGCCCCAGAAGCAACTTATTCTTGCATGTATACAGTATAACATTTCCCTAATGTTCATCCCCTACATGGTTGTGTTTTTTTTGGACTACAACTCCCATCATCCCTAGCTAGCAGGACCAGTGGGCAGGCATGATGGGAATTGTAGTCTGAAAAAAAGCTGGAGACCCAAGTTTGGGAGACACCATGTCAGATGAATATAATAAACGTAATGCTAATAATATCTTGAAAGCTGAATGTAGTTGGTAGCACAAAAATAAAACAAGATAAAGAGATAAGTTTAAAAGAACATTTGTGGTTCTGCAAATCAACACAGGGTGAAGGGAAAAAAACAAGTAATCACAATAGAAAGGGTTTTGGGGAGGCAGCATTTGTGTGTAAACCTGAAAGGCTGCCACCTAGTTAGCAAAATACATCTGATTTCTTTTTCTTTTTTTGCAAGGCGGGGAGGGATATTTAGTAAATAGCCTTACATCTAAGCTGTTCTTTAGTTGTCTTTGTAATCCATTACAGTGTATTAGCCAATCTGAATGAGTGTAATCGTTCCCAAGAGAGCACTTCTTGGGCTTTTTCCATAAGGAGATCAGAAGTAAATGAAGTGGATTGTTCCGAGATTCAATCCCAGGAGATGATTCAAACCTAAGAAGAAGATGCAACGTTTTCAGAGACATCAGGCAGGTACGTCAGGAAGAGGAGAGTGAAGGGCAGTTATTAGTTAATGTTGCCAATGTTTCCCAGAAACTCCTGGTTTTTGTTGATATGTTAGAGCATTAATGCTGGTTGTTTTTTTTAAAATCACCATTATTATTTTGCTCCTTTGCTTAAAGGGAGACAATGTAGCCACAGGTCCAGACTGTCACTATTTTGTATGTGGGGTTTAACCACATACTGGCAAAGTCAGGTTGAACAATTGAAGTGTGTTTGGAACTCTTGTGAAAGCAGATATCATAAACCAGCTTTTTAAAAAAATATTGCAGGGGAAAGTGTGGGACAATGATTGTGTGACACAACACTACAACCTCACTGCAAACAAATCAGAATGAATGGTTGGTAACCAGTGGGTGCTGTATAACCTCCTGAAAGACTTTGGTCCTGGCATTTGGGAGACGGTTTGAGACTTTGGAATAGGGGTGTCCAGTCGTAACAGCGCTCTGCACTCCTAACAAACTACACTTTTCTTGATTATTTGCGGAAAGCTTTAACTGGTTAAACAGGGGGACACTGCTTTAAATGTGTAGTGCAGATGAGGCCTCTCTACTTAATTGGCTGAAGATACTGCCTCCATTTTGCATATAAAGGTAAAGGGACCCCTGACTATTAGGTCCAGTCGTGTCCGACTCTGGGGTTGTGGTGCTCATCTTGCGTTACTGGCCGAGGGAGCCGGCGTACAGCTTCCGGGTCATGTGGCCAGCATGACTAAGCCACTTCTGGCAAACCAGAGCAGCACATGGAAACACCGTTTACCTTCCCGCCAGAGCGGTACCTATTTATCTACTTGCACTTTGACGTGCTTTCGAACTGCTAGGTGGGCAGGAGCTGGAACCGAGCAACGGGAGCTCACCCCGTTGTGGGGATTCAAACCGCCGACCTTCTGATCAGCAAGCCCTAGGCTCTGTGGTTTAACCCACAGCGCCATCCGCATCCCTATTTTGCATATACCATCATTCTAATCACTTAGTAGTAGTAGTAGTAATAATAATAATAATAATTTTATTATTTATACCACGCCCATCTGACTAGATTTCCCCAGCCACTCTGGGCGGCTTCCAGCAGAATATAAAAACATAACAAAATGTCAAACTTTCTGATACAGGGCTGCCTTTAGATGTCTTCTAAAAGTTGTGTAGTTCTTTATCTGCTTAACATCTGATGGGAGGGCGTTCAACAAGGCCAAAAACCATCTAGAAAAAAATTGAACTAAAATCCAAGACGGAGGGGCAGGGGTGAGTAAGAGCTAAACTTCCAGTTCACCGCTAATATAATTTGGACAAGCCACATGATGCAATTGTGTTGCCAGACACGAAATGAACAGTGACAAAATTGATTGAGGAGATATTACAGGGGCCAACTATAAATCTGAAATTCATCAAGGGATCTGAAAAATGTCAAGACCGTAACTGTGGCAGGATTAATAATTTTGGCACTAAAATGAGGCAGCAAAATGTGACATTTAAATATTGATGTTGCTTCCTGATGAAGCTGGTAATCAGGCAGGGATATGCCACAAAATATTTAGGAATCTCTTGGGTCCAACATGTAAGCAGAGGGACAGTTTTTCCAGTCTGTTCCTTGTAGCAGGAAACAAATCATTTGACAATAAATGTTATGCCCTGTTCCATAGATGTAAATCCCATTAGTTTCGACATATGTTATGTGCACATAACTGAACATGGGATCACAGCCTATGCTCCCGATTATTACGGAGGGAATCTGGCTCTACTGTTTGCAGCAGCAGCCTTGAACAATCGTGTGGGCTTATCTGCTCCTCATGGGGACGGTGTGTTAATTCTGCTTACATAAGGGTTAATTTGATTAGGAGAAGGATTTAGTGATGCAAGAGCCGTCTTTTCTTATTTTTCTCCCATGAGAAAGAGACTATGCACAACTCCTGCTTGCGATGTTAAAAAAGCACAGCGATCTCACCCTCTGCATTCTTAACCACACAGTGGCAGCCTTCTCCATTCTGGATTCCTGTGCTCAGCATAGTACCTGTTTAGCAAGTCTCAGATTGTGGCACAACAGCTTTCAAAAAAAATAAAAAGGTCGTTGATTCAAGTCCTTGCTCAACACTCTCCTTTTGATCCTAAGCTGCCTTAAGACAGCATTTTGCCAGAGAGATTCAAGGATATACAGGAAATGTAAGTTTGCGCAATTAAGGGAGATTAAAGTGCTCTGTCAATGCTGGCCTGGTGCAACAAACCCCTACCCCCCTTTCTAAAAATAAGAACTGGGGTCTTCTGGTGTTGCTATATGGGGAAATGCACTGAAAAGTGTGGGTTGGATATTATGAACATTATAATAGCGCAGTGTTTTTCAACCACTGTTCCGTGGCACACTAGTGTGCCACGAGATGTTGCCTGGTGTGCCGTGGGAAAAATTGTGTTTATTTGATTCCTATTCAAGAGAATTACTTTATATATAGTCAATATAGGCACAGAGTTAAATTTTTTAACATTTTCTAATGGTGGTGTGCCTCGTGATTTTTTTCAAAAAACAAGTGTGCCCTTGCCCAAAAAAGGTTGAAACACACTGTAATAGCGAATATTAATGGGAAGACATAAAACTACCAAACAAGCAAATCAGGATGAAGGCTCAGTAAAGGCTCGACATAGTCTGACCTCCGCATGAGCTTTGTAGAAGTAAATCAGGATGAAGGTTCAATGGGGAAAAAAAAAATGTTTGGGAGGAGCCCATAGACTGGACATGGCATCCTCTCTTTTTTCCTTCCCTTTGAGACATCCTCATCTTTGGTAATCAGAGTCTCTCACTCATATTACATTAGCCAAAAGTTCCTTCCATTTGATCAAATGCTAGGAAGTTCCAGTAATGCTTGCCATTGCCATGTAAAGGTCAATGTGCTTAACAGTCTTTACTGGAATGGTTTTTTTTTTTAAGACATCCATTATTCCAAAATGTTTTAGCTCAGTTGGGAGGGGTGTGAGAAAAAGGATATGGATTTCGTTCCTGACTATTCTATTTCATTTCCTGCTTGAGCTTTTGGTTTATATGCATTTTATTTGCTTTGGCTATCACTATTCAGTAGCTTGCTTGACCTTGTGTATCAAAGACGGAGGTGGGACGGGGTAAAGGAGAAACATGCAGTCCTCTCACATGCTAGAATACTAATCTGGAGTTGGGGTGAGGGGGGATTCAATTCCCTTTGCATTTAAAGGCAAACTTAGAAAATTGCACTTTCTGGAACAATACAGTCGTACCTTGGGTTACGTGTGCTTCGTGTTGCGTTTTTTTGGGTTCCGAACGCGGCAAACCCGGAAGTATTTACTTATGGGTTTTGCCCGGCGAGCATGCGCAGAAACATTCTGCACGGTTTGTGCATGCACAAAAGCATTTTGCACAGTTCGCACATGCGCAGAAGTGCGATATCGCCGCTTGGGTTACGGACTTTTCGGGGTGCAAATGGCAGCCCAGAATGGATCGGGTCCGTAACCCGAGGTACCACTGTATGTGAACCAAAACACAGCAATTGTTCAAAATTCACACTTTTCAAAATTCACACTTTTCCAGTCATGTAGTGTGTACAATTTTTTTGCAGATATTAGGGGTAAGTGTGGAAATAAATGAATAGATTAGTGAAAATAACATACAAAATGCATTGTATTAGGGACAATTCCTTGCAAATATGTATATATTTTGGGTGTGGGCCCTGGCCTGGGAGGGTGGGGCCCTGATGGACTCCAGATACAAAAGCTGAGGTTGCTGAAGAGGCCAGAGACAATTTTGGCTCTCTTTTAGTGCAGATGCAGGTCATCAAGCCTGAGCTTCCACATCTACCACCCGCCATGAACCACCATTGGCATAATTGACAGCAACGGCAGCAAATATGTTCTATGCTTAAGATAATACAAAAATGTGTTTATTAAGGGAAACCCACACTAAAATGCTGATAAATTTCCATAAGGAATATCTATCTATCGATTGATTGATTGATTGATTGATCACAAATTGCTGCAGAAATGAGGACAACTGATTTTAACATGGGTGAAAATGAGAAGCTGAGAGAACCAAAAATTGACAGATTTGTTCATCCTTATTTGGAGCATCACATAAAAAGGGGGGAGAGAAGAGTATAATCAATGAATAAGATTCAGATATATTCATGAGTGGGAATGAGTGTTGTTTGCTAAAGGTGCCGAGAGTTGTTAGGAGACCCTTATTCCCCTCACAGAGTTACAATTTCCAGAATTTCCTGGGAAGAGGGGTTGACTGTTAATGCACCTTGAGAATTGTAACTAATAACACAAAGACTTCCCCCAATAGATGTCAACATTCCACAAATTTAAATTATCAAAATATTATGCCTTATTGTCTTATATTTTCTATATAGTGTATTGGCATTTTGCCTCTCAGCTTTGGACGACTGTTATCACTTACCATGATTTAATGTTTTCCTGAAGCGAACCACAAGTTTCATCGGTCCACTTGTGCAGCTGTAGTCCTGTTTATCCCAAATATCCAGTGTTTGTCTCATTACCGAAATTCTGTCTTTATCATCTGTGCGCCACAATCAGTCCTGCCTTCCCTCTCCATCATTTGCCAGATGACACCCCTATAAACCAGCATTCTCAGGGTGATTTTTCCTGCTCATATAGTATGCATAACTGCATCACTTGAAAAAAAGCCCTTGTAGTTCCTCTGTGCTCATTCCCTCTCCACCTTTCCCCCCCTAAAGGAAAAGAACCTGGTAGACTCAAGACTGTCCAGAGTTGTCCCTATAGACACACATTGTAATTATCACATTCCAGTGGCCTTCACATAATGGATTACCTGTTGCAAGACCATCACTCTGTATTTGTCTCTTCCAGCTGAAAGGCCTTTAACACAATGCCATCCATTGCTACTGACACATGCAGCGGCTTCTATACAATCGTTGCCCAACTTTATAAATGATGGGGGAGCGCTCCAACTCTGCTGAACTGCTGTCATCAAACATACAGCCAAGCAGCCCTGTCAAAAGCATTGTCAGCATAAAGGAGCAAGGCTACAGATGGATTGCTAAACAGCTCAGCTTGGTTGCATTAAGGGAAAGGTGTTGGGTGTGTGATCTGCCTCAAGGCTTGCCTTCACAAACTTGACCTGCTTTCGTGATGAAGGGTAGGGACAATCTCACTGAAACTGAATCATGTTGCAAAAGCCAACAGCTGTGGCAGGGATCTTGTGCCTCTTGTGTGCAGGAGGAAAATAGGCTTAAAGAAACCACCTCACCTTTCCACAGCATTTTGATCTAAGTGAATGAAATCACATGCCACGAATCAAGTCCATGAATACCATTTCCAAATTTCAAAGGAGAAATGACTTTTTAAAAAACCCAAGTTGTCAGTGTTTACATTGGAACATTTAAGTCCTGTCCAAAGCAAGAGGTCATCAGCATGCAATGCCATGTGTCGTGGCTAATCTTTAGATTCCCAAAAGTGTCTAGCAGAGGCACTATAGTTACAGAAGCAGGATTGTGTTCTCAGGATCACTGAATACTGCTTGATTTTTGCTTTATTTTGTTGAAACCATATCTATTTTGTTTAAAAAAGGAAATAAATATTTATTTACTAAGAATGTCAACAAGTCAGGCAGAATTTTTGGAGAGAGGAAATTGGATTATTCAGCTCTATCATTTTCCTATCAGATTTAATAAATTAAGGAGATACCTATGAGACAGATGATGAAATCTCATTCCTCTTTGATTCTGTCTCTGTATGTCACCACAGCATTATCATAGATGCGTCAACATCTGCTTCAATTTGTTTGCTGTTTTCTAGTAATAGGTTGAGTCTTCACTCCGGACGCTTTCTCTGAGAGACCTTGATAGCTGCTGATAGCAGGACATTCACTTTGCCATTCACATTTGTTGGAACACTACAGTGTTCTGTGAGAGTATGCTGCTGCTGACTGAGCAGCCATTGGTTTGTGAGGTTTTATCCTCCTTCCTTCTTAAGGTCAATTCTGTCAGGTGCACTTGTATTGCTTTGTTGCCTCTGAGGAGCTGACTTTCCCTTAACATTTCCCTTTTCAGCTAATAACAAGACTCTGGGCAAATGTAAAGCATAGCTGGCATTTCCAGAGTGAACAACTCCTGCCCTGTTGAATTTCTGCCTATTCTGAAGCCCCGAACAGCACAAGTTCTGCCAGAACACTTGCTCCTGAAACAAAAATTGATTGAGAGAAAACAAAGGCTCGGCATCTGTTGTCAGATTCCATCTCCCATCAGCCCAAGCAAGCACGACAAATGGTCAGGAATTGTAAGTTTTATCGTCCGACAACATTGTTTGCTACTTTGGGGGTCATAGGCACCTTGTCCTGAATTCTTCCAGTACATTCTGCCTCCTGAGTCAATGTTTTTCACCTGTTTCCATTAGTGGACCTTGGGATTATAGTATAAAAAAAATAGATATAAATAAAGTAGATTGCACAAGCCTAGCATCTGCCAGCCTTTGAAGCAGAGGGCAGCTGTTGCTCATTGTCATTTCTGCCATTGCTATTCACCTGCACAATCCCTTCTGGGCCAAACAATAAACAACAGGGCGAAGAAGCAGGAGGACTCAGATGCTTTCAGTGATGGGATCTTTTCTGTGAGGTGGCACCTTGGCAGGTGCTTCGCCATTTTGACCTCTGGTGCCAGTTCCAGGCATTCTCTACACCTTTTGGGGGGAAAGAACCACACGGCACTACATAATTCTTGCTCAATCTCCGTGTTTCTCTTTGGAGACAGACATCACCCAGCTACAAAAGAATGGTTAACACGGTTCTGTTAAAATGATTTGATAAATAGATGCATTAACTAAAAATTAACTATTAATTGACCAAGTGGGGAAAAAAGAATGCTTAAGATTAATGAAGGAATTTCATTTGAAATGAAAGCATTGTTGTGATTTGGCTGATAATTAATTTCATTTCTTGTAACAGATGGCAATGGTAGCTTATAAAATAAGAGCAGTGAAACAAGATGTTAATAAATATTGAACAAAAAGTACTAGTAGTACTAAAGAGAATCATTGCTGATCCTCGCTTTGTAATAATGGAGGATCTTTCAGGAAATAAAAGATTTTAAACAGCTATAATTCTAATTCTTTGTGAATCTTCTCTGGCAATCTCATCAGTATAAAACCCATGTACCTGTATACGCCCTTCCTGGGATCCCCAGAGAGTTGGGTAGCTTTCAGACACCATCCTTATTGAGCATTTATTCTGACATGCTTGCAGAAAGTTTATGTGGAGGTAATAGGATGCCTGCTGCTTATTGAGCATTTGTTCTCATTTGTTTGCAGGGAAATTACATGATGTTCCATCAAGCAAATGTTACAACACAATTTCCAGTGCATATTCCTGTCACCTTCCTTACAGCAAAGAGTTGGTTTTTTAAAAAATAAATAAATCGGTTTGTTGCAAGAGCAACAAATCCACTTTAATTCTGCAACCTTAATTTGTTGGTATGTGATTTAATCATCCCTCAAAATAGCAACAGCCTACAAGTGGCCTTACTCCCTCTGCCCCAAGGTAGCTTTCAGATGATAACTAAATTGCAGGAGCAATTCAGTCACATGCTTGGAAATGTAGATTTTCCTAATTTAAATGGATTTAATAAACTTCGGCAGTATTGTGCAACAAATGTAATTCAAAAAGCAAACAAAAATACTTTTTCGAGCAAGGAAAGTGATGGTAAAATGCCCCAGAAAGTGTGGGATAACAACTGATTTGCAGGGAACCATATAACTTCTCTGCAAACAAATAAGGATGAATGCTCAGTAAACAGCGGGCAGCATATAGCGTCTTCATAAACTCTGTGCAAACAAGTCAGAATTACTTCTCAATAAAACAGGTCATCTGGAAGCAACCATAATAGTTCAGTTTGTGGGTTGGGTTTTTTCTTGCAACAAGAACTAGCAGCAATGAAAAGAAAATATGCCCCCCCCAATCAATAATACATTTTTAATTTTTTTGCAGTAAACCCTTTTGCAGAAAATGGGAAATTGTAATGCTTTTAAAAAATAAAAATAAAAGAATATTCCAGGTTTCACCCCTGTCACCCATGTAAGCAAAAATACCTCCTTTTTTTGTTTGGTTTTCATTTACTTTTTTATTTCTACTTTAGAACACATAGCAAGGATTTGGACCACATAGCTCTGGCACCAAAAGGTTAACAGGTTATGAAAATCACAGTACAGTTTTTAAAATTCTTCAGATAAGTCAATGATATTTAAAATGATAGCCACTTTTTTCTTTCTTTCTTTTTTTCTTTTTTATAGTAAAGATATAAATTAGAGGTCTGTAAACGAGTCATGTTTACCTACTGAGCTATCAACTCGCAGCTACAATGAGAGCAGCAATAGAAAGTCAATGCTAAACTGAGCTAGGTCAGGGAACAAGTTCTTAATCAACAGTGCAATACAGGGAAATACAATAGGTCAAATTACAGTTTTGGCACCTTATGCTGAATGTCATCAATAAAAAAAATATATAGTAATAATCAGGCAAAATATGAAATGAAACGAAATAAGTGCACTGTCTTAGAACCAAGATAAAACCAGCCATTTCTCAGGTTGTTTCTACAAGTGGACACTATTAAATTAACCACACCCTACACAAGTTGGACCTCAAAAACTACAGTTCTAGGAAAGCAGGAATATTAAAATGCACACCCACAAGGATATTAAAGTATAAATCGTCCCCCTTGACACCCCCCATGCCCTGTTAGTAGAAATAATTTACAATCCACAAAGGGACTTCTGGGCAAATCATTAACTACAGACATTAATGGAATGTAGCTTAGACTTGTTTTATATAGAAAGGCAGCATTATCCTGAAAAAAGTTTGGTCCTCTTTAAACTCATTGCAGTGCAGCCATTACAGACAGTCCCATGGTAGATGCTTTAAAGTATTTCTTAAATACAGCTTAGAGACACGGGGGGGGGGGGGTTGGAGAGAGGGAAAATGGCCCCATTTAGGTTTGCTTGATCTTGGCAAGAGTCTGGAAGAACCACGTAGCAAGAGGAGGAAACCAGGGCAAATCCTCGTTTGGTGATCCCACAGTATCTCATTTTGTGCAATTGTTATCGAAACTTTCCTTTCTGTTTTTCTTCTTCTAACCCCGCCCTTTCTTTAGTACCACAGAAAACAAAACCCTCAGTCAATGACAGGAAAGACATTTCACTCTTTATTTACAAGAGAGTCACTTTGGCTAGAAAGTCCCAGCTCAGACAGAAACGTTTCTAATTTTTGTGTATATCCTCGTGGCGTATAATTTTGTACGTAATCCAGTAAAATATATTAAAGATGAGAAAGGCCAGCGGGAACGCCGCTCGGGATATGGTGTCGATCCTTTTGGCACGGTCCACAAACCTCTTTTTGATGGAATCGGAATCCTTTGGCGGTGGGGGTGGGGGCAGGGGCGGGTTGGGAGGCGTGGCTTTGATGGCAGCGCCATCTTTCACCTGGAGGCAGTGACCCATCCCATAGCCGCCAAAGTTGAACCGGCTGTCGCGAGCAGCATCTTCATCCTGGAGGGTGAGCAACGGAAGGGAAAGGTGGTTAATCATCTATGCAAATCTCATTTAAGTTTTCGACCTTAGCTGTGGAGCAAAAGCTCTGTTCATAATGCTGCTTTCCAAATGGGCAGCACCACAATATTTCCGTCAAAAGAACACTTGGGTATCCTCTAATTCTATCGATTTCCCCAATGGAGTGGGGGACAGATGTCATGACCAGACCATAGGACCATAGGAAATGGCCTTGCCTCATTTAGTTCAGTACTGGCAGTGAACATACCCTTCAGCAAGTCCAGGCCCAAAACTGTGATGCATGTCTTCTGGGCTGTGTTCCCAGGCAAGTCATGTGACCCGTGTGAAAGTACAGAGCCCCAAAACACATGTGTTTGGGCCCTGTGCTCTCACATGTTTTTGAGTGTCATGCTTTCGTGTGAGAGTACAGGGTTCCCAACAGGATGTCCCAATTTAATTCGGGCAGTTGAGATGTATCCATGAAAAGCATTGAGAGACCTTGGGCCAATCACTATCTGACAGCCCAACCTACCTCACATGGTCGCTGTGAAAATGAGATAACTCCCCTGTGTTAAGCTTCTCGATGATTGATTATTAGTAGCAGTTTTAGTATTATGCAAAACAACACTGGCCTCAAAAAAAAAAAAAAAACCAATCCTAAGAACAGTTATTCTGTAAAGGGTGCTGAGAAACTTTCTTTCAGAGGTTTCTATCTCTTTCCCAACAACAGCCCCTTTGCAATGTCCCGTACAGACAAAATATGAAGTCGGTTTTCATTTCTGTTGCAGACCTGAGATCTGACATTTAGACATCCCAACACAACTCTTTCACACATGTAATTTGCTTCATATGGAGCCTGACTAAACGTTGCTTGTTGTGTGTGGTATTCAGCTAAGTTTTACTCAGTGTGGACTCGCTGAAATTAATGAGCACAACTAAGTTCGAGCCTGTCATTTCAGTGGGCCTACTCTGAGTAATACCATCCCTTTAGTAGTTCCACATACGTCTTCTGCATGCTTCTGTGTAAGCCTTCTGTGAATCTAAGTCAGGCTTCCTCAACCTCGGCTCTCCAGATGTTTTGAGACTACAATTCCCATCATCCCTGATCACTGGTCCTGCTAGCTAGGGATCATGGGAGTTGTAGGCCAAAAACATCTGGAGGGCCGAGGTTGAGGAAGCCTGGTCTAAGTGCTCAGCACCCCAAAGAAAATAAAATTATAAATTGGATGGATTTTTTCCCCTTCCGAAAAGGTAGCTATTTGATTTATCTTCCTCACCAAGGGAAACATGCCCTGGTAAATTTGCAATGAACTGAGTTCCTTTTAAAACCTTTAATAGCACTTGCATAAGCATAGAGCGAAGCTGCATTCCCAGGACGCTTTTCCTGTTCCTTAGTGTTGCATGCAGAAGCAATGCAAATCCAGGTCGGAAGGTTAATTATAGGAGAACAGGTTCTCAGCAGTCAGTGTTTTGTGTTTTAAATTTATTTGGAAACTCTCAAATATGCTAATAGCTTATTATAGGAGACGTTCATCTGGCTTGTCCAGATTTTCCCCCAAATAATGAGCTTCTACTTTATACATGCCAGCCTGGAGTTCCTGATGAAGGAGGCGACAGCAATTTAGAGAGACTTCCTTATGTGTGAGTCGCTCCCTCACACACCCTCGCAGCACCTCCTCACACTGTCTTGGCGAAACTACCGACTAACTCGCTGTTAGCACTGCAAGCACTGGAAAGTGACCTTAATTTGACAGTTAAGGATAAATAGCTTGCCTTATTTTATTTTATTTTTACTGGTGGGAGCTTGGATGGTCATTGCTAAACAATGGTAGTCATGTATAATAATGGTACATGGTACACAATAATGGTAGTCATGGTTCAATTATGTCTGGGTTACAGTCCTGTCCAAACATCTTACACAATCCAGGCGGGTGGTGAGAGGTGAAGCGAATAAAGATCAGCTAGGAAGTGCGGTTTTAAATGTTTCCCTTTACTAATTAGGACTTAAAATTCTCAGGCCCTCCCAAGACCCATGCTTCCCTTTGTAGGGGCTATACTGACCCATAACAATCATGCAAATCTAGGAATGACTCTTTTATTATAATTCTATCATTTGCTGCGATCTAGTCTGACTCTGTATCAGGAATTCTATCATTTTTGTCTGTAGGTGGATTCTGCTATGTATGTATACTCAAGGTTGCACTATTTTATTTTTTGGAAATCAATAAAATAGGGCCATAGGGTTGTTATGGGCCATAGGGTTGTTATGCTAATGTAATAGTTTTCTCCTACTGCCCCCACCCCCATTCTGAGAATGGAAGTTTTGGCAAGGATATTGAGAATTATGTTACAAGTTCATATCCATCTCAAAAAAAATACATTGCCAGGAGAAGAAACCGCTGCTTCACCAGTTTAATAGCTGCCGTACCCATTATACAGAACGAGGTGCAAGACTGACATGCAGGGATGAGTACATCTGTGACTTGTGCTTTTTATCCATTTCTAATTTTTCCAATCTTCAGTTCTGCGCATTTCCACATACATTTTTTGAAATTTTAAAACAATCCTCATGAAAATTCACCAGCAACTTGGTGCGAATTTCTTCTGATACATACCTGAATACAATTTTGCCTAATAGTTTTCCGTAACATAATGCAATTTTTTTGTATGTTAGTTTCACTAATGTATACATTTTTAGGCATACTTGATTCTAGTGCTCGCATTTTTGTACATGTTACTTGGTTGGAGAGCTGCATTGCAAAATTCAGGTAATTTGAAGGATGGCTGTTTTTGCTTCCTGGAATCTTGCAGAAAACACGAATTAGGTAGGTTTGCCTTTAAACAGAAACCAAATTGATTTTCTCCTCCAACCCTACTGACATGGGAGCATTCAAGACTATACCACCTCAGTAGAGGGGTTATTCTTTTTGAATCCTTGTTCCCGTTAAAAAAGAAAAAAAGAAATCACTGTGGGTTTATGCTAAACCTTTCCAAATAAAAATACTGATTGCAATGTGGCAAAGTAGTTACACCAGGGAGAGAAGTTTAGCATGTTTTCCCCCTCCCCCAACCAAAAGCATTCAAAAACATGACACCCACCCACACTCACCTGCAGTCAGAAGTGGTACAGCCCAGAATTCTACCACATCACTCTACCCACCAAACTCATTCCGAATATGCAGATTGGCTCTTTAGCATAGATATGCCCTGAGGAGATGCTAAAAGAGGAGTGTGGGAGGAAAGTTCTGAGCTTTAAAAATGGCTTGTCAAGCAGATGAAGGATCTGTTGGGAGGAGACTCAGAAGCCACATTGTTCATGGAGGGCTTGCTATGCAGCCTTTCGGATCATGACCTATGACTGTGTCAGCTCCCTTTCCTCTACCAATCCCTGCTTTCTTAATTTTTTTTTAAAATTATATGCATGTAGGGGGTTAAGAGAGGTTAAGAGGTGCTTCTTTCCCTTGCAGGGAGTCAGAAATTTTGGGAACAGGCAACTTAGATATTTTCTTTGAGCAGCATGTGCACAAGCATTAAAAACATATTATTTTGCTGGGGTACACAGATTTAAAGACAATATAATGGGAGTGGATGGGGAAACCCAGCCAGATAGGCGGGGTATTACGATTATAATTACGATTATTATTTAGAGCAAATATAAATTTTGTGGCTAGTCCACTGTCTTTCAAGAACATATACATGATTTAAAAAAAATAGGTCCTTGGGAAAAGGCCATTTCTTGCCTCCCTGCTGGCACTTGGCTAAGAAGTCCCTGAAGGCCTCCAAAATGGTATGTCTTGTCCTAATTATCCAAAATATGATGGGGAGAAATAATGAATCCTTGCCCAGTAAGAATAGTGCAAACAAGTCCAGTACCAACAATTCCTGCCCGCCCCCTTGCAATTCCATCTACCTTTTACTTGCCTGCTCTAAATATTAAACTCTATGCCAGTTTTAAACGAGCTGCTGTGGTAACACATGTTCAAGAGATAAGTGAGACTTGCTTCAGCTTTGAGACTTATCTCCAGCAAACTCCTAACATGTGTTTTCCTCCCAATTACCGACGCATCTTGCAGGAAGAAGGCTCATCAATGCAATTGATCGCTGCTGCCTCAAGTCTGCAGATCACCTCCCGCTAATTTAAATGAGGGTATTTTGAGCACTTTGGAAGATAGTGCTGTGTGGGTGTCCTTCCTATTGCTAAATTGATATCTGTGTCTGGGAAATGCAGGCTTCAAGTAGGAAAAGATATACTGAAATAAATGTACGGAAAAGACTTCAACGCTTATGTACAGACAGAGCACTGTTTCAGTTCAACTCATTTCAGTAGCTTTTATCGGTTTTGATGCTTTATCTTCACACGACCCTTATAAAATTGGAAAGCAATTGGCTCTCAGACTCATCACACACACAAGCAACACACATAACCTGTCTGTTTTCATTGAAATACTTTGAAACTGTTCCAGAAGGTGTGAGTTAAAAGCCTGTGAGACACAGGACATGATGAAGTGGCTGAATTTAACATGAACTGCTCATCAACCTGGCTCATCAATTTAAACATGAAGCTCTCCTTAGCAGCCAGATATCTATCTTAGAGCTGTCCAGGCATGCCTGTTCATTCATGCCAAAGACAGGTAGAGGGGCTTCCCTATTTCTGCCTGCAAATAAACTCTGCAGCTATATCAGAGTGGATCAGCTAATGCCAGGGAGAGAGGGGGAGTCGGGGAGATTTTGGAGCAGATTATAAAAAAGTGAAGAGGTTTTTCTTTTAAGGGAAGAAAAAATTGCACATTTAAATGAGCAACAGCCAAGGAAAAAATCATTTAGGCATTTACCATGGACTATATAATGAGTCCCTGGTCCACTACCTTAACATTAGGAAGCAACCAGCTCAAAGTGGAGGCCACTAGATAGGCACACTTTGTAATGCCTCCTTGTCAGTCAACAGTGATTGGACGAATATTGGCTCATCGCAAGAAATTTCAAAGTTGCTTCCCATTAAAAACATAGACCTGGAAGTAATGCCAAGGTATGAAGTCAATCACAAAAGAGCAGTCCACAAGACTAGTGGTGTAGCATGGGTGGGGGGGGGGGTGTGCCACAGGGGCGGTTGCCCTGGGTGCAATATTGTAAGGTGGCACAAAATTTCAACACCTAGTGCTGCCTCAATTCAGCTGTGTGCTGCCATCGCTGGGCTCCATTGAAAACGGCTTCTCCATGCGAACTAGGAAAAGACCTCTCCGGGCAATGGAATGACTCTTCTTTTCTCATCTGTGCGGTTGCAATGTCCTGGGTGATGCAGTTAGATAGTTGAATGAGCATGCATAAGCTACTCTATCCACTTCCCTCCTTCCCACCCACCCTCTGTGTGGCCCCGGGCACTGGCAGCCCACACTACACCACTGCACAAGGCTGAAAGGTAAGCATGCAAGCGAACCAGATTGAATCAGCTGAGGAGTGTGTGTGTGTGTGTGTGTGTATGCAAGCTGCCTTGAATCACATCAGGCAAAAAGGATGGGAAATAATAATAATAATAATAATAATAATAATAATAATAAATGTAGGATGACCACATCCATCATTGGCATGTTACCCCCCCCCCCCCAAGGGTTGACCAGCAGCCATTGGGCAATAAAGCTCCACCATCTCTGGTTGTAGAGACTAAGCTTTGGAAGCGACTAAAGAGACAGCCCTCATGTGGGCTCACCATCTGCAAACTCCGCCAGGATAATACATGAGAGAAACAGCAAATACCATACGGGAAGAAAATATGAATGCCAACTGTCACAAAGGAGCAAAACAAAACAAAACAAAAAAAAACCCCAAGAAAATGAAGCAAGCAAATGATTTGTGTGCTGTGTGCATCAAGACTAAACAGCAAGAGCCACAAGAGACTTGGTGGAGATCAAAGGACAAACACAAAAGACAAGCAGCACGGAGAAGAATTGCCAGCATCGGCCAACAATAGAACAAGAGCTTTGGGTAGTGGCATTTCATCTAGCTATAGAAAAACCACCACAACCCTCTTCTTTCTATCAGCTTGCACATCTTTTGTTTGCAGCAAGTAACCTAGGCATCGTTTTCTGGGTCGGTAAAGATGGCTCACCTCAAAGGCATAAAAGTGCTCCCTTCTCCCTGGCCATAGGGTTACATTACTCATTATCACCACACAGTTATAAGGAAAGTTGCAGCACAAATAACAGTGTGTGTGTGTGTGTGTGTGTGTAATGGAGACGGAGTCAGAAATCTCTGAACATGCTTCAGTGATTTTTTTCAGCAGATTTGTTTCTTCGATGTTTTCGAACTAAGAGGATAATCTTGCCTAGAAAGAGGAGGGGGCAGTAAATATGTACTACATAAATAATTACTAATTACATGTGGCATCTTATCTGCTATTTTGTGTTTGTTTTTTGTTATTTGTTGCTTGTTTTGTTTTTCACCTGTTTCTGTACTGAAATTAGTTACTATTTTTAATAGGGTCAGCCACTTTGTTTGCTTTAAGAACCTATCTCACCTTATCATTCTAAAGTAATGTAACAAACAGACATGCTGTTTTAATGCCTGATTCAGTTACAGGTAGGTAGCCGTGTTGGTCTGCCATAGTTGAAACAAAATAAAAAATAAAAAAAATTCCTTCCAGTAGCACCTTAGAGACCAGCTAAGTTTGTTCTTGGTATGAGCTTTCGTGTGCATGCACACTTCTTCAGATACCTGAAAAAAGCTCATACCAAGAACAAACTTAGTTGGTCTCTAAGGTGCTACTGGAAGGAATTTTTTTTTTTTTTAATGCCTGGTGTTGGTGTAGTGATCAGGTGCCAAAAGCTTTCTTAAGGCTGAGGATCAATTCAGATAGACTTTTCTGAGTTCACTATTTCACTGGGCCATTCTTTTCCTCTGAAGTCCTCTGTGGTCCATTCCCTCCCCTTTATCATCACAACAACCCAGTGAGGCAGGTTATGAGACAGACAGTAGCAGGATCAATTTCACCCATTAGGTAGTTGTTAAGCAGCTTCTACAGAAAAGCTAGTTCCCAAGCTTCCCTTGGTCACTCTAGAACTGTTTTGGGACTATAACTCCCATCATCCCTAGCTAACAGGACCAGTGGTCAGGGATGATGGGAATTGTAGTCCCAAAACAGCTGGAGGGCCAAGTTTGGCCATCACTGCTGTAGAGTGACCAAGAATGGACACAGAACTAGACTATGCAAATGGAAAGGGAAGAACATTACAGATGGGATCAGACAAAATGGCACCCATTGAATTTCCTGTAGCAAAGTAAACAGGTTGAAATATGGGACCCAGCTGGGGTGTGTTTGTGTGTGAGAGTGGGAGATGAATGAAGATGGTAGCTTTTAGTTTTCCTTACTTCCATCCTTCCCTACCTGCAGTTAGTCTTCAAGTGTGTCTACAACGAGGTTATCTCACTCAATTTATCTTTGTTTTCCCACTCCTCCCCTGCTTCTCAATCTGCCACATAGTGTTGTGAAAAATGGCATTCTCCCCCCCCTTTTCCCTGCACATTGTGAGCTTCCCTCCTGGACCCAGCACTTTAAAGAGTGAAGTTAATTATGCCCCAGCCAATTTAAGAGAAGTGCTCAATAATTCATTAACCTCTGTGTTGCGTTGGCTTGCCTACATGTAAACAGCACCAATCTGGATTGGTTTTGCCATGCTGAAGAGACACAGCAGCTGCTGCGTAATCACACTCCCTTTTCCAAGCTGCCTGATCTAACTCATTTGTAAAAGCAGGACACCGATAAAAGGTGACATCCCTACCAAGGACTCTGAAGAGATAAGCCTACTTCCAGCCTAGCAATGAATAATAGCACAGCACCACAATCTGCTTCATTCCAGCCTGTACAGGTATGTGGGGGTCTTTTTAACCTTGGCATGCAATCTTGAGAGCAAGGTCCCAGTTTAATATTGTAACAGTGCTTTTTTTTTTTGGGTGGAAGAGTTTTATCTACTGCTCTCAGATATGACACTAATGCCCACCGTTAATAAGTAATAGTACTGTTAAACTCGCCCCACTTCTCCAAGAGTTGAAAAGTTCCACTTGACCCAGGAGTGGTTTCCTTTGAAAGGCCACTGAAGGCTTCAGAGCATTTTGTAGTTGTGCTTATTTACAAATACACAGTCTTAGCATAGATGGAGGAACAGCTTAAACCTGCTAACAGACAACCAATGCCTGCTGTTCCCACAGCCAACACCCTAAAAAGTTCACAGAGCCCTAATTTAGCTTTCCATGTCTCAGTCCAACTCAAACTGGAATCTAGGTGTCTTTCATAGACACCTAGATTGCAACATCCTCAGCTCGGAGGTCTGCCATTTGTCCATTTCATTTTCTAGCCATGGAATAAATTGTTGAACTATTAGCATTCATTCGCCAAGCCCCAAGCTCCAGACAAGTATTGCTTCAGGGCAAGACACTCTCATGGCCCTTTGGCAGTCCTTAACTGGACTCCAACCTTCTCTGGAAAGGACTCTCATGCCTTGCTATATGCTAGTCCTCACGATTACTTGTTAAAACTCCCTCTTCATGCACCCAGTTTCAACAGGAACGGTCTGTTCTGCTTCAGTGCCTGTACTTTGCTTTGTCATCAAAACATTCGCTAATAAAAAGATTATCTGCTTGCCAGCTGAGTACAGCCTCTCCTGCAGTGGTGTAGCATAGCAAAGAGAGAAGCTTGGCTGGCTGGCTGTCACCTACTCATCAAATGAACCAAGCAAAAAAGAACCTTCTTTAGGCCAGATGCTGTCAGCCTTACAAGCTCTTACTGTCTCTTTGCTAAATTAGGAAGTTGACTATATAACCTACAGGGCTGAAGCTCTCCTTGTGGGAAACCACCTGTTAAAAATGACCAAGTGGAGTTTAGGGCAAACTCTAAGGAGATTTTCACCAAAGAGCATCACTACAAGTACGGGCCATTACAGATGAAAGGACAATAAGCCTGGAGAAAGCAAAACATTCCATTGTAAGCTAGCAAATCCAAGTGTGTTCGGGTTTGTTTCTTTGTTTTTAATAAAAACGAACATGCTTATAATCTGCAATATCCTTGCAGTTTAGTATATCTCTATGAAACATGGGCTGCACTTTCCATTCTTAATTAGCAGTTCTTGTGGCAGATGAAGATTGCAGAGCACCAGGAGGTAACACTGTTGCCACCAAGGAAGGCAGAGCATTAAAAATGAATGTGCGACTCATTCTAGTAAATGGGTCCATTCTATTAAGACAGCTGAGCAACAGTGTATTGGGAAACAGCAGAACCTACCAAAAGAATGTGGCCAGCTTCCAGCCATCCTTGTGAGAAACACTAGTTTATCATCCTGAACGCACCCGTGGGATAAATCAGTCTCATATAACCAACATGTTTAACTCTAATTAATGCATGAAGAGGTTAAGACCACAGAGTAAGCTGTCCTGTCAGGCTTAGCTAGGTCACACCCCTCACCTTGGGAGGAAGCATTCCCAAACACTTTGTCCATTCCTTTTCCACCAGGTGAACCGACCCGCAAGCCAACTTTGTTTTTCTATACATCTAATTTAGAAACATTTACCACTTTTTGTAACCTTTTGTAAAAAAAAATTAAGGAAGAGCAGAGATGCTAGAGGGAAGTGATTTTCATAGGAATGGGGTAGAAAGGAAGAAAGGAAGTAAAAAAGAAGAAGAGGGAGAGGTTTAAAAAAGAAACTCAGCATGAGTTATGGAAGACTTCCCCAGGCTCATCTTGTAATCAGCATAGCTTCCCCATTGCTTTTCTCTGCAGCTTTTCAGAAAAAGGTATAGCTTTTTCGAAGCATTCTCCATGAAAGCATTAGAGAGGCCTTCATAGGTGGTGGAAGCAGTTTATTATGGACGGAATTAGGGGAAGCCTGAACTCAGTGGACACTCTAGGAAACTTACCCAGTAACATATGATGCCCAGGGCCTTGTAAGGGGTCACCTGGAATGTCACAGCAGTCCTCCATTGCTGCTGGAGAGTCTGAGAAACGAGGCTCCCATGGCATCCTGGCTCAATCCATTAAGTGAGGGGTCCTTTTCAGCCTAAGGGTCACATTTCATTCTAGGCAGCCTTCCAGGGTCCACATACCAGAGGTGGGAGGAGCCAGAAGCAAAAGTGGGCAGAGCAACACATTTTAATTTGCTCACACCTCCCTTTCTATCCTCCCCATCTAGGCAAACAAGAAGCATTGTCAGAGTTCCAAGATACTGTTACACAGGCTGGACACCACCACCAATCTACAGAGTGGTAGCAAGATTCCAGGGGGTTCCAGGAGCCTGTGTTCCTTTGTTTTATTCACATATTTACACCTGAATTTGGAGGGAGGGAGTCCAGATCTTACAGTGTGGCCATCTCAGTGGTGGCTTGTTCCCCACAGCAGTGCAGTGCTTGAATCCAAGGCATCCCTCCTAGCTTCCCTTCAGCTAGCCTGCCAAAACGATTCTGTCTTTGTTCTCCTTTCTCTTCGCAGCACACCTCTCACCTAAGCAACTCCTCTCCATCCATCTCCTATCACAAGGTTAGGTTTTTAGAATATTTTTCCTGCGAGCACAGCCTCCTCCCTCGCCATCACCTTGGCAACCCATCTTTCACAGACCTGAGACCCTTCCTTTGATGCACTAAAGACCAGCAATCAGCAGCTTGATCTGTTAACGTCTTTGCTCTTAACTAGCCAGGCTGGTTAAAAAAAGCCAGCACAAGATTCCTTGTCTGGCACAGTTTTGTAGCATGTATTTTCCATTCATATTCTGAATAATCAAAATCCCGCCATTTATTAATTTCTTGGATTTAATGGGGGGGGGCACTGGAAACAGACAGGTTGTGCATCCATAGCTGTGACCAGAGGAGAAAGGACTGCTGGGAGGAGCACAGAGAGAAACACCATGGTGCACAACCAGACACCTTCATCTGCCCCAACTGCAATGAAACATCTCTCCCATATTGGTGGGTACAGCCACAGTAGGCGATGCAACCTTCCAACCTTTCATCGCCTACAGACAGCCACCCAATCTTAAACAACTCCTCACCCACAATAATACAACAACAGGACTCAACATGGACACTGGTACCAGAGCCTGCAATAAACCCAGATGCCAACTTTGCTGCCACATAAACCCGGACAACACCATTACTGGCCCCAACAACATCAAACATACCATCTCAGGACTATTTAATTGCCCATCTTCTAACATTGTGTATGCAATCAAATGCCAACAGTGCCCTTCAGCTCTCTATATTGGACAAACAGGCCAAACCCTACGCCAAAGGATAAATGGACATAAATCTGATATCAGGAATCACAAGACAGAGAAACCAGTAGGAGAACACTTCAATCTCCCAGGACATTCTATACAAGATCTCAAAGTAGCTGTCTTAATACAAAGGAATTTCAGAAATAGACTGGAAAGAGAAGTGGCTGAATTGCAACTCGTTACCAAACTTAAAACCATGGAGAGACCTGGTCTGAACAAAGACATTGGATTCTTAATCTCATTATACATGACAAAGCTATCTTTAGCCATCTCACCCCTTGCTTTTTCCTTTAGACTAATTGCAGTCGTTAACAGTCGTCAACAGGTTTTCCACACCCATCAGCCAATCATCCATTCCCACCACCCTTCTGAGTAATACCCCTCCTCACTCTCTCACTATATATAAGGGTCTGGTGACTTCTGTTTCAGTGCATGCACACGAAAGCTCATACCAAGAAAAAACTTAGTTGGTTTCTAAGGTGATACTGGAAGAATTTTTTTATTTTTTATTTTGTTTTAACCTTCCAACAGTTTGACTTCATCCACAAAGGCGCACTCCTCCATTGTCTCCCAAGACAGACGGATGCCAACAACAAGGGGGGGGGCGCCCCCAACTTATAACAATATATTCTAGCCAGGCAAAAACACTCAAAAGGAGTGCAATGTAGAACTTGAGAGGTGCGTGGCATGGAAGGGTGTGTGGTCTGAGGAGAGTTCTGTGGGCAAGACTGAGAAGCCAGGAGTGTCACATTAGACCTTTGGGTCTCAGGTCCCCATGCCTGCATTAAGAAGTATAGACAGAATCTGTAACACAGGGGTCACCTGCAGAAATGGATGCTTTGCAACAGCATTCATGTTTTAAAGACAAGGCCCCAAATCAAGTATTAGGAACTGCAAAAACAAACATGGGGGGAAAAAAGAGAAAATGATTCTTCCATTTATTTATTTAAAAAAACTCCATGTGCGTGCAGTTTAATTTTGGAAGGTGCTTTAAACTGTGCTCCTGTGGCCTTAAAAATAAAAGTGTGCTTTGTTTTCTGGTTCTTTTCCAGCTGTTCATGTCCTATTTTCAATTTATTCTCTTTCTCCAGGCACAGAAAGAATGGGAGTATTTGCACCCAGCAGGTGGCTCTTTTCATCATTTGGGAAATGGCAAAGTACAGTTGCGGTGTGTTCCCTGCTGTTATGAGCAAATTGTACGTCAAACCCCAGTGAACTGAAGTACAGCCCTTTCCTTACCTGATGATGAGTATCACTTGCCCTCTTGCACAAAGTTATAAGGTTAAAAAGAAAAAGAAATAAAGATTTTTTTTTTTAAAAAAACCCACCTCCCAGGCTCTCTAGCAGTCTACTCTTGGCTAAGGAATACAGATTTGATCCCAAATGGATAGATGCAAATAAACCACGAAACTCTGCCTTTGCATTCTGTGGCTGCCTGTTACAGCCCATGAAACACCCTCTTTCCTCCTGTAATGATTTTGTGTCCAAAACAAAATTATCTGTTACTTATCCCTTTAAATAAATCTTTGTCCAATCGTGCAACAGTTAATATGCTGAGTAGACTACCTGGTTTGGATTACTTTTCTTAAGGCTGAATTCTCAGTGAGTTATTTGGACATTGGCACTCTGGAGTACAAATAAGAACATACTTGAGTGAATAATTCTCCATCCAAAAACATTGACCTTTAGTTTGGAGAGATTTTCTTATTGAGTAACGTTCTATCATGTGAGTCACTATGCCACACACACACACACACACACACACACACACACATTCTGAAGTGGCACTACCCCAGTAAGAACTAGGCCTGAGTTTCCTAGGGTTCCTGTTGGTCAAGATTTCCACAGTATTTCCCCTTAAAAAAAAAATCTGTGATAACTGGTCATTAATTTATTGCAAACAGGTTCAATGTCAAAAGTCACATCTCTTCTACACACTGGATAAGGCTATCAATGGCCACCAGTCCTGATGTCTGTATCTTACCCACCCCCTTGCACCTACCTCCTGCCATCTAAAACTTCACCCAAAAGTTCTCAGTAGATAACAGTCAACTCAGCATTATAAGAAATGACAATGCAATGTGGCACACAGGGGTTTGTGGAAGTTAGAGGCATTCTTCTTTACTGAACCTCCATGTGTGGGTTGAACTTTCCTCGTGTCCCTGAATTATACTGATACACCGGGATGAGAGTTTGGATTCTGCAGATCTTGGGCTTTCCTGGCTAAGCTCTGGCTGAGACAGTGTCAGTTCCTCACTGCAGTTCAGCTTAAGTCCATGGAACTTATGAGGTGTAAGCAGGGGTAGTCTTTGGTAATCTGTCGCCCTGAATGAGCCCAAAATTTGGTGCTCCAAATTGGATCTTCCCAGTTACGGATCTTCTCAATGTTGCAACCTCGTGGCTTGGCGTCCTGTGTGGGGGAACCACCCGCACTGCCTAAATCCAGTGCAAGATGGGGCAGGGAGAGAGTGTCCAAACCCCTTCCAGCTTGGACACATGACCTAACAGTCTGGTGAAAATCAGCTAGCAGAAAGGGTGGTGTAAGTCAAATTCTTCCTGAATGGAATTTGGAACAGGAGCAACTTAAGCTGCCATGACTTACATGGGTGTACATTACACCAGCTTTCTATAGTTAGGATTGCTCTGTGGGTGTGTTTAAAGGGTGTGGACATCGCTGTGACACAGTCAACCGCCAACAGGTCTGCCCTGAAGAAGTGTTGATCTTCAGTATAACCAACCAACTTCTATTGGTTGCCTGAAGCAAATAAGATGCTAAAGGCAGTGGGAATCATAAAGCCATTCATATTGAGGCTGTCTTTCTCACAATGAAACCCATGTGCTTGAGCTTGCATTGTGAGGGCTAAAAATAGCCCAGCAAAAAGGGTTTTCCTTGAGCACTTCCATTATTCACATGATGCGGAATGTTACATAAAACAAACAGGGCACATTTTACCACAAAGTGCTATACGCAAGGATCTGAAGAAGTATAAAACATTTCCACTGGGGACAGAAGCACCGAATATTTTTCAAGGCAAATCCAGCCTGGGAAAGGAGTATTTTATTATTTATATATATATATTTACTGACAAGATATGAGTGTTTCGCTTCAGTCAAAATTAAGTAATAAAGCTATGCCTTTACAAATAGCCCCAGCCTTTTGTTGTCTCCATTCCTGATATGGACTGAGATGTGGTAATAATGCAGCCCGTTATCAGATTGGGTTGGGGAGGCTGGAAGGGGGGAGGCGAGAGAAGGGACAATCATCTGTCTCTGTCTGGCAAGAGCCATCCAGAAATCTCAAGACACTGATTTAATTTTTTTTTTCATAGAATCATCGAGTTGGAAGGGACCCTGAGGATCATCTGGCCCAACACCCTGCAGTGCAGGAATATGCAGCTGTCTCTTATGGGACTGAACCTGCAACCTTGGTGTTATCAGCACCATGCTCTTACCAACTGAGCCATCCAGCAGGTAAGTTCACATTTGGGAGAAGCACTGAAGCAAAGAGAAGCAACCAGCAATAGGGGAAAACCCATGCACATTTATGGAATATATGCTTTGCAAATACATGTTGCTCTCGGCTTAGCTACAGCAATATGGCTGAAACACTAGGCTGTGTTCACACCATACCTTTAAAGCACATTTCAAAGCACACACACAAACACTAAGGCCGCATACACACTATATGTTTAATGCACATTTTCTCTCTCAAAGAATTCTGACACTGTAGCTTGTTAAGGGTGGCTGGGAACTGCAAATCTGTGAGGGGGTAAACTACATTGCCCGAATTCTTTGAGGGGAAGAATGTGCATTGAATGTAGCGTGTTGGTGGTATGCAGACTCTCCTCCTCTCTCTTCCTCTCTCCCTCTCTCTCTCTCTCTCTCTCTTTCTGTACTCTGTTCATGTTAGATGCCCGACGTTTACTATAACATTCCTAAGTTAGAAGCAAACCATTGCTGCTTCTCCAGCTAGTTACCTGAGATGTGCTATCACAGTTGCAAAAGATTCCGCTCCCCCACATTGTGATACATAAAAGTGTTTCACACATGAGCCCTCTGACTGTACGTATTTCTGAAAGCACAGAAACTATTCTGCACTTCCTGAAATGGCTGCAGGTATCATAGAGTGAGACACAAATCTCCCTTTTTTCTTTCTTTCCTGCCACTTCTGATTTGAATCATGCAGCACAGAGGTGTAAGGAAGAAGCAGCTGCTAATGACAAGGATTTTCTGAGGAGTGGTGACTGCTTGAATTTCTTGGCAGACCACTTTAGAAGTCCAGGGTAGGGGAGCTAAATGAGAGTGAACTAGCAAGCTCTTTCCTAAATAACATGTATGCAAATGTATTTTCATCCTTTCCCATGTATATGATAATGTGACACTGAGCCACACTACTATTGTAAAACCTTTGACTTTCTTTTGCTTTGAGATCAGCAGCAGGGAACCTCAGACCCTCCAAGTGTCCCTATTTTCCAGGGAGAGTCCCGGATTTACAGAAGCCACCCGGTTTCTGATTGGATCCCGAAATGCCCTGCTTTTCTTTAGGACGTCCTTATTCTTGTAAGAGAAATTCTGGAGGCTATGGAACCCCCTTTCAGCCCTCGAACAGCATTTATTTGGCCGACCTTCTGGGGAAGCGGGGGGAGGGTCAGATGCAAATAAATGGGTGTGTCCAGAAGCAAAAGTATGTGGAGCAACAGACGTGACTGAAGTTCCTGCAAGACTCTAGTCTGCACACTCATCCTCTCTCCTTCATTCAGCTAGGCAAGCAAGAGGCATGAGCA
Organism: Lacerta agilis; assembly: GCF_009819535.1. Lineage (NCBI taxonomy): Eukaryota > Metazoa > Chordata > Lepidosauria > Squamata > Lacertidae > Lacerta > Lacerta agilis. The sequence goes on from NC_046315.1 coordinate 64,368,613, forward strand.
CAGCTCAATAATGCATTCCAGCCAAGCAAAAGCATTTGAAGGGGGCACAGAATAGTCAGTGAGAAGTGTGGTCTGCAGAGATAGCATGGCCCAAGGAGAATCTCAAAGGCCAGAGAGAGTGGCTTGGAGGCCCACATTTTAAGTATGCTCCCTGTTTTCCATATGGTAAGGGTCATGCCCCCAAAGAATCCTAAATCCAGGATCCCATTTCCCCCCTATATTTGGCTGATGCATGACTAATAATGTTCAGAGTAGCAAGATACACCAGATCATTCCAGTTGTACAGCTGTTTCTAGGGGGCAAGATACTTTTAGACTGGTCTGCTGGTGCAGGGGAAGCAAAATCACAGGGTCATCTTTATAATATAGAGGAAGTAACTGGATTTCTGGGTATTGATGTACAGTAGATGTAGATTGAAGCACCTTGTTCTGTCTGCAGGTGCATCTGCTCAGGTTATTGTGGCATAAATATGCAAATCAATAATGCCTCCCCCTGAGCTCCAGTTTTCTTGATCCCACCAGTATTAATGTAACATCAGTGCTAACAACAGAATCAGCATTGTTCAACTCTAATACAGAGGTCGGCTTTTGCTGTTGCCAGCCTTTTGGGAAATATCCTGCTTGACTTCCCACATGAGACAATAGCTTCTTGAATTATTCAGGGACAACAGAATAAAGACTTTGCAACATGCACAGTGCTTCTTGCTTTGATCACAAAGGCAGATACTTTCCTTATAATGCAAAATTACCCTAGTTTCAAAATTATTCTGGTTACTTAGCACCAGCCTTGGCAGAGATGTAATTTTTTAAAAAAAAAAAATTCCAGAAGTAGGGGGAAGTTCAAGAAAGTTCATTTTTATTGTAAGAGTGTTGGTATACCTGGATTTAACTTTTTTCTAAAGTCTTTATTTTTTTTTTAAAGAAACTAGAGATATGAGGAATTGTATCTAGGACCTTTTGCAAATCATGTGATTTATCTCTAGACCATGGCCTTCCTCAAAGCTAATCTGCTTCCCTCAGTTCAGCACAGTATTCTTTCTTCTCTTCCTATGTGTAAGTTTGAGAATGTTCTTCTAAATAAACGTATAAGTAGTAAGGTGGGAGAATATATATATATATTTCAAAGTGATTTTGTCCTCATAAATGAGACAGCATTTCTTCATGCAAATCCTCAATGCAAATTAAATACTCTAGATGTGACAGTGATGCTAGATACAGTTTTGGTTGCTCTAGCTCATGAAGGAAATTGTAGAACTGGAGAAGATGCAGAAAAGGGCAACAAAAATGATGAAGGGATTGGAACGGATTCTGTACGTGGAAGGTTGCAATAGCGTTATAAATTTACAATAGCACAACTGAGTGGAGACAGTGGGTAGAGGGTTCCCCCCTCCCATATTGCATAACACGAGAATATGATGAAACTAATTGACAGTACAAGAGAAAGTGCTTCTTTACAAAACGTCCAATTATTTTATAGGTATCATTGTCACAAGATGTGCCAATGATGGCTATGAGCATAGATAGCTTTCAAAGGGGATTACAGAAAGTCATGGAAGATCAGAGTATCAAAGGCTAAGGTAAAGGGACCCCTGACTGTTAGGTCCAGTCGCGGACAACTCTGGGGTTGCGGCGCTCATCTCGCTTTATTGCCGAGGGAGCTGGCGTACAGCTTCCAGGTCATGTGGCCAGCATGATTAAGCCGCTTCTGGTGAAACCAGAGCAGCGCACAGAAACGCCATTTACCTTCCCCGCCAGAGTATTTATCTACTTATACTTTGACGTGCTTTCGAACTGCTAGGTTGGCAGGAGCAGGGACCAAGCTCACCCTGTCGCAGGGATTCGAACTGCCAACCTTCTGATCGACAAGTCCTAGGCTTTGTGGTTTATTTAATAAGTGGGCTTTTTGAAATTTCCTTGCTCAGGGGCTCCTTGTTCACTGAAGACTGTGTGGCAGCGAAGAACATTTGGGCGAGTGCTGTTGCCTTCAAACTCTACTTGTAAGATTCCTGGAGGTATCTGCTTGGCTACTCCAAGAAGCTGGGCCTCTGATTCAACAGAGCTCCTTCGTTTTGAGAACTAGGCCATGCATTGTCTAAAGTTTGCTCAGCAAACTAACAGCAACTTTTTAAACATGATGTTCTAAACGTGGCAGATAGATTGTTTCTGTTCTCGGTTCACACAACTGGGTTCTGAAATGCATTTTGACGAGAGATAGGATACTTGTCACAATAGCATTCTTCAAGGTGACCCTGCTTTCTGGTTTGCCAAACGAAGCACGACACTAATTGCAGTGAGCAGTCTGAGTTGTATAGTGTAATTAGCAGCCATGGCAAGGGAGAGGAGCAAGTGGGATCATGGCATACCCCTCCAACATTTCTCCGATGAAAATAGGGACGTCCCACTCCATAATGATAATTTTACTATTTATACCCCTCACAGATTACTGGGTTGTCCCAGCCACTCTGGGCAGCTTCCAACATATATAAAAACATAATAAAACAATAAACATTATAAAAAAATCCCTTCCCTATACAGGATTGCCTTCAGACGGCTTTGTGGGTCAGATAACTCCATGCCCGCCAACATTTATCCTAATGAAAATAGGGATGTCCTAAGGAAAAAGGGGACATTCTGGGATCAAATCAGAAAAACCGGGACAGCTTCTCTAATAGAAACAGCTTCTGGAAAATAGGGACACTTTGGAGAGTCTGTCATGGCACACCGGCAGGGATAACGTGCCTCCCCATACCATTATCCCTGATGAAAATCGCCCTACCCACAGCTAGTATTGTCCCTAAGAGGAAAACCTCCATTGGCATAAATTGAGGCTTGCTTCTGGGGACTAATAGCAGGTGATGGGGCTTAATGAGGTCACAGGATGAGGACAGAGTCAAATCCCCTTCCTTGTGTGGGCCCAGTCCTGTTCGTTCTACTACTACTGAGGTTTCTGTTTACACTGAAACAACGAGACACAATGTTGCACTCATGGCATCAGTGCCACCTGCAGATTGGCTCGAGTCACAACTTCAAAGTTCAGCAGTATAAGTGCATTGTAAAATAATAGCTAGAAGTGAGCTACCCATGTAATGCTTAATCCATGGTGAAAGAAGCAGCAGGACTGCCATGAAAGTATTGTATGGGAAAGCAGCAGAAAACACAGAGTACAAGAAGTCGAAACATAGCAAGATCTACATATGGTCAGAACTGTTCTGTATGACATAAGAAGTCTACTACTACGATGCCATAAATATTGCAGGTTGCCAATTTATGAATCATTTCATACAACCTCTCTCTCTCTCTCTCTCTCTCTCTCTCTCTCTCTCTTTCTCTTTACCCTCAAACTTGGATTGCAGATCTGATTCATTATCCCGTGTGCTGGTGACTCTTTCATCCGCAAGCCATTCATACGCCGTACCGACTCGACGCTTTCATTCCCAATAGCCACAGTCTGTGCCTGTTCCCAGATTGGTCAGAACAGAGAGCAGCAGCAAGAATGGAAATGGTGCAATGATATATGAAACGAAACAAAGCAAAACAAAAAGAAAAGTAAGAATGGCACAGTTATTGAAGAGCATCCAGGTGAACAATGTAAAGAGTAGCTGAAATAATGTGATTAGTATGGTGTATGTGTGGTGTTGTTGCTTGTTGAGAAAGATGGGTGGTAAATATCATATGGAGGTCAAGAGAAAATCAACTTTGAATGATTAGCTATTGTCAGGTCTCCAGGCAAGAAATTACTTCTAAAATTCCACTTCAACATAATAAAGGCATTTTAGCTGCTACAAAGCAAATACTGGTTGATGGATTAGCAGCTAAAGCAGAATCTAAAGACAACAATGCTAAAAAAATGAAATGAAGACTGGTGCCTGGAAGACATTCAAATTAAAAGTGACATGAATATTCACAGCAAGCCTGAAATTTGCAAAATATCATGGGTTTGCCCTTTCAGTATTGAATATTTCTCTACAGAGAGGCATACTTGGACTTGTTTTGCAAATATGAAAAATCTTTTGTTTTCAGTTCAGGCATTGATAGAAACACAACAAACTCTTGTTTTAAATTCTCAGCTTCTTTCACTGACTAACATTTTTGAGGAGATAAGAAATATATTTTGTGTCTTGCGTGCTAAAGGGAGGAAATCAGAAGAGTGCAAACAATTATTTTGGGAAAACCATGATTATATGGAGGATAGAGTCTTGTACCTTGTTTTGCCTCCTCTGCCTTCTCCGAAGCCTGAGAAATTCCTTATGTTGCCTTGACACAAAATTCACTGCTGCGTATCGAGCAAGGCAGCAAACACAAAGAGAAGACATACCAGCCCTCCAGATGTCAATAGCTTTTACATAAGAACCTACAAGACAAAGGAAACGGGAAATAAAAATCATGGCATCTTGTAATGAGGAATGACAGATCTGCATGAGATGAAGACAGAAAACATCTACAGAGAATGTGGGCTTGCACAGTGAGCCTTTGTCTTCTGTGTTTACTAAGCACTGCAAACTGTCACATAAACTAGAACTGCTCTGAATGTTCTTTAATTTTGCTATTATTCCCTTTGAAAAGTACTACATTTAATCCAGTCAAACAGATGGCCAGAATACATACCTACAGGGTTATATTAAGCATATGTGGCACCAGGGAGCAAAGATCCACCCGGCGCGCCCCCCCCCAGGTTGCCCAGTCCCAGGCACACAGGAGGGCGGAGCTGGCCGGCCGCCTCAGAGTCTCACTGGCTTGGTCGTCCCTGAACTCGTGGTGCAGAGCCACCCAGAGCAGAAGAGTCTGCCGCAGGATTGTCAGCCTGGCGCCCCTGAGCACCCAGCGCCTGGGAGCCCTGCACCCCAATCCCTATGGGTAAGACGGCCCTGCATACACATCCCCAACATTCACATTGTTTTGTTACTGTATGGTGACCCCACTGATCTGTTCTCCTCAGTGCCATTCTGCTTTACCCTTGGGCAGTCTCCTCAAGTGTGATTAGCTGTAATGACCCACAGGGTGTTCATGACATCATTACTTCAGATGTAACATCATGACATCATTATCAAAATCACCTCAGCCGCCACAGCCACTAGGATTTACGGGCTGTGTGGCTGAGGACTATGGGGGGAAATATGATGAAGAGAAACAGTGCTGAGAAGAACAGCAAATATTGGACTGGTGTGTGTTTACAATTTGTGCAGGAAATTCACTGAAATTAGAAGGCACTTTTCAACACTCTTGAGCAACATGAAAACAAGTGAGTCCTGACAGAAACGCCAAAAGAAACTCCCCAAATGAAGGTGTTATGTTTCAGAAATATCACCACCATTGCAGCAGACTGAAGTTGAGAACTTTATTACCGGTATTTGTCCACCACTACATTCTGCATAGTATCTAGAATAACTCTACAGCCACAATGCTGTGCACACTAACGAGGGAAAAGTGGTAGCTAGTGAGGTAGGGTTGACCAGATTACCTCTCACAACCTTCAGTCCCACATCACCAGGTGCTACTGCTGAGAGAAGTCCTAATGAAGGCAGGGGGCCCTATTTTCATATCAACACGCAGTAAGACATATGTATAAGTGGAGTCAGGAGGTTTAAAGCAACAACTGACACTGTCAGTATATGATAAGACTTTCACAAAGAAATGGCAGCAGAACACAAACAGATAAGGGGGAGGGACCAACAGCACCCAGAAGGGTTTCACTTCCTCCATTAGGTTTTAGGGGAAAGGACCATTAGGACCTGAGGGCAGAGATAGCAAGAAGTGGGCTGCCCTTCATCTTTCAGAACACATTCATAATAAGCAACAACAACCTCCTGAATTTCATCCCACTCCTCTTCCTCTGTTTTTTCATTCATTCAGCACCATCTCAAACAAGTTACTGCCTAATTGTAAGTGAGCAAAATGTTACGAAGCAACTCCAGTTTTAGACACATGATGTGATTTGGTCTCTAGTGCAGCTGTACTTGGCATTTGTTGTGAGCTCTTCTAAATATATATTTGCAACGCCGTCATATCATGTCTTCCTATTCCCCGCTCCCCCTGCCCTCCATCCCATAAAACCACCCACCTTATAAGGAATGTATGAACACCTGGAAGTTGTTCTGAGTCACCTTATTGTTGGATGTGAAGCCTCAAGGATCCACATTTCTGACTGGAAAAAAAAATCCTTCCCTAGAGTTAATAAAGGCACTGAGGGCACTTAGCCATCCTGTCACTTATACTTCCAGATGCTGTGCTAGCTGGATTATTTTGACGCTGTAATATTTTGTGCTGTGCTGAAATTTACCCTCACAGTTCTAGAGGAATATTGCTGATAAGGAAAAGGCTGCCCCCCCTGGTCTCTTTCTCAGGATTCTAGAGAACTTATTTTATAATTTTGTTTGAGCATTTTAAAAAAATGTTCCTTAATTATGAGGGAGGTGAGGGGTGTTTAGGATTGAGTGAGTGTCCCCTTTCATTGTACAACCATCTCTGGGTCTTCTGCAACCTTCACTTTCTGGGAGCCCCACAATATGCTTGGCTGGGCTTTCCTATTAGTGTGGGCACTCCAGAAGGCTGCAGAGTGCAGGCCACCAGAGAGGTTATATGTAGAATGAAAGAAAGGGCAAACATCCCTCGGACATTTTGAAAGAAAACAGTCACACTCTTTTCTGCCTTGGTCAGACCGCATGTGGAGTACTGTGTCCAGTTCTGGGCACCACAATTTAAGAAGGATATTGACAAGCTAAAACATGGGCAGAGGAGGGCAACCAAGGGTCTGGAAACCAAGTCTTATGATGAATAGTTGAGGAAGTTGCATATGTTTAGCATGGAGAAGAAGAGACTGAGGGGAGATACGAAAGTCATCTTCAAATAGCTAAAGGGCTGTCACATGGAGGATGGCACAAGCTTGGTTTCTCCTGCTCTGGAGGTTAAAATCTGAACCAATGGATTCAAGTAACAAGAAAAAAGATCCCAAGTAAACATCAGGAAGAACTTTGTGACAGCAAGAGCTGTTTGAGAATGGAACAGACTCCCACAAGAGGTAGTGGACTCTCTTTCCTTGGAGGTTTTTGAGCAGAGGCTAGATGGCGAACTGTCATGTATGATATAGTTGGAATTCCTGCATTGCAAGGGGTTGGACTAGATGACTCTCAAGATCCCTTCCAACTCTACAATTCTATGTTTCTATACCCCCCCCCATGTGCCCATTTCTTCTAACTAAATCAGCTCTCCAGAGTGACATTCTGCCCCAAAGCAGAATCACATACAGATTTATGTGGAAAGAAAATATAGCATTATTCTCAGTGCATTGCAATAAATAAAAAACAGAATCATAGGTCTAAAATCCTGCATCCATAGCAACAATCAACAAACCTCCCATGAGTGTCAGCAAGATATATATTGTCTGCTTCATCTGTTATGGGGTGCAATTCTCAATATTGACCATTAGCTTCTAAGGGAACAAAGCTAGATCTTTTGACCTGTGTTTGTTAGTGGCTCACTAGCTTATCACACAACACTTTGTGGGCAAAACTAGATGCTATTACTAATTACAGTGGTACCTCGGGTTAAGAACTTAATTCATTCTGGAGGTCTGTTCTTAACCTGAAACTGTTCTTAACCTGAGGTACCACTTTAGCTAATGGGGCCTCCCGCTGCTGCCAACGCTGCCACACAATTTCTGTTCTCATCCTGAAGCAAAGTTCTTAACCCAAGGTAGTATTTCTGGGTTAGCGGAGTCTGTAACCTGAAGCGTCTGTAACCTGAGGCACCACTGTATATGAATTCTTATTTTAGAATAAACAACATGCAGGCACAGGGGTGCCTGATCCAGATCAGGGGGAGGCAAAGAGTGCTTAATCCTTTGCTCTCTGATGAAGTCCAGTAATTGCACTTCTCCCATGCTGGCTCTGTGCACCGTATGGAAGCACTGCAATTCTACTCAGGTACACAGGGCCAAGATAAGAAAGAGTCAGCATGATACTGTCAGTACTCTCTGAATACCATGAAGTGCTCAATAATAAAGCCACATGAAGCAGGAGTCCATATAAGACTGCCTGCAGACTTCCTGTACTAAGAAGGAACAAGGAAAGTGCTTTATTTCACTCTACCCTTATGCTGACCTAAACTACATGAGGGGTGGATCTTGCAGGCTACAGAAGATATTAATATATTTCTGTAGCCATTTTTCCCTCCATCGTTTCGTCACTCTTCTCTAGGAATCTAGACCTCTCACTTTTAGAGCAAAGATTGGCGTACTGTGACAAACAAATTGATTTTTTTTTAAAAAAAATCCATAATTTGCAGTGCAGTCAAATGATCATTAATCAATTCAAAGCCAATTTTTTTTTCTTAACTGAAACCAAATATCTCATGTAGATGCTGAATTTTTTTTTTATGACTATGAGTGATATATGTCAGGAAATGCACTTGCAGTTGCTCTTGATCAAAGATACCTGGAGCATTTTTACCTGCCCTGACACCTGCAGAATATCAAATCACTCAAATGTATTAAATGGCACAAATAATATATGATCTATTTTTGCCTTCTGCCTTTTCTTTAAAAAAGGCTTTTGTGTAACATGTTCCCCCCCCCCCCGCCTGCCTGAACACTGGAATGTCCCCATTCCATCTCCAATGTCATCAAGGTCTCTCTTAGTTTGGAAAGAGGCCAGACTTGTTACCCTTGAGTCTGCCAGTGGCGAAGGACTGAAAAGTGCTCTTATTTGCTCAAGTGTAATTTGTGAAGAAAACTGCAATTTGGGCTATATAAAAACTATCTCGGATGGGGGAAGAAATTATTCACAGAGACGGTCTTTAGCGCACTAGACTAGGGGGGGTACCTGCATGCTGACCAAACATAGTTGTAAAATAATGAAATAAATTGAATTCAGGGTTGCTTATTGCTAGGATACTATTATTATTTTGGTTAAAGCACCATGTCATCATATCATGTATGATCCGCATAAAAAGAAAAGAGTCAAGGAATTTGTAGCATAGAAGTGAAGACAACACTCCAATGGTGCCACAATCCATAGCTATACATTTCGCCTAATACAAACACACAAACGGATTCCTTCAAACCACCACTTTACATCTTGTTTCATAAATCTGTCTCATTTTACGCATGGGGGTAACAAGCATGCAAGGGCTATTTGGGGAAGTTTTAATGTTTAATGTTTTATTATGTTTTTATATATTGCTGGAAGCCATCCAGAGTGGCTGGGGAAACTCAGTCAGATGGGCAGGGTACAAATAATAAATTATTATTGTTGTTGTTATTAAAAACATACAGTACTCCAACCTATGCACTCAGAAGATACTAAAGATCAGGCTTCCTCAAACTCGGCCCTCCAGATATTTGCGACTACAATTCCCATCATCCCTGACCACTGGCCTGCTAGCTAGGGATCATGGGAGTTGTAGGCCAAAAACACCTGGAGGGTCGAGATTGAAGAAGCCTGCTAAAGAGCTTCCACATTCATTTCTGTGAAGGAAACAGGACTTGGGGTGGGGTTTGTACATACCCTAATTCTTCTAGCCCTAATCATGGTTCGAGGAAGAAAGACCATCTTTTTCCTTTTCAGAATGAGGATATTTCAGCTACCCAAACCTAGAATGACAAGGACCTTTTCAAGCTGGATGAGAAGAGGCTTGATTGGTAGTGATCATAATAGGAGGAGATACCTCATTTGCTCACATTCCATCATTAATCTGATGTTGTTTTCAGTGTCGGCAAGGCAATTGTCACTAACCAATGGACTTAATTTATTCCTTGCTAATATGGAGAGACTATCAGTCATAAGAAATAAACAAATATACTTCCTTTCATAATTATGCCTTGAAGAAAGTCATAGAAATCTGTGTGCTTTGTAAGAAGCTTCAAATAATAGAAAATAATACAGGAGGAGGCTTTTTAAAAATAATTTTTGGCTAATCATCAACAGCAAAGATCAAGAGTATTTTTTTAAGCCAATAGCTTCAGGCTTACTTTTTCTAATTTTAGTTCTTATTTGGTTCAGTGAACTGGATCACTTTTAATGGTTCACTTAGTTGCGACTGCTATAGAAACTACAGTGTGGAAAATGTATTTTCTTAATGTACTGCAGTCACCTGCATAGTTGGAGTCATTCTGAACTTCATCAGCGTTTTCAAAGGCAAAAGCAATATGGAGCTGTTTGTGTGTGCACACACAGTGGTGTGCATGCACACACCCACATGTAGAACACTTAACTGGACAATTCAATTCAAACATTTACATTTCCAGCTGCTAAATACTGCATGTATTTGCTCATTTTGCTTATGTTTTGCAATGCTGAATAAAATAAACTATACCTTTAATTTTGCAACAAAGCTACTCACATTACTATTTTAAACAAAAAGTTGAAATCAATTAAATCAAAAGTGCTCTCCACTTAATATCAAAGCTATCAAATGTTAAGTGAATTATGTAGCTTACACTTTTGACTATTATAGAAAAGCCATATGAAAGGAAATCGGAATGAACCCCAGATTTAACCTTCCATCCCTTTGCTAGAATGCAGTGGCGTAGGAAGGGCGAGGCGTAGGGGGCGCTTCGCCCCGGGTTCCAGGGGAGGGGGGTGACACTCCCCGCCCCCTCCCCTGCCACCCAGCATCCCATCCGTTGCTCCCGCGGGGAGCCGGCAAGCGAGCGACGGGTCGGGGGCTGCCCGACCCGCCGCTCACACGCTGGCTTGGATGCACTATGTATGCCCGGAATTCCGGGCATGTGCAGTGCATCCGATGCGTTGTGGCGTCATGACGCATGCACAAATATAAAGTTCTAGTTTACCCTTCAATCCTTCCTGCAAACAGCGACAGTTTGGAGGCACTGCAAGTCACACAGTGAAAGATATTTGGATGGCATGTTTTGTGTACAGGTACCAAAGGCTCCTCCAGATGAGCTGCTTATACAGCATTTGCATTGATTTGCTTGCACAAAGCTTACATTGCGGTTTGACTATTGAGCATTTGTTCTGATTTGTTTATGGGATGGTTATACAACAATGAGCATTCATCCTGATTTGCTTGTGAGGTATTTATACATCATCCTGTTAACCATTTGTTCATTCCACACTTCTCAATTCTTTCCCATGTCAATTTCCTAATCACAAAAAGTCCATTCAAAATGTGGATTTGTTGCATTAGGGTGACAGAGTGCTTTGATTCACTTTAATTATGCAGACCTAAATTTCCTGGCATGTGCTCGAAACTCTTCTGCAGAAAACTTTCTGGAGCTACTCTGTGTCTCTGCAAGACCTATGTGATGTTTTTGAACATCTACAGAGCAAGTCTGCCAAAGGTGAGTGAAACAGTCCAAGTCTCAAAGCGAAATATATTTGGGTGGTATGGTTTGTGCACAGCTACCAAAGCAGTATAAAGGTAAAGGGACCCCTAACCATTAGGTCCAGTCGCGAACGACTCTGGGGTTGCAGCGCTCATCTTGCTTTACTGGCTGAGGGAGCCGGTGTACAGTTTCCGGGTCATGTGGCCAGCATGACTAAGCCGCTTCTGGCAAATCAGAGCAGCGCACAGAGCGGTACCTATTTATCTACTTGCACTTTGACGTGCTTTCGAACTGCTAGGTTGGCAGGAGCAGGGACCAAGCAATGGGAGCTCACCCCGTCACAGGGATTCGAACCGCCAACCTTCTGATCGGCAAGCCCTAGGCTCTGTGGTTTAGACCACAGCGCCACCTGCATCCCTTGTACCAAAGCAGTATAAAGAATTATCAGTCCTTTCTCTCCTTTAAATATCCCTTTCACTGAAACATATGAACAATGTTGTGAAAATACACCTCTCACCTCCCACAATTCCTTTCTGGACTCCTGGTATTTGTTTTTGTTTTTTTAAAACTGGGCTTGTAAATGCAGGTGTACAGGGACTTGTTTTTAAGCCAGCCCAGTTTTATTAGATTCCCTTTCATGTTGCACCTTGTGAAAATAAGTGCGTGCACTTATCTCACTATGATGGATTTCTCTCGGTTGCTTGCTGTCAAGAAAACTTGTTAGTTACAGTGCACCCATCAAGCTTTATTTATGGCTTGGCTTTGAAAGATGACCACATCAGGTGCCTGCCCAGCTCCTTTATGAAATGTTAAGACAACAGAAATAGGGTATGCTCCTCTAATACAATATTCTCCTGCTTTCCTGCACTCCCATAGAGAACTTAATGCACAACCTGGGAGTTGCAACTTTTCTGACTGATCGTCCCTTTACTTGGAATAAAGTGGTTTATTGATCGTGCTAGCTGGTTGGCTGCAACATCTCAAAGTAGGGATGTACCACAATTTGAACCCATTTCACCATCATGGGATGACCCAGACCACATGCTGCTTACCAGGTGATAGACTTTAACTTGGTCTAATCACATGACAAATTAATAATTCTTTTCGCCTATGGCCTTTGGAGTCCTTCATATTTTTATAGAATGTATTTTTTATATAGAATAAAGCTGGAGAATGTGTGTATACATATATGTATACATATGCGTGTGCGTGCGTGCACACACAAACACATTTTCACAAGTGTTTGTTTTGCTAATGACTACAAAAGAACGGGGGGGGGGGGCAGAAAAAGCAGCCCCACTTGAACAAAATCCTAAAATGTTGTAATGTCTGTGTGGAAAATCATGAGGCCCAATAAAAGTTTTATGCGCCTATATGAAGCAGAATGCTGCTCTAGATATATAGCATATGGTACCCAGGGTTATGATTATGGTTATGTTATATGGATTGTGGCCATGCCTGCACAGTGATATTTTTGTTTGACAGGCTTCCACAGGAGGTGAGGATGGGCAGTTCAAACAGTAACTGTGAGGATGGATGGTCACTTTTTATTAAGCCCACAGAGAACAATGAACCTGTCATACAAACCATTCCTCATAACTGCAGCCTGGCATGCCTATGCAGGCTTGTTTAAAGTGAACTGAACAATCAAACACCAAGATGCAATCAGTGTGAAGAATTATCTGGGCTTTGGTCCCCGAGATCTGCCCCTCCTGGGCTTGGTAGTTACATGCTCTCAATGACAGGAAGGCATGGCTTTGATGAACTGAAGTGGTTGCATGGGGAGTGATGGAGCACATACAACTCTGAGTTTAAATATGCCAATGCAAAGGCCAAATCTGTGGCTTTGCAGTCTGTTAAAACCCAGTGCATTCAGTTTTGTGTGCACCACCACACCTCATGCAACTACTTTGCTCGTGCTAGCAACAAATGGCCACCATGCTCAAGAGGGTAATCTAAAGGGACTTTAGTAAAAGAGTGGCTAGCCATGCACGCAACAGCTGTGTAACTTGGCCCTGAATGTTAGCTTTCAGGGTTCCAAGTGCTGTCATTCACTCTTGCAATTGGAAATTTGTTTGGTAACAGTGTCACTGCCTTGTTTTGAGTGGAACTCACTGAATGCAGATTCTGTGCGTGCTGAATGGAATGGAATGAGAGTTGTGGGGCATCATCACTTAACTGACCTCCTGGCAGATAGGTCACTGCTGTTTACTGGGAGGTAGAGCTGGAAGGGCAAGGCAGCAGGAAGGTCAGTGCTGTGAAAAACAGCATGAGCACCAATACAGTGCTCTTGCTGGTGTGTATGCACAGCGCCAACCAGCTGCCAGCTGTAACTCAGTTGCCATAGATAAGGTGAGCACCACCACTCTGCCACCTGCTACTGTGGATAAATTGTAACTCATCTGGAAATTATATAAAAGTTGTGCTAATTCCAAATTAGCAGCACAGACCATTACTAGACGGCAAATGCCTTCACATCCTAGCTAGTTAAACTATTGGCTGTGAAACATTGCCTCAAGCTATTACTATCTTGTTTCTCTTTTCTTGTTCCAAAAAAGTCAAAGTGCTACCATGGGACTGAAGGAAGCTAATGTTAAAAGAGATGAATCTAAGCATAAACTTGCAATTTAGAAACGTGGGTTGGCAGAATGAGAAAATAAGGGCAAATATACTTGATGATTGGCAGAAAGTGACATGCAGTGAATTCTCCACCTCTTAAATTGGTCTGATTTTGCTATGAGAATAGCAAGTTCAAATGCAGCAGTTCTTTTGGTCATACGCATCTAATGCTCCCTCCCAGAATGCAGATTTAAAGTGAATGGGTGTCATATAGGCAGAGATATCATATATGACAGGCATTCACAATGCACATACAAATATCATTGAAGAAAAATATGATACTGAATTTGTTTGGTCTTGGGCAGCAACACATTCCCCTCTTCCCTCACTGTTGTGCAGCTTATCGCTAGGATGAGTTTGCAATAAAAATTCCACTGAAGCCTTAGAAATCTGGGGTTTGTAAATCAATACATGGTTTTGGATATCTTATCCAGCACACCCTCAAATTTGTGAAACATTCAGATCAGTAGCTTTCAGACTCTATGTACCGGTATATTATGTATTCATGTGACACCCCACCTCCTTAAGATCTGAGAGTCTCACTTCCATTGTCAAGAAGGAGACCTACCAAAGAACTCTAAGAAAAATACACAAAAAACCTGGAAAGTTGTTTGTCTCTTTGTCTCTTCTCTATACATCTGGACACCTCTTAAGAAATTTCATGATTCTGAGATCAATGAGATTTATTTATTTTTTTGTATTTGTTTGGATATAGTTGGGTGCCAATTGGAATTCCAGAAAGCTAGAGCAGAAATATAGGAAGCCTGGTTTCTAACTGGTGCTCACTGATAGGGAGAGAGTAGGGGTGAATCATGGGGAGTTCAGCACTGTGCATCATGGCAAAGCCAATCTCATGCTCTTGCTGCTCCACACAGTTCTGAGTTCCCTTCCCCTCACCCCTCTCCTCTTGGGAAACACCAGCAGCCCACTGTGGCAGGAAGCTGGAGAGCAAGGGGGCCTCACTAGGGCTGTGTCAAGGACCACTTCTGTGTGAAAGACTCAGACCCACCCTGTCAACTCTGGCAAGTCAAAGGAGGAAAGGAGGATGGAAAGGCAGGACTCCTATGCCTGGGAAACAGGAGAAGCATCAGCGTTTGTTTCAAAGGCTTCTGATTAGCAGTGGACCCCCAACTGGTGCCTGACTATGCTGCCTGTTGATGCTGGTCCTGCATCTCAGCGCTGCATAGCTTTGAAACGTGGCCAAGATTAAGTTTAAACAATGCCTTGAAGCCCATGAGCAGCTACGTGCAAACACCTGGCCCTCCTATTGCCTTAGCAACTGCATGCATATCTAAAGCATTTTCTGCACACTTCAGAAATACCTTCTTTTGGAAACTTGAGTCATCCAAAAAACATTTGTACTCAAAATAAGCTAGCCTCATATTTGCTGGATTCTGAAAAGGCAAAGTATTTGTCAAGTATAATGCAGCAGTGTTTCGTGAAGAAATTTTGAAGTGATTTGGAAGAAACACAACAACTTCTCTGTTTCTGCTTCCACTTGTAGGTAGAAACCATTAGCTCAATGAATACAACAGAAGAATTAAATCACTTGCATATACTGCCTTCTATTGCTTTCAGTAAATGTTAACAATATATCCCATATCTGCAATGATCGGGCAGGAACTAAATAAGGATTGGGGAACCTCAGGCTCAAGACCTGAGTGTGCTCATCCAGAACTCTCTGTCCAGCCATCAGATATTTCCTCAGGCCTCAAGTGAGTAAATTCTGGCCCACCTGACTCTGTGTGTGTGGAAACATTTGCTTTTTGTTTGACTGGGATGTATACAGAGGTATAGTTTTGCCTCTCACTCTGTCCATCATTGGCCTACAGCTCTCAGCAGGCTGCCCTTTTGAGATTGTGGCCCTCAAGGTGAAAAAGCGGGGGGGGGGGGGGTTCCCAGCTGGAACTCAGCTGAACTCAGTTTCAGCACCTCTCAGGTGGGCGCCATTGCCATTCTAAGAGAACAAGGAAGGTATTCATGGTGATTTATGGCATCCCTTTTTCTAGAAACCCTGATCAAAGGGGTCTCTTGAACATCCTGAGGTGCTTCTAAGCATACAGGGAGAGCATGCAATTTCTGCTTCTGTCTGCAGGATCAAATGCAGCTCTAGAAGATTCCTGACTTTTAGGATCATATTTTATATATTGTAGAGGTTTGGAGCTTTTAGAGTTAACAAGCTCAACCAGATTGTCCCACCCACAGGAGGAAGAGCGTCACCCTGTGTACTGTTGTACTTTGTAATGTGATACTTTCTTTTTCTTTGTCCGGAGAACGGAGAGCAGGGAGAAGCCACCAACATGGCTTGCGTCTCTCCAGGAATGTAGATTTATGCCTTGTAAAATAAAGCTTCTAGATTAGAAAGAAGCCGGACTCTGTTGTCTGTAATATGCTGGCATGCACACACCCCGCTGCGTGAGAGAAGATAAGAAGATAACTGCTGAATAGCACAGGAGACGGCAGCAAGGAAAAACGCTTCAGTCAGGTACTCGCAGGGGAAGCGTGCCGGGCTCCAAGAAGTGCAGAAGTTGGTTTGAAGCGTTTCCAACAATCAAAAAACACTTCAGGTTATGGAAGTCCCATATTTGCGCTTGTTTATGATTCTGGACTGGTTCAGGAGCGGTTCTGAGGAGTTCCAGACTGTGTGTGCTTTGCCTCCCTGGTTTGGACTGTGATGGAGCATCCAGGGAAGTTTGCTTTGCCAGCAGGAGCATTCAGCAGTCTGCTGAATGGCTCAGGAGCCTAAAACCTGCTGCCAGAGGTTGGAAGGCAGCAGGGAAGCCCAGATCGAGGGCTGCAAAAGCAGTTGTACCTCTCTGGTGAAACCCCCATCTGTGGAGCCGGGTGAGACGCTACAGATTCGTAAGTACGCTACCCCTGGGCAAGATGGAGGGAGCCATAGCATTCCCAGCAAGGAGGAGGGAAGCTTTTGTTTGCAAGCACCTCCAGCCTCACAGCTTCAATGCAGAGGGCTGTTCCCTGAGAGCGTTGATGTTCTGGCCAACGCCTGTGAAGAGGAAGAAGGTCTGGCCAGTGCTTGTGAAGCCTGGAAGAAGACCCTAGCCCAGTTTCATGGGGCTGAGGGACTGGCTGCAGTGGCTTTGGAAAGCTCGCCCCTAGCTCGGCTTATGGCTGTTGAGAAGCAACAGTGCCATGGAAAGCAGGAGGGGGGCCAGATCGCCGTGGGCTTTGCTCCCAGAAAGGGAGGGGCTGTGTCTGAAGCCAGCGTAAAGGCCTTCACTGCGGAACTTTGTTTTGGCTTGCCTGCACCTGGTCTTTTGTTGACGTGCATGGCTGAAGATAAGGGCAAGGCCGTTTCTCACAGCCATCAGGTCACGTGCCCAGCTGAGTGTGAGAAGCCTGATGCCACTGAAGGATGGAGCCGAGATAAGCCCTACTGTTGTGATGCAGTCACCGAGGCAACGCTGAGAGAGGCCAACCCTGGTGGGCTGCGTGTGATGGTTGCCGTCGTCATCGTCATCGTTCCTCCTGGTGGACTTGTGAGGAACTGCAGCTCTTTTTCTACAGAGCAGTTTGAAGAACTGACTGTTGGATGCCAGAGACAGTATGTCGTGTTCAAGACAGTCTCTGCAGGTCTTAAAGGGACAGAACTGGCGTTTTCTTTGGTTGCTGACGTGACTCTGTATTTGTTTATATCAAACCTTCTGTCCAATGTTTTTGCTGTTTGCTTTGTGATTATCACCTGTTCTGCTTGCAGGGGCCAGAAGATGCTTCTACGCATGGAATGCAGCCAGGACGGGCTGTTTGCTGTCGAGGGGCCTCAAGCAAGAACAGCGGAAGGTGGCACTGATGCAGTGTTTGCTCAATGCGCCAATGTGCCCGTGCACCACTTATGTTTGTGTCAGTGGTACCAAAGGCTGGCAAATGGCCACTGGGACAGTGTGCTGAAGCAGCCTGAGTTCTCTGAAGGGTGCAAGTTAAGGGCATGTAACAGCTTTCTTGATTGCAGGGTTTGCAAGGTCGAGGAGTCGGCATCCTGCTACCCCGCGTCTGAAAGGGAAACCACGCGTCCCTTTTCCCTGGTTCATGTGGCTGTTTCTGAAGGGATGCCAGAAGCTAACCTGGGGGGAGCGTGCTGTTCTGAGTGTTTGGCTGATGCTTTCTCTCACCACATGTGGTCTGCGTTGCTCAAGGAGGCAACTGAGGCAGCACCACTGGTTGCAGTGGAACAGCAGGTTTCTACTGGAGTAGGCTGTTCCCAGGTCCTCAGTGAGAGGGGGAGTAAGCACAGTGTGACTAACCTGCTTTCTTCACAGGTATGTGGTCTTGCAGAGAGGCAGCAAAGGATGCTGCATGCTGCCACTGAAGACATGCTCTTGGATGCAGAGCTTCCACAAGGGTTCTGGGTGGAACTGGGTGGCAATGGTCCAGGTGGATCAGCCCCAAGAGGGGGTATTGCTGTGGTTTTAGCACCTGCTGGTGGCTCGGGCCGAGTTCCCGGTCATCACCAGGGTGCAGCGCAGCTAGGGGCAACTCCAAGGCAGCAGCCTGGGAGTGCACCCGCAACTCCTATGTCACGGACTAGGAGGCAGGCCACGCATGGTGACTCTTTGTGTGGCAACTCTTCTCCAGGAGAGCCTGACGCAGGTCTCGTCCTGGTGCAAGAGGGGGGTTCTTTGGGAGTGAAGCAGGAGCCCAAAGGCGCGCCAACGTCATCCTTGGGTGGTTCAGTTAGGATGCACAGGCGCAGCAAGTCTGTAGGTGAGATGCCTGACGTCAAGGACGTGCAGGTGGAATCCAGTGCAACTGGAGCAGAGGGAGAATCTGAAGTGGTATCACAGCAGTCTGCACGATCCACTGAAGGGATTCTGCACGAAAGGTTCATGGCCACTAGCATGAGTGCTTGTTTGGTTCAGTGTGAACCGGAAAGCCTTGTGAAGGTTCAATGGGTATCTCAAGGTGAGGCCCAGAAATGGCAGGATGCCATGGTAGAGCAGGTAAGCTCAATGAGGTCTTTGGGTGTGTGCACAACCACGACGCTGTCAGAAGGTCGTTGGGTGTACAGACTCAAGACGGCAGCAACTGGCGAGTTGCAGTGCAAGGCTAGGTCAGTAGCCAGAGGTTTCACTCAGGAGGAGGGGGTCCATTGTTCCGAGGTACTGGACGCGCCCTCTCTCAGAGGTGAAACCACGCGCATGCTGTTAGCGGTCGCGACTCAAAGCAGCTTTGAGGCAAGCCACTTTGGTTTGGATGCCTGTTTGGATTCCGACCTGGATGAGGAGAGGTACGAGGTACCTCCGCCAGGGTTCGAGGACAACGGGCCAAATCAGGTGTGGAGTTTGCACAAGGCAATCACTGGCTTGAAGGAGTCAGCCAGAGATTGGTCCTCAGGCGTGCAAGAAGCTTTGAGAAAGCTAGGTGTCAGCCAGAGTTGTGCTGATAGCTGCCTGTTTCTGGCAGGAGTAAGCCCAGAACAGGGTCTAGTTCTGCAGTCCGGTGCGGACATGCTTTACCTGGTGGAGACCAGGGGACAGGTGCAACGGTTCGCAGAGGAGCTTGGTCGGTCTTTCCAGCTCAGGAACCTAAGCCCTGTTGGTGTTTACCTAGGTGTGCAGGTAGACAGAGCCGAAGACGGTAGTGTCTTGCTCAATCAGACTGGCAAGGTAGTGCAGTTGTTGAAGAAGTTCAGAGTGTCTGAATGTGCTAGTGTCAGAACACCCATGGAGACGTGTCTAGGTGAGGACAGTCAGACCGGGGAACGCTCTGAGTTCGAGAGCCCCGAGGTGTTTAGGTCAGCTCCTGGGAGGCTGTTGTTTCCTTCATGGTTGAGCAAACCTGACATAGCAGTTGCTGTGGATCTGTTCAGCAAGGTGGCTGCAAATCCCAGCGTGCATGCCTGGAATGGCATGGTGAGAGTGCTCCAGAGTTTGCAGGAGACTAAGGAGTTTTGCCCGGAGTTGTCAGCTACCGGTGAGCCCCAGCTCACGCGCTGGTGCGACGGCGGTTGGGCAAATTCCGAGGACAGGAAATCTGTGTCTGAAATGGTTGTACAGTGTGGAGGAGCTCTAGGCGGGCTGAAGTCCCGGTGCCAGAGCCTCATTGCTCGTTCTCGTGCAGAAGCCAGGTACAGTGCGTTGTCAGTGCTTTGCAGGGAACTGGAGTTCTATAGGTGTTTGGTCCAAGAGATCTGCGTTCAGAGTTGCCTACCCATGATGGTTTGGGAGGACAACCAACTCTGTTTGTTGGTGGCAGAGTCTGGACAAGTCAAGGCCAGACCCAAACACCTAGACGTTCTCTTTCGAGACGTGTGCGTTCAGACCGGCTTGGAGAAGCTGAAGTACTGTCCTGGTCAGGTGAACCAGAGGGTTGGGTTCACGAAGCCCCTGAGCTTCCAACGTCATGGGGAGTTCTGTGAGGGTTTGTGTGGTGTAAGCTGCAAGCTTACAACGCCCCTGTGTGCGGGACAAGAGGGGGTGTAGAGGTTTGGAGCTTTTAGAGTTAACAAGCTCAACCAGATTGTCCCACCCACAGGAGGAAGAGCGTCACCCTGTGTACTGTTGTACTTTGTAATGTGATACTTTCTTTTTCTTTGTCCGGAGAACGGAGAGCAGGGAGAAGCCACCAACATGGCTTGCGTCTCTCCAGGAATGTAGATTTATGCCTTGTAAAATAAAGCTTCTAGATTAGAAAGAAGCCGGACTCTGTTGTCTGTAATATGCTGGCATGCACACACCCCGCTGCGTGAGAGAAGATAAGAAGATAACTGCTGAATAGCACAGGAGACGGCAGCAAGGAAAAACGCTTCAGTCAGGTACTCGCAGGGGAAGCGTGCCGGGCTCCAAGAAGTGCAGAAGTTGGTTTGAAGCGTTTCCAACAATCAAAAAACGCTTCATATATACTGGATGCTGTATTGTGAGGTGAGATCACAGGGCTGCTGTGATCCAGTGGTGTGGAATTTCCTGGTACTATCTCTTAGAATAACATCTTATATCCTCTGAAAAACCTCTGTCTGTTCTCCTTGGGTAATCAAGCTACAGCAAATACATCAGTTTTCTTTCAATATCCAAACCAGAGCAACAGTTTCAAAAGAAAACAACAACAACAACAACAACAACAACAACAACAACAACAACAACAACAACAACAACATGAACTGTAAGGCATGCAGTCTGGTCCTGCTGATATGACACTCAATATATTCATGAATATATATTTACGTCTTACTTTGTATTTTTCGTTCCTTTGTTGTCAACCATTGTTGTTTTGTGTTTGTGTATACGCCCCCCCCATGTATTAAAATACTGTGGAAACAAGGTTAAAAAACCATTTACTTTAGGGCTCCGATAAACCACGAGCCTGTGATGTATTCATATTTGCTTCCCAATTATGTAAGACATCAATATTTGGACAAAAATGGCAAGATATTTAATGGCTGCCATTTACTCTTCACTCCTGGCACTTTAGTAAGTCATCAAAGGGAAGCTGTGATTCTCAAATCACTCTGTTTGACATTGAGGTTGCCAAAGATGTCACATACTTTAAAGACATTTGGATGGGAAAGGGAAAGAACAAGGGCATCTTTCCTTCCTCCTGAAATTGTGGGAGCTATACCATGCTAATTGTTTTGTTGCTATATGTTCTCTCTCTCTCCCCCCTCATGTGTGTGTGTGTGTGTGTGGCTTTGGAGATGGGAAAAGGTGAAGGATTTCATTTGCCCCCTTTTCCTCCCACCTGAAATCTCCCCACAGAGTTCAGAGAGAGCCCTTTCCCCCTTCTTTTTAGCCGCACACCCATGCCTATAAGCTGTTAAGACCTTAAATCCTCCTTCACAACCATTTCCCTTCCATTTGAATGGAGGCTGGTCCACTAACCTTATCCTGCCCTCAACCAACCCCAGCTGCATGACTTCTTTCTTACTATCATCAAGAGAATGGCACTGCTTGTAGCAGCTTCCTCTTCCATGTTTCCCCTTGTAGAACTCAGCAGGGAAGAGGATAGGGACAAAACTAGAGTTAGTTGGCTCTGCCTGTCATTAGCTATGGCCCCACCTACTGTTGACCTCCTTATCTTCCATCCTACCTGTCCAAATGGGCAACAGCCCCTGCTGTTTTGTATCTTCCATTGAAACCAGAATTTCACAGGACTTCTGGATATGGATCCTTGTTGCACCTTTTTTTTAAAGACACCTTTATCTTTTAATTTACTTACTATTATTATTATTATTATTATTATTATTATTATTATTATTATTATTTGCCTATCTGAGGAGTACCATGAGCATCCAGAAACTACTTGTTTTTGGCTGCCTACCTTTTCACTGCCAAACTGAGAGGCACCAGACCACCCAAGTTCCATATTCAAATGATTGATGATACTGACCCTGCTGGCAAATTATTTATTTGTTAGTTTATTTCGTTCCATTTAAAGATCATATCTTTGGAAACATCTCAAAGTGATTTAGCAATAACACACCAGCAATCCAAACATATACAAAACAATTTTATATATAAAGACCATTTCAAAGGTAAAAACAATTTCAAAATCTATACATAGATTTGGGCGGGCGGGCGAGGGGAACTCTACTTAAAACGTTTGTTGAAGGTCTTCAGCAGGTACTGAAAAACAACAGAGGTGTGCTTGAAATGAAATGAACTGTGACCCCTGGTTCTGATTACTTGCAATTTGCTGTACAGAAGTGGTAAAAAATAGAGGGGTTTTCAAGGATTTTAATTCACCTTTGTGTCTTATGATTTCTTTTTTTTTTAAATGCCAGAAATGTCAGTATAATCTCCTCCGCCATTAGTAATTAGAAACATAACAAAGCTTTTGTTTCCCTGGTGAACTCTGTTTCACACATAACCTGCTGAATTTATTTCTTCCACGTAAACTGACATTTACCTACCTGTCATCATGAATCTACAGTGGCTGCGGTGAAAAAGCAAGCCAAGAAACCTATCAGACCACCAAAGCTGGGAAAATCCAAGAAGATAAAAAGCACTGTGGAGAGGGGGAAGGTATCCACCAGCTCAGGGATTAGGGAGAAGGGAGAAATTAAATACAGTTACCATTTGAAAGCAAATCTACCCAACTTTCCAAAACAATATGTTCTTCCAAGTCCACACTTCTTTGAATTTTTCAGCAGAGCTCTCCAGCCATGTATTGTGTACAAAAATGAACCTTGTAGCTAAATCGTGCATAAAATTGGACTGTAAAGGACTGTGAAGCAGCTTGGAATCATTATTCTAAAATATCAGTGTATTGTGTTACGCAAAGCCGCCTTTTACGGAAGAAAATAATCTGTGGTTACCCTAAAGCTCCTTGACTATGGGCATGTCTATGCCTGCTTTTGTGTTGTTATTTGGGCCTGGAGGTGCAGATTGAAGAAGACAATAAGCCCCCTGCGCCTCACTGTTGTGGTCCAAAGGAAAGCAGAGCAATATGTCAGGTGCCAGCTTGGCTGCAGAAGTTGCTGGAAGGAGATGTACAAGACATCACCCAGCCCTAATAATAATAATAATAATAATAATAATAATAATAATAATAATAATAATAATGGACTCTACTCTAGATTTGTGCAGGGTTTACTCCTTAGCCTTTTTTTCTCCCAAAGTACAAGGCAGCATAAGTTTAGGATCAGAGTTTATCTTCTCCTAGATGGGCTACCTTCCCAGGTTGACAAGCCCCATTTGCCCCTCACTCCCCCCTGCAGCACATGCAGAAACTGCCTTCTTGACCCAGTGGTCTCATCTGCCCAATCCTCTGAGCCTGTCTTCACATGCAGGGGAAGTTCTATCCTCACCTGGTTTAGCTGGCCAGTTGAAGCCGTTTTCAAGGTGTGGCTGCTGTCACATGCTAACAGCTTCCAGGAGCCACAAGTGAGAGCTGAGTGCAGGGTGGGGACCAAAGTTGGACAAACTACCTGAGAAGGAGCGTGACGTGTTCCTCCCCTAACACTCCATACACCCCAGGTTCATGATGGAGGCAAATAATACATGTGAGCCTATGAAAACATAGGCCAAAAAATTCAAGTTGGTTTCCTTACATTCTTTTGCATCTATGGACCAAAATGACTATTCTTCTGGAGCTGTCACGGTTGACTAAATTGAGTGTTGAGGGAATGATCCATTTCCCTTTTACATGTCCACATGGTTCTGAAAAACTGCTTAGAGGTGTTCATGTCCTTTCCAAAATTATTTTAGAAGAAGGATACTTTGAGTTTTCAAAGGTCACCTACTAGTGTTGTTTACTACTTTATAATTATTTTCAAATGAGAAGTGAAGGTTCTAATCAGCAGCTTGGCTGATTAATAAAACACAGGAGATGCTCCATTGTCCCAAACTACTTAACGAGAAACTCATTTCTCAAAGCCCTTCTTAATTACTCATGATTACTCGTGAGCAGATTAGCTGTACAACATTTAGTTCATCCACATCTTTGTTTCTCCTCCAGCTGTTCCTCTTCCTTTCAGTTCATAAAAGATGAAGAGGAGTTTTCTTTCCTTTTCGCTGTATCATCCATCCTCATGCCTCCCTCAATTTCTCTCCTAAGCATGGATCCACCTTCACCCATTTAACTATTCAATACAGAAATACCAATAAGGATATTCAGAATGTTAACATGAAATGCAAATTCTACCAAGCTGTAGCTAAGGGAGAGATGGGAAGCAGTGCTGCATTCATCTCTTATGTCAAGAGACTGGCTGCCATCGGCTCCTCTTCTCCCAGAACAATTTCCCTTTAAGATGATAATTATAAGAACTTTGTAAATTTAAGAACTGGTATCTGAGTTTATTTTTTCCTTCTCCCTCCCCACCTTTTTTCTTTTGCATCTTAGCATTTCCAAGAGCATGGGTAATCATATGTTTGTGGGGACATAGAAGAAATGTGATTCTATTTCATTATCCTTCTACAGGAAGATACAATGATTGAGGATATTTTATTTAGAAGACCTGTTGACCTGTAGCCAATAGGGGCATATCTTCAAACTTCTATAGGGTTGGATCTCTCCAAAGAATCCTGGGAATTATAGTTTGGCAATGCTGATGAACATTCTTTGTTGACCTGTCCCTATCTCCTCCCCTCCCTGCCATCAGAGCTACAGTTCTCCTATTTCTTAGAGAAAGGAAATGACCATTAAACCAGTTTATATCTATACTCTTGATAGGTGCTATATTTCTCCCTCGAAAAGACCCTGATGTTGGGAAAGATGGAGGGCACAAGGAGAAGGGGACAACAGAGGATGAGATGGTTGGACAGTGTTCTCGAAGCTACTAACATGAGTTTGGCCACACTGCAGGAGGCAGTGAAGGATAGGCGTGCCTGGCGTGCTCTGGTCCATGGGGTCACGAAGAGTTGGACACGACTGAACAACAACAACAATATTTCTCTAGGTAAAAAAAATCATACTAAGAACTTGATTTTTTTAAAGCATTTCCATTACTGTTGCTTTACTTACAGACTATTGGCAAAGTTCCTGGAAAATAACGATATCCCACATAGTCTTAACTATTTATAGACCCTAAGATCTTCTTTTCCTTCCATTTTTTCCTCTCTTTCACTCCTTTCCCCTCCTATCCTTTCTACTGAAGCCCTCTAGACATTGAGTTCAAGTGGGCACAGGATTGCAGCCAATGCACATGGTCTTCAATACATGAATATCAGCATTTGCTAAACGGATCAGTTGCAAAGTTGTGAGCTCAGTGTGCAAATAGTCTCCATCTAGTGAGGAAAGCAGACAAAACTCTGCAGTATGAGTCATTAAGTATATTTAACCTCAGCCTTGTATACCACATATTTGACAGTTCCTGAGATGCCACTGGCAAACACTGGCCATGCAAAAGCCATGTCATGTAGAAAATTCAGAGTTGAATTTTAAACTGGCTCATTCTTAAGAGACGTAAAAATGGAATGTTAATACTTTTATGCAAATATCTTCTGCTAAAGAAGTGTGGAACATTAATGCTGGAATTATCTAAAGAAGTATAAATCTCTGCTACTATTCCCCCCATACCCTTGTTATTCTTTTTTATATATGTCAGGGATCATAATTAAACATAATACAGGGACCAATGGATCTACTCAGTATAAGAGAACTTCAGTAAAGGTTTCTTTATTCATTCAAGTATTTTAAATACCATCTTTCAGAGCATAGTTAAAATATAACATGTATTCAAATATCATAGGAACATAAGAACCACCTGTTGGATCAGGTCAATGGCCCAATTAGACCACCATCCTGTTCTCATCGTGGCCAACCAGATGCCTGTGGGAAACCCACAAGTGGGTTTTTGAGCACAAGTTTCAAATAACTTTATTAGAAACACAGCAGTTAGAAACACAACATCTTAAAAGCATAGGTCAATAAAACCTCATAAAAATGTATTAAAAGCCCTCAGCAATTGTACAAAAAACAAGCAAGCAAAGCAAAGCAAAGCAAAGCAAAGCCCTGCAGCTACAAAAACCTTTAGAGGAAGTCCACACCAAACCAAGCATGTTTTCAAGGCCCATCTGACGACCTGTATTGTAGGGAACCAATTCACTTGGAAGCGGTTCCCCAACTGGAAGGCAACCATGGAAAAGGCATTGTCTCTGTTGTCCCAAAACCAATTTATCGTCTAGGTGGACAAACAAGCTGGCCCTCTGAAGCTTATCTTAAGAAATGAGCACACTTCATATTCCCAATTGATCTTGATAAATGTCCAATCCAGTAGAATTAATCTGCACCTTGAAGAGCATGTAGAGCTGAGAGAGGAAGTGGGAAAGAGTGTCACTCTTTCAACTTCCTTTTCAACTCTGTGTTGAAAGGGAGGAAAAGGTAATGACACTTAGCACCTCATGACCAAAGGGGCAGTGAGGTTGGGGACTCAGAGGCCTTACAGGCACCCTGGAAAGACTTCTAGGGTATCATTAAATTCATGGGTTCACACACTAGTGACCCCTGTGATAGAGGGGCATGCACAGCATGCTATTTTAGTGGGCTGATTTGTGATTGTCATGGCGGCCAGATCCATCAAAGCATATGCAGCAAGATTCTCTACACCAGGCACATCCAACAGGTAGATCACTGGACATCTGTGGTAGATCACTGCCCCCCCCCCAAAGAAGCCAAACAACTTTGGCTCCCAACAACTTTGACCTGACCCTCTAAAAATGGGCCTCCCCCCTCCCTTAAAAAAGCTCAACTACTTTGACCTGAACCCCCCAAAATGGGGTAGATCACTGCCAGTTTTTAACTGTGAGTTGATCGCAGTTTCTTGGGAGTTGGCCACCCCTGCTCTACACTTATCATGAATACATGGGCGGGGGAGAGGGGGAAAGGCTACTGCTGTGATGCTGGTCCACCCAAGCACTCACTTCAGGACAACAACCCCTGAAAGAGCTTCAGGACTCAGGTTATTTATGAAGGGAATGTTCAGTTACAGATACAGACTGAACAGATACGGGTTGTGCTTTCCATCCATTGTTTCCAAACGAGAAAGCCAGTACAAAATTTTATGAAGTCTCCCTCTGCTCCTTCCCCCTACCACGTTCCATATGAACAGGAACTAAGTGTGTGGAATGCTGCCTTGACAGCAGTTTTAAAAGAGACTATTAGGATTTCTTTACCTGACCTTAAATTTTCTGGTGAACAGCTCCCTGCAGCTCACTTTTCATCAACATCACTGTCATTAACAGGCCCGTCTTTATTCATGTGTAACAGCAAAATCTCCCATCTCCATTTCTCCCCTTAGGTAAATGTCACCATCCCTATGATTTGTGGTTAGTGATTGCTACCTACAATATCACATTTCTCTTGGCTTAGCAGTGCTATGTAATGCGAACATTTTGGTTCCCGTTAGGATGAGTAAAGTCATTTTGTGTTTCCTTGGCATTTCGGCATAACTTGATGCGCGGACAATGCGTCTCATTTAGAGATCTAGAAGCAAGGTGCTTCCCCAGACCACTGAACAAACTCTCTCTGTCCATGGGAATACCCAAGAGTCATCAGATCCTAAGATCAATGCTGCCTCGTGATGGCGCACTGTTCCAGGGGCATTCTCAAGGGGGAGTGGAAACAGTAGCTTTGAATCAGCAGCTTCCAAAAGAAGCACCTCGTCTATAGTCAGTGGCAACATTAAAGTAAAATAAAAAATAAATAAAAAAATAAATAATTGACAACGCCTTTTGGAACCTTTTGAAAAATGTTTGTGCCTCTCAAAATTATCCCCCAGGTTCTGGAGCTCTTTTGTCCTCCCAAGTTCTGGCTCAAAACAACAAACACACTTCAGCCCTAGTCCCATTAAGACCAGCAGTCTGAACCAGGCTCAGAAATGGACTGGAAGCTATTGCAGCTGCTAAATGCTACACACCTTGTATTGGGGATGGTGGCAAATGGTAGATGCACCTGTCAGGGACTGGGCAGAGGAGGAATAGTAGAGACTGCCTCCCCAGCCTGACCCTTCCAGGGAGGAGGAAGAGGAAGACAGTACAGATTTACAACAGGGGGTTGAGGGAGGTAGCAGCTCAGAGGCAGATGAGGGGGGAAAGCTGGGAAATCATGGGAGAGCCAGAACAACACCCACCTGACACGTTGTCATTAGAAAGCATTCCAGACCCTCCATCTCCCCAAACCTGGCGAGCCTTAAAAGTAGGAGAGCAAAGAGCTCAAAGACAGAGTGCATGTAGCAGCACCCATAGAGGAGATGATGAGAATAATGAATGAGGAAGTGGGAGAGATGGGGTGGGGTGGGGTGGGGTGGGGTGGAAATTCACTTGGGACAACTCTGTTACCCAAGAGGCTGGGTTCTATAGCCTCTCTCTGTAAAGACTGAAATAAAAAAAAAGGTCTTTATACGACGACTTTCCTGGGCAACCAGCCGGAGCTGCTGACAGCACCATTCCCTATTCTACCAAAGGCAGCAAAATGCTTTGGCTGGGCCTCATTCCTACACTTCCAACAAAGATCAAAGAAGGCAAACAACAATTGTCAGCTGGAACTGGGTCACCATAGCCATGGTGTGATGTGTGCATAGAGATGCTTAATGAGTTTTATTTCTGTCAATTCCATTGTATACTTACCTGATCCACAACTCCCGGACTAATGTGTGAATTGGTATGTACTTATCCTTTGGATTTTGCACTTTTCAGCTTAAAGGATGTACCCAAATACATTACAAAATGGATCTAGAAGTGTGTACATTGAGATAAAATATGTATTAAAAATGCATTTTGTGATAAAATGCATAGCACGTTACACACTTAAATCTTTATGTAGGTTTTTTATTTTTTAATGCAGGTTAATTCAGAAACAGGCAGAACAAGAATGAATATATGTGAAATTGGCATGGACTCTGAAATAGACTGATCAATCTCTTCCTAGTGCTCTAGTACTTGCATTCTTGAAAGCACCCAAAAAAAGACAATTCTAAATACAGTAGTGCCTTTCAGTATCCCTAAAACTCACTGAGACAGATAAGAGCAACCTTCAGTTCTCTGAACTTAGCTAAAAACTGCCCACACCTCTCTGAGCCACAAAGGTTGTCTGCAGCATCTGTTGAGTTTAATGCCCTCTCTACTCACAGCTGGAAAGCCTAAGAAAAGGAGTACCTTTTATGACATCTTGGCAACTCCACTCTCTCAGAAAAGAAAATGTGTGAAATATGAGAGAGACACACACAGAGGGAGTTGGAACGAATAAGAACTGTGTATCTATGCCTTACATTACGTAAGTTATTTTTAGATCCAAATCATATCATTGATTTGATAATTAAATATAGACGAGTTAACGTCTTACTTTTGACAATCTGCAATCTGTTAACTGTTGGGTACAATTTTTTTTGTCAGATACAAAAAGAAGAAATTTTTAGTCACTGTCAGATACTGTTTTTAATATTTGCTGCTTCAGATGCATTAGAGGTATTCTCATTAGCTACCTTCAGTTGTTTCTTAATAACAAAATGTATTCTAGCTGGGCTTTTAAATGGTCATAGAATCATAGACTTGGAAAGGACCACAAAGGTAATCTAGTCAAACCCCCCCGCAATGCTGGGATCTTTTTGCCCAATGTGGGGCTAGCAAACCCATGATCCTGAAATTAAGAGTCTCATGCTCTACCAACTGAACTATCCCAAGACTTGCTGATGGAGCAGATAGGCACTTAGACTTTAACACCAAGCCAAATGGAGTACTGGGGATCCCTAAACCTTTGCACTAAGGCTGCAATCCCATACACCCTTACCAGGACATACCTAGGACTGCCTTGTGAAAAGAGAGACATTTTAATGCCCAGATGCAAGCTTTTCTTGGCAAACTTCCCAGAACA
The DNA here is from genome assembly GCF_009819535.1 of Lacerta agilis. Classification (NCBI taxonomy): domain Eukaryota; kingdom Metazoa; phylum Chordata; class Lepidosauria; order Squamata; family Lacertidae; genus Lacerta; species Lacerta agilis. The sequence continues at coordinate 64,398,772 of NC_046315.1, forward strand.
GCAAACTATTGCTTGAAACAGCTCACTGCATGTTTATTTGTTAAATGAGGTTTAACGTCTATTCCAGTTACTGAATTTTCCACCTTTTGAGAATCAGTACTAGATAAAGCAAATGTAGCACCTTGTCTCCTAAATTGTTAAATACATTTAAGAAAAACAAACCAGCTACTAACCAGCACCTAAACTTCTAATGATGCATGGCTTTAGAAATGCAATAATATTGATACGAAAAAAATAGAGAACAAAGAAAATATCAAGAACCTGTTGTGTATGATTGTTGCTGTTGTTCAGTCGTTCAGTCGTGTCCGACTCTTCGTGACCCCATGGACCAGAGCACGCCAGGCACGCCTATCCTTCACTGCCTCCCGCAGTTTGGCCAAACTCATGTTAGTAGCTTCAAGAACACTGTGTATGATTAGTCTGTGATAAATTGGACAGGATGCATATCCCTTAAAAATCTGGATTTTTACTTGCTTCAGTTATAGACTGTAAAAAGTCCCATCCTTGACTCTTGATGTGCTTTTAATGAGGAGCACCTGCACAAATGGATGTCTGCCTACATGGAGCTAGGTTCTCACTATCCTATATGATAGCTAAAATGAACCCTGAATGATTAGGATTAGATTATCATAACAACAGTGTTTATGGGAATCGTTGCTAAATGTTTCATATTTGCCTGGATTCAACAGGGCTCTTATTAGGCTCTTACTTTATTTGTATAATGTATATTCTGCCCCTCATCACAAGTGGCCCCAGGTTAGATTGTTCCAATATAAAAGACGACATAAACCATAAAGCACAATTAAAACCTATCAACCTACATATCCACCACCATATCTCCCCAAATATTCAAGAAGTCTGTTCATAGGTTGTCACTGAAAAACAGACAAAGCAGGCACTGCAGGGGGGGGGGGGAGGGAGAGTGAGTGTTTCACCACCTCCCCGAGAAGGCCCTCTGGAGTGTCATAGATCTCCTGACCTCAGGTAACATTAACACTACCAGAAGATCATAACAGCTGGGGCAGCTTTTTGCAGGGACCAGGAGCTCCTTTAGAAACTTGGGCTCCAAGCTATGAAGACCTTTTAAAACTCAGAACCAGAATTTGTATTGTACTACATTATCTGGAAACCAACAGGGAGCCAGTGGAAATGTTTCAACACCAACAAGACATGTTCTTGTTGATGTCCCAATCACTCTGCTGTAGCTTCAGAGGACGTGATCTCTCCCTCTACTTATGTCTATCTCACACACATCCGCTTTAGAGGGGAAGATGAAAACGGCTCATCAGCTCTAGCCGGGACAGTCCTTTCTCTTGCCAACCCCATCAGCTGACGTGAATTTCTGGACTGCTGTCCTTCCCAGCAAAATTCCTTCCTTTCCCTTTGCTGTGCACGCCCCCCCCCCCCAATGGATGAATGCTACCACTCTCGTAGCATCCCTGGCCAGAACAATCATTCCATGGGAGAAGTCAGCAACTTCTTGATTGTACAATACCCAACATCTCCTCTTCCTACATATATTGTTTTTCAATGTTTTGCTTTCCAGTGTACACTAATACACCAAACCAGAGAAGTGACCTGGCAGACATGCGCCAGAGTGTTTGTCTTATAAGGGGAATTTATTCATAATACATGAACAACATTTGCATTTGAACATGTCTGAGAGCCACATGACAATACCAATCAAAAGCCTTGTTAATTATCCATTGAGAAACAGCACCACTCCATTGCTCCCTCCCCCCCTCTCACACACTTAATGCTATCTTCTTTAATTCCTTACCCATCCTTACTTCAAAAATAAGCAAAGATAAAATGTGCCAGTACTTCATGTTTGAGGAGTTCTTGGCCCAGTTTCACAAAGCTGATCTCAGCTTCGTTCTTGCCTTTGGATCTGAGAATATCCAGTGACAAAAGAAAGAGAAAGCTCTTATCAAAATTGCATACCCATTTTGACCTTGCTGTTTGTCAGTACAAAACACAAGTTTGTATCTTGAGTGCTTGCCTCATAACTTATTTGCAAGCACTGCAAATAAAGCTGCTGGCTTTAAAAAACTGTAAACAAAAGGAGGGCGGGGTGAAGAAGAAAAGCAACACAAATGTGAGGAACTCTCTTCTGCCTCAGTTGTAAGTTCCCGTCTCCTGAAAAAAACTGCAAGCGTATCCTTGATTTTTTTTGTTTTTGTTTCCCCCCCACTGTACAAGAAAGTACACGCAACAATAAATATGACTGTATTTAGCTGGTGAGATAATTGATTTTAATTATTATAATTTAATGGCTCATTACATATCCTTCTGTCATCCATGCCTCAGTGTGATTCCCCCACCCCTTTGCTGTGTTTCCTTTTCTTGTGTGGGAAAAAAGTGTAAATGCTCTATTTTCTTGCACATGTTGAAACTTAGAATTCCATTTGCATGCTGTGTCTTCTTCTTCTTCTTCTTCTTCTTCTTCTTCTTCTTCTTCTTCTTTGCAAAGGAATAATCTGAGTTTGTTTTCTTCTAATGTGTAAACATCATTTGTATAAGTGTCTGAAGGTCTCAGTTATTTCTCTTCTAAAGCTCCTGGAAATTTAGCAACACAAGCATTTCCTACAATGGTGTTAAAATCCTGGGAAAGTTTCATTCTGCTAAATACCTGCATGTCAGGTTGCTGTTAAAGGCACAGGAATAAAGCTACCTTTTTATAACAAAAAAGTTGGCAACCTTAGACCTATCTGCAGGGGTTGGAGGCTTAGAAATTGCGGCTGCATACACACCATACATTGAAAGCACATTTAAATAACATCCTCCCTACAAAAAATATTCTGGGAACTTTAGCAGGGTGGACTGATCAGACTAGTGTGGGGCCCTTCTGAGTGTGGAGGGATATAGATCAGACCCATGTGTAGGTAATTAACAAAAGAATTGGCTGGGCACCTAGATTCAAAATGCAGGGCTTTTCACATTCTCCACCAGGAGAAAATCCCCAGCAGAGTTAAAAACACTCTTAAACAGTAGTACATGTGGAATATAGGTTGTTAAACCCTTTTGCATATCTCATTTAGTTTGCTTTAAAGCTCCTGCCACCTCCTCTGAATCTATCTAGCAGTGAGCAGACCACACACTCTTAAATAAATTTAAAAAGCTTTACTTACTAAATCCAAAGGTCTGAATCATGCATTGTTCCATGCAGCAGCAAGGAGAACATAGGTAGATTACTCTTGGATGCAAAGTACACAATATAGTTTCCAGTGGGTTTTTAAAGGGGGTACTCAAGGGTACGCAGTACCAGCACCTTTTTCGTTGTTAAAAAGTGTGGCACTTACTGTAACAACTTCATGGTGAGTACCAGCAACTAATTTTCTAGGGGGGAAAGCACTAATAGTTTTAAACATGAACTTGGAGTAAGTTCAGACATGTCTGTCCTGGTCAGTTACACGATTGGAGACAGTGAGTAAAGGAAGAGAAGAAGCTTCACCTCCTCCCTCATGGAGGTAATGGGTGACCTAGCTGAGTCAAGGAATAGACCTTGCTTGTCTTAACCCCTTCATGCACTAACTAGCAGTTACGCATAGTTAGGTTTGACTGCAATTTCCAACACCAAGCTCCTCAGACAGTACCTGACCTGGCCAACCCTCTGCCTCAGATACCTTTTTAAAACTTGAGATGCTAGTGATTGAACCTTCTAGAGGCAAAGAATTCAAGAACTATATCCCACTCCCAATGGCCTGGTTCAGTTTACATCCACATATATTTGACAGGTACAGCTGTCATTCTTTAATTGAGACACAAGCATATCTGCAAGACGGCTATCTAATAATCCTAATATTGAATGAGGCTGACCAAATGAACCTGCTATATAGTTCATTACACCCGCTCAATGCCTTTAAATGAGTAAAGTGCTCAGAGCAATTCGTCTAAACTGTGAACAGCTTTTACGGAAGCCTCATTAATGTATGGAAACTGTGAAGCTAATCAACTCTTAGAGCCATGTTTGGGGAATTTTACATTAACCAATTTGCTATACTGCAGGTACTGCTCAGGCAGGCTTTTCACACAGAGAGGTTTTTGCGGCCTTGCTAAAATTATAAAGCATCTGTCTTTGCCCCAGTCACCCTAGAGAAACATGAATATCTTTCTCCCCAAAGATATGCCACCAAAGTCATGATAAATAGGCTACCACTATCAACACAACAGTAATATATTGCTCTTGTCTCTCGCTAGATAGGAAGAAAGGGAAAACAAGTCGATGATATAAAATGGAAACCAGCAGATTTCAGGAGCGCTATTTCAGCGCTCCAGAAATAAGCAAAAGACAATATTTCTTGTTTCCATACTTAACTATCCTACAAAATATATGTAACAACACAACAGGGCATACAGTTGCTTGAACCAAAATAGGAACCAGATAGGAAGTTATTGTCAGGAGATGTTCTTAGATTCTACAGGCTTATTCAGGGTGCCACTTAGGGGCTTTGCTGTTCCCCTTGAGTTCGGCTTGCTAAAGGCATCAAAGAAATTGGGCTGTGGCCAGATACAAAATGGCTGGGATTGACTGAAAAAGCTTCTCCATCCCAGCTATATTCATCATCATTGGCTGTTTTATTTTCAACTACTTTCCTAATGGTCTCTAGCATACAGTTCATTTTCCTGCCCCCCCTTGCAACTTCCACACCATGAATTGACAATTTCATTGACCTCTCCAAAACAACCCCAAGATCTCTTTCTTGGTACACCACTGTCAGTTCAGACCCCATCAGTGTGCATGTGAGGCCAGGGCTTCCTTCATCACGTCACCCTTGATTGCATTTGTCATTTCAATGCCCATTCCCCCATTCTGACCATTGGCCATGGTGGTTGTGGCTGATGAGAGCTAGAGGGCCACAAGTTCCCCATCCCTGCTCAAGTTAAAAAGCACTTGACCCAATCCAGATCCTTGGGGACCGCAACCTTGTAGATCTCTCACTTGTGAGAACTATTCATTCACTCCTACTTTCTCTGTTTCGCGTTCTTTAACCAGCAACTGATCCAAAAGCAGGTCTATCTGCTGACTGCTAAGCTTCATCAGGAGCCTATTTGAAAGCTCAAGTACACAGTGTCTTCTGGGTCACCCCTATCTTCATGCTTATTAAAGCTCTCAAAGAACTCTAAAATAGACGGAGCTTTTAGACAGAGTGTACCTTGCCTTCAGTCAGAGCTCCGTTTGGATGACAACTAAATCTAAGCACAGTAAATTGACCGTAATTCATAATTCATCTAACAAGATCGTACAAGTAATTAGTGGAACAGACCTCTATTGAAAGTGCATTCCTGAACTTGGGCTTCAGTCTTGGTTAAAATCTTACCAGCTGACATGACTAAGAAAGCAGGGAGTTGTAACAACAACAACAAAATAGTTATGATGGGTGAATGCTAAATTGGTTGATAGAGATGTAGAGAACACATAAGACGATAGCCAGTGGCTTTTTTTTATTTTTGAAACAAAGGAACAAAGATTTTGAGCAAGTCTACAAAAGGGTTTATTCAGACTCTAGCACAATACTTTTTCGTGTGTGTGTGTGTGTGTGTGTGTGTGTGTGTGTAATGCAATCGAGCTATTTCTGTATGTTGTGTTGTGCAGAATGCAAACCTCTCTTTATTTTGGCACACTGCTGCTACAGTCTGCACGAAAACCATTGTCTTATTCAAAAGCTCCTTAATCCAAAATAAATGCTGATACTTCAGGTAACAATAGCTGGCAAAGAACAGTTTGTAAATCACAAGCGGAGCAAGTGTTTGCTTTGTACTGTGTACTGAATAGATACCAAAACCTGCCCTGTTCAGGTGCCTACTCCTCAAAGTGAACAAAAGCATTGATATGTTTAAGCAGGCCTAAATGGTTCCAGTTATCAAAATGATACATATGGAGAAAAGGGGACCATAATGAAAGAGGACACAATAGCAGTCCTAAAGAATGACCTAAACATCAAAGCTTCGTGAATGTGTGCAGTCACTGGCAGTCTGCTCACAGCAACCAGTCCCAGCAAGCGAATGCAATTACACCATAGAATCCAGACTTTCAAACACAAGATTGAAAAATGTATAGGTATTTATAACAGTGCAATTGCTGATCTTTTGTGAAGTCCAAATATTCTTTCTAGAGCCTTAAAAAGCCTTTATGACGTGGAATAAGGACAACTGGGTGGGCAGGTTGGGGGGAGAGTTCCCTGTTACTTGTGTCACACTGTGCATTAAAAATAGGTTCCCACTGAGGGGTTGTTCATCCCTTGGTATATACTTGGATCATTATTCAAATAACTGCTTAGGTAACCACCCAACAAAGGAACAAAAATGGTGACAATCCCCAAATATGCATCATGTTTCAATGTAACCTCAAAGTGTCCCACTCGTTGAATTACAAAAATGAAACAAAATCAGGGATGAGGGAGTCAGCAAGAGGAAAACTTGTGCTTTGTTCAGCGCAGCCAGCCCAGGGCACCCTGATGAAATCCATTTCAGTTTCTCTCTTTTCCAGTCTGAAGTCCACATTTCCACAATGCCACATCTGTTCATGTTTTTTTTTAAGTCCTTCTGAAAATTCATCAACATTTCTACGAATATTCTCTTCTATGCAATTTTTGCAAAGCATTTCTCCCTAATGCAACACATTTTTGCATGTTATTTCCACTAATATATTCATATTTTTAGCAGTTTGCCCTAGCATATGAATTGTTGTACACATCACTTGGTTGGAAAGGCGCATTGCAAAATTCAGGGGAATGCAAATTTTGAAAGTTTGTATTGTTTCAGAAAGTGCAGGTCTGGTAGGCTCGCCTTTAAATGTGAACTGCATCAAAGTTCTCCTTGATCCCTGCCCAGCAGTCATAAGGGGCAATATGTCAAGAGCTTGGAAGTGATTCAGGGCACCTCCAGACCATTTTTTATTTGGCATTCACCCTGATTTCCACCCTAACAAAGGTTAGACGATTCCTGATCTTTATCGAGCATTTGTTCTGATTTGTTTGGGGTGAGGTTTACACATCATGGCAAACCATAGTGAATGGATTTCCATGAATGTGCCAATCTCACCCACTTTGCTCCCTCTTTACTATGTGTGGGAGAAACAAACCACAATACCTGGTTGGATGTTATCTCAATATAGCTAAGGCTTGTTCTTGGCTTACTGATTGTGATTTGTATAAACTATGTTCTCTGGTTCAGGTGTTATGATAAGCCAGGAATTGTGGTTTGTTCATCTCACATATTAGTGGGCAATATCCGTGTGTTCATGGTAAATCATTCACTGTGGCATTCATCATCACATGCAAACTAGGCCACTGAGAGGTAAAGCCTGTTTCAGGCCCAGCAAAAAGCAAACCAACCACAGAAATATTCATGCATGAATGGGAAAAGGAGTTTGCACTACCATTTTTAAAGATACTAATTCTATTGTTGCTTTTAAACATCTGGCTTTACAACAAATTCTTTGGGGCTTTTTCAACTCTGCCCAATGATTCGAACATACACAGAAAGATGGTTACGCATACTATAGAGTACCAGTATATTTTGTGGCATTTTGTAGATTAGTGTTTTCTCAGGCTAAAAACCAATGCCTATAATTATGCAGCACACCTGTTGCTGTCGGTGCATTTCCATGGAAACCAGACACAAAGCCTTGGTATCTCGTGTTTAATTATATAGATGGAAACATATAGATATAAAAATCTCAAAATCTTTGTATATTATGTAAGATATTTAAGATTAAAAAATAACAAAGCAATCTTAAGTGGGGTGTGGGGATGGTAGATGACCCACTACTTTCTAAACCCTGGCTGGGACAGGAGGAATTTATTCTTCTCCCACTGAAGCCAATGCTAGTTGTATTAAACCTGTACAATGCTTGTTGTATTAAACTTAGCACAGTAAAAACAAAACTTTAACACAAAATAATAGAAGGGCTGTAGCTTTGCATGAATAAGATCCTGGGTTTAATCTGCAACATTCTCCAAGTAGGACTGGGAGTGTAAATCCTGGAGAGCAGCTGCCAGTCAGAGCAGACAGTGCAGAGCTAGATGGACCACTGACCTGACTTCCTATGTTTCTACTAAGAAAAGGACATTGACATCTGTGAACATTTGCAAACTGGTTGTAGTTTGGTTGCCCAACTCAGTTACAGAATTGCACATCTCAGGTAACTCTAAAGGTGTATGTAAAATGTTTTGGAAGCGTATTATAGAGAGCCATGTTTGACTGCTTACAGCAATCCATCTTCAGAGAAGCAATCTTGATGTCTTCAGAATAGAACAGCATTAGCATCAGGCAATCTGACATGAAGAAGAGCAGAAGCTATGAAATAAATAATCATGGCAGGTCCCCAAAGATATGGTTTAATGTTCTTCAACTCAACGAGTCTAGATTTAGATGTTTTGATAATCCTTTTCATGTAATTAGAATGTCCCCTCCACAGTTACAAATTATTCTTTTAAAAATCATTATTCTTTGTTTCCTAGAATTGTTTATTTATTTGTCTTCACTAGCTCATATAACAGGGAAATGTCTCATAACAGCACCTTCAAACTTTTCACACTTTGAACAGTCAAAGGTAATTCTGCTAGCAATCATATTAAGTAAAGCAAGTCAAAGCGTCTAGTTGTAGGTCTATTAAATACGTACATCATATAAGCAGTAAAGAAGGTCAGCTATCTGGTTTGTGGTCCAGCTTCAATACACCGTTGCGTCCAATTCCTTGCTTCACAAAGTGGGGCTGCTGTTGAATTGAATGGGGCCTAACCTGAGTACTACAGCATTGACTCTGGGAAACAGTTATGAGTCAGAGCCTTACAAGCATCAAATCAGAATCAATCCCACATTTAAATGGTTACATTCTCCCTCCTTGTGGGCCCTTCTTCAATTGCATCCAGCTATCACACCTTTAACATAATATTCCTTTACTCATCGGAAGGCATCTACAAGCAATCCATCATAAAGCCAGGCCAATACATTTTTCTGCCTGAGGCAAAGGAAAATATGGCACCCTCTCATTCAACATATAGAATCCAACTAGACTGCCAGGAGACTCTAAGTTCAACACTGGTGATATGACAGTGTCTTCCATCTGGAGACAAGAGGCCAGCTTAGGAGTAAATGCTTAGAAGTTGCAGCTCCACACCCCAGTCATTTCAGGAGGCTGCCTCATTCTGGTCCCATCTGCACTATACATTTCCCTGGGAAATGTAACAAACAACACTCAGCACCCTTAACAAATGGCAGTTCCCAGTATTCTTTGGGGGACGCCATAGCTGTTTAAACTGGTATAGTGTAGATGGGGACTCTGCCCAGTAGTAAGGCCAGAGCCATGGGGAATGGTAAGCAAAGAATGCTGAACATTAAACCAAAGGAAAATGCCAATTAAACCTTGGCCGAACTAAAAGAGCCACATTCAGATGGAGGATAAAATTAGCTATCTGCCAACACTCATCTAAATTGAGGAGGAGTCATAGCTGAATGTCAGAGCACATGCAGGAGGTTCCCTGTTCACTTAAAAGGGTCTCCAGTTTTAATAGTCTCTCCACCTAAAAGGATTGGGGAGTGGGTAATGGGAAATGGTTGCTTGGAAGCTATTGCCAGGCCGACTGAAAAATACAAAGCTAGCAGGACCAATAGTCTCACCAGGAATAAAGCAGTTTCATGTGTTCTAAACTGTTTTCTGTATGTAAAATGTCACATACATTTGTGATGAAAATATAGAAGTATTTGCCATGGAACATTTCATTCCTTACAATCCGCATGTAAAACCACGTCTTCTGCAAAGCAAGCCACTCAGTTGAGCCAACAGTGATGAATCACCAGATTTTTCAGTGGTGTTTCATTTTTACCACCAGAAGAGCAACATCAACAAAATCTGTGCAATTTTCAAAGTTTCAGCAAAATATCCCATTTCAGCAGACTACACCATCTTCAAATATAATTAAATGTGAGTCATTGCAGATCATGGCCTTGAAAGATGACCAAGCTGTGTGGAATCATTCGACTGCTTTTATGTGGGAAGTAGCAACCCCGTCCTGTTCAGCTGAAGGTGTGAACAGAGCCTACAGACATATAAGCTGCTTGTTTATGGGCTCTGCATGTGCAACTGATGGAAAACCCTGTTCATGTTTGTTTTTGTAGCTGGAAGGACAAGGGAGCAGCAACAAAACTCCCCTTACTCAAAGGAGGAGTTTTCCTAAATAAAAGTGCACCATGATCCTAAACGTGTTCATAAGTCACATTCAAATCAGTCAAGTTTCCTTCCATTTAAACATGCTTAGGAATCCAATGGAAACATTTAGAAAGCATAACCAGCCCAATATACATAGACTCATAAGGAAGGTTTCAGGAGATGTAAATTAGTAAACAGAGGACAAGAACGCAATCAGAGCACTCACTTCTGCATTGTGTGGGTGCAACCCTCAAACACTTTCATTGGCCCAAATCTGCCCACGCAACCCCAATTATTCTGTCTCCTTATTTTGGACCAGCATTCCTGTCAACCCCAGCATATGGCCTCCCAAGAGGAATCATTACCTTATCCTGTTCCTTCCATATGTTGCATTATGTATTTTAACTCTCACGCTCTTGCACATACAGAAGCCCCCTCTCAGAGTAAAACGGACCAAATTCAAATATCTCACCAGGGCAGAGCATATGGAGAATTAGGCCACCTGGCAATTAAAATGCGTGAGAAAAATTAAGGAGCACGACGCAAAAGACTATAGCAAAGAGCATTCACTGCTTTCTATTAGCGAATGGGTTAAGTGGAGAATCCTTACTTTTGGAAGAGAAGCTCTGGAGCCTGAACTCTGAGTGGTCATTGTCAGGACTGTGGTGATGCCCAAGGCAACTCTGGCTGGAGCAGCATCCATGTTGATCCAAAAAGAAACCCAGGACAAAATGACGATCAGCAGGCTAGGAATGTACATCTGGATTAAATAATATCCCATCTGACGCTCCAAATGAAACTTTACTTCAATGCATGTAAATTTTCCTAGAACATGAAATTGCTTTTATAAATCATTTTTGTACATTTTAATCTTCTTTTATTATGAGCATAAATTAACTGCCTTAGGCACAGGGAATTTTGAAATGTCTAATATTATTCATTCCTTCCTTCGCTAAGGACTTCAAAATACTGCACAAATTCTTGTGGCTGGCATCCTATGTTGGTGGAGCTGACCTCAAGGTGCTCACTTGACATTTTATATCACTTGAGGCAATTGACTGTAACACATTTCCCCCCCATGGGTGGTGGGGATACACAGTGTTTTTGCTGGATAGTCTATATATAGTTTTATTAATGTATAATGAGGGCTTTTGTAGTTTTATTCATGTTTTCAAATGGCAAACAATTTTTTATTCTTGAACAATCAGATATGAAAAACTTGAATTGGGGCATTTGGCCTGATGTTTTCTGCAATGGGAGTTGCTGTATCAAATAAACAAGCTCTTTTTAAAAACTGAACAGTGGATTATATATTTGACAATGGAAACTATCGAAGTCACCAATGCTTGTAATTAGTAACCTGACTTGGAACATAATACTTGGCTGCATTCCAAATTCAGCAATGCTTGGAGTGAACTAGTTCACCGAACTAGTCCAAAAATTTATGAACTACACCTGAAAGTAGTTTCCCCAATTGCAGGGTGTACAAAAACTGAATTAAAAATTAATTTTAGAGTAGAACTTTGAATGAGTTCTAGTTCTTCTTATTGTCTTCTCCCTATCCCAACCCCAACAGGAGACTTGGGCTCTTAGCTTTTTATTTTTTATTTTTAAAAAAGATATGTGAACCGAACATTTATAACGAAACTTAGAAAGCAAAATGTGACGGCATATTTCTAAGGCTTATTAGGCAGATACAGAGGCACTGCTGTAGTTAATGGTGCTTAGTCACTTAATCATTGTGGTTAAACAATCAGAAGGAAGGAATGTGAGGTAATTCAATTATCTTCTCAACTGAAGAGATTTGCTTTCTTCCAACAGGAACAGCTTTCAGATAGAAGTAGAGGTACAGGAACAAAGCACACGATGGCTTGTGCCATGTGACTGGCACAAATTAAACAGACTAAACGTGCTACTTCTGGGGTTTTTTCTTTTTGGGGGGCATTCGTGTTAAGCACACCCGTGTTACGTAGCGCGATCCGGAACGGATCTCGTGCATAACACGGGGTACCACTGTTGGAAGAAGACCCTCGTATATTAGATCAACCTTTTCCAGCCTGGTGCTCTTCAGATGTCTTGGACTCAACTCTAATTGTCTCTGGCCACTGGCCATGCTGGCTGGGGCTGATGGGAGTCATAGTCCAAAACCTGGGGGACACCAAGTTGGGGAAGGCTGTATAAAATGCATTACTCACCCTTCCACACCCAGCTTATATTTTACCCCTCCCACCCCTTTTCCTATCATCTGCAGAAGTTAACTGTTAAAACAGTAAGCAAATGCTCACCAGTATTGTAATGTTTTGTGCAATAGCCAAGTTCTTTTTCTTCTTTCAAAATAAACTGTGGCAGAGTTAAGCCTTCTGCTACCTGCACTGGACCATCACTCATCCACTCAAATATCAGGTCATTCATAGTGTAGCCAACTAAAATAAACAAATTATCTTTGATTAGATAATAACGGAGTAGCACAGTCTAAAGGCAAGAGAGACAAATTATGGCAGTAAAAGCGCTCTTGGTTTTCAGTGGGAAAACATCAATGGCAGATACACTAAATTAACTCTTAAACAGTGCTATACTTTTCTCACAAAGAGTGATATGATAACAATGACTGTACACCTGCAGTATAAATAAGGGAAATGCACAAAGATACCTATGATAAGACCATGTTTGAGGGAATATGTAATTCTAGCAGCCTTGTACCCTGTGTTGCTCTATAATTCTAAGAAACAAAAAAATCAGTGCAGTGGTTAAAATCAATGAAGTCTTGAAAGGTTTAGTCTACCACATTGATTCCAAATGGCATCCAATTGTATCCAAATATAGACAAAATCCTGCCCCTTGATCTCAGGAACCACCATGCAAAATTTGGTTACAATATTTTAAGAGGTGTCCAAGTGCACGGCGAACAAACAGCTTTCCAAAATATATACAGTGGGCCCACAACTTATGAGTAATTTATTTACACAATGGCAGCTTTGCACTAGTGGAAGGAAAAATAAGTAAGTAAGTAAATAAATAAATGTAGAGCCCAATGAATGGCAGGGGGGGGGTCTGGGATGGCCATCGTCTTCCATTGAGCATGCAGTTTTGGGAGGGATGCACATGGAGTAGGGAGGGAGGGAGGGGATACCTGCCTAGCCAGCCAGATCAACTGAATCAACCCTAGTGATCAATGGGGTGACAAATGTCACAGCCAGATCACCTTCACATCCAATTCTTCACTCATCCCCTCCTCTCCAGCCTCTGTTTCTGCCGCTGATTCTGGACTGCTCTCTGCCACAGCCTCTTCCTGCTCACTAAGCCCTGTTACCTCTTCAGCTTCCGACACCCCCTCCACCCAGTCTGTTCCCTCTTCCCCCTTTGACCACTTGTTGTGATCCCACCACCCACCCCCTTCTTCCCTTGTGGGTTCCTTTGGGGGGGGTTCCCAGCTCGTGTCTCCCACCACTTCTCTACATCCATACATGGCAGTAGGCTTCTGTGTTCCATCTTGTGTTCCATCTTGTCCTTTGCTTCAGAAAGCAAAATGTCTTTCGCACCCAAACAAAGTTGACCTTACGTATGCATAGCATGTGCTCTGACACCGAGAAATAACTGAACCCTGAAAAGGCACCTATGTGAACAGAGAGCAAACAAATGTGTCCAGAGGTGAGGACAAATATCTCAGCAGAGTTTGGAACACTCACCATTTGGGGAGAGGGGAAGGGAAAACCTCCCAAGGTCAGGAGCTAGAGTATCAGGCTCTGTGGTCTGAAATTACCCTTAGTGCTTAGGCTATCTAACAAGCATCATTAAAATGTGAGAGGGACCGTTTAAACCTGGTTAGATGGAAACAGCAGCAGTTATTGCAGAGTTCTGTGTCAGCAGAAAAGGTGCGCCAGCAGCATAGCGTAAGAGAACATGAGGTTGTAGCAGCATAAAAGTGACATTAAATGCTGACATTTCAAGCAGTGAAACCATACAAGGACACACACACACATATGGCATCTGATTACTTACAGCTCTCTAGCTGCATCGTACATGTTTGTACATCCATTGGAAAGTTCTTCAGGTCCATGGGACACGATAAGGTTAATGTTAGCCTAAAGGAGCGCAAAAGAGATTTAATTATGTTTAGTAAGCATGGAATTATAAACAAAAATGGGATTCTTTTAAATGAGCCATTGTTACATGAAAAAGATCAAAGCCTGTATCCGTCTATTAGTTCTGATGGTGAAATGAGGTCAGTATGCCAGATGTTGCTTATCTTAAGGGCTGCTCTTTCACAGACAAGTCCCTCTGAACTCCAAAAAATAGTTGTCTGCTTCCAATGTACCCATATATATATATATATATATATATATATATATATATATATATATATAATGACCTGGCAAAATGAATTAAAAGTTGCCTTTTTTCTGTTGCAAATTAACTATATGCCTCTCCTTGTAAATGGCATGCTAGAGCGGATTTATATGGAAATCAATCCTATGAGTGCCATTCGCATTTTCTCAACCTCTTTTAAAAACACGCGCACATTACAGTCAAGAAACCTCTATTAAGAGTTGGTCAAGAAAGAGGCACGCTATTACAAATAGAATTGTTAGTATCACACTGAGTGGAAGGGGAGTAGTCAAATCAAATCTAAATTTGAGTCCAAATCTGGGCTGCACCTTTTTTTAAAAAAAATATTATTCTTTGCCATACCAGGACAGGGATTTTCAAACTGTTCAGTTTAACAAATCACTAGGAAAAAACAGATGTAGTGTTATACTTCAGTGATCAGAAAGTCAAAGCTTTCCAGGAATGTATGAGGGTCTTTAAAAAATTTTTTAATGGGGATCAAGCTTGGTTACTGTAATGTCCCTAGAGTCAGATTCCTGGTCTTCAGTGAGGAGGTCAAGGGCATTGAAACAGAAGGGGGAAACCCTAGAAGTACATCCACCCAATGAGCCATTGGGTTGTCTGTGCCCCAACCTATGGATGTGGTGTTGCTGTTCTCAGACTCAGAGGACCCCATCATCACAAGTCTCCTGTGCTCTGTGATGTCGTGTTAGAGCCCTTTAACTGAAAGGCACCCTCTAGTGAGGGCAGGGTGATCAGCAGGGATGCATATGCTGCTGCTAGATAGGCTCAGTCTCAGTTTGATGCTCAGTATGACACAACATCCGAGCCCTGCCCTACGTCCATTCGGATCCTGGCCCTGCAGTAGGTCATGCGTGCCTGAGGTCAGTGCCCATCTCAGAACAGTTATTTGGAAGGGAGTCCCACAATGTTTAGTGCGGCTTACTCAGACAAATTGGCAGACTTATGCATACTTACTTGAGACTATGCCCCACTATACGCAGTGGGATTTACTTCTGAGTAAACATGCAGAGGATTACACTGCACAACCAGTAAAATAATTGAAAATCCACACA
The DNA here is from genome assembly GCF_009819535.1 of Lacerta agilis. Taxonomy (NCBI): domain Eukaryota; kingdom Metazoa; phylum Chordata; class Lepidosauria; order Squamata; family Lacertidae; genus Lacerta; species Lacerta agilis. The sequence continues at coordinate 64,414,327 of NC_046315.1, forward strand.
AACCAAATGCTGGGGGTGGTGGGAGTTTACAGATTATTGTACAGAAATAATAATTCACTTAAATGGTGGGGGAAAGTGCATACCATGTTCCTCTGTTTGCATGTCTTAGAGTTCAGTTTGTCTATGGAACAGCAGATGAGCTCATCATGGCAAAGGCTAGCTATTTTTTAATATTAAGAGTTGGTGTGGAATATACAGTGAACCTTTCTTACATGTTAGACATTTCTATTGCATGTAATAGATGTGCCATTTGTGTTACATACATTTTATTTGTGAGGGAGATTGCACTAAAATGAAATATTGTTGAAGGTAAAAAAGAATTTTTCTGACATGCTTTATGAGTAATGGCCACCCAACCTGGAAGAGATCTTGACTTAGTTTTTCTCATGGTTTTGTAGCATAGGTCAAAAGCAAAATATCCTTTAGTCAGGTTTGCATTGACAAACTGAACTAAAAAAACAGGGATATTCCACTGTGAGATGGATATCTTTCCTTAGGCAGATATTTATTCAACAGATGAGAGACAGCTCTCCTCATGGGGAGAGCCCTTTGCTAGGCTATCCCTTCTCAGTGAAACACATGGGAGAAAGTTCAGCAATCTCTAAGGAATGAGTACTTGTCTGAAACATGAATCCACTCAGTCCAATTCAGTGCTTGACAAAACATCCACACATTTATAATGATGTTGGATGGGCAATAATATTCAGGATCATTTGCAAATCCACTTATCTGTGGATTTTCCTCCTTATTGCAGCTTATTTTGTAACACCTGACTTCCTAACATAAAAAGCTTGCTCTGCTAAAAGAGGATCCTTCCAGATGCTGCATATTTCAATAAAAGTAATAATTGCCCTCCAAATAAATGGTGCCGCAGCTAAAAAGAACAGAGAAAAAGAAAGAAGAAGTGTGCATGCCACGAAAGCTCATACCAAGAACAAACTTAGTTGGTCTCTAAGGTGCTACTGGAAGGATTTTTTTTAAGAGAAAAAGAAAGTGCAAGTGAATCTATGGGCACTTGCAGACTGTCTCTATGTTTGGGTAGAATTCAATCACTTATGGACAAATTCAGGTTGCACAATTATAGTTGAACTGGAAGGTCTTGTGCAACAAACCTGGTTCCCTAAAACATAGTTTCTTTATTTTGCAATAAAGAAAGTCATAGGGAAATGCATTGGAAAGTGTGGGATAATACTGGCTTTGACACAATGTCATCTGAGCTCAGTGCAAACAAATCAGAATGAATCCTCAATAAACAGGTCTTCCGGAAGTACCCCTTTGGGTTCAGTTTGATGTCTTGTGGGTGGTTTTCTGCCCATGAGATTGAATAAGATCTTCAGAAATGAATTAAATAATGATTATAAGATATTTGCTAGTATACTCTGTGTGGAAAACAGAAAAACCAGGCTGAGAAGCACTTTAAAGCCTAGCCAGAAAGGAGGTAACACAGAGCCCTTTAGTTTACAAAAATAAGTGAAAAATAGTAATGTCTAAATAAAATTAAACCATTTAACGCACTAAAATGCAACACAGAGAGAACTAGCACGTTGTCAAGCACAAAACAGCCCACTAGCTATTAAAAGAGAAATGGTAACACCTTTAGATTGAATGTATTTTTCTTTGCAAGATAACATGTTCAGCAGCCAAGACAGTGGGCTGTTTGGATAGCAACCACAACTCTCCCTCTTCACTTGCCTCAACACATTTTCTTCCCATCTGTCTGGAACAGTTTTCAGATTTGTGTCTCCTATAGGCAACTGGACTGCAGGTAGATGAGACCTGCCATTAGATGATGGCTGCCTCTTTTTCTTGCTGTTGCAGCCCATGGGGAAGGGATGTAGCTCAGTGGTAGACCACTTACTGTGTATGCAGAGGACCCCAGGTTTGATCTCCAACTAGGAGTTGGCCTGGGAGAAACCCCCTGCCTGATATCCCAGAAAAGCTCAATGCCAGCGAGTGTAGACAGCACTGAGCTTGATGGACTGAGTTCGAGTCATTCCTATTCTCCTAGAGCAGCCTTCACCAACCTTGTATCACCTAGATTGTAGTTCTCATCAGCTCTAAGCATTGGCCATGCTATCTGGAGCAACAGGCAGAAGTTCTCTTGTTTAAAGCTCAATATATTTACATATCATCATCATAATTATATATATATTTATACCCCACTCTTTCTCCTGACTCAAGGTGGCAAGAGACATTGAAACAGTGCTGAGTTCAATGGAGTTTTCTTTCAGGGGGGGAAATGTTTCCAAATTCCAACATGCTCACCATCAGAGCACACTTATGTTATGACTTGTCATTGAATCCTGGTAAATTGAGCATTATGCTACAGTATTTACTGCTTCTCTTTGCAGAGATAGGCATGGATCAGCACAGCTGCCTCCCATGGGCACTCATTGGGAGTGTGATTATGGAGCTGTTATGAAAAGCTCCTTTATCATTTACTGGTTTATACACTTTATTCCTAACATATAGAAAATAAAAGTTCACTTTTATTTAATTAATGCAGGAATGCCATCTCCCCAGTGCAACAGAGTACTTTATAAACTTAGAAACAAATTCAACAGTCACCCTATTATTACACAGAGACTCATTTGAACAAGATTGCACTTGATGCCTCATAAATATTGATGTTTCTGAGAATGTTCCCTCAAACACAGAGCAATGTTCATACAGCTTCACTTCACTTTGCATAGCACATAATGGAGCAGTGGTGAAAACAGAAAGCAGGGCTCTTTTCTTTTTAAAAGTGTAATAAAATATGCTGTAATGAGTCACTGCTTGTTGATGGGGTATGTCAAGGAATGTAGCATCTGTCTGTCTATCTATCTATCTATCATCATCTATCTCTATCATCTATCATCTATGTATCTCTCTATATCATCTCTCTCTCTCTGTGTGTCATCTATCCAGCTATCATCTATCTATCTATCTATCTATCTATCTATCTATCTATCTATCTATCTATCTATCATCCCTTCAGAAAACCCATGAAATTAAATTCAAATATGGTTGTGGTTACTAGTTAAAACTAATGTAAGGTGTTTCTGCTTTAAGGTTTTACATTTTGATTTTGTTTTATTGCCTTCATGCATCTCAGGATAAACACTGGGCATTTGCCTTCTCTTTATAATAGCCAGCAATTTCAAAACTGAAAGTGCAAACAATATATCTATGTTCAAGGAAATGTGGATCACACTTCTGAGTTTTATGCTACATGTATGCAACCTTTTCCAGCACCAAAATGGCTGGGAATCTCTTGCCTATTCAGAAGGTCAATTTGTGAATTGGACCTCTATGCTCAGCCACATGCTTCCTTTCAACAGACCATTGCTGCCATGCCAGTTCCAGCTCTTCCACCATACAAAACTTACAGACTTGTAATATGTAGTATGGTGTCTGTCACTCTGATGGGTGGAACCAGTTCGATACATTATGCTGCCTGAGGCAAAGGATAAGAAGCCAGCAATAGGATATCATCATCCACTGCACCTTAGGCAGCAGGCTGGTTTAAGGAGTCCGGGACAGCTCATTTGCAGGCAAAACTCTGCCATCTAACAGAGGAAAGCAGCTTGGGGGCTGCCACTATTTCCCACCAAAATTTACTCTCTCACTCCATCTAATGGTAGAGCCAGTGCTGATGATGGGAAGACTATGTCTGTGAGTAGAGGGAAGGGTGGTAGAGAACAAATAAGCCTCAAGGGTGCAGCATGTCTGCATTATCTGTATTAATGTAGTAATCGGGCCATTATGGAATTAAATTCAGAACCTCTTATATTATGAGTTGGAACATGGCTGCACCTTCAAACTCTTTTGTCACTTCCTTTCAGTTTCTGTCTGGCATTATTCTAGCAACAAACCGTTTATAAGTGAGTAGGAGTTTTATTTATATAAAAAAATGTGTTATGATACAACCCTCTATAAAAATGAAAGCCATAGCAGCACCCTTCAAGCCAAATGCTGGTTTGACAATGAATCTTATTTACACATCAGTGGAAGACCAAGGTCCTGTAAATAACTGGAGAATAAGGGAACAGCCTCCAGTTATCTCACCTAATGTGGGGATTGGGAAGGATGCTTTCCTTTTACAGTGCCCTAAACACTGGTGCTACTTTGCAGCCTGAGAACAAGTTAATTCACGTGTTTTGCCTTAGTGCTCAAGAGATTCTGCTGCCTGAGGCAAAGGTCAAAACACACATGCACACACATACTGATGGCAATAGAAGTGGCCCTTGAATCTGACTTCAGCACTAGCTATGGGACAGCGTCTTCCACTGCACTTCAGACAGAAAACAAGCTTGCAGGGCTAGCCTGGCCAACTTTCATCTCACATAGTTCAACACTCTTTTTGCCTCTCCTTCCCTACACTTTGTTGGTTAAATAAATAACTCTCTTTTGCATGTCCCCATAAGAATCTACCATTAGCATCTCTCTGTAGCTGTCTAAAATATTTTCTGATTTTCTGTTTGTCATTATCTTCATGGAAGTCTGGTACCGAGGAATCCACACAATGTCATTAAAAAAGAAATATCCTAAGTATGAAGCAGAGCTATGCTATTACTGCTCCCAAAAACAGAAATAATTTGCTTCGGTTTGTTTAAGTCTCATGGCACTTATTTACAAATCAGACTAATGGGAACATTTGTTGTTGCATTTTAAATCTACCATTGGTGCTGTGCTGCCAAAAGGAATATTTTGCATAGCACATGGATCACCAGAAGTTACTACCAGTTCATGCCAGATGCAAACCATTGCCGGTTAGACTTTTATGTACACAGATGTGTACTTTGGCCTGTATCCAGTAAGCATTCTCCAAAAAGCCTATTAATACTGATTTCCATAAGAAACTGTCTGCCAATTTTTATTTTTTTAAAAAATCTTTCCAGCCAAGAATAGTGCTCTCTACATACAAAATTATATATGGGCTCTGCCAACATATCTCCTATTTTTAATTAAATATAGCATGCTCATTTTTTGATAGAGACGAAGCCACCAAGTGAGGAAGGATTTAAAGCAAAGGCATTTTGAGTTTCAAAAGAAAAGCTGTTACTTTCAGGATATTTAAATCAATTTCTGCTGCTTTGCAACATGAAGTGTGACTTCAAAATGTTGCAGGCAAAATTCCGGTTCTTTGATGGAATGCTCCAGTTCTGCAATGCACAGTCAGTTTTCTGGGATCTCTGCATATAAACCTAGCAATGTTGCAGGATCCATATGGGAGTCAGTTATCAAAAGTAGTTATCCCTGCTCGCATGTGCTTTTCATCTTTTCCTATTGATTACTGTTTAAAGTAGCAGTTGGAGCCAAAAGGTTGGTCAGGCAAATGTCCTGCAATGCTCCAGTGCTGAGTTTGGCACGGTACTCTTCACAACAACAGGGCCAGCAGGAGGGTCAATGCTCAACAGATGGGGCCGAACTGACCTCTGGTTGTGGGCGGGACTTATATTCTACATCCTGACCTAAGGCACTATTTCTGCCATCGTATAGGCCTAATGGGATATACTTGTCACCAGAGGGCTCTGCAATAAGAGCTCTATGAGCTTTTGGTTGGGAGTTGGGGGAGCCAAATCAAGTGCTAGGCTGACTAGCCCCTGTCATAGGCAGGAACTTGGCTATCACCCTGTGGCACCTGTCCTACCACCTCAAGTGAGAGTGGGTGAGCGCTGTGATGATAAAAAGATATGATGGCAAGGGGTGGTGCTGGTTTTTATATATACATGCTCCACCCCCAATGACTTGTGTGAAGATGCTATGTGCATCCGAGTACTAGCAACACTGTCTGACTTTTGTGATCCTAGACTTGATGGCCAGCAGCTGAATGTGTGAACACACTGTACAAAAAGTTGTGTTCAATAGAGTGAAAGTTCTAGCTAAGGTGTTTGACGCATTTGCACATGCAAGTCATCACTTGATGTTACAGTCATCAAGTGACGAACTTGCATGTGTGAATTGGCCCCAGGTACTCAGTAATCAAGTGTACAAAAAGGATATGATGCACACGCACGTGTGAACCATCCCTGTGACATCTAGCAAAAGCGCTTTAACTCTGTTGAGGCAGGCTCCATCAATTAGCATTTTCTGTATTTTCTTATTCTTTGAGCCCACTTTCATTATTCCGGGAGGCTATTTCAAGCCTCAGTGGAATGCTTTACATTTTTAAAAAGTCATTCCAAAGAACAAGGAATTTCATACAATTTTGCCTGAGGATAATTGAATCATTTTTCTTGTGCTGGGCTTAGAAAAATGAAATCGAAAAAGGAACCTTCCCCTGAGAAGGCAAGATTCTGTGTTGCCTTCTAAAAAGGGGGGGGGGCAACCTGTCAATGTCATCAGGGCACAGCCAATATCACTGTACAACAGGAGAGAGGAATATACACAAAATACTTGGCTGTATGCAGAGCAAAGAACGACTTTTAGTCATGATAATGACCTCTGCCCTCTCACTTTGCTAATCTCTTCCATGATAAAGCAGTGTTACACGGGAAGTCAAAATCCTCTTAAATTCTAACATTAGATTATAGAACAACATTAAATTCATCAAACTGAAGCTCTCACTCTCGCTCTCTTTGTTGCACACACACACACACACACACACACACAGAGAGAGAGAGAGAGAGAGAGAGAGAGAGAGAGAGAGATGAACAGACCCATATACGTTGCAGATCTGAGATATTCTCTGGAGTTCTGAATATTGTGTGTTACAGAGCACAAAGACATTCCCTGAGATGAGGAAGCACTGTGCAAGAGCAATAGTTTTGATGAGGCTGACAAACAGGAATGTTCTGCTGAATTGTGCCCACTGTAATCATCCCAGTTTGCACCAACTAAAGATTTAGCACCCAACTTTCTAGAAAATATACTGAAGCTAATTTCATGTGAGACCTTTATGAGTTTGGTTTCTTGCAAAGTAGAAGAGTATGAAGGGATCCTAGATTTTTGTTAATAAAACCCTTTGGTTCTTTACCGTTTCTTCCAACCATGTATTTGAACAAGAACACAGAATCATAGAGTTGGAGGGGGGCTTGTCAGCCATATAATTCAACACAGGAAATCCAGAACTGGATCATTCCTGCCTCTGCCTGGAGGTCTCCAGCAAGGGAAAGCAGGCCATCCTTCTAGGAAACTGGTTCCATTTTCAAACTGCTCTTTCTGTCAGTAAGTTATTCCTAATGTTCAACCAAAATCTGTCCTCCTACAATAGAAGGTCATTAGATCTGTTTTTGGCCTTTGTGGCAGAGAGCATTCTTTTTTTTTTTGCCCTTCCAAACAACAGCCCTTCAGGTATTTGAAGAAGGCAGTCAGGCCACTCCTCAGTATTCTCTTCTCCAGGCTATACATCCTCAGTTCCTTAAATCCTTTAATCACAAGACTTGCTTTTCATGCCTCAGACCAATATAGCCCTTCTCTGAGCCCATTCCAAGTTGTCAAAATCCTTCCTAAAGCATGGGGCTCAGAAGTGGATGCTTTACTTCATGTGAGGTCTGACTTATTTAACCCCAGTCGAACTAACAGGACAATTGCGTTTCATGGCTTGGAAACTAGGACTCTTATTAATATTGGCCCTTTGTGCAGCTGCATCACACGGCTGACCTATGTCAGCTTGTGATCAACTACAATCCCAAAATCCCAAGATCCCTTTTATATGTACTACTGCCAAACCACATGTTCCCCATCCTCTTCTGTGTGTTTGATTTGTTTGTCTCAATACAGAACTTTGTAATGTTCTCTGTGGAATTTGATTTTATGATATTTGGCCCATAACATTTGGCCTTGTAGGATCAGACCAAAGGTCCATCAAGTTCAACTCCACTGTTCCAATCATGACCAGGCAGATGTTTTTGGGAAACACACTAGCTGGGTACAAAATCACCCTTTAGATGTCATGGCAAGGCATCAAGAGACCTATCCTCTATCAATTTGTCCAATCCCCTTTTCAACAAAGAAGAGAATACTGCCAATTGTTTTCTGGGGAATCAGGTGCATATTTCAAAATTTCTGTCCCCCCTTCTTTGGGGCAAGAGAGATGTTGTAAAAAGCTTCCATACCAAAGTTTGTAATAAATTTAGGAAACATTTGTAACTAGTTTATGCCATCTGTCCTGTTCCAGCGAACATGGCCCTTCAACAAAGCCATGTTAATGGTGCATTGTGTGAAGAGGCACTTTCTTTTGCCTGTCTTGAAGTTGCTGCCAAACTACCTCATGTTAATTATGCTCTCCTGAGTTGCATGTGCCAAGAAAAGGTGAGGCTGTAACAGACAGAGAAAAACAGGTCCAATTGACCTGTTTACTCAGCATCCATCTTTATTTGCTTGCACAAACCTTATGTTCTGGTAAGTTCACAGGCAACAAGCAAAATGCATTCATCATGATTTGTTTGCAAGGCATTTTTACATCTACCTGTTAATTATTCATTCATTCCACACTTTTCATGCTTTCCCCCATTGCTTTCCAAACTGTGGCTGCAAACATGCCATACATTTAAAGCACATTGCTGCCCCCAAAGAACCCTGGTAGCTGTAGTTTAGCCCCCCACCCCACCCCAGAGCTACAAATTCCAGTTCACTTAACAAACTACAGTCCCTGGGTTCTTTGAGGAAGATCATGTGCATTAAATGTATGGTCTGTACACAGCCTGCCTGTGTTTAAAAAGAAGTAGGTTTGGGCAACAGACCACTTTCATTCACTTTAATTGTGCAAACCTAAAGTCCCAGTTTGCATTTGAATCCCTCCTGCAAAATACAGAGAATCTGGAGCCACCCAAAGAGAGAAGGAAGAGGATGATGACTGAAACAAAATGGGGTGGTTTTAGGTCCACCTGAAAATTGCTGAGATGGCATTCCATCCCCCATCAACTGCTAGATTGGTCTGAATACACCCCAAGGTAAAATAAAAATTGATGGCCATAGGTGCAATGCTGATTCTTTATGCTGATTATCCATGAAAGATACATTTATGCACCATAAAACACAACTGGGAGATGACATGCTTTTGATTCAACACAAAAATATGCTTACTCTGCTTCAGATAAACTTTCATTCAAGCTCCTGAATTTTACAAATCTGATATGACAGCCTGAAATATTACTTTTGCAGCATGAAAAATTGTCAGGAAAATTATCCATCTGTGCTGCAAATAGCAGCACTCAGCTGCATTGTTGCCTCCAGTAAGATACATCTGATGTCACTCAAGCAAAGAGAAACATCTGATTTTTCTGGGGATTAAACGTGAGAACAGCACTTGGTAAGTAACCACATGTTTGCTGTGTTTGATGGTGCTCTTATCATTCAGGCTTCCTCTTTCTCTAGTCTCATTTCTTCTGTGCTGTGGAGGTTGGCCAATGTGGTGCAGTAGTTAGAGCATTGGACTAGGACCTGGAAGACCCAGGTTCAAATCCCCACTCAGCCATGAAGTTCACTGGCCTCCAGCCTAACCAACTTCACAGGGTTGTTGTAAGGATAAAATGGGAAGGGGGTGAACTGTGTATGCCAACCTGGGGAAAGGGGGAAATATAGATGTAAGGATAAATATAAATAAATATGTATGTGGCTTATTGCTTTTCCTATCCCCAAAGTAAGCTAGTTAGTGCTATGTTTATATTCATTATTACTGCAACAGGAATTGCCCATTAAGTAAAACAGCTAATGATTTAATAAAATCCTCAACAGACAGAAATAAGGTCCAATGATAAAAATGGTATTTGTGCATTTAGGATCAAACTGAAGGCAACCTATGTTTTAAAAATTCAGACACAGGAACAATTGTTACAAATGACTCACACAGCACTTGTACACCTTGCTTAGAAGTCACATTGCTTTTTATGGGGCTTACAGACTGGAAAGTAGTTACAGGATTGCAGTCCCATTGAATTCAATGGTTTTTGCTACGTTATAAGTCAGTATACAACCACGGCCTTAATACGCTAGCAAAGCCATAGCTCTGCCCACTCAGAAGCAGTCCTCAAATTACCAAGGGAGGGCTATAGAAGGTTCAATTCCCTCATTTTAGCTACTGGTTGTAGGGCTACAGGTGACCCATAATTTGCCGAAAATTGGGAAAGTGAAAGGATAGAGCTTTGAGTTTCATTAAAACCTCCCTTAACTTTTGCTGCATAATTTGAGGACTGGTCAGAATGATAAGGAAGTTCATTGGAACCAACAGGAGTGTACTCCCAATGGTACACAGCTGCCATTTTAATCTGCCTATGTCATTAAGACCACTGTACAGACTATAGCAAGAATAACTGGGAGAAAGATGGTGCAATGCATGTGGAGCAGGGTACAGCAGACAGAGGAAAGATGGACCATTCTCAAGTAAGTGTCTGAATAAGACCAGTGTGCCTGTGGCGCAACTTGAAATACTAACCCAAATAGACTTTTGTTTATATGAGTCTGTACATGGCCCTAATTATATCCTGATATAATTGCCTCTGAATTTACAGAGTAATGTCTACATGAGGTTTAGGGGATGAAGAAGATTGAAAGTGGTCAGGTTATGGGCTTCTGTTGCAGAAACTACTGCAGAATTAATTCTGGGGCAGGGAAGGGTGGATTCATGGATGCCTATGGAAAGACAGTGAAAATCCGCTCCTCCTTTTATATGGGTGAAAGCCCTAGAACCCATTGCATTTAAGACAAATTCCATATGACCACAAGAACATGGATTGTATCCGGTGTTAGTTCAACTCAGAGTGGACCCCCTAAAATGAATGGGCATTTCTACCCTAGATCCATTAATTTCAATTGGTCTGCTCTGAGTAAACTCCATTGAATACAACTCAAGAGTTGCAAATATTTCACTAAACAATTAAGCAGACATTGGCACTGGTGGTGATTTAGAACCAACTGTGGCAAGAAAAAGAGGACTTTCAAAACTATGATTTATTTGCCTTGTTAACAGTAAGTGGACTTTCCATCTTCAAGCCTCATTGCAAATATTAAGCTATTAATAACCCAATGAAGCATGCTAAGTAGCATATGAAGATTATGCCGCAACAATCATTTATACAATGTATGCCTCAGCCTTGCTATTTTTGAGGTTCTTTATCATTCCGATTCTCTGTGCGCATCCTGTTTAATTGCATCTCATCAAAGGTTGCTTGTGAGAGCATGTACCAACTTTAACCAGAGCCATCCCAGTATAACACATGTCACTGTGCTTTGCATTTTAAAATGCCTAAATAACTAGGTTGCGCAAGCAAGGATAGGCTACATAAATACCGGGTATATAGGCACATCTGAGTTATTACATTAATATACTCCAAGGTCTAAAGATGCCTTTTTAAAAAAGGCTTCTTTTGACATTTTAAAAATCACGTTTTCTTTCTGCATTTTAATGAAGCTCAGGCACAAAAATGAGAAGTCCTCCTTTTAAGTTTTTGTTTTAAAAAGGGTGGCTCCAATTGATGCTGGTGGGAATCACTGCTGCAGATGGAAGCAGGGGCTCCTGGGCCCTTTTATATTCTCACCAAGACTAGCTTGTTCTGTTGTCCTACTTGATTTCCTCATTTGAAAAGAGAACATTTGATAAGAGGGCAAAATGAAGCAGAGAGATTTCCCCACCACCACCACCACCCTTCTGCGTTTAAACCTCATTACCATATAAAAGAGGAATAACAAAAATAGAATGTGGAAGTTCAAACACCTACCCAGGACACACACACACACACACACACACACACACACACACGTTTACCTGATACTATATAACACCTTTCCATTTTTTGATATCCTCAGAAGCTTGTTGTCTGTGGTAACGTCATGGAAGTTTGCACCCTTCTCATTGGCGAAGAACAAATCCGGCTTCCAAATGGAGTCTAGCATAGATGGATCCAAATCCAAAGAGTCATCAGGGTATTCACTGTAAGCAAGACGGGAGTCGTTCCACTGCTGCCTCAAAAAAATGTTCACTCTGTAGTCCTGCAGAAATGTCAGGCACACCAGTTATTAAATCTCTTGCCTGGATTAGATGTAATTCGGCTTTATTAGACTCCGAGACTAATAGCAATTATATAATTAGCTGAGAGGGCATTATGTTTTCCTTTGACCACAGACACCATAGGGTTGATTCAGACATCATCATCAACATCATCATCATCATCATCATCATTATTTTCAGGTAATAAAATGCTGGCATGGTGATTTTACCTCAGTTTCCTCTGGGAAGCCATTTGTGATGAAATATCAGTCATGGGTTGTGAGGTTCTACAGTTTGATTTCTCTCTGTATGTGACTTTCTGAGGGAAAAGCAAATCTGCTCCACTTCCCAGTAGGGAGGACTTGTGATGGACCACATGGCCACCCACTCTCCTCCAGGGCAGGGGCGGAGTCCCTCGTCACCCAGAGGTCCTGGCCGCATCATAGATCCAGCAACCAATCCGCTGGCTGCAGGGGCCATGGCGGGATCCATTTAAACCAAGGCGCGAGCCAGAGAACTTCCTTCTGGTGTGCTTCCTCAATCTCCCACCTGCCCTCCCTATTTTCAGGCTCTTGACATTGGCATTGCTATGGAACTCGGCTGGTCGCTGTTGAGGGGCCTGGTAGGAATTTTTCCACTTGGCAAATTGGCTTGGGCCACTTGGTTTTCACCTACCTCGTAGCAATCGTCACAACTTTGTAAGGTTTGGCAGTTAGGCATTGGTTGATCTTATGATGGGGGAGGGGAGGTGTGGCCATCACCTACCCCTCCAAGCTAAAGGGATTCCATGAAAGGAATCCGGGGGTGTTGATCTTGTCCAAAGCCTGGGGCTGGGCTATGGCCATGCCATGAATCCGTTGGGAACCCAGGGGGAACTCAAGTTGTTTTGCACTGATGGGGCTCCCCCTACTGGTGGTTGACCCTTACAGGACTCCCAGCATGATGGGCAGGAGTCAGATATAGTTGGGTCAGTTCCAATGCCTAAGCCAATACTGCTCACATTCTGTAACCAATAAAGTTGTGGCCTAAATTTGCCCAATAACCATTAACCTAATATCTGTGTCCTTGCGTCTCATTCATCAATGAGGGGGTGACCTCAGGGTCTCGACACACAACTAATATATAACTTGGATAAATAAATAAATAAATGTCAGGAAGAAGATTAGCTGTGCCTGCAACAGGGAGTGAGTGAAGAACAGGGGTGGAACGGTGGGGAGCACAAAATGGCGGTGGCGAGGAGTTAAAATAGGGCTTTCCTTTCACATTCTGCATAGGAGGGAATCAATTTTTTGTTGGTCTCCCACCTCCCTTGTCAAGGCGGTTGATGAACTGCCCTAAAGCCATGCCTTCTGGAGCTTTCCAGCAGCTGTAGTCAACCTGAGTGGGAGTCATGTCAGGGTGAGACCTATGACAGCAGCTTCTTTGGCTCCCAGCTACATGGACAGAGAATCCAAATAGCTACTTTTCGCATCCCCCAAAACATGCCCAGAGTAATTTTAGCCCCCCTCCTTTAAACAACACACACACACACACACACACACACACACACACACACACCTGCCATATGGCAAGCTGCTTATGAAAGAGATTTGTGATGTGACATGGGGGATTGCTTTTCAATAAAGAAGTCCAAACTGTCTTCGGGGAAATGAAACTGGTTTCACAGCTCTTTAGATTCAAAGCTGTAATGGAGGTGATGTTTTCGGCATTGGTTCGATTTCACCCCAAAGGCTTCTCTGACGAAACTGAGATAGTACAGTCCATGGAATAATCACCAGAATCGATTCCTTATTTCGAAACAACACAGCATCAAGAGTGACATTTTCCGAACCAAAATGATAGGCTCATTTTATAACAACTCCAACTACAACATTAACCATTGTGAGGATTTAGGTCTGGAGTAGCCAATGTGGTGCTTTCCAGATGTTATAGACCACAACTCCCATCATCCCTGCCTATTGGCCAAGCTGGCTGGGGCTCCTAGGGGTTGGAGTCTGGAATTTTTTTTTTGCATGGGCTACTTTGATCAATGCTTTGGCCTGAATGTTACCATTTGGGGATATAACCTCTCATTTTATTTTATTTAGCTTTTATTTACCTAAAGCTGCATGGTTAAGAGTTTTAGATTTTCATCAAGCAGCTCAGTCCAGCTAATTACATGGACTGTTATGTGTTCTTCTAGGTGTCAGGAAAGAAGTTCCTTCTTGATGGCAGTTTACATACACTGTATGCTGCTGCTATAATAGGGCCACTAATCTTTTCAAGCTTCAGCTTGACTAAGTCCCCTTGTTTATTGGCTTGCCTTCATGAATGTGGGCGATAAATGACTTTTTAAATAAAACCACATATATAAGCTCAGTGGCAGAGCATCTGCTTGGCATGCAGAAGCTCCCAGACTCAACTCCTGGTTGAGTGGGGGGAAAGTCTTGGAGAGTTTCTGCCAATCACTGTTGACAATACTGAATTAAACAGATCAATAGCCTGACTCAGTAAAAGGCAACTTTCTATGTTCTGTGTTCATTTATCATTGGAACTTTCTCATCAAAGTGAAAGTCAATAGAAATAGGAAAGCCTTTGAACGCTCCTGAAAATGCTGTCATTCCCTAACCCAAATTTTCTATCACTTTGTATCTATCACTGTACACATGAAGACATTTAGAAACCCTTTCATTGACCAGTGTTCTCATGTTGTTGCAGAGGACGGTGAGGGACAACTAGCATTGAGAATTGTGGCACTCTGAGGGATCTCCTAACAGCTCTTAGTCACCTTTAACAAACCATAGCTCCCATGATTCTTTGGGGGAAACCTTGACTGTTAAAGTGGTATGATACTGCTTTAAGTGCAGATGGGGCCTTAGAATACTGAATGTATACAACGCTTTTAAACAAGAAGTTCTCAAAGTGGTTTGCGTAGTAAGAGACGGCACTGAGTCAGCAGCAGGCCAGTTAAGCAATGGATATGAAAAGTCATGAAAAATGCACAGAAACATGAAAATAAAGTAGGTTCATTTTCACAAACCCTTCAGTACAAGATGGCAACTTTCACCTCATATCAAACCCCGTGCAAATTATAATGCTGCATTTGAAACTAGCAGAAAACTGCTCTGCAAATAAACAAGATTTCAGGTTGCAATCCTAGGCAACCTTAACATGAAATAAGCTCCTCTGGAGAAAGTGGGGCTCGCAGTGTCGACTCAGGATTAAGTCCCACTGAATCAACTCACAGTTAAGTGAGGTTAGAACTGTAGCCTATATAAACTCGCATAAGGATGTGTTGTTAGAATTATAAAAGGGACACACTAGAAGTTGTTGAACTACAACACCCATTACATTATCTCTGACCACTGGCCATGCTGGCTGGAGACGATGGGAGTTGTAGTCCAAGAATATCTGGAGGGCACTCTGTTCCCCTTCTGCTAAGATGAAAGGCATTTTTTGACACTAAAAGTATGTAGCTTTGGGCTCCAGCTCAACTGTGGATTCAGTGACTTGTTTGCCTAGAGATGAATGAAAGTACTCTTTCATTGTCATTACATGGTATTGGCTCTACCTTGCTTTCTCCTTCCCTTCCTCCTAGCCTGACATTAGGCATTGAAATCTCTGGAAACATTTCTGTTAATTTTAATAGCAATGAGGAATACAGTATAAAATATGAACACCATTAAGGTTCATTTTGTGGTGGTTGTGAGGTTCCTTCTTTGCAGGGGCGGGGGAGAGGCAGCTTTAACATTCAATGTATTAAAATCAATAGCCCCAGGATTTCCTTTTTAATTAACTGCCACCAATGCAGCACTTTTTACAAATGTGATAACATAAATCTGACTGTTGTTGCACTTGTGTGGAATTCTAACTAAGATCACTCCCTAACTCGTGGAGAGAGGGGCAAACAGTTGCAATCCAAACTCAGAATGTGCTTTTTCATTTATGAAACTACACAGATACAACTATTATGCTTTGAGGTAAAGAAGGATTTAAAATCCCCAGCAGTTAATAGGAGCAGCCCGAGGGCAGAGCAGTGCTGTGCAGCCTGCCTGCCAACCAACAATGGCATCACCACCTCTTATCTGGCTAGCAGAGGCAAGACCAGGACTGTATGGGCACACAGTTGACCTGGCAACGGCTTCCAAACATGTTGATCAGATGCAATATTGACCTCTTCATTATTTATTTCTATTCTGCTCACCCAAGCACCACATGGCCCAGGAGTCTCTAATTACAATACAAATAATAACACTAACAATCCTAATAATGATGTAAAAAAAAAAAACACCCTACAAAATCTCAAGCCTGCAATTAAAAACAAACAAACAAACAAACCATTTAAACCAGCAACAGAAAAAAGCAGTAGCCAGAAAACTAAAACTTTGCTTAAAGCAGCAAATCACTAGCATTAAAAAAAAAACAGTGCAGCGGGGAATCTAAGGATTAAATTGCACCCAACCAGAGAAGCTCTTTCCTCCTTTCCTAAAAAGTGATTTGGGAATCCTGAAAGTGGAGTAAATGTAACCTGGCCTAACAAAATAGAAAAGGGTATGTGGTTTTGCCACTATCATAGTTCTGCAAGTGGAAAGAAAGTCTACGCCAGCCAAGATTCCCCATTTCATGCAGCTATTAAGAATGCAGGAGCCCTGAACTTCATGGGCACCTGGTTAGGCTATTGTTCAAAAATTCTTCTATTTTAGAAGAATCCCCTTGAAATCGAAAGGAACGTCCACCATAAATGGTTTGAGGATTATGGCCTAAATATATTTGATGGGATAGCTTTCAGCTGCAATGTTAAATCTGAGTTCATAATCTTGAAGATTAATCTTCAAGAGAGATTTAAAATGATGCTAATATATTGATCGGTATAAAACCCACTAAATTGAGCTGTATCTATTTCTATGCAGCAGCATTAACAAAGGGCTGTAGCTCTGCTTGTGCAATGGACTTCAATTTATGCAACAGAACTACTTTTCTCTCTCCTGCCTCCTCCAGCCCCTCCAGTTCTTAAATTTTGGGAGGCCCTAATGGGGGCAATAAGAGTTGAGAAAAAGAAAGTCCTGGTGTGCAAACAGAGTTGAAGAAAACTCCAAGACACAAGGGCATTTCACAGGTTATTGTCACGAAAGTCAAGCAGCAGAATTGTTTAATTCTACTGTTTAATTAATGTCTAATCAACACACCAGACAAATTATGACACCAGCTAATTTAAAGGGGATAAGGGAAACTCCTCACCAATGGGAAAACATCAATGTATTATATTCAAGCTTCATGTAGACACAACCTTTTTCAATAAGTATAAAATGTATATTCATCATTTTGGTATTTCAGGAAATGCTTTCTCTTGACACTGTGTAGCACCATTTCATCTTAATACTTGTCAGTTTAATTTGTTTTGGCTTCTTGCCTTACTTTTTTTTTTTTTAAACCCCATAACATTAAAAAAACACAAAATGTTGAGCACACTTTGGCTTCTTGCCTTGCTGTCACAGGCAGGAAGCAAAGCAAGGATGAAAACGTAACAAACAAGTAAACAAATGTGTTTTTTTTTATAAAAAAATATTACACCAATTCAAAACGCGATAGCACATTATCAAGCCCAAATTTTTGAAACGTTATTGCAGTTGCTGTCACGATAGGAAGAGTTTGGGGTTTTTTTGTTTTTAAAATTGTGGCTGTTTGATGTGCTGTAAGTTTCTCAAGTTATGCTGTAGGACAGGAAAAGGGAGATTCTGGAAAGAACATTTGTCTTGCCAGAAATCATATTTAGGAGGGGGGTGGAATTGAAACATCTTAAACAATAACAAACCCAAAATATAATCTGCACACAATGAACAGTTTTGCACACATTTTCCATTATCAGTACAAGTTATCACAAATATCCAGTCATACTAAAACTATTGCAAAATGTTGACCTGAGATTTCTCAGTTTATTTCTATAAAACTCAGAACCAGGATTAAGAAAATCTTACCTGAGACTTCACTCTAAGAGTCTCAGCCTTTTGCAGCCAACCAGTGGAAGTAAGGCAATTGAAGTACCATTTACTCCTCAGAAAACCAATGATATTTAGATTTACAGTACTCTTCCAGTGATTGAGAGTTTTATTTGTCTATTAGCCCAGGTTATGGAAAACACAAAATTCCCCTTTCAAAATGTGTTTGTGTATTACAGGATTCTCAGTCCTGCCTTTGGCTGGACTTGAAGCATATTAAATAATCATTGACTTTGTTATCAGATATTTGCAGGTACCTCTTCCTGCCTCTGTATTCAGTTTACTTCATATTGGCCATTTTGGTTTTCTGGGCCATGGAAGGTTTTTGTTTTTAAAAAATATTATTATTAACCTGCAGTCCATTGTGTGCCTTCCTAGACTGTTGAGAAACCAAATTTTCCCATTTTATGTCCAACCTGTCAACAGTGTTTTGTGAGGACACAATAACTTCTTGGAGCCTCATGAAATTCATGATTTTATATTACTACAAGAATGAAATACTGCCTAGCACATCATCAAGTTTATAAAGCAAAGCAGATGAGCAGTAGTTGATGTTTGCCTTTGGGACCATTTTATAGACACATTTCAAAGCTACTCATTGAAGATATGGCAGCTTTAAGAAAGTCAATATCAGACATTGGAACAGCACTGAATCGAGCAGAACTCCTTCGATGCTGTCTGCAGGTATTATGATTAAAGCAAACATGGCAGCCAAACATCTTTGTTTGAATCTACTTCACTATTCAAGCCTTTTGTTGTTGCTGCTGCTAGCAGAAATGCGGTAATGAACACTGAAAAGACACACATTAACATACCTTATAGACAGAAAAATGCAATGAGGGGATTTAATCAAAGCAATGGAGGAGTCTGATTAATGCCATCAGCATTAGGTCGTGCAAATATTGTCATTGAATGCCATCTTGTAAAGTCAGTGACATGCAGGATTTTGACTGCTTAATATTGCTGCTATTCTCTGCCTGCATTAAGGTCAGCACAAGGTTTTAGGATAAAGCTAGAAAGCCCCTATGGCTATGTTGACAGAGCCTTTTTTGCAGACTTACCACTTTTAGAAGGGCATGAGGCAAGATTTTGAAGGACCTAATTGGAATTATGTATAGTTCTGATCTGAATAAGATTGAACTTCATCTTATTTTTCTGGTGGGAGAGACAAAAGAATGTAAGTTATAGATGAGTTTTGTTTCATGTTTGCTTTAGTGTGTTGCAGCAAAACCTGCTATGGCTATAGAACCTTATGTTAAAGTGTATGTATTGTAAGTGACTGTCAGGTATCTTAGGTCTTGTTGTGACCCAGACCCACCAGGCTAGATGCTCTTCAGATTTTGACCCTAAGCAAAGGCTGTCTGTCCTGTGCATCCCACAATCCCCAAAACTACTGGACCTGTTGAACTCCTCCATGACCTCTTTTTAAAACATTTATAACCCCCCATTAATAGCCTAACTATGAAAAGCAAGGAGGATATGCTAGAAGGGGCACTTCAGACAAGGGATGAGTGAATTTGTCAAGTTTGGCTTCTGTCCATTTCTCATTTTAATAATTTTAAATTAACTACTCCACATATCCAAATCAGTTTGCAAATCTTCTTGAAAATTCATCAGTATTTTTCCCAACTATCTCCTAACGTACATATTTTTGCATGCACTTTTCGCCTATCACAGACTTTTTTTTTGCAAAGCCTGTTTTCTCTAATGCTGTATTTATATTTTCCCAGATACAGTGTATTTCTGTACATTAATATGCTTTTAAACATAAGTTTAATATATGCATTTTTATGCACACTTTACCCTAGTGTCTGCATTTTTGTACTCATTAATTTGCTGGAGAACTGCACTGCAAAATTTAGAGATGTGCAGCCTTTGAAGGATGGCTGTGCTGAGATTTGTGTATCGCTTTGGAATGTGTAGATGAGGTAAGGAATGTGTAGATGAGGTAAAGGGACCCCTGGCCATCAGGTCCAATCGCAGACGACTCTGGGGTTGCGGCACTCATCTCGCTCTGTAGGCCGAGGGAGCCGGCGTTTGTCCACAGACAGCTTCCGGGTCATGTGGCCAGCATGACAAAGCCACTTCTGGCAAACCAGAGCAGCGCACGGAAACATCGTTTACCTTCCCACTGGAGCGGTCCCTATTTATCTATTTGCACTTTGACGTGCTTTCAAACTGCTAGGTGGGTAGGAGCTGGGACCGAGCAACGGGAGCTCACCCCGTGGCAGGGATTCGAACTGCCGACCTTCTGATCAGCAAGCCCTAGACTCTGTGGTTTAACCCACAGCGCCACCTGGGTCCCTGTAGATGAGGTAGATTTGTCTTTAAATGTGAACTGAATTGACCCTACCACCTCAGCACTACAGTTGTATGAATCCTAAATGGAGAGGGCAGAAACACCATTCAAGGCCCTTCAACAGCACCAGTATGAAGTCTCAGGTGCAATTTAATTCCCTGCAGTTCTGCTTGAGTTGGGAGGATTGATGTGGCATTGCTTAGAGGGGAGAGTGGGCTTCCTTAAATGCTGAACATTTTCAGGTCAGTGCCTGTTTCTCCTAAGACATATAATGCCTTAAATGGCTCAGGACTGCAATAGCTCAAGGCATGCCTCTTCCCATATGTACCAACCTGGACCCTGCAATTATTATTGGGGCCCTTCTTTGTGTGTCTCCTCCATGAGAGGTGGCAGCACAAGAGTGGGCCATTTCTGCAGTGCCTCCCCATTTGTAGGATGCCCTCCTCAGAGAGACTCACATGGCACCTTTATTGCGTATCTTTAGGCACCGGGAAAAAATGTTTCTCTGTGGACTTTTCAATCTGTTTGTGGGAGAGGGACTTATGGATGTGTACTTATGTGTGTTACGTATTTTGTGTACCTATATTGTATTTTTGTGCTGTGAATGTCCCTGTGATCTTTGGATAAAGGACGGTATACAAATTCAATAAATAATAAAATTATTATTATCACTACTACTACTACTACTACTACTACTACTACAGTTTTAGACTTCCCATTTGGGAATTCTCCATACAGTGCAGAATCTGAGTACCCAGGTAAAGGTAAAAAGGTAAAGTAAGGTAGAGGACCCCTGTATGGTTAAGTCGAGTCAAAGGCGACTATGGGATTGCGGTGTTCATCTTGCTTTCACGCCGAGGGAGCCAGCATTTGTCCACAGACAGCTTTCCAGGTCATGTGGCCAGCATGACTAAACCGCTTCTGGTGCAATGGAACACCATGAAGAAAACCAGATTGCATGGAAACGCTGTTTACCTTCCCGCAGCAGCAGTACCTATTTATCTACTTGGCACTGGTGTGCTTTTGAACTGCTAGGTTGGCAGAAGCTGGGACAGAGCATCAGGAGCTCACCCCATCGTGCGGATTCAAACTGTTGACCTTCCAATTGGCAAGCCCAAGAGGCTCAGTGGTTTACGCCACCCCCGTCCCATGCAGTTCCCAGGAACCTGTACTTGGAGACTTCCTTCTGGAACTCTGTTACACATGCTCTTAAGTGTTTCCACTTCAAGGCCTCAAAGCCTCCGAGCCAGCACAGGACAGGTCTTGAACAAGAGGCCACTGTTGTCCAGCCCTGCAACCATACCAGGTCAGAAGGCCACAATTATTCTGGACAGGTGAAAAACAACTTCAGCACATGCCCAAAGGAAAGAAAGTGTCTACTGTGTTCCCTGTGACTATCCACTCAGCAACACTTCCACAGCGTTGGCTGCAGCAACTTCTTGCCTCTCAGCACCAGAAAGGCCTGCACCTCTCTACTGCCATCTCATGGCGACCAGTGGTTCTCCTCGTGAACTGCCACATTTCTTTCCCCTGCCACGTTGACCACCAGCTGGTTGTAGGCTTTCAAATGCATGCAGGTGGCCACAGGGGAGCATGCAGGCAATCAGATGCCAAATCTGCTTTTTTTCAGACTGCAGAAGCTGCAAAATTACAAAGGCACCTTTGATCTATGCTTACTTGACACTGCTTCATCTTTTTACATCTGGGACCTTTGTATTTTAATACTTATGTAAGAAAATAACTTGCCCTGTTAACAATTTTACAAAAAAAAGATTGTAACCAGGCATAATTTAAAATTACGTTTAATTCAGCCAAGCCGTATAGCCATTTCCCTGTTTTTCATTTTTATACTTTAAAAATATATATTTTATACACTTGGATATTTCAGCAAATAACTTTCAGTTCATTTGGGCAGGGAAATGTGAAAATGGCCCTCTGAAACTGGGAATGATGTTAATGGAAGTGGGCTTCAGTGTGGTGCTGGGGCAGCCATATTTGAACTGGCTTTAAAATAAAAAAGCAAAGACTGAATTGTATTCAATTCCATTTTACTCAGAGTCAACCCAATGAAATTTAGTCATATCCATTCATTTCATCTGGTCCACTCTGAGTATGAGTAACACTGGAAACAGCTCAGTGAGAAGGAGCTCCTTTCTGTGCTGTCATTTGGCCTCCAGAAATATTCTGACTTCCACAGCCATCAGGTGGTGTGGGGTGTGTGTGATGGTGGCTGCCACCAAGAGGACTTAAACATCATAGAGAGAGGGAGGGGACGGGAGGGGGCCCTGCAAGTTGGGTGGTGATTCTTCTGCATTCTTCATCAGTCTGGCTCGAATATGACTCTAATGGTCCTATTGAATATTGGGCTCAATATAAGCTAAATTTGTCTTTGGGTTCTAGATTCTGTGATGGTGCCTTGCCATTTACTCCTCAGAGAAATAAACTTGATTTCCATAAAATCTACATTCAAGTCCTTGATGGCTAACCTGAATAAGGAGTGTGTGTTCCACAACTGGCACCAGCAATGGGAGTCTGTGCACATCTGGACAGGGCCAAGAAGATGCTTGTGCCTGGATGGGTGTAGCACAGAGCAGTCTGC
Source organism: Lacerta agilis (assembly GCF_009819535.1). Lineage (NCBI taxonomy): Eukaryota > Metazoa > Chordata > Lepidosauria > Squamata > Lacertidae > Lacerta > Lacerta agilis. The sequence continues at coordinate 64,437,111 of NC_046315.1, forward strand.
CAACTTTGCAGCAGTTTTTGGGTGCCCAAACAACTCCCACCCACCCCTGACAACTGGCCATACTTGGGGCTCATGGGAGCCCGAGTTCAACATTAGAAGAACAGCAAAGACTAGCAAAGAGTCAATGTTGTGCTGCAGCTTATTTTCCACCTCATTTGATGGGAAATACATATACAGTGGTACCTCAGTTTTCGAATGTAATCCGTTCCGGAAGACCATTCGACTTCCGTAACGTTCAAAAACCAAAGCATTTACTTATGGAAGCATTTACTTACGGAAAACTCAATAAGGAAGCCATGTGGCATGTTCGACTTCTGAAAAGCATTTGAAAACTGAAGCTGTTACTTCCGAGTTTTTGGTGTTTGAAAACCAAAATGCTTGACTTTCGAGATGTTTGAAAATGAAGGTACCACTGTGTGTGTGTGTGTGTGTGTGTGTGTGTGTGTGTGTAGGAGATGGGCTTGCTAATAAAGAATGCTACTCTGCTTAACTTGTGGAACATCTGCCCTCAAATGTGGCCATCACTGATCTAAGTAATAACCATTATTTCTGCTGCTTCTCATGGTTAGAGTTTACACTACAAGACCTCCGGGTGTAGGGCGGTGTATAAAATAATTTAAAAAATAAAATCCTAGATTGCTATAAAAAATTGTTCCTAAGAATTGCACTTTATAATTGTCCTAAGGCTGACAGTGTACATGTTGAATATCCCTTGAACCTGAAGCCCCTACATCTAGAATTCCCCAGATCCAGAGCACATCACCCTCCTTCACAAGATGGCTTCAATGGTTTTTCCCACTCACCATTGTAGTTTCTGCTATTGAACCAAAGCTGTTGATAAATATGTTGCAGGTAACATTTACAGGAGGACCTGCAAGTTGAACAATAAATAGAAAAAAAAATGACAGGTTGTGTTTATGACATAGATTAAGGAGTGTTGTTTCTTTGCCAGTGGCATTGCCACACTTACCATGGTGGTTTCTGTGACTGATCCAAAACTGTTGATAAAAATATTGCAAGTAACGTTTACTGGAGGACCTGTGGAATGCAATAAAGATGTTGCAATATATATCATAGCAAAGTTCTGCTCCACCAGCATCTATTTTTTAAAAAAACAAAACAAAACAAAAAACAAAAACAAAATCTGGAACAGTGACTGCTGAAACTAAGCAAAAGGTGAGACTCAGCAATGACAATATTTATATCAATTAAATAACATTCACAGATTCATTTTCCAGATCTAGGTGATCTATGGAGTCCCCGACATGGGTGTTATGGTGCTATAAGGAACTTTACTTCACGCCTACCAAGGCCCCCTCCCAATTTGTCATATGATGGGTTTTTGCAGGTTGTTTGGGGAGGTTGTCTGCTTTTTTGTCTTTGTTTTCTTTGGGTTTTTCAAGTGTTTAATCTAGGGGGGAGTATTTTGAGGATCACCAGTTTTTCTTCTCAAACCTATCCATTCTCAAAGAAATCAGCCCTGAGTGCTCATTAGAAGGACAGATCCTGAAGTTGAGGCTCCAGTACTTTGGCCACCTCATGAGAAGAGAAGACTCCCTGGAAAAGACCCTGATGTTGGGAAAGATGGAGGGCACAAGGAGAAGGGGACGGCAGAGGATGAGATGGTTGGACAGTGTTCTCGAAGCTACTAACATGAGTTTGGCCAAACTGCGAGAGGCAGTGAAGGATAGGCGTGCCTGGCGTGCTCTGGTCCATGGGGTCAGGAAGAGTCGGACATGACTGAACGACTGAACAACAACAGTTTTTCTTCTGTGAAATGTATTATTGACAGTTTCTTCGATTTTGAAATGTGTTTATCAGCTAAGCTCCTGTAACACAAATAGTAGTTACTCTCTAACAAGTGTGTTAATTAGCACACTGCTGCCAAAATGTCTGTGTTAAATGTTTTGTTGAATGCCACTGTAATTATAATGCTTTTATGTCATGGTCACTGTCTGATTTTTATATATTTTATTTCCCTCTGCCCTTGTGTCTCTCTATCTTACTCCTGCAAATGATGGGTACTGATGCCTGCCAATTTAGGACTACACCTTCATGCATCTGTTGAAATGGACGGTGGTCCACACAAGGCACCATAAAACTATTTGCTTTTCTTACTGCAAAAGGCTTAGAAAACTATGAAATCTGCATGGATGCACTGCAGTCCAAAATTCCCAAAGGAACTCTTACATTATCTGGTATACAGCACAGAAAAAACATCTGGAACAGATTCTTCGGTTCCTTTTCACACACTCCTCACCCAAAAAAACAACCGAAATATTGTAATGTTTGGGTTCTTTGATAGATGATTTATATAAACAGATAACACTATGGAGTGAGGGGGCTAAACTGACTGCTGATTTTTCTACTACAAATTTGGACATCTACAAGGGGCAGGGCCTTTTCATTCACACACACACACATATGTGTGTGTGTGAGTGTGTGTGTGTAATATTTTATTGTTTTGTTTTAAAAGTGCAAATGTAACAGAAATAAAGAAAATAAAAAATGTAAGCCATAAAGCATCACAGCATGGAAAGACAAAAGTACAAAAATACAGTACAACCCCAGAGCTATTTCTGTGGTGGCACCCTGTTTCCTCAAATGCCCTCCATAGGAGTTCAACCAACACCAATTTTATGATTGTTTCAGCACCAGGTCAACACTTATCTACTTGCCCCCAGGCACATTTTACAGTTGGTATTTTAGTCTGCTCTGGTTATTTTTTTTCTTTTTATAATAATTGTTTGCTTTAGGTATTCTACTGTATCATTTTTGGTGCTACGTTTAATGTTACTCATGCCTGCTGCATACTGCCCTATTTCTGCATGGATAATGGGTGGTCTAGAAATAATAAATTGAAGAATTTATTACTGATAATTGAGCCACAGAGAATTCCATGGCTACTGTGGTGATTGCTGGGTTTTTATTGGATTGTAATGGACTATTTTATTGTACTGGTATTTATGTGTTGCAAACTCTCTTGGGATATTGAAGGAATGGCAGTACACAGATGTTCATATATGCAAATAATGGTTAAAATGTTTGTTTAACATGTTTGAAAGAAACAATCAGGACCCGTCCATCACTTGTCATTGGTCGCTTGTTTGCCACAGATCCATTTCATTTTAACATTAAAGTTTGAGACAAAAGATTATGGCAACGCGCTGCACAAAATAGATCTGTCTACAGTCTCCACTAATGCAAGATTGATTTTTACTACACAGCAAGGCATGATGCAGATTACATGACAGCCTCATCAGTCCTCATCCTGGGAGCAGTCATGGAAACTTTCATTCATAAGGTGACACAGTGAATGCAATAGGGCTACTTGACACTAAGGTGTGAAACCACTGTGGCCTTTCCTCATAAAACTAGACATTGGTCAGACCTCACCTGGAATACTGTGTCCAGTTCTGGGCACCACAGTTCAAGAAGGATACTGACAAGCTGGAACGTGTCCAGAAGAGGGCAACCAAAATGGTCAAAGGCCTGGAAACAATGCCTTATGAGGAACGGCTTAGGGTGCTGGGTATGTTTAGCCTGGAGAAGAGAAGGTTAAGGGGTGATATGATAGCCATGTTCAAATATATAAACGGATGTCATATAGAGGAGGGTGAAAGGTTGTTTTCTGCTGCTCGAGAGAAGCAGACACGGGGCAATGGATTCAAACTACAAGAAAGAAGATTCCACCTAAACATTAGGAAGAACTTCCTGACAGTGAGAGCTGTTCGGCAGTGGAATTTGCTACCAAGGAGTGTGGTGGAGTCATCTGTCAGGAATGCTTTGATGGTGTTTCCTGCTTGGCAGGGGGTTGGACTGGATGGCCCTTGTGGTCTCTTCCAACTCTATGATTCTATGATTGTTAACCAAGGTGATTTTATGTACTAGCTAATAAATGCTTTCAGATTTATGAAATGTATCTCATGCTCAGCATTTACATATCATGCTTTCTTGAGCAAAAAGCTCTTACCGATTGATTGATCCTCATGTGACTGAATAATGCAAACTGTCCCACCGTTACCATTTTGTCATTCACATTGTTAAAGAACTGAATATTACACAGTATTTGTAAATGTAAATGCAGCTGCCCAGTGGACTGTGTTCACAGAGCACCACAAGTGTAGATTTACAGGAAGAAGCCACTAGGAAATGGAGCTGACCTCTTCATTCCAGGCCGGGCGCAGATCTGGTTTAGAGATTGCCTCAACTGAATAAGTTGGCGGCCACATTCTCAGCACTGTGGCATTCTGGGAAAGCAGTAGGCTGGTCAGCAGCCAGGTGTAACTTCAAACTACATTTTAATAGCAATGAATGGGTTCTGTTGAAGCAGATCTTATTTTACAGGTCAGGTGACCTGTGAGTTCCCAACAAGGCTAAGCAATTATCTCTATCCGGTGGAGCTATACCAATTTGTGCTGGAGGTATTATTGCAGCTGCAAATTTTTAACTTTTACACCTCAGTAATAATGTCAATGAAACATTTTTTAAGCTGGCAGAAGCCTTCAGGAAGAAATATGCTGTATAATGAGGCAAGGCCATAGTGCTGGTAATTACTCGTTTTAAAAAGTGGCCTAATATAAGAACATAGTTTTAATGGCACATAAGGAAATAATGAGTTGGTTCATGGATCCCAGGTTTTAAATATATAGGGAGGAATTAAAAGTAGCACTAAGGGGTATGCTTCATTCACATAAACATTTCTGCCTGCCTGATGGAAGAATTTGCCCTCTCCTCTTCTTTTGATCCCCCCCCCCAACTTTTTGGAGGGGCAAGTGGGGAAAGGAGAAGGCTGAAAGGCCCATTGTGCATGTGGAACCTCTTACACTGCTCCCAACTAGCACAAACATTTTGTTGAATCCAGCCCATACTGTGTGGCACCTACCATACTGCGGCACCTACCGTCTTCACAGAATTATAATTTCCAAGATTCATCATGGGAGCAGCCCATGACAGAAAAATCCATTTTGAGTGTAGCCCTGCCATGGATTTAGTTTGCCATAATCATGATTTTATGATTTATTCCATACCCATCTGGCTGGGTTTCCCCAGCCACCCTGGGCGACTTACAGTGCATATAAAAACTCTTAAAGCTTCCTCATTTCTTCCAAACCAAACCAAAATACCTTCTCGTAGTTGAGTTCTGAATCAGCAAAACCTTGCTAAAGATCCTTTAGCTAGGATTAGCCTCTCCTGGCATCTGCCTTCTCCAGAGATTTGCTTACTAATCTATTCTTCTAGAAGCTCTGCAGTGCTTTATAAATTGAAAGCATTTAGTGTTCAGTTACCCACATTTCGCTGATGTCAACCAGTGTGTGGATTGAATGCCTATCCCTATTGACCTCTGGCTCTAATTTGCTTTGGTAATTCGATTCATAATTCACTGGGAAGTTCTCATGCCTTCAGTGGCCGCCATACTTTGTTGTGGGTCCTTGTGTGAAACATAGGGTTTTTTTGGGGGGGGGTGTTAAGTTGTGGGTGGACACAGCAGACGACACAGCGATTTCCAAACAGCTCTTGTTTATTTGCAGGCTGGAACAGAACTGAGCTGAAGGCCTCAGCCACCTGCTTATATAGAACTCAGCTACAACGCAACAGTAACAATATTCTGCAGCTATCCAATCCCTGAGTGTCAGTTTATAATCCTTCATTTGCATAAGCTGACCTGAGTGAAAACCGCAGCAGAATAAACTATATACACACACCCCTGGTGGCCAAGGTGAGAACTTCAATACATAACACCCCTCCCCACCGAGATAAGGCATTAGGTTACAAGCATAGTGGTTCCATTATATACAGCAATATTCTTGTTGATTCATTAAGGCACATAGCATAACAGTTCAATTTACGATGCAGCATTATGTGTGCAAATTGTGTGTAACATAGTCTTTTAGGTACGCTGGGCGTTTGGGAACCCTACCTGACCGCCGTGGGCCAGTATCAGAGTCCGGTTGGCTGCCCGAGTCCCGTTGCGACTGCTGTGCTACCAATGGTGTCGTTGGGCCTGAGTTCCCCGGCTCCGCTGCTGTTGAAGGGCCTGTCGCGATCGGACTTGGTGGACACTCAGGCAAGGCAGTGGTCGGAGTCTCAAGGAAGTCAGGCAAAACCCCTGCAGTGGCTCGGCTCGGCTCCATGTCCGCAGTTTGTGAAGGGGGTGTAGATGGAGCCTCGCCTTCCATTGGTGTCGGTTCTAGAGCTGAGGCTGCCGTTGAGGGTACTGCGGTATCGTCCAAAGTCCCAACCCGGCGCCTCAGTTGGTCTATGTGCCGGCGCCACAAACGCCCGTCCTCAAGTGCCACCTGATATGAGCGGGGCCCAGTGACTCCCACTATCGTGGCCGGCACCCAAGGAATGTCACCCACATAGTTTCTGGCAAAAACCTTATCCCCGGGAATGAAAGACCTTGGTGCGTTAGCACCGCCCGGGGGCTCGGCTACCCCGAAGTCTGGATGCAACCGGTCGAGCGGAGATCTGAGGCGACGGCCCATAAGCAGTTCAGCTGGACTCCGCCCTGTGGCTGCATGCGGGGTAATGTGTTGCACGAGCAAGTATTCCGTGACTCGCTCATGCCAGTCCTTCTGGTCCAGGCGTGCCAGTGCCTCTTTCGCTGAGCGCACCATTCTTTCCGCCTGTCCGTTGCTGGCCGGGTGGAATGGTGCTGTTAGGGCGTGGCGGATGCCTAGCCCCAAGAGGTACCTTTCAAAAGCGCCTGATGTGAACTGTGGCCCGTTGTCGGAGACGAGGACATCAGGACATCCATGTGTTGCAAATAGGCCCCGCAGCACCCGGACTATGGCTTCGGTAGAGGTGGAGGGCATCAGAGCCACCTCCAGCCATTTCGAATAAGCGTCCACCACTACCATAAAGGTCCGGCCATGAAAAGGGCCAGCAAGGTCAATGTGCACTCTCGACCAGGGTGCCTTTGGCGTCTCCCAGGTGTTGCCCTTAGCTGCCGGTGGTGCAGGTCTCGATTCTTGACACGCTTGACAGGAGGCAACCCAGGAGGTGATGGCATCGTCCATGTTAGGCCACCAGACGTAACACCGAGCCAACGCCTTCATTTTAATGATCCCTGGGTGGCCGATGTGCAGAGCCTCAAGGACGCGTTGGCGGAGTCTTTGGGGAACCACGACTCGGTCTCCCCACAGTAGGCAGCCGCGATGAGCCGAGAGCTCATGCTGTCTGGTTGCAAATGGCTGGAACTCAGTTGTGAATGGCCCTTCTGGCCACCCCCTCCACACCCAGTTGAGCACACGTCTGATGGTGCGGTCCTGGGAAGATGCGGAGGCCACATCGGCAGCCGATACTGGTGCAGCTGGAAGGTCCTCAAGCAGGAGTACCGATGAAGCAGGAGCTGGATCTTCCACAAACGCCGGAAGAGGGCAACGACTGAGGGCATCAGCATGGCCCAGCGACTTTCCCGGGCGATGAATGAGCCGATAGCTGTAGGCTGCCAGAAAAACAGTCCATCGCAGCATGCGTGGCGAGAGGATCGGCGGAGTTGGTCTGTCCCCCGCAAGGAGGCCCAGGAGCGGCTTGTGGTCAGTGATGAGGTCAAAGGTTCTCCCGTAGAGATATTCGTGGAACCTCTTCACTCCAGCCACAAGCGCCAGTGCCTCCTTGTCGAGCTGGCTGTAATTCCGTTCCGCCGGAGACAGCGTCCGAGAGAAGTAAGCAAGTGGTGCTTCCCTCCCATCCGGGAACCGGTGACTGAGGACTGCACCGATGCCAAAGGGCGAGGCGTCACAGGCGAGGACCAGTGGCCTGGCTTCACTGTACTGTACCAGCACACTGTCTGAGGAGAGAAGGGACTTGACCGCGTTGAAGGCCGCTGTCTCCCGATGACCCCAGGACCATGGCGCCTTCGTGCTGAGCAGGCGGTGGAGAGGCTCAGCTAGTGTTGCCTTGTGGGGCAGGAACATATTGTAGAAGTTCAGCAGCCCCAGGAACGCCTGCAACTCAGTCTTGTTCTTTGGAATCGGGGCCTCCTGGATGGCCCGGATTTTGGATGCCGTTGGGTGAAGGCCAGAGGCGTTGATGAGGTAGCCCAGGAACTCCACCTGTGGAACGGCAATCAGACACTTTTCTTTCTTCACCTTGAGTCCGGCCTCCTGGAACCTGGTCAGCACAGCGCGGAGGCGCTCAAACAGCTGCTGATTTGAGTCTGCGGATACCAGTACATCATCAAAATATGGTACCACGCCTGGCAGTCCCTGCAGGAGGCGCTCCATGAGGCTTTGAAAGATGCCAGGAGCCACGCTCACCCCGAACTGTAGTCGGCGGCATCGGAACGCTCCTCGGTGGGTGACGATCGTCTGAGCTTCAGCGGTGGCGTCGTCAACAGGCAGTTGTTGATAGGCTTGGGCAAGGTCCAGCTTAGCAAAGACCTTGCCTTCGCCCAAAGAATGCAGCAGGTGTTGGACGACGGGAACTGGATAAGCGTGCTGCTGAAGCGCCTTGTTGATCGTGCACTTGTAGTCTGCGCATATCCTCACCGACCCATCCGGCTTGACAGGTGTGACGATAGGCGTTTCCCACTTGGCATGGTCGACCGGCTCCAAAACCCCTTGCGCGATTAATTTGTCCAGTTGTTCGTCCACCTTAGCCTTGAGGGCGAACGGAACCCGGCGTGGCTTTAGCTTGATTGGAGCTACTTGTGGATCAAGGCTAAAGGAGATGGGTGTGCCTGTATATTGGCCCAATGTGCCATCGAAAACCTCGGCAAATTCTTTAGTTAAGTTTTCAACTTCCGCGTTGGAGATGCAGTTGATGCCGGTGACTTCCAGGCCGAGGGCGCCAAACCATTCTAGCCCTAGGAGGCTAGGCCGCGGATCTTCAACTACCACGAGTCGGAGTGGGCCTGAGAAATTTTTGAACTTGACCTGGAACTGGCCGACGCCCGTCACGGGAATGTCGTTCCCCTGGTAGTCCCTCAGGTGTACACGATGTCGGTCAAGCTGCCTCTTAGAAAGCTTGGGCACAAGTCTTTTGATAGTGCTCCAGGACACAACGGACAGGGCAGACCCGGTGTCGATCTCCATGTCACACGGAGCTCCTTCGATGAGCACCGTGATGTGTAGTTTGCGTCGCGTAGGCGAGTCGGTTTGTCCAATCGTGGTTCCGGATGAGCAGCAACAGTTGGTGAGAGCGAAACAGTTACTGTTCGTGGACCGGGGTGACGATTTGGACTTACGAGATGGTGAAGAGGCTGTGTTTGACGGGGTTGATCGGCAAACCTTGGCGACGTGGCCTTTTCTGGAGGACTGTCGGCAGGTGGCGTCTCTGAATCGACATTTGGCGCGGGGGTGGTTGCCTCCACAGCCGGCGCATTCTGATTGGTCCTTGGACCTCTGTTTGAACTTCCCGCGTTCCCGCTTCATCTGGTGCACGTCATCGTCTTCGCTGGTTGCTGCCTCGTCGCTGCTAGCCTCTTCATGGTGTACAGCAATTGGCTTTTTTGTAGGACGGGGGCTGCTGGCCTTGCGGATCTCTTGGGCAGAGAGTTCAGCCGCTTCTGAGGCCGCAGCCTCCTCGATGGCCTTCTGCAGCGTGAGGTCTGGCTTGGCAAGGAGACGCCGTTGCAGACGGTTGTCCCAGACCCCGCAGACGATCCGATCCATCATAGCATCGTCCAAGTCTCGGAACTCGCAGGTTAATGCGGCCTTCCGGAGGGCGGCGACGTAGTCGTTGATCGACTCCCCCTCTGCCTGGTTCCGGTGGTAAAACGCATGGCGGGCAGCAATTTTGGATGGCTTGGGCGCGTAGTGGCTGCGTAGCTTCTCTTGGAGCACGTCCCACGGTGCTCTGTGAACTGCGAGTGGAGCGACTAAAACTCTGGCCGTCTCAAACACTTCGGGCCCGCAGAGGCTGAGGAAGAGGCCTCGCTTCCGCTCCTCTGATACTTCTGTTAGCTCGTTTGCTTGAAGGTAGCATTCGAACTGAGCGAGATATGAGTCCCATGATTCAGAGGCCGGGGCAAACGGTGGTAGAGGCACTAGTGTAGCCATGATTCCGATGCCGACGTGGTGGGCGATGGATGGAACACAGTGCTCTAGCCAGAACGGGCAGCTCTGAGTTGGTTCTGTTCAGTGATTTCGCTCAGCGTTTCAGCTCAGTGATTCAGCTCAGTGATTCAGCTCAGTGATTCAGCTCAGTGATTTGCCCTTGCTCTGAGACTGGCTGTGTGCTGTCTGTGTTCTGATGTCCATAATCCCACCTTCGTCGCCAGTGTTAAGTTGTGGGTCGACACAGCAGACGACACAGCGATTTCCAAACAGCTCTTGTTTATTTGCAGGCTGGAACAGAACTGAGCTGAAGGCCTCAGCCACCTGCTTATATAGAACTCAGCTACAACGCAACAGTAACAATATTCTGCAGCTATCCAATCCCTGAGTGTCAGTTTATAATCCTTCATTTGCATAAGATGACCTGAGTGAAAACCGCAGCAGAATAAACTATATACACACACCCCTGGTGGCCAAGGTGAGAACTTCAATACATAACAGGGGGTCTCCCAGTGCTTTTTTATATGTAACAGTACTCAACAGTAAGAAGTAGAATCACATATTTATTTTTATTCGTGTTGCTTGTGGCAACCATTTTTTTATGCTGGGACCTGTGACACTTTTAAATATCTAAGTCCGGCCACCAGAATAAGCCTACTAAACATTAACCTGTAAAATATAGAGAATGCAGACACACCCCTTTCCTCTACTATTCGTCTACTTGGTGAAAGCACCAAGAATGAAATCATAGAGCAAAACATTATTGTTCTCTGTTTTTATGGCCTTCAGAGGAAACCAATGCCTCCTTATTGGCCTTATGGCAATAATTAAAATGGCGTTTTAGGAACTTTGATACAACCAAACAGTATCCCAACTAAATTATAAAGAAACTCAGAATGTGAAAGTCAGAATGAGATGATCACAAGAATCCTAAAAAAGGAATGGTGTGTATGACAAAACCTCCAAACTGCTACAAGTACAAATCAAAGGTAACCTTCCCATTGAAGTTAGTTTTTTTTTTACTTCCTTTTATGCTGTCATTCTGTGCGGTAGTTTTGGGACATTATTCTGCTTCTTAGATGCTGTGTGTCAAAAATATAAAGGGCCCTATGTAAGGTATCTGTTGAGAAACCATCATCTTGCAGTATTTTGAAATAAATGGAACTTTAAAAGACTTAAAAGCTGGGCTTTGACATAAATTCCTTTTAGTCAATATTACTATTCATTGACAGCAATTTTGAGCAACCATTAAAAAGAGAAATGGTTTAAAAAAGAAAAAAACCTCTAGGACCTAAAATGTAGTAATTGTATGGTATTATTTTATGATTATGCAGTTTCTTGGAAAAATCAAATAAGGTCTAAAATTATTATTCTGCTTTATCAAGCACAAACTCTTATCTTCTTAAATTCTTTATCTAGAGTATAAATAGCATATATACCCAGTGGGACATGACTGTGGAAAAAAATGTTGATTTTGCTTCTCACTGTGGACATATCCTCCAAAAGCTGCCCTTGCCCATTATGCATTGAAGTTATTGAGAACTAAGGTAAGGTAAAGGACCCCTGGACATTTAAGTCCAGTCAAAGGCGACTATGGGGTTGCAGCGCTCATCTTGCTTTCAGGCCGAGGGAGCCGGTGTTTGTCCACAGACAGCTTTCCAGGTCATGTGGCCAGCATGACTAAACTGCTTCTGGCACAATCAAACACTGTGATGGAAACCAAGGCGCGTGCAAATGTTGTTTACCTTACCGCCACAGCGGTACCTATTTATCTACTTGCACTGGCGTGCTTTTGAACTGCTAGGTTGGCAGGAGCTGGGACAGAGCAATGGGAGCTCACCCCATCATGAGGATTCGAACTGCTGACCTTCTGATTGGCAAGCCCAAGAGGCTCAGTGATTTAGACCACAGAGCCACCCGCCAAAGCATGACACAATGTCATGTATGTTGGGATGCTTCCACTGAACTGTACCTTGTGTGGGGATCACCAACATGGCACCATTGAGGTCTGGTCTTCTCCCTGGTGTTCATGGACCCTCTAAGCTATCCCTCCCTCACTGCTCTTTTATTCATGAGGTGGTGAGAATGGTTATGCTTTCATCCATTGAGAAGCACGTAGAGTTGAAGAAGGAAGTTGAAAGAGTGACACTCTTTCTCGCTTCCTTTTTCAGCTCTATGGTCTGTGAAGGTGCTGTTTAATTCTAGTGGGTCTGGCTTTTCCCTGGATTTCTAGTAAAGTGAAGTCTGTGTGTGTGTGAGAGAGAGAGAGAGAGTGAGAGAGTGAGAGTGAGAGTGAGTGAGAGAGAGAGAGAACATGTTCTCTTTCTGTGTCTTGGGGAGAGGGGTGATCTGGGACAGAGGAGGAGAGAAGTAACCAGAGTGGGTGGTGCCCACTTTACTTGCTCCACATTCCAAATGAGCCTGCAAACCTAACAAGGTTGCCTTGCAGAATGAAGCGTTTATGGAGGCCAATGACATATGAACATAAAAGCCCAGCTTTGCTAGACTAAAGGCCTATCTAGTCCAGTATTCTGTTCTCACAGTGGTCATCCAGATGCCTATGGGAAGTTCTGGTCACAATCCCCAGCAACTGGTGTTCAGATGCATCCTGCCTCTGATATTGGAGGCAATATATAGGCAATATCCATTGATAGCCTTGAATGAATTTCCTGCCGGAATGTGTGTAACACCTTTTTTATTATTAAATATTTTCTTGATTTACAAAAGTGTGTTTTTTCCATGTAACATTTTTACAAATCAGTTTTGGTTGTTGAGACATTAGGGAGAGAAGGGGGAAAGAGGGGGTGGGATGGGGGATGGGTGAGGTGGGGTGACAAAGTTTCTATTTTCCTTAATATATGTAGGGTTTGGTGTCAGCGTTGTTTGTGTAGGTTCTCTGTTGTTCGCTTGTGCTTCTTTGGCAGTGAGAGAGGTCGGGATTGGCGTAGGGTGTGATTGTTCATTTGTGGTTGGCTGTGGTGATCTTTGGTTTCCTGTGTGAGTGGGGTGGGTGGGTGTTTTTGATTAAGTTAGCCATATTGATTTGTATGTTGTCGGTAGATATTTGTCATTGTCTTGTTGAGCTGTGTGTGTGATGAAGGGGAACCATACCGGGGTGAAGGTGTCTTCTTCTGTTTGTCCCTGTGTCAGTTTCAGGTTACTGGTTAGTTTTTCTAGTAGAGCTGTTTCCCATACTACTTGGTATCATTGGTCCATGCTTACCCCTGACAGGTCTTTCCAGTGTCTGGTTATGATGTTTCTGGCTGCTGAGAGTAGATGGGTTATGAGTTCTTTGTGTTGTAAGTGGCATTATTGTCTTGGAAGATGTTTAGTAAGACCAATTCTGGGGTGGTTTCTAGCACTTGCTTGGTTATTTTACATATTTTTCATATGGTTGTTGTCCAGAATGGTTGGATTTTGGGGCACTCCCACCACATGTGGAAGTATGTGCCTGTGGAGGTGCACCCTCTCCAGCATTTTGGTGAGGTTCCTGGGTGTATTAGCGTTAATTTTCTTGGTGTTAGATACCACCTGTAGGTTAGTTTTAGGGTGAGTTCTCTTCTTTTCGTTGATATGGATTTAAAGGGGGGTTTAGATCACATTCTGGTCCATTGGGTGGGGTTGATTTTGTATCCTATGTCATCCTCCCATTGTTTTTTGATTGTGTCTAGGGAGCTCGGGGGATTTTTGAGTAGTATTTTGTATATTGCGGATACCAACCCTCTGCCATGTCCCTTTGTCATTAGGATGAGGTTTTCGAAGGTTATCAGGGGTCTAGTTGCTGCTGATTGTACTGCTGGATTGTTTAAGAGGGCATGTAATTGGTGTTGTGTTAACCAGGGCATTTGGGTGTCTTCTAATTTGTCCTGTATTTCTTGTGTTGACAGAGGTTTGTTATTTTTTTTTATAAAAGTCTACTAGGCAATATAGGCCTTTGCATTGCCAGGTTTTTATTTGGAGGTTTTGTGCTGCATGGTGGAATAGTGGATGGTAGGCCAGGGGAATTGTTGGGGATAGTTGTGTGTAACGCCTTTTAAAGCTACCCAAACTGGACACCTATTGCATGTTACAGCCACTATTGTAGCTGCTAAGAGTTTTTGGAAGGCTGATATACAAAGCACGATTGCAATGGAAAATCAGATCATACCTGATTATTGCCGATTAAGCAACACAGAAGAGCTACTATCTCCTCGTGTCCTACTTAGAATCCGTGCCAGCTGTAGATATTTTGCTGTTTGAAGTGGAACCCAAATGGCACCCCTTCTCCCCCACCAGGGACAATAATTTTCAAAGTCTCACTCCATCACTGAGACATCAATTCCTGCCTTCATCTCTCCCATCTTGCCTGAAGCAAGTTGCTTCACCCTGCTGCATGGCCGAATTGCTAATGCATATTACTAATGCGGAGCTCGGTGTTAGCTCCATCACACAGAGAAAGTTGGAAATACCACCCATGCTATGGATTTTCCATGCCACTTGCAGTAACATATAATATAAGGGGATTCTTACAGCAGCTGGTGCTTTCCAAGTCAGGCTGAAGATTTATGTTATGAGTGATGCAACATGGCTCTGTGATGGCATTGAAAAACAATTGCACAGAGGCTGTTTCCACGTTCCTCTGTATGACACAGGAAGACATAAACCGGCTCCAGGACTCTTAATCAGGCATAAACATGTACTTAATGAGTGCTCTGAATATATATTATGTAGTAATGCATCACTCTTAAATAGTCCTTAAAGGTAAGTTGTACATGTTTAATGATCATGTGTATGCACAGGAAAAGAAGAAACTGTCAATTTTGGTTCTAAAATTGAATCTAAAATTCAGTTCCCCACATTTTGACAGCAATTTTCAATTTCCTGTTAAAAAGCAACAACAACTGTATGAAACTTTGTCAGAAATTCAGTGTGAATTTCTCCTATCACACATTTTTGTATGCAGTTTTGGCTAATATACACAACTTTGCAAGCAACTTCCACTAAGAAAATACATTTTTTCATGTTAAAACAATGTTTGCAGCTGTTTACTTATGAAGAAAAAACAATGAGCAAGGAGAACATGATAAGGGAGTAGATGTAAGGTGTAGAGAATTTTTTCTCCCTCTCTCGTAATACTACAACTAGGGACTGATAAAAGGAAGTACCTCTTAACATAGTGCATGGTCATGGATGGCTTTAAA
This sequence comes from Lacerta agilis, assembly GCF_009819535.1. Lineage (NCBI taxonomy): Eukaryota > Metazoa > Chordata > Lepidosauria > Squamata > Lacertidae > Lacerta > Lacerta agilis. The sequence goes on from NC_046315.1 coordinate 64,452,295, forward strand.
AGGGCACCAAACCAATTCATGGGGAATGAGGCTATGTCTTCCTGTAATTTTGTACATCCCCTTGAAGGGGCAACTAAAAGGTGGTATAAATATCAGGTATGAAATAAAATATAAAATGAAAATGAAATGAGATGGGGTGTGAACAAAACATGTTCAAATCCTTGTTAATTTATGGAGCAGACTCTCAGGATAAAATAAATTGTTGGGATGATAAAATGAGATGCTGGTTTATTTTAACCTGCTTTGAACTATTGTCAAGTAGGATACAAAAAATAAATCATGTAAGGTACTTTCTAATTAAAGGAACAATTTGTGAATATCATTGGAGTAATCTCAGTACTCGGTAGCTTACTATAAAGCCTTCCCTTCTGTTCAGGAAAAGAAACTCAGAGCCTCTCAGTACAACCTCCCAATTAGATCAAACAGTATCATAACATGAAGGACAAACAGAGCTGTTTCACCTCAAATATGTGCTATCAAAGCCACCTTGAGGTTGACCTACAATGAGGTCAAAAAAGACTGCAAATTTCAGCAGTGCAGGCTCAGGAGAAGTGTTGAGTGCTGCTTTAGTTGTATGGCTCTTTGTTGAATTTAATATGGGTTAGAAAGGTGACGTGAGAATAGGACAGAACTTCTAATGAAAGGAAATGTCTGCTCAAGGCAAAAACAAAAGCCTCCTAAGAATGGTATGTGAATAACGAGGTCTGGGGATTAAAGCCTTAGAGAGCACTGTGACTTACAGTGCAATCCAAGTCAGGTCTGCTGAGAAGAAGTATTCACAAGTCTTTGTGTCACAAACATTGTGGATTCCCCAGCCACATTCAGCATCCACACCAAAGGCCAGACATGACACATTTTCCTTCCATGGTGCCTTATTTAAAATTGTTGTTCTGTCGTTCAGTCATGTCCGACTCTTCGTGACCCCATGGACCAGAGCACGCCAGGCACCCCTATCCTCCACTGCCTCCCGCAGTTTGGCCAAACTCATGCCAGTTGCTTCGAGAACACTGTCCAACCATCTCATCCTCTGTCGTCCCCTTCTCCTAGTGCCCTCCATCTTTCCCAACATCAGGGTCTTTTCCAGGGAGTCTTCTCTTCTCATGAGGCAGCCAAAGTACTGGAGTCTCAACTTCAGGATCTGCCCTGAAGTTTAAAATTAGGCATTACAAATACTAATTCCTCACACCCAGGTGACCCCCAAACATATGGTTTAAAGCCGCCCATCCAACAATAGCTATAGACCTACATTTAGTTTCCTCTTCACTCTGTAGGGTCTGAAAGTCATTAAGAAAATAAGGCTCCGCCTGAACACCTGATTAGTTTATGCATAGATTTACTACTAGCAAAGGAAGGGCAGCTCAGCATTATGGAGTGCTGGTGGGTTCTTCAAAGGTTTTTGGTTTAGCCCAGTTCTCACCTTCCTTTCCACACCCTTCCGTAAATGATAGGGAAGCTAAGCTTGCCCCTCTGACCTTGTCCTAAGCTTTTGCATCTGCTGCCCCATGATCTAATCTCTACACATTTGGTAGAAACTGCTCCCTGAATTCCTAGGGTTCCTGACCAATTGGAAGAATCTCAGTCATAACTGTATGCAAATATTGCCCTGATTTCATCTTCCACAGAACATATGAAAGTCAAGAGCAAGACCCACTGATACATGGAACCTGGGGAAATCTTGCTTCCTTATCACATGTTGACCTAATGAAACTGTTTAGTTTTAAGCTGGGTGGGGTATAAATATTTATTTATTTATTTATTTATTTATTATTAGGTTAGCTTATTTGTATTGCTTTATATAATGCTGCATTTCCCCCCAATTATTGACACTATGGTTATTTGAAATTGTTTTTAATACATTTTTGGAATTGTTATATTTATTGTTGATTGCTTGATGTTGGCCATTTTGGGCACAATTTTGCAGGAAAGCGGCATTCAAGTAAACAGATGGTGATGATGGGAATGAAAGTGAGAAGAAGACTCTGACAATTAGTATAATATTGCCTGAACATGTCCTGACTGTGTTGGATCAATGATTTCCCTCACACTGCATTTGGGAACAGCTTTGTCCCCTTTTATTGTGTCTCCCAAATCACAAAAAGGGAAAGTGCTTTTCAGCACTATGAAAAATGTTCATTTACAAGACCCTCTCAGCTCAGCCTTAATCATTCTTACACAGGGTTAATACAGGATTTCTTTGATGCTGGTAAGTCTCATGACTTTTTTTTTCTACTGAAAGTGGCATGATAAAGATATTGTGGTGTGCACACTCAACCACTATTGTCCCTGCTTTTTTGCAGAGGGTTAAAAAAAATCTTCAAAAACTCAGAAAGACTCTAACCTGAGGGGAAATGATGATCATGTACATCACAGGAAACAATAGAATCATAGAACTGTAGAGTTGGAAGGGACCCTGAAGATCATCTCGTCCAACCCACTGCAATGCAGGAAGACACAGTTGTCCCATAGGGGGGGATCAAACCTGCAACCTTGGCATTAACAGCACCATGCTCTAACCAACTGAGCTATAGTTCTAATCGAATTTAGTTGCACCCAACTGCCAGTGATTCCTCATAATAGATACCATGGACCAGTTGGGGGTTTGGTTCTGAGTCTTCTAATAAAAAGGCATATATAGTCACACACACCCCATAATCACTACAATATCCTTTGTCCCATCCAGTACCATATTCCCCAAGATACTCCCAACTTCCTTCACATGTAATGTATGGGTGTAACACGGCAGCCTTGAGAAGGCAGCAAAAGCAATGGCGACAATATAACGCCCAAAACATGATGGAGGGGTTACAAGAAGCAGTGGAGTCATATGTAGACGAGGAGCTGTGCTGGGATTGGGCACTGCGAAGGGCAGCTGATGGAGACATAGGGCAGCAAACCCTTTTTTCATTTGTCATACTTGGTAATGGAGACTTCCTGACTGGTCCTTAATTTTACTTAGATGTATGAAGGAACCTCTGGTGCCTTAGCATGGATTACAAACTCGATGGGCTGCAAATAAAACTTTCAACATTAATGCAAAACAAGTGGATGGGTTCATAGAAGAGCACACAGACACTGTCTCTGCAAACTGCTCCCACCCATTGTGCTTTTGCTGTCAGTTCTCAGAGTCCACAAGTTAATGGCTTCCCATTCCAATGAATGTGACAGGAGAGAGAAAAGAAGTGCACTTTGTGCTTTCACACATGCCAGTTAATTCAGACTCTCAATGGAAGGACTGAGTGCTTCCAATTGCTGCGCCACAATGGCATAATGAAGACAGATTTGTGCTGCTTAAATGCCTGGGCAATGATAACAATGGAGATGGATTGGAAAGGAAGGGCATGGAAGAAAATCTAACTGGGCTTGAAATGTAACATGCTGAACTTGAAACATGTAAAATCAGAATTGGTTTTATTTTAATGATTTCTATTACCATCTACTCACCACAATTCTCATGGCTAGATATCATTAAGTGATTCTGGTCAGTTGAAGGCAAGCCCCTTTCACAGCAGGACTTTGAGTAGGGGGCAGGTTTTTTTGACTCAGTGTCTCTGGGTCCAGAACTCTTCAAATAGACAAAAGTTGGGGTCCCTTCCAACTTTACAATTCTATGATTCTATGATATGTGTTGGAATTTAGTATCTTGGTGTTTTCTGCACAAAATCACAGGGCCGGATTCAACTAACGGGTCCCACTAGTTGAAACTCAGGCAAAAACTTCTGCTAGTGAAACAGGCCTTCCTCCCCCACCCCACCCCTGCGCCCCAATTGACTCTGGGTAGGAGTCAGAAGAACCTCCAGACTGGCACATGAAAAGAGGAGAGGGGAGATCGTTCCATTAGGCAAGCAGGAATGCTTGCATTGCCAGAGCAATCTCCTTAGTGCCACGCTGAATTCATCCCAAAGACTTTACACAATGGAAACCATTCAAGCAAAATATTTGCTTGTAACAGCCAATCTTTTTATTAGGTGGGCTTGGTATTTTAAGTCTATTCTGATATTTTAATTATCAGTTATGCTGCTTGTCTTTTGGTTTTTAAAATTGATTTAATTATTATTGCTCCATCTTTGTTGTCTGAGATTCAAGCAGCCTCTGTGGCTAGCAGTGCCTTTTATCAGTTATAGCTGGTGTGCCCATTACAGCTATTATTGGATGGGATAGCTCTGCTGTGGTGAATCATGCACTGGTAACCTCATGACCTGATAAATAGAATGTGTTCTATGTGAGGCAAATGGAGCAGGTATCATCTCCTCTAACTTTGGTTGAATCCCATCCCAAATCTATATAAACTTTTAAATTACAGTTGTGTGATACACAAAGAAGGGAGGCAATGTCCATGTTGAGCACTGTTCAAATTTCCATACTTCTTTTATTTATTTGTGTTGTATTACTTGGTTGTCTCCAGAGAACAAAAGAGACAAAATGGATATGGTTGTACAGACTATTGGATCAAAATTTGTTCTCAAGTGTGTGTAAGATTTATGGCACTCAGTAGTTTCTTGACACGTTCAAATAAGACAGATCACTTTCCCTCCTCTTTGTCTTGAGCTGGCTTACCATTCCTCCTGCTTCCTTACGGACTGTCTCCTTCTACTGTGCCAGCATGGCATTCTTTTCAGACTAACAAACATCCCCGCATTACACTGGGATGTACTGTATCTATGTGAAATCTATCAGCGTTGAGAGACCTCCTGCCATCTCTTCAGTGACAAGCAAAATCTGAATCCTAGTTTCAAGAGCTGAAAAGATAATATGCACAACCTGATCACTGGGCAGCTTTCTGTATTTGTAGAAAGTAAAAACAAATGGAATGGAATAGAATATTTTCAGGACAACAAAAACTGGGTTTTATCTCCTGAGCAATCATTGTGTATACTAATAGCAATATCAGTTGATAGAATCATAGCATTGGAAGACACCACAAGGGCCATCTAATCCAACCCTCTGCTATGCAGGAAGGAGTCTTTTTGTCCAACGTGGGCAGTTCTCTGACAGTCAGTCCTTATGTAGCCAAAAACAATACCACCCACCAACAGATGGAGGTGTAGGAAGCCTCCAGTCCATAGGTCTGCCAGGCTTTCCCATTTGGCTTCTTTTGGCCAAGCCACACCCAGCTGCCCTACAGATTCATCAGATCAGAGGCAGGTAGAGGAAGAGCTTTCACAAAAGGGACTTTGCAGACAAAATGCAAAGGCAGCAGCTGGTTGCCAGGTGATTATTCCCTATGTAGCATTAATGGACAGATTAAGGCTCGCTTTGATGGTATGCGATGAAGAACATGAATTGAGGGACACACAGACCCTCACATGACCAAGTCTTCCGAAACAGGTCACCACCCATACAGTTTATATCCCACACATCTTAATGGGTTGCCCTAGCCATGCGGCTTCCGACATATATAATAAAACATTAAGCATTTTAAAAACTTCCCTACACAGGATTGCCTTCAGACGACTCGGGGTTGGATAACTCCATACCCTCCAACGTTTATCCAATGAAAATAGAGACGTCCTAAGGAAAAGTAGGACATTCTGGGATCAAATCAGAAACCGGGACAGCTTCTCTAAATCAGGGACATCCCTGGAAAATAGGGACACTTGGAGGGTCTGTAATATTACACTAAGAGGCCTGTATGTGTGATGGCCTGTTGTGAGTGTGATCCTTTTCCCTCTCCAAAGGTGTGGGTGGGTGAAGCACTGCTCTGATCAACCCATTGCTTACTTGTGCATGGGGAAGAGTGACAAACAAGGTGCTCCTCTACTGTGTCTCATCAGACCTCCATCTCTCCGGATCCCCATTACATGTACTCAGTGTTTCATTTTCAATACAGACATTGGCATTTTTAGACAACAAATGAAATGGATATCTCTTGGGTTTCTACTAAGCACTTTACATACCACCCCTCTTCACACATTAAGAAGCTGTTTCCACGCAACAACTGTTTCCCCCCCTTCATTCTGTTGTTTACTTGCTGTTGAATGTTTCCTTTCTCTAACTTAGTATTTTCGGTAATTAATTTTTCTCCCCATGCTATTGGCAAATTGCCATGCAATGGGCTTGAACGTTTGGGGGGGGGGGGAGAGGGATCCATGGAAAACTGATTCCCAGTGCCAGAAAGATAAAGTACAAAAGCCATTATCTGTAACTGTTGCCAGGGTAAATTATAAATAAATGACCTAGTCCAGTGTGTCTATTATCCAGCTTTAAACCCATTGACTCAGCATGAAAATAACACGACGCCAAGAGATGAATTGTAATCAGATACACCCCCCCCCCCGCAACCCCTGCTACAACTGCAGCTCACAAACACTGAGACAGCAGTAAGTTTCACATGTCCTTTTGCATCACAAGGAGTGACTTGGGGCACATTGTCACTCTAGAACATGAAATAATAGCCCTGTCACAGCACTGACTGGCATTGAAGGCACTATATATAGTACGGCCTCATTTGTCCAAAAGTCCTCTGGGGTGGGGCAGGTGACAGTGGCTAAACAGAGGAAAGAGAATAGTTCTGCTTACATAGAAATGTACCCATGCACATGTGGGCTGCTGTATACATTCAGAACAAGCCTGTGGTGGAATTCTCCTGGGACGGAGCCACTTTAGATTGCAGGAAGAAGGCTGCCTATTTGAATCCACATCCAAACTCTCCCACCCATGGAAAGCCCGAGGAAAGCCTGGTCTTCCTCTTGATGTAACAGGGGCTTATCCACACTTATCTTTCCTCCACACTTTCCAAGCATAGTGCACACTTTAAAGCTCTCGGTAGTGGCACCTGCCCTGTGGAACGCCCTCCCACCAGATGTCAAAGAGAAAAACAACTACCAGACTTTTAGAAGAAATCTCAAGGCAGCCCTGTTTAGGGAAGCTTTTAATATTTAATAGACTATTGCATTTTAATATTCTGTTGGAAGCCACCCAGAGTGGCTGGGGAAACCCAGCCAGATGGGCGGGGTATAAATTATTATTATTATTATTATTATTATTATTATTATTATTATTATTATTCATGTCCAAGATCTCTCTCCTCTCTCTCTCTCTCTCTCTCTCTCTCTCTCTCTCTCTCTCTCTCTCTCTCATTTTTTGCCCTGCAGCTTTCCCCATAAAAACCTGCTTTTTATAAAAGTTGAACTGGAGCAAAGAGCAATCTGAAGAAAACCCAATTAGATGTTTGTTGTGCTGCAGAGAGTGGGTTCTTTCAGGGAAAGCTCTGGGGCAACAAAAGAGTGCTTGTACACTGAGCTTTAAAGTGTGGGCCTGTTCCTGGAAAGTGTGGTGCAAAACATCAGTGTAGATAAGCCCCAGGTTTGGGCATACGTGTAGGTGGTTGTTGTGTTCCACACACACACACACACACACACACACACACATGGCAGAGCATTCAGACAAGTGATTGCCCCCCCATATTTTATTCAAGTTGGCACCCCTGTTGTGAAGAGAAAATGAGATAAGAACATTGTATAATGGTAATTTGGCCTGTGTGAGGCCAAAATTTGATGCCCCCCACCCAGCCCTCGTGCTCCCTTCCAAAAGCCATGTAAGGGAGGCAGTGGGCTTTGGGAAGGAGGCTCTAGGGCTCTGGCAGTGAGAAAACAGGACTTTAGGACCCTTTCACAGCCCTCATGCCTCCTTCCAGAACCTGGGGCAAGTGCTTACCAGGCTTTGAGCAGGCACCACCTCCACTCGGCGCCCAGTCCGGGGGAACCAGGTGTCCTGCCCTAAACCCAACTCTGTCTTGTGAAATGGTTTAATAATGGCTGCTTACCAGTTTCCAGATGGGCATTAGTTACCTACAATGGATTTGCAACCATCAGTTTTTGGAGAGATGAAAAATGCTTCATGCAAATAATGTAGTGTTTTCTGTCACTCTCACCAATATTGTTTAATCTGCCAAGTTAACTGAGGCTGCATTCGAGGCATTCATAACAGAGCTCAAAATGTAGTATTTTACTCTGTACAATGGAATGGATAAGAGTGGGGGGGAGGCTTTTTCCAAAGAAAGGCAGCCTCTCCTAATTCTGCTACGAGGGGCATGAGTGATATGTAATAGGGTTACATGATTCTGACACCAAGGGTAAGAGAGACTGCGATGGGTGGGTGAGGTGTCAAATATGCTCTCTGGTGCCTCCAGCAACTCAGCTTTCTCAGCAGAGAGACAAAGCAAGGAGGGGAAGGGGAAGGGCAGATCATCGGCTTTGTATGTAGAAGGTGCCAGCGTCAATCCCCAGTATCTTCAGAAAAGAGCTGAGAAAGAAGAGCTGAAGAGCTGGTTCTTCTCAGAATAGATAGTGTGGTGTTCTCTGGAAGTTTTAGGTCTCCAACTCCCATCAGTCCCAGGTAACATGACCATTAGGAATGATGGGAGTTGGAGACCAACAACATTTTGAAGGCACCACACTGGCAACCACTGATGCAAATAATATTGAGCTAGATGAGCCAATGGTATGACTTGGTAGAAAGCAGTTCCCTATGTTACTATCAGGAGGGATTCTGCAAGTTCTATTGTTGTCCCTTGCTATAGCTGATAATATACTACTATGAAACCACAAGATCTGATCCAAATACTAACACGGCAAAGTCTCAGGGTTGTCAGTAGGCAGGAAGTCAATGTGCATGACATCAAGTAGCTAAGGCGCACCTTAACCACTGTACAGACAACTCAGTCAAGATGTGCTGGTTGAAAGGAAGACAGCATTCCAAGGGTCTTGAAATAAGCAAAGCCTGGGCATAAAATACAGGGATTTGTCTTATGCTGACCATGTGGCTATCCCGTTCAGTATTGTTTACTTTGACAAGCAGTGGCTATCCAGAAGAAACCTGCTAACAGTTTCTTTCAAATGGGAGATTTGAGAAACTAAACCTGGGACCCTCTGCAAGGAAAACATTCTTCCATTCACCTATATACTTTTCCCTAGACATGGCAGATTCATGTATAAAATGGTGATGGGCAACATGGACTCAAAGTGGCCTGCACACTTACTCAATGAGATAGAAGTGATTTAACCCCTGTCTAACCTCTGCACAGGGCATTTCCGTGTGCTGCTCTGGTTCACCAGAAGCGGCTTTGTCATGCTGGCCACATGACCCAGAAGCTGTACGCCGGCTCCCTCGGCTAGTAACGCGAGATGAGCGCCGCAACCCCAGAGTCGGACACGACTAGACCTAATGGTCAGGGGTCCCTTTACCTTTAACAGGTAGCTTCAGTAAGAAGGGGAGAGCTCTGGAAACACACATAATGTACCATAAGCCCTGACACAGGCTGCCTGGCCATATGTTTATTGGGTAAGCAGGTTTGGCTTCACTAAGCTACGAATAGGATAAGATAATGGTCCATTGCCTCTGTTTTCTGCTCACTGGTCAATCTAGTTACTGATCTAAGGGCACACAACTGTCATAAATGCTGCGTCTCCCAGTAATTGTGCCACTGTAATTCATTTCAGTATCCATAGAAGCACAGAGATAGAGGGGATCTCCAGTATCATTTAGTCGAGCCTCTGCTAGAAAATCTAGGCCCACTATCCCAGATATGTGGCCAGCTCTCATAAAACATCTCTAGTGAAAAAGAGTCTATCTTCTTCCACTTTTGAACAGCTCACAAAATTATTCCTTTTTTCTTTAAGTTTCCCCCCTCTATAATATGAACCCATTGGTTCATATCCTCCACTCTGGAGCAACAGAAACTAGATTTGCTCCAACCATCTATGTGACAACCTTTCAAATATTTGAAAATGGATATCATATCATCACTTAATAATCTCTTCTCCAGGCTAACTCCATGCCCAACTTCTTCAACCATTCCTCCTAGGACTTGGCCTCCAGGTCTCTTACCATCTTTCGCACTCTTCTGCAGAACATGATCCAGTTTGTCCATATCAATCTTTAACTATGCTGCCCAGTACTAGACACTGTGCTCCGAGTTCTTCCCAAAGGCAGAATGAGACCATTCCTTTTCATAATCTAGACACTAAGGTGCTGTGCAATGTGAAGGTGTGGTGAGTGTGAAGGTGGTGGCAAAATTCCCTGCCTGATCTCTTTCCTTGTTGTAAGGAAGGCAAAGGAAGCTCAAAACAATGGACAGAAACACTCCTACAAAGAAGATGGAAAAACACTGCAACATTTTATTGCTGTTCCCACTTTATCCCTCAGTCTTACTAGAAACTCATCTCTATGAATCCAGCTTTGCAGAATAGGAGCACTATTAACAATGTTTCTGCTGGGGGCGTGGAATGAGGCAAACTAAGGTAAATGTGACAGTGTCTGCTCAGGATTTGTCATGTTTATGATTGGAACAACATGATTGACTTTATGCATCTTTATTTATTATACAGCCCTAGTGAAGTATGCAAAGTACAAACCTGAGATTCACCCCAGAGCAATTGCAGAACAGAGGCCTCTCATTAGATGTTTTAAAAAATGAGCAGAAAAGAAGAGTATTTTCTGATGCCTCATTATGGAAGTCCAAAAGGAGTTTGCTGTTTTTACCCCTGGGTAACTGAAGTTGAGAAATCATTCCCAATTGAAAAAGAGACCTCAAGCACATCTGGATGTTTTAAGCCACCCTAGAAAAGAACAAACGTGTTCTGTATGGTGCCTAGCCCATCTGTGTTATGAAATTTATGTACTTCATATTTTTTATCATGTCCTTCTACCAATTTTGAACACAGGATGGTTTGCCAGTAAAAAAAATTATTACAGTATTATTATTAATTTGAATTAATTGTACCTACTGTATGCTTTTTGTAATCCTATTGTACACAGCTTGGAAACTTAAGTGTTGTATAACTAGCTGAAATAAAGTGAATAGTGTGTAAAAATTGTAATCACAATAAGACAGCCTTATTCGTGGCAAAATGACATGCCAACATATATATAATGCGGGCAGGTACTTCTTTGTTGAGGACAGAGAGAAAAGGCATGCAAACATATTGCATGGTCACCAAAGGGAATGGAGTTGAGTAGTTGATTAATGAATTTGTTAGAAGTTAGATAAGATATAGTATTAGATGAAGTAATGTTAAGGTAAATAGATAAGAGAAGATGATTAGTTAATAAATACAAGAATAGAAAAAGGAAAAGAAATTACTAAAGATGATTTATAAGGAACGCAGACAGAGAGGACGTGAGGAAGTCAACCCACAATGATATAAAAGAAGGATAGATAGAAAAAAATATGTGTTTTTTATTAATTTCTTTGTATTTTGTTGTAATGTTTTTTATTGTATGTATTGTTTGTTTATTGTTTAATGTATTGTTAAAAAAACCAATAAATTTTTGAAGGAAAAAAAAAAGAACTGTTGAAGAAAGATTTCCTCTTTCATTTTATAAATGAGGAGCTTGTGGTCCTTAAGGCTGTAGATATAATCCTTCAAAATACAATCACTCTTTTCCCCATATGCAAAGTTTCCCAAATAAAGTAGAGGGGGGAATAATTGCATGCAGCCATACTCTAAAAGAGAAGTTCCGGTATGAAAGATAGGCTGCAGTTTGGATAGAAGTTACTAAAAACTGCTAAATGAGATAATAGTAAGTCAAGTAGAAGTGAGATATGATGGGAGCAACCACCAGATGAAATCAGTTGGAACTCCAGCTGTGTGAGTCACATGTTAAAGGGGCAAAGATTCAACAGATGTTTATGAGGCTCCTAAACTGGTGTGGGTTCTGGGAATCCTTCATTTATAGTAGGGGTGAGGAGGTGTTAGACCCTTCAGATGTTGTTGAACTACAACTCCTGTCACCCCTGGCCATTGGCCATGAGAATTATAGTTCAGCAACATCTGAACCAAACGTTTCCCATAGGATCATTTACACATAACATATCTGAGGGGTGTGGACAGTTATATTTTAGAGGGTCTGTTTAAAACAGCTTCCCACTGCCATTGAAGATGATGACTTGAACTTATTATTTGCTGGCACATATCAATTGTATCTGAATTATTTTCTTCTTTTTGAAAGGTTGTTTCTCATGCTAAAAATGCTCGAGAATATTTCTGATTCAAATGTGCCATTTTATTGTACTGTAGCATTCCCTCATTAGCCAGTAATTAAATGTTTTAAATGCTAATGTACACCTGTTAGACTGTGCAGATCGCGTTGGAAGTTACTGGCACAGCAAAGCTCAAAAACGCTACACAGTGTAAAAGGCTCAGATCTGCTCTGCAGCATCGCCACGATACCAGACTCTCTAAATCAACCCAACCCAATGTCTTCCAAAAGTTTTGGACTACAATCAACATCAGCACCAAAACCAGCTTGGTGCCCTTTAGATGTCTTGAAGTTGTGGTCAAAAACTTATAAACTGGGTGAGGCTGCTCTCAGTGACACTTTTGCAATCACTTGCCTTCCAAGCATGCACATCTCTTTGCCATACTGGTGTCAGGGAATGAAAACAGAAAGAAAGCAATATATTTATCTTATCCAGTTAAGAGCATGGAGGAGCATGCAAATTTTGGAAGTGATCTGTGAAGTGTTATATGAATGAACCTCATACATATGAGGTCGAGGTCCCTTCAGCCCCCCCCTAAAATATTTGAGGGGGCCATCCCCCCCCCCAGGTTGATGGGCATTGTCATTCAAATGGTGTATGTGTGCTGCATCTCATTATAAGATACTGGGAGGAATGCAACATCACGCTAATATGATTGTTTCATCAGCGCAAGCATTTCTACGTGGCAGACAGAACAATCTCTTCTCCCCACACACTATTGGGAGGGTTCTCCCAACCCTCCAGAGTAGATTTGAGGGGAGCATGGAGGTGCACAGGAGGAGAAGGGGGGGGAGTCCTTTTGCATGTGCAGGAGTCCTTTTGCTAGCTTCTGCTAACTCACTGGGTTCATTGAATCAAGCCCACTTGACATCTACTTTATATTCCAAATAAGGGCTGTATTTCATGAAGCAAAGAATCCTTCCCTCATTTTCATACTGTGAAAGTGCCATTGTCTAGAGCAGGGGTAGTCAACCTTTTTATACCTACCGCCCACTAATGCATCTTTCTTGATGGTAAAATTTCCTTACCACCCACCAGTGGAGGATTCAGCTTGTGCCGTAGAACCCCCTACCGCCCACCTAGAATCCTGAAACGCCCACTAGTAGGGACCAGGTTGACAACCCCCTGGTCTAGAGCAAAATTTTACTGTGTACAATTAACCAAAAATGGCCTCCCTTCTGTTAAAAAAGAAAACAGGTCCAAAACCCAACTTTTTACCATGAGTTCTAAATGGCTTCATCTTCATCAATACTTGCATTGCCTCAATGGGGTGTAAATATGGAAAGTTTTGAAGGAGGGTATATAAATTCAGGCCTTTGCTTGAATGTTCTCACAAACAAGTCATATAAAAAAGTAATACAGAAAGGTAGCCACATTAGGAACCTTCACTGGGCCAATCTGCATATCACAACACAGTGTCCCTAGCACATCAACTGGTACATGGTCTAACACTGACATCCACCTTTAGTAACATAAAGGCTGTCTAGTGTCTCTTGATTCTGTTTTTCCACCCATCAAGGAGCCTGGGCGCTTTGCCTAAGGATGGAGGTAACAGCCTTTCCTTCTTTCTTTTTTGGGGGTTTCAGGGATGGGAGAATCAGTAGTTGTTATGCTGCTTGTTCCCTGCAGGACCTCAGTGCATCCTGAAATCTGCATAACATCAGAAAACCTTCATCTGAATGTCTGCTATCTCCTCCCCTATTCCATCTGAAGACTATGACCAGATGCAACTGCCATTGCTTCAGCATCAGCAAAAGGTTTTTGGGTTGTTTTTTAAATAATCTGTCCTCTGCTCTGCTTACCATCTTGCCTAAAGACAGAATCTGGAGAACTCAAAAGCTTGCATACTATTTGTGAAATTCTTCTAATATGGATTTGGGAACTTCTCAAGAGCAAGTGTGCAAGTTGGATTACTGCAAGACATTCTATTTGGGGCTTCCCTTGTGCTTGACCTGGAAGCTGTAATTAGTGGAGAATGCTGCAGCGTGGTTGCTAACAGCAGGGAGACCCTGTCAGCAGAGATCTGTACTGGTTGCCTATTTGCTACCAGACCAAGTTCAAGGTGTTGCTATCAGTATACAAAGCCCTTAACAGCTTGGGACCAGTTTATTTGCCAGATTGTCTTACCTAATATATGTCTGTGCAACCATTGCAATCTGCGTATCTAGCACTGTTACAGGTGCCACAAAATACTTGCTTTGCACTTGTAAGAAATCAGTCTTTCAGTGTGGCAGCACCTACACTTTGGAACTCCCTGCCAATTGATATCAGGTAAGCACCTCTGCTGCAATTTTTTTGGTGCTAGCTTAAAACATTTTTTTGTTGAGGCAAGCCTAGCCAGACATGTAGATGTTATATGTGGATTTTTAAAATTTTATTTGCTACTGGGGGTTTTTTAATTACTATTTGAATACCTCTTTTTAATAGTTTTTTTTTATCAACAACACTTTGTGCATTATTTTAGATTATTGTAAAACTTTGTGGTGTGGGTTTTTGTCTTGTTTTACTATCAAGCAGTTCATAAGTTTCATTAATTAACAAATAGTTTACTGCCAGCTTCCTAAGCCTGAATCGTATAAGCCATAAAGGGATCCTGTGTTATAAACAACAGAAAGAGTCTTCTCTGCATCCACCTTTGGTCCTATTCCCATTGTGTAGCGTGAAGAACGTGGCCCTTCCTTTAGCATTATTGCATATTCCACAGACTAGGCTTGCCATAAGTCAGGGAAGTTCCTGACATGTTCTGGTTTCCGGGTGTAAAAACGGTGTCAGGGAGAAATTTTGCAGAATTGGCAAAATGTCAGGCAAGGCAATGAGAAAAGACAACTTTGTGGGTGTCAGGAACTTTACTTTTTGAAATACGTCAATCCTACCACAGACACACGTGCTTATACCCATCTTCTGCAACTTTTAATTCACTGTTTCAATATATTCCTGCAAAGGTTAGAAAGTAAAGGAGGCAGAACATACTAAGGATTCCAGGGGGGGAAATGGATTCAGGGTGCTCTAGCAGGGAGTAGAAGTGAGAAGCAAAGAAGTACATTTTGTGACCTCTTTTCAAATGATAGCAACACCTTCAGCTCACAGTTTCTTGTAAAATGTGGCAGTCTGATATATTTGCAAATACAGTCTTCTATAGGTTATGTGCTCAAATGTGCCACCTCTTGACTACTATGTAGCAGACAATGCAATGCCCTCCAGCTGTTGTTGGACTTCAGTTCCCATCATCCCCAACCACTGGCCATGTTGGCTGAGGCTGATGGGAGCAGTAGTCCAATAACATCTGGAAGGCAAATGACAAAAGTAGCAGAAACACCTGTTTTCCCCACACAACCCGATTAATATGTCTATATACAGCTCTGGAAATCTCATCCTTTGTATTGTCCACTGAACAGCAGCGGCTGAAACAGGTTTATTTTAAACACATCATGTCTACAATGGCTCAGATCTAAATTAGAATTGGACAAGATAAGATTTGTGTGCCCCAAGGTGAGGGTACCCTCTCTACAAGTATTTCATGGATAGATCTTGTACACTGTTTTACTTGCTAATAAGTAAACCTTCTGTTTCTTTAATCACCAGCTCACTTATTTCAGAGTGGATTTGACTGTCCAATAGACTTCAGCAGATCATCCTGAAATAAGGAAGTTAAATGGCATAGGCCTAATATCATGGACATGTATATACAGATTGCTGTGTCTGTTTATAAATCAGTGGGATAGTGAGTTATAGTAGCAGACGTACTCATTTTATCCATAAAGAGGATATTATGTTGAACATAATTTGAATATAATAAAAAACTTAATTCTCTACCCTGTTTCCATATGGAGGTAATTCAACTCCACGTTTAGAATTGTGTTGAAACTAGTAAAGAACCACATTCCTAAAATCAGAGTAATTACTTGTGATCTAACTAAGGGCCACTTCACACCTGCATATGCATCACATGATTCCTCAACGCTTCAAGCTGATTCAGACATCCATGTTTATCACTTGAGAAGTGCAATGTCTAGCAATGAATGGGACATAACAGATCTAACACCGCAGTTGGGGCTTTCATTTTGTGCAAATAAATTGTCTTCACTTAAGTTCACACCCCAGTCATCTAGTGTACAATGATCAGCTGCATGAATTCAAGTGTGTGTGTGTGTGTGTGTGTGTGTGTGTGTGTGTGAACCAGGCCTTGATGACTACGAGTGAATACACTCCACTAGAAAGCATTTGTGTTTCCAAAATATTAAGTTCGGTTTATGGTGCTGGATCTGTGATGGATCACTCATATACAAAAGCACATTTTAATTACTGAGTGATTAATATGCTTGTGAGAAGAGAGCTTCATAAAGGCCTAAACTAGTGCACATGTAAATATCACAATTTGTATTTTACAGACTCCCAACTAATTTTTAATGGACTTAGAAAGAACTTACCTTTGAAATTTGGCCTTATTCGTGCATCATAACCTGATGTCCGTCCCATCAGTTTGTCCAAGAAATCCGAAGGAGACAGTGCCTGTGAAGGGGTTTTCCCAGATCTGGAATCATGTTCTTTACAGAAAGTTGTCCTAAACAAATAGTTAACTATCATTAGCCATTATTCTTTGACCGAATTCACATAATTTCATGAGAGAAGTCTATTGCCAATTTGAAAAGAATGCAACAATGCTGATGATATTAATAAAGCGTTACATATTATTCTCGAGTATGGAAGAGCCAACAGCGTCACAACTCTTCAAGAACCAGGCAAAAAAGTTGAGGACTGAGATTTTTTTGTTCAATATTGGCTTTTACTTAAGCATCATTGAAGAATTTTATAAGTATCGCTGGTGGCATATGGCTATTGACCAAACTGCAGGAGGCAGTGGAAGACAGGAGTGCCTGTCCATGGGGTCATGAAGAGTCTGATGTGACTAAATGACTAAACAACAATCATAAATACGCATCTGCCTTACTTTGGGTTCATAGTAGTTTAGAAAAACTGGCAAAACTTATCACAGAGGAGTTAGAAACCTTGACTGTGTTAGTGTACAGAACATTACACAAGCACAGAAACTCTACAATCTTAATAGGCATTAATTAAATGACTTGGTTCTTCACCAATTCTATTTATTTCCTCCGGGAAATGTTGAGATGTGAGGTTTTTAATTTTCAATCAGCCCACATCAAGCAAGGATAACGGCCCCTTCCTGCAGCATTCATATCAATTTATATCTTATTTGGTGTTAATTGTGCTCTCGTGCCTTCATAGCTTTCTTCATGTAACATGCTAAGCATTCCCCCCCTAAGATAAAGAACAAGAAGTACTTGAAATGAACAAATTTGATCCACAAGGAAATGAATTCCATCATAATAACTCTCCCACACATTTTAATATATTCCTTTGTGTCTTAAATGTGTACTTTAATTGATGTATGTTTGAATAAACCATCTAATAGGGATCAGAAGTAATCCTCTCAAAGGGACTTTTACAATAGGCTGTGTTCTGGTGTTATCTTAAAGTAAGTGCTAAAAATTGATTAAATGTGAAGAGAGAGCAGAGAAATGAAAAAGAAATACAATGGGTGGTATCCAAAATTAGTCACACTCAGGGTGGATGCACTGAAATCAATAAACTTAAGTCGATTGATTTCAGTGGGTTTACTCTGAGTATCACTAATTTTGGATATCACCCTTTATTTATATAGTGACCACACAAATATGCATTCTGGGTTATTGGACACTGAAGTCAATAAGTATTCCTGATCCCTACACTATGAAGCAGTAACATGTTACCTCGTCAACTCTTGCAACATCACCTGGTTTCCTTTGGAAGGAAGGGCGGAATGTAAATTTAATAAATAAACAAATAGTATTGCTAAGCAGGACATGACAACACTTTTTAAAATTGGTATGTAGAGAAATTGGGATAGGCTGATAAGTAGACAAAATATGTAATTGTAAAATTGGATAATGGTCAATTACACCATTGTTATTTGGAATAGCCTTTCATTAGCACCAACAGTTTCACTGAAGTGCATTAGCTGTCACTTACATTGACAAATACATTATCCCTTTGGAAATAATCACATAATGAAACTCATCTAAAAACCTGATTTTTCCATTTAACTATCCACCTTTTCCTTCTGCTGAACATATAGGGTATTTAGTTGAAACAATATGGTCTAGGCATGTTAAATGTGAAACAGATGTTTCTTGAAGTGATCAAAATTTGCTGGGATAATGACTTCTTTTTGAGGTTTCTTCCACAAGCAATTGTCTGTCTCTTTAGCACCACATACATGAATTCATATCATTTTTTTTTACCCCATGTTAATTAATCCAGAATAGCTCCAGACTTCCAGTTTTTACTCACAGTCACTAATACAGAACAGCACTGCTACTTTGCAGGTAAGCATGCATTTCAAGGGTATGGAAACTCTCCTCTGCCACCCTTTATGATTAATACAACAAGGAGATTAACTACATACACTTGAGTATATTTCCTCAGACAAAAATAACCCCATCCCAAAAAACTGATTTTACTATCCTATATAGGAAGAAAAGGTACTAGTTGAGAGATTCCAATAATATTGAAGAAGGTAGATTTCAATTACATGGGGAAATGTTTTCAGTTTTCAGTTTCATTGCCTATAAAACATTTTTTCTATAACATTAAGGGTACCTATATAACTTCACTTGTCCAAACTTGTTTGGATTTTTAAAAAGTATGTTACCAAGCAACAGCTATTTTCAAATGGAAACATGCCTGTAGTCTGCATAAATTTAAAATGAAATATTTATCAACACAGCTAAAATATATCAAGTTTATGGAGTACTCCTCCTGTGCTGTCCTAAATTCCTACAGGTTTAGTAGAGGCTTTCGGAACTGATATCACCTACCTGAAGTGGTGTGTTTCTAAGAAAAAGGCAAACAAGGCTGTCAAAATGTTCACTAGCTGTCGGTTCATTCCTCCTGTTTTCTGCGTTGAGTGTGGAAAAATATCCCAGAAACGGTTCCAGAGTCAATCAAAGGGGAGGGAGGCTTTCAGAAAGTACTATGTCTTCTCTAAATCCCCAAATCCAACAATAATTTAAATTTCTTTAAAATCAGAAAGAGAAGACCTGCGTTTCTATACATTGGAGATGGCAAAAAATCAAAAGTACCAGTCCTCGGAATCATGGTTAGGTTAAGCCCAGGCACATCCGAAACAGCCAGCACAAAAGATACGAAGCATCTGAACGGGCAGTTCTCTAGGATGCTTTCACCCAAATCCTGAACCCCGCTCAGAAAAATCAAATCCTTCTCTACCTTAGCACCATGCCAAGGGGAATAGCGCTGCTGCCACGCTGGTCTGTCTTCCAGATCTGCTCTTATTTCCCTTGGGCTTGCACATCGGCATTTGTCTGAATCGTCGTTAAAAAATGGGGGAAGAAGCTGTTTGCCTCTCTCCTTCCCTCCCTCTTCCTTATCGGCAAGTTGTAAATATCGAGAAGGGGTGATTGGTGTGGCGCTGGAGGGAAAATGCTACGCTCCCTCCTGTGCCGGAATGAGGGAAGGAGCCCTGATCTTAAACACGGACTATAAATTTCAGCACTTGGACAGCTCCACGCTCAGCTTGTGCGCATGCTTCTGGCTCCATCAAACGTGACTGGAGTTCAGAGACGTTTCTTCCTCCAGGAACAGGCGCTTAACTCACCCGTCCCATCGCCTGTTTTGGGTCCCAGATTCCTCCCATAAACGCAGGAGAGAGAGAGAGAGAATGGGGCCGAAGAAATCTGAGGAAAGACGTGGCCAAATCTGCTGTTATACAGCTCCGTAGGGCGGGAGGGATACCAAGGGGGGAGAACAAGGAAGGCGCAGGAAGGGGAGGGGGAGAGACAGAAGAGGCACTTTGGGTAAGGAAAAGGCAGCGTGGGGAGAAGTCAGAAACCCGCCATGGTGCCTCAGAAATATCCATTATTTACACTCCTGCCACTTCATGAGAGTTACGGCTGCCAGACTGTATGTAGCATAGGAGAGCCCCGGCTTCCCAGGGGTGGTGGAAGAGCTGTGGGAACACGGCAGTTCCTGACTCTGAAATGGGAAGAAGTGGTGAGGTGGGAGGAAGACACCAAAGACCCTCCAGGATATCAATCAAGAAACCCCACAAGCGCCTCAAAGGACAGCATAACCTCCCAGAGGGGCTTCGATTATGGAAGCCACCCATTCTCCCCTCGTCTTCTGTGGAAACAAGACATATCTTTGCACGTTGCTTGCTTGAGAAAGCAGGGACAGGTAAGAATGGGGGGGGGGCGTGGAGACGGTGGGATGGCAGAGTGAAATCATATCTTTTTACCTCAAGAGTTGGAAATGGCCGCTATTTGCAAGAGAAAAAGCAACCATGGGGAAGGAATAGCCTCTTATTTTTGCATGGTGGAAGAGGACACCTTTTGCATTGTCTCCTGGAAATATGCAGGATCCTTGACATTATTCAGCTGGCTGTGATTTTAACTCTCACCAGAAAGTCTGCTCACTGAAGAGCCTCTTTATTCGAATCTTCTACAACACAACTTTCTGTTTCCAGAGTACATTTAATTAAGAGGTAAAGTGGACAGTGCCTATGTATTTGTAACTCAATAAGATGTGGTCTCTCTCTAATTCTGACTCGGCTGTAGAAATTTGGAATGTAATGTCAAGCAAACCAGCCTCTCCTACGGCTGATGAAGATATCAGCCAGATTTTTAAATGTCTCATTACATACTAAGCATGACATTCCACAAGCAAAGGAGGTACTCCAATTTTATTGCCACTTTTTACACATGAGGATTCAAGAAAGACATATCAGGATTCCAGAGTGAAAGGGGACATTTTATATGACTCTTTTTAAATTTAAAAAACAAAACACAACACAACACAACTTTATATCTTTCCCTCCAAATAAAATGCTCACCAAGAAACTAGATACATGAAGATCAGTATTTAAAATTTCTAATGCCCTGTTTGGGTCAAGAAGAATATTAGATTCAGTCCTCAATCCCAACCCCCAAACTCCCTGTTACTTCTGAGCTGGCTTTTTCCTTCCATTGATCTGATATGGACACTTTACATGTTTCCCATTAGAAAATCATTACATGGTGTTCCAGTTTGAAGCTGCCCAGAGGAAGCTCTCATTTCCATTAAAGTTAAGTTGGCCTCTGGCTTGCCCCAGATTAGGGAAGAGTGAAGAGCCCAGTTCTTTCCTATCACAATGGCACCATCCCCTCTTCATTAAACACACCATAATATGAAAAGCAATTTGAAGTTGAACCCCAGGTGTCATGTGGCATTGCAGTCAAATCGATTTTAGATTTCCTTTTAATTTATTCACCTGTTATTTCAATTAAAACTCATAACATGTGGAAGGATAAAGCATCTGTGCTGAATCTACAACCTTCTGCCCAAGCTGTGTCTGACAAATTAATGAATTAATCCTCTGACTCAGAGGACACCATTACTGAGGGTGAAATTCAACTTAGCACTCCAGAGCATTTCTACTTGCCCAATAAAAATTATCTCCCCTTTCCTCCTCCTGACTCTCCAGGAAGGCATGGACAGTGCATGAGGGAGGAGAAGGTGGGGAAGCCTTATTGCTTTAGTTGGAGTCATAGCGCTGGCTACTACCTGAATCTGTCCATAGAATTCCTGTGAGACTGGAGGCTCCTCCACTCTGTTGCAGTAGGAGACTACTGGAGTGGACTGGGCCTCTTTAGCTGAAGAAAGACCTTCCAGTGTGGGCAACAGCTGCTATTATATAGGGCTCAGTTTCTGATTGTTGCTAAAGCAACATCAGAACCATACTATACATCCACTATGAGCCTCACTTTGCTGCAGAGCAAGACATATACTGACCTTTATAATATGTATCCTTTCTAGCAGCTCAGTCCCACAGTTAGCCTTCAACACTGATATGCAACAGATCTCTGCCAGATCAACTGAACTGATAGGATATATGCCTGCCCCCCCCAGCTAGATCCCTCCACCCAATATCAAAACTGACTTATACTGTTCTTGGATTTTTTGTAGCTCAGACCTGCTCTCTACTGCTCCTGACCATTCTTACCATCACCCTTCCAGTGTTTCCATTTGCAACATGTTATTTTGAATGCAACCCTAGTCACAAAATGCTTTTGTGAATGGTCTCCCTGTTGCTGAGGTGAAGCTGATGTACTCAACCATGTCATGGGTGTGGGAAAGAGAAGATAATTGGCCCAGAGCCTTTAAGGATCTGTTTGTTTTTGACCACTACAGTAACTGGAGAGTAGTACTTGCACTTTCAGCCTGGGAATCATTTCTGGTGTTATATGAAAAGTTGTGTGGTTTTTGCACCAGGTGAAACTTTGTAACCATTTGCCACATGATTTGGTGACCTGATCTACTGCTTGTATCATCCACCTAATATGCCAATCACCATTATTTCCCACAAATTGCAGGCAGGCAGAGAAATGCAACAGATATAATTGACATTAGCAATATGGCTGACAACACTATTCCTATCTCAGTTTTGTGAAAGGCCTCCATTCTGTGCCAGCTGTAAGCATCCTTACTGAGACTGGCTTCATGAATGGGGAACTCTTCAGAGTCTGCACTATGGCTCAGAGCTTAATCCTCTTTTGTAAAGCTGTAAGAGACCTGGTCACTTTCAACCTGGTCTGAGACATCTCTGCTTTGGCAAGGAAAATTAAAAGTAGCGAAGGCAATAGTTGATTTTGCTGCCAGCTTACCTGAGATGGAATGGAGTAAATTAAAATGAATCCAGATGCTATTCTCCCTTTACACTGTCCCCTGTATGATGTCAGATGCAAAAGAATTTGTCAAACTATTTCTGGGGGGAAACACCCTGAAAAACTCAAATGAAAATCTAGGGGATGGGGAACTAGTGACCTTCCAGAAGCTGTTGGACTGTAACTCCTGCCAGCCTTATCAGGAATGATGGAAGTTGTAGTTCAACAACATCTCAGAGGGTGGCAGTTTCCCAATCCAGTCTCCAGCTGCAGGTTAATAGTTATGCATATCAAGTGATGTCTCTAGATGCATTAAAAAAGATGGTTCCAGCCTATTCAGTGGTGTTCCAATAAGCATCACTATGCAGATTATAGTGTGCATCCTGATGTATATTTCATGAGTTATGCTTGTAGAAGCCTGCTTCTGTGTGTAGATCACACTTGCTGGATTGGGGCAATATGCATTACTTCTCTTAGCATTCTTAATTAAGACTCTCTCCCCTGACATCTGTGTGCTTATATATTACATTATCCCGTTCAATAGGGATGAGGAGGAACCTCAAGTCCTTGGTATTCTCCCCAGGCCTCACCCCCAAATTCCAGCTTTGTTTGCTTGGCTGGATTATGTTATTGAATTCTGACAATGCTTCTTGCTTGCTTGTATGGAGAATAAAGAGGTGACTGTACAGAAACTAGCTGTCATGGACTGGTTGGATATAGAGGGATGGTGGGAGGAACCAGCTGGGGAAACCCCAAGGGAAGAAGGCTCAGAGCTCAGGGATTGGTGGTCAATGCGTGGTCAGAGGGAGAAGACTGGGAGGAGGAGATGTCAGAAGCAGAAGAAGGTAACAAGGCTTAATGAGGGCCAGAGATGAGTTGCTCTGTTCATTAGCCCTGACACTTCTGTGCAGTTCCTGTTTTTGCTAATAAAGAGTTAACTCCACATGCTCGATGTGATTTACTGCTGGCTTGCTCCTGCCTACCATACAAAGGTGAAATTTGAATTCATTGTTCCACCCACTTTTGCCTCTGTCCCCCCCACCAGTGGCATATGGCCCTCAGAAGGTTGCCCAGAAGGGAATTTAGCCCTCAGGCTGAAAAAGATCCCTGACTGCTGCCTTACAAGGATCCTATGTTTTCACTGAGAAGACGTAATAAACAAAGGCATCTTCATCTGAAAAAGCAAATCAGTTAGAGCACCTTTGCCAAGGAGTGCAGTGCTGCTGTTCTTCTGTTTACACCACAACCTTATTCATATTTACTTAGAAGTAATAGCAGCTCCAAGTAATAGGAGCACCAGTCATAGTGCCCAGATATTTGAAAGAAAGAAAAGAATTCCATTTACACCAAGAGGCAAGAGTAAATATAGCTAAAAGTGTAGTGGAACTGAAGGTAATAAAATGTGTTGCTGTGGTGAGCCAGAGATTTTTTTTTTTTAAAATGAATCTTGCCTGCTTCTTGAACTGTATGATAAAAAGTGTAATTGAGCAAAAGAATCTAAAATTAATATCAATTCACCCACCCAGCTTTTAGAAATGAAAAAAATCAAAACACTGCAAGAGTATTAACTACAGTTCAATTTGCAAAGGCATTAAAGTCACATCCAGGAATAATAAATCTCAGGTTATCTTTCAGGGTAAGGCAATGGCTAATCATTTCAATCACTGATGCCTAATGAAACCAAACATTTCCATTTTTAAAGTAATCATCATCATCCAGGGCTTGCAGTTCGGAGCTATATCCAACTGCCATCAACACAAAATCCAGGAAGGATGCTGGGGAGATTTCTGGGTGCCAGAGCATACAAGCCTGGCCCCTTCTCTCTCCATAATCATCACTGAATTTTGAAACCAACCACAGTTGTTCTAGTGTCTGAGCTGTTTGCTGGGTATTCTTCGTTCTCATCTATTTGTTCTGCTGCTCCCTCCTCAGTTGACACTGACAATCCTTGCCAGAAGGAACCTCCACTTTATTTCCCTCATTTCCATCAGGCTGGTAGTTATTTTTGCCCCTAGGGGCCATGACCTGACTACTACTACCCCAAGCCTTTCTTTAGCAGTCTGAGAATGCATGAGCTGACCTCCCCCACCATCACATACCTACAGTGACAAATATAAAGTTGTATGTGCCTACTCTACTCCCTAAATGTTATTTGTAGTTGTAGATCAAAGTTGAGAGCTGAAGAAAGGTGCCGCCCTACCGAGTCCTGGCAGGCCTTCACCAGCAGTTGGCATTCTTGGACATATGCCACATATGCACATCGTAGCAGGGGGCCCACTGCCAACCACAGCCAGACTACCAAAGCAGGTAAAGGCCCACCAAAAAGAGAGAGAAAAGCTTCAACTCATGCTCTGACAATAGCTTCACCTGTCACTGCTGTATGCAGGAGTAATCTGACAGCCCCCCACTTGGTTCCCTTGCCTGTAGCTTCTACCGCTGGCTCCTTCCGTTTTCAGAAATGCCTGCTCCCTCATATGTGTATAGCAGAGGCTGTTACATAGGGTGAGGAGGTGGAGTTGGCATCATTCCATGGTGGGGTTTGAACCCAAGGGATGTGGGTGGCAGAGAAAATTGATGCTTCTACACTTCTGCACCACTATCTATCTAGTGCCCTTCCTGCAGCACCTGACTGAGCCCCCTGCTCTTCCTCACCACCATTTGATTAATCCAGCATTTCTTAAACTCAGGCTCTTGTTGAACTAAAACTCCCATCATCCCTGGCGATTGGTCCTGCTAGCTAGGGATGATGGGAGTTGTAGCCCAACAACAACAGCTGGAGAACCACATTTGAGAGACACTGGATCTTAATCACTCACAATGTCCCTCCTCTCCACAGCAGAAGGCACATGAGGGAGCAAGTGGCAACAAGGAAGAGTAGCATGGGAAGCAGCTATCACACATTCTCCAACACAACTCCTTTGCCATGGCAGAGGGTAAGCAATCAGGTGGCACCAGTGCCTGGTGCTGCTCCATCCTCTGACTCCCATGTTCTCCCTCACTCTCCCTCACTGTAAGTGATGGAAGTGAGCAAGTGATGATGAGGATGAGCTGCTGCCACCACTGCCTGCCCCCTCCATGTGGGATGCCAGGTAAGCAAGGGAGGGTCAGTGGAAAGGAGAGGGAGGAAAAGAGGAACTACACACCTGGTCCACCATCAATTGGTGAAAGGCCTGTAAGGGACATGAATGTGAAGGAAACATTCCATTTTCTACGTGGGTACTGAGCACATACAGCTGCTGTCCCCAACCTGAATCTAGCACTGTTTTGGATGTCAAATTAGTTTTCATCTCACATGAGAGCAGTTTTATTGGGGCTTTACCTAACTGCATATTAGCTGAAGCCATTACTTCAAAACACAATGGCACAATTTGAGTCATTACCTCTGCTTGTTTTATTCATAGATCCCACTCTAGGCAACCTTATTCTAAACATGCATGTTCTCATTCAACATTGTTTCTCTAATTTATTAGCATGGGCCCTAAGCAAGGAGAGGCATCTTCACAGAAAGTGTGCAACGTGGGAACAAAATTGGAATTCTGATAGGCAAGCAAGCAAGCACTCAGTTTTAATATTCCTAATGCAAGATCAGAAGGGGCAAATGACAGGAAATCAGAGCAGAAAGAAGCTGCACAAAAGAGCTGTCTAAAGTAGGACTGATTATGCAGCTAACAAAGAGGTCTTTTGTTATCAGGCTATTAAGATAATTTACCAAGTGAATATTGGATTCCAGAATGCGTCTCCAGGAAAACTCTGTCACAGTTCTTGATTTCATTTCCAGTGATTGCTTTGATCCAGATGGCTCTCATTCATCACTTATAGCCTTGCATAGAACCACAGAGCCACAAAACCATAGAAGTGGAAACAGTGTCAAAGTGATCTGGTCCAGTTGACCCAGACCCTAGTGATCAATTTGCCACACATGGCTGGTGGGATGTGCTTGGTGAGATATAATTCACACAGGTCTGCTACAGGATATGGGGATCAACACAACCCACCTTGCTCTTGGACACCCACCAGTCTGATAGGAGGTTCTATATCTAAATATGATAATAAACTAATCTGTGACCATATAAGCAAGACCACTATGTTTCCAGTACATCTCCAGCAAGAATGATATTATCTGGTTGGAATATGTTACTACATCGGGTAACAGGTCAAATGCCACACACAATGTGACTTACACTGCAATTGTAACCATGTCTACTCAGAACAGAAGTAAGTCCTATAGAATCCAGTGGATCTTGCTCCTAGGTAAGTGGGGTTAGGACTGTAGCTTTAGGTTCATATGTGTGTTAAGTGAGCCACTAAAATATATTCCAGTCCCTACACCCAGTGTTGCTGCTAAGAGACTGATTTGTTAACAAAGATATCACTGACTCAAAAGTCATCTCTGCTGTGAATTTGTTAGGTGGCCTTGAATAAGCACTATCTCGTCACCTCAACCCCCAAATGCAATATGGTATCATAATTCTGACTATAATGTATAGCAGGGATGGGGAGCCTATAGCCCTCCAGGTGTTCCTGGACTCCAACCACTGACTATTTTGGCTGGGGATGATGGGAATTGTAGTTCAACAGCATATGGAGAGCCACAAGTCCCCCACCCTTGGTGAATCTAATGTTAAGGATTTCTACAATGTTGTACATTTTGAATTTTCTAAAGTACTAGGTAAATGCTATGCTTTTTCTTCATCAAGAGAAGTATTATGCTTTTATCCTTTCACGCAGTACAGTGGCTCAAACACTGCCCTAACTTATCAACAATACACCACAAGCTGATATACGAAACATACAGCAAGGGGTGTAACAGCCCAGCAATAAAGCAACAAATCTCCTTAAAGTTTAACCTCAAAATCCATGTTTCATCCTTTGGGGCTGCCTTCAAAAAAAAAGTACCTGTCGCAAACATCCTCTGATTTCCCAGAATTATAATGTGGCTTTGCAGCTTCAGCAGGGGACAGCTGATTACCAAAGCAAAACACACAGACAAGATGTCACGGCAGGGATCTGATCTCTGCTATCAATAGAGGAATAAAGAAGTTTGAAACATCACACTGATCACCTATGAAATGGTAGTGGAATGGGGGCAGGAATGCAGGCTTTGATGCTCAGAGTAGCCAGCCTTTACTGCCAAGTGAAAGCACACCTATGTTGATTAAATAGCCATCCTGATTTTGAAAGAGAGACTCTTCCAGGGCATTGCTTTATTTAAAGGCTTCCACTATTTTGCCTATTGACACTGCCAGAAACAGCTGGTGGATTTGCAAGTCCAAAAGCACCTCCAGAGTGTCAGTATTTTGCAGGTGGGGTTCAGGGCACTAGAACTGAATGTGTACCCCTTGCATGTTCCTGTGAATCATTTGCATTGGGTAATATAATATGCTTATTGTACAGCCTGCTGTTCTTCCAGATAACAAATTACCAAACGATCCGTATTTGCATCAATTAGTTACACGCACCCCCCAAAAAACCACTACAACGCTGCAAGTTATTGCTCTACTTTTAAGTCTCATTTGTTTTTGCAGCTAGACAAGTTCACATATTTCATGAGGATGGACACATATGCAGCAATGAGGATATACATTATTCATCACTCTCAAGCCTACAGAGCCAATCAGGTCTAATTGGTTGTGTGCCCTGGTCCTCCCTCCTCCCTTGCTTATTTGGCCACCTTTGTCTCTTGGAAAGTATCCAAGTCTAATTCTGTAGCAATTAAATGTCACCCTGGTTTACAAGGCAATCAAAGCAGATATGTATGTAACTAGGGCCTGGATCAAGAGCTGGTATTGTCAGGCACCCACAAAGGCCCCTTCCTCTGTATGGGAGGCACTAGAAACCCCCACAGAGCCCCCTGACCCTCCTCCTCTTCCTCCTCCTTGCTGTCACTTCCAGTTCACTTCAAGGAGGCTGTAGAGCAGAGCCAGTTAAAGGGGTGGCGGGGAAGGGGTGGAGCTTCTTGTGATTGGTGCTGCAGATAGAGCGTCATCAAGCCAAGGAGTGCCACGCATAAGTAAATAGTTACAATAGTCAAATAGTAATAAAAAATTGAACACTGTTCTCCACAGATTTTGCAGGTATTGCCTTTAAATCACAATCGGGGGGGCAGACGTGCCCCCATAAACTGCCTAGCGGTGCTATGGGCATTCTTCCTCCTGTTACTGCTTGACCTGTTTCACAAGAGATGCAGCAGGTGAGAGAGGGTGAGCAGAGCAGAACTGTATAGTTGTACATATTTATGGGTTTTCTATCTATATTAGGGCTTGTGCATGAGCATGTCAATCCAATTTGGGGCCTGGCAAAGCACTTCAGAGCAGCTCAGTCCAACCGTAGGGCTAACCCATTTCAGATCTGGGCCCTGAATTGACTGGTGGAGGGGCTTGAACAGTCAAGCAGTCAGGATGGGGGAGAAGGGGACATTCCTGTGTTCTCTCTCTCTCTCTCTTTGTCTGTCCTTGTAGGCAGGCTGCTGCTTTTGACAACCCCCAGATCACTCCAGGTGGATCGAGTCCGATCCAGCACAATCTGGAGCTGCCTCAACCTGATCTAACCCCATCATCCTGATCCAGTTCAGGATTTGGGATTTAGCCAGATCCGGTGCATGGTCCTAGTATGCGTCTATCCGTAAGGCGCAGTAACCACATGCCCTACAAGCGTCTTATTTTAAGTGGGACATAATGGATTGACAGAAGCTGCCCTGGCTTCTGATCCCAATCTGGGATGTCTCACTTTGGCTCCTGTGCTCTAGTCACTCCAGAGTGTGGGACCAAAAGACGGGTGTTTTGTGTGTGTGGTTTTTTGGGGTTTCCCCCCCCCTGTAGTGTGAGTTAGTTGGCTCACACCAGATTGTGGGAGGAAAAAATGGGGGGAAATTTGACCCTGCCACTTTTCTTCCTTCTTCCATTGCAGAATGTCTGGGGCACTGGTGGAGGAGGATGTGGTGGAGGCTACAGTTTTCTTTAGGGCATGCTGGTGGGCTGGTGCAGCCTTCTTCCAGGTCACACCAGCTGGAGCAGCATCTCCTGAGATGGCAGAGGTTATTGATGCTTTTGAATTATGGTGCTGGAGGAGACTCTTGAGAGTCCCGTGGACTGCAAGAAGATCAAACCTATCCATTCTCAAAGAAATCAGCCCTGAGTGCTCACTAGAAGGACAGATCCTGAAGTTGAGGCTCCAGTACTTTGGCCACCTCATGAGAAGAGAAGACTCCCTGGAAAAGACCCTGATGTTGGGAAAGATGGAGGGCACAAGGAGAAGGGGACGACAGAGGATGAGATGGTTGGACAGTGTTCTCGAAGCTACTAACATGAGTTTGGCCAAACTGCAGGAGGCAGTGAAGGATAGGCGTGCCTGGCGTACTCTGGTCCATGGGGTCACGAAGAGTCAGACACGACTGAACGACTGAACAACAACAACAAGGCCCTGGAGGAGAAGGAGGCAGAGGCCAGCAGACAAAGCTAGGAGGGGGTCAGTGGGATGGGGGGGTGCCCTGATTTTCCTGCTTGAAATGTGTGTGTGTGGGGGGGCTAATTAACCAGAGTTTCTATTTACTTGGATGGTGCTTCATAGAGTTGCTATTTAGAGTTTATTTTGTATGAATTATTTCATAGTGGTTTAAAAAAAATATTTCATTGCAAAAAGCCAGGCTGCTAATTCATTTTTCAAAATGTTAGATCAATAATGAAATAAAAGCTCCTGGGGATGGGGAAAACAAAAAATTAAAATTGCTTACGAGCAAGACATACTTAATCTGCCCACATTTTAGTCAATTATCAGAACGGGTAACTGAGGCTGAGAGGTGAATAATGCTTATCTGCAGAAGCACTTCTTCATGGTGTCTATAGAAAAACGAGCGAGGGAGAATCAACTAAGATTATTAAAGGTGTTAATTTACTATTTGCTGGCATTCTCTGTAAAATAAATTGACTGGTGTGTTGTGTTGTTGTTTTTTTAAGTATCTTGACTGAGTAATAAATTAATCAAAGCTCCACGGGGGAAAATAGCATCACTCCCCAAAATAACAAGCAGCAACCTTTAAACCTTTGGAAGGAACTATCATTGGCTGATGAATGATTCGAAGGGCAATCCTCTGCTATGTTTGAAAATCTCTGAAAGCACATAAACACCTTGTGGTTGGTTGAACATCACACATTCCTTGCTGATACTCCAAAACTGAAGGTGGGCTAAAAATAATCTTTCCACAAATTGCACAGCGTCCAAAAAAGAAAAGAAAAAAAATCAAAAATCCTGGGCTGAATGAATTTAGCAAGGGCATTCCCTTAGGGTTATTCTGGAAGTCCTTAAAAGTACCTAATCCGCAAGCTGACCTGGTAAGGAGGGGGAATGACTTTCCCACCACATGTCGGCTGCAGTTGAAATGGAAAAGCTGATGGACTGTGAAGGAACCCTAATTCAGTGTTCCTTTCTTCTTCTTCATATAAACAGCTGCTTCTTAGACCACCTGGACTCAGAGTACCTTGAAAGCATCCAATGACCGTGCTATACCAGCAGCTGCTAATGCAGACAGAATATTGGCCTGATAATGAAATAGGTAATCATGATCCTATGTGCTCCTGGCAGGAGTTGTTGGTTGATGGGAAAACGATACTGCTTTAAACAACTTTATCAACACTGATAGACAATGCAATAGTGTAAATGACAACTCCACCATCACAAATCAATCATAGCATTATGTACCATAGACTAGTCAAGCAGAGAAGGAACCAATCAATGTACTGTGAGAGTGAAACTATTGCAAGACACCACCCTTTCCTATAACACCTTCATGCTGCACAACATGCTCAAAGCATTCCAATAAGGGATTGCCTGTTTGTGTCAAGGTCTCCTTTGTAGTCTTGGGAGTATGGGTGCACTGAGGCCTGAAAGCATCCTATTGCATGGTGCACATTCCAGGAAACCTTTGGCTTGATATATGGGACTGGATTGCACATACACACATATAATATTAAAACGGCCCATCCAATTCTTCCACCCTTGGAAAGTTAGATATTGCCTATGCAATTGTGCAAATCATTACAGAGCTTCCTGGACTCTTCAAGCAAATGCAGTAGGCACACATGGCTCACCAACGACACATGCACAGGCAGAATGTCATAGTGCAAGCACTATCCAAGCCAGCCATTCCATAGGCCTCAGTTTATAGCCAGCAGTAAGTGGTTCTCCCCCGCCCTTCCGACCCAATCTTAGCTGCTTAGTAGCAACAGCCTGGTAGTTCAATGGAAAACCCTGTAGTGCTTAGATGTGTAATTCAGTGTGTTGCTTTCAACCTGTAAAGCCTTGATAACATGGGGCCCTACATCCTACCCTACTTCCTCGCCAATATCTCATCATTGTCTCTAAGACCACTGTGAGCCAGATTTAACCAAGATAACTGGGTAGTCGCCCTCCCTACAAGAGGACAATCCATTGGGGAGTTCTTCCTTACAACTCTTGTATGAATAAATGAGAGTTGTGCAAGAGTTCTTACATAATTCCTATTCACTTCAATAGATTTTGTGCACTATAACTTCCTGGCACTGTTTCTCCCAAATCCAGAGCTCCATTCCACTTCCAGAGATGATGTCACAGAATCATAGAGTTGGAATGGATCCTGAGGACCATCTAGTCCACCTCCCACAATGCAGGAATATGCAGCTATCCTTTACAAGGATTGAACCAGCAACCTTGGCATTATCAGCACCATGATCTAACCAACTGAGCTATCAAACATCTTTAGCTGTACAAAATCATTAGATGTGCAAGACTGTTATTTGATCTCTCTCTCTCTCTCTCTCTCTCTCTCTCTCTCTCTGTGTGTGTGTGTGTGTGTGTTTGAAGGAGGGAATAGGTTGTATGCCAAGACCCTTCTAACCCCTAGATCCAGCAAGTGTTAGAATATTTGTTGTTTAGTCGTGTCCGACTCTTAAGCCAGGCTAAATTTCTAGTGAGGTTATAGCCTATGTAATGGGTCCTTTAGAGCAGTGTTCCCCAACCTTGGGCCTCCAGCTGTTTTTGGCCTACAACTCCCATCATCCCTGACCACTGGCCTTGCTAGCTAGGGATGATGGGAGCTGTAGTCTAAAAACAGCTGGAGGCCCAAGGTTGGGGAACACTGCTTTAGAGAACAAAGGAAGCGGCTCAGCACCAGAGGTCAATTGGGTGAGCCCCTCATTTGGCTGGTAGTTAGAAAGACAAAAGTGAGAGTGGAGAGCTGAGGTGTGTGGGCCAAAAGCTAGAAGCAGGCAGAAGTCAGAGAGAGAGAAAGAGAGGCTTGATTTCTGCTTGAATCCAATGATGCGGCTATGGGTGAAGCAAGATCCTCTTGTGGTGTTAATGGTGTGAACCCCTCCATCATAGGTTGCATATATCTGTAAATAAACCATATATCATAAAGAGTCCACAGTCCCCACTGTACCTCATTCCAAAGGAGCCGAACCCTGGGTAAACGCTATGAACCCCTGGAATCTCACACTGCTCAGAGATTGGGGTGGCATGCAACAATATATTCATATTTATGCCTATTCAATTTATTGATCTTTTTAAAGCTTTTTTTAAAGGCTGTTGCTCATACAGACCTCTTGAGGATTGGGCAGGATATGAATCTCAGGTTTAGATAAATCATATTTTGCTGTAGCCTAATAAGATCTGAACTATGGATTTGTGTTTAAGCTCAGAAAGCAATTATTCTCACCACGGCTTAATCCCATCAAATTTGCTTTGGCCTTCCCAGGAAGAAAGAAAGCCACCACCTCAAAATCATAGCTTTCACTAACAACTGACTCTTTGCTCTACTGTGAAAGGCTGGTATGAACTTCAAATGTTTTTCCCCCCATCTAGCATTTTACTTCTTTTGCCCTATGACAATGCCTATATAAAGAACAAAGGTGCTGAGTTGGCTCTGTAGGAAAAACCCACCTTAATACCTGTGCTTCTGAGTGATTTGCAGATTTTATAATTTCTTCTTTGCCTTGCATCCTTTTCATGTACCTTTGGGTTGGATATGTTACATTTTAGGAAGAGAGCAAAATAAATATTTTCCATCCTTTTTTCCATTTCAGATAATGGCTTTCAGTTTAGTTTGGGCCGTTTTCAAGAATTTCCCATTTATCCACTAACTGGCCTGTCATGCAGATAACACTCTGCCATAATCCTCGCTCCACTGCTTTGAAATCCACTGAAAGAGATACTCTGCAATGGCCAAGCCACAGGGCAACTAGTTGAGTGAGCCAATAACCCCTTTGAAAAGGGTATTCAGTAATTCAGCTGCAAGACATATTTGCTGTATAAGCGCCACCTGCTGGCAAACCCATTTCACAGCTAACTTGGTAAGCTCTCT
The DNA here is from genome assembly GCF_009819535.1 of Lacerta agilis. NCBI lineage: Eukaryota > Metazoa > Chordata > Lepidosauria > Squamata > Lacertidae > Lacerta > Lacerta agilis. Next base: position 64,486,322 of record NC_046315.1, read on the forward strand.
CCCCTTGCTAATACTGCAAAAACACAACAACCCCCCCCCCAAAATGTCACTTCATGAAGGGGGGTATTGATCCATTGCTTAAGAAAGGATTAGCTGCTGCTTTATAATCCTCATAAATTGGTACATCACCATCTGTTTTACCTGCAGTCCAAATGGGAGGGGGGCATTATCCCTTCAATCACCACCTATTCCTGCAGACTTTTAATTCAAATGGGAACTGCTTGGCATGTAAAACTTTGATGGGGGAAAAATAACTGAATCCAGCTTTTCTGCTACAGTGTTATTAGCAAAATCTGGTCCTGGAGTAAAATCCATTAAATACATCATATATATCTTTGCTGGGTCATTGACCTGGTTTAGCCTTTAAAATAATTTAGGCTAATTCTTCCTTAGACACAGAATGTCAAACAAGGTTCACACCAGGTAAACTTGACACACACACACACACACACACACACACACACACACACCGTTCATTTCTTGGCTGGAATACTGGGTGTAATGAGTTTAGATTGAAGGCTAAGAAAATGGTCTCAGAGCCATTTTCTTGGTCAGTTTGGGATTCCTAGATCACAGGGGTACCCATAGGTACCAAGTGTGTTCACCAGTACCTCCTATGGTACCCCAAGTCAGAAAAGTTTCAGTAAATAGCTTCTCAAAAAATTAATAATCCACATCTGCCTCCCCTACGTTGGACATCACTCCTTAAACATTTCAAGGGATGTCAGGGCTGAATTATTACCTTTCCATTTGATCACTTCTGAACAGAGGACTCAAAGAGCATCCATCTGTGAGCAAGTGTGCCGGTGCCTGATGTAACAGCTGAAGGGGTGAGGACATGCCCACATCATTTTGCATCTCCTTTTCTGGTCTTTTAGAAGTAGCAACCATTATGCCAAACCCCCAACAGTGGCCATTTTGTGTTATGCCATTCCCTCCTGGTGGCCATTTTGTGACTGGCACCCTTGTCACGTTCTCAAAAATCCAAATATGCCCACTGGCCCAAAAAGGTTGGCAGCTGTTGCTATATAGTCTCCTCCTTCTTCTTTTTTTAAGATTTCCAAAGAAAAAAAGGAGAAAGGGTTATTTTGTGTTTTACTTATACCTTCGTTGGGTGTGTGATACTTTTATTTTATTGTCATTTAAACTGATTTATATGCTACTTAATCCTCAAAAGCTGAGTGGTTTGCGTAAAACAATATAAAAATCCATTTTAAAATACCAATAAAATCACGTTACAAACAAATTGACCTAAAAATGTGAAAATATGTGCATGCATATATATAGGTGTGTGTGTGTGTGTGTGTGTGTGTGTGTGTAATTGCATATTGAAATCACATGTCAACATTACATGTTTGGGCAGGCTTGCTTAAATAATTTCTGGGTTTTTTTAAAGTATAGTCTTCAGTATCTTCTGTTCTTGAAGCATTAGGTTACTCTGAAAGGAACAGTTCCCTCTTGAGTCCTCCCTGGGTACAGTGCCTGTGACTATCAGCCTTAATCATATTCTTATATAGCACAAGGTTCATTTCTTAATTTTTTTCTCTCAATACAAACGGAAGGTACAGTATAAACCGACTCCAGGGAATTCCAAGGCTGGAAAAAGTTCAAACAAAATCTTATTAAAAGGACTCAAAGGGAGTTTACCTGGTGAGGACACGGCATACTCAGTGATCATGGAATGCTAACTGACCAATAAGAGGAGGGCAAGGGGTGAAGTTGAGGATCCTGGAAGAAAGCATCACTGATTGGCTGAGACACTGAACAAGAGCACTCCCTGCTGCAATATTTTGCTGCAAGCCCTGCTTGTCCCAACCTATGTTCCATGGTTCTTGCATAGCTTGCAGTCTTTTAAAGGTATCATAGCTTTGGGCAAAACGAGAGAGAGAAAAGTAATGCACTATGCGGATTTCTTATTTCCCCTTATTTTAACTGTTATGTCTGATTATTAAATGCACCTCCAAAATCCTGAGTTTATTCTTAATGTACTAACTCTCAGAGTTTCTTGCTCTCGTATTTGTTGCTCACCCACCACACTTCTTCATTTCCCATGGAATGATGTTCATGCTAACCTATCCAAATGAATTCTTGTTCATAATTAATGTACTATGGATATGTTGCAAGACACAAAAACATATCAAATTAGCATGATGGACTCTGGAACTACGATTATGATGAAACAGTATGCATTTGGCCATTCTCCTGAAAATCATTCTTGTTACATTTTCAAAATAACGGTACTAATATTTTCTAAGTTTATAATAGCTGGTGATTTTTACATTTTATTTCCTGCAATGATACAACAAGTGGTTTCTTCCCAACCCCCAGGCCCTCTGCAGGTCTGTTAAAAATGATTGCTCAAAGCAGAAAGCAGCAGTGAATCGAAGCAGTCTATGCAAACACCCATAGAAGTATTATCATACCAAAGTGTTTTACTGTCACTTGCAAATTAAGTAATTCTACCCTGTGGAGGGACCAATTAGTTACAGTCAATTAAAAGCTTGTAAAATCCAACCATATTGGTTTATGTTATGGGTGCAATTGATTTCCCTTCTTGTTTTTTTTATTTCCCCCCTTCGACAAGACCATCAAACTGAGATGCGCTACTGAAACCCGTTTTTTGTAACTGTTCTATTGTCTTGTGAGACAGAAAGATGACTTGGCTAATTATCTCACTGTAGACTTTATTCGAAGGGGCAGAGGAACCAGAGACCAAATTGCAAACATGCGCTGGATTATGGAGAAAGCTAGAGAGTTCCAGAAAAACATCTACTTCTGCTTCATTGACTACGCAAAAGCATTTGACTGTGTCGACCACAGCAAACTATGGCAAGTTCTTAAAGAAATGGGAGTGCCTGATCACCTCATCCGTCTCCTGAGAAATCTGTATGTGGGACAAGAAGCTACAGTTAGAACTGGATATGGAATAACTGATTGGTTCAAAATTGGGAAAGGAGTACGACAAGGCTGTATATTGTCCCCCTGCTTATTTAACTTATATGCAGAATTCATCATGCGAAAGGCTGGGCTGGATGAATCCCAAACTGGAATTAAGATTGCCGGAAAAAAATATCAACAACCTCAGATATGCTGATGATACAACCTTGATGGCAGAAAGTGAGGAGGAATTGAAGAACCTTTTAATGAGGGTGAAAGAGGAAAGCGCAAAATATGGTCTGAAGCTCAACATCAAAAAAACTAAGATCATGGCCACTGGTCCCATCACCTCCTGGCAAATAGAAGGGGAAGAAATGGAGGCAGTGAGAGATTTCACTTTCTTGGGTTCCATGATCACTGCAGATGGTGACAGCAGTCACGAAATTAGAAGACGCCTGCTTCTTGGGAGAAAAGCAATGACAAACCTAGACAGCATCTTAAAAAGCAAAGACATCACCTTGCCGACAAAGGTCCGTATAGTTAAAGCTATGGTTTTCCCAGTAGTAATGTACGGAAGTGAGAGCTGGACCATCAAGAAGGCTGATCGCCGAAGAATTGATGCTTTTGAATTATGGTGCTGGAAGAGACTCTTGAGAGTCCCATGGACTGCAAGAAGATCAAACCTATCCATTCTCAAGGAAATCGGCCCTGAGTGCTCACTAGAAGGACAGATCCTGAAGTTGAGGCTCCAGTACTTTGGCCACCTCATGAGAAGAGAAGACTCCCTGGAAAAGACCCTGATGTTGGGAAAGATTGAGGGCACAAGGAGAAGGGGACGACAGAGGATGAGATGGTTGGACAGTATTCTCGAAGCTACTAACATGAGTTTGGCCAAACTGCGGGAGGCAGTGAAGGATAGGCGTGCCTGGCGTGCTCTGGTCCATGGGGTCACGAAGAGTCGGACACGACTGAACGACTGAACAACAACAACAGACTTTATTCAGTATTGGCAAATGCAGCACTTATGAGGACAGTAATTCCTGAAGCCTGGTCCATTTGTTCTCAAGGACATTATCACATATGTGTGTGGTTGTGACATTGTTCCATTTATGTTCTGAGATCACTCATTCTTCTCCTAGGAAGAAGAACCATAAACATAAGGTAAGATTGCTAAGCAGTAGCAGATCAGTAAAACAATACCAGCATTGAACTGGCTCAATGAAAGCTGAGTATTCTCAGCATTAGGGGGTTTGCCTGGAAATATCTCAGCTCCCCCAAGAGAACTACTTTCACACTGAAACATAAAACAAGCAAACATTAACCCTATTGAGAAGTGCCTCTTTCAAAAACAAAAAGTGCTCTTTTATTAATATATTAATATCCCCATTCATTTCAATGGGAGTCGTGAAGAAGCTCCCACTGGGTTATGCTATCTGTCATTTACAGAGAGTAGACATAGACCAGGTGTAACCAATGTAGTGCCCTCCAGGTGTTCCTGGACTTCAGTACACATCACCTGCCACCGCTGTCCATGCTAATAGGGGTTCATGGGGGCTGAAGTCCACAACTTCTGGAGGCCATCACATTGCCTACCTCTTCCATAGTCAGCTCAAAGACAGAAAATGTCTGCTACAAGGGGATTCTTTGCTAAGCAAGACAGTGGATTGCAGATTTGCTAAATTGCACTGTTTTCCTTGAACCCATTTCAAACAAGGCTCCAGAGAGTTCACCTGAATAATAGGATTCACACATTCCATCTGAGTCTGGGTAATGTACCCCACTGCTCAGAGGTAACCCACATGTGAACCCTCTTGGTCTATGTGGAGAATCTGACAGTCTGTGTTCAACAAGTCACACAAGCCCAAGTCTCTCAGGTTTAATTCTGAGCCACAGAATCCATTTTGGAGGGTTTATGCAGTCAGCTCTTAATAACTGTGGTTATGACTCATCCACCTTATTTTATTCTAATTTCTCTAAAGCATCCTGAGCAAGATTCCTCCTGGGAAGCAACTATCAAAGGCCTCTTGACTCATGGAACTGAGTTGGAAACTTTTTCTGGACATGCATATCTATCCCCTTGATATTTGAACTTTTGTCAAACTGCATTGGCACACTCAAACTATAATGATCGTGACTCAAAGTGGTAACTGTAAACAACAGGTTATTTTAGGTATACAATTGTAAGAAGCATTTCAGGACTCTAAAAAGCAAAAATGTACTTCGGTTTCGTCTTAGCTCCTGGAAATTTGGAGTTTCTTTCTGTACTAAAAAAGCAACACGCTGCCCTTTCTTAGCTTGGACATCTTGTCTTGTACAGATCATGTATATAAATTGATATGGACATCCATGGGGTCCCTGCAATGTCTTCTCCGACATTAGTTCTCAAGGGCTATTACACTGTGTAAGGATGTTTCAGAATGCCTCAACACAATAGAAGACTATTGTAGCTTATTTATGAGTTTCTCAACAAGCTTTGAAACTCCTTATAGATGACAGATTGCTACAGCCTCTATAATAGGATGCAAGAGTGGAAGTAGGCTCATACAAATGTTAATGTGCCATATGTAAGCAACATTTTGATTCTCTGCTTGGCAGCACAATTCACAACACTGTTCAGCAGACTTTGGCGCATGATGCTTCTAATGAAAGGATACCAGTTCTGGATATATATTGAAGACTGATACTGTATACACCTCTAGAAGCTTCTATTCATCTCATGCCATAAGGTGACCCTTCTGGATCAGACCAGAGGCCCATCTGGTCCAGAATCCTGCTTTCTACAATGGCAAAACTATAGATGCTTATGAGGAGCCCACATGCAGGATGTGAAGGCACCAGCCTTCTCCCACTGCTTTCCTCCCTCCCCAGTATTTAGAAGCATGGTGACTCCGATCCTAAAATGTATCCACCATGACTTGGAGCCACTGATATCCTCACCCTGCATGAATTTTGTCGAATCCCCATTTTAAAAGCCATCTATGTTGGTGGTCACTCATGACAACATCTTGTGGTGGAAAATTCCATATGCACTGTGTGATGAAGTACATGTTTTTGCTTTCCCTGGATCTCCCACCATTTAGTTTAATTGGATGAACCCTTGTGCTATTAAAGAGAAGATGAAGCTTCTCTCTGTCCACTTTCTCTACACCAGAGATGGCTATCCCATGGCCCACAGCACAAGTGACAACCAGATTTCCCAGATCTTGCACACTGTATGTGGATTGGGTCTCCTATTCCATCCCACTGCTTGTCAATCAATTGGCAAGACCTGGTGTTCATGCTCATATATTACCAATATGGACAGTTACTTTGAATCCACAGTCTTGATTCAAAATGTATTTAACAGATATTTAATCTGCCTTTCAGAGTTCCAGCCCTCACAGGGCATTCTACAACCATTATAAATAGTTCAAAAGTCACAATCATATAACTATCAAATAATTATTTTATAATATTTAAACATTAAAAGATAGGGGCAGCTAAAAAAAAACTTTTCAAACAGGGAAATAAGCAGTCTAAGTTATTTATAAATAAGAACAGTATTCAACAATATCCATGTCTTTTTGAAAAAGAACAATATCCAAGTGACAGAAGTGAATCAAACAGCATCATATAATGAATAAATTACTTGGACATGTTTTTCAGTGCCATCCTCTTTATTTATTTTTCATTCACCAAGTCTCTGATGACCTCTGAGAAATCAATACCTTGAGCAAGTTCATGTTCAATGGGTGACAGCACTAAACTGTTCAACCGCTCTTCACTCATGGTTGACCAGACATGATTCTTCTTTATAAGGGACAGTTCACTGAATGCCCTTTCCCCTTCCACAACACTCAATGCACACTTCACGAGATACACTCTCAAGCCACAATTTGCCAATGGCGTTCAACAGTCTGCATGTTCTTCCCCACAAACCAAACCTAGCATCAGGCACAGTTTTTCAGCATTAAAGTCCTTGGCTTTGGTGAAGATGTTAGGTTGTTTGGTTATTTTTCAACCACTCGTGACTTTATATTTCTTAACATGGGATCCATCTATTTCATGTCTGTCACATGCTGTGTTTGCATCTCCATTGAGCTACCCACTACAATCCCAGGATCCCTTTCCTGGACAGCTGCAACAAGGTTAAACTTCATCAGAAAGGTGAACAGGGACATGGTTTCCCCTCTCCCCCCTGGCAGGGTTCAAAAATCTCATGTCCTTCTTTCCAATCTTATGGCAGTAAACCCCTAGAGGCTGCTACCCTACTCTGTGTACAGGTAGCTGCAGGTTTTGAGTGAGCTGTGATGATGCACCTCTCTCATGAAGATTATTCTTCCCTGATGAGTTGAAATCCACACTTCTGCCATTATTTCCAGAGGTAGGCAACCAGATGTCCTTTATGTGTCTGCAAGTGGGGCATAAAGCTGGTGAAGGAAGCATGTTTATGAAAGGCAGCAGATCATGGCAGCCTTTCATATCCATTTACAATGCAATGCTATATATGTCTACCCAAGGAGTTTAGTAGCAGGTTAAAAAAAATTAAGTTTACGGTTGCAAGCTTACTCTTGGATAGTTTCATTAAAGTCAGTTACTGCTCCATAACAAGGAAGCTGTTGATTGCATCAGAAGGCCACACAGCATCTATTTCACATAATGTTTTTCAGATAACACAAAATATCAATTTTACCAAGGTCCAATTCTTCCTGGGCTGCTGTGTTGCCCTCCTGACAATTCAAAATGCATTCTGTGCAGTGAGGTCAATAAATATTCCTCACAGGTTCCTGGCTCATGTTTATTTATCACTGACTCTGCCGGGGATATGAATGCTTGGTTATGCGCCTGCGAATTAATCAATGAGGAGGCAATCAAAATTAGTCTTTAAAATTCTGGCAGCTTTTATACTGTTTAGACAGCTTTTATGCTCACTATTATGGAATACTAATTACATTTCAAAATGTTTCCACTAAGCTGAATGGTTTTATTAATTTTGTCAATAAAAAAAACATGGTAAATGGTCTTGCAGGAGACTGGCACAATGAGAAACATAGTATTTTTAAAATAGAGTTATATGTACCCCGTTTCTCATTAAGTCCTACTGACTGTTTATCAGCATCCCCTCAGGACAACCACTGAATTTGGACCTGAAGAGTGCTAATATGCTGTGTGATCTTTTCTGCCCTAGTAGGTTATACAGTGGTACCTTGTTAAGAATTTAATTCGTTCCGGAGGTCCGTTCTTAACCTGAAACTGTTCTTAACCTGAGGTACCACTTTAGCTAATGGGGCCTCCCACTGCCGCCGTGTGATTTCCATTCTCATCCTGAGGTAAAGTTCTCAACCCAACGTACTACTTCTGGGTTAGAGGAGTCTGTAACCCGAGGTGTCTGTAACCCGAGGTACCACTGTACTGAAATTGAGACCAGGATTTGCTGCGATATATAGATGAGGGGTGGGGGGTGCTTTTGGCCAGATGGGTCAGGTGTTTATCTTCCCCATTCCAGCAGACCAACTTTGACAAATGGGCAGGACCAACGAACACTAATATATGTGTCCTAGTTCATGTATTTTTGAACACATTACTTGGCTTGGGGAACTGGATTCCAAAATTCAGAGAAGTGCAATTTTCAAAAACTGCCTGTGTCTCAGTTCACATATGTATCAGGAAGTTGAATGAGGTAAGTTTTCATTTAAATGTAAAGAAAATTGAATTTCCCCCCAATCCCTAGAGGTGTTATGCAAACTTGGGCTGAGTACACATTACCAATTTAAAATGGAGCTAGGCTAACCTTTTTCTCAATTCAGATCGAAGCAGCTTTGGGGTAAGACACATCAAAATGAAGTATTTCCTAAGAAATGGCATGATAGATACAAATTGTATCTAATGTTGTGTGCATACCACTTCCCAGACCAGTGATGAGAGTGCACTGGATGCGTAGTATACAACATTGTTTGTTTGGACAAATCATAATCAGCAGCAGACACAGAGAGAGAGAAACACAGTGCAACAGCACAACATAACAGAAGAGATAATACGTAACTTCCATCCTCAGACTTTCCCAGCTCAGGAAAGTAAACACAGACATTGTGACATACCAGTCACATATCAGCAATGGAGGAGTGATTTGCTAACAATTCCTCCCCCCCACACACACAAAATAGGAGACTATTGGACACAGTAGGCCATATGAGCTACTCATACCATCCTGTCTTCATATTTTGTTACTGCTCTCTGAAACTTTTCCAGTTCATCAACAGCTTCTGGAACTGTCATACTCAAAACTGAAATCAATACTCCCTTTGGCACACCACTTGTAATAAATAGGTGGTTAAGAATTAACCTTTATTGCTACAGCAAAAGATACTTATTGTTAGGGTTTAGATTAGCATTTCACATCTAAACCCATATAAGTGAGTGGTGATGGGTTGGGAGGTGTTTCAGCAGCAAACCTCCCTTGCTGTATCAGGGTAACTATTGGCAGATATAAATGCTCTAGATTGACTTATTTTGTAATGTTCATGCTGAAATGTGTGTGGCAGCTCCAGAGCTAGCTCAATACATTTTGTAGCCTGAGGCAAAGGACAAGACGGTAGCCTTCCCCAAAGTATGCACAGGTGCCAATTGTACTGGTAGTTGAATTCTATTCTGACTCTGGTGAAGGAACAGTTTCTTCCACTGCACTGGAGGGCAGCTGACTAACATAGGGGGTGCAGGGCAGACCATATGGCCACCTCCTGCACCTTAGCATCTTTTGGCTGAAGCTGCGGTTTCACTCTGCCTCATCATAGGGCCATCCCTGGGCTGCTCCCATGGTCTTCCATACTATAAAGCATCTATGCTGGCTAGGGCTGGTGGCACCTGGAGTCCAACAATATCCCCAGACCCACAAGTTAGCCACTCCTGTTCTAAAGGGGGCTAGCATTTCAGATTCCATACAATAGCTTGTGGTGCATGTATCTCTATATTTTCAGAATGGCAATGTCAAAATGATGGCGGCAACAAAAACAAACTGTTACTTAAACACACACACACCACCAACACATTGTTTCAAAAGATGAAGCAAGAACAACTCCTTCCCAACCATACTATGCAGATTTCAGTCAGGTCACAGATGCCTGCTCCCTCCTTTAAGTCAACTAATCAATCTTTCTGATCTACTTGTTTACTCTTTATCTTGTGCACTGAACTTTCTTGCTTGTTCAAGCTAAATTGTCTCATCTATTATAATTAAAATGTGCGCAAGAGTAATAAACAGAAGTAAATTCTGAAGGATCAGATTGGGGATTCAGCAAACACTCTGAAGACAATGTGAGATAAAGGAGTTGAATTACCCAGAGGAAATATGCAGCCAGAAGATTAAAAAGAAAACAAGCCTTTCTACATCTGAAAGAAACTCAAATATGATTATATGTCCAAATTTATATTATTAGATCATTGAAGACGGGGGCAGCAAGGCTTGGAGATTGTTAGCTATGATTAGACTATTCTCATCATTTTATTTTGTAAATTCTCCTGCAAAGAGCAATTCTTGGTGTGGGGGCTTTTAAAAACAAACAAACAAGCAAGCAATGAAATGCTTTTATAAACACACCAAACAAACAAACAAACAATGTTGTATACTATGCATCCAGTGCACTCTCATCACTGGTCTGGGAAGTGGTATGCACACAACATTAGATACAATTTGTATCTATCATGCCATTTCTTAGGAAATACTTCATTTTGATGTGTCTTACCCCAAAGCTGCTTCGATTGGAATTGAGAAAATGTTAACCTAGCTGCATTTTAAGCTGGGGATGTGTACACAGCCCAAGTTTGCATAACACCTCTAGGGATTGGGGGGGAAATTCAATTTTCTTTACATTTAAAAGAAAACTTACCTAATACACACTTCCTGATACATATGTGAACTGAGACACAGGCACCTTTTGAAAATTGCACTTCTCTGAATTTTGGAATCCAGTTCCCCAAGCCAAGTAATGTGTTCAAAAATACATGAACTAGGACACATATATTAGTGAAGATAACAAACAAAAATGCATTGTATTAAGGGAAATGGCTTTGCAAAAATGTGTACATAAATGCAAAATTGCACACAGGCAAGTTATATTGGGATAAACTTCTACCAAAATGCCGATGAATTTTCATGAGAATTTTAAAACTGTTTTAAAAATGGAATATGTCTTATTTCACTTGCTTTTATTTATTCCAGTTTCCTACTGAGACAAAGACAGATGATTTTATTTTATTTATTGCATTTCTGTCCCATCTTAGAAGATCAGGATGATTCTAGACTGTTGCTGCTTTGCAGGCAACATCCAGGCACAAACCAGCTTATTGTTTAAACTGGATTTGGCCCTCTTGTGCAACAACCCTATCTCCAGCCTTCCAAATTTGGACTTTTTGCAGTAAGGAAAGTGATGGGAGAAAATGCACTGGAACGTGTGGAACAACAATCAGTTGATGTTCCATGTATAACCTCACTGAACTCAAATAAAAAAAATTAATGCTAAATCAGTGAACATCATATAAACACCCTGCCAACTTTGTGCAAACAAACTAGGATGGATGCTCACCGAACAGGTCACCTGGAAGTCATTTAACTCCTAGCTTGACATTCAAAGAACCTTCTTATCTCATTATTAAACAGGTGTGTACTTAAAGCAGGGTACCACTTGTTTTCCTTTAATTTCCCTAATTGTTTTGAGATTTTTTTGAAAAAATAAATCCCTGCTGAGTCTAGTTGTACAAATGGCAGACCCAAAAAACCCCTCTTTCCATGCCTTGTGCCCTTTTGGCACCCTGCCACTGTATGCATTATGCTTAACATTTTTGTAATGGGTAAGTAATCTGATTGATATGTACTGTGATTGCCTGACATCTTAATACACATTGCTCATTAGATGCCTTACAAGCGGTCCTCTTTTGATAGAATAATTTGTGCTTTTAAAAATAATAAAAATGACCGCCTGTGTCACAACTCTTCATTGTTCTAATTTAGCATTCCTAAATAAATGACGATGTGTTGCAGAGTGTACTCGATCAAGCCTGGCTTCCATAAAGTCTCCTTTCATTTGTGCCATCAAACAAATAAAAAGTCACGGGGCCCAAAAATATCTTTCATGTCTACATCTTATAATGTTGTGATGGATGTGAGCAATTAGCCAACTCATGACTTGCATTCTCAAAGTAGAACCTCAGCTTTTCATCACCACACAATTCCTTAAGTGAGTGATGTGATACCAGTTGCATTATTCCTATAGTAATAATAAAAATAGTGCGGCATAGTCGAGCTTTCATTCTGTGGAGTTCAGTCCTTATGTATTCGTTGGACTCATCTAAACTGGAGCAAAATGTAAATTTGCAGCCGCCTGTCTCCCCATTAATGCTGAGATATCCACATCCTCCTCATCCCAGAGTTGCCTTGACTTTCCCCCCTTTCAATCTGGAGGTTTGCAATCCTTGGAATATCCAAATTGGGGGAGGGGGGACGACGATGACCCAGATTTAAAATGAGAAAGGTCCAGGACAACACTGGGATAGGAAGCACATTTTGCTCTGGTGCAGAAAAGTCCCTTGTCAAACTCCACTGAGAAGTTCTCCAACAGAATTCCCACTGAAATGAATGGTACCAGTAAGGTAAGAGAGTTACATTGCTGACTCATGCTTAGCCTGGCATTCACTGTAGTATTTAGTCCTTCTTACCTTTTAAATTTCCCGTTACATTTCCCTATTGCTATAGCCTACTGTTATTTAGTATCTGCTTACGTGGACCTGATCTCTGAAACGACTGCAATCCCTCCCAGATTTATCCCATTTGGAAGCTTGACAAAATGCCCTCCTCCTCTTTGCCTGATGTCATTGATTAAGTTATCGAGCATCTCCAGTTCCATTGTCTTTATGGACTCCACATACACACATCAAATTGCTGTACACCACACATACATGTCGGAAGAACATTTTTCCTGGAATATACTTGAAAATTATATTGCCACTGAAAAGCAGTTGATAGCATCTCTAGAAGATTACAGGAAATGTCTGGAAAGAAATACATGCTTTGCATATTTGGAAGCCTCATATGTAGTACAGAACATCATGGATGTGCAACAGGAAATCCGGTTCTGCAATGGGACTTTTTCTCTCTCTCCTTCCTCCTGAAGCCCCTGTCTGGGCCCAAAGTCTGCTCTGGATAGTCCCCTAACCCTCCAAAGCAGATTTTAGGTGTGTCAGAGGGGTTGCAGGGGAGATAAGTGGAAAGAGTTGCCCCATTGCACAAGCAGACACCTACCAATGCTTTGTCGGATCTCACTCTATGAGTAAAAATGAAATGCAGAATGTGCCATGTTAAATGCACATATAGACATGACAGGAAAGAAGTACATACTGTTAGAAAGTTTGAGGGCATTTAATGTTCACTAGTTTGTGGATCCTACAAATAGTGTGCATAAATCTCCTGACTTCTTTACTACAACTGATTTTTGTACAAAAAAATTGGATACACCATCTCAGCCTAAAACCAGTGTTTATTGCTGATATCAGGTCTGGCAAATGAAGCAGAGCTATTAGGCTATCCTTAATTTAAATTCCTACTTTTTCTTTATCACCAGCATGCAGGTTTTTCTTCCTCAAGAAGTTGTTGTCACTCCAACACTAATTAAATCAGTGTGGGAAAAGGCATCAAAGCTTAGGTAAAAATAATGTGTTTTTAAAAAAATCGGAAAAGAATTCCTGGAACTGAATGAGATACTTTTTCCCACACAGGGTTTGCCGATGGCTGAAAATACCATTGTAGAATCTTACAAAACATAGGCACTGTGTTTTACATATTTATTTTTATTATCCTGCTCTTCGGCCAAAAAAAGGCTCCTGAAGTAGCTTACAAACCATAGTTTCTTAACAGGAATGCTGCAAACTTAGTTGGAAGGAATGCAGGCAAACTAAGAAGAGCTTCCTTTCTCACCACCCTGGGTGCAGGACCTATCCAACCTCACTGTAATAAAGTGGTACCTCGCAAGACGAATGCCTCGCGCAACGAAAAACTCGCTAGATGAAAGGGTTTTGCGTTTTTTTAGGTGACTCGCAAGATGAATTTTTCTATGGCCGTGCTTCGCAAGACAAAAACGTATTGCGATTTTTTTCGCACAATGCATTCCTCTGGGAAAACCGCGCTTCGCAAGACGAAATTTTTGCAATACGAAGCAACTCGCGGAACGAATTAATTTCATCTTGCGAGGCACCACTGTATCACCTGCTACCACCCATGTAGCACAATTCCTATACCAGAGTGGCCGGTGGGGCAGCATTGCTCACCTGACTTCCCAACATGGAGGTCGCTGGGAGGCAACAGGGAGGTTGACATGGTTCAGGCAAAAGAGCAGAGCCAACCTGACACCCCTGATGTTGCACCTGAATCAGAGGCGCCATCTTCTGAAGCACACTGAAGGGGCCCAACGCAATGTCCTGACATTGTGTGCACAGCATCCTGACATTGCTCTGCGCACAGCTCTAACAATGGGGTGGTCTGGCCCTCTCAAAATAAATAAAATTGAGGAGCCCCACGGTGCCTTGGCGCCAGCACCTAGGACCTGAATCATGTTGCCCTCCACGTCACCTCCCCTCCTCCCCTCTCAGTTACTGGCAATGACCTCCGAATTGGGAAGCCAGTTGACCAACCTCATGCCACGCTGCTCCATCATCTGCTACTAATCCTATACAGTGATTATTTGATACTAGGCCAGGTTTGAGGTTCCTGTGCTAATTCACAAAGCCCTAAACAACTTGGGCCCGAAATACCTCAAGGGCCCCCTGATTCCTTATGCTGCACCTCAATCACTGATATCTTTTGATGGGGCACTTTTGGTGGTTTCCCATGTTCCTAAAGCTCAGTCAGCAAAGACCAAGCCTTTAGTGTGGCAGGTGGAGCAGCTTGTCAACAGAATTCTGGCAGGATTCACCCATCTTTTAGATACCTTTTAAAAACTGTCCTGTTCAGTCATTTGAAATGTGAATATTTTTACCAACCATCTTTTATCGGTGTTATTGTACTATTGTTTGTTTTATCCTGCACACCACCTTGTTGTATTTTTTTTAATGAAAGTGTGCCTTATAAATAGTGAAATAAATTAAATAAATGTATATTAAGACACAATTCTTGTTAAATTCAATGGGGCAGACCCCCAGATAAGCAGGGATATAGGATTGTAGCCTTTGTTGATAAATGTTTACATTTACTGGGTGCGGCTGCTGTCAAATAGCAGGATTTAACCTTTCAAACTTCCTTCATGTCAGCAGTCAGATGAATATCTCTACCTGATGTGCCTCAGGTGCGAGGTTTAGGACCTGCAGTGGGCTTCAGTGTTGATGGCTTACCTTGCCCAATATCCATCATTCACCGTGCATTTTGATAACCAACCTTCAAATTACCAGGAAGAGGCAATCTGCAGCACTCCATATGCTGTTGGACTCCAAATCCCATCAGTCCCAACGAGCATGAGCAATGGTCCGGGATGGTGGGTGAGTTAGTGTCTCAGAAGCATATGGAAGGCCATGGGATCCTCATCCCTAATTCAGACACTTTTTAAAGGTTTAGGATGCAAAGTAACAGATACTTCAGCCTCAGTGTCTTATAAGACTGCATTTTAAAGAGGAATTATTGCCTCCTATTTTAGTTCAAATAGCAAACTTGGTTGAAGGTGTCCTTGTAATACAGCACAGTCACATTTAAGTACCTTTTCGAGATTGCTGTGGTTTTCTATTACCATCAATCAATGCAACACATACTAATTAAGTACTTCGCTATGCTCTTGCATGATTTATTAGGTCTTCCTTCATTAATGTGTTTGATCAGAAAAGTAATTAAACAATGAACAGTGGCAGCAACACACACTTTACATCAATTATTAAAAGAAGGTTTCCTAGAATAAAAATTCGATAATTAATATTAACACTGTCAGGAGTTTCACTTGACGTCAAAATATTTGAACCTCTAGTAGTGCTAATCCTCAGATTTACCATAAATAAACTCTGCACGACAGTATTAAAATGAACTAGCCTGTGTTTGTTCCTGACATTGACTCTCAAATAATTTAATAGATAGAAGACAGAGCAGATTTCTGGGAACAAAAATGCAAGACCTTATATTTCAAAAATCATGCCTGATCTGTCTCTTCTGTTCATTGCAACCAAAGTTCTACAGGAGCATCTATAGTACGGAGGATGAACAATATGGGCCACAATCAAATAGCCCAGTGCATATGGGGAAGAAAGCACAAGGATTCTTGCTAGTGCAAGGGGGTTTTACTCATCTCCCCTCCCCCATATCTCCATCTCCCCCCACCCCACCCCCCAAAAAAATGCTCTGGAGGATTGTGAGAACCCTCAGAACCACATGCAGGGGGAAAGGGAGGGGGATCATTCTGTGATCATTCTGGCACGTGGGAATGCTTATGCTGGCAGAATGATCAGAAGATCCTGGCATTGAATTCCTCCTTATATGATGCAAGTGATTTAAAATAACTGTGTGGTGGCTTGAACAGAAGGGGAAATCACGCTGCAGGTGCCCAGCACAATTATGTGCATGTTTCTAGTCAGTTAAGTATATTTAACGGGGCTTGCTCGCATCGGACTTCAGCCTTAGGCTGTCAACCTTAAAGCAGACTTCCCTGGGTGGAAGCCCAACTGAATGCAATAGACTGTTGCCATTTTTCAAGTGGGATTCAATACATGCTGGCAAATTCAGGATGCCAATTTAAACTGGATTTGTGCTTTCGTGTGGCAAACCCACTTCCAAAAAAAAAGCTGGACTTTTTGTGGTCAGGAAAGTGACGGGGAAGTGCGCTAGAAATTGCTGGGTAAAAATTGCAGCTCCTGTCTGTGGTATCTTTAAGACAAGGGGAGAGAGGAGAGAAGTTGCTGAGTCATTGTCGAATCATTGATTCAGCTGCCGGAGACGGGTGCTGTAAAGGAAGAGGCTTATTACGACCTTTATGAGGAAGAGACTACAAGCCAGAAGACTGAGAGCTAGAGGGACTATAGCGACACACAGAGGACAAATCAGAAATGCAGCTCTACTTTACTTTTTCCCTTTTTCTATCTCATTAGGAGGGGCTGCTCCTATGCATTGTGGATTTATTTCTATCTGGAGATACTGAGTTTTGTATTAATTTAGAGGAGCAGTTGAAGTTGAAGTGTTAAATTTAATAACCCGGGGTGAACTACTGTGCTGGTTGTTTCCATTTCTATTGCTGCCCCCCCTTTCTTTTTTCCTTTTTTTTTAAATTTTTTCTCTCTTCTTTCTTCTTTATTCATAGTTGGTATTTATTTCTTTCTTTATTCATATTTGGGTTATCCCCTCTCTTCAACTGGTATCTTCTTTTTCTAATTTTTCCTTTTTCCTTTTTTTTTTTTCCTTTTATACTCCCTCCCTCCCCTTTCCTCCCTAACTGGTTTTTTTTCTTTTTCTTTTTTCTTTTTTTCTTTTTTCTTTTTCTTTTCTTTCTTTTCTTTCTTTTTTCTTCTTTTCTTCTTTCTTCTTTTCTTCTGGATTGAACCAAATAGTTGTTATAGCTGGAAAATTTGAAATATTGGTTGTAAGAAGATTTAAATTTTAAGTTCCAAGATCTAATTGGATAGTACTAAAGCACATAAATAAGGGGAGGGTAGTATGTCAAATACAAACAAGAAACAAACCAGCACAGCTATCACAAACCCTCTTACTAATCAGAGCAGGAGAAGTTCAGTAGTGGAAAGTGAAATGAATATGGAGATGAAAGAATTGATTTTGGGTTTGAAGAAAGATATCTCCGAAATGAAAAGGGAAATGAATGAGAATGTGAAGGTTATTGATCAAAAGCTGGATAAGATGGGGGCAAAAATTGACGATAATGCTAAGAATGTGGTGGAGTTAAATGGAAAAATGAACGAATTAATGGTTAAAAACATGGAATTGACAAAGACTGTGCAAGAGTTGAAAGGCAAGTCGATAAGTTTAGATGAAGCAGTGAGGAAAACCCAAATGGATAATCGAGAACAAAAAAAGGAAACAGATAAGGTTAAAAAAGAGATTATGGAAATGAGAGATACGCATGAAGCGGTACTCGATGCGATAGCTATGATTGAAATGCATAGACGAGAAAAAACCCTGAGATTCAGAGCAATACCGGAAGTGCCAGAAGAACGCATAGAACAAAAGATTACCAATGCGTTAGCGAGTTGGCTCCAAATTAGTGAACAAGAAATGGCACAGAGCATAGATAGAGTTATCAGAGTAAGATCTAATGTTGCCAGAATGAACAAATGGCCAGGGGACTGTTTGGTGTCTTTCGTAACAATGGATATTAGAGACAGAATATTACAGACTTGCAGTAAAAACAAACTCAGAATAGATGAGAATGACATCATTATACACAAAATAATTCCAACCAGATTACTTAGAAAAAGAGACATCTATAAACCATTGGTGGAGGCGTTAAGGGCGAAATCAATAACACATAAGTGGGAATTTCCAGAGGGCATTTCTTTTTTCTTCAAAGGAAAGAGACGAAGGTTTACATCATGGGACGATGCAGACAAATTTTGGAGAACTTATAGGAAGCAAATAGGAGGTTCTAAATATACAGGTGGAGGGGCGGAAGAAGAAGCAGAAACGAATGAGGAGTCTGAGGGAACCTAGGAACGGAATTGTGTTAAAGCACTGATCTTTTCCTCATCTGAATACCTTTCCAGTGCTCTTTTATCTAATTTCCCCCCCCTTTTCTAATTGGGGCAATTCTTATCTGGAACACCAACTTCTTAAATTTGAAACAGATTACTGAATTGAAAATTAATAAAGGTCAAAATGAATCTAAAAATATTAACCTGGAATGTGAATGGGCTTAACGATAAGGCTAAGAGAAACAGAACGGAACATATCTTACTAAGGCAAAAACTAGACTTGATCTGCTTGCAAGAAACACACGTTACGCAAAAGCATACAAGGGTCCTTGTTAATAGAAAGTTAGGATCGGAATTTATATCCTCTGATAAAGTTAAAAAAAGAGGCGTAGTAATTTATGCGAGACCCCAATTAGAACCAAAATTAAGGTATAAAGATTCTGATGGAAGAATAGTAATAATAGAAATAAACGTACAGGGTGAAAAGATAATTGTGGCAGGCATTTATGCTCCAAATACGAAAAAGAAAGAATTCTATCAATCTCTACTTACGAGATTGGTAGATTATGTGGGAGAGAAAATAATTTTGCTGGGGGATTTGAACGGTGTGACTACACCGGAAATCGATAGAACAAAAAAATCCTTAGGAAATAAACAAGCGAAATTACCAACGCCCTTTTTTGAACTAATTGAGATGTTGAATCTCAATGATGCCTGGAGAGTGCGGCACCCCAATGAGAGAGAATATACTTACTGACTTCCGGTGGAGCTGCGGCCATCGTAGGATCGTGGAATATCCCCTCTGGGAGTTCCAGGCGTACCTGGGGGAAAAGGGGTCGCGCAAAGGCTAAGCGGACCCGATCACTTCAAGGGGGGTTACCTTGAAGACCAGTGTACCCGGCAGCGTCGCTAGCTGCGCCCCCGAACCCGAGGTTTGAGAGCAGACGTCGGGAGAAGGGCGGAAAGCGGACGCAAGACGGGGACATCGCACCCCCCCAGTGGCGCTAAGCCTCGAGATCCAGATGAAAGCAGCCCGCTTCCAAAACAAAAGAAAGAAGACAAAAGAAGATCAGGGCAACGAAAGAGATCGCAGTTGCTCTTAATTTGAGAAGGGTTAAGTGTGCAATTTGGAAGAGAGTAAGAGACGCAAAAAGGGAGTCCGTCTCTTCTCTGGCGTGAAAATGGCGCTGGGCATGATTGTGCAAGACGCCTAGAAGATAACGTTCCTGCAAAGTGAGTAACTTTCCTTTTTGATTGACCGCCCGGGAAGCTTGCAGATCGGGCGGATCAAAATATTATTATAAAACAAGATCGGAAAGAGTAGAGTATCGCAGAAACCAAGAAGGTCCCGTGGGGGGGGAAAGTAAGAAAGAGAAAGAGACTTTAAGAAAGTGACTTTAAGTTTGGTTTGTCGCTGGGACGCGGTCGCGACACGGCTGAACAAAAGGACAAAGGGGGTGACGTTGCGGTATGGTTGGAGAAAAGCCACCTTTGATCCTGGGATAGCTCTGTGGTGCTTTTTAAAGCATATTTCAAGAAGTGTTATATCTTTGGAGAAGATCGGGCCCCCCCCTCCAGTACGTAGGAAGAATAACCGGCAGACGACGACTTTTGGAAGAATAACCGGCAGACGACGACTTTTGGCTTTTGTTCAAAACAGAGGGGTAACGACCTCTCGGATTACAAACATCGTTTGACCGGACGCTGGGAATTAATACTGCTTTAATTTGTTTTGAAACACTACAAGGGAAGCAGAGAAATAGCCGCCGGACTGAGTTGTTGGGGGAGCTTTCAAGGAGGGAGGGAGAGGGGCTTTATTTTGCAGGTTTGTTTTTCGTCTTCTGTGGACTGTCTTTGTATTCCGATGACTGACTTAAAGAGATTTTAGGGGAACTGCTGTCTTTGGAAGGTTATAAAGTAGCGTGAGAGGAGAAGAGACTGAAACAAAGAAACTGAAAGTATCTTTAAGACTCTGGTGAACAAAGAAATCGAAAGTGAAGTAAAAGGACTGTTGATTTGAGCATAGACGCTCTCCAATAACTATCTATCTGGCGCCACCTCCAGGCCTAAACGAGATTGCAGGATTGACTGTAAAGTAAACGAGATTGGAGCCCCCTGGTGGTGGAAAATAATCATTGTATATTAGATTTTGAATTAAAATTGGAATTGGTTATTGTAATAAGATGAAAGGGATTAAGGGGAGCGCAACGCCAGGGGATAGAAGACCCTCAAAGCAGGAGGAAGGAAAGGAGTGGGAAGGTTTATTGGCAGAAATTAAAAAAGAGATAAGGCAGAGTGAGCAGAATATTGAGAAAAAATTGTAGATCTGAAGGAATCTATGGATGAGAAATTTGAGAAAGTAGTGGGAGAGCTAACAGAACAGCTAAAAGAGCTGTCCACTAAATCCAAGACGATAGAAAATTCAGTGAAGAAAGTCCAGAAAGAAGTTAAACAATCAAAAAAAGATTCAGAAAAAGTAAAAGAAGAGATTGGAGACCTAAATAGGGCCCAGGAAGAGATGCTGGATAATATTGCACTGTTAGAACTGAGGCAGAAACAGCTTAATCTCAAATTTCGTGGGATTCCGGTGGAAGCCAATGAAAATATTAGACAAAAATTAGTGGTGGAACTGGCCAGATGGCTGGACACCAAACAAGAAATTATAGAATACTCAATCCTGAACGCCTTTAGAATAGGTGTGAAGTCGGCAAAAGCAAGAGCGAAAAAACTGCCAGGTGACTGCCTAGTAATGTTCAATTCGATGGACATTAGGAATGAAATATTGAAATTAAGCCACTCGCAGAAGTTGATAGTAGGGGGAAGGGAAATCATCATCTATAAAGAAATCCCAACAAGATTTTTAAACAAGAGGCAACCATACCATGCGCTGGCAGGTATTTTAAGAAGGAAAGGGATAAGCTTTAGATGGGAATTTCCTGAAGGATTAACCTTTTACTTCAAAAGCAAGAGATATAAGATCAAGAGTGAGCAAGAATTAAAGAAATTCACCAGAAGATATCCAAAGGAGTTGGGACTGGAGGAGGAGAAGAAAGGAAAAAGGAGGAGAGAAACAGTAGAGGGCGAGACGGAAGTAGGAGCAGTAGGAGGAGCAGAAGAAGAGGACGAGGTAGAAGAAGGAGAAGGAGAAGGAAGTGGACAAGAAAGTGAAGAAGAAGGAGAAGAGGAAGAGGAAGAAGAAGAGAAGAAAGAAGAAAAGGAAGACAACGCAAATACCTAAAAGAACTTGACAAGAAAGATCATAAAATCGGAAAGTAGACATGATTTTAAAGGTCCAATCGTGGAACATAAATGGTTTAAACAATAAATGTAAAAGAAATAAAGTTGAACATGTTTTGATTAAAAAGAAATTAGATGTCATATGTTTGCAAGAAACTCATATTGCCAAAAAACATAGGAAAATATTAATAAACAAAAGACTGGGTCTGGATTTCGCGACAGCGGATAAAAAGAAAAAGCGTGGGGTGGTTTTTTATGTAAAACACAAGTTGGAACCCAAATTAATATATAAAGATGAGGAGGGGAGAGTGATAATTGTACAAATTAAATGGCAGGGTGAGAAACTGTTGCTGGTAGGAATATACGCCCCAAACAATAAGAAAGCCAAGTTTTACAAAAAACTTGAGGAAATCTTACTTGAATATGCTGATCAAAGGCAAATCTTAATGGGAGACCTAAACGGGGTGGTAACTCCAGCAATCGATAGATCATCTAGAAGCACGGGCTCCGAAGGGAAATTACCGAAGTCTTTTTTCACGTTGATAGAGAATTTAAATTTAATGGATATATGGAGATCCAAACACCCAACAACGAAACAGTATACGCACTTCTCAGAGCCCAACCAAAGCTCAGGAAGAATAGATTTTATTTGGGCCACCAAGGGAGTAGTGTCAAAAGTTAACAAAATAGAGATCCAGCCAAGAACCTTATCAGATCATAATGCCATTTATATGGAACTAAAAGGAGAAGGTGCCAAGAGTAGGTGGAGGATGAATGAGAATATATTTAATGATGAAAAAGTGGTTGAAAAAGCAAAAAAGGCAGTAAATGACTATTTTGCATTGAACTCAAACGAAGAAACAGATCTAAACACAATTTGGGATGCCAGTAAGGCGGTGATGAGGGGCTTCATGATTTCACAAGATATTGCTATAAGAAGAGCAAGAGAAAAAAAGAAGGAAGAATTACTGAAGGCATTGGAAGATAAGAAAAGCAACTAATTCGGAAACCAAAAAATCAAGAATTGAAGCAGAGTATTAAGGTACTAAAAAAACCAATTTGAATCGCTGATCAATCAAGAAATTGAGTGGAAGTTAAAATGGTTGAGACAAAAAATTTTGAATATGCAAATAAGACAGGAAAATTATTGGCATGGCAATTGAAAAAGAAGACAGGAACAGGGCATAATAAACAAAATTAAAAAGAATGAAGTAATAACAGATAATCCAAAGGAAATTAGAGATGTATTCCAGGATTTCTATAAGAATTTATATCAGAAGGAGCAGGAGGAAGATGAAGAAATAGACCGTTATCTGGAGAAAAAATAAACCAAGGAAAATCTCAAAGGAAGACCAAGAACAGTTGAATATTCCAATTTCGGAAGAGGAGCTCAAAAGTGCAATACAGAAATTAAAAGGGGGGAAAGCCCCAGGCCCCGATGGCATATCGGCTAGGTATTATAAGGACTTGGCACCACAACTAGTTCCAAGGATGCTAGAATTGATGAATAGGATTCTAACCAATGGAAAAATACCAGACTCATGGAAAGAGGCTTTTATTACAGTAATCCCCAAACAAGGTACAGATCTGACGAATGTGAAAAACTACCGACCGATTTCCTTATTGAACCTGGACTATAAATTATTTACAAACATATTGGCTGATAGATTCAAAAAGGTTATGAATAAAGTAATTCACAGAGATCAAAATGGGTTTCTACCAGGTCGCCAAATGAAAAATAATATAAGAACAATTGTGGACCTGATAGAATATTTGGATTTGAAAATTGATAGAAAGGCAGCACTAATTTTTATTGATGCCGAAAAGGCCTTCGATAATGTATCTTGGGAATTTTTGTTGAAGGTATTGGGAAAGATGGAGGTGGGAGAAAATTTTTTAAAGGGAATCACGGCTATTTATAAAGAACAAACAGCGAAATTAGTGGTTAACGGAATACTTTCAGACAAAATTAGAATTACAAAAGGCACAAGGCAGGGTTGCCCGATATCGCCACTTCTCTTTATTATGGTTTTGGAAATCCTGACAAATAAATTAAGAGATACAAAAGAGGTAAAAGGAGTGAAGGTCGGTAGGAGGGAATTTAAAGTCAAGGCATTCGCGGACGATCTGGTTATGACTTTGGAAGATCCATTACAAAGTATGGGGAAAATGCTGGAAGTGATAGAGGAGTTCGGTAATTTGGCAGGCTTAAAGATAAATAAGGAAAAGACAAAAATGTTGGTTAAGAATCTCGACAAGAAGGAAATCGAAGAAATACAAAAAGAGTATGGTATTATGATGGTGAAAAAGGTCAAGTATTTGGGAATTTGGTTGTCCCCAAAAAATATAAACCTATTCAGTGATAATTATGAACCAATTTGGAAAGAAATTAAAAGAGATTTAGAAATTTGGAACAAATTAAATTTATCTCTGTGGGGTAGAATAGCATGTATAAAATGAATGTACTACCGAGAATTCTGTTTTGTACCAAATGTTGCCGGTAATTAAGGGAACGAGCCTGCTAAAAGGGTGGCAGAAAAAATCTGACAAAATTTATCTGGCAGGGCAAACACCCGAGAATCAAGCATAAATTATTGGTAGACAAAAAAGAAAGAGGGGGGTTTGGAATGCCAGATATTAAAATTTATTATGAGTCATCTTGTCTAGTCTGGCTGAGAGAATGGATAATGCTGGAAGATAAGGAGTTGCTAGACCTGGAGGGTTTTAACAATAGATACGGTTGGCACTCCTATCTCTGGCAAGACAAAGCGAAGGTTCACAAAGAATTTTTATCACATATATTTAGGGGACCATTATACGAGGTGTGGCAAAGGTACAAGGACTTACTAGAAAGAAAGACACCTAGGTGGCTCTCACCCACAGAGATAATAACGATAAAAAAGATTTATACGGAAGATGAAAAATGGATAACATATCAAGACCTGTTAATTGAATCAGAAAAAGGATGGAAAATTAAACCCTATGATCAGGTGGCGGAAAGGTTGACAGGGTGGATCCAATACCACCAGGTGTATAATTTATTTAATGAGGATAAAAGAAAACATAACTTCGATAAGAAAAAGTCAAAATTCCAAGAAGAAATATTAGAAGGAAAGGAGAAATTACTATCTAAAATGTATAATTACCTATTAGAGTGGTTCACAAAAGATGAAGAAATTAAAGAAACAATGATAAAGTGGGCTATAGATATAGGTCATAATATTCAATTGAAATGTGGAGAAATTATGGTGTTAACACATAAATTTACTGCTTGCATAACTTTGAAGGAGAACATCATGAAAATGATGTATCGCTGGTATCTCACACCGGTAAGACTAGCAAAAATGTAGGAAAGTTACGACAAGAAATGCTGGAAATGTGAGATGAAGGACGGCGACTTCTACCACATGTGGTGGACATGCGATAAAATCAAGCAGTATTGGGAAGTAATTTATAATGAACTAAAGAAAATACTTAAATATACATTTATAAAAAAACCGGAAGCTTTTCTATTGGCTTAGTTGGAAATGAGATAAAAAAGAAGGACCAAAGGTTTTCCTTTATGCAACTACAGCAGCAAGGATACTTTTGGCGCAGTATTGGAAATCAAAAGACTTACCTTCGGTAGATGATTGGAAAACAAAGTATGGGAATATTCAGAATTGGCCAAATTAACGGGGAGAGTAAGAGACCAAGAGACCAAAGGTTTCAATCGGAGTGGGTAAATTTTAGATTATATGAAAACTGTAAAAATTGGTAACACTTTCGGGTGCTGGCAGAATTCTTGCACTAGGATGACATGTTAAGACAAAGTGAGGAAAACAAGTTAGTAAAATGAACAGAAATAAGAAAAAGCGAGGAAGTAGTGAGAAGTTAGAAAACCAGAGAAAAGAAGGAGGGAAGTCAGAAAACTCGACGGAGTTTTATGTAATATTGTAAAATATTGTATGTTCAAACTTGTCTGTATTTTATTTGCTGGAAAATAAAAAAATTCATGGAAAAAAAAAAAGAATATACTTACTTTTCGGATCCTAATAGTTCTGCGGGAAGAATAGATGCAATATGGTTATCTAAAGAATTAACGCTAAAAATATCAAAAGCTGAGATCCACTCTAAAACTATATCGGACCATAACGCAGTGTATGTTTGGCTTCAAGGGAAGGATAAAAAACAGGTAAGGTGGAGACTAAATGAAACTCTTTTAAACGATGAAAAAATAACTGAAAGAGCTAAAAAGACATTGAAAGAATTTTTTTGAATTCAATTTAGACAAAGGAACGGATATCAGGATAGTATGGGATGCAAGTAAGGCAGTCCTTAGAGGCTTTTTCATAAAAGAAAATATAATTCAGAAAAGACAAAAGGAAAAGAAGAAACAGGAAATTCTAACGAAATCAGTTTGAAGGAAGAGAACTTTATAATAAGCCAGAGGACAGGGATATCAAAAGAAATATTAAATTGCTCCAATCCCAGTATACTATGATTATAAATGAAGAGATTGAATGGAAAATAAAATTAATGAAGCAGAAAAATTTTGAATTTGCTAATAAACCGGGTAGACTTCTAGCATGGAAACTAAAAAAACAACAGAGTGAAAGGATAATTAATAAGATAAAAATAGACGATAAGATAATAACTAATCCTAAAGAATTGAAGATAGCTTTGTAGCATTTTTTGCGAAACTCTATAAAGAGGGAGGGGAAACTCTAGATGAGATTAATAATTATTTGAACTCATGCAACCTCCCCAAAATTACTAGTGAACAAAACAAAGGGTTAAATGACCCGATCTCAGCTTTTGAAGTTCAAACGGCAATTAAGAGATCCAAGCTGGGGAAAACGCCTGGACCAGACGGGCTTCCGGCAATTTTTTATAAGAAATTGGAAGATACTCTGTCTGATCCTTTGAAAATATTGATGAATAGTATTTTGGAAGAGGGTAATATGCCGGAATCCTGGAAGGAAAGCTTCATAACTCTGATCCCTAAGCAAGGCGCAGACCAGTTGATGATAACCAACTATAGACCCATCTCGTTGTTAAACAATGACTATAAATTATACGCACATATTCTAGCGGAGAGAATGAAAAGAGTCCTTCAAGCTATAATTCATGAAGATCAAACAGGTTTTCTCCCAGGCCGCCTTATGCAGAGTAATATCAGAAGAGTAATTAATATCTTGGAATACTTAGAAGGGCATATTGATAAGCCATCGATAATAATGGCGGTGGACGCCGAAAAGGCGTTTGACAACGTGTCATGGGGATTTATGAAGGAGCTGTTGCAAAGAATGGAATTTGGCGAAGCAATCTGTAAAGGAATCCAAGCAATTTATAGCAAGCAGAGGGCTAAAATTATAATTAATGGGAACATCTCGGAGACTTGCGAAATTAATAAAGGGACAAGACAGGGGTGTCCGCTCTCCCCACTGATTTTTATTTTAGTTATGGAGGTTCTAAATAAGAAAATTAGAGAAGAAAAAGAGATTAAGGGTATAACTCTGGGAAAGAATATTTATAAAATACGAGCGTTTGCGGACGACCTCATAATAACATCTGAAAACCCTAAAGAAAGTCTACTCAAAATACTGGAAATAATGGATAAATTTGGAAAGGCTGCGGGCTATAAACTGAATATAAATAAAACCAAACTTATGGTTAAAAACATCTTACCTGAAGAAAAAGAAGAAATTGAGAAAACAACAAAGCTTAAAATATGCCAGAAGTTTAAGTACCTGGGAATATGGATAACCACCAAAAATATAAACCTATACGAGGATAATTATACTAAAACATGGGCGGAGATGAAAAAGAAATTGGCGATATGGAGCAAACTGAAAATATCCTTTTGGGGGCGTATCTCGGTGATTAAGCTTAATATCTTACCCAAACTACTGTTTCTGTTCCAATCAATCCCAATCATAGGGAAAACAGACTGTATTGAAGCCTGGCAGAAAGAGATCTCAAAATTTATTTGGTTAGGAAATAGACCAAGAATTAAACATGTATTGCTTATAGATCACAAAGAAAGAGGTGGATTTGGTCTACCAGACCTGAAACTATATTACGAAGCAGCCTGCCTTTCCTGGGTCAAAGACTGGTGCCAACTTAAAAACACGGACCTGTTGGACTTGGAAGGGCATGACAACCGCTTTGGTTGGCATGCATACCTTCACTACGGGAAAGCAAGAATCCATAAAGGCTTTACGAATCATATTATCAGGAATGCTTTATTCAGAGTCTGGGAAAGGTATAAAGGGCTGCTAGCGCCAAAAACACCTAAGTGGATCTCCCCAGAAGAGGCCAAGGCACTTAAAAAGAGGAATATGAAAGGGAGCTGGTTAACATATAATTCTTTACTGGTAGAAGAGGATAACCAATTGACACTTAGGAAGTATGAAGAGGTTAAAGAGCAATTAACAAGCTGGCTGGACTATCATCAATTGCACGAAACTTTCAAGCAGGATAGGAAAAATGGATTTACAAGGGAACCGTCCAAATTTGAAACAGAGATACTAAATAATAATACTAAGATAATATCAAAATTGTACCAAATCCTCCTTGAATGGAAAGTCAAGGAGGAGGAGGTCAAGGAAGTGATGATCAGATGGGCGCAGGATATCGGCCACCCTATTATGTTAGACCAATGGGAAAAACTTTGGAAGGTTACAATGAGGTTCACAGCATGTTATAACATCAAAGAAAATATGCTCAAAATGCAGTACCGATGGTACCTAACTCCATCAAGGCTCTCCAAAATGTACCAAACCTAGCTAATAATTGTTGGAGATGTGGAGAAAGCAATGGTAATATGTTTCATATGTGGTGGACCTGTAAAAAAATCAAAGCTTTCTGGAATCTAGTATATGAAGAACTTAAAAAAATTTTGGGCTTGACATTTTGTAAAAAACCAGAGGCCTTCCTACTTAGCATCATAGGTAACGAAATCCCAGAGAAATTAAAGAATATTTTTTTATACGCGTCTGCGGCTGCGCGAAGTTTGATAGCGCAGAACTGGAAGGGAGAGAACGCGCCGGACATAAAAGAGTGGCAAATCAAATTACAGGAATACGCGGAGATGGCCCATCTGACCAACTCCTTAAGAGGACATAACAGACAAGCCTTTGTGTTAAAATGGGAGAAATATAGAAGGTATCTTCAAAGCATCAACAACGGTATAAAGTCTATGGCGGCCTTCGAGTGACTCTGGAGTTGTAATGGGAGTGTAATATATGATATGGCTAAAAGTAGAAATTGAAATGTTCTGAAATGGAGGTTAAAGATAATACAGCAATGTTGAGCACATTCATAATGAGGAGAAGACTGTTCATAGGGAAAGGATGGGAAGTTTAACTAAAGAGATTAATTTTTGTATGTTGCTGTTTTGTTTTCTGTTTTGTTTTCCTTTTTTTTCCTTTCTTTTCTTTTCTTTTTTTCTTTTCCTTCTCTCCTCTCCCCCCCTTTTTCCCCTCCTTTTCCTTTTTCTTCTTTTTTTTTCTTTTTTTCTTTTTTTCCTTTTCCTTTTTTTTTTTAGCTTTATGTTATTTTATGTTGTTGTTTTTCCTCCTTCTCTTTTTTCTCTTCTTTCTTTCTTTCCTTCTTTCTTCCTTTTTTTTCTTTTTTTTCTTTTTCCCTTTTTTTTTTCTTTCTTTTTCTTTTTTTTCTTTTTTCATTTAGCATGTTTTTGTTTAAGGATAAAAAAAGAAAGAAGATAATATGTGTAGTCATATATTTCCATGGTATCTACCATTGGTAGTATTCCCTTTTTATTATGGGGTGTAAGATGAAGTAAGGAGAAAGAGACAACCAAAAAGGAAATACTTCTGATTCTTGTATTTTATTAATTTATATAGTGGAATCTAACCTGTAAATAGGTACAAATGGAAAGTACAAATGGAAAATATGTACAGAATGTTTGAGATATTGGTGGATGTAAGAGTTGAAATTCAATAAAGTATTTAATTTTCAAAAAAAAAAAAAAGAAAAGAAAAGAAATTGCTGGGTAAAAATTGCTTGACTCTGCATCATAGAACCTC
Organism: Lacerta agilis; assembly: GCF_009819535.1. Taxonomy (NCBI): domain Eukaryota; kingdom Metazoa; phylum Chordata; class Lepidosauria; order Squamata; family Lacertidae; genus Lacerta; species Lacerta agilis. Next base: position 64,516,102 of record NC_046315.1, read on the forward strand.
CCCACAAATCAGAAGGAATGCTTTGTTAGCAGCCTAACTGGGACTCAGCTACATTATTATTATTTTTTTTAAAAACCAGCATTTTAAATGTGTTATAAACATGCAACACCAGATAGCGCTGTAGAGTACAAAACATTTCTATGCGATTTTACATAGGGTTTTTTTCTTTTGTTATAGCGATTTAATTATTTATTCATAGTGCTTTCCTCCTGTGTGTAGATCCAACCCTAGAAAATTTGTACAAACAAATCGTGACGAATACCAAAGTAAACTTTCACAGGACTCTTCAGTTAAACTAGTTTAAGAGACATTTCCTCTTGCCAGGGATTCCTGAGAACTGTACTTTTCCAGGGGGGACAGAGATTTCTGTCAGAGGAGGCTTAGCACCCCACCAAACCCCCGTGCCTAGCATTCTTTCTTTGTGGGAAGCCGAGGCTGTCAAAGTAGAATAAAGCAAATATAAATTGGTAATTCATCTAGGCTTTGACTGTTTTCCATCTAAATTCATGAGCTCTGCAAAATAAGAGTCTGGGAAGGGAGAATAACATGGTCCCTGCAGTTTTACACACTTTGGCAGCAAACTCAGGAGTAAGCTTACCTAGAGTCAGCGCTGGGATGGGAAGCAAGCAAATCTTTGGGTTTTAGCAGACTGACCTGCCACATCACAGCAACACAAACAGCATTACGCCACACATTTTCTAGGGTTCTTTTTGAGGGTGGGGGCTGCTGTTGCAAGATTGACCCTCCAAACAGCAATCATGTGATAACACTGAGGAAGCACTGCAAAACAACTACCGGTAATAAAGTGGAATGACGTGTGGACTGCCCAGTCTAAATCTACCATGAATGTGGATATTGTTGCACAAATGACATGTTGCAGGAGGGTCTTGGGTTTCATGAAAGGGAAGCGAATTGTTAGCTATTCATACCATACACTTAAAGCACTCGTATACCACTTTCACAGTCATGACTTCCCCCAATGAACCCTGGGAGCTGTAATCTCGTAAAATTTGTTAGGAGACCACTCACAGAGCTACAATTCCCATCACCCTTAACAAACTGCAGTTCTCAGGATAGTTTGGGGAAAGCCGTGACTGTACAAGAGCCAGTGCAGTGTAGTGTAGTGGTTAAGAGTGGTAGACTCGTAATCTGGTGAACCGGGTTCGTGTCTCCACTCCTCCACATGCAGCTGCTGGGTGACCTTGGGCTAGTCACACTTCTCTGAAGTCTCTCAGCCCCACTCACCCCACAGAGTGTTTGTTGTGGGGGAGGAAGGGAAAGGAGAATGTTAGCCACTTTGAGACTCCTTCGGGTAATGAAAAGCGGGATATCAAATCCAAACTCTTCTTCTTCTTCTTCTTCTTCTTCTTCTTCTTCTTCTTCTTCTTCTTCTTCTACAAGTGTATAAGAATGCTTTAAATGTGCCATGTGGATGTGTCCCAAGGTCACAATACTTCCAGGACTATAGCTCCCTTTATAAAAATACATCTTTCACATTCATTTCACCTTTAATTGCTCAAGTGGAAAACAGCAGAAAATAATACTCTTATCAGTCTTTATTTATGCTTTTCGCAAAATAAATTAAAAACAAATTGCAAAAGAGCACTGTCAACGTCATGTGTAAAAGCACGATAAATCATCCAGAATAAAAATATAAAAAAATAACAACAGCCTCACAGCCAAGAGCACCCTGATAATAGAAATGCATTTGTTCTTCTCTCCATGTGACAGGAAAGCAAATATGCTTACTGAATTTATAACTTTCAGGTTAGACTGTTTTTATAACTGGGCAGCTTTTTTCATTATCTGTCCAAAATCCTTTCCCCCTTTTCCTTTCCTCATTCCTTCATTTCTACTAAAAAGATTTCCGAAACAGCCTGCAGTGTGTCTTTTTGTAAAAACAACAACAACAACAACCAAAAATACAAATCAAAAGTTATACAATGAATATAAAAGGCAATTTAACCAAAGATAAAATAAATGCAAGCAGCAAGCAGCAGTCAATAAAGGATTGGTCAATAAACCCAATAGATCTAGTGTGACACTGGAAGCACCATCTGACTATCTCAAGCCTTGGTAAATAAAAAGTGCTAACTCGCTGCTTAAGTAACAGTAGTGGATGCACTTCACAAATATGTCTGTTGAGTGTGCCACCACTGAAAAGGCCTTCTCTTGTCACTACTCCTGCCTAATCCCTAAAGGTGGGTTACCCACAAATAAAATTTGCTCTGATGTGAACATTAAAGACTGGATAAAATGAGACGGGAGATCGGCATGCTTTCCAGTACCTTAGTCCCAAATCATTTTGCACTTACACATCAAAACCAGCACTTTGAGTTCTGCCTTGAAACAAGGTGGTCGCCCATGTCCCCAGTCTCAAACTGTGCACAAAGTCTGATCAGTTAAAACTGGCACATCCCAGATAACAGCCTAGCTGCTGCGTTCCAAACCAGCCGAAGTTTCAGGACAGTCTTCAAAGGCAGCACCTCAGATGCAGCACATTAATCTAACTACGTGTTGCTAGAGCATGGATAACTGTGCCAGAGGTATCTCTGCCTATTTCACTAGTCTTAAGTTTTCCAAAGACAACAGGACCGCTTTAGGGAGCTGAGGCATGAAAGTCTTTCCCCACCTACCACCCACCTGACAAGCAGCTTTCAGGGAGGAATATAAATATTGTTTCCCTTGATAAAGATGAATTTTCAAATTGCACTGGGAACAATGCAAATCCATGCAGCTGTCTGTCTGTGTGTGTGTGTGTTGCCATTTGCAACTGTAGCTGCCTCTGATTAGTTATCATTTAACTCTTGGGGGAAATAATTAGCACCAGACATTGGCTGTGAACTGGGGCCCTACAAGTGTGCCCCATTGCTTCAAATTGGGCCCCACTGGCTAGCCCTGCAAATCCATGCAGCTGTCTGTCTGTGTGTGTGTGTGTGTGTGTGTGTGTGTGTGGTGTCTTTCCTGTGGCTGCATTTGATCCCTTGTTTGTGTGCTCCTGCATGTTCTCCCCTGCAGAATAAATAACAACCTCAAAAAAGCATCTCAAACTTGTCCTGGAGGACAACATGCAAATAACTACAGGAAAGCAATTTAGTGGAGGAAAACGTTAAAGGAGAAAGGATTGATCTCTTTCATTCAGCACCGCAGCCCCAAACAAATCTAGGGGGAAACAGTTGCTTTTAACACTTACAATAAAAGAATGGGAGAGTTGATGATGGATCAGGTTCATGATGAATTTACATCACATCTAGATTGGGCCCAATCAGCACTTAAGCAGTAATATGAGCTCATTTCTTCATATTTTCAAATCACTAGCCTGCCTATGAAGAGGTGAATGAAAGATGCACCGGTTGAATGCATGCCAAAATGGTGAGACAAATGAAAAACTACTTGGAAAGCACAGGACAAGTGGGAAATCTCTCAGACCTGTGCTTTCCAGGCACAGGACACGACAAGCAGAAGTGTGGACAAGCTTTTAGTCTTCCCAGCATAGAGAGATAAACATACAAAGGAGGTGACCACTAACATTTTCAGCAAAAAAAAAAAAACCAAAACCTTACAGTGCACATACTAAGCTGGCCTGAGTTTTAAAATGGAAGACGATCAAATGAAAACGTGTCAGAGAATGGGCAATGCAACCTGCAACCATTTTATATATATAGTCCATGTGCTAATAAATGCAGAGGATGGAGGCAAGTGGTGCCACTTAGGCCCCAGCCATCAAGTTCTGAACACTTTCAATTATGATTGGGGTTGGGTGAATCCTCCATTTAAAAACAGCCACAACTTAAAAGCACTTTGAAAAAGGCATTGCCGTCGCAGGAAACTAATATAGCAAGAGGCCTGCCAAGCATGAAAGTGGAAAGAAATATATGTTTGAAGATGTTGCAGTGCTGAAGAAAGTCCTTATGCTGTTTCTTCCCTAAATTGTTCTTTTCATTCTCGCTTTGTGGCTTCAGTAGGCAGGCAAGGCTATTAAGGCTCCAGGTGAATGATGGCACAGGCGAGGGGGAAGCTTTTTAGAGCACTGATCAGAAGAAAACATCACAGACAGCCTCAGATGGAAAAGAGGCAAGTTCTAGGAAAGGTATAGCAGAATCGAACCCTTATGCTTTGTAATATTGCAAAGAACAGAAGTGGCTGCTGGGTTCCCGCACCCCACCCCCAGTTTTAATTTGTGATGGTAGAAACTGCCATTTCTGCTGTAACGGAAGCACATGTTGTGCTATCCTGGGCCTTCAGCCATGGCTCCTAGCCACTTCAGGTCTCTTGTGGAGTCCTCATGAAACATCTTTACTGGGGTGGCTTTGGATTTTACTGAAGAACCAAGGATGAAATAAAGTAAATAATCACAGCTTGTTAGCCAAGATGCATTTAATTTCTACTGATGTTCACTCATAGGAGGGGAATAGGATAGCTACTTTCTGAGTCCCTACTTCCAAGGAATCCTTTCTAAGCCCCACCGGAGGTCTGAGTAGGGCTGCACCTCAGGATGAAAGTCCAGAACCCCCCCCCCCCCAAAAAAAACCCCTTTCTTTTTCTTCTTCTCCTTCTGGAAATGCCAGGGGTTGAACCTGGGACCTTCTACATTCATGCTCCACCACTGAGCCATAGTTCTTGGACCTGGGACCTAAAGCATGGGCTTTAGCACTTCTGAACCCATCTAGCCTAGTCTAAGAAGTTTTTGAGCAAAGCATGGCTATTTTTCATTATTATTTAGCCATACACTGCTTCTGAATAGACTGGAAATTAGCTATCACATATAATATCTGCTAAGAGAGATATTAATCTTCCAAGTCATCTGAGCGGATAGCCATTGCTGCTGCCAGCCTTTGTAGATTGTTTTTTCAAAAACCCATAAAACTTCAAGGTTCTGCTGGAAACGCAATGCCTTGAAGTAAATGTCTACTGGGAATCTCTTTTGTAAATATCAGTTTAAAATATTCTATGAAATACTAAGCTAAGATCACACTACTTATTCAGAAGAAGGTTTTTAAATGAATACTTTTTTTGTTCATTCAGGCTCTTCTCAAGGGTGAGACAGAAAGCTCTTTCACTGGCAAAAAGGTCCACAGCCTCATTGAATGAAATAATTCAAAGAAAGCGGTCACGGACCAAGAAAAAGCAAAAATGCCTTACAAATACCAGGATGACATCTAAAGAAGCCATTGAAATTTGCCCCCCACCCCCCGGTAAATAGAAGCCCTCTCTTAGCTGATGCATTATGTATCAAAGCATCATTCTGAAATGTAATTTAATACTTCATGTGACAGTAATGATATGACTGTCACCTGGTACGTGTCTGAACCTGAGAAGTGCCAACTATCTCTGTACTATATGAAGGAAGGTTGGCCATAGATGGCCATTTACCAACTCTCTGTACCTGAGGTGTGATATAAGTCTCTTTATCACTTAGCAGGATGGTACACTAAGCCTACAGATGGCGAGATGTGGTTCTCTTTATCATTCACTTGTAAGACATATAGACTGGTGGTGAGATGACTCCTCCCCTCTAAAGTGCAGCAAGACAAGTACAAGCAGTTGGAACTTTAATGCCCATAAACTTTCTTTTTGCTCAATATTTATGTACTTAAGTCTAGATTATTTCCTTTGTGATACTGAATTTATTCTATGTTTGTTAAATGGTTGGTTTTTGGCCTATCTGAATTTGTTGATACATTTTGTAAACCGGTTCCTCCCCCCCCCCCACCCAGTGCTTTTTATTTCAATAATAAGCGGACATTTGTTGTAAACCGCTTTGGACACCGCGTCTTGTGGAAAGGCGGCCTATAAATGAACTAAATTAGCCTATCAAACCAGTCCTGCAAAGTAGTAAAAAGGATCCTGCTATGTATCAGGAACAAAAGTGTGGCAACATTTGGCCCAATATGTGGTAAAAATGTTCTCAACCCACTTGAGAACCTGCACCTCATAGTAAATTGCCAGCTGGTAAATGGTCATTTTGCCTGGCTCCCAGTTACAATGATTTCAGGGTAGCTTTTGTACATGTTATGTGTGCGTAGGATCACATCTATCATCTCCAAGAATGTCGAAGTTACGACTGCAACAGATGCCATTACAGATGTACAGGGGGTAGTTGTTTTTGTGTGTGAAACTTTAAACTTTAAAGCATCTAACATGAACGTCATCATGTTTGCTGTGCTGTCTTTAGTTAATTTAGGCTCCGCACTGGTGTTGGCAATTTAATTGATGTATTTACATACAGTACTCAGGCAGGCTCCAAGACAGCAGCGTGCAGTAGAGCTTCCCTGAGTGTAAAAGAGAAGAGGGAAAGGGAGAGGCTGGAGGCAAGGGTGTCTTTAAGAGGACAGTGTATAGTTAATTTGCTGGGTGCATTTGCCACTTGATCCCTAATTGGCTAGGATAATGTTGTGAAGGAAAAATATGTCCTTACAATTGGCAGGGTGGTGGTGGTACCAAGGCATCAGTAAGTGGTGAAGGGGACAAGAGTGGAGGGCGGATATAAAAAGGGTTAAAATTCCCAGTAGAAGTTTCTCTTTGTGAATTATTTTCAAGCAACCCAAAAGCACTACTCTCCCAAGGGTGCAGACTTGGTCCAACCCTACTAAAAGAAATACACTGGTCAGATTTTTCTAGATATGCATGGATCACTCAAAAGTACAGGACTGCCTCTGGAGGAACACCCAAAACAACAAGGGAAGTTTATTTGCTGAACTAATTCGAATCCTAAATTTTGCAGGAAAATGAAGTTTAATCTTTGTGCTTAGGAGCCCACAAAGATAAAACAGGCCGGCTTTCTGTTAATGAGAATGTTGCTGGTACAGATCCCCTGAAAGTTAAGTAATTTTCTCAGCAATAAATGCACTGAGCTGGTAGGAACCTTACTTCCCGGTAACCTTTATAACCTTATCAGTTAATAAAGCGGCCGCTATGACTTGTTTCTCTAAACCCAGATTGAAATTGCTTTCCTGAAATCACATCTGAGCTATTAACTCACAAATTATCTCAATCGTTTCAAGGCAGTTCCTTGCTCTGGTAGACAAATGCTGCAATCCCACACCCACACCCACTTAACTGGTAAAGCCATTAGTCAAAGTGAGGTGCATGGGAGGTGACTATTGCTTGCTTATTTATTTATTTATTAAACAAATATAATAGATTGATTCAAAATATAAAGCCATCAAAGTGGTGTACGTGGTAAAAGCAAAATAAAACAAATAAATGCAAGCTCTAATGACAATAAAATCTATCCACCAAATGCCAAAGAATAAAACCATCCATACAAACACTAAGTGGTGTTCTCTAAAGCTTCCCCCTCCCGCCCCACCCCACCAAGATGGATAATGGGAGGCTGTTCAGATGCTTCCTAAGCTGTTGACACTGGCTCCCTGTGGTGTCACAGTTGGGCAAATGGGCTGAAGGGAAAGAGGCAATTACTAGTGGGAGGGGTGCAGGGAAGGAGCAGCCCCAGCAGAAGGAGGAGGCAGCTCAAGGGAAGGCAGGGCCATTTGGAGACACAGAAGGAAAATATGCCTATTTGAGTTGCCAACATTTTGCTCAGAGCTCCTGTACCTGTCTCATGTACATAGCTGTCAAAAAATACACAAAAAAGGAAGGGATTATGGCTCCAGTGAGCAGAAGACAGTCTTGCACCCCATATCCCCCACTGTTGTAAGTAGGAGGAACTTCCAGGGATGCAGTCCCTCCCTGTGTTTGGATTCTTTTGGAAGGAGGCCACTTAAAGGTTTATTCTAATTTCCTAATATTTGTGCATCCTTAAAAATATACATGCATTATGTGTCCACTGCAGTTCTGCTCCTTGTTACTTTTCACACAGAAATCTATCTTATCATCCACCCTTCCTCACACAGAGCGCAGGGTGGTTAGCAAAACCTAAAAACGCAACATTAAAAGCAAAATCGAGAATACAATACTCAACACTTAAAGCAACTGGAGATATAGTTATATCAATATAGGACAGACCATCCCCTGACTTTTGGAACCATCTTAGTTCCCACAGAGACAAGTCATCTGAAAGTTATGGGCTATCAACACTATCTGGTCATGCCTGAGTTATTGGCCAGGTCATCCCACACAGATAGCGCAAATCACAGGAATCTAATAGGGGACGCATAGGAAAAGGATGCACCGGAGGCTGGTCCATTAGGGTGAATGGGGCTCTGATTCACTAACCTCAGGCTGCCCTCAATCGGACTTCACCTGCCTGACTTCTTACTTGCATCAGCTTCATCTTCCTTAGCCTCAGTGTTGCCCCTGTATTGCTGAGCAGGGGGAAGGATGGAGACAAAAACTCCACCTGTCGATGACCTTGGCTCTGTCTATTGTTGGTCTCCCTGTCTTCTAGAAGCCAGTGGGCGCCAGCTGCTACTGCCCCCCCTCCCAGGGCTACAATACCCAGCAGCCTTAATGAACTACAGTTCCCAGGATTTTCTCTCTGTGTGTGTGTGTGATTTATATGTGCTTTATTTAAATATCTGGTGTGACAGGGTAGTGGCAGTTCTGTAGCTCTCTTAACATCAAGGGATGTGCATGAATTTTCACCCTTTTGTTATTCCATTCATTTTCATTATTAGCAACTTCCTTCATTTCATTATGCGCTTAAACACTTTCATTTGATTATTCACTCATAAAAACTGCATTTATCATTTATCACATTCATTTTCTTCCTTTATGAATCTGTGGCACTGATGCTATCAGAAGTCATTTTATTTCCCCAGGTGTTCTGGGTGTTGCTTTCTTCCTGGGGTATTCTGGGGGGAACTGGCATTAGCCCAAACAATACATGGCAGTTACAAACAGCAGACACCATGATTTTGTGGCTGCCACCATTTCTCCCCAGAGTGACCTGTGATGAGACAATTTCTGGGGGATTTTGGAAAGATAAAATGGATGGATGGCAGGAGGCAGTCACTGAGAAATCAGCCATCTTGAATGAGTGATGAATGGGTGTGAAGTAATGAAAGTGAAGCCCATTTGCCCCCCTTAAATTACCCATGACAGCAATTTTGTGGATAATCAGCCCCATTGTTCAATTGTTCTGAAATAAATGCACACTTCTGGTTGCACCACAAAAGCACAATTTTAACTATGTGTTAGAGCTGCAGAGAAGCTCCAGCTATCAACAGCTTTGGAAACTTACTGGATTGAAAATGTGTCAACTCAATGTATGTTAGTCAATGCAAACTGGTGGAAGAGCAATGGATAACAGGAATGCAGAAAGCAAAGTTCGAATGTTTTGGATACTGCTCTGATGGGGAAATACGGTAACACCACTTGTGGAAGTTGCATTCGAACTGACACCTATGAAGATTTTAAAGCTGCAGAGTTGTTAATTTCTTATGTGCAAATAGCTGTCTGAATGTCTTTCTAATTTGGAAGTGTTGCCATTTTCAAAGGATCTGTGGCATTTAAAAATACTAATGTATACAATTAATATTTAATTGTTAATATTCAGAAGGAAAGGGTTCCCCCCCCCCAACATATTCCTTATGCCTTCCTTCCAAATTTTCAATAAATAATTAAAGGAATTGCAGTAAGTTTCCAGCCAAACATCAATAATATGCAGAATCATTTGAATAAAGCCAACTGCACAAAAAGTGTTATTCTTATTGATGAATGCTCTGCAAAACATACTGAAGACTACTAGAATGAGAGAAGAAATGAAAAACCAGACTGGAAACGGAACTGTTGGATGCAAAGAGCAAAAATCTTTCTAGAATGTATAATTTATTACTGGAGTGGCACACGAAAGATGAACAAGTGAAATTGGTAATGATTGATTGGGCTAAGGATGTGGGGCACAATATTATGCTTAAAGATTGGGAGAGGAGTTGTGGAAAAAAGGTTACAAGTTTACGGCATGTACAGCATTGAGGGAAAATATGATGAAAATGATGTATAGATGGTATTTAACTCCTGTAAAACTTGTAAAAATGTATCACACATCAGATAATAAATGCTGGAAATGTAAGGAGAAAGAAGGAACATTTTACCATATGTGGTGGATGTGCCCCAAGATTAAGGACTTCTGAGAAAGGATTTATAATGAAATGAAAAAAGTGTTGAAAGACACTTTTATTAAGAAACCAGAAGCCTTTCTATTGGCAATCATAGGGGAAGAAATTCCCCAAAAGGCTATTACTTTCTTTTTGTATGCCACGACAGCAGCAATAATATTAATCGGCAAGAATTGGAAGAATCAAGAGATACCAACAGTTGAAGATGGCAAATGAGGCAAATGACTTTATGGAACTTGCCGAGCTGATGGTGAGACTACGCAACCAAGGAGAGGAAGAGGTGCAGGAAGATTGGAAGAAATTTAGATTGTATTTTTTTAAAGAAAAATGTTGTAATGTTTAAATTTTATATTCCTTGGGGAAGTGGTTAGAGGTTTTCAGTAATGATTTTGGAAATGGATTTTATAAGATACAATGATATAGGGAAATAATTTCAGGTGATTTCTAACAGTATGTAACTGCCAATGAGGACTGAAAATGAATTTCAGAAGGAGGAGATCGGGGTAGTCACCCTAAAATGATAGTGGAACAATGTTAAGAATATATAAGAATTTGTATGTTGTTTGTTTTGTATTTGTTTTGTTTGTATTTTTCTTATAAAATGAATAAAAAAAATTTTTTTTTAAAAAAAGAAAAACATTGCAACGTCTTTCTATTCTACCCATGACATTCTTACCAATAAGTCACATGAGAAAATGCTTCATTAAGGCAAAGCAACAGCTCATCATTCAGTATGTCCTAGACCAGGGATGGGGAACCTGTGACCACCCAGATGTTGGTACAACTCCCACCCTTCCTATCCATTGGCTGTGCTGTCTGGGGCTGATGGGAGCTGACCAAACAACTGAAAGGCAACAGGTTCCCCATTCCTAGCAAAATTACTTCCTTTTCGCTTTTTGTTGGAGAAGGGAGTGGAGATGATGATTCAGATGATGGTCATGATCTGGCATAATCTAGCAAATGCTAACTAGCCTTTCAATGAGACAGGTAAGTATACACACTAAAACTTCAATATGACCAACAAATAGATGCTTCATAAACCCTTTAGTTTATTTATAGATGATAGCAATAGCTACCTTTTTAATTATGACAGAATCAGGAGATGATGAGTTTGTGGGCTTCAGGAGCTCCTACCACTTATTTAGTTAAAGGGCTGGTGCCATGCTATTTTTATTGCAATTACCAGTACATTTTAAACTGATTTTATACTGTACATGTATATAGTTTTAATTCTATCAATATTCAATTGTAATTTAATGATTGATTCTTCTATGTTTTTAGTGGTTCTTTGCTTTTATTTGTAGGGTGCCTTGAGTCCCTTCAGGGAAAAGGTGGGGTATAAATAAATATACAATAATAATAATAATTTGGACAGATCCAGGTATGACTTTCTCGCATATACAGAAAACTCATGCAAAAAAACTCACAGGTCCTTTCCAGAACACATGGAAAATAAATGGATGCTGGCTAGCTGAGTTGCTTAGAGATTTTGTGAGAGACCCAGATTGCTCCTTTAGATCTTTGCTTTGAAGCTGATGTAACTGACCGTAGATGCCATCCTATGCATACTTCCCTAGGAGCATGCGTAATTGAACATGGCAGGTCTTACGTCTCAGTAATGATGCATAGGATTGCACTGCACATGTGCACTTGTTTCTATGCTCCAAGACATCTGCAGACCCTGAACATTTCTAAATTATAAAAGGGCATTGCAGAGTCATCACTTGTGTACAATGTTCTCTCCTCTAAAAGGAAACTGATCTCTGTAAAAAGGGGGAGGGGAAAATGCCCAGAACTTCCTGCTGTTCAGAAAAAACAGGAGTAGAGAACACACACACACACTGGGCACGTAACTTTTTTCCTTAAAAAAAACAAGAATCTTAATTAGTATGCTGCCACTGTCTGACAAACATGACGGTCTCACATTAGGGTATGTGCACATTCCTTCACATCTGGCTTTCTATCATAAACTAGCAGTCCCCAAAGAAAAGCTAGAGCTATATTCTGATATCCACACAAATGGCACAATCTGGTACCCATGTGATGCATTGCACTCACTGCATCACTGAGAGTGATAGCTTCAAAGGACTGAATTATTTATCACTTTTGAACATAGCCATTTTTAGTTTATTCAGCCTTATAATAATTCTGTGAAGTACACTATTAGGAGCTCTCTTTTAGCAATGAATGGAGAACCTACCGTTAGAACCAAGGGCAAAGTCATTGTATAAATACTACCCTCCCCATGGTTTTCTTTAAGGATGAACTTTCACTTGGGTGACCACAGGGCAGGGGGCATGAGCCAGGGCAAAGTCCTCTTATATACCTGCTGGGATTAACAAGGCATCTGATCCTCACATGAATCTCATAACTTTCCTGACAGGTGATTTGGTCTGTAGCCACAGTGTGGAAATAAAGGATGAGATTGCTTACCAGATACCAGGCACTCTACTATTCAAATTAGGCCCCAGTGTTTTTCTTATACTCCCCTTCTCAATTAAGTAATCAATTTTAATCTAGAATTTAAATTCTCAAAACTTTCTTATTTGTTAATTCAAGCAACTAAACTACTGCTCTCACTTCATTACAAACAGTATTTCTACCTGCAACACACTTGAGCAAACCTGCTCCTCTTCCTTTCACAGATATTTTGTTGCCATTTGCAACTATAGCTGCCTCTGATTAGTTATCATTTAACTCTTGGGGGAAATAATTAGCACCAGACATTGGCTGTGAACTGGGGCCCTACAAGTGTGCCCCATTGCTTCAAATTGGGCCCCATTGGCTAGCCCTGCGTCTCATGGTTGCTGGGCCTGAGTTGCCCTGCCCTTGGATGAAGTCTTGGGTTTGCAATTTTGGGAGAGGGGAGACTGCAGCATTTCGGAGCGGGCAGGCTGTCGAGGCCCCCTAGATTTAGAGGCCCTAGGCTTAGCCTATACGTAAATCTTGCACTGTCAGGTATCTACATGTTTAGTGTAGTTCTGATTGGAGAGAAGACTCAGATATACAGCAGGTCTACCCATTTTGAAACAGTGGAGGGATAGACCAGGATTAGGTCAGAGGTCAGGTCAGTCCACCACCACCACTCAGAGCTACCAAAAAAAATGTAGATGTGTTCTCTGATGATAATTATGTTTATTTGTTTGAAGTATTTATTTTGTCCCTCTTTCTGGGGGGGGGGGGGAACCCTGTGGATGCCCAAGCAGTGGCGGAGTAAGGCTCCGCGGTACCCGGGGCGGCAAAGGAAACGCCCCGGGGGCGGGGCGTCGTGACATCACATTGTGACGTCATGACGCTCCGCCCCCAGGGCGTTTCCGGGGGTGCCGGCGCCGCTTCTGCAGCCCTCTTTTAAGCCGAAGAGCTCGCTTTTAAGCTCTCCGGCTCAAAAGGAGGCTGTGGAAGCGGCGATCCGATGACAGAGTGCGCCTGCGCGTGCAGGCGCACTCCGTCGTCGGGCCGTGCGCTGCCGCTCCCAGGGTGACGGAGGGAGCGGCAGCGCGTGGGAATGGTGGGAGGGGCTGCCTCTTGTCCCCCCCACGTGCCGCCGTTCACTCCGTTGTCCCAGGAGCAGCAGCACCGCACACACCGTGCGCTGCTGCTCCCGGGGGGACGGAGCCAGCGGCAGCGCGTGGGGCTGACAAGCGCCAGCCCCTCCTACCACTCCCCATGCTGCCGGTCACCCCGGGAGCAGCAGCGCTGCACGGACGGGGTGCTCCCTCGGCCGTGCGTTGTTGCTCCTGGGGTGACGGAGGGAGCGGCAGCGCTTGGGAATGGCGGGAGGGGCTGCCGCTTGTCACCCCCATGCGCCGCCGCTCGCTCCGGTCGCCCCGGGAGCAACAGCGCACGGCCGAGGGAGCACCCCGTCCGTGCAGCGCTGCTGCTCCCGGGGTGACCGGCGTTGCCTGGGGAGTGGCGCCGCTTGTCGCCCCCACCCGCCGCTTCTCGCCCCTGTCGCCCGGGGGCGTACCGCCCCCACCGCACCCCTCTAGCGACGCCCCTGTGCCCAAGAAAGGAAAAAGTGCATGAGGCCAAGTCAAACTTTGAATTCAAGCCTTTGGGAAAAACAATAAGCCCTGTGATTCATACTGGTTTAATAAAACACTGAAACCAAAACACTTTTTTCAAAACACTTTTTAAACATGTAAGAAATTAAATAACTAACTTTGAGTGCAATTAACATCCCAGTAAGGTGACTATAAAAGCTCCCATGCTTTTCATTTGAACTAGGTTGCATATAATCAATATTTAATCACCCATGTTCTGTAAAATTATCATCTCCTAAACTGCTTGATGCCAGAGGCTGCAATACTAACCTCACTTACCTTGGAGGAAGCCCAACTGAACAGAGTAAGACTTACATGTGAGTGGGGTTGCACTGTTAATATTTAGAGCATGTGATGAACATGATTAATCAGCACGTTCATTACTAGAATTTTTATCCCCAAAAGAACCAGGGACAGAGAAGACAAGGTTTACCTAAATGCAACTCAACTCAAGAGTCTCTCAGAATAGTTTTTTTCTCTGTATATAGTTACCTCCAGAGAAATAAAATCCCTAACTGAAGTTGCTGCATCCTAAAAGTAGAGAAGTATTTTATTTTCTGTCAGTTCTGCTTGCCTTTGGTCAACAGATTGTATGACGTAACGAAAACACAACCGAAGCACAAAGGCCATGGTAATCAATCACAGATTCATTCAAGTTTCACAAAGAGAAGCCAAAAAAGTCACAAGTGTCATAACTGCCACTTTTCTAGCCTCTGGACACATATTGTTTCTTTCATTAAGAATTTTGTTTCAGGACAATTAAAGTCAATTAAAGTAGCACCACTATACAATACCTGTGCCCTGCAACATGGATTAAATGCTTGTTCATACAACTATGACATTTCATTGCCATGAGTATTTTAATGATTGGTTGCCTTATGTTAGGTAGCAATCATCAGCTCACTCTTCAGAACTTCAAGCAAGGACCAGAGTTCAGTGATAGAGCAGAGGCTTTATCTGCATAATGCATTTGCTTCAGCCCCTAGCATCTTTAATTATAGATCTCAGGTAGCAGAACAGAGAAAGATTAGTGCCTTATACCACGGTGAATTGTTGCTACTCCATCCTGGCCTAGATAGATCACTAGTCTGACTCATTGTAAGGCAACTCTTTATAGATTTTAGAACCTCAGGGTGAATATCAAAGACTGGAGAGCAAAAGTTCCGTCATAATAATTCATGGTGGGTATACACAGTGATTATACCACAATGGCCGGCTTTCCTCCGTGCCCTTCAGAAATAAAGGTTGCATACATGTATTCTTAAATTCTTTGTGGTCTGAATGCATCCATATAGCATCATTATAGGAGTGAATGTTGGAACTTACTGTGGTAAGTTCTGTCTCTTCAGGAAGGAAGGGGATCCTGTGTGGGTTCCCATTGCCCACCTCTCCTCTGGCAGGAAGTAAAACTTTCGAGAGGGTACACCTGGTGAGGAGGCCAACCCCCTTGCCAGTTCAATTCATGATTAAGCAAGTAACTGCATAGCCAAAAAATAAACAACTTAACAGAATAGGAAGTGAAATGAACACAACTTTTTGGAGAAAAAAGCTCAACAGTTCGGACCTCTTCTCTTTTGCCATTCCTCGATCTGCCAGCAAGAGCTGGCAGGAAGTTGAACTGGCAAGGGGTCTGCCCTGCCCACCAGGTGTACCTTCTCAAAAGTTTGATTTCCTGCCAGTGGAGAAGTGAGCAGAGACAACTGATGCAGGATCCCCTTCTTCACTACAGGAAAATAGTTTTGTGCTTGTGAGAGGTGGGCAACCCCTCAAAGAATAACATGAATTTGGGATAAATGTACGGCAACGTGCAGACACCTTCCCTAATTCTAGCACTCAATGACACATGATGCCACCTTATTGCTTGATCTTCACACAATTAAGTTTCGGGTGGATTTGGAATGGTACTTTATGTTTTGAAGTAACACGCTTAAAAAGATGCAATGGAATCAGAAGTATGGGGATGGAAAGAGCCTGGAGGTCATCACATACAAGCTGACACAAAAGTAAATGATTGGCTCGTTCTCACCCAAATTATCATATGCCACAGGCAGGAAACAGAATTGGCCAAGGTGAACTACATTCAGTCAAACGAGCTATGCCATCTGCTATAGGTGAAGCGAAAAATGTAACTTGCCAATCTGTCTAGTTTTAGCATCTGATAAATAGAAGGGATGTATATCCAGTCAAGAGCTGCCCAAATGTAATCCCTGCAGATCATCTCAGGATAAAACATTCTAGGCACAATGAGGCAGCGCATTTCCACAACAACTGACGAACAACAGGCAATGGAACACTTCACCCCCACCATGCCTTCACCCCTTGCCACCCAAGGCATGGTTAAAATATTGCTTGGGGTGGGCCAATACCCACATAATGTGTTCAGTTTGAGGGAAATAAACAGCTAGGAAAATAAACAAATATAAATAAAAGTCAGAAGCTAGGTTTTTGGGGAGATTGGGGTTGGAGAAGGGATTCTGACAAGCAAGTTTTGTGACTTTGCTGGAGTTGCCAGAACCACTGATCAGAGCTCTTTTAACCACAGTGGTGGAGAGTGGATATGGGGCTGATTGGGAGAACTCTCATAGGGATCTGTAAAGCTGATTGAAAAGCATCATATCTCCTCTGTAGGAATACTTTAGGTAGCCTAAAGGGACAGCTGAAGTAGCAGATATTTGTGGCTTTTCCCTACAAGTACCATCGTGATGATGCTGGTGTGCAGCCCTGAGTCCTTTTCCTATTTTAACATAAAGCTGATACACTTTACACCTAACTCCACAATCCAGATCTACTGGATACGTTCCAGGGAGTAATTTAGCACAGGTTGCAATGGAGTAATCTGCATCAGGTGGCTGAATCACAACATTGGAAGGGACAGGCTTGGGGGGGCGGTCCTGGGGCAGTTTGCATCGTTTACCTCCTCCACCCTGGGGAGTTTTCACCCAACTGAAAAGGCAATCCAACACCACAGAGGTGTTTTGCCCTTTTAGCAGGGTAACTTGCTGCAATAACATTCAAAATGCCTCCAGCCACGATCCTACTTCCCTTCCATGCTTTGCACAGACTTTCTAGGATCATGGTGTTTTGACACAGAGCCATGCATTTAAAATATATGAGGCTGCATCTTATAATAATAATAATAATAATAATAATAATAATAATAATAGTAATGCTACCAGAATGGGGAAAAGAAAAAGCTGTACACAATCTATTAACATCTAACCCATCAGCCACTGCCTAACATTTTTGTCAGTTTCAGCTTGCATATTAATAAGGTGTACTTTTCCCATGCAGTCTGACTAGGTCCCCCCCCCCAACATTTTTGCTCCTCACCCCACTATCCTTAGCATGGAAAAAAGAAAAATGGGTGGACTCTTGGAGGCAGTTTCAGCAGATCAGATTCTGTGTTGTGATCTGGTTCTCCTTTCTCATCCAAGCATCCGCTTTCCCATTGATTGACTCTAATTAATATGCTTGTGCTCAGACTCTATAAACCAGCGCTGTCAATTTCACTCCTTGTCAATTTGGATCACAACCTCTTCTAACTGCGCTGCTGCTCCCAAAAGCAGATTTGTGGCTTAGATTGCAAGGCAAGGCGTTTATCCTCAACCTGACTCCATTCTCTCTCTCCCTCTCCCCATCTCTCTCTGCCTGCCTGCCTGTTCCCGCACCCCCCCCCCTTC
This sequence comes from Lacerta agilis, assembly GCF_009819535.1. Taxonomy (NCBI): domain Eukaryota; kingdom Metazoa; phylum Chordata; class Lepidosauria; order Squamata; family Lacertidae; genus Lacerta; species Lacerta agilis. Next base: position 64,533,847 of record NC_046315.1, read on the forward strand.
TTGGTATCACAGCTCTGAATTTCCTCCCACTGTGCCTACAAGGCTAACAACGTGGTTGAGAACATGCAAGCTACCAAACAAATTGAAATTTAATTGTTTCGAGAAAAGGAGCTTTTCTCTGGCGAAAGAAATGATGACAGAGATGCCATCTGTGAAATTAAATGGGAATTTACACGGAAGAGTCAGGAAGGCTAGGCAGATTTTATCATTAATGCAAATAATTGCTTTTAAGTGACACACTAAGAATTCCATATGTTTTTGCTTTTGCCTCTAGCTCCATAGTGAACTAATTGGCATCTGAGTGCAAATATATCGTTTCTTCTTTTGTGGTATGTTTGTGAAAACAGTAATATTCTTTTATAAGTCTTTTGATAAATTAACATTGCTAGCTCTACCACCTCCTCATTGTTTGCAGATTTCTTTCTTTGCTTATTATGCTTATGGGCTGAAATGGGCAATCAGTGGTCCAAGGTCCAGAGCTAGATCAGTTTCAGACTATGATATGAGATCACCCACCTAGTCACAATGGGATGCCGCTTGCATGTTTAGCAAGGCAGCTGATTTCCATACTGCACTCCTTTCCAGAGCTACGAATGAACCAATGACTAAATCAATGAATGTCAGAGGTGGGGTGCCTTGGAAGACCAGCTGCTTGGCAGCACAAATGGGGAGAACACTGTTGCACTGCTTTGGGGTTTCCCACAGGCAACTGGTTGACCATTGTGAGAATACGATGCTGGACTTGGTGGGCAACTGGCCCCATCCAGCAGGGCCTTTTTAAAAAGGTTTTTATGAATGAATGAGGAAGCAATAGCTGGGAATTCAGTGAAGGCTTTACCTGCCATTAATTCTGTGCTACTTCAGATCTAGGTAAGTGAAAAAAACAGGGGTGGGGAACTTGTGGTTCTTTGGGTATCCCTGGTCTTCAGCTCCCATGATCCCCAACCAGCATGGCCAATGGTCAAGGGAATATGGGAGTTGCAGCACAACAATATCTAGTGGGCCACAGCGTCCCCATTCTTGTGCTTTAATTAGGCACCATTTTACATTAAAAAAAAACCCCTAAACTTTCATCTAGGGATGAAGCAACCAGTATGAGCAGCAGGATGTCAGCTCTGAGTCTCTAAGATTGTTTCATACACAGATTATTTCCCTGTGCATACACACAGCAACAGCATAATGAATGGAAGCAATCTTTCTGGTTTTTTTATTTATCTAAAATATGTATATTCTACCCTTCTGTGCGATGACAGATTCCCAATATGGCTGCCAATAAATGAAAATTAATACATAATATAATAAAGGGTTTTTTTAAGGCAGCAGTGATTGATAAAGCCTATAGTTAGGGTGGGGTGCCTTAGATGCTGCTGCTGGTTTAGCTGCTTCAGCTGCTGCTCTGCAAAGGTTCTGTAGTGACCACAGGAGCAGAATCTCTTCTCTCCAGTGTGTGCTGCCTAGCAACCCAGGGCCAGGTAGCGCCAGATGTTTTGATCCATAGAGGCATCTCCTCCGTCCAGGCAGTTGGCTATTATCTGCAGCTGCTGGGTCTTGTTTAAGACAGGTAGGGGCTGGTGGTAAAGATGGTGATGGTAGAAAGCAATTTAAAAAAACACAGAGGGTGTTATCAAATGAAGGCTAAAATCCAAACCCCACTTACCTAAGAACACACCCTATTGAATTCTATAAAACTTATTTCTCAGTAGACATTATTAGGATTGCAGCCTTGGTGATACTCAGATTAGACTCACTGAAATCAGTGGAAAAGATACTAAAGTTCATTGATTTCAGTGGGATTACTGTAACTTACATTGCATAACACCCAGGGAATGTCTTCATGCAAGTCCCTGCACAAGGGCAAGCAGTTCCTGTTTTGTGAACACGTTTAGGAGTTTCCGCTGCAAAACGTGTATTAGCCAGACTGTGGCCATTCACAAATCCACATGCAAAGCCTTGGTGTCCCCCCCCCTTCCTATTTATATTTTCTTTCTGATTACCTTTGCTACATTTTGGTTGCACGGATGCTGTTCCAGAATCTGCTTGATCATTCCACTCACAGAAAGGCTTCTGAAGATTGGAGGAAGGGTGCAAAAATTGGATTACCGCTAATAAATTCAGCTCTATGCTCTCTTCCAAAGCACTAGTTCTTGGGGGAGTGAAAGGAGAATGACCTTTCCAAATGTAACCAGGTATTTTATGTCTTCTTACATGCACAAGAACTGCTTCTCTCCTTTAAAGCCATATATATATCTGTTGGGGTCTTCAGCAAGGCACCATGCTTTGGGAGAAAAGCCCAGCTCATGTCTATTAATGAACACAGGGCATGTACCATAACTCCACTGCAATGTGCCCACTTGCCAAAGGCTGAATAAGTTAAAAGGAAGCCCTGTGGGCACAGAAAGATCAAGGAAACACTCAGTAACAACTCCGTTTGGAAAACTGCCTGCCAGCACGAGAAAGTGATGTGGAGTCTCATTACACTCAAAGACGGATTAATGTAATATCTTCTGCCCTCTAAATGTTCCAATCAAGAAAATTCTCTGGCTCCGTCAATGGATTCAGTCATTCAACCCTCGGCAGCCCTTTTTCAGAACACTGAGAACGGGGGCTGACCTTGAGCATTATTATTTAGAAAGGCAGGCGAATCATTTGGCATGTTAAGCAGGCCATTGCTCACCAACCACAGATTAACCCACATCTGGAAAGATAAATCTCACCGGCACAAGTCAACAGTGGCATGTTGCACAGCTGATGTTGTTCTGTGATGCTATCAACGGAAATAGCCCATTAGAGGCGAGAGAACATTCATACCATATATGCATTACAGATGTGACTTATTAGGTTGGCACAGAAATTAAATCCTGTCCAGTCGGCAATGCAAGTTCTCATTACAGTTACCCGTAAGAATGGTTTTTTTCTTTACAGATAAACTTCCTTAAAAGGCTTCACAGGCTTTTGAGTCTTTGGAATCCCTCCTCCCTTGTCAGTCAGCATTATGGATATGTATTAGAGGTAACCTTCGAAGCGGGGAGTGGAGGGCAGGGGAAACACACAGTTGCTCTTTCCCCCTACATCATGGAAATATCAGGTTTTCCAGGCATTTTATTGGGATGAAAGAGGCCAGCTAAGTTTCTGGTCTTTGTTTAGAGCTCTAAACCTGTTTGTCACCTGCTCTGTTGAGGCCTCACTGCCACAAGGATTGGAGCAGCCAAGCCATGCTGCTCAAGGGCCTTTATATAGGACCTAACAAATGACCCCGACAGTCTGAAGTAGGGATGGGAGGACCTGCCAATTTCACTTCTCTCAGTTTCTTGTTTTTCCTGTCTTAAATTCAGTTTTCCACGTTATGCAGCAATTTGCCGGGGCAGGGTGAGGAGGTTTTAAGTCCTAATGAAAATCCATCAACATATTTCTACATTATTTTCATGAATATCTTCATTTTTATGTACTTTCCCTTCATATACCAGTATGCACTTTTGTAAACATTGGTTGGATTAAGGCATCACAAAATCCAGGTAACTTCAAATTTTGAAAGATAGCCATATGTTTTGGTTCACATATTGTTTCAGAAAGTGCGGATTTGGTAGATTCAGCTTTAAATGCTCACTGAATCCAATTTCTCCCCCATCTGTCGTCTGAAGTAGTAACGTCCGGCAAGAACTGCATTGATGTCCATTAACCGCCTGTAGACAAGAAATGCTAAATCTGATACTAGATGATTATTAATAAGAATATATTATTAAAGCAAAGATGATTTCACTGAAGTGCTTGAACAAAACAACCGCCTTAGATAATTCATAGAAAATTAAAGAAAAGGTGTAAGATGGCTTTTTCTGTGGTGGCCCCTGTCTCCGGAACACTTTCCCTAAGTAAATCAATATGGCTCCTTCACTGCTTGCACCAAGGAGGGCAGTTAGAACTTTTCATTCAGGCTTTTGAGACACCCTAGTTATTTGGTCTGCTGTGAGCTTTACTTATTTTTTTAGCACTTATTTATATCAGTTTGCTGAAATGTCCTGACCCAGAAACACTTAGGGAGGAAGAATGGGAAATAAAGGTTTAGATGATGATGATGATAATAATAATAATAATAACAATAATAATAATAATAATAACATGGAAGAACTGATCTGAATGCTTATTCAGATCAGGGTGAATGTCAGGTTTGGAGGGGGCCTGGGGCAGCATTGCCCTGGTCCGTCACCCACAGTGAGCTTACAAAGAGGTGGAAGAGAATGGAGGAGTGGGGATAGGCAACAGCAGGAATTTCTGGTGTGCTAAAGTAGAGTGACTGTGTACACACAGCAAAAATGAAAATGCACCACCCCAAAAGAAGAAGATAAATGGGGATGCAGATTTACATAAAATGTTCTTGCAGAGATGCTTTAGCTGAGATTCATGCCTTGCAGGAGATTGGACTAGATGACCCTTAGGACCCCTTCCAACTCTACAGTTCTGCGATTCTAGGATCCTATTTTATATAGACACAAATTTAAATCTAATTGCTATGACTTAAACAGGAAAAAAACAGAGGTGGACTCTGGCGGTAGGCAGGGACTGTGCTTCCAGAACTGGCACCATTGCTGTTTACCTGAATGGGTTAGGGCATTATGGGGTTGAGGTTGGTGCGGGAGCAGCTGCAGGAGCACTGAATTGGCTCCACTCCAGCCCTAGAACTGCCTCAGACTTGCCACCACTCTGTCACACCCCTGTACCATGGAAGCCGGGTTCTTGGTGACACCCACTTCCCACTAGCCACCCCCAGATAACTGACAGGAATGCTTGTGATACTTTTTATTTGTTCAGGCGAACTTCTCAAGAGTTCAGCTTCCTTACTCCATACTGCTTGGGTAGTGTTAATGTGCAAGGGGACGCAGAACTAAAAGATGCCTAATTGCCTTCTGCCTGGCTTGATGTGCCCTCACCACAGGTAATTTAGTTAATTGCTGGTATACTTATTGATGTTTAAGCTTGTCTGTGGGGTTCCTATGTAAAAGGCAGAGTCAATATAACTAGAACATCCTAAGGCTGGCTTTGATTTCTTGGGAGGGAGCTACTAAGCAGGAAAATGCTCCCTTTTCATTGCCTAGCACCACATGGCTTTATTCAGATTTTTGGTGTGTGTTTGTGTGTGTTCAAACCCACTTCTGTCCCCAAAAAGAAACCATCAGGAGAAGCTGGAGCAATAGGATGGTTCTGCAAAGCTGGTCTCCTGACACCAAATTCTGAGTAGTATGGAAGTGGAGGGGGGTGGGCTGAGGTCACCCGAGGTCACTTATTATTATTAAGGCTGCATAGCACACCAATGGGAGGGCTGGATTGGCTTTGCCAGTGCATCTGCACAGCCCCAGCCTCACCACTGCAACACCATACCCTCCAACATTTCTCTGATAAAAATAAGGATGTCCTAAGGAAAAGCGGGACATTCCAGGATCAAATCAGAAACTGTGATGGCTTCTGAAAATAATCTGGGACTGTCCCTGGAAAATAAGGATACTTGGATGGTCTGCACCAACTTGGTTTGTGGCAGTAATGCCAGTGTCAGGAGGGTGGCCAGTCCTGGAGACAAAAAAGCTGAGGCAGCCACAATCCAGCAGAGCCCCGAGTACATAAAAACTCATATATTTCAATGGGCTTAAGCACATGAAAGTCTCTGATGGACAGCATCCAAAATTTGTAGATACCCTCTATAGTTGGCTCATGGAGTACAAAGAATCTGTAGTGGAGAAACATGAGAATGGTACATGATACGCAAACCATTTGGCCAGCAATGGTTGGCCAGGAATATTTTCTATCTTTGTTGCAGCTTGCAGGGAAATTAAGTAGTAATACTGTAAACTGCTTAGAGGTTTTACTCCAGTCAAGGGATGTGTACATTTTGTTATGAAATAGATAACTATCCCATGACTAGTTCTTATTTAAGTTTTCTAGTCCATAAAATGGCCACACAAATATCGCCTCACAGTCTTGCATCTCCCATTGTGATCATTTTAAGGAGATCTACAGTATTTAGCTATGATGCTAAAATCTCACTTTTCTTCCCAGGAGATATAGGATGCTTATATATTGCAAACAAACATTCACATACTTTATGTCTTCACAGCAACCCTGCGTTGCAGATTACAGAGAGGGACTGGCACAAGGTCATTTAGTAACCTTCCTGGTTGAGCAAGGATTTAGTTATAGTCAAATATATTTATATGACACGTTTTCCACAAATACATCTGTGCTCACAAAAAAAACAGTCTAAAAGCCCCTGTACATTAACAATGCATAATAAAAAGTATAATATCACTGCAATATAACACTAAAACAAAATCAACTCCAACAATTAACAGTTCATTTACCACACACAACTTAATTTTCTTACCATCTCTGGATTTCTGGATTTCTTTACCCCTACAATAAAAATCTGGCCTATAACAACTTGTGCTTTCAATGGACATCAAAGCATTGTCACATGTGTGCTCAAACTTAAAATGGGTAGTGGTTGTAGATTGTGTGTGTGTGTGTGTGTGTGTGAGAGAGAGAGAGAGAGAGAGAGAGAGAGAGAGAGAGAGAAACAGAGACACACAGAGAGCAATTCCTCTTCAGCAGAACTGTTTCATCAGTTGTTTGAATTTATATTCTTATTTTTTGAGCATTCACATAGAAGGTTGAAGCTACATCTCAAGAATGAGAAACAGAACAAATTGCAAAGTACTGCATTATTCAAAAGTCTTCTTTCAATATGAATCATCCCACAAAAAACCTACTTTTTAAAAATGGCGGAAGGGGGAGGGATTGAATCTGGGTCTTCCTAGCCAGAGATTCTAACCACCACATCACACTATATTGTGTACATTGTCTTTATTTAGGTAAGATCTGGTAATTTAAAATACTCCAATAAATCTTCAGATGTTATTCTTTTCTATTGGGAAATCCTCGATTTCTGGTTTGTGTCATCCCCAGTGCCAAGCGCATTGAGAAGATGTGACATGGCATCACATGACACAATCATCCAATCAATTTGCATCTGATGTCATTGGTCTGGTTGTTCTGCTCATTTAGGCATTGAATGAGGCCCTTTTGCTGTAGGGCTGCTTAAATTGAATGCTGTGAAATTTGCAGTGAATGTTCACAGCCTTCCTCACAATGATGCCGAGTTAGTCACACAAGGCATGCAATAGCTTTTAATTTAGTCATGCAAATGGTAGAATATACAGCTGCTCATAGCAATCTGCGTGGATAATAATGGCTGGATTTTTTATATTAAAAAATCTTAAAATAATAACTTGAAAAGCTTCACACCCATAGGCTTGGTGTTGCTATTCTTTTTTTATTTAGGGTAACTGATTGATTGCACAGGCAAGGGCTATAAATGAGTAGCTGAAAATCCTGCAGTGTGGTGGATATTAAACTGAAAACCATCAAAGCTAAAGTCTGCAATTCCTCTGTTGCAATTACTCATTCAGCATTCTTTGGCACAATTGTTAGAGACAAAGACAAAGTTGAGGTAGGGAGAGCGGAGAGGGGAACCAAAGAAATACCTTAACAGAATGTTAAATTATGAATTATGGAGAACCAAATTTGCATATTTGAGAAAAACAGAAGTTTGGGGCATTTTTTAATCATATATATCTTTTTTAAAAACAAAAACCTGTCTCCCTTCATCTTTGTAAAGAAATCTGGGTGAGCAGCAAAGCATCCCTGCTGTGCAGCCCTGGAAATTTACAGAGGAGGGTTGCTTTTCCCCTCTCTCCTTTTGGTTGATCTCTGATGTTTCTGGCCCCAAAGTGAGTTTCTTTATAGATTTCTAAAGCTTTAAATTATTCCTGTTCAGAACAGCACAGATTTGACCTGTTTATGCTGTAAGAATGAGGGGGGGGGGGATGGAATAAATGCTTGATCCCACAAAGTAATGAAGGTGACACCTTTTCGGGAGTTGAGGCTGTAATCTTGTACCTCCTTAGCTGGGCGTAAGCCCCTTTAAGCTCAGTAGGACTTATTTCTCAGTAAAGATGGATAGGCTTGTGCTGTGAATGGGTATGCTTTTTCAAATAAAGAATGGATGCATCTGTCTCGGTCATTTGAGGGGTGGGGGGTACCCAACTATCCAGAAGATTCTGGAAGAGCAATTCTGTGTTGTAAATGTGGCAGGGAAAAGTAAAGCCACCGTCCTAATTGTGATGGTGACAGTGGAGGGACACTCTTCTGCAAGGTGGACACTCCTCTGCAAACAAGCTTGAGCCAACAAGAAATAAGTCCACAACAGATCATCCTACCCTTTAAACCTGTATCAGGGTTTTTATATACCCTTGGCACAGCCATTTGCATCACACTGCAAATGAGGCCAAGATTATGAAAATATATTATCATTTATTTATTAAGTTTCCATACCGTCATTCATCCGAAGATCACAGGGCAGTTTACAAGATAAAAACACAAAATACACACCATAGTAAAAAGCAAAAACAATAAGCACCCCACTTAAAGATACCAGGCGAGCCCCTCTGGGGAGAGCATTCCACAACCAGGGAGCCACTGCAGAAAAGGCCAGGTTGGTTTTTTATCAAAATGTAAAGAGATGGGAAGAGATGGGAGATCCCTGGTTGGATATCCATTGTCTCATCAAGTTTGGCCCTCTGATATATAGCGAAGTCACAACTTTGTTACAGGACCTTTCCCCGACCCCAAGTAAGAGATCAAAACAGGCTCCTCAAAAATCATATGAAATCAGCTATTGCTGTTAATGGTGACATTTCATAAGGCAGTTTAGAAAAATGATAAACTTAATGGAAGGGGGTTCTGCCACTAAGGGAAGCTTTATGTGAGCAGTTTCTAAGAAACATGAGAGAATATTCTACCTTTTTGGAGCAGTTAACATTTTTGGGGAAAGTGACATTTCATTTCAATGACAATGTTAACTGCCACAGCTGTAATATCTCGATAAATGAGGAAAAACACCAAATGTGCTTGAACACTATCAGAAAGATTCTCTTGGCACTGGCAATTTCTTTTCTTCCTTTAATAGAACCATAAATGAGAGTCTTACTAAAAATGAGCAGAGCCACATGGCTCCATTCTAGAAAATATGCCATTGTACCAAAATGAGGACAGCATCATAGGACCCCAGACTTCCCTTTGATTAAGAAATGGCCTCCTCTAAAGAATCCTGGAAACTGTTGCTTTTCCCCACGCAGAGCTACAATTCTCAGAGTGGTTTAACGGTCAATCCCTCTTCCCAGGAAATGCTGGGAATTGTGGCTCTGTGGGGGGAATAGGAGCATAGCTGTCAACCCTCCCTACCGTTTCCCAATGCTATAATAAGGGAATTTCATGCAAAAAGGGGGGGGGGGAGGTTGACAGCTATGAATAGGAGTCTCCTAATAACTCATGCCACACTTAAGAAAACTACCATGTCCAGGGTTCTTTGGAGAAAGCCATGACTGTTAAAGTGGTGGAAGAGCTTTAGACAAATGGCGTGGATGTGACCTTACTCATTTTCTCAAATGAGGCCTCGAAATGCAAATGAAAGGCATTGGAGAAGTGGCGGCCACACAAGTGAGCAATGTATGCCACTAGCATGCAATGGAATACCACTGAAACTAGACAGGCCTCAACAGAAAGAAATGTTCCTCTAATTTAGAGGAAAGAAAATAAAGGTTAATGCAGCATGCCACTTCATGACAAAAATCAGTAACCTTTGAGCAGAGCCAGTTCATATGTCAGCAGCTGGAGATTTGGAAAAGGCTTCTAAAAATCGTATATTACAATACTGCAAAATGCTGCCATAACCCATGATGAGGTCTTATTTTAAAACTCTAAGCCCTTGAGAGGCAAGTAGAAATAGTTTATGCAAAATAAAAGTGCAGGTTCTTTCCCCCACCCAATACATACACTCTTGTATTCAGTGGCATGTCATATTTTATTATACAGAGAAGATGAGATTTATTTATGAGGTACTGCAAAAAGAGCAACATGGATTTGTAAAACACGTATTTGGTGTTTTGTGGTGTGTGTAAAAATTGCTGTGTGCCAGTGTCCTCCTTTTAGGGGACACCAGGATGTTTGATGGCAACCATGCAATAGCGCCCTACAGTAATTTGACTATTTATAGGACTGGCACGTTTTAACACCCCTTCACATAAGACAAATTTCCATGTTGGGATTTCATTTCATCCAACGCATATTCTAGTTATAGGTATATAAGTCTCTCCTGCATTCTTCATTAGGTTTGTAATGACAGTATGAAACAAATTATTCTGGGAGTGTGGGTGGGTGAGGAGCAGTTCTGCAAAATGCCAGCAGAGAATTGAAACCAAGGGCAGCAGCTATTCTGTGTTCAGTTATTGCAGTAGGAACATAGGAAGAGCTGTGCTGGATCAAGCCCAAGGCCCATCTCATCCAGCATCCTGTTCTCATAGTGGCCAACCAGATGCCTATGTGAATCTTGAAGGCAGGACCTGAGTGCCAAGAAAGTTGTCCCAGTTTGTGATTTCCAGCAATGGGTATGGCTAATAGCCAATGGGAGCCATGAAGCGGTCTACTCCTTTTTTTAAAGCCATCCAAGCTAGGGTAGGGTATATATGAAGTTTGTTTGTTACAGATCTCAGTCTCCTCTGACCTCACTTTATAGAGTTTGCAGAAGCCAACACTGCCTGGTGTCAGAAGAGAAACTGAAAGTAAAACATGGAAACATGGCCTCGTTGTTTGATGTGCATCTTAGGAATTTTGTATTGTACAGTGTTTTATTTTTAAATTGTATTACTTTCAATTGATTTTTTTTTCTATTTGAAGAAGAGGAGGAGGAGGAGGAGGAGGAGGAGGAGTTTGGATTTGATATCCTGCTTTATCACTACCCAAAAGAGTCTCAAAGTGGCTAACATTCTCCTTTCCCTTCCTCCCCCACAACAAACACTCTGTGAGGTGAGTGGGGCTGAGAGACTTCAAAGAAGTGTGACTAGCCCAAGGTCACCCAGCAGCTGCATGTGGAGGAGCGGAGACGCGAATCCGGTTCCCCAGATTATGAGTCTACCGCTCTTAACCACTACACCACACTGGTACAATGTACAGTGGGGGATAAGAACAAGACTGAAATAACAACCTATATAAGTTAAAGCATAAAAAATTACAGCATGAGGTTTTAAAATTAGAAAACATTAACATATCTAGAATGGAACTTCCTAGCTGCCAGAGCGAATTTGGTTACCAGATGTGTAATCTGGAGATCTATATCAGCAAGGAGTTCGACTGCCACTTACTGGGGGGAATCTGCCTGAGAGACAGTCGAGATCAGGTCATAAAAGAATTTCTCTGGGCATTGGATATAAGGGGCAAAGCAGCAGGTAATGCACAACATCCTCAGCCTGATTGCTGTCAGGAATGGACTGAGGAGGAATGGGGGAGACCACTCCCCCTTCTCCTGAACCTTCCCAAAGAGAGGAGGACAGTATAGATTTACAACGGTGGTCTGCAGAAAAATTATGACTGAGACAGAAGAGGGACAAAGCTGGCAGATAATGGAAGAAGAGAAGGGGGAAGCAGCGGAGCTGGAGCAGCTGGCTGACAAATTATTGTTAGAAAGCATTCCAGACCCTCCCTTCTCCTAGGACCTACTTACTTCTCCTACTTACTGTAACAACTTCATGGTGAATAAAAAGGTAAAGGTAAAGGGACCCCTGGCCATTAGGTCCAGTCATGTACAACTCTGGGGTTGCAGTGCACATCTTGCGTTACTGGCCGAGGGAGCTGGCGTACAGCTTCCAGGTCATGTGGCCAGCATGACAAAGCCACTTCTGATGAACCAGAGCAGTGCACGGAAACGCCGCTTACCTTCCCGCCGGGGCAGTACCTATTTATCTACTTGCACTTTTGATGTGCTTTTGAACTGCTAGGTTGGCAGGAGCTGGGACCGAGCAATGGGAGCTCACCCCATCGCGGGGATTCGAGCTGCCGACCTTCTGATCAGCAAGCCCTAGGCTCTGTGGTTTAACCCATAGCGCCACCCGCGTCCCTTTCATGGTGAATACTGGCACCTATTTTTCTAGGGGGGGGGACCCACTGGCTGTGTGCAATCTCCAGTTTCTGAAACAGTATGCTGGGCAGCCAATTACGAGTTGCTCAAAAGGAAAAAGCGTGTCACCAAAAATAGAGTGAAGAATTGCATAATATTTACATATGCAGATGTATATGTATCTGTGCTAATCTAGCTAAGCTAAGTGCTCAATAAATGAACAGAAATCTCATCATAGTGTTGAAGACAGGGAACAAGGCACCTTTGTGCCTGCTCAGGCTGCTGTCCAAGGCAACTTCAAGACCCCCCCCCCCCGTTCTCATTTTTTATGGTTCTTTATATTTGAACTGGATGTGGGACAGGCAGTACTTCAAATACAGGGCAGATTCAAACAAACAGCTGTCTTCTGACAGCCCTTCATGTGCAGGACTTTCCGCTATAAAGTAGGACACAGGGCCTATCTGAGTAGCAACTACAAGAGTTAGCTGCTGGGTTCCATCCCACCTCCAGGGCTTCCGAGAGGCATCTGATTGGTCAATGTGGTAAACTAAATGCCAGACTAGAAAGACCTTTAGTCTAATCCTGCAGGGTTTTTAATGTTTCATTATCCCCTTCCTTCTTTCCTTAGACATACTGTACAATGTTCTCATATTTACCATATTTCTCTCTGCCCTTTTCTCTGATCAATATAATCTTCTATTCTTCTTTATAGACTGTCTTTCTTAACTGGGCTTTATTTATTTTTTTCTGCCTCAGAAACTGCTCTGTTCTTCAGTCTGTAACTCTCCATTGGTAGTGAAGGGGAGGAAGAGGCAGGCACCAATTAAAGGGGGAAACTTTCTTGAAGGAACATGGCCGACACAGATCAGTTCAGACTAGAGGGGGACGGGTTGCCTTCTAACAAGGGATGGGAAGATCTGTCAGTTTCCATTTCTCTCAGTTTCCATTTTTTTAGGTTCAGTTCTCTACATTTCCACATCAGTTTGCAATTTTTAAAAACAATTCCTCGTGAAAATTCATTAACATTTTAATGTGAAAGTGTAGGATAACATTTGTTTGGTGCAACATCATCTAACCTCCCTGAAAGAAATCCAAATGTATGGTCAAAGAAAAGTGAACATCGTTTCACCTCTGCATAAACTTTGTGCAAACAAATCAGAACGAATGATCAAGAAACCAGCCATCTGGAAGTGACCACCATCTACAACACTTGCGAACATGTAGCTGCAGTTTTTCAAACTGTCATGAAGAGTTTCCTATATACCTCCAAGATCATTCCTGGCAGCAGGTATTAACACCTGTTCTCTCTCTTAGCTCATCCAGTCAACAGCTGCTTCACTAGCAAGGAGAGTGTTAAAGGAGAAATTTATATTTAATCATTCAAGAGAGTAATTGGAACATTCCAGACATCTTTTTCCTTCTTTTCTTTCTTATGACTCCCCCCACCCCCCAAAAATACATTTTGGCTTAATAAAAACATGCAGCTAAACTGAGCCTCTGATACAAGGTGAATATCAATGTAAGCAGCTGGAGCCTTTAAATAGATTTTGAAAGTCAGACCCAGCACAAAATCCATGCTGCCTTGTAGGAAAAGGCCTGATAGATTTATGCTGCCCCACATGTCAGATAGACTGATGCCAACAATCTAGAGAGCCATCTGCAGATTTCTCAAAGGACACGATTTTAGGCTAGCCAGGATAACAGTATAAAGAATGAATTTGAAATGAGTTATAGTAGGCTGTGAATCATTCCTACAATGATCAAAATCTGAAATGTTATGGTATGATAACTCCTCACTGGTTTGTGGTGAAAGGGGATGCAATGATTGAATGCTGTTTTCTTCATGCGGCATGAATGCAAAATAGAAAGTGTAAACAAATCCTTTTGCTCAAACTAGCCACAATCTGACATAAGTTAAACTCAGACTACACTCCTATTATGCCCACTAACTTAGAAATAGATCCTATCGCAATTGAATTTGGTGGGACTTATGTCTGAAAATACAGACATAAAATAAGATTATTGTGATGCCCCATTCTATTACTTAAAAAAAAAAAGTATTTGGGCAACCCAGTCCCAAGCATGATTACAGATGTCCACTTACCATGCATGCTCAGGCAACATTGTGAGATGGGGCTTCCCCACCCCTTTGATCTGAAGGGGAGCATGGCTAGAGGGGTTTTTTCGGGCTGGTATGACCCCAATTGGTCCCCACACTACCTAGGGGAAGTGGATTGTAGCCTTTCCACAAACTGGCCATACTTACTGTGATAAAACAAGTATGCCCCCCCTCTCTCCCCCCCCTCTGTGTGTGTGTGTGTGTGTGTTCCATACCTGATGTAAGGGACCTAGCCATGGGGGGGGGGGAATATTGGATCTCACTATACAACTTATATATACTCTTATGCAACTTTATAATCCTTTGTAACTCACTCTCACCATAATATGACTCACATTTGTCTACCTTTTTCAGCTTGTTGAGATGTGCAGATGGAACACTGCATGCCACTGTTGTGGTGTGCAGAGAAAGCATGGACAGGAACCACATTTATGGGGTAGGGTCATAGCCATTAGTGGAGCATTTGCTTTCACTTCAGAATGTCCCAGGTTTAATTCCCAGCATCTCCATTGGAACATCCCCTGTCCGGAACGCTGGATAAACTGCTGTCGATCAGTGTAGAGGATACAGAGCCAGGCAGGGAATGGTCTGACTCTGTATAAGGCAGCTCCCTATTTTTCATACAGTAGAGCTGCCCCTTGGCTCAATAATAACTTGCTGACACCATGAATGAAGGATGCTTTACACTCCAGTAAGATGAAGCACAGATATGGCTAGTGACAAAGTGCTAGAGTCAACAGGGCTTTTGTATGTCTTCTTGCCCTGAAGGACCACTGACACTCTGAAGAGGTGACTGAGAAGCATTTAACCCCACATGCGAGTTGGATTGGGGTGGTGGAAAATCATGTACAAATAACTTGAATAACTTGTATTTGCATCTACCTGTGCCACAGCACCTTTCCATCATTGAATTAAATAGTCTACTAGACATTGACTTTGAGAATTAGTCCCATTTCTGCTCATTGGAAAAGGGGAAACCTTCAAAGAAATTAGACGTTCGAGGCAAACTATGTTCCTAGAGCTTCCATATTTTAAATATGCACATATTTTCACTGATTTCTTGAACAAAAATCCTGTGTATACTCCTTGCTTTTAAATTACCCAAAGGTGGGGAAATGGATGGTGCCTATTGGCTTCCAGTAGTAAATCAAATGATGGAAAGGGCCTTCATGGTGCAAATAGTTGTTCTTTTCATGCCTCTCCATTGTAAGTCCATATATATATATAGAAAGAGAGAGAGAGAGAGTGTGTGTGTGTCAGTAAGCTATTTATAGCTGATATACAGCAAGGACATTTGTATGGTGTCAGGTTGTCTGTGACTCTTTTGCCCTCTTTTTTCATTAATGCTTGTTAAAGAATGGAAGCAATTTTATGCTGAAGCTTCCTCCGCACCTAAATAATTTTAACTGCACGATCATCAAAATGCTGTATTATCTATTCCTTCTCTTGTATTAATTATGTTCATATTTGCATTCACAAAGCAGCCTTATCTAAATCCAATTCAAATTGCTATATTTGAATAGGAAAAAGGTTCTCACCTCACTATTCTCAAAATAATTCCTTGAGGGAATAACGTGCTACTTTCTCTATATTTTATTCAAAGGCCGCAATCCACCAGGAAGTTCTCCTGCACATGCTCCATTTATGAATGCAAAGTGTGCACAGTTGTGTGAGAGACAGCTTCCACAACTTCCATTCATTTCATTGCATACCCTCCAACATTCTTCTGATCAAAATAGGGACATTTTCATTTATATTGCCCAGGAAATTTATAATTTCTGATGCATTTATGCAACTCAAAATGAGTTCAGTGACAGCAATTCAGATACAAGTTGCTGGGAAGTTCTTTTGAACAATTCCATACCTTCCAAGTGCCCAATTTTCCAGGGACAATCGAGTAGGGTCAGTTGTGAGGGAGTGAGAAACACAGACACCAAAGAGGCAACGCACCCTTCAGCATTCCTCAGATGGAAATAGGAAACTTCCCAGCAACTTTTATCTGAATTGCTGTCACTGAACTCATTTTGAGTTGCATAATTGCATCAGAGAGTATAAATTTCTGGGGCAATATGAGGCATATGTGTATGGCCTGCTCTTTTAAAGAGATGGTATATGAACACTTTTGTACAGATTCTATTCTTTTTCCAGTGAATTTGGTTAGTGTCTGATTTTCCTTTACACTACATTTTTTTACTCTAATCTGGGAGTGGGGAACCTGTGGCTCTTCAGATATTGTTGAACTTCAACTTCCATCAGCCCTAGCTAGCATGGCCAATGGTCAGCAATTATAGGAGCTGGACATCTGGAATTTCCTAGTCCCTGCTGTAATTCTAGGAACACTTGGGAGCAAGCCCCATAGCTTTGGTGGGAGGTAGATATGCAAAAGATTGCACTGTTAAGCATATTTCCCAAATAAATGGGCAAAGGACTGCAGCTTTCATTGATACCACAGGAATATCTTGTGTTGTTGTATCTTTTTTAAAATATATATATATAACATTCACATGATACTCTTTTTAGTCTAAAATCTGGATTTATACTTTTCGAACAGCCGCTTAAGAGCAACAGGCTCATACATTTGAATCTGGATACTGTACTTATGGAAAGGTAGGAAAGAAAACCTAAAATCCTGTACACTGGGCAAATGCATTACATTCTTGCACTGAATTTAATGTAAGTAATTTTGTTGAGGGAGTGTTAAATGAGTAATTTAAAACTATAGTTAAAGTTTCGGATGAGAGAATTGGAGCCTTTTACAGCATGAAATAGCTAATCACTTCTAAGAGGCATTTTTTAAACACCACTTTGCCTGTCAAGAAGTATCTTACATTAGAAGGAAATTGAATCAATAGGAGAATTAATTTGCCACAAAGCAAGCTAATCTGTGGATTTATGGCCTACAGATTATGCCATCTGGAAATGGATGACCTCTTCCTTTAAACAGATAGCCTGTGAACTTGACTTTCCTTTCTCATGGAACCTATTCCTTTCTGTGGGGCTTGTGCTGGAGAACTGAGATCTTAGCCTTACACAATATGTCTTAGAAATGTGTTTTGTGGCCTCCTTTAGCAGCTGATATGTGTTAGACTTCCTTTTATGTATGTGAACATTATTAAGCTTTCATTTTGTTTTCATTTTATATTGGTTTTGATTTTTGCAATATAAGTCTCTTTGGGGTTCATTTTCTAAACCAAACAACTAATAAGCGCAACGAATGATGGTGATGAAGATTTAAAGTGAATGATATAACAATCCTTGTTGAATATCCTTCAGTGTTTACATTTCAATCTAGACAAATTAATGAAGATACTGATTAATGAAGATATTGATTTGATAACAGCATCCTAAACTGAAAATGGGGAAGAGGAACAAGAGCCTTTAAACTTCCAGAAGTTGTTGCTGGACTATGACTCCCACCATCCATGCTGGCTGGGGCTGATGGGAGTTGGAATCTAACATCTAGAGAGCCACAGATTCTCCATCCCTGACCTGGATGGCTTCAGCTAGCATGGACTTCACCATTTTCTAAAATATCTGAACTGGCTCTCTATGCACATATATTCCTGAAGTGACAAAGAGCACATTGGGCTAAAAGATGTTCTAAAAGACCTTGCAGATAATACTAATTGCTTGTTTATATATATATACACACACACACGCTTTTGTGTGCAATGCAACAATTATTAAATAGTTGGCTTGATAAAATGTTTGTGATTTTGTGTGTGTGCTAGGATTTGATGTGCTAGCTTGAGCTTCTTTTTTGCCCTCCTTTGCTTCTGTTTTCAATGTGTCTTTGATGCATGTTGTACATAACTAACAAGCCGTAAGGATGAAATGGCAAATAAATATTAGAGTTATCATTTTGAGTAATTAAATAAGACTCCCCAAGATGAGGAATGTTAATTATCTCTCCAATGTTCTTTACTTGGTAATTAAGGGACTGATAATTAGCCAGTTGAAGTCAATGTCAAAACTCCCACTCCTTGCGAGAAGATCAGACACATTGATCTTATTATTTTTACTAGTGTCTTTGAAACACAGCTATTTCAATGCGAATCCTCTCGATTTCATTATTAACACAGGTGGTTCTTTCTTACCCAGGGCCAGACCTGCCATTAGAAAAAGTGAGGTCATCAGATATAGGGGATGAGGAGTGGCAGTGAGATGATAGAGGACAGAGCTGTGTGCACTCTGCAGCCTGCCCTGCTGCTAAGCTGTAGGATGCTATCCCAGTGCTAGTTCTGAGGAAAGATCCAGCTGCCACTCAATTCATCTTCTGCACATGGAGGGAATGATCTTGTCCTTGACATTACAGGAGAAAGGAGTACCAGAAAGAATCCCATTGTGAATGTACTACTCCTACTGAAGACTACTAAACAGCCACAAAACATACTAGTATATTCAAAGAGGGAATCAAGGTCTCAAACTTGGTGGTCTGTCCTCTGGCCAGGAGCTGCGCTGGAGCATAGCATCTGTTCTCCTACACCAGAACCTGAAATAGGCAAACACTTGAATTTCTCCAATGCAAATATAATGAAGGCATGCATTAGTCCCAGGTAGATTAATTTATATGCCATGCCATCACATGACTCCACAATGCTGGAGCCCAGACTTCTCCCATCACTGCTTTGCATTTCTGATCCTGCAATTTAGTTTCTCGCATTCTCAATATGTATGTACCCCCTAATCATTGTGACCCACTCATTAAGCCACTGAATAAACAACCCTCTTTCTTTCTAGAAGCCCTAACTTTTCTCTCACCTTACCTTTTCACAAATTACAGGGGGCATCACTTACAACTGCTTATCCAAACACAGGACCAGGTCACCATAAATACTTGATAACAAGAGGTCGCTTGTGGAGGGTCCTTATCCCTCTGCCAACCCCCCCCCCCATTGATTCTGCTATACATTCCCACAAAAGGACACCTGTCAAATATAGCTCTTCTACTTTGTATTTGTGGCATAGTGCCAAAAATATTCTCATTATTGGGCCTACTATATGCTGTTTCATATATGTGAAAAACTCACAAAAATGCATTTCTACCTTTTCAGTACAGATGCAGTGTATATCTGCATACATCTCAATATATATGTTCACTGAGAAGTAACTCCCACTGACTTCAGTGAGACTTCGCTCTCAGGCAAGCAGGTTTGGGAATGCAGTCATAGGAAGGAAAAGCAGGTTGAATCATTATGCTACAGGAGCCAACACCAATTAGGAGTTAAGTATCAATATACCTGGCCTCATAAAAAACAGACAGACACATTTCCGGTTAATTAAGGATTTACTGCTAAATAGCGTTTTTCAAACTGATGTTAACTATTACCCTTGAATTGTTAATACTGCAATTACAGCGTGTACACTGTCTCTTGTATAAAGTAAATCCTCTCTATATATTGTACAAATTGCCTTAATGAATAATCATCCCTCTTGTTGGGCTTCCACTTTTATAGCCCATGGACACGATCCACTTTGGCTTGCCAAGCGCTTGGGTTTGCTCAGTAGTAGCTTAGGGTTTTTTCTCTCTTTGAATCCACACACATGCCACATCACAATGTGATGTGGGTTTTACAGCCCATTCTGTTTCAAAAGCAGCTTGGCATGTGGCATGACATGCTGCTCTGGGGAAAAAATGCAAACCCAAATTCCTGGGCATCCAGAATTAATGACTTGCTTCATGGATCACAGGCCATAACTTCTAGAAACAGGAGCTCAGGTAAGAAGGACCTTCTGGGAATAGGGGTGATGGGGAAATTCATTTCACATTTAAAGGTGAATCTACCTGATTTGGACTTCCTGAAAAATATGAGAACTGAAACACAGGCATGCATCAACATTTGCACTTCTCTGAATTTTGCTACGTCGTTCTCCAGCTAAGTAATGTGTTCAAAAATGCATATAGTAAAGTGTGCATAAAGTTTGGTGAAAATATACAAAAATGTTAGCGGAAATTGACTTCCTAAAAATGTGCTTATTTGCCACATAGAAATGTGCATATTAGGAAAAAATTGCACTAAAATGCTGGTGAATTTTCATGATGTGGAACTTGATTGCAAAGTGATGTGGAAATGGGAAGAGCTGAAGCTAAGTTTAGAAAAATGAGAATATTAAGACAAGCTGAAACTGACATATTAACCCACCCCCTAACTGAGACAAAGAGTGCTGTGAGTATGAAGAACAAACCCGAAGAGGAGCTGAAATGAAATGAAACATGAGGTGGCAATGGTTTGTTTTTTTTAGAGCTGTGCTAATACAATAAAGGAATTTGTCTAAAATTTTGAGGGACAAATACATGTTCATCACTTACAAAACAGCTGGTACTGTATACAGCATTTACTCAAAAGTAAGCCCCAATGTCTTCAATGTGATTTACTGCCTAGTAACTGTATTTAAGACCACAGCCTCATAGCTTGATCATTCAACAGTTGACAGTGTGAACTACCTCTATTGAGAATCATTATATTACAGGATAAATGAGTGGATAGAAAGATGTTTGATTGGTGAGGGCTCTTTCATACATGAAAGACAACAAAATAGAAAATTCTTTCCAGTAGCACCTTAGAGACCAACTGAGTTTGTTCTTGGTATGAGCTTTCGTGTGCATGCACACTTCTTCAGATAGACTGAAACAGAAGTCACCAGATCCTTAAATATAGTGAGGGAGTGGGGAGGGGTATTACTCAGAGGGTGGTGGGAATGGGTGATCAGCTGATAGGTGTGGAAAACCTGTTGACGACTCTTAACGGCTGCAGCCCACCACCCTCTGAGTAATACCCACCACCCTCTGAGTAATACCCCTCCCTACTCCCTCACTATATTTAAGGATCTGGTGACTTCTGTTTCAGTCTATCTGAAGAAGTGTGCATGCACACGAAAGCTCATACCAAGAACAAACTCAGTTGGTCTCTAAGGTGCTACTGGAAAGAATTTTCTATTTTGTTTCGACTATGGCAGACCAGCACGGCTACCCACCTGTAAATGAAAGACAACAGGTGACGATTATGCATATACTGACTTTGGGCATATCAGTTAGTAGGTCATGGTGCTGCAGTGGGTACCATATTGTGTTTGAACTTTGAGAACACAGGTTCAGATCATTGCTCTACTAGGAAGCTTAATGGAGACCCATCAGTAAATTATTGTTTTTCAGCTTAACCTACTTCCTATGGTTGTCGTAAGGATAAATGTAATAAAGATAAAAGTACATTTGGCATACTCAAGAGAAATTAGGAATAACAAATATGTTTGCCATTGTTCCATTGGCATTGTGCAATCATCTTCTTAACTCTCAGATTGAAATTATTAGATATTTGCATTATGTTGGCAGGAATTTGGAAAGTTGGGCAGCAATTGCATAGCTTACTTACTTAGGAATGATTCTTGCAGGCACAAAGGACACTTGATCTGTCATGGCTTATCAGTAACTCAGAGCTGAATTGGGAACCACCTCCATTAAAAGGCAGAAGTCCAATGTGCAACTCCGTAGAATTAACAGGAGGGCCCTCAGATGCAGTGGGTTGGCTTATCGCATTTTGAAGAAGGTAAAGTAACACATATTACCATCCAAAGATAAGATCCCTTGTAGGACTACGAAGCTCAGAGTCTAAAATCATCTAACTGCACCACTAGTCAGGACTGTCAGCATGGAGTCTACTGAGTGTAACACAGCATTCTGCCAGTAAGTGATTCAAGCAGGAACCCTGAAGTCATTTCTCTAGCAAATTCCAAGAGACTATAGAAAGTTCAAAGCACTTAAATTTGACCTTTAAGATGAAGGATGAGATCAAAGAAAGCAATGAATTTATGGATTGCCAAAGAGCATTGAAGGTGGTGACCTTGGACAAACTTTTCTATGTGCATTTCTGCATTTACATTTGGACACAGTGGATACTTTGGGAATAAGCCCTGGAACACACAACAGCAAAACCACCTTTCCAAAGCTAACCCTTGGCCTTTTTGCTTTCAGAGATTAAAAGCTTTGATCCTTCTTTTTCTGGGAGCATTCAAAATCCATTCCTCTGTGCAGCTGTCAATAAATAAACAACATGCATTGTCCTACAGAGTCCTAGATCATTAGCCTTTCATAAAATGGTAATTTCAGGCAATGAGATAAATCCATAATCCACTGCCTCATCTTTCCAAAACCCATATTGCTTTATTTACAAGGATTCATTATTGTTCACTCATCTGGAATATTTATAAGTCTTTTCGACAAAAAGCTCTCAAAGCAGATTACTAAAATTTCACTAGAGTTTCATTTTCACTCTTCCTTTATGAGTAACTTTAGTCTTCTCATCCTCATCAGGCAAGTTGAATAATGACTCCTGGCTCCCAAGACTCTCAATGGCGGAAGCTGGTCAGAGGCGCTGGAGGGTCAGTGCTGTCAAATTTCCTGTACCCAACCCTCTTGTTGCTCAACAGGCCACAAGGAAGACCTCTCCCTAGTGAACAGAGCATGGTCATGCATCCTACTCTACAGAGGAGCACTACATGAGAAGGACTGTCAGAAGAAATCCTCTGTTTGAAGAGTTGCCTGTCCATTTCAAGTCCAGTTTAGATATAAAATACCATAAGAAGGGAGAGAGGGGGCCTTGAAGTTGTCCTTTAATGGTTTGCACCAAGACAGCAGACTGAGCAGGTCTTCTCCACTATGGGATGATGTACTGTATTTCTAAATTTGCACCTGTAAATTAGTATGTGCAAATTTTATGAACACCAGTGCCCTCTTTTTCAGGGGGAAGTTTTTAATATATTTTCTCTCTTTATTGGCAATGCATAAGTGACCACCCTACTGAGAATATTACCAAGCACCAGGCACAACATGATGGTAACTAAAAGGAGTGGGGAGTTATCTCATCTGGACAGGTGGTGTCAACAGCTTCTAGCTCTCATAATTCTTGGTGGTGAAGGATGTGGGAGGTGCTGGGGAAATAATAATCTGAACAATGGTAGTTCTCAGAAACAGTTGGCAAGGTCATAAAATTGTGTTTAGACTGTACCACTGCAGAGGGCAGATGATAACTCAATTCCTTCTTTATCCAAATTATTGCCTGCACATGGAATACAGTGGTACCTCAGGTTACAGATGCTTCAGGTTACAGACACTTCAGGTTACAGACTCCGCTAACCCAGAAATAGTACCTCGGGTTAAGAACTTTACTTCAGGATGAGAACAGAAATTGCATGGCGGCAGCGCAGCAGCAGCAGGAGGCCCCATTAGCTAAAGTGGTACCTCAGGTTAAGAACAGTTTCAGGTTAAGAACGGACCTTCAGAACGAATTAAGTCCTTAACCCAAGGTACCACTGTACTAGACTAAGAAAGAAGGGTTCTAGCATATAATTTCCATCCCAAAATGATATTTTTTCAATGTATGGGAACATTTTATTGTGGAGGAGCATTCCCTCCTGTAAGCTTTCATCTGCATTCTGAAAAGGTACCATCCATGCATAGGTTTGCACTTCTGTTGTTTGTAAGAGTTAGCCCAGAACACTAGTGTGGTTAGAGCCACCATGTTGGAATTTTCTTAAGCAACCAACACACAGCAGGTGTTCATTTCGCTGGCCCAATGCCATGGATGCTGGTAGACCAACTGAAACAGAATCCAAACAAGACCAGAGTTCATTCTGCTGGCAGGTTCTGTGCCCTGGGAGGATTTACTTTTCTCTGATCACTTGAGTTAGGCTATTAAAGGAATGCTCTAAGATCCTAAAAGTTTATTAAGATAATCTTAACCTCTTTCTCAGGGGTACCCAATCTGTCCTCCAGAATCTGTTGGACTACAATGGTCCAACATTAGGAAGATACCATGTTGGCTACCCCAGTCTTTCTTTTCACATACTCATGTAGCAACCTGGGTATGTGTGGGAGAGGGAAAGGGAGGGAGGGAGGGAGGGAGGGAGGGAGGGAGGGAGAGAGAGAGAGAGAGAGAGAGAGAGAGAGAGAGAGAGAGAGAGAGAGAGAGAGAGAGAGAGACTGCAAACACACCACTACAGGCAATACAACATTCAGTAACACCAATAATGGAAAAAATGGTCTGTGAACTTGGATTATTTTGACTTTTATGATGTGAAGAATGTGTAAAATGCCTCAAGGCTTCTTTCCACATCACATTTCTCTGTCTCACAAAATAGACTCAAGTGGGTGACACAGCCCTGTGTTAGCCACATTCTCAGGAGCCCCATCGAAATGAATGGGTGCAAGTAACTTAGTTTGATACCACCCCAGATGTTTAGATGGTGCATGTAAAAATGTGGATTTGGAATGCAGCCCTGGGTATTTGGAAGAGTGGCTATCGTACAGGTACATGGGTCAAGAGAGGCAGAATTGAGTGAGACTTCCTGTCATGTGCACAGTTGGTGCCACACCCACACTTGTTGCTGCATGGCATGATGCAGATGGAATCCAGAGTCCTTCCTCTTCAGTTGGTGGTTGCTTTGTGTGCAGCTTAGCAAATTTGGGTCACATTTTTGCCACTTGTGCCTGCTTTTTTCCTCCTTTATCTCCTGTGGGTTAGTTTTTGATTTTCATTTTTCTTGAAGATGAATTATATGGGCCATAGTGTTCTAATTCTGTTTGTCCTTGGTGGATCTGTTTGCAACAATGCCTTTGGCAGTTGAAATCATTTTCCTAAGCTCTGTTGAGCATAAGCTTTATTACCATCTCTAATAAATAAGTAATGCAATAAAACAGGCAAAAGCATACGCCTGCAATAAGCTATCCATATCCTCAAAGGCTAGGAACAGCCAGCCCCGCTTCAGCCTCAGGTAACCACAGAGTGGCTGGTGAGATGCTTATTCAATTCTAAGAGAAGCAGACACAGCACTTCTGTTCTCCCAAGTTACATTTTTCAAGGGATGCAATTACATAGTGGCATTTGTTATCTTTCCTAATTATTACCATTAGTTGTTGAAAAGGGCAGAAGTCCTTTTGAATATATACAACTGGGTAAATTTAAGTATTCTGCATTACACAAAATCAGTTTCTTCTGCAAACCAGAAGGCCATGTTCCACTGTTGCTCCTTCCACAAGGTGGGATGAAGGAATGTAAGCCATGATACATGTAAAGCAGGTTAAGCATGTGAGTGATTTGCTTTTAAGACCAGTCTGGACCTTACATAGATAGCAGGAGCTGCACTGCATGACCAATAATTCCTGGTTGGCACCTGGTTACCTTCGGATACCGAGATGGAAACAGGTGGAATGGGGTGGGGTGGCTGAAATGCTCCTAAAACCGAGACATAATCAGTAGTCAATGGTGGGATTGCAGAGCTCATTTTATCTTGGGTCACCCATGTTGCTTCTGCCAACTCAGTGCTCCCACTGGTCCGTCTGCAAAGTGTGTGTGCCTTGACACCACCTTGGCCCTCCCCCTCTGCATCCCAGTATGCAGTAGTGATGCAGTGGACCAGGAGTCAGACAAAGGCAACTGCCTGCCTTCCCCTTCCATCTGATACCATGCATAATCATTTGTCCTAGAAGAGGACCGCACAGAAGCACCTGCATTAGGACTGAGTCAAACTTTCTAAGAAAAGAATTCTCTGGCAAAGCTTTGGCTTTCTCTCTCTCTCTTTTTAGATCCTCCTCTTGGAGAATTTCAGTGCTCTCTTTGAGGATTTGAACTTTTGGAGAATTTTGGTCCTCCCCCAGAGAATTGTAAACAAGGTGGCCTCCTCAATTTTCCTGTCCTTTAATTTTGGGTGCAGCTGCAGATTTCATTATTGTTTAATGTTTCTTTGATATCGTTAAATAACTCAGTGGGTTTGGACCATACACTTTCCAGTCCTCCTCTCATATCCTGCCTGCTTCCTGCATCCACCAACATGAACTGACAAAATTAAGTAAATCAAAATGTATACAAAGAGAGTTTTTTTGAGAAAAACCACTGGAGAATTCACCCAATGTCTGTCTCTGTGTGTGTGTGTGTGTGTGTGTGTGCGCGTGCGTGTGCCACCCCCTCCCATTTCACTACTCATAAAATGCCATGGGGAGGCCATTTTGGTTCAGTTTTACTGTAAGTATCAAATGTTATACTGTAAGTATCACATTGCTCTCTACTGAATTATTTCAAGGTAAGAAAAGCCTAGCTAGTTCAGATCAGGACTCCACCTAGTCCTGTATTCCATACAAAATGACTCCAAAAGCATTGCTTTGAAAGTCAGATATACAAGATGCATGATTTGTGACTGTCTGATCTTGCAGAGTTGGAGGGAATCCCAAGGACCATCTAGTCCAACTCCCTGCACAACTTAAGCATCCCTGATAGATAATGTCAAGACCTAACAAAAATCAGTGTCAACATTCAGGTATCAGGGTTCCAAAATTAAATACAAATGTCAGTTCATAGATAAATGGAGCTGTGCCATAGTGCAAAATGATTAACTTTCCAGATATAGTTTTGATATGAAGCGCTGCCAATTCTCAGTGAAAACTGCCATTTTCTCAAGTTCCATTATTGATTAGAATGAGGACCAGGAATTCCCACATATCCAATTTGACAAATATATTCAATCTGGTACAAGGATACTAGATTGTTATATAATGAATAATTTAATCATATCTGCTACATAAATAATAGTGTGCCCACCCTAAAAAATATGGGTAGTAGTACATAGTTTGGGGCTGTGATTGATGATTGCATGCCTGGTAATTATTTTGGTTAATTCCCCCACCCCCCGCCAACCAAGGGCTCAGGATAATTCCTTCTGAGACATAGCTAAATCAAAGAATTGCCGTGACCTGCAGGTCAGTCCAATTCTTTTCCTTGCTTTTCAAGGCACTAATATAATGTGTTTCTTGACAAATATTTAGTTTGGGAATTCCACCCTGCTGTGATTTTGGTTTTAATTACTTATTTTATGTGCATACTGTGGAAAGGTCTAACAAGAACTAATGAGGTAATTTGTATACCTGTCAGCATCACTCTTCAAAATCAATACAAAACAGAGGTTCGGGGTAGTGGGAGAGCAGAATCACAAGAGTAGCTGCTACTTCCACCCCGCCCCCCCCCCAAAAGATGAAGCCACGCTTACATGTCAAGTTTGTGTTGGCTAATGTTTGTGGAGAAGGAGGGATGGCAGCCTCTTCCACTTGCATAACTGTGTAGAGGACATAGGAGCCAACTCCTTGAAGCCGAGGTCCCTCCAGCCCCCCCCCCAAAATAAAATATTTAAGGGGGTCAGTTGCCACCCCCCAAAAAAAGTTGATGGGCATTGCCATTCAAATGGTGTTTGTGTGTGCTATGTCTTGTGATGGATTATGCGGGGCAGGGCTTACATGCCCCCCCCATATTTTATTCAAGTTGGCACCCTTGGTAGAAAATAAGGCTATCAATGGCTGCTAGTCACAATGCCTATGTTCTACCTCCACTGGTGGAAGACAGTATCTCCCTGAATACCAGTTGCTGGGAATCATAAGAGGAAAAGGCACTCTTGCACTCAGGTCCTGCTTATGGGCTTCCAATAGACATCTTCTAGTTGCCCATTCCCCTTCATGGATCACTGCCTTGTCGTGGCGAAGGGGCTTGAATTACTCAGGGAAGCTATGGACAGGTCATAGCGGAGAGTTTGGACCAAACGTGATCCACCTGGAGAAGGAACTGGCAAGCCGCTCCAGTACCCCTGCCAAGAAAACTCCATGGACAAAGACAACAGGCATATAAAAGATATGACGCTGGAAGATGAGCCCCTCAGGTCGGAAGGCGTCCAACTTGCTACTGGGGAAGAGCGGAGGACAAGTACAAGTAGATCCAGAGCTGATGAAGCAGCTGGGCCAAAGCCGAAAGGACGCTTAGTTGCGGATATGCCTGGAAGCGAAAGGAAAGTCCAATGCTGTAAAGAAAAGTATTGCATAGGAACCTGGAATGTAAGAACCATGAACCTTGGTAAGCTGGATGTGGTAAAAAATGAGATGGCAAGAATAAACATTGACATCCTAGGCATCAGTGAACTAAAATGGACAGGAATGGGCGAATTCAGTTCGGATGACTATCATATCTACTACTGTGGGCAGGAATCCCGTAAAAGAAATGGAGTGGCCCTCATAGTCAACAAAAGAGTGGCGAAAGCTGTACTGGGATGCAATTTCAAAAATGATAGAATGATCTCGATACGAATCCAAGGCAGTCCTTTTAACATCACAGTAATCCAAGTTTATGCACCAACTACCAGTGCTGAAGAAACCGAAATTGACCAATTCTATGAAGACTTACAACACCTTATAGAAATGACACCAAAGAAGGATGTTCTTCTCATTATAGGGGATTGGAATGCTAAAGTAGGGAGTCAAGAGATAAAAGGAACAACTGGCAAGTTTGGCCTTGGAGATCAAAATGAAGCAGGGCAAAGGCTAATAGAGTTCTGTCAAGAGAACAAGCTGGTCATCACAAACACTCTTTTCCAACAACACAAGAGACGACTCTACACATGGACATCACCAGATGGGCAACATCGAAATCAGATTGATTATATTCTCTGCAGCCAAAGATGGAGAAGCTCTATACACTCAGCAAAAACAAGACCTGGAGCTGACTGTGGCTCAGATCATCAGCTTCTTATAGCAAAATTCCAGCTTAAACTGAAGAAAGTAGGAAAAACCACTGGGCCAGTAAGATTCAATCTAAATCAAATTCCTTATGAATACACAGTTGAAGTGAAGAACAGGTTCAAGGATTTAGATTTGGTGGATAGAGTACCTGAAGAACTGTGGATGGAGGCTCGTAACATTATACAGGAGACAGCAACGAAAACCATCCCAATGAAAAAGAAATGCAAGAAAGCAAAGTGGCTGTCCAATGAGGCCCTACAAATAGCGGGTGAAAGAAGGCAAGCAAAATGCGAGGGAGATAGTGAAAGATACAGGAAATTGAATGCAGATTTCCAAAGAATAGCAAGGAGAGACAAGAGGGCCTTTCTAAACGAGCAATGCAAAGAAATAGAGGAAAATAACAGAATGGGAAAAACCAGAGATTTATTCAAGAAAATTGGAGATATGAAAGGAACATTTCGTACAAAGATTACCACAATTAAGGACAAAAGTGGAAAGGACCTAACAGAAGCAGAAGACATCAAGAAGAGGTGGCAAGAATACACAGAGGAATTATACCAGAAAGATATGGAGGTCTCATACACCCCAGGCAATGTGGTTGCTGACCTTGAGCCAGACATCCTGGAGAGTGAAGTCAAATGGGCCTTAGAAAGCCTTGCTAACAACAAGGCCAGTGGAAGTGATGATATTCCAGCTGAACTATTTAAAATTTTAAAAGAGGATGCTGTTAAGGTGCTGCACTCAATATGCCAGCAAGTTTGGAAAACTCAGCAGTGGCCAGAGGATTGGAGAAGATCAGTCTACATCCCAATCCCAAAGAAGGGCAGTGCCAAAGAATGCTCCAACTACCGCACAATTGCACTCATTTCACACGCTAGCAAGGTTATGCTTAAAATTCTACAAGGCAGGCTTAAGCAGTATGTGGACCGAGAACTCCCAGAAGTGCAAGCTGGATTTCGAAGGGGCAGAGGAACCAGAGACCAAATTGCAAACATGCGCTGGATTATGGAGAAAGCCAGAGAGTTCCAGAAAAACATCTACTTCTGCTTCATTGATTATGCAAAAGCATTTGACTGTGTCGACCACAGCAAACTATGGCAAGTTCTTAAAGAAATGGGAGTGCCGGATCACCTCATTTGTCTCCTGAGAAATCTCTATGTGGGACAAGAAGCTACAGTTAGAACTGGATATGGAACAACTGATTGGTTCAAAATTGGGAAAGGAGTACGACAAGGCTGTATATTGTCTCCCTGCTTATTTAACTTATATGCAGAATTCATCATGCGAAAGGCTGGACTGGATGAATCCCCAACCGGAATTAAGATTGCCGGAAAAAATATCAACAACCTCAGATATGCTGATGATACTACCTTGATGGCAGAAAGTGAGGAAGAATTAAAGAACCTTTTAATGAGGGTGAAAGAGGAGAGCACAAAATATGGTCTGAAGCTCAACATCAAAAAAACTAAGATCATGGCCACTGGTCCCATCACCTCCTGGCAAATAGAAGGGGAAGAAATGGAGACAGTGAGAGATTTCACTTTCTTGGGTTCCATGATCACTGCAGATGGTGACAGCAGTCACGAAATTAGAAGACGCCTGCTTCTTGGGAGAAAAGCAATGACAAACCTAGACAGCATCTTAAAAAGCAAAGACATCACCTTGCCGACAAAGATCCGTATAGTTAAAGCTATGGTTTTCCCAGTAGTAATGTACGGAAGTGAGAGCTGGACCATAAAGAAGGCTGATCGCCGTAGAATTGATGCTTTTGAATTATGGTGCTGGAGGAGACTCTTGAGAGTCCCATGGACTGCAAGAAGATCAAACCTATCCATTCTCAAAGAAATCAGCCCTGAGTACTCACTAGAAGGTCAGATCCTGAAGTTGAGGCTCCAGTACTTTGGCCACCTCATGAGAAGAGAAGACTCCCTAGAAAAGACCCTGATGCTGGGAAAGATGGAGGGCACAAGGAGAAGGGGATGACAGAGGATGAGATGGTTGGACAGTGTTCTTGAAGCTACTAACATGAGTTTGGCCAAACTGCGAGAGGCAGTGAAGGATAGGCGTGCCTGGCGTGCTCTGGTCCATGGGGTCACGAAGAGTCGGACACGACTGAACGACTGAACAACAACAAAGTTGCCCATTGTGAGAATAGGATGCTAGACCAGAGGGCTTGATCCAGCAGTGATTTTCTGTCATTGATATACTTTTGTGGTGTATGTGGTGTTTAAAGGTTTAAAAGGT
The DNA here is from genome assembly GCF_009819535.1 of Lacerta agilis. Classification (NCBI taxonomy): domain Eukaryota; kingdom Metazoa; phylum Chordata; class Lepidosauria; order Squamata; family Lacertidae; genus Lacerta; species Lacerta agilis. Next base: position 64,564,747 of record NC_046315.1, read on the forward strand.
GATTGACTGTAACCACTGTTCCTCCTCCATTAACTCGGTGGGTGAGGTCTCGGAGTTTATCCTTTTGTTTAATATAGAAATTGTTCTGGTGTTCTCTTGGAATCTGCTGCAATGCATGGCTAACAGAAGTGCATGCAACCATGCGAGGCGATATACAAGGGACCCACTTAAGAATATCACACCTCTGATCTTATTACACGGCTTTGATGCAACTCACCCTTCCCTGCCCAATCACAATTTCAAGGCAATTTCAGATAGAGAATTGGTATAGGGTCAGAGAGACAGATCTAGTCCAAATCCTCCCCATGCCTGTCTTTTTTTTTTTATAAGAAGAGCAGAGTTTCAATCACAGAATTGCCATATCTCATCTAATATTCTCGTATTTTCATCTGGGATACATCACATTTATCCTAGTGTTCTAGCACAGTATAATGTTTCAATAAAATCATTGGAATGATGTATTAGCCCAGTTCTCAAACAGTCCAGTAACTCATTATAAAACTCATTATAAACTATCCTAAATATGGGTGGAATTCAAAGTGGTGCTAAGGAGATCTGTCAGCGCAAGCGTTTCGGCTCGTCAGATGGAACAGTCTCCTTTTCCCTCCTCCCATGTGTTGCTCTGGGGGTTCTTTTGACTCCCCAGTCAAAAGATGGGAAGGGACTGGGTGGGTGGAGCAGAATGCAGGAAGAGGAGAGGGAGGAAAGACCCATTGCACTGGTGGGACTTGCACTGGCTCCTGCTAGTGCAACTATTTAGTTAAATCTGATAGATATGATTTAGATGTTGTCACTGATGATGATGACAACAATGATGATCAGACACTCAAGATGTTTAATTTGTCCCTTTTGTGAGCAAGGTAACCAGATGCCAAAAGACATGTATGCAGGCAAAGGAACACATTAGGGAAGGATTTTCACGCCGGCATAATTTCAGCTGAAATGCCCTTTTATACAACTATTAAAATACATGTACAGGGAACCTCATTTACATCTGATTTCCCGCATGTGGAAGGGAGGGAGGGAGATCTGACATCCACGTCAACAGAAAAATAAAACATGGGGAGCATCTGTCCAGAAGTTCTGCTCAGAAAATATGTAATCTTCAGATCAATTAGTAATATTTTCAAAAAAACCTAACTTTAAAACTGCCATCCTTGGCTGCATAATTTTGGGCATCGTGCATTCCATGGCACCGTCCATTCTTGTATTTTTGCTTCAGTTTCCTATAAAAGGGCTATGTATCAAGAGATTGCTATACAGTTAGCTTGGCAGCTACTAATAAAGCCAACAGGCAGCTTTCCTTCATAAAAAAGATGGGTGTTCTAATATCTTAGGGAATTTTACACCTTTGTTAGCCACAGAAGCGCCACAATTTCTGCCCTGAGCAGAAAATGTGCATAGCCGCCAGGTGCCTATGGCCACAAAGTATCTCCTCCTCTTCTTTCCTGCACAATGGGAACTATGCACTAGTTTATCAAGCCTCCATTACTCTCCACAGGTAGGAGCATTGTTTTCCACACAGGAGACACAAAGTAAGCATACATGTTGCCTATTGTCCATAAACCCCAAAGGCTGATTAGCTTCAGGTCAGCCACCCATGAAAGCAATAAAGAGCACTGCAGCTTTTGTTGGTGATCACATAACACTCCATTCCACTTATGGGTCCTCTTAGCCAAGAATGATACCTTGCAGTATCGTCTCAGTTGTGGTATGGAATGCCGTTAGCTGCTCTAACAGCCAGAAGGCCAGTGAAGACATAATGTGGTAGCATGCTTTATGTATTGTAACATTTGACTTTTAGTAATGCTCCCAAAGTTTCATGGATATATTAATATATTTATATCTTGGAAAGGATGGGGAGTGTGTTTCAATGGCTTCATTTCTCAAGGAGAGGCAAACTGACATTTTGGGGCCAACCCAGAGGACAGAGTGATTAAAGGCAGAATGGAATTCACTTGATTGATTTACCTAATCTCTACATATTTCTCAAGGCTAGAACTTTTGCTTTCACAGTAGGGCATGCAAATATACTATCCGGCTCCAAATTAGATAACTGTGAAAGATAGGGATGAGCTAGCCAATTTTAATGGCATTTATTATGCTACACACATGAACCAATCTCATTACGATCGCTCTTGGCACTGTGAAAAGGAACTTCCGTTATTTTGCACCACTATAGGAAATTGGCAGCATGGCCGACAACGTCACCCTTTATAAATTGAGGACACATTTATCTCATTTCTCATACACCATCACTTCGTGAAAAATAAAGGGAGATGCGCTATTATATCCATTTATGTAGGGAAACTGGCCGCGTTTGGGCGTACTAACACAAAACCACTAACTGCCCTTATCAGAAAGACCATGCACCAACGTGCACCACACCTAACTGGGTGTAGTGAGAATCATATGCACACAGGCCCATTAACCTACGTAGACATGGCATTTCCATACCCCTGGCTGATGCAAGAATGTAGTCCCACCCTACCCATATCCTATGGCTGATGAAATGTAGTCCAAATATGATGAAATGTTCCTGTATGCTTTTGTATAAATAAGGCTCTTGCAGCCCAAATAATCATTCAGACTCTTTCAACCTACACTGTTGTGAGACTGGTCATTTCGCACAGGACGGGCTGGCTCCCGTCAGATGGTGCCACGTGTGTGTGACTTCGGACAGTCACGACGCCTTCGACAGGCTTCAGCGCTCACCTCGCCCGGCAAAAGGGTTTCAAGGCGCCTATCATCCCTCGTGGATCCCTGGTGAGTTGCTCCCCCCCCATACCTTTCAAAATGGGGCTATCTCTCTCTGCACAACAGAAGAAATTTTTTGATGCATTGAAATTTCTCCTGGCTACTGACAGCCTTGTGGTGTTGGACAGAGACTTAAAACTTCTTATTAAAGCTTTGGCTGCCCATTGCCCCTGGTATCTTCAAGATGGTTCATGGGACTTAAAAGATTGGGAAAAAACTGGACATTTCTTCCACAATCATTCCCAGATAGACCTTCGCGTCCTCAACGCTTGGTGCAAAGTCTACAAGGCTATGTCTACCCTCAGCCCGGCCAATATTCTTTTGGCTGCTGCCCCCCCGACGATTTCTCCTTTACCAACTGCTCAAGTGTCCATATCTCCAGCCCTGCCCTCACCTCCTCTGCAGGCTGATGTGCTTCCCAAGGCACCGGAGGTGTCCAATTCATCTGCTGCAGCACCCCTCCTGCCTTTTGATGTCTCTATGTCCGCAGCAATCCTCAATAATGCAGCCCAGGCTGCCCATCAGGCTGCTGTTGGCGCGCTTGCTGCAGGTGCTGCACCCCCCCCTGCTCCCGTCCTTTTGACACAACAGGACGTAGTCAATGGACTTACTGGGGAGGGCAATTTTCTAACCATTCAGCAACAACTGGGGCTTGATCCCTCATATTGGGAAACTACCACTGCCACAGCCCAGATAGCTCTGACTGCTGTTCCTGATGAAAACACAGAAAAAGGTGGGCGCTGGGGTAGTGCCCTCCAAGGACCCTCAAAACCTTATGGGACATTTGTGGATCGTTTGTATACCACCCCTAAAAGCCAAGTGCAGGATGAGGCAGCACAAGAAGTCATTGTCCGCCAGTTAGCTTTTGACAATGCCAATGAGGACTGCAAGCAAGTGTTGTGCCCTCTGTTGACTACCCCCAACATTGCAAAAGAAAACATTCAGGAGGACTTAAATGTTACCATGATGCAAGCAGAGCTGACTGTTGCAAAGGAAAAGATTCAACGTACCTTGCCACTCACCTATTTGGGAATGGACTTAGTGGCAAAAGGCAGACGCCGTGCTTTAGCTCTTACTGGCATGGACTTACAAACAGTGTATTTGCCATTTTCCCAGGAAGAGGTTAACCACCTGATGACTGCTACCCATGCCCAAATTGCCTTTGCTGATTTTGTGGGTCACATCTCCAATAATCCACCTAAAGACCCTAGACTGTCTTTTCTGACTGGCCTTCGCTATGTATTGGATTCTCCCTTTTCCCCTCTCCCCTTACCATCTGCTCTTACTCTTTTCACAGGATGGTACCAAGATTCGGGGGGTGGTGGTGTGGGAGGAGGGGGGTGTCTGGCATAGCTTGTACACCACAGATCAGACCTCAGCACAATGCTCTGAGCTCACGGCGGTCATTCTGGCTTTCCAAACCTTTGTTTCTAAACCTTTCAACCTTGTGGTAGACTTTCAATATGTGTATAATTTGTTGACAATTTTGCCCTATATCACGCCTGCTATAAGATGATGATTTGTTTGCATTGTTTTCTGTTCTACAGAATTTGATTCAGCAATGCAGTCATAAGTTTTATGTAGCTCACCTTTGGTCACATACACCATCCAGGGTATTTGGCTGAAGGTAATGCTCATGCTGATAAGGACTTGAGGCCTGATGTTTTCTCTCTGTTCACTGACTCTTTGTCTAGCCATTGGGTTTTTCACCAGAATGCAAAGGTTTTAGCGAAATCTTTTGCTATACCCATTTCTCAAGCTTGAGACATTGTGTCACAATGCACTGTGTGTTCTAAATCACCCACAGTAATACCTTTTGATGCAGTCAACCCTAGGGGCTCGCATCCCCTAGCGGTTTGGCAAATGGATGTTACCCACACCCCTGATTTGGCTCCCTTTTCAAAGGTGCATCTCACTGTTGACACTGCCTATGGCTTTATTTGAGCGACCCCTCTGAAAGGGAAAAACACTCGCCACACTATACAGCATCTTCTGCATTGCTTTTCTGTTATGGGCAAAACCCCAGTCCCTGAAAACAGATAATGGTTCTGTTTATATCTCTCGTTCCTTTTCTGATTTTTGCTCTCTTAAGACCTTCCTTCCCAAACAGTTGGGAGGCCGCTCGGCTGTGATCTCAGAAATACCTAATATTGTTCACTAAGTGCTGTTTACTTTAAATCATCTGTTGTACCCTCATAATAGGAATCATACACCTGCGGAAGTTCATTTTCAGAAGGAAGAGGTGTTGCAATGCCCTTTTAGTGTCTTACAGGTTGCTTTCTGATCCTCAAGTGGAAAGGCCCAAACTCCCTGGTGTCCTGGGGACGCGATTTGCTAGCAGCAGCAGATACCACCATTTCTACAAAATTATGCTGAAGGCCGCCCCTGCCTTGCCCTGGACTGCGCTTTCTCTCTGCTGGACCACAGGCACCCCTGTGTGGGTGGATCAGTGGCCCTTGCCTAAGGAGAAGCTTGCAGTGGCGGACCAACTCATTGCAGAACTCATTGCAGAACAACTCATTGCAGAACAACTTGCCCTGGGGCACATTGAACCTACTATCATTCTCACCCTTATTGCCCCCCGCGAACATTGTGAAACATCACCCTCGCCATACTGCCCTCTTGAAGACAAACCGACGGCTGAAACCCTATCATGATATTTGGAGTAATAATATATTTGTTAAAGACATCACTCATTTTGCTGATATGTTAAGTTTTTCTGATTGTTGGCTATGTATGCATATTTCTCCTCAGTCGAGATGATCTGGCATTTTATTGCATGATATTCCCATTAATGAGTCTAATTTTGAGTCCTATTGTTTTTGGTTTAATCACAGTACAGTAGATTCTTGGGACACTATCCTTATTGTAATCCTTATTGTTAATGGCTCCTTTTGCTTTCTTAGTGTCACCACCATGAGCGGTAGGCCTAAGGTAGCAATGAATTTACAGGGATCTCCACCGCCTCACCAACTGGACAGAGGCTTTGTTTAATTCCCCCATTTTAGCTTTGAAATTGATTAATAATGAAATGTTAGAAATTAGGGAGATCGCTTTATATATTCGTTATGCTTTAAATATTATATTAACTTCTAAGGAAGGAGTTTGTGCTTTAATATATTCTCATTGCTGTATGTATATATCTAATCAAGCACCTAATATTTCAGCCACCATTAATTACATGGAAGAAATGATTGCCCTTAATCCACTGAATCCTCCCGATGGTTTTGACCCTTGGGAGTGGCTAACATCTTGGCTCCCCAATGGTGTCTGGTTGCGGAAATTGCTTATGATTATTGTATTGATTATTGTTTTATTAATTGTGATTTGCTGTTGTATTCAATACCTTCCCTCCCTGCTTACTCAATGCATGGCATGGTGGACCAGGCCTCGCCCCCCCTCACTAGAGAGGTCTACATAGCACGATTCTGATTGAAGCACTCTCATATAAAACCAAGTAAGAGGGGATGTAGGGAAACTGGCCGCGTTTGGGCGTACTAACACAAAACCACTAACTGCCCTTATCAGAAAGACCATGCACCAACGTGCACCACACCTAACTGGGTGTAGTGAGAATCATATGCACACAGGCCCATTAACCTACGTAGACATGGCATTTCCATACCCCTGGCTGATGCAAGAATGTAGTCCCACCCTACCCATATCCTATGGCTGATGAAATGTAGTCCAAATATGATGAAATGTTCCTGTATGCTTTTGTATAAATAAGGCTCTTGCAGCCCAAATAATCATTCAGACTCTTTCAACCTACACTGTTGTGAGACTGGTCATTTCGCACAGGACGGGCTGGCTCCCGTCACATTTATCCCAATGAGCAAATGAATAAACATATTTTCTTTCAAGTATGAAATAAACCGTAATTGAAATTCTGATTTTGTTACCTATCTTCGAGATAAACTGAACGGATTAAATGATATCATTATGCATCACCCCCTTGAATGTAACTAAGAGTTGCCTCGCAGGAGCCTAATGGATGCCATCTGAGGTCTATCTACTTTAGAATTGGCGTGGGAGGATTTCCATGACCATTTGTGTGTAAAGGTAGCATGGTCGGTTACAATTGAAAGTAGAGCTCAACACCTTTAATGACTATATGCAAGTGGCAATCACAAATCATGCCTAGTGCTGGACAGACTGAGATAGCTGCCTCTGAGAGCAGATACTGAGGGACACAGAGCAGAGAAAGGTGTGTGTGTGTGTATCAGACAACTGCCCCACACTCCATAAGCTTATCTACGCTTGGAGAAGGGGAGGAGAGAGGCTTTAGGGAGGTCCCTCCTTCCTGCTGCCTCCTCACTCCTAGTAATAAGAGTGCAGGGAAGCTAGAGTAACAACTCTGCCTCTCTCAGAGGTGAGCCACTAATGCATTTCAATCTACAGAATGGTAACCAAGATCAGAGAGAACGGGACAAATGATAAGGGGGTTATCGCTGGAAGAATCTGACTGTAAAAGAGGCATTACCTGCCTGTATTTCTCCACCCGAAAGCTCAGCCAAGGCAGTAAACTAGAAATCTGTCTTTGGCTTCAGTGGAATCCTGATGTCTACATGATATGTGTTTCCTGTTTACAATATTAAGCAGAATGTGCTTCAGTGGCTTTCTCACAGATAAATACTTCTGATTTATGTTCCTTTTTTATTCCAACTTAAAAAGGGGGGGTGAACTTTCGTAAGATATTTCACTGACAAGCAAGGTCAGATCATTAGTTGAAATGAAAGGAAGCCATGAATTATTATAAGAAGGGGCAGAACAATAGTGTTGCTTACATCTAGCATTCATCTGGTATTTAAACCAAATGATTGACAATCCATGTGCCTGACGGACTTCCATTCTTCTACTTCAACATACCTTGTTCCTGGACAATAGTTGGAAACAAATGGTTTGTAAAGATGTGAATATAAAAGTTCACATGAATCATCTCTTCTGGCTCCTTCACAGGGACTAATTAACACCCAGAGCACAAACCTGTTTCTCTGGAATAGCTTTTTTATGAATTCCCTTCCCAAAAATGTGCATCATGACAAAGCAACACAGAGTATTTTTCCCAGTAGCTTTTGAATTTCGATTGTCCTGTAGGCAGAGAGACGACAGAGCTGTACTGTGCTGCATGGCTTTCTAATGACCCACATCAAAAAACTATCAGTGGTTTCTCTCTGGCTGCCTAGGAAGCCACCCAGGATTAAAGAGCTACAGCTTGTCACCTTTAATTGCCATGTCATAAAACAGTATGTAGAGCATGAGACATTAAGGGATCTCAATCTTTCACTGCATTTCACATGGGAATGCCCCAAGTTTTGTACAGAGGGCAATGCCCATGATTAATGGAACCCAAGCTGAACAGCAATATGGTCAGCTAATGACCTCCCTTCTGGAAAAGGAGCAGGGGCAAGAAGTACTGTACAAGGATTGAATGTCTATAGGGATTCAGATGCAAAAAAATGCAGTCATTGTCCAGATTTGTGTAAACTGCCCTGGAAAAATTATTCAAGGGTGGTATCAAGATGTGTTTTTTCACTCTCCAGGCTCTCCTCATCACCACTGAGACTCTAACCTGGGACACACATTTGCCCAGTGCTTTTTTTCTAGAAAAATAGGTGCCATTAAGTTGTTAAAGTAAGTGCCACACTTTTTAACAACACAACAAGAGGTGCCAGTACTACATACCCCCCGAGTACCCCCTGAAAAAACAGTGTGTTTGCCTGTTGATACACCACTGAAGTCAGCAAAATATACCGGTAGAACTGTAGCCTGAATTTTTCTGTCTCGTGAGCTATGGGAACTGATGTCATCTTATTGACTCAAGTTTTACAAAAATTTATAATAATAAGCAATTTAAGCACATCACCCCTTTGGGTCATCTGTTTGCGGTTCTTTGTCCTTGTTATGGAGCACTCCTGCTGTGCATTGTACTGTTCTCCTTCATGTGTTTATCAATCTCTTTCTTGTTCCTCATAACATCCTTCCCTAATAACATCACCATGTACCTCAGAAGGTTCCGTTCTTGGGTTTGTCCTTCCTCATTCTTTTCTCCTTGTCTAATATCACCCATGAGTTCTGCTCTTCTCTTTTTCCATCCTCACTTTGGGTGATTTTTTTTCCATTTCAAGCCCTCTTATTAGTGCTCCTACTGTTTTCCAGTTATTCCATATCTTCCCCATCCCCCATTTAATTGTGGTTCCCCCCCCACTAACTTTCTCGAGAAAAATGAAAAAGCTGGTACAATTCAGATGCAATGCAGTTATGTTTTTGTTTTTTTTTAGGAACCCTCCAACTTCTGCTAAATAAGTCCTCTTGTTTCAAATCTTCTTCTTGACCAGTGGGAAAATTCAGTATAAACTGGAAGGTCTTAGTGTTACAGGATAGAAGGATGGTTGTGTTCAATTATGTTTCACTTGGAGTTAGGGACGAGGTGCCAGTACTACTAATTCACACTTTTACAAAAGAATTTGTGAACCAAAACAAAGCCATCCTTTTATATTCATATATTCATATTTCTCTGAATTTTGCAGTGCAGTTCTCTGGACAAGGAGCATGGACATCAATGCATATATTAGGGTAAGGTGCACATATAAATGCATGTATTAGTGAAAATAACATACAAGAACACATTATAGTATGGAAGAAAACTGCTTTCCAAAAATGTTAGGGGGAAAAATGCATAGAAAAGTGTGTATATTAGGAGACATTCATACTAAAATGTTGAGGGATTTTCACAGAGACATTTCTGTTGTAGCAGAATCATGGATTACCTGGGCTAACTAAGTGTCACTGAACTTAATGTGTGGCATTGCACTGTTAGGCTGCCAGTGTGAATGACAAAATGTTTCAGAGAATGGAATCCCAGACAGAAAGATGGAGCACGATCAATGTGGTGAAACAAATTGCTGGCTGATCAAGGGATAAAGACAACTTGTTTCTTCTAGTAAGCGCTGAATAATGGCTGCACTCCCTGGCTCTGTCGCAGAAAGATTTACCTAGTGCCATATCTCTAGGCAATTACTGGAAAGCAGAGTTTAGCAATAAAAATAAAATAACAGCATTAACACCAAGCTGGTGAAGGAAGGACCATCTCTCACTCAAATTGTGTGTGTGTGTGTGTGTGTGTGTGTGTATCCACCCTAGATTTTTATTAGTCTTAAAAGTTGCACTTAAGAAGGAATGGGGGGAAGCTTGCATCATATTTCTCTATTTAAGGAAGTGTAATAGCAGCACAGAGTTTCATTGAGGCATGAGAAGGACTGGTGAGTGAAAGTTCTGCTGTTATGCCACTCAATTTCATTCAGTGTTTCTTTTTTTAAAAAAAAAAAAAAAGAAAAGATAACAGGGAAATAGATTTCAAACATAACTTATAATTTGAGCATACAAAATATGCATGTGGTTATGTGCATATCCAAAGCAGCTACCTGTGGAATCCTTACAATAGACATGGGGAACCTTCAGCCCCAAACCTGTTGGAATAAAACAGTTTTCACCTGCCAGTGAAAGGACAACAAGGAGGGAGCTAGTCTAGCTTCTCTAGGAAGGGAATTCCAAAGACTGGGAGCAACCCGGATGGAGCATTTGTGGTTGCTGGTGAGTTCAATCGAGCCGATTTAAGGACTGTGCTTTCCTAAGTTCCACCAGTATGTTGATTGTCCCACTAGGGGGAAAATACTTTAGATCGAGTATATAGTAACATCATGCATGGATACAAGACCAAGCCCTTGCCCAATTTGGGACAGTCAGACCACATATCTTTGCTTATGATTCCATCATACAGACCTCTCGCACGCAGAATTAGACCATCAACCAGAGAGATACGAGTGTGGCCAGCAGGTGCATCTGAGCAACTTCAAGATTGTTTTAGGAGCACCGAATGGTCACTTTTTGAGGAGAATAATGTGGATACATAGGCTTCAACAGTACTGTTCTATGTTAAAAGCTGCATTGATGTTGTCACTACCACCAGACAAATACGGGTGTTTCCTACAACAAGCCCTGGCTAAACAGGGATGTGCATCTTCTGTTAAAGGCAAGAAATGCTGCTTTTCACTCTGGTGATGCGCAACAGTATAGAGAAGCCAGAGCCAAACTGAAAAGGGGCATTAGGGATGCCAAAGCTATGTACTGCCGGAGGATCGAAAAGCATTTTGAGAGCTCCGACCCTCGTCGAGTATGGCAAGGCCTGCGACAAATTACAGGGCAAAATATTAAAAACGAATTGACTAGCAGCAGCGAGCCCCTGGCTGATCAGCTGAATCAATTCTTTAGTCGTTTTGAGGTGGGAACTGGAACTACCGTCACCACAGCATTGGCTACCAGCACATCATCAGAAACTATTACTGATAAACAACCACTTTTATTACAGACTTCTGACGTACAACGTGCTTTTCAGAACATTAATATCAGGAAGGCAGCTGGACCGGATGGAATCACGGGACGAGTTGTTAGGGACTGTGCTGCAGAATTAGCTGGTGTATTTACGGACATCTTTAATCTATCCTTGTTGCAGGGTTCTGTCCCTACCTGCCTGAAGACCATCGATTATAGTGGCCAGTCCCTAAGCAGTCAGTGGTGGTATCTCTCAATGACTACAGACCAATAGCCTTAACATCTATCGTTATGAAATGTTTTGAGAGATTGGTGCTGGATTATATTAAGGCTGGTCTTCCATCCACTCTAGACCCGTTCCAGTTTGCATACAGAAGTAATAGATCAACTGATGATGCTATCTCTATTGCTGTTCATACTGTACTGAGTCATCTAGAACAACAGGGAACCTACGCAAGGCTGTTGTTCGTGGATTATAGTTCTGCTTTTAATACAATTTACCAGACAGGTTATTTTTTTAAATGACCAATCTGGTATACATCAGAAGATCTGTTTGTGGGTAAGAAATTTCCTGACTGATAGGCCGCAGACAGTGAGAATGGGATCTTACTATTCTTCTACCCTAGTATTAAGCACAGGAGCTCCTCAGGGATTGTGTTAAGCCCTTTTCTTTATTCCCTGTACACATGTGATTGCACCCCACTGTATAATTCCAACACAATCATCAAATTTGCGGATGATACAACAGTGGTGGGGCTCATTAGTGAGAATGATGAGTCTGCTTATAGGAAGAAGTACAGGGTTAATTCAATGGTGTAAATAAAATAATCTTATGCTTAACACCAAAAAAAACCAAAGAACTTATAATTGACTTTAGGAGAAAGAAAAGTGTATTTTTACCATTGCACATAAATGGCGAGGAGGTGGAGAGGGTTGGCAGTTTTAAATACCTGGGCATTTACATCTCCGAGGACCTCTCATGGACTGTAAATATTAATATGGCTGTGAGGAAGGTGCAGGGGAGGTTGTATTTCCTGAGAATGCTCAGGGGATTGAATCTATCTCAGCACCTACTCCTGTCCTATTATCACAGTACCATTGAGAGTGTCTTAACCTATAGTATACTATCGTGGTATGGGAGCAGCTCTGTAACGGATAAAAAGGCTTTACAGAGAATAATTAAAATTGCCCAGAATGTTATTGGGCTCCAACTACCAACCCTGGACGAGATCTTCACGTCTCGCTGTTTGAAGAAGTTCACACAACATCCTGAGAGATCCCACCCATCCTGCTCACAACCTTTTGAACTGTTGCCTTCGGGCAGAAGATACAGGATAATGAAAACTCAAACCACACGCCTTCTGAATAGTTTCTATCCAAGAGCTTTGATTGCACTTAATAATGATCTCAGGGTCAGTAGTAAGTAATAGTAAGCAGTGAGTAGTAGGGAATGAGACAGGCTCTTAGGTTATGCTATGCTTTTAATAGGTTATGTTATACTCTGGATTATGTTATGTTTTAATAGATTATGTTTTAATAAGGATGAGAGTGTTGGAGATATGTGCAAATGTGTATGGTTAATCCCGTCTTTGGGTGTTTGATTTCGTTGTTGTGTATACTGTGTATATACGGACAATGACAATAATAAATCAAAATCAAAAATCAACCACTGGGAAGGCCTTCTCCTGCATCCCCACCAAAGGTGTGTGTGAGAGAAGGGCCTCCCCTGATTATCTCAGAGCCCAGGCAAGTTCATATGGGAGAATATGGTTCTTCAGATATCCAGGCCTAAGCTGTACAGGTCAGAGGGCAATTCATAAGTGCCTAGCCTAACTATATTCCAAATATAGCTGATATTTCCTCCCTTGACTGCTTTCATACTTCATCTATGAGCTGGTGGCCAAACACAACCAGCTGATAATTAAGTCACACACAAAAATGGAACTGGAACCATGCCTTTGGTCCTCAGTTTTCTAGTAGGCATTAATGAATAGAGAGGAGGCACAATGCTTAGAAAGGAAAGCACAGAAAACATCCTTTTGGTTTAAGAAAGGAATGCTGATTTGTAATTGTTGGCATGCAGAAAGAAACACTAAGTTGCCCCGTGTATGTGTGTGTACATTAGTATGTATGATTAACAACTTTTATATTCTGCCTTTCCATGTGGTATCTCAAAGTCCCCCCCTGCACCCTCCATTTTATTTTCACAACAATCCTGTGAGGTAAGTTAGACCAAAAGATAGCAACTGGCTCAAGATCGTCTATGAGCTTCATGGCCAATTGTGGATCAGAACCTGGCTCTCCCCAGGCTTAGTCCAGTACCGCAATATCTTACAGACAGTAGGTCTGTCCAGTCTTTGTCCAATAGTTTATCCATACCCCACACTTGGCTCTGTTGCACTGTTTTTTCATGTAGGGATAAACATGGGGAACCATCCCTCGTCTACCTTACCACACAATGTTTCAGCCTGTTCCTACCTATGGCCTCAGAGATACCAATGACAGCAAAAACTCATGATATTTTGAGCTTCTCTTGTGTTTCCATGGAAACAGTGTTTATAGCATTTCGGTTTTATTGGTGGTGGATGGTGGGGGGGAAAGGTTATAAATAATGAAGAGTCTAATGTTGTTTCTCTTGGTCTTGCTGAACTGCTGCAGGCATCAAGACAGATGAAGTCAACAGCAATGGGAGACAGCAGCTGTAAGAGCAGTTTAGCAGACTCCATGCTTTATGAGTGGGAAACTGCATTACCGTTAATGCTTCATTAATGTGCTGCTGTTGAGCAGTCTTATATTAACAAACATACTAACTAAAGGGCTAAACTTTTTTTCTGAAATAACTGGCAGCGCTGTGCATAATCTAATCTAATTACATAACTCCACAACAATTTAAGATGCGTCGTTGTTGTCCTTTATTCCCCCATCACCAGCAATATTTTTCACATGACTGTCAGGAACATCATTAGGACTTTTGGGTTTCTGAACATCCCTCCCATGCAAATTATGCAGACATTACACAAAACGTCTCAGTTGCACCCACTTTGCAGAATCTCACATTTTTCACACTTTCTCTGGAGAGTGGCTTGTTTTTGTGCCATGAGAAAAATCAGACTCACATTTTCAAGAGGCTACTGTCTCTTCTTTCCTGTTGAGCTCATTATTGGGAATGAATCACTCAGATCTATTACACAGTCGACTATGTTCCTGCTGCTCTGAAATAAGAGTTCCCAAAGCTCCAACAGAACTCAAGACCTGGGGATTCTTAATAGTTATGGAAGTGGGGGGGGGAATACCCTGTTATGCATTTGTGGTCTGAAACTCCTCTCAAATCCAGGACTGCTGAGGATTCATAGGGACTGTTTACATTAAAGGCTGCTAACCTGTAGCGCTTGGATGCTGCAGCCCCAGGCAACAAAGCCAATAGAAAAAGAAGACGATGATGATTTAATATTTATTATCCACCCTTTGCCAGCAGGTCGTGAGACAGGTTACAGCCATTTAAAATTAATAATTGAAAAGAGTTAAAGCAAATTACAGTCGCGGGAATACAGCAGGTCCTGAAAACACACCAAATGAGAGTTGTAATATAGCAATGTCTGAAGGGACCAATGGTTAGGATTCTGTTTTAGTTTATTGTTGGCTTTTAATTGTTCATTTTTTGCCTTGTTATTAAGTTACTGTGTGAGAGAGAGATTTTGTATAAAATGACAAACAAATGCTATTATTCTTTGTTGTTCTTCAGTCGTTCAGTCATGTCCAACTCTTCGTGACCCCATGGACCAGAGCACCGCAGGCACGCCTATCCTGTCACTGCCTCTCGCAGCTTGGCCAAACTCATGTTAGTAGCTTCGAGAACACTGTCCAACCATCTCATCCTCTGTCGTCCCCTTCTCCTTGTGCCCTCCATCTTTCCCAACATCAGGGTCTTTCCTAGGGAGTCTTCTCTTCTCATGAGGTGGCCAAAGTACTGGAGCCTCAACTTCAGGATCTGTCCTTCTAGTGAGCACTCAGGGCTGATTTCTTTAAGAATGGATAGGTTTGATTTTCTTGCGAGTCCATGGGATCCTCAAGAGTCTCCTCCAGCACCATAATTCAAAAGCATCAATTCTTCGGCGATCAGCCTTCTTTATGGTCCAACTCTCTCACTTCCGTACATTACTACTGGGAAAACCATAGCTTTAACTATACGGACCTTTGTCGGCAAGGTGATGTCTTTGCTTTTTAAGATGCTGTCTCGGGTTGTCATTGCTTTTCTCCCAAGAAGCAGGCGTCTTCTAATTTCGTGACTGCTGTCACCATCTGCAGTGATCATGGAACCCAAGAAAGTGAAATCTCTCACTGCCTCCATTTCTTCCCCTTCTATTTGCCAGGAGGTGATGGGGCCAGTGGCCATGATCTTAGTTTTTTTGATGTTGAGCTTCAGACCATATTTTGCGCTCTCCTCTTTCACCCTCATTAAAAGGTTCTTTAATTCCTCCTCACTTTCTGCCATCAAGGTTGTATTATTCTTACTAGAATGTATATTGAGAGGGGAAAGTAACAAAGTGTGGTTATACGACTGCATCCTCAAGGTCGTAGAATTTGCTATACACACTGCCGAGATTTCTTGGTAAGATCCACCCATCTTTCATAATCTTATACCTATTTACTCAAAGGTAAATCCTACTATGTTTAATGGGGCTTTCTCTTAGGTAAATGTGCACAGGATTACAGCCTGCTCAATGAACTCTAGATCACCCTACTAGCAAATTTTCAAGTAGCTGATTGATATGCAAACCCATTTTAGATTTCAGTCATGTATCACCTGGCATGAATAATGATATCACGTATGTCTTATACCACTGCCATTAATGTCTAAGTGGAGGACTATGAATTTTCAAGCATATTGCCACTAAAGGAACATCCAAGTGATACCAAGATCTCATAAAGAAAATTTGTGTCAAAGATAGTCACTGTAATTTAGCGGACTCTAATGCCTGCTAAATTTTGTATCAATAGTGGGAAGCAGAGGAGATGGCAGGAATCTGGAGGCAGAGTAAAGCAGCTGAGTAAAGAGGCATTGTGGTATAGCTGTTAGAGCACTGGGAAACCAGGTTTCAAACTTGGCCATGAACTTCACCTGGTGACCTTGGACCAGTCACTCGCTCTCAGCCTAACCTACCTCACAGGGTTGTCATTTCGGAACCATGTGGGTGTCATGGGGCACAGCAAACAAATGTCATTGAATAAAGTCATTACTCTCCTGCCCTTTCCACAGATGTTTGCTTCTGTCCCCCCATGATTCATTCGTGAAAGCAGCAGGAAAGAATCATAGGCCCCAAATTCTGTCACCTTACTCCCACAACTGCAAAAAGGATTTTTCTGGAAGCAATTAACACAGAGAAATGTGTGTTAAACTTCCACTAGATTCCACTAGATTTCCAGAAGTGGCTTTTATGTCATGTAAAAGCTCAACTATAATACAGAAATTAACCGTTAGGGAAACACTGGAGAAAGTGAATAAATTTCCCTGTGAATTCAGTCTAAAGCTCAACTCTGCCCTTCCCCTAACATTTCAATCTCCCCTTTCTTTCCTGTTTCTCCCAGATTATTTCTATCTCTTTAACTACAAATCCCAACATGCAATTTACCTACCACAATACTATGCTTTTCCAGCCCCCAAAGAGGCCACAGTTCTTGGGTGATGGATAGCACTGTATTTTGTAGGTTACAGGTTAAGCAGTATTAGGAAAATTTAGGTCAGTTGAGGATGAGATAAACATTTAAAGAAAATCAATTCGTTATTACAGGAGAGCAGAAAATGTGGATATTAAATGACTGCTAGACTCTTCCAGCTGTAGATCAACTCATTTAAGCAGCTCGTTGGAATCTATTGCAGTTTTGCTAATTGTGCAGTGAAGCATTGATTTTAGGAAAGAGATAGAGTGGACTATATTAGAAGGCATTTGGACTTTGGCAGCAGTTTAGACTAAGCTGTCAAGACTGCCTTGTACTCCTGTTCCACAGGGGGACCTGTGAACATTTGTTAATTATTGAGGAAGCTTAGCTGTTCGCCTGGGAGACAAGTCCAGATTTTTGAGCACCAGCAAAACAAAATAAGCTTTGAGATTCTCAGTAAAGCAACCCAGAATTATCATCATCATCATCTCTCCTAAAGCATAGTTTCTTCTTTCACAGAAAAGGGAAGCACGGCAGAATCTTCATTTCCTAATGTATTGCTTGGATTGCCAAATCATGCATTATATAGCTGGAAGAAATCCCATGGGTTTAACCAGTCCATCTCCCTCTCAGCAGCAGAAGTCTTACCTAATCACTTCTATCAGGGGGCGGAAAGCAAACCTATCCACCATTTCCAGTGACAGACACCCTTGAAAAAGGAGCTAAAAATAACTGGGGAGGCTCGTATGTGAACTTCAGGAACTGTTAAAAGCCTGTGTCAAAAAGAGGCAAGCTCCTGGTTTTTAAAGCAGGAAGATTCTAAACCCCACCCTGGTCCAAAAACTGAGCTAGAAAAGAATTCCAGGCTTGTCCTATCCATCCCCTAAGCAATTAAGATGAAAGGACTACTGGTTACTTTGTTCAGTATCCCAAACAACCCTATATGCAACTCAGGTTTTGACAAGTAAAGGTTGTGCAGAAACAAGGGTGAACTACCGGTAGGTTCATATTTTCAATCTTGTTTTAGTTTGCTGGTCAGGTCCTAAAAGGTAACAGTCTTGGAAAGAGGTGTGCACCTTCCTGGGCATGCATTTTCTGCCCTGTGTCCCATTCACACCAAAGCCCCATTCATTTGTGAGACATCACTGTCCTAGGTTGCCATTCATGGGTCACACTATAGGGCATAGAATGGTGTGCTTCCCTTGTTGATGGTGCCATTCTGTGGTCCATAGCACTGTGGAAAGCATTAAAAATGGGAGGGTCTTTAATCCTAAGGAAATACTTGAAAAGTCTTTTAAATCAAGTAGACTTTAAAATATATTTTGTACACATATGCATACGTAGGTCCACTGGTGTAGGAAGGGCGGGGCGCCCCAGGCAGCGAGATCCCGGTAGGGTTCCATCTTGGCAGCCATCCCACCCGCGCTGCGTGGCCCGCCCCCAGAACGCATGCCCCACCCCTGTGGGCTGGGCACCCCAGAATGCGTGCCACGCCCCCAGAACACACGCCAGCCCTGCCCCCGCCTGCTTCCCGCCCCCGGTACCGGAGCATGAAGCTCCACCACTGCGTAGGTCAGTGTCTGCGCGGATGGTCTATGGCAGTGTGTGATTTATGATTAAGAGAAGACGTGGCTGGATCTCTTTGAACAGTGATGAGAAATCTAAACACAAACTAGTAATGACCCAAGGGGGCCCCTGGCAGGAGGCTGCACTTCTCCCACCACCAGCTGTTTCTAAGGATCCAGCCTATTCCCCACCCCCACATGCAAATTAATGAAGGGATTGCTCTCCCAGTAACTTGCACTGAAAACGTGCACCCCCAGAAACAACTGGGGGGATCTTTCTCTCTACCAGCAAGGACCCTGTTGACCCAAGTGTCCCTGGAGCTGGGCTTCTTCTCCACCAGCCATTTTCACAGATCTAGCCTTCTGTGCTTAATAAGTACCTGGGTTGGGGAAGCTGTGTTGCTGGGAGGACATGCAGGTAGCTGTTGCCACAATCACAATTACCACCCCACTCTGGAAAAGGAACATTTGGGAGAAAAGGCTTGCAGCATAAGCGCAGCTGTGTTGAGAAGTAATGAGGGGGGAGAGGGGGGTATGATACAGCACAGGACTGAAGGCACACCCTCTGAAAATATAGTGGGTAGCTGGTTCTCGTGAAAGTTCATAGGACAAGTACAATGCAGTAAGTTTTTAAAATGTCATCACAATAAACTATATTTAAGGGAATATGCAGAAGCCAGTTGGGGCATGAGCCATGTGACTCAGAAATAAACAAGAAGCAGCAGAGGGGGAAACACCCTAATGTGGGTTGGACCCCAATATTCCTAGACTGCTAAATATTCCTCGACTGCTAAAACATGTTCATTTGCACACATATATTGTTCATAAAGTGAAGTTGCTGGTAGGAAAACATGACATCCTCCATTCTAGATCAGCATATGAAAACTAAAACCAACAATAAGGAAACAATTTATCACCTATGAACAACTGCAAACACATGCACCCCAAACCGAACTAATATTCTTTTCCCTTGGAATTTGGCGAAATCAGATTCCACTGAAACTTTCTCTATCCGTGATATTCAGTACAAAATGCATACTAGGAAACTTTTCACACAGCCTCAATCCAAACAAAATGACACAAAATATCACCAGGAAATGAAATGATGCCAATACAGGGTGTATCCTCACTTTCGTGGTTGGTTGCTGTGGCATGAAGTTAGACAGGTTGGGAAATATGAAGATTGAGAGAAGGGAGGGAAAACCTGAGACGCTCCAGATGTTGTTGGACTCACATCAGTCCCCGTGGTCATGGCCAATGGTCAGGGATGATAGGAGTCCAGCAACATCTGGAGAGGTGCATCTAGAGAAATAAATAGCACAGTGGCCATATCTGTAGATGGGGACAACTAGTCCATCTGAGCCGAGACATGCAAGCTCAGCACTAACATCACAGGCAAGAATAAGAATTTAAAATAAAAACTAATGGAACTGAACAAGGATATCCTGCAAGTGAGAGGAAATGCAGGCGTTTGGAATGATGTCGAGCTGTGTTTTAAGCAGAAGCTTGGCAGGTTGTTCCATTTCTGTTCACTTGCAGTATTTTCATTTATTTTTCTTATTTCCATTTCTGTTATCTGACGAGGCCAAACTGTTCAACCCGAGAAGCAAATTAAAAGCTTGCCAATTGCGCCATGTTTACCTTGTGCTGCCTCATGATGTGATATAATGTGACACACTGTACGCACTGCAGTCACATCTGATGTTCTAAAATAGCTTAAGTGGGATGTGTCATGGCATGAAATAATAGGAAGTGGATGCATTGCAAATTAATATCTAAAAAAGCAGCAGCAACAGATGTGCATCCAATGCCTTCTTCAGCAGTGCTTGTGTTCTTGGTGGAACAGTTTCTTATGTCAAACCTCAGCTGAAGCTGGATGTTGTTCTCTTTGCATGTAAATCAGAACCCGTCAATTCTACTGTGAAGTTTTTAAGATGTTTATTGACCATGCACAATGCAGATTTCTACACAACATTTTTTCGATATGTATTTGTGGTTGGTTTTTTTTTTTAAAGTATTGACTGTAAACAACTTGGAGAACTCAAAAATGACATATGACTCATCACTTGAAGGGGCACCTTCTCTCATAGCAACATTCCCATTTGCTAAGACTATTCTTCAAATAGCATCTCAATCTTAGGTGAAGCTTATAGAATCACCAGAATATTGAGACTAGCCCTTGACCACCACAAGATCACTACAAGCCCTGGGTCCAGCCGTTGGAAGGGAGCCCAGAAGGAGGGCTTGCAGTCCCTCCTTTGAGGGAGCCACCCCAGGAGCAGGCAGTATGCCCACCTCCCACCTCCCCCACCTGCCCTCCTAGCCTCCTACAGAATCATAGAATTGGAAGGGAACCTTGAGGGCCATCTAGTCCAACCTCTTGCAATGCAGGGATCTCAACTGAAGCATCCATGACAGGTGGCAATCCAAACTCTGCTTAAAAACCTCCAAGGAAGGAGAATTCACCACTGCCCTAGGGAGTCCAAGATGGCTGACTTTGTGGCACCAACTTCGCTGTCTTTTAGGCACCCCCCCCCCAAAAAAACCAGGAACTTAAAAACATTGTAAAACCACCCATAATACCTTAAATGTTTCGAACTTGTGGGTTGTATCCAACACTGCCATTCTGTTCATTCAGCAGACTTCTGTATGTGCAACAGAACTTGCCATTATTCTCTTCTCCCTTATAGCTTCAGAGGGTAGGGGGACCCTCTGGGGAAGATTTTGGAGGTGCCCAGGAAGCCCTGCTATAAAGGCAAAATGCTGCTTCCACAGCATGTTTCCACTGCTTTCTGCTTTTATCTGCTGTTTGTTTTGTTCATTGCTATTTTCCTTTAATTTTTGTACACTGCCTTGAAATCCATTGACAAAAAGTGGTATACAAATGTTATAAATGAATTATTAATAATAATGCTGATGAACTCTCTGAAACATGTGAGGGATAATACACATTCTCAAGTTTTTATTTTGATGTCAACATTTCACAGGTTATATTTTTCCATTCCCCTAAGACTTTAGCCATATTTGAGAATCCTAAGGGAAAATAGGGCTGCATTTTTAGCTTCATTGCTTAGGGAAATTCTCAATCTTATTATTTTTTCTAATTTCTATTAGCACACTACTGCTGTAAGTTGCTAATGAGAGATACTCTATCAAAGGATTCCCTGAGTTGAACAAACTAAAGACAAGATCTGAAAACAACTGAGAACAAAGCTACAAGGAGAGCTAGCACAGATTGTGCCATTAGTACAACCTAAGAACTGCAGATCCCATAAATGACTCCACTTGCCACAGAATTGGTTTAGCTGAAGCAGTAAAACTACTAAAGTCACTGCTTGCACAAACTGCCACTGCCACCAGCTCATGTAGAAATCCAGATATTACAGTGCCTTTGAAAAAAGATGGTGGTAATGGAATATATAAGTCAAATACTGTTATTCTTTGGGATTCAAATATTTCCTTGAAAATTCAGGCAGCTTAGAAAACCATCCTTCACACAGCAATCCTTTTGTTCAACCTTCTGCACACCCATCCAATAGTCTTCAATGTGTTTGTGCTTCTGAGACATGCATTCTTTATATCTGTGCCAATGTAATATTTAGCATAATGGGTATATGCATGCCATAAACAGCCTGAGCCCTATGCTGCACTGTAGCCCTGATACAATATGCATGTGCATCCAACACATTTCGACATAGATTTGAACAATCTAGAGAAATCTGCCTTCCTGATTCCAAATGAATGGACTTAAAAGTGTGTGTGTGTGTGTGTGTGTGTGTGTGTGTGTGTGTGTATTAGTAGAATTCAAAGCAGTACTAACAAGGTATTCATGCTTAAAAGTTTCACTGAGATTGCAAGAGTTTATGTGATGGCCTGGGAGTCAGACTCTGATGCTGAACCTGAGGGATCCCAGCCTGCACAGGATTCCCCGCCTCCAGAACCAGCTGAGCCGGGGCCAGGGCTTGAGCCTGAAGGATCCCCACCTGTGCTGGATCCCCAGGTGCAGGCATCAGCAGAGTCTGCTCTGGCTCCTGATGGGAGGGAGGACCCATTGCCTGCAGGTGCTCCACTCCCAGCCTCTTCAGAGGAAGCTGAGGCATCCCCTGGGTCCAGTAACCCACCAGCCTCTCCTGAGCTACAGAGGCTCAGGGCAGAGAGGCGAAGGGAGTTAAGTGTCTGCAGGAGGAGTGCTCGCCTCCAGGCCCGGAGGAGAGGCGAGTCTCCAGAGGATCGGGGCGGCCCTAAGCATAGGGCCAGATAAAAGCCAGCCAGACCCAGCCCAAGTTGCATGAGCAACATAGTTGCAAGCGTGTGCTCAACCTGCAACCTTGTGCCTGAACCTGCCTTGGACCTTGACCTGCTCCCTGCCTCGCTCCCCGCCGGACTGACCTCCTTTGGACCCCTAGACCCAGGACTGGACTTGGACCTCGCTTCATGGACAAACCCTTGGGGCCAGCACAGTTTGCTCACGCCACACCCGCACTCCCCCTTCGCTGGGGTGCGTTCGGGAGGAACTAATAGCCATGGCTGACCAGGCGGCTGCGCTGGTGGCATTGGCCCAGGAGAACCAGGCCTTGACCCACACCGTGCAGCAGCTAAGCAATGTGGTTACGGCGCTTCAGCAGCGTTTGGATGCCTTACCGGCTCCTGGGGCCGCCGCCCCAGCTCCTGGCAAGTACCCCGTGGCCCTGCCAGAGAAATTTGATGGGTCCCCAGCCAGCTTTCCCATGTTTCTCGCCCAGGCCAAGCTGTATATTCAGGGGCGAGCTCGGGATTTCCCCGACGACCGCACCAAGGTGCACTTCCTGATCAGCTTGCTGAAGGACCAGGCGGCCAAGTGGGCGTTGCCGCTGCTCCGGCAAGACTCCCCCTTGCTGACAGACTATACGGGGTTTTGCAATCTTCTGGAAACCACGTTTGCCAACCCTCAGAAGGGGAGTCAAGCCAATCGGGCAATTCGGCGGTTGAAACAGGGCAAGTCCACAGTGGCCATCTACGCCACAGAATTTCGGCTGCTGGCGCAGGACTTGACCTGGAACGACTCTGCACTGCGGGACCAGTATCTCGAGGGACTTTCAGACGAGGTACTGGATCAGCTGGCCACGTTGGATCGCCCTGCCACACTGGATGCCCTCATCCAACGGAGTCTGCAGATAGATGATCGGTTGGAGGACCGTCGCCAGGCCCGGGGCCGCCGGCACTCCGGGCTCCCAGCGCCGGTGCTTCCCTGCAGTTCCGTGGCCAGAGCTGAGTCATTGGAGGAGCCGATGCAGCTCGGGGCAGCGCGGCCTCGCCTCTCCCCCTCGGAAAAGACTCGGCGTCGGGAGGGGAACCTGTGTCTCTACTGCGGTGGGAGTGGACACTACGCCCGAACCTGCCCTGAGAAACGCCAGCCGCAGGTGAAACGGCCAACCCCAGTAGCCGATGGCCCAGGCTACCTGGGGCCCCAAGCATCGCATGATGGGCCCTCACCAGTGGAATTGCAACACCTCATGATACCGGTGTGTCTATACCCCCCCGGTGGGCCCTGGATTCTCACCCACGCTCTGGTGGATTCGGGGGCAACCCGCTCCTATATGGACTCTGCCTTCGCCACTCAGCATCAGGTGCCGCTTCAGAACAAGCCGGAACCAGTACAGGTGGAGGCAATTGACGGACGGCTCCTACGCTCGGGCGCGGTTACTCGGGAGACCCAGCCCTTGGTCCTGTGCTACCAGCAGCACCGGGAGGTGCGAACCCTGGACATTGCCACCATGCCCCGGTTTCCCCTGGTGCTTGGGATGGACTGGCTGGAGTCGCACAATGTTCAGATCGACTGGGTCAATCGGACTGTACGCTTCCCAGACCCGGGTTCCCATGCTCAGTCCGAGTTAGTAGCAGCTGCCCCCATGGGGCAGGCTGTGTCAACGCTCCCTGCCGTGTACCAGGACTATTTAGACGTGTTCGAGGAACAGGGAGCAGACCAGCTGCCACCTCATCGGTCCTTCGACTGCGGCATAGACCTCCAGCCTGGGGCGCCCCTGCCTGTAAGCCGCCTATATTCTCTTTCGGAGCCAGAGCGTGAAGCCTTGCAGGACTTCCTTCGCAAGAACCTGGAACGCGGGTTCATTAGGCCCTCTACCTCACCCACTGCCGCTCCTGTACTCTTCGTTAAGAAGAAGTGTGGGGAGCTTCGCCTCTGCCATGACTACCGGGCCCTGAACAAGATCACCATCCCAGACCGGTACCCCTTGCCCCTTATTGCAGAATTGCTGGAGCGGGTGCAGGGGGCGCAGATGTTCACCAAACTGGACCTCCGAGGGGCCTACAACTTGATTCGGATCCGTGCCGGGGACGAGTGGAAGACGGCATTCGGGACCCGGTATGGGCAGTTTGAATACCTGGTTATGCCGTTCGGATTATGCAACGCACCCGCCGTGTTTCAACGGTACATCAACCACGTGTTCCAGGACTTGCTAGACAAATACGTGGTGGTGTACCTAGATGATATTCTGATTTATTCCCGTGACCCAGCCCGTCACGAGAGTCATGTTCGGTCCGTGTTGCAGCGCTTGCGGGAGCACCGCCTGTATGCCAAGCTCAGCAAGTGCGAGTTCCACCAGCGGTCAGTGGACTTCCTTGGACACCGACTCTCCCCTGACGGGGTGCAGATGGACCCTGGGAAGGTGGCTGCGGTTCGAGAGTGGGCAGCGCCCCGGAACCGCAAGGACTTACAGCGGTTCCTAGGGTTCGCCAACTATTACCGGACCTTCATTGCAGATTATGCTCATCGCACCACCCCATTAACCCGACTGCTGCGCCCCAAGACACCCTTCTCCTGGGATGAGGAGGCTGAAGTGGCACTTCAGGGGTTGAAAGCCTGTTTCCAGAGGGCGCCGATTTTACAGCATCCTGATCCCTCTCGTCCCTTCGTGGTGGAGACTGATGCCTCCAGTACGGCTCTTGGTGCCATCCTGTCTCAGCAACACGGACCCGATGCGCCGCTGTTACCCTGCGCCTACTACTCCCGGCAGCTCCTTCCGGCGGAGCGTAACTATACCGTGTGGGAGCGGGAACTACTGGCCATCAAGGTGGCCTTTGAGGTCTGGCGCCATCATCTTGAGGGGGCACGACACCCGGTGGAAGTGAGAACGGACCACCGGAATCTGGAGTACCTCCAGACCACCCGCAAGTTGAACCAAAGGCAGATCCGGTGGGTGCTGTTTTTCTCCCGGTTCCAGTTCCGGATCCGCTACATCCCTAGCTCCCAAAACTGGAAAGCGGATGCCCTGTCCCGGAAACCCGAGGACGTCGCAGACACTGTACAGCAGGCAGTACCGACGACTATCTTACCACCAGCCACATTCCTGGCCACTCAGGAGGCCAAGCCACTGCAGGCTCGGGTGCGAGAACAGCAACGGGTCGACGCTTGGGCTCAGGAACGGCTCCGGGAACTGTCTGACGGGTCATGCCCTCGATATCCAGGGCTGGCCCTGCACCAGGGCCTACTGCTGCACCAGGGTCGTCTATACATCCCACCAGGACCATTGCGGGCTGAGGTTCTCCAGATGTCCCACGATGCCCCAGCAGCAGGGCACTTTGGGCGGTACCGGACCACTCATCTGGTAAGCCGGGAGTTCTGGTGGCCCCGCCTGAAGGCTGATGTGGCACGCTATGTTGCTGGTTGCGATGTCTGCCGGCGGGCCAAGGGTCCTACTGGGCGACCCCCCGGTCTGCTCCAGCCATTACCAGTCCCACCACGTCCCTGGCACACGGTCTCACTGGACTTTGTGGTAGACTTGCCCCCATCTCGTCACTGTACCTGCCTCCTGGTTTTCACGGACCATTTCACTAAGATGGTGCACTGTGCCCCCTGCCCGTCCATACCCACAGCTAAGGAGACGGCTCAACTGTACATGCAGCACATCTTCCGCCTGCATGGCCTTCCCGAGCGTGTGGTTTCTGACCGCGGCGTCCAGTTCACATCCCACTTCTGGCGAGCCCTGCACCAGACCCTTGGGACGGAGGTCTGTCTATCTTCGGCCCACCACCCGCAGACCGATGGCCAGACGGAACGGGCAAATGCGGTGCTGGAGCAGTACCTCCGGTGTTACTGCAGCTTCCAGCAGGATGACTGGGTCGATCACTTGCCATTGGCAGAGTTCGCCTACAACAATGCAGTGAACGCCTCCACCCAGCAGACCCCGTTCCAGGCCTCCTACGGCTACCATCCACGTTTGTTCCCGGACGTGCTGCCAGCTTCCGCGGTCCCCGCAGTGACAGACTGGCTTCAGGAGCTTCAGTCCCAGCAACAATTATTGATGGAGCAACTGCGCCAGGCCAAGGACGCATACAAGGCCCAAGCTGACCGACATCGTCAGGAGGGGCCAGAACTCCATGTTGGCGATCGGGTGTGGCTCTCTACCCGTCACCTGCATCCTTCTCGGCCCTCACGAAAGCTGGATGCACGGTTTGCCGGCCCATTCACCATCACTGCGCAGGTGTCACCGGTGGCGTTTCGCCTCCAGTTACCTCCATCACTCAAGGTTCACCCAGTATTCCACCGGTCCCTACTTAGTCCAGTCGCCCCGCCCGACGAGTTCCACCCAGACAATCCACGACCGCAGCCAGTTTTGGTTGAGGGGGAGCCTGAGTACGAGGTGGAGCGCATTCTCGACTCACGATACCGCAGGGGGAAGCTCCAATACCTCATCGACTGGAAGGGGTATGGGCCTGAGGATCGTTCATGGGAACCAGTGGAAAACGTCCACGCACCTGCCTGCCTCCGTGATTTCCATGCAGCTTACCCCAGCAAGCCTGGTCCGGCCCCTCAGTTGAGGGGGAGGCCTGGGAGGGGGGATGGTGTGATGGCCTGGGAGTCAGACTCTGATGCTGAACCTGAGGGATCCCAGCCTGCACAGGATTCCCCGCCTCCAGAACCAGCTGAGCCGGGGCCAGGGCTTGAGCCTGAAGGATCCCCACCTGTGCTGGATCCCCAGGTGCAGGCATCAGCAGAGTCTGCTCTGGCTCCTGATGGGAGGGAGGACCCATTGCCTGCAGGTGCTCCACTCCCAGCCTCTTCAGAGGAAGCTGAGGCATCCCCTGGGTCCAGTAACCCACCAGCCTCTCCTGAGCTACAGAGGCTCAGGGCAGAGAGGCGAAGGGAGTTAAGTGTCTGCAGGAGGAGTGCTCGCCTCCAGGCCCGGAGGAGAGGCGAGTCTCCAGAGGATCGGGGCGGCCCTAAGCATAGGGCCAGATAAAAGCCAGCCAGACCCAGCCCAAGTTGCGTGAGCAACATAGTTGCAAGCGTGTGCTCAACCTGCAACCTTGTGCCTGAACCTGCCTTGGACCTTGACCTGCTCCCTGCCTCGCTCCCCGCCAGACTGACCTCCTTTGGACCCCTAGACCCAGGACTGGACTTGGACCTCGCTTCATGGACAAACCCTTGGGGCCAGCACAGTTTATTTCTGAGTACCGGTAAATACAATTAGGTTTGGGCTGTAAGTCTCATTGATTTTGGTGGAACATAAATGTTCTTAATGCATCCTTCTATTGTAATGGGTTTTTACCCCCATTAACTGTCCTCCTGCTTTCCTCCTCATGAATTGCAGCGAACTACTGGATTGCTGAGGGAAATAAGGCAAAATGATGTAAACATTTTGTTCATACAATAAATCTTATATTGTTTAATGTAACACACCCACATAGGCGAACACCAGTTGAATGGGTCTAATCATAAAATCACCACCCAGCCAAAGAGACATATGCAATTACCCATTAATGCCGCTGAGACACTGCTTTTCCACTGCTACTGTAGCTGAGTTTAAATTGAAGCATCATTTAGTTGGCCTATATTGATGAACAATGCCCTTCTCCATCACTAAAATTATCCTGCAATGTTCCTCCAAAAGTAAGTTCTGTTCAGTAACAATTCTCAGCAATATTAGTAAGACTTTAGTTCTTGTAAATTCTGCTCATTTAATTGCTTTCTGATGAGTGTGGGTGGGTGGATTAGTGATTAATAGCCTATTAGCTGCCCAAATGTCAATTCCTGCTCATGCACAGAAGCGGAATAGTGCTATTTTTTCTACATACAAAAAGGCAAATAAAGCCCCCCCCTTCCTCACCAGAAGCTGATATGGATAATTAAGAGAGACTTTTCATAGGGCAATTAGTGGGCTATTTAATTCCAAATCTGTCCTCATCAGGAGGCAATAAACTCTACTAGTAGTCCTTAAAGGCCTCAGTAATGCTCTGCTTTTCTAGCTAGTGCTGCAGTTGTTGCCAAAATATCACCACAAATCAGAACTGAAAAAGCACAAATGGAAAACACCAAATACACTGGATGTTGCATTATTTCTCCATAAGCTGCTTAGGTGGGTGTGTTCTTGCCTTGTGATAAACTTGCTTTGGAAATTATCTTGGTTCTTATAATAATAATTAAAAAATGAAGAAGATAATTTTCTGATCCAATCCAAGATGTGGAAATCCAAGATTCCATCCCTCCATGCCACCGAAACACCCTCCCTGCCAGCCCCCTCCCTCTCTGGCACACAACCCAAGGCCCCATAGAAAATAGAGCTAGGGCTAGTGCAGTTGCAGCACAACACAGCAAGGAAGAACAATGAAGGTACCAGCCTCCTTCCTCTCTGCATGGGGCTGCTCTGTTCCCACCACTACAACCATTTGAATAAGTTAAAAAGAAGAGTGGGGGGAGTGAAGGGCTGGTGGGAATGGGGAGAGAGAGGCAGTGATTGTTACATGGTTTGCTGAGCTCTAACTTTTATGTGCCCCCGAAGTTATTGGCCAAGCTCTGTTCAGGAGAACTTCACCAATATGTCCACCAAAATGCGAGTGAGCAAAGGGCAGCAATTCCAGAGAAATAAAGCAAAGAGGCTTAGGTATGTCTTCACTGCATTCATAATGTACAGTGGTATGCAGGTGTCCTCAAAGGTAGGTCTCTTTCTGTTTAACAGGCTTGTTCCTAGGTAAGTGGGTACAGAATGATGATCTATGTTTTGGTTTAGGGTTGGCCTTGTGGGAAAACAGGGCTCTTGTGTCTTTAACAGGCAGAATATTCAGCAGTTTAAGCAGTTTCTAATATACAAATATGATTAGGGGGAAAGCTTTGACATGGCTGTTCTCTTTATAATTTTGGGTTGTGCCATGCCCCCACCCCATGGCAGCCATATTGTGACTGGCACCCAGAGCACTCTCTCAAAATCTGAAATGTTGCCCAGTGATCCAAAACATTTGGTGACTCCTAGTCTACACTAGCCAGCAGTGGCTTTGGGGGGATTTCCTAGGGGACATTCCCAGTCCTATCTGGAGATGTCAGGGATTGAAACTGAGACCTTTTGCATGCAAGACAGTTGTTCTACCATTACACTATGGGAAAATGCCTGCCCACTACTTCTGCAGCTAGCGGCCTCTTCTCATGTGGGCTATTGTGTCCTTGTCCACCCAGTCTTTCATCTTCACATGCCACCCATAAAGGGATCTATTCATATATTTGGAAGCTTTGGTGAGGTAGCTGTGCCCCTTTGACTGCCCAACTTCACCACAGGTAGTCAGGCACTGTAATAAAGTTGGCACTGTGCTTATACTCATGAAACACATCTACTTGGATACTGAATGTAAAACCCAAAGAGACAGGAAAAACTACCATACTAATTCTCTTCATCACACTCTCTCACACACACACACTTATAAAAACCATTTCATGTACTTTGCTGGAAAACCTCTGGGAACAATCACACCTTCATTAAAAGACAGCAGGGCCAAGTACAATTGCTGGAGGTGGCATGTGACTCACCAGTTGGCAATTTCTGACTTAAAACAACAGCCGGTGGCACAACATTTGCCTGAGGATTACAGCAGGCTCTGTTCATAAACTGTGGCAATCCTAAGAGAAATTGTGCAGGTGGTTAGAATTCACTAACTGTAAAAGGTAAAGGGACCCCTGACCATTAGGTCCAGTCACGGACGACTCTGGGGTTGCGGTGCTCATCTAGCTTTACTGGCCAAGGGAGCCAGCATACAGCTTCCGGGTCAATTGGCCAGCATGACTAAGCCGCTTCTGGCGAACCAGAGCAGCACATGGAAACGCTGTTTACCTTCCCGCCAGAGCGGTACCTATTTATCTACTTGCACTTTGACGTGCTTTCGAACTGCTAGGTTGGCAGGAGCAGGGACCAAGCAACAGTAGCTCACCCCGTCGCGGGGATTCGAACTGCCGACCTTCTGATCAACAAGCCCTAGGCTCTGTGGCTTAGACCACAGCACCATCCGCGTCCCGCTCACTAACTGTATACTCAGCTGGAATAAGAAAGAAGCAGTAATATTTCTAGACTTGGACTGTGATCAAAACACACCATTCTAGAAATCAGCTGCATCACCATCAGTAATGTTGGAGTAAAGATGTTTACAATCTGAGTGTTTCAAACTTAGAAGCTGGCTTGACATCAAGTCTACACTCTTTTTAACACACACACACACACACACACACACACACACACAATATTGAAACTACATGTTGAAATTTTAGGATGCATCTTACATTGTTGTGATTCCTGGGTAAATGAACTTGAAACCTGGCTGTCTAAGCAATCTCAGTTCTTACCAAGCTGCCAAAATGTATGACACCTGTAGGGACTTGAGGATAGCAGTCTAAATACCCAGAGAACAAACTGCTCAGAGCTTAATGTACAAAGATATCTTCTGACAGTATGTGATGGCATATTTTACACCTTTCTGTCTCAGCAGACAGGGAGCAACTAAGCCAAAATTGGCTGCGCAAGCCCAGATTCTCTGCTCTGTGGAACAGGTCAAAAGCTGTCACTTTTTGTTGAATAAGTTGTATTTCTTGAGTACTAATACTGACATACTTCTGTGCTGAACTGCTCCTATTGCAAATTGTTCTGATAGTTCAGACACTTTCTTGACGTTAATATGACTGCAATTGACTCTGCAATGGTTTCTGACATGTGAAGGCAGGGATAGCAGGACAGCAAAAAGTATGGGGCAAAGTCATCTGTCCAGGACAGTTTACAATACACACAATGAAGAGAGGGTTGTATTACTAGGGTTTGGGTTGGTTTTTTTTTTTAGGAAGAACAGCCAAACATCATTAAACCTAAACTTGACAGATGTCCTTGGGCAAACTTGAAAGTTTCTTGGGACTTCCAGGTATCTGTCAATGATATGTTCAGGCCACAGACTAATTACTCCAAAGTAATGAACTTGACCCACTCAACAGTAGATATTTGAGGATTGCAGCCTAGCAGCCATGAACTGTATCATCTATTTCATTGTGACAGCAGCATTGTGAGTTGCTTTGCTTTGGTCATTTGGCAACCTTTGGTGGTGTTCACAACAACCCAATATATTGCAGTCACTAAGTGGTATTTATTACCCAACACAATGAGCCAAAGAAACATATAACAGTGCCATTGTTTAAAAGAGGCACAGTGAAGAATCTGCCCAGGTGTGACACTGTTGAAACTAAGCAGCGACAGACCTTTTCAGTGCCTAGCTGTGAGAGAGGCAGGGGTAGCTGGCAGGGAGGGGCTCTGCCCCACCCCTCTCATCTCATCAGCAGCATGACTGCACTTAGCAGGAGGGGAAGCGGGATGGGGAGAGGGTTCTAGCTTAGTGGCAGAACATCTGCTTTGGATGCAGAAGCTCCCAGATTCAATCCCAGGCATCCCCAGACTGGCTCTGTGAGTGCAGCCACACAATGCTAGCCTCCCCAACGGCTTGCCCCTCTCCCTCCCAGTAAGTGTACTGGCATCACTTGTTGGAGGCCAGATGCAGACCAGTATCCCCTCCTTACTCACTGTCCTTGTGGAGCATCCCTCAGTGAACTCATGGAAGAGTTGGATAGAAATGTAAAAATAACTATTATATTCACCAAGGAGGTGTTGAAATTTGAAAACATTCCCTGTCCTCTTCCGTTTGTATTAAAAACCAGACAATATCATAATTTGCCTCTAGAATGCACAGCCAGAAGGATTTTGCTTCTCGTATGAAACACTGCGCACATCGGGGTTTAATAATTCTTTGTCTCATCCCTATCTTGTTTCCTTGCATTCTGCAAATGTGTTGCCAGTCTTCTTCCAAGTGACCCTGCACTGCAGCTGTTTGGTATCAATCCTCCCTTTATAGCCAATGGGCTTATTGCAGCCACCGTGGGATGTTAATCAGCATAACAGCTGGGCCCAGACAGAATGTAACTGGAATATCGACTGCAATAATGCGGCTCGAGCCTGTATGGATAATGCAATTAGAAAGAAAGAGCATGGCATCAGAGCTTCATGAAGCCAGGAGAAGTCATATGAAATCATTTTGATTGAATGTGATGGAAAGAAAACTCAGTTGGTCTAATGTTGTTTCTGTTGAATTCTTCCCCGAAGAGTGAAGAGTGGCCAAAAGGTTTCAGCAACACTTTTCTATAATGCAATTTTTTTATTTGTTTGTTTATACCCTAATCCTATGAGCTGAGCTTTCCCCAATGTGATGTAGCCAGATTTTCAATTCCAGTTGAATTTATCTGGTACATATTGGCTTTTTTTAGACAGACTACTTCCTTATGGCTATTTGAGCATCCCTACAATGATCTAAGCTACAATTTACTCAGGTTTAAGGCACAATAACACAAAAACTAATTCTCTGACTCATCTCTTGCAAATTATTCCATTGGTGACATAAGGGAGCACTAGGGCTGGGTAAGGATACCAAATAATTTGGCTCACAGTGATTGGCGGGGGACATTTATCCTGCCCCTTCTTGCCAGAACACTACCGGGACCAATAGTTGTGATTGCCGGCTGGAATAGTTATGGAAGAATTGCCCAACTTTCACATCCCTTCACATTCACAGTGCCTGACTACTGAGGTAAAATGTTTTTTAAATGTTAGGCTAATATACTTACTTATTAGGCCTCTCTAGCTGAAGTCTAAGGGCACAACCAACACCTCTGGGAGGCAACATCACTACCATATCCAGAGCCCAGATGCTCATACTGGCCAGGGTGGAAAGGGAAGGGGAGGGAATGTCTGCATGTTTGCAAACAATTTTGTATCAGACCCCCTTGTCACAACTTGCTGGTGGCTGCACTGGACTAGGATGCAGTAGATCCTCAGCAATACCCCATCATTATCCTTAAAATGCCCTGTTTGGGGGTTTAAGTAGACTGTGTGTCTGCCTTATTCACTGTAGTGGGTTTGGATAAGGCAGATCCTGGAAACACTGAAGGTAGAGGCTGCTCCATTGTGAGTGACAACTAAGGAACTACATTCAACCCTTATCCAATGGAGGAAGACCTTCAGGTCTTGTTCTATCTGTCTTTCTAGGAGAGTTAACTGGAGTGCAGCTGAGAATACAGTAATTGGCATGTAGGCCTTTCATTAAGGAAGTGTAGGGAAGGAGGTAACAGCTTCCTTGAGGAAGAAGAAGAAGAAGAAGAAGAAGAAGAAGAAGAAGAAGAAGAAGAAGAAGAGGAGGAGGAGGAGTAGTAGTTTGGATTTGATATCCCGCTTTTCACTACCCGAAGGAGTCTCAAAGCGGCTAACATTTTCCTTTCCCTTCCTCCCCCACAACAAACACTCTGTGAGGTGCGTGGGGCTGAGAGACTTCAAAGACGTGTGACTAGCCCAAGGTCACCCAGCAGCTGCATGTGGAGGAGCGGAGACACGAACCCAGTTCCCCAGATTACGAGTATACCACTCTTAACCACTACACCATGCCTGTTCTTGTATGCATTCTTGTATGCTATTAATATGCAATATAAACTTTTAATAAAATAGAGATACTCCTGTAACCTTTAAAAAACTTTCTAAGTCAATAACATTAGAACACATCATTAGGTTGCCATGGTTGGGATGGAAAGGGATACTGTCATTTCTGCTTTCAATCTGTTGTCATTTCAGTTTATATATTCCTTACATGACTTTCAATATACTTCAAAGTTTATTTGCCTAAGAGAGTTCATTGTGGATGCTACACATGAGTTAGTTATTCAATTGGCTTGTAGTTTGTTAAAGAAAGTAAAGCTGTAATCTAGTTATCTTAGATGAGGCAAATTTAATATAGCGGTCTTTTAGTCAAGTGGTGTTGCTTTCCCACCATGATGAGTTTATTAAGGATGGGAATAAATTTATTTATAGCTAATTTAACGACGCAGAAAGATAAGTGAGTCAACTTGAGATGAATCAACAATGTTCCAGGTTATGACAGAAAAATGCTACATCCAGATTACTAATTCCAAATCTGCAATCTTTTGTTTGCAGGGGTGGCCAATGCTTTCTTCTTACAAGTATATAAGCACCACATTATCCCAGTATTAACACCTCTTAGTCAAGCTTTTATTTAAGGGGATGTTGGACTGCCTTTTATGGCCAAGTACTCTCAAGCCATTGTTCATATGTGAGGGGGTGTGAGTGGCACTGTGGTCTAAATCACTGAGCCTCTTGTGCTTGCCAATTGGAAGGTCGGGGGTTCGAATCCCCCGGCGGAGTGAGCTCCCGTTGCTCTGTTCCAGCTTCTTCCAACCTAGCAGTTCGAAAGCACACTAGTTGAAGTAGATAAATAGGTACTGCTGTGGCGAAGGTATACAGTGTTTTTGTGCACTCTGGCTTCCACCATGGTGTTCCATTGCACCAGAAGCAGTTTAGTCATGCTGGCCACATGACCCAGAAAACTGTCCGGAGACAAACGCCGTCTCCCTCGGCCTGAAGCGAGATGAGCTTACAAATCCTTGTAACTGTTTGTTGAGTACAAGTATGATTTCACTGGACTTAAAACACCTAGTTCTGTGCTGAAAGGTGTTTGATAAACCAAACAAGTGCTAACAGTTGGGTTGAAAACAATATTTCAAGAATATCCGGTTACTTGTAACATTAATCTGATCCCATGAAAAACTAATTTTTTTTTATTTACAAAGGGAGTGATAAGAGTTTACCAGAAGAAGAAAATCAATTTAATAAGTGCTTTTATACCATTCTTAATGCAAAAGGGTTTTAAGAACGGTAACTTAGTTTTTTTCAATTTTAAACATATTACTTTTTAATGCATATGTCCAATATCATTAGTCACTTTTTAAAATTAAAATGGCCAGAACATCTACATGAGACTTTTCTTTTCTATTTTTGCTACTGAAAAGGTAATTGCTTTTCAGCACAAGGCATTTTAAGCTTGGTACCATAAGGTGAGTGATATCAGAACAAGTAATCTTGTGTTCCCATTACAGCAAATTAGGAAAGCAGTAGAGCAGAAGAATGACTCGCATGTCCGTCTTTTGAACAGCTTCCGAATCAAAGTATGTGAAGCATTTTAAAAAGTTGCTGAGAAATGTGTTACAGAAAGGAACTCCCATCTCAGATGTTTCCAGTCTACACTTTTGTATGGATCTCTCACACATTTCGATAGTTGCTGGCCCTTTGCACAATAAGAGTGCACTTTCACAGCCCACCTTAGTGAAAATGGGTACAGTGGCCAGTGTGAGAACAGGATACTGGACTAGATAGGCCTTTGGCCTGATTCAGCAGAGCTCTTATGATCTTATTGCAAGAAATCACAGTGGCAAAACAATCCATTTTGAAAAACAAATATTGGTGATGGGAAAAGGTGATGGGAAACTACAGTGCAGGGTAATAGCCACTTGATAAAGACATTGTATAACCTCCACACAAATTTTGTCAAAGGGCTGTTCAATATACTTTTCATTTGGAAGCAACTGTTAGTACTTCAGGAGAGTACTAACAGATACTCATTTCTAGCAGCACCTGAAATGGGAAATGCATTTATTGTTCCACCTCTATATTTCTTTAAGAATCAAAGTTTGCTTTTCAAGTCATTGCTTTAACATTAGTATGCACACCCACTGCAGAATGAGTGGGCTGGAGAAATCAGTTATCTCGAATAAAAACCACATGAAATAATACCTTTGCATTGCATGTTCAATGTGGTGCAGAGATCAAACTAGTGACTTTGGGCTAGCCACCATATTTCAGTCTAAGCTCATAGGACTTTTGTCAGGATAATAGAGTGGTGATTAGGAGAGCTATGCATGCCACACGGTACTCCTTGGAGAAAATTAATACATAAATGGTGAATTGTGCTCCCACAGGCAATAGTAGAAAGAGTAGGCTAATGCCTATGCAAACAAATCTCAGTCCTGTGCTTAAACCAAAGCAGAATTAATAGCACAAGAATAAGCTGTCCCCACATTCCCACAGCATCCCTGGAAACTCCATCCATTACAACACCATCCCACCCCATGACTCAAGCACATAAGGCTGCAACCAGCCAAATGATCCCATCCCATCATGCAATCCATTGTGCAATTCATACACCTGTCATACGCAATATCCAGTAGGCAGCCAAGAAGAGACCATAATGCCTTCCCCACTACATGATGCTAGAGGTGTGGGCAATCCAGATATATTCCTGGAGAAGGGTTTTGAGTACCACCTTGGGAACACTGTTTGCACTGCAACATCCTGCCTTGCAGGGCTGCCTCCAGAACTTCCTTTGCACAGAGGTTGATGGGGAAGAGAAACATGCGGCTACTTAGTGGCAGCTCTATGCAGCGCCTGAGCCAAGATTTCTATCCCTGAATACAAAGCAAAGAACAAATTCCCCCAGGAAACCCATTCTTTAAAAACA
Organism: Lacerta agilis; assembly: GCF_009819535.1. Taxonomy (NCBI): domain Eukaryota; kingdom Metazoa; phylum Chordata; class Lepidosauria; order Squamata; family Lacertidae; genus Lacerta; species Lacerta agilis. Next base: position 64,601,703 of record NC_046315.1, read on the forward strand.
GGAAACCTTGCTCAAGGCTCCAAAACAATTTGTGAAGGAATGCATGATTACAAATGGAAAGCTCATATACAGCTTGGCAAAATGCTAATCTTCCCCACCACCTTCTATGCACCATGGGCATTTTTCTTCTGAGATCAAAATAACCCAATTGCTCCTTGGAGATTGTTGCCAGCTGTGCAATCTAAAGGTGGTGCTGAAATGAAGACTTTTTTTTTTACATGGTGGCAAGAACTCTTGTGTTCAGCAAAGAGCACCTATTTTAACCAAAAGGCCAGAGGGCAATAATTCAAGATGGGGAGAAAACCCACAACATCAGCTCTAAGCTCCCGTGACTCATGTGTAAGCCCCACAGACGCCAGTAGGGTGCACCTAAACATAGCTTGTCAGTAGTATGAAAAGCACCCCAAACATATGCAAGGAATGACTTTGGAAATGTGCATCCCTTCCTTACTGTTTTAACATTTTTAGAGCTAGAATGCTATATCAGCTTTTTATTTTAGGCTGCAAACACTTTGGAGCTGGGAGCTGTCCATTGCACTTAGGATATTCTGTAAAGCTCCGTGTTACACTGAAGGTAAACATCCCCAGGTTGATTACCATTCTAGAGCACAGCGCTGGCAGACTGAGCCAAGACAAAGTCTTCCTGTTCAGAGCTGTTTACTCACACAAGCTCCACTGTGCTAATGGTTCCATGTGCTCCTCTGGCAGCCTCAGCCAGTCGATAAGTGGAGCCAAAGGTTGGAAGGTTTTCTGCAATTACCCCTCTTCTGCCCCCATCTCAGCAAAGGCATAAGGCCAGTTTGGAATGTTAGCCCCTGCCACTTAAGACAAATCGAGCGGCAGAAAGAGATATAGATTAGCTGTGGGCCAGATTAAGCTCATGAACTGCTAATTGGAAAGTGACAGTTTCAACTACTCAAGAGCCATTTCACTATGTCAGCATACATTCCAGCCTTAACAATCTTTAACAGAAGTTCCATTCCTTTTATAGTCTTAGAGTTACTCTGGATTTGAACTAGAACACAGAAACCAAGTCACTTTCCAGAGACACCCGCATGCCTCATTTTTGTAATGCATTAACAGGATCAGACAATACACATATAAAGCTGATAAATGTAAATATTTCTTGTATACAGTGGTGGGGCAGGGGGAGAGAAAAAGATGGAGAGAGGTGCACTTTATAGTTGATGTTTTTGTTGTTGAACCCTAGAACAAGTCTCATTTATCTTTGTATACCGAATGCTACCTTAATCTTTTTATTTGCTCATTTATGTTTCATTTCTTTGCATGAAACACACCACATCACTTACCTTGTAAATAGTAAATAAAAAAAGATCTCTCTCTCATACACACACACACACACACACACACACACACACACACACACTAGCTGGCCCGGCCATGCGTTGCTGTGGGTTTTTTTGCTTTTTAAAATTCTGACCCTGAAAGTATTCTGGAAGCTCCTGTTTTCGTTCTTCCCTGTCCCTCTAGAGCAGGGGTCAGCAACCTTTTTTAGCCATGGGCCGGTCCACTGTCCCTCAGACCATGTGAACGAACGAATTACTATGCCCCACAAATAACCCAGAGATGCATTTTACATAAAAGAACACATTGGTAGGTGGTATTGATCACTTGGGACTGTGTGTGTTGAACATGCAAAGCTGCGGCGGCCATTTTAGGGGAGGGCACTTGGGAAATTTTAAAATGCCTGTGAGTGTGCAGCGGCCATTTTAAGTGAAGGCACTGGGCACCTTATGGAGGCCTACTGCGGGCTCTGATGATGTCAGCAGGCAATCCGCCTTTCTATTGGATGCTGTTGGAGTCTTCATTCCTTTTGCTAGTGAGGTATAATAGGCACACCACTTTTTCCCCCTTTATCTTTTATTTTAGGTATGACAGGTGTGGTTTATTTTAAAAAAATTATTATGCCAGATCCTTCCTTGATGGTCAAGTTATGCTTTGTCCTAATTTGATGCTGTTTGGTGCAGCGGTTATGAAGAACATAGGTTTCCGGGGATGACAAAGCAATCAGGTTGGGATGGCAGTGAAGAGAAGATTTTGATTCTTCTCTCTCTCACACACACACACTGTACACACACACACACACACACAGAGAGAGAGAGAGAGAGAGAGAGAGAGCGCTTTTCAAAATAAAATAAAATAGTAAATGTAAAAGCTACACATTTAATATTGCATGTAGTTTAGTCCTAGATGATATACCAGTCAAAATGGAATAACTGAGTATGGGTAAAAGAAACAACCTGCTTCCCTACAAAGTTTCTTCAAAAAAATCAACCCTCAGAACCTGAAATAGACAGTTCATAGGCATCTTTGGACAAACTCTCCAACTGGAAAATTAAATGTGTAAATTGGCCATAACCAATTATTACTGGCACATCCAGGATTTGTATGATTATGCTGGCTTTGTACATATCCCTGTGGAAAAGAAAACCCCACAGCAAAAGCTGGCGTAATAAAATGCTTAAGTAAAAAGGCAATTCGGAGGTGGGAGGAAAGTCCCCAACCAATTCCACTTATCACATCACCTCATTCCTTAGGACCATCTCTGCTTCCAACAGACTACACACTCTGCTAAAACTATGTCTGCATAATTTAGAACCACACTAAAAAAGTAAAATCTGGGGGATAGGGCAGAATATGACCAGCAGAAAGATAAATGCTGAATGTGGGTTTTTTAAAAACAAAAAAACAAAAACAAACATCTACCGGTATTATATCATTAGGCAAAAAGATGGGAGTTGATGGCATCCCCCTGCACAGATTTAATGAGGTGGATATAGAATTCCAGAATCTCCAGATAATATTTTGAAAACCCTCTAAATGTCTCAGAAGCTTAAGTCAAAATAGTTACTTTGAAACACTGAATGTCAGTAGAACCACAGGCCCCTAAAACTGCCTTCTTTAAACCACTCACATCAGAGTAGTCCTATGGACTTTGATCCCTCTACTATGTAGTAAGTAGCTCAAGAAAATACAAGCTTAGCACATTTCTAAACTGCAGTTTCCAGGAAATATTCTAGACTGAAATCAGTGGGGTTTATTTCTATAGAATGTAGTGTTCCTCAGTTGCATTAAATCACACTCCATTCTAAACTTACTAAACTTTATCCACACACAACCTAGAGTTTCATAGAACCTCTATCACAGTGGTGGGGAGCCTGTAGCTACAACTCCCATCACCCATGACCATTGGCCATAGTGGCTGGGGTTGATGGGAGTTGGAGTTCATCAACATCTGGAGGGCCACAAGTGTATGGCCTCTTCCCAACAGGCTTCACCATTCATTGACAATGTTGTTGTTGTTGTTCAGTCGTTCAGTCGTGTCCGACTCTTCGTGACCCCATGGACCAGAGCACGCCAGGCACGCCTATCCTTCACTGCCTCTCGCAGTTTGGCCAAACTCAAACTGCGAGAGTTTGAGTTGTCATTGACAATACTAGACATAAAACTCTAGTTCGTGTATTTTATGGAACAGATATTCTTCTGCATGGGAAAAATCTCCAGAGTCCCAAGAAACAGATATCCCATTGAGTTCCTTTGAACCCCATGGAACAGACAGCGCCAATATGATACCCAACTTCACAGGCCTTTTGAACAAAATAGTCAAATGGGGAGAAAAACACAAATGAAGTTCTCACATGGTCCTTGTTTGTCACTTCTTTCCACCTAACATAGACAGTCAAATCACATTCTCAGTATCATGTACATTCAACCATTTTTAGCATTAGCAATTTGTGCCAACAAAAGTTGGAAAGAAAAATCCCTTGAACCAAGTTCAGTGGGTGAAAGAGAATGCTAACATTTGATTGCTGTTTTTCAAATACATATAGCCTCTGCACCTGCCATTCTTCATACACACAGACCACCTGAATGATACTCACAGACAACAAATGGTCTGCAGACCACATTATGAGAACCCCTGTCCTAGCTAATCTCTGAAACTGGAAACAAGCCTGGCTGGAGGGAAGGCACCGAGAAGATGGTGTCAAAGAGGCTTCAATAGCTCCTGCCCATGTGCCGTTTCAGCACTCCAACCCTCTACCACCATCACATGTTCGGCTTCAGACTCTTAGTAGTTTGTGGATATAAAATACCCATATTGTAGAAAGCTTTTATGAGAAGAGGTCACCTTACAAGTTCATGGTTGTCCTTCCAATCCCTTGTATGCTCAACTTCTCAGCAATGGTTGTTTGGGTGTCTTATTTTGACTGCTGCTCCCTTCTCCAGTGGGAGGCAATGCTCTACACCTGCAACAGAATGAGATGGAAATGAGATGGTGGCATTCTGGGGTGGTAGAATGACTCACACAATGACACACTGCACATCTTTGAATTAAAAAAAATATCTGTGAGTAGAAAAGTATGGTAATATAATTGGGATGAACACTTTCCTCTTGCTCTGCTAGTTGCTGGCAAGTTTGTGGTGTTTTATGCTTGTTTGTTTTCACATGGAAAGAGCATTCAGAAATATATTCCTAATATGAATTCTGAAGCAATACAGAATAGCACCTCCAAATTCTTCTACTGCACTCTTCTTCATATCTGGAAATCTATGGACAATGTCCCAGATTCACAGCAGATTGAGAGAGACAAGAATATGATTCACGTGGAAATTTTTCAGTATAGTTGGCTGTAGTTTACTTCGTTCAAATGAAGAGAGAGATTTACACATCATGAGTAGGAGAAATGTTGTTTGAAGGTTGATAACTCTATTGAAAGGTGCCAAGAGATCAGCTGGAGGAAAGGTCAGGTATGAGAGCAGGTCAACCTTCATGCTGATCGTGTCCTCCTCAAAGGTTGCCACTTCAGAGGTTTTGACTGAAATGTCAACACACATGGCATACTCTTTCAACTGGAGTACATCACTATCAGCTGAAGCTCAACAGCAGGGTATTACTGTTACAACAGTGGCCTGGGATCCCTTCTGAAAAACTTGAGCTCCCACCTGTTGTTATATCCCCTCTTTTGTATTGTAGGAAAATTATCACATTGAAAGTATTATTTCACAAATTGTTATATTAGGAATCACTTGGGACAAGAAACAGAATTAATTTAAACCAGAAATGTGGAATGGTTCATCCTTCAGATGTTGTTGGAATACAACTCCCATTATCCTTGACCATTGACCACATGGGAATTTGAGTCAACAATATCTGGAGAGCCACAGGTTCCCTACCCCAATTCAAACATTTATCCTCCACATCCCTTCATACCTATAAAACCTGAATATAGCAAACCTTCTTCGAGTTAAAGATATCAACAGATATAGTGGATAACTTGTATAGAGACATCCAGTCTAGATGTGATGTTCACCTTGACAAATGGACCAACCACCTTTCTTTTGTGGGCATAAACTGAACCACTCAATTCACTGGCACAGTTATGCTTTATGGACCTGGTTAATCAAAACATCCACTCTACTTATCCTGGAGTTAGGGTGGGGGCATTACTAGGCAACATGCTTTATTCAATTCCATTACAAGAAGTGACTTTATTTTTGCATGGCTACAGCAAATTTGACATATCTTTATAGTGATGTTTGAAGGACAATTTGTGTGTCTGAAAACATTTATTAAACACATAGTTGGTCGAATGTCCTTCCAATAACAAAGGAAAGATGCAATCAAACTACAGTGGGGAAAAATATATCTACATCTAAATCTAGATCATGTAGTTCTCTCCTGTCATGCTCCAATCTCTTTTCCAAAGCATCAGAAAAGTGGGATTTGCAGGGCCATGTTTATATGGGCTTGTCCACACTTCCACTTGTGGCATGCCTTGAAAGCATGAGTCCAAGCAGTTTTCTGTTTGACCCACGTTTCCTAGGCACAGGTCCAAGCGGTTTCCCCCATGCCCCACACGTTTCCAAGTGAAAACCCATCGTTTGCTCCAATTGAGCGCTAAATAGCAGTTTTCCTTGGGGGAAGGCAGCGGAGCAAGAGGAAGTGCAGATAAGCCTTATCTTACATTGACCATCCTTCCCTCCTGCCTAAGAGCAGCCACTGAACTAGCCCTATAACTACTAAGTAGTCTTGAAAAGATCACATTTCTGCTTGCACTGAAAACCTTTCAGCATGAAGTTGGAATCCAATTAGGAAGTGTGTACAATTTCTGAGGAAGCAATAACTTCATTAGCCTCTCAGATTCATTTTGATGCATGTCTTGACTGCGCCATGAGCAGCATACCAGTTCATCCCCCACCATTTAGGAAAACCATGATGGCATGCGACACCAGTCAGTGGTTGATACAATACCTCTTCAACTCTAACATGATTCCTGAGGGAATCACATTGAAAGAGGGAAATTGCCTTTACTTTCCCATGATCAAATAGAAATAAAAATAAAATGTGAATAATTTGCTACAGAAGCTAAAACTGAAATCAATAGCCTGATTTTTAAAAAATGTTTGTGCCAGCAAAAAGGAAAAAAAGTTTATGATGGGACATGCCAATAATGTTGCAATGATGCTACATCAATGCAAATGTTTAGGACCAGGATGCAAATATAGCTTTTTTAATGGGTCTTATTGTAAACAACTCCAGTTCTCCTCCGATGCATGTAAACTATAATTAAAATGATGTAGGGTTATTACTGACATGCTGCTGAAACACAAGGTTATCTTGGTCAAGAAAACTCTCTGTGAAGATAATTGTTTCCATATTTTATAGCCAAAGGGCTTGCAAGGTTACATGACTAATAACTTGTAGAAATTACCATTATTGATGGGCTGTTTTGCATGTTCCATTGTGATTCAAATCAGCTGTACTGCCCTTGACATCTAACTCTTTCCAAAAACTGTCAGACTGACAAGGTTACTAGGACACTTGGCCTTACTGTTTGAAAGACTAAAGTGAATGCATAGTAAAATAACAATTAAAGATACAGGATTATTATTTTTTGCAAGCTTGAAATAAAATGTTCAAAATTCATAACGGAGAAAGGGTCTGAGTTTTAGAAAATCTATAGATATATAATAGATTTGCTTATGGATGTAATACTTAAATATATTTAATGTCTGTTTTAGATCTGAAGCACATGCTTATTTATTTGACCAGCCTGAGGGAAAACCCACTGCTTTCAGATTAATGATATTTGGATATTTTGAAGTGCTAATTGCATAGGTTTGCACTACAAACAAGGAAAGGAAGGAAAGGCAATGACAAGAGCTGTTAGTCATACTAGCTCAAACCATCCAAGACCCAACAGATCCATCACTCTGTCTACAACAAGTGGATGTTTTCTAGAACACATTTTGAGTTATGGAATCAGTGGTATAGTAGTAAATTTTAGCATGCAAGAGTTCATCTTGACAACCCCCATACCAACATCTCCAAGGAGAGTCCAAAAGTGCAGGCAGTTGTGTTGATCCATTATACTATCTATCTATCTATCTATCTATCTATCTATCTACCTACCTAGCAGCAATACTCATTTATTAGGAGCAATGTAGCTGCAATTCCATGCATAGTTTCCTGGTATTGATCTACCCATTGATCTACCCATTGCTTACTTCTGACCGCACAAGATCAACTTGTAAAGCACACTGAGCTTTGGGCAAAAGAGTTCTTCGGCCGACTAAAATGCAGCTTTTCACTTTTAATTAGAAACACAAACTTGCAAAGAAGTGTTACCATTTAAACTGCTAGAATAATGTAAGAACCTCGTCAAAGAAAATGAAAGAAGTTTCCAGCCCCTGCTTGATGGTTTCCCTCATTCTCTGATGTCCTCCATACCAGGGGTGGGGAACCTGTAGCCCTCCAGGTGTCATTGGACTCCAGCCCATCAGTTCATAGATCCCATCATCCCCAACCAACATGGCCAAAGATCAAGGGTGACTATCCAGCAATATCTGGAGGACCACAGGTCCCCACCCTGCTCTATGCCAACCCATCACCAATGAAGTTAAAAGTCTCATTATCACCACATTCATGGGCCTTGGAAGGGGGGGGGGGGTCCATCAAAGACCCTGGTGCTCCAGCAGATGAGGCCATTACTCCAGCTCTGGAAAACACCATGGAGCTGTGCTCCTCTGCATTTCCCTCCGCAACTAAATGGGGCTCATCTTGCTCTCAGCTTTAAGAACTAAAAGGCTTGAATACAACACAGTGGACACATGTTTCACAAAATGGCCATATCTAAAACCACTCCATTGTGCTTTCCCATTGTGCCAGCACAGGCACTTGCTGTGACATGAAGCTCCTCAGCCCAAAATGACTTCCCCAATCATTTCAGTAGATGAGACCATTCCATGCCTACACAGTGGTTGAATGACCCAAACTACGCAGAGCCCTGGGGAATTGACCATATTTCCATCTAGTTCAGCACTCTGCAAATGGTTCCCCAGGCAAGCAGGCTTGAAGACAATAGCTTCCTCCTGCTATTCAGGTTGAAAGCTCTATATAGTCGTTAGCATGACTAATCATCTTATCAGTTCATTCATTTAAATAAATGAAGGTATCTGGAGATATAGAAACTCTGTGAGCTGCAATAAATATGCAAACTCTGGATCAGGTGAAAAACAAGCATAGTTCGCTCATTTGTATAATGTCATACAATATAACTATTTCACTGTTTTGTTGTTCATATTCAATATTTTATAAGCAGTACAGCTTACATATTTTCCAACAATATTCTTGCTACGGCAAAAAAAACTGCACTTTGCACTGTTTCATATATTCATATTTACTTAAATATTTATACACTCTGGAATTTAGACAAAACATGCCTTTCATATATTCATTTAGGGAAACTCTAAAGTAGGGAAGGCTCGGGCTGATGCAACTCCAATTGTTCAGGTGGAAGTAGCTCCAGGATCCTCAAGTGTGAGGCTTAAGGGGATATCAGCAGCCACAATACTGAATTATATTCCTTACTTTAGGAGCTTCCTGTGAATAACTAGCCAATGCCCACATCAAATCAAGTGTCAAGAAGGGTTTGTATTCAGGACTAAAAGTTTGGTATAGTGGAATTTGCCACTTTATGAGCTACAAGGAGCTCCAGTTGACAAAGTGCCTTTGCGTCAGCTGACAAAGCGTCAGGGTGAGTTAAGCAGACGTGAAAGGAGAGGGTAAGGAGCACCCAGTTGCTTTGACCCAGCTTGTGGCAGCTGTGGATAAGGTAAATTCCATGCTAAGGGTCATTAGCAAAGGATTTTAAAATAAAACTGCCTTTATACAAACCTATACTGAGTCCGCATTTGGAATACTGTGCACAGTTCTGATCGCCTCCCCTCAAAAAGTTTATTATAGTGTTGGAAACAATTCAGAAATAGGCAAGCAGGCTGATCTAGGGGATGGAAAAACTCTTCTATAAGGAAATGTTACCACATGTGGGACTTTTTTAGTTTAGGGAAAAGGCGAGTAAGAGGTGACATGGCAGAAATTTATACGTGACTCAGAGAAAATGGATAGAGAGGGCTTTTTCTTCCTTTCTCATGAAACTAGTAGGAATTGTGGACATACAACGAGACTTAATGTTGTAAGAATCAAGACAGCTAAAAGGAAGTACTTCCATAGTTAAACTATGGGAACTCATTCCCATGGAGTGTAGGGATGGCCACCAACTTGGATAGCTTTAAAAGAGACAAATTCGTGGAGGATAAGGCTATGTTCCATCTCTAATGTCAGAGGCAGTATGCCTCTGAATACCAGTTACTGGGAATTGCAGGCATGCAGAGTACTGTTGTGCCCTGGTCCTGCTTCACACAGGCATCTAGTTGACCACTATGAGGACAGGATGCTGGACTAGATTGTCCATTGGCCTGACCCAGGAGGCTCATCTTGTGTTATTGTGTTCTAAGTGGGTAGAGTGACAGACTAGGACCTGGAAGACCAGGGATCAAAATACCACTTTGTCATGAAAGCCACTGGGTGACCTTAAGCCACCAGCTCTCAGCCTAGTCTGCCTCACAGGGTTGTTGTGGGGATAATATGAAGGGGGGAAACCATGTATACACTACCATTGAGCTCCTAAGATGAAAGGTGGTATATAAATGCAATAAAAAAATGAAATATTGCTGGTGTAATAATCTTGCAACCCTGGTGTAAAGCAATGCTTTGTCACTATACTGGTGTGCCATTCTAAGCCTTGGATTTAGGAGTAGCAATCAAATATGGATGTGTTTTTTAATGTTACATCAAAATGTGGCCTTCATAAATTACATTCAGAAAGCATGCTTACGCATTCTGAGTGTGGATGCCTTCATTCATTGTTTTGCCACTAGCGCACCAAAACTGAAAGGCATACAAAGAAGAAAGCTTAACACAAATGAGTGAAATCACAGGAGCTTTTGCGAAATCTATTCGAGAAAGAGGTTGTGATTATATGATGATACAGTAGCTACAATTCCTTAAGGCTTCTGGAAAATGCAAAATCTTATTAAAGTACAGAAAGTTCAACTAAAATTCTCAGTGGGCAATAAAACTGAAGAGGGGGTGGTGATGGTAGGGATGATTATGCAATCAGAATGGGAGTGATGGAAATTACATAAGCGTTGGACGGAAAGTTTTATATAATTTATTTTCAGCGTTCAGTGCTTTTGTCTTTCCCTTGATGCTCTTAATATTCCTCTTATGGTGGTGTTTATTTACATAGTGGTTGAAAATGTTTAGATATTGCTTTTTATATTAAAGTATCTAAAGCATGTCAATGTATCTGAACTTAATGACTTCTATTTATAAACCAAAACCAATGCAGCTTAGAGTAAGAATCCCTTATAAAATAACAAAATGGAATTGTTTTGTTACAAATTGGCAACAAGAAGAAGCAATAAAATTAGAGAAGATTATTAAGATAAAGCAAAAGGACAGAAGACTGGACACTGGGGAATCCTATTAGTATAAGCATACTGTTGACCAATTAGCGTACTCCAAAAGTTGCCGGTAATAAATGGTCCACATCTCATCAACAATGATTTCATATACAGATATATATGTACCATTATGAAGCAGACTCCTCCGCAGAATTTCTGTAGGTGGCAACTGAAAGTCCCAAAAGTTATTTAGTACTACAGGCATGCAGCTGTCTACCCTCTAACCCAAATGGTCTAAATGATCTCAGGATGGAGATCATTAGAAGCAGTTGAGGGAGAAAGCACAGGCTTCAATAAGCCGCGCTTAGACTGGGGAAGTGCATGTTTTGGTTAACAATAAAATGTCTAGAACAGGGGTCAGCAAACTTTTTCAGCAGGGGGGCGGTCCACTGTCCCTCAGACCTTGTGGGGGGCCAGATTATATTTTGAAAAAAAATATGAACCAATTCCTGTGCCCCACAAATAACCCAGAGATGCATTTAAAATAAAAGGACACATTCTACTCATGTGAAAACACGCTGATTCCCGGGCTGGATTTAGAAGGTGATTGGGGCCGCATCTGGCCCCCAGGCCTTAGTTTGGGGACCCCTGGTCTAGAACATATGGGAAACTACCAAGAAGGAAGGTGAGCCTGGATTTAATCTTAAATGGTGTTCACTACCTTGTGGGAGATTTCTGTGTTGCTGCATTGATTGGAAATGGTTTCCACTGCACTTTAAGAATGCAAGAAGAGCCTGCAGGATCAGGCCAATGTTCCAGCTAGTTCTAGCATCCTACTCTCACAGTGGCCAACCAGATGGCTATGGACCTGAACACTCTCAACTCCAGGGGCTTTCAAATTTGACATGTATGTCAGTGAATAACAGCCAAGAAAGTCCAGCACAGCCATCATATTTTACTCCAAAATAGGGGACTTCTAAAAAAAAACAAAAAACATGAAGGGATTGGTAAATAGGAAAGTCAAGTGGATCAAATCTCTCCAGAATTGTTGGGGGTGAATATAATATATCTCAAATTAGGAATGGTACCACCAAATCTGAGAGAATGTTAGCATTATTAATAGAGTCAAGGAAGCTGTCAGAGGCAAAAGGTCTTCCTTTTAAAAATGAAGGTGTTGCCTAAATGAGGACAGCAAGAAAGGAATTTGAGAAGCACATCACCAAAAGCATATTTTAACAACAACATCCTTAGATCTTCTCTCTCTCTCTCTCTCTCTCTCTCTCTCTCTCATCTAAGATTGGCCTGCATAAAGCAAACTACCTTATAAAAGTTTTCTTCAAACTGAAGGCTATTAAAAGTTAAATGGATTGAGGATAGTGTTTAAAATCTTAGATACCCCGTGGCAATTCATTCTTATGTCACCTGGTTTTATATTAAAAGCTCAAGAAATGTTTATGACTGGGGATGATTAGAACAGAATATTGGAGAAGGAAGAGTTCAAAGGTCACCTAGATGTTATGAGAAAGGACCACTTTCATACCCATCACCTGCAAAACTGCCTATCCAGAACACAGCAGGTCTTAAACAGAAAGTTCATTAGCAAACAATGAATGCAGAGCAAGGACCTCCATTTAACCACTTTGGCTATGGGCAACCAATATTCATGAGATGTTGTTGCTTTTGAGGTCAAGGATTCTGCCAGGGAGGGCATTTGTCTACTTAACATTTTTTTCCTCTCCTCAAATTGTTGTTTTCTTAAGGCATCTTGACATTATTCTCAAAAGAAAAGTCAGCAAACCACAGTTCTTTTTGCTAACAAAAACATTTCCTCCATAGGCCAGGGAAAGCTTGAAGGGAATAAAAGCAGAGTTCATCTATTTTAAAACAATGGATAACATTGCCAGCAAGCAGATTTTAAATGCACACAAGATAACATAGTTCATGAGTAACATTTCAAACAACACAGTGGCAACGGTCTCCTTGTTTCAATGCTATTAAGTCATTTATGCACATTGAAACTCCAACTGAAATTTCCTTTATTAGGCAAGCATCTATTAAAGACAGCACCATAGACCCCCCATGGGAATGGAAGTTAATAACCCTAACAATTGCATAGAAAAATCGCTACTTGCTAAGCACTTTGTGGGTTTTTTTAACCACTTTGTGAAAAACAAAATTTCAATCAAGCAATGTACAAATTTTAATAAATAAGAACCATCTGCACTATACATTTAAAGTAGTATTGTGCCACTTTAAACAGTCATGGCTTCCCTCCAAAGAATCCTGGGAAGTACAGTTTGCTAAGGGTGCTGAAAATTGTTCAAAGCCCCCCAGAGTTTTCTGAGAAGAGGGATTGACTGTTAAACCACTCTGGGAATAACCACCTACTCTCCTCCTCTCCCCTTACCAGTAGGGGCTGAGAGGGAAAGCCCATGTATTCATTTGCAGCTAATCTTTTACTGCCACAATCACTGTGAATTTCTCGTTTGTTTATATAAATGGCTCTCAGAGAATTTTTCAACAAATCAGAAGCCACACCTGGTTCACGAACAAATCTGACCACCCATAGCACACCTCCAGATTGCTTATTCGCACACAGTTTGGTTGTTATGTTGCACTTCAGTCTTCTAGTAGCTACAAAAAGTCTGATAAATGGTAGGATATTGCAGAGGAAAGTGCAGGATATCCTCCACTAGCTGGCAATATAACCATAAAAATATTAGGATGAGTGCTCAAGCTGGAAGTTCCCTTACACTATATGCAACAGGTGATCTGTTTTCATCATGATGACTTACCTGAGATCTTATCTGGACACATATTACCCTTTGAGAAAGATTTTTCTATGCTGACTCCTACTGCTGTCAGCCCATGTCAAACAGGTCATGACCATCCACCTCCATAGCAAGATTGTGCTTCTGGCCCACTACTGCAAAACCCTCAGAAACAATGAGGGACAGCAAATCTCATGAATGGCTCACCAAAGGGAGAAAACAAATATGATGACGTCAACCAAGAAGATCAAGGGTCTGGAAACCAAGTTTTATGGGGAACAATTGAAGAAGCTGCATATGCTTAGCCTGGAAAAGAAGGGACTTAGAGGAAATATGGTAGCCATCTTCAAATATCCAAAGGGTTGTCACATGGAGGATGGAGCAAGCTTGTTTTCTCCTGCTCTGGAGGGTAGGACTCGAACCAATGGCTTCCAGTTACAGGAAAGCAGATTCTGACAGTAAGAGCTGTTTGACAGTGGAACAGACTCCATCAGGATGTTGTAGATTCTCCTTCACTGGCGGTTTTTAAGCAGAGATTGGATGGCCATCTGTCATGGCTTTAGTTGAGCTTCCTGCATTACAGGGGGTTGAGCTAAATGACCCTCAGGTTCTCTTCCAACTCTATGATTCTATAATAAAGACACTTACCCAAATGGTGGTCTAAGAACTAGCATATTTATTCCCCTACCCAGACAATTTTCTTATAGCATAATTATACTCAGAAAATGAGCTGACGCTTAGTTTTGGGGTGATGAAAAGAACACTTATCTGCTACTTTTAGAAAAGTCATTTTATTTGTTGTGGATTATTGTTACACGGGTGGATTGTTGTTGTTTTTTAAAGAAAAATCAAAGCTCAGGAAATAAAAATGCTAAAACCTTGAACAATCATGCAAATTAGCAGGAGATGGACGCTGCTGCAATATCTAATTAATGCTCTGGGAACTCATGTCACTTCTAGTTAATTTCAAGTACTTGAGAAAGAAAACATGCTTTCTGGTTTTCACGCTTCTGTGTTTTGTAGATCCCCTTCAAATTGGTATCTAAATGGGTAAGCTCGCTTAGGCTTGATTTCGACTGGGACTAGTAATTGCAAGTCAAAGTGGAGACACATGAGGGAAAATGTCTTTTTTCTTTCTCAAGAGCTGTAGAAGTTTTGGTTAGGTTAAAAAAAAACAACCACACCTATCAATCAAGCCTCCAAATCCCATTGAGTCACATCATTGGTCCATCTAGCCCAGCCCAGTACAGCTGAATGGCAGCAGCTCACTGTAATGTTTCAGGCAGCGGCTTCTCCCACTACGCCACTGCTGAGCCACAAACCTTCAGTAGCAATGGCCATGCTGCTTCCTCTCCCTTTCCCTCCTTTACAGTGGCTGCTTTGGCCACGTGGCAAAGGATGAAAGGGAGGAAGCCACATCTCTCTCTCTCTCTCTCTCTCTCTCTCTCTCTCTCTCTCTCTGCCTCCCCTTCAACCATTTCCAGAATTCCCGGTGCTAAGGGGAAGGGATAGTCATCACTGCTGTGCTGGAGCAGTACCCTGTCGTTGCTCTGAGGATCACAAGGTCAAGGATTTGGAGGAAGCACCAGGTGGGGGAATTGCCCTTTGCACCAATCCCAGATGACTCCACTTTCTCAGAACCCCTTCTTCATCATCAGCCCATCTTGCTACCACTTCCTGAGCCTGGAAAAAAGTCATGCTGCTATCCTCTGGGTCCAACTACTCTGGCCCAGAAGACATGATCTCCACTTCACTGTTAGAGCCAATAGCTGGTGAAGCCACAAGTCTTCTCCCAACCGAGGCAGGGCTAGGCACCCAGAACAAACTGAAGGCCTCTTTTGGTATCCACCTGAAGCCGTTGTGTTATGGAATAAACATGTGAGCCTGCTGGCATGAATCTCCAGAGCAATCTGGGATTCAACTTGGAACTTGAGCTTTGCCTTACTAGAACTTGAACTTTGCCTTCCTAGAAGTTGAGCTTTCTGTTGTGTGACTTTGCCTTGGTAGAACCCAAACTCTTGTCTAGAACCCCCTTCTTGAGCTGAATCACCATCTAACTGAGACCCCACTTGGGACAAAACACTGCCAGGTATGTGGGTTGATGAATAGGAGGGAGAAGAGGAAATAGTTTAATCCAAGCCAAATAAGAGCCTCACCCTACGTGCTGCAAGCCAAGGAATTGCAAAGTTTAGCAGGTGTCTTGCTGGGTGAAGCAGAGCTATTATACTAGCTTCCTGGTGGGTGGGTTGCTTATAAGGAGAGAGAGGTTGGCATGATGCAAACACATTGGCAGGAGCACTGGATTGGTTCCACCAGCGAGTCTGCACCATGACAACCTCCCCACTGCCTTGCCCAACAACAACAGCAAACCACCTGCTGCCCAGCTAGCGCAGCGACTCTGCCCCACCTGGTGTGCCACTTCTGAAACTCAGCAACATCTTCTAGTTTGAGTTTGTTAAACAGGAAAGGTGGTGTTCAATCCTTTCAGAGAACCCAGAGAATCTCAGTCTGGAGGCAGCAATGCTTCTGAATACCAGTTGCTGGAGACCACAGGAGGGGAAGGCTGCTCTTGTGCTCAAATCCTTCTTGTGAGTTTTCCACATCTGGTTGACCACTTTGAGAACAGGATACTGGACTAGAGGGGCCATTGGCCTGATCCGGAAAGCTTTTACATTCTTAGTTTTGTTTTAATGTATATTGCAGTCTTCAAGAGTTCAGAAACGCTACGCAGGTAAAAGACCATTTAAGTTGTTATTTCCAGTCTCAGCGAGTGCCAGTCAATAGAGCAGGGATAGGGAATTTGTTCATAAAGCTGTTGTTGGACTGCAACTCCCATCATCCTTGATGATTGGCCAGGGTTGATGTTGGGAGGAGGGTCCAACCACATCTGGAAGGCCACAGATTTTCCATTCCTGTGCTTGAGGAGAAGCTTCCTGAATGCAGCAATTCAGCTCTGGGACAAACTACCAATAATTGGCCCCAAACATGTACAGTGGTACCTCGGGTTAAGAACTTAATTTGTTCCAGAGGTCCATTCTTAACCTGAAACTGTTCTTAACCTGAGGTACCACTTTAGCTAATGGGGCCTCCCGCTGCCGCCACGTGATTTCTGTTCTCATCCTGAAGCAAAGTTCTTAACCCGAGGTACTATTTCTGGGTTAGCGGAGTCTGTAACCTGAAGCATCTGTAACCCATTTAGAAGGAGAAGAAACGGACACAACTGCAAAGGTTTTGAATTTCAGTGAAGTTTTGGTCTGGCATTTTTAGTTTGAAAATTCAGCACTGAAGCTGTCTCCTCCATCTCTCACATCTTATCCACACTCTGAGCAACATTAAAAAATCCCACCTGCAATTTCCACTCTCAGTACTTTAAAATGCCAGGGAAAGTAGATGGTCACACTAATTGTGGCCAGCTATTACACTAGTTCTCGTGATATGAGAGTCAGGCTCCGTGTGACAAATCATCATCATTTCAACCAAAACCTATAATCTGAAGGAACACTCTGGCTGAAACTGTACTACTGGCATAACTACTCAGGGGAAATCAGCCCAATCGATAGTTTCAACATTAAGCAAAACAGAGCAACCACTGACATTCAAAATAGGCAAATTGATTGAAATTTGTGAACATGCATAATGTATTTATTGCAAGGTTATTCTCTTATACCGCAGTAAACATGTTTGTGTGTGTCTAAATGTCACTTGCTTTGTCTGAGTATTTTCTGGTGCTTCTAACAGCTGCTTGTGTTTAGCTGATGGATGACTGTATCTCACAATGTCAAGAATGTGGATGTGTGTGTGTATTGGCTTTGAAATAGCACTTGAATATAGAGAGCCTAGTCTTGGCTTTCAAATTATGTGCCGTATTTTTTGCTCCATAAGACGCACTTTTTCCCCTCCTGGAAAGTAAGGGGAAATGTCTGTGCGTCTTATGGAGCGAAGGCACTGGGCGGCAGTGGGATCCCTTGGCTGCCACTGCAGTCGTGAGCGGAGGGATGCCTCTGCCGCTGGAGCTGGCGCCACTCCCAACCGCAGGCTCCTGTCCCTGCTCTCAGCTGCTCATCTATCTGCCCCCACTTCTACCGCTGCCCCCCTCTGGCGCTCACGGGAGCAGGGAATGGGGCCGCAGTTGGAAGAGGCACAGCGCAGCACCTCTCCCAACCATGGCCCCGATCCCTGCTCTTGCGGGCGGTGGGGGGGGGCGGGGGCAGATGGACAAGCAGCCAAAAGGGCTTTCGGCCGCTCGTCTGTCTGCTACCGCCCCCCTCCGATGCCCACAAGAGATCGGAGCCTGCAGCTGGAAGAGGCACAGCGCAGCGCCTCTCCCAACCGCGGCCCCGATCCCTGCAGGGACAGAAGCCTGCTGTACAGAAAGCAGGGAGGAGGGGTGGATGGGGGTGCCATGTGTCCCTCCTCCCTGCTTGCTGTACAGCAAGAAAAGCGGCAGCCACTTACCGGTACACGCTGTGTGTGGCTCTTGTGCACAGCATGTAAGCGGCTGCCGCTCCACTTGCTTGACACTGTGCGCAGCTCCCCCTCTTGTGCCGGAGTTCCAGCGTCACAGCGTCACCCACAGACACCCACAAATGTGAGTTATCCCTCTCCCTTCCTTCCTTCCCTCCCTCCCTCCCTCTTCCAACTTTTATAGAATATTGGGGGGGGGACAGGTTGTTTATTTAATACCAGTTTAGTACAACATTTGATTCAGAATTTTTGTTTTTTGTTTCCCTCCTCTAAAAACTAGGTGTGTCTTATGGTCTACGGTAGTTTTTATTGAACAGCTGTGTGAGAGCTAGCAGGTTGTAGCTAATGGGAGTTGTAGTCCAAAACATCTGGATAGCACCAGGCTGGGAGAGAGGCTGGTCGAGAAAGCAAGCTGTGAGATGAGAACAAATTGCTACTTGAAACCCCAGGTACATATTTCAGCTCAGCTCACCATTTCCCATCACGATGTCTATAATACATAACTAACAATGGGCTATTACAAGGCTGTTGCCAGAATTGCTGAAAGTATATGATGTGCTTAGTGTTATGTATTGAAGTTCTCACCCTTGGCCACCAGGGGTGTGTGTATATAGTTCATTCTGCTGCAGTTTTCACTCAGGTCAGCTTATGCAAATGAAGGATTATAAACTGACACTCAGGGATTGGATAGCTGCAGAATATTGTTACTGTTGCGTTGTAGCTGAGTTCTATATAAGCAGGTTGCTGAGGCCTTCAGCTCAGTCCTGTTCCAGCCTCATAATAAACAAGAGCTGTTTGGAAATCACTGCGTTGTCTGCTGTGTTCACCCACGACCTAACACTTAGAAATCTAGGAAGCTGCCTTATACAAAGTCAGACCCTTGGGTCCATCTACCTCAATATTGTCTACACTGACTGGCAGCAGCCCTCCAGGGTTTCAGACACAGTTCTCTTCCGGCTCTACCGGGTGATGTTGAGGGTAGAACTTAGACCCTTCTGCATGCACAGCAGATGTTTTGCTACTCAACTATCATGCCTTTTTTTCCTCTCAAGGACTTTTACGTAGCCCTTTTTCTCCACACAGCCCTTTTTCCAAACAGAGTGCCGCTTTGGAGAAATATGGAAGTAATCGTACCAGCCCAATCCTTTTTAAAAAAATGATGAATGCCGCTTCTGACTCCTGGCATCCTTCCCTCAAGTTTTAACATAGGGTAGGAAGCACCGTTCAGGCAACATATCACCCAACTCCAGAAGTTTCATTTTCACCTTTCCTCCTCACAAATCCCTTCTGAGGGGCTGTAGTGGCTGGTGAAGGCAGAGACCAGTGAGAAGGAAAGCCAACTAATTCTGGCCTCGTTCCTGTTGAGTTCCACAAAGGTGACACTGAGACTGAGGAGGAGGAGGAATCTGAAAGGCAGCTCCACCCATAACTAGGCAGGCGGATGGGGCCTAGCTGAGGCCTAGCTGAGCTTGGTGTGGCTGTATTCAGACTAATGGGCCAGCCACTGCAGCTGAGAACCTGCTCAGCCTTTTAAACATACTTCTTCCGATCCTTGAGCCTTATCCCTGAAATCGTACAAGGCAAAACATTTCAAGGGTGTTTGAGCCACATTTGTTCCTTTTATTTTCCTGAACACTTGTGTGTGCGTGCGCGCGCACGCACACGCACTTCTCCTCATAGCAACAAAACCCAAATGGTCTTGTAGGATACAAAGCCACCAAGCTGCCAAGTTAATGCTGACAATGCTGCCATCTGTTGACCAAAATGGGATACTTTTAATCCAGAACCACTCATAGAATTGTAGAGTTGGAAAGGACCCCAGGGGGTCAACTTGTCCAACAAATCTCTGCTAAAGCATCCACAACAGATGACCATCCAGCCTCTGGTTAAAAGCCTCCAAGGAAGGGGAGTCCACCACCTTCTGATGGAGTCGGTTTCACTGTCAAAAAGCTCTTACTGCCAGAAAGTTCTTTCTAATGTTTACTTATCATCTTCTTTCTTGTAACCACTGGTTTGGATCCTAGCCTCTGGAGAAGGGGAAACAAGCTTGTGCCACTTCAAGTGACAGTCCTTTAGTTATCTGAAGGTGGCTATGATATCTCCTCAGTCTCCTCTTCTCCAGCCTAAACATTCCTAACTCCTTCAACCGTTCCTCATAAGGTTTGGGTTTCCAGATCCTTGATAATCTTGGTTGCCCTCATCTGCACACGCTGCAGCTTTTCAACATCCTTCCTAAATTGTGGTACCCAGAATTGGACACAGTATTATTCCAGGTGTGGTCTGACCAAGGGAAAATGCTCTGTACTTTATAGAGAAACATTCAATTTCTGTGTCCCATTTGTTCAGATAGAAAATAAAGCCTGCATACTAAGTTTAAAATCTTAACATTTAAAAGTTATATTCAGATTCCCTGTGGAAATCACATTATTATCCTAATTTTTTTTAAAAAAAGAAACCTTTAAAGCCATTTTGGAAACCGCATCTTATCAGCTGTGTGTGCGTTTATAATCCATTGTGCCTTATCTGCTATTTTACTGCGGTGCATTATTTTATTATTTTCTAGCTGATTTCATTGCTCTTCTCTTTCTTTCTTTCTTCCTTAAAAACTTGCAGTCTATCCGGGGAGGGCATATGGTGCAGGATAGAAATTAATACAATGAACAAATAAAGAAACAGGCAGAAAAATTCCAACAGCAAGGAAGACGAACAGAGGTGTGTTTATGTACAGACATTAACAAAGAGAGAATAGGAAAAGAAATAGTTAATGAAATTGTGTGAGTTTGGTTTCTAGTTTTGTTATCAGAAATGAGAACAACTAAGAAGGAAAGCAGAGCAAATGCTTCTTTATCAAGCAGAGATAAGAAATAAAACAGCAGCATAGTAGGGTTCATCGAGACTGTAGGTGGAAAATATAGGTCTGCAATTGTTGCTAGTCCTGCTCAGGACTCATCTGCACTATACATTTAAAGCAGTATCATGCCACTTTAAACTGCCATACCCCCCCCCCGAATATTGGGAACTGTAGTTTACTAAGACCCCTATTCCCTGCACAGAGCTGCAGTTCTAAGTAGTTTAACAGTCTATCATTCTATCTGTGGAAGTGCTGCTGGAGACTGTGGCTAGGAGTGCCTTTTAGCAGCCTAGGCTGCACTAGGGATGGCGAAAAAACTCAATTCAGTTTGGATTGAAAGGCAAACATACCAAACTTGCCGTTTCTGAAACAACACTTAAACTGAAACACAGCCACCCTTCAAAAATTCATACTTTCCCAAATTTTGTAATGCCGTTCCTTACACCTAGTGTGCATACAAAGTTATATATTAGTAACAATAACATACAAAATGCATTATATTATGCAATCATGTATATTAGGCATAACTGTGTCTTATAAAAGAAACCAAAATGGGTAGAATTGCCCATACATAGCTGATTTATCAGCTAGTCAGCTCGACCATGGGTCAATAAACCATGCACATCCAGTAAAAACCAAGTTAGACTTACTTTAACACACTGCACATAGAGCTGCCTTTGAAGATCGTGTAGGATGTTGCTGCTTGGTTGCTGGTGAGAGCAATTCCACACCAGCTGAACTCATTATTACCATGTACATTTTGAAGTGCTGCTTTTAACATTTAAGGGTCTACGCAAACAAGTGGGGACTGGGCTATTTGAAGCACCTGCCTCAGAGGCCCTGCTCATGTGAAATCAATCCAGTGAAATCATGTGAAATCAATCCATTTTCAAGGCACAAGAGACAGGGCCTTTTCTGCACTGGCTCCCAGACTGTGGAACTCTCTCCCCTTTGTAGTACAGGGTCTCTTAAAAGTTATGGATTTCTGAATGGCTATTGCTCACCCTCATCTTTTCCAAAACTATGTCAATGCACCTGTTCAGGGGTTTCACAGCATCTCCATGCTTTGTGGATGAAATGAGAGGCAGGGATGGACATCATCTGCATATTGGTGACACTGAAACCCAAACCTCCAGATTACTTCACCCAGCAGTTTCATGTAGATGCTAAAGAGCAATGTGGACAGAATAGCCTACTATTGAGGCACACCACAGACTAAAAGGCATGAAGCAGAGCTGGAGTATGTACCACTTTCCTATTACCATCTTGTTCAGCAATGTCTATACTGACCAGCAGCAGTTCTGAAGGGTTTTAGGCAGGAGTCTTTCCTAGCCCTCCCGGAGATGCCTGGGGAGTCTGGGGCATTCTGCATGCAAAGCAGATAGTCTGGGGCATTCTGCATGCAAAGCAGAAGCTCTGCCACTGAGCTACGCCCCTTCCACCAAGCAGTGTTGCTGCCGTGGCGTGGAGGAGAAGTTGGATACCATGAGCCAGTCACATTGGACTGGAGTTGCAAGGCAGAAATGATAGCTCCCAGGAAGTTCAAAAACCGCAAGTAGAAATGTAGTGACAAGGAAGATCACTTAGTGTGCATGTCCTTCCACTCTTCCAGCAGAAACTCCTTGCAAATAATCAAGGCTTCCTGGAGTTTTTGAGGGAGTGGGGAAAGGGCTAAAATCCCAAACCAGTATCTGAATTTTCTGCTGAACGATGGAGAACTAACATGGCTGTTTGAAGGCGGAAACATGTCAGCTTAAGCTGGTGATGTCTTAAAAATAAACCTTTAGAACATCAAAGGGAAACTGACAATAGCTTGGTTGTGTCTCAAATAGCTTAAGATTCTGTTTAAGTATTTCTTGTTCCAATGAAAGATGGTTTTGAAGTTTAGAACCAGGCGTGTATTTGAAAAGTGTAATCCTTTTTTACTTTTGGAACACAGATTTAGTAATTGGAGCTGGAGTAAATGTAGGCATAAATGTCTCATTTTTGTCAGATGTTTTCCTTTAATAAAAGAAACCACAATCTGCACTTTTGATGTAAGCCTACTTCCCACCAGTTCTCTGAAAACAATAAAGAGACCCCATTTTTTCATAGCTGATTTCCTGGTAAAGAGAGCACAGAATGCTTGAACACAGGCGAAATGGTTTCTTTAACAGTTTTTTCATTCTTTCTTTTCTGCTTCTTTCCTTCATTACTCTCTCTTCTCTTCCTGTTCCCTCCCTACAGTACTGCTGTTATAAATACAGAATGATATTCTGCATTAAATATCAGTCTCCTGAGTCTGTTTGTCCAGGAGACAATTGTTATTGATAGCTTGTTGTAAATGATCATCTCCTAAACTCAGGACTATTAAAAGGAGGTGTTTGGGGCTTATTAGCCCCCCCACACACCTTTTTTTAAAGTAGTGTCATGTTTGCAGAGGTATTAACAGTCTATGAAAGCCAACTCTCCAGTTCCTTGATGTTATACTGCCTCCTGTCTATCCGGCTCAACAGGGTTGATGGGAACTATAGAACCAATTAAAACAAGACCGTAATGATAGACTTTGTTCAATACTCTATTAAAGAAAGCAGAGCAGCTGCCAGGCCTGTAGAGATCAAAGATTTCTTTTCAGTTTGCATGCAATTCCACTTCTGTAATTGCTTGGAGACCATTCGGCTGCAAGCAAATGCTGTCTGTATTAGCTTGAAATGTCAGCAGCAATGAAAACATCATCAGAAATATACAAGCATTCAGCAGTAGGTCAGTAGGACTCTCAGCAAATGTGCTTACTTATGCAGCAGGTCTGCCTTCTCCAACTTAGCTGTTGGATTTAAACTCTCATCCTCCCAGCCAGCATTCAAGGTCAAAAACTAATGGGGTGGTCAAGCAATATTATATATGTATTTTACCCAAAGATGCAAAGATTGCCAGCATGTACAAAGTATTCCTATTTATTTATTTAGAAATTACATTGGCTTTGAGGCAGCTCACAACATACCAAGGCTATAAAATGCATCAAAGCAAACATAAACTCACTAACTTACTAGACTAAAACAGTTACAGGTGGGTAGCCGTGTTGGTCTGCCATAGTCAAAACAAAATAAAAAATTCTTTCCAGTAGCACCTTAGAGACCAACTAAGTTTGTTCTTGGAAGTGTGCATGCACACGAAAGCCCATACCAAGAACAAACTTAGTTGGTCTCTAAGGTGCTACTGGAAAGAATTTTTTATTTTGTTTTGACTAAAACAGGAGTGGGAAACCTTCCCCGCCCCCGTTAAGGTCCACAGTCCCTTGGGGGTTAATCTGTCAAGGGGCATATGCTGGTAGTGGGTGGAATCAGAACCAAGAATGGATGGTGTGCCCCTTCTCTGTTTCTTTCTCTGTGTGTGTGTGTGTGCTTCCTTTTCTCCCCCTCCTCGTTATACACATGAAATTAGCCATAGGTTAATTTTCTGGTTCATCAGAGAATACCACCCCAAGAGCAGTTTAAAACTGTACAAATGTTGCATATATTAAATCAGGAGTGAGGAACCTCCAGCCCAGTCCTAATTAGGCCCATCAGGGATCCTAATTCGGCTCACAAAGCGGTTTTCCCAAGCCATAACCACTTGTCTCATGCTTGGCGTCACATAGGACCCCGGTTGTGCAGGAATCTCTGAAAAGTGATGGAACAGAACTCCTCTCTCATTCCTATGCACATCCTTGTGAAGTGTGGCAATGGTGGGGATTGCCTTTTGTCAATAGTGATAGGCAGTGCTTTTTTTTCTTTAAAAAATGTTTAGGGGTACTCTTATTTTCCTACTCATATTGAAATACTGCCCCGTAAAGAGGCCAAACCTAGATTGACAAACCTAGATTGACAAAATGTTTAGTATGCGTACCCCTGTTGTTGTTGTTTGCTTTGGGGGGGGTGCATTCTCTTCAAGCTACAGTATTGTCCTCTAGCTTGTAAGTTATGGCACAGGATGACACTTTTTAGTGTGTGTGCGCCCACACCAAGCCTGACCATTGGGCTGGGAACCTCTGGCCTTCCAGATGTTGTAGACCTCAAATCCCTGCCTGTTGGTCATGCTGACTGGAGCTGATTATTACTATTATTATTAATTACCTGCCTTTCACTGTTAAGGAGGTTTGCGGCATTCAAACACAATGTATTAAAAGCACACATACACACAGGAATTGTCATTTATCCGAGCTGCAATTCCCAGCACCCCGAGCAAACTACAGTTCCCAGAATGTGGGGTGTGTGGGTAGGGCTTGCGTTGAACGTGCTTTAAAAGCATGAGGCATAGGCAGCCAATTCTCTTTCCGGGAACAGCGTCGCTCGCTTCCGATCCAGCAGATGCCGCCCTCGGCCCGCGAAAGAGACGCAGCTCGGGCGCTTGGCTTTCCCGTAGCAGCGAGGCTCCACCTCTTCCCTTTCCCCGCCTGCAGGAAGGAAGAGCCGGGCGCGGCGCGGTCTTCGGTTCTTGCTGCGCACCCTGCGCCCGAAGTATGTTTGCCCCGATCCCAGCCGGTTACTTTTGCTTCCTGGGTGGGCAGCGGGGGTGGGGTGCTTTGCCGGTGCCGCTCCTGAAAGCCTCCCCAGCGGAGAAATAGACCAGGAAGTTCCCAAGGGCAGATGCCCTGCTGCCCACGCTGCTCTGGCCGAGGGGAGGAATCGGATCCTGCCCTTTCCCACATCCTCTTCCCATCGCCCCGTTTACTGCGCGCGCGAAACCTCCTGGGAATTCGCTTCCCTAAGTTAATGGGAGGGCATGCAATGCCTTAAAGACCCAGCCTCTAATCTCTTTTGCTGCACCAGCCTTTCCCAACCAAGATGTTTTGAGCCACGGCTAAGGGGAACCCAACTGAGGAATGGTGGTCTGTTCTGGGCTCAAAATACTTGCAAAATATATCAAGGATGCTCATGAGGCCTTTTTGCCTTCTGCTGTTCAAGGTGAAGGGGATTAAGATTGCGCAGCTAGTTTATAAACAGAAGCGCTGTATTATTATTAGTATTATTATTTTAAAAAAATAAGCTGCCCACTGTATATGATACCGATTCTCTAATAGGTGAAGACTTGCTTGGCTAAGAGAAAGCTACCCCTGGTGGACATCTGCCTCCTAGGCAGCTGTTTATTTATTGCTGGCGTATATGGAGAACAAAGTGTGATGCCGTAGCTAGATTACAGAACTGGGACTGGAGAGCCAGGTTCAAATTTGTATTGAGCCCTGAAGCTCGCTGGGTGAAGTTACATATAACAGGGGTGCGGAGAGAACTGTTACAAGCCACCCTGGTGGAAGGGTGGGTTAAAAAAAGAAGTTGAGTAGATGAAATGATAAATAAAGTCAGAGGTGCTGTGGGGCATGGAGTCTGGCAAGTCTACTGTAAGCGACGGTGAAAGTCGCTCCGCATGCAAGTGACAAATCTTCAAAAATTGCTCTATTGTGCTACTTACGTTTATGTAAACATCCCATGTATTGAGCAGAACTGTTTATGATTAGTTTCCAGGGCAGGGGTTGCTTGTTTATTTATTTAGAAATGCAGAAAATGGCATGTGGTGTATTTCTTGTGGGTGGCATAATGCATCTTTTCCATTCTTACGCACATTTATGTCTTGGACTTGGCATAATAACTCTTCTGTAGTGGTTAGAGCGTTGGACTAGGAGCTGGGAGACCAGGGTTCAAATCCCCACTCAGCCATGAAGCTCACTTGGGCGACCCTGGGCCAGTCACAGTCGCTTTGCCTGACATACCTCACAGGGTTGTTGTGAAGATAAAATGGGAAGGGGGAGAATCATGCCTTGATCTCCTCTGAGGAAAGGTGCCATATAAATGCAATAATTAAATATAAATAACTAACTAACCTAGTTAGTGGGAAAATAGAGTGAAGCTGACATGGGGCAACTGCTATTTTTTAAGTGAGAGATTTTGGCTAGGAACAATTGTACAATATCCTCTTTCTACATTTACTAATCGGATATCTGCCAGTCTTTTGAGGTTTTCGTCACTACAGTTCAACCTGTAGGCTGCACTCCAGTACCCAATTTCCTGTGAATAAATCCTGTTGAACATACCAGGGCTTACTTCTGAGTAGACATATATCGGATTGTGCTTGTGTGAGTCAGATTTCCCGTGCCAGTGTTTCAGTAGCCTAAACAACTTGCCACTCATCAAAGCTAACAGAAGCATAATGAGTTACCCAAATATATATCTGCTCACTTGCCCCTCCTCCCGAAAAAATGTGTGTGACATATTGCATGGTTTAACTTTCCTTTATGCAAAATTTGGGTCACTTTGGTCCTCGTTTTCCTTTTAAATACATGTTATATGCAGTCACGCCATGCTGAGATGAACAGACTTAACTTTTCTGACACAAGAAATGAAATCTGTACAGGATTTAAAGCTGCACAAGGTTTAAATTGGCGCAGCTGTTGGACGTAGCAGTTTCAGAGCCAGCCACTCATGCACGCTTGGGGATTTGCATGCATGCGATAATTGATTACATTTACCATCAGAATTAACTTGTGCAGAAATGCAGGGTAAGGCTGCATGTTGAGGCAGAACAGAGTTTCTTAGAGCCTCCATTGCTTTAGATTTAAATCCCAAACATTAACATACAGCAACAATTTATAAGATGAATCAGATTTTTCTAGCAATGCTAGCGATTATAGAAATCATAATGGTGAATGAAAGTCCACCACTTTGTGTGGTTTTTCTGTTTTTATGAGGGACAAAAAGTTGACATTTGGGTGAGGAATCCACCTCTCTAGTCTGAGAAAAAGTTCAGAGACTTCTGATGTCTGCATAATCTGGAGTGGAGACTTTAAATTCCCTCAGCGACTTTGTTTACTAGTAAAATGCTGCTTTCTGCAGTTTATGCTGGAGGAGTTCTTCCAATTTGTTACGAATTTGTTCCTCTTTTCTTAAACCAAGTCCCTTGTTCTCATCATGGTGGCTGAAACAGATTAGCAATCTGAACCCTTTCTACCATTAATCTATTCTCTCTCTCTCTCTCCATCCCCGTTAAGCACAGCCAAGACTTCGTAACCCACAATTCCACTTCTCAGGATTGTGGTGGTTTTCCCATAAAGCGACAGAACACGTTCCCCTTGCCAGGGTCATGAATTCCTGAGAGGCCCCATGTTGGTGTTTATGGTTTTGCAACAGTGGCAATCAGCTGGGATGGAGGAAATGTTGCTTAGAGGAAGGATTAAATGTGTAAAAACAATGGGAACTTTTGCCACTGGGTTAATTGTATTTTTATTAAAGTGTTCTGGCACAGCAGATTCCCTTAATATTTTGCAAGGTATCACTTTTTTGTCTGTCTGAACTTAAGGAGGATACTCTAGGACAGGGGTTCCCAAACGGAAGTCCATGGACCACCAGTTGTCCGCAAGCTTCATTCAGGTGGCCCGCAGCATCTGTGTAGAAATGCAATTAGAAATCATACAGCTTCTAGCACAGTGCATTACAATACCTACCACAGGTAAAAACAAAAAATGAGCCTCAGCATTTGGGGGAGGGGGAACAGGTGGGAATTTGGGATCCACTACTGCAGGAAACTCTTTGATCTGTGGTGTATGTGTGGGTGCATATCCCTGCAGTCATCATCTAAGGCCCGTCGTGTGCCTCCACGAGAGTGGTCCAGAGGGCAGCAATACAAAAACAGGCCTTTTCTGCAGTGGCTCCCCATTTGTGGAATACTCTTCGGTGAGAGGCTCACCTGGTGCCTTAAGTTACATATCTTTAGGTGCCAGGCAGAAACATTTTGTGAGTAGCCTAGTATACCCCTATCGTTCAGCCCCGACACTGAGGTCCAGCTCCGAGGGCCTTCTGGCGGTTTCCTCCCTGAGAGAAGTGAAGTTACAGGGAACCAAGCAGAGGGCCTTCCCGGTGGTGGCGCCTGCCCTGTGGAATGCCCTCCCATCAGATGTCAAGGAAATAAACAACTATCTGACTTTTAGTAGGTATCTGAAGGCAGCCCTGTATCAGGAAGCTTTTAATGATTGATGTTTTATCGTGTTTTTAATATTTTGTTGGGAGCCGCCCAGAGTGGTTGGGGAAACCCAGCCAGATGGACAGGGTATAAATAATAAATTATTATCATTATTATTCCTCTTCTCCCAGGCCTTTGACTAATTAAACGATCTATGGCCTTTTAAACTGTGAGGGGTGTTGTTTTTGTTTTGTTATTATGCTATGTATTTGTTGTGGTTTTTTATATTGCAGTTTTATATATTGTGATCTTCAGGGGAAGGGCAGAAAAGAATAATAATAAGAATCCACATGGGACCAGATATATTTTCATTTACATCAGGGATGGAAAATCTGTCTTGTTGGATTTCCATCAGCTCCCACCCTGGATTCATAAAATGAAGTCAGACAAGCAGCATCCCTAGTTCATATAGTTTTGGTGCCACCTTGTGACGGAAATCAAGAGGTCCTGCACACTGCGGCTTCAACAGCCAGCAGCTGTTCACAAATTAAACTTTTGAGTCCACAGTTATGTTGGCTCCCATCAAGCTGTCAGTTTGTCAGAATGCAAAATGAAAAGTGGAAAACATTTGCCCTTGTCTGAAACTGAGCTCTGCATATTAACTGCCCAGGACAATTCAGAGGTGATTCTTTTCGATTCAGGCAGTCAGTGTACAGTATTAAGAAAGATGTTTGGTCGATAGTCACCTAAGCTTTACTCACGAGTAGAACCCATTGAAATTAATGGACCTAATTTAGTGACGTTCATTAACTTCAACCAGTCTACTCTGAGTCAAACTTAGTTGAATACCACACTTTTGCCACTCTAAGAATACTCAGGAGACGGGAAAGGGAAATACAAAAGACCGTGTCCTAAATGTGGGGGAAGGACCTTGTTATACTTATAACAGCAACCTTGCCAAAGCCCAGATGTGTCATATTAAAGAAATTCAATGAGCATGTATAAACCATGAGAGACATGGCCAAACTTTAAAAGAGCTGGAGCATGGGAAACGGAACGCTTTGGGACATGCAAAATGCAAAATGGAACTGGAGCTTAACGTGCTACAGATCTGCAGGCTCGGAGTGCAGCAGAGACTCTGCAGTCTTCTGTTAATAATCACCGCCAGCTTAGTGTTCCTGTAGGTTCCCCCCCCCCTTTCCTTGAAAACTAGGGAGAATGACTGTAAACTCCATCTCCTTAGCATCTTTTTTGGACCTGAGAAATTTCAGGTCTTTTCCCATGCGAGTAGTAGTCTTTCGGCAAGGGTGTATGAACTTCAGCACCTTTTGCGGCAAAGGGTGAGTGAGTAATGATCATTCTCTCGCTCGCTCACTCGCTCTTTCTCTCTCAGCTGTACAATTGTGCTAGCTGTGCCTTTGTGCTGCCTTGTAGTAGTCTCCTAATTTGCATTTCAGATGAATGGACGCAATCCTGGTATCACTCATCTCCTTTCATTCAGATCCATTGGGCTTTAGCGATGGAAAAAATCCTGCTGCAAAAGATAATTGGAGTTCCTGCTTGCAACCCATGTGGCCAGTATTGCACACCCCTCATTGTTTGTATTTATGGGCACCTACTCAGAGTTAGGCCCTGGTTAGTTGGGCGATTTGAGTTGCCACAACTATGCCATAGTGCACTTGAGAGCATGTGCAGAACAGAAGGCCAGAGCGGGGAGGGCACCAAATCTTGTTCTTGCTCAGGGCTCCATATTACCAAAGTCCACCCCTTAGCCCTGAACCTTCTTGTGTTTTAAAGATCGAAACAAACACCTTGAGTTGAACCTGGAAACCTAACTGGCTACAGCCTTAATTTTGTATACCTGTCTATGTTAATATTTGATTTCTTCACCTTTTTATTTTCCTCTTGTCTTTTAGTTTGTATCGGTCGCTGGTGCACATTCCCATAGATCATGGTAAGAGTCTTCCTTTCTATTTGTTACGGTCTTTGGCGTGTATCAGTTTGGTACTCAAATTGCATGCTGCGGTACCTAAATCCACATTAATATATTGTTGTTCGTTCAATGCTTTTTATGAAACCTCTGGAAGCACCTTACGCAGGAGAACTTCTGTATTTGGAATCCATTGTTACTAAAATTGATGTCCACATATGTATAGGCTACTTTGTCAAAGGCCCTCTGAAGTGTGAGAAAGAGGAAGAAGCCAGAATAGCCTGGGTGGGATCCTTCTGCCACACAGCTCTCAGTAGCTCTGGCCAAATTGGCTGATCTCTTGCCCAATACCACCACAGGGCTACTTACAAATCATATTGCCTTGTGCAAAGGAGGTGATGGGGAGAGACAAACAACAGAGCAGCCTGTCAAGATAAACTGATTGAGGAGGCAGGCATGAAATGAGAAGGCAGGAGCATCTATCTCAGCTGCTAATTAGCCGGTGACAAGCATGGAAGGCAGCTACTTCAAGCACAAGTTGTTGCTTTTTAACCCCAATGGCGTATTATTTTGTGCTGCAGTCCTGCTACACTTGTTTGCCTGGTCATAAGCACCTTTGAACTCATTGGGACTGTGTGTGTGTATGTGTGTGTGTATGGATAATTTTGTAGAGTATTGTTATTTTTGTGGGTGATCATAGGCACATTTTTAATTGAGAGTGGTGTGTGTGTGTGTGTGTGTGTGTGTATTTTAATTGGGAAAAGGGATGGCCAGTGAGTCCTTCCTTAACAAACGAGCATATTAAAGCTTTGTCTCATAATAAAGACATGTGCCCAGATTGCTTAGAATGGTTAAGCGTAAAGAGGGCATCATGGCAGATTTAGAGGAAAGAGAAATGGGGCGTGAGGCGGGTGGGCCTTTGGGACCCAACAAACATTTGTTGGATTCTGTATTTATCCCTACAGCATTTGAGTGGCGCTGCAAAACACAAATGCCTCTGGGCAGCTTGCAGCGAATAGTTGCAATACATGGATAGCAATTGGTTATGGAGTCCATGGTGCTGATAATGCTAAGGTTGCAGGTTCGATCTTTGTATGGGATGGCTGCATATTCCTGCATTGCAGGGGGGTTGGGCTAGATGATCCTCAGGGTCCCTTCCAACTCTGATTCTATGTGAAGAAGTGCATGTGCTGCTGAGAACAGTTGAGTCATGTAGGTGGCATACCTGTATGTATAGGAGTCAGAAATATAGGAGGGGGGAAGACTCTGAGGATGGATAAAGCCCCCTCCTATCTTATGCAGGAGAAGTTGATGTCAGGCAGACCTGGGAAGTCCAAATATCGGAAGCCCTAACTGAGGAATCTTCCTCTCCCTTCACTCCATTGCGGCCATTTCACAGGTTTGCCCCCGGTGTAGACTTGACAAGAAGCTGCAGCCAACCCTTATTAGGAATTAGTAACTGTGTTTGCAAACACTTCTTTGTTTGCAGTTCTGTTCCACATATTCATGTGTCCCCCTAAATGACACTTGGCCGCCTCTTGCAGGGTAAATAACAAAGCAGCTGGGAATAGGAGTGGGAGCAAAATGCTATTTTTGGCATAATAAATTCACAGACCTAAAACCATGAGTGTTATGTTGCACACGTCTTAAGACATGAGATTCTTGAGATAAGAGGTCTGTGAAAAGTAGCCCTGCAAGCATAATATAAAGCTATACAGTCGTACCTTGGATCCCAAATGCCTTGCGAGTTGAACGTTTTGGCTCCCGAATGCCACAAACCCAGAAGTGAGTGTTCCGGTTTGCGAAAGTTCTTTGGAACCCGAACATCCTCCGCAACTTCCGATTGGCTGCAGGAGCTTCCTTGGTTTCCGAACATTTTGGAAGTCGAATGGACTTCCAGAACGATTTCCGTTGGACTTCTGAGGTACCACTGTATACAGCTCAGGAAGGCCATATGTTGTGGTGATGATGGTGGTGGTGGTGATGATGATGTGGGTTGTATCCAGTTGAGTTCCTCCACTGATGGAAGGCTCTTTGATCCAGTGGAGGCTTCTATGAGCCAAAAGGAGAGAGGGAGGCGATTTTTGCATATTGCCCCTTTCTCTGTGCCACCTTCCATGCTGTTCCCCAACCTTCTGGAGCGGATTTTGAGAGGGAACCGCAGAGGAAAGGGGGGGAAAGTGAAAATCATTTTAAAGTAATAGAAACCTCGTCTGGGTTACAGAGCCAGTGGAGAGACCCAACTGGAAACAGCCTGATGACGGTGGTGATGTGTAATACAATTGTTTCAACTGATGCAATCTATAATACAGTTGATTCAACTGGGCTTTATAGTGTTCTCTCTTTCTCTCTACCTCCCTCCCTCCCTCCCTCTCTCCCTTTTAAATGTTTTTAAACACCTAGGCTTCTTCTTAACATTCCCTGCAGCATTTTGAGGTTTCCCGGGGTCACTTCCACTCCTTCTCCCCCCCCCCTTCCTCCTCCTCCTCCCCTCATTCCCCCTAAAAGAAGTATTTGGCTAAGCATCAGAATCACAATTCTGACTACTTGAAACAATCCTTTGTGTTCCTCTCCTAAATTAACAACAGCTAGGCAAATCAGCCAGCTGTATTCCACTTTCTTTGCTGCAGTCGCCACCAAGATCCGCTTGAGAAACAGTTTGGTTAAAAAGAACAGCTGATAATATTTTGCACTTAAGCATTGCCTTGCAGCAGAGTGGGGGAGTGTGTGTGTGTGTAAACAGCCACTCAAAACTGTTAGAACTATTGGTGATATATCCTTAAAAATTCAGTGAGTAAAGCTAACAAACCTTATTTAAATAAAGTGCAGTTGCTTTCAAAATGGATACAGTCTTGACTTGGCTATGTGGCAAATTCAGAGCTACATGGGTAAAGGTAGCATGTTAGGGAAAAGGTTAAGCTAGTGGACATTTGATGTGGGTTGCTTTCAAATGCACAGCGACCCATGTACTTTTTGAGATGATAATAGTTCTGGGAGGCAATTCGGCCAATATGCTCTGAATGATACAATCATCACCTGGGATTTTATTTTCATCCAGAATGTGGTATACCAAACCTGGAACTGAATTGATTCAGTTAGATCCAGACTTGGTAATACTTAAGAGTAGACCCACTGAAATAAATAGGGCTTCTACAGCTAAGGCTGCAATCATAACAAGGAAGTAAGCCCCATGAAATTAAACAAGAGTTGGCATGGTTAGGACTACACTAGGGGTCCCCAAACGTACCCGGCCTTGGGCCAGTTCCTCCAGCGCCGATCGCTTTTTCCAGTGCACTTCCGGGTCGGCACAGCACTGGAAATAGCTTGTGCGCATGCGCACGGGCCTCTGCAGCCCCGAAAGTGTGCCGGAAATGACGTTTTGCGCATGCACAAAAGCTATTTCCATTGCTGCGCCGACCCGGAGATGGGCAACCGCACCATGCCGGTAAGAGCGGGCGGCGGGGGTCGTCGGGGGCTGCACAGTTGGCTTGTGTGGGCTGCATCCGGCCCGCGGGCCTTAGTTTGGAGATGTCTGGACTACACTGTAAGTCCTGATATTCCCAATATTATTTTCTGAAATTTTAAATATATACAATATTGTGAATGTGTGAACTTTTTAATTTTAAAAGTTGCATATAAAAATAACTTGGAGCTATTTGCCCTTGTTCTTAAAAGCTGGTTTCAAAAGGCCATTGGGGGCAGTCCAGTGCCATTAAAATAATGGGAATGTTGCCATTGACTTCAGTGGGATGCATATCAAGCCCATTGTCAGGGCTCCCCCCCTCCCCCCCAAAGCCTTTCAGAGATGGGCTGGGAGGGGAGGGGGAGACTTCTACTTGTATTCAAGTATGTCTGACACAAAAAACTGCGTCCTATTAGTTCATGGGAACCAGAAAGTGAAACTAGCCATAAACAAAAGGAGACTGACCTCTTAAGACTCATTGTCAAAACTGAATGGCAAGAGTAAATACAATTAGGGTTTTGGAATTCATTTATTCTTAATAGTTTAGGGCGGAATACTCGTGCGGCAGAAGTCAATCCTGTCAAATTCTGAAGCGTTCAGGATTTTGCCTCCAAAATGTATATTCATAAAGCACGGAGACTCGAGACTGCTTCATGACCTCAAGTTAATCTTGACAGCTTTTTCATGTTGAAATAAGAGTGCAATGTTTCTCACCATAGTAGTGCATTGGGTTTTTGGGGGGTGCCTAGCAGGGAGGGGGGTGTCAGTGCCTTGGTTCATGTTGCCTTCACTTGATGGAGGATCAGGACACCCCACACACAGATGACATGGCATGTATTCTTCCATGCCAAGGCCAATAGTTTGGAGGACCTGTTCACATGATTTCTCTCCTTTGAAAAAGAGGGAGAGAGAAACAGTCTCTTCAGTTAGAGGCCCCAGGTCATCTGCATAGTGGAGGGGAGGGGCACTAGATAACGTATAAACTGGGACTGCCTCGCTAAATCTCTTTTCAGCTTAAATGCTTGAGGGATCTCTGCACGCCATTGACTGAGAGAGATTAATGCTTTATTGAACTGTTGCACGTTATATCTTGCTGATTAGAGAAGGGTTTTTCCACGGGCAAAGGAGGTTGCACATCTGATTGATTATTCTGTGTTAACAAATGCTGGATTTAATTGTAGGTTGCTGCCTTGAACAGAAGAAGGTGGCCAAGGAGCAAAAAGATACCCTAGTTACATGAGTGATTCTCTTCTGGCTTGGGTGAATCAAGGGAAATGCTCTCCCTTACTTTAAGGATAGAGTTATAGTAGACATGGAGCAAGCACAACCTGTGGCCTTATCTCTTATCCACTCGGAACTAGTGAGCTACCTGATTTCAGGCTCCTGGGGGCTTCTGTCAACTTAGGTGATCTTAGGATTGGTGCAACGTTGCCAGTGCCTTATAAACCAAAATATTTTACCAACCACCTTAATGTGATAACCACCTAAGGTCCATGTGGTTCCAACTGAGCTAATAGTAGGGCAGAAAGTTGCATTGCTTTCTGAATTGGTGGCAGGAATGGGCTGCATGAATTAATTGGGAGATGGAGGATGTAACGGACCAACCCTGTGCCTGGGTGTGAGCAGGTGCCCAGCACTCGAAGAGTTAACACCCACTCTAGATGACTGGCAGCACAATCGCAGAGGCGGGTCTTTTCCACCTTTTAAAAGGGGAGAATGGCAGTTGGGGCGGTTGTTGTGGGTTGTGGGTCAGGGAGTGAGGGTGAGAGGGAGAGCGGGTTGGAGGTTAGGCTTAGGTTAGGAAAGGAAAACGTTTATTCCTGTTTAAAGTTGTATCCAAGCTTATGTACCTAATTGAAGAACATTGTAACCGCATTCTACCTTAACTTCCTTGATATTAATGTTACCTCAATAAACATATTTTGTTTGTTTAACGTTCGTGGACTCTGGCAGTGTGTCAGTACCTCTAGAGGTGTGGTTGAGGGGATAAGCACTAGAGGTTTCCTTGAGGAAAAGGGGACGGGTGGCTTATTTACCTAACACACAGAGGACTGGGCAGGGAAGCCAAAGGTGCCACGCAGTTGCCAGAAAGGAAAGGGCAAGCTGCAGCAGTTTGGGAACCCAGGGCGGGAGAATCCCAAGGTGGCAGGAGTTTCACTTTAAGAACGTGGAGAACTGAGGTACCCCTAGGACATCTCTCATAATATCATTTTGGGGATTCATTTTAGTCGTCGGTGAACCCTAGGGAGAGACACAGTAAGGGGAAACGTTTTACAGTTGTGAGGGCTCTTGGTGGGACACTGAAAGGGCCCGTCACAGAGGACATGCTGTAGAAATAATTGATTTTTTTAAAATCTTTGTCCATGTTCTTAGGGGGATTCAGTGCCTCGAGAGAAAGGACCATGGTATTCCCAGAATGTCTATGCGAGATACTGGAAGCATTACAACCAAGCCATGGAGTGGATGAGCAGGCACCGAAATGCTTACAGGAAAGCCATGGAGTCCTTGTACAATCTGCCGTTTCCCCCTTCTGAAAGTCTTCCCAGTGGACGCTACTCTGATTGGGATGAAGGGGAGCCCCTGAGGACCGGGTCTTATTCTGCTTTCACACGAGGGAGCCAACCCAGGCTGCCTCCCGGGTCTCAACATGGCCCTCGTAATGCCGCAGGCAGAGGGGTCGTGGAGAGCGATTCCGAAAGTGACACCGACTCCGAAGACGAAGGGGATATTGAGTGTGACTTGAGCAACATGGAGATCACAGAAGAGCTCCGCCAGTATTTTGAGCAAACAGAGAAGCACCGGGAAGAGCTGCGTAAGTGCCTTCGACCATTTCCCCCATGTTATTAATACAGCTACTCCCTTCTCTCTTTCTTTGATCTATAATATTCATTCATTCATTCATTTAGATCAGGTTTTGGCTGTCTTTTAGGTCCAAGCCCTCACAAAGCATCTTACACACATATAAAATATAAAAATGGCAGTGTTTGATGAAAAATGCAAATCTCAGTAAAATACCATGGAAAACAGCACTGGAAAGTAAATAACAACAAGATTGCAATAAAGTGCTAGTAGCAGCTCAGCCCAGAATAATAACTTTTAAAGCAAATTGAGCAATCCAGTAGCGGGTCAAACACGTCCAAGGGGCATACTTTCAAAATCCCACCTTGTCTGAGGAGCTTGGGGTGACAGAATTTGAATCCAGATCTCTCTGGTCCAAGTGTTCTAGCTCACTTAGGTTTTACTCAGAGTACACCCACTGAAATGAATGGGCCTAATTTTAGGACGAGTAATGTTGGATTCAAGCCCAAGATCGTAGTTATATACACACCATGCATTCAAAGTGCGCTCATAGCACTTTTAACAGTCATTGGGTTGTGTTCAATGTAGCACTAAGGTGAATATTCTGTCCCCCTCTCCTCCCCATGTGCACACCCCTAAATCTGCTCCGTGTTTTCCCACAACCGCCAGGAGCAGTTAGTTGAATGCCGCCCATAGCATCCCCCAAAGAACCCTGAGAATGGTCATTTGTTCAGAGTGCTGTGAGTTTTTCGGAGAACCATCACAGAGTTGCAATTCCCAGCTTTAAATGTGTCGCGAGGATGTTGACCTAATATCTGAAACACAAAGCTGCATCTTTGTTCTTTAGGTTTACAGGCAGGACATGGCATGGCATGTTAAAGGAGAGAGGCAGAACTGGCCCAGTGGGCTTTTCTGGGAAGAAAAATCCTGCCATTAAGAAATTCCACCCCTTCTTCAAAGTCTTTGATCGAATGGCACTGGAATTCAGAACCTGAATTTGTCCACCTCACTAAAAGGAACCCCCTGTTAATTCATTTCTTTTTTCTTGCTATGCCACCCCACCATCGACTTTATGTCCTTTTGCCGCCTGCAGTGCTTATTCTTCAGTTTCTTTACCATGGCAGAAACATTCCTAGAAAACCTTCTTCTTGGCTGTGCCTGAAAGCCATAGGGTGCTATCGGTGTACTTTTTAATACAGTGGCTCCTGTCCACCTAGCAGTTCGAAAGCACGTCAAAGTGCAAGTAGATAAATAGATACCGCCCTGGCAGGAAAGTAAACGGTGTTTCCATGCACTGCTCTAGTTTCAGTGTTCCGTTGTGCCATGCTGGCCACATGACCCGAAAGCTGTCTGTGGACAAACACCAGCTCCCTCAGCCAATAAAGCGAGATGAGCACTGCAACCCCAGAGTCGTTTGCGATTGGACCTAATGGTCAGGGGTACCTTTACCTTTTTGCCTCGGGTTACAAACAGTCCTGCTTACAAACGCTTCGGGTTATGAACTCCACAAAGGCGGAAGTAGGTGTTCTGGGTTGCGAACTTTGCCCCGGGATACGAATACAATCTGCTTCCGGAGCCGTGGGAGGCCTATGTAGGGAATGCACGCTTCTGGTTAAGAACGGACTTCCGGAATGAATTAAGTTCATAACCTGGGGTACTACTGTATAGACATATGAATCTGGCACTTTTATGGTTGAGTTTAGCAGATAATTGGAGCAGCCCAATGGAAATTCCTAGCTGTGTTGTTGGAAGTCTGGAGGAAGCCCTGACGTAACCTATAATATGGATCAGCCATTTGCTTTTTTTTTATTTCTTCTTTCTTTCTTTCTTTTCTTCCTTTGGCTTGATTCCAGGACATCTTTAACCTCTGAGTACTGCAGGAAGTTGGCTTTCTCTCTTTCCAACCCAACTATATTCCACTTTCATAACCAGAACTGTGCTGTATTTGGGGAGAGGAAGCCTTTAGACTAATCAGTAGCATCTTCTCTGCGTAATAGTTTGTTAAAATGCCTTGGGGTTAAAAGGGCTTTCGAGAGTTTTTATTATTATTATTTGATTGGCGTAGTTTTACCATGTGAAGAAAATCATTATTCCCTTGTGTGTTTTATACTGAGGCATTCACAAAATGCAGCGCCTGTTTTCTAGGCTAACAAGAGTCCCTTGCTCAGCAGAAGTTTCAGCCACTAGAGTGTCTATTAAGAATAACAGCAGAGATGGAGGAAGAAGAGTGTATTTCCAACTCTATTATAGCCTAGAAGTGGTCCCCCCCCCCCCGGGCAGCCCCTTGAGACCTGGGTGTGTGGAAGAGATACACCAACACTGCCTTTAATTACATAGAGCTATTGATTTTGCAGAGTGCAGTTTTTTAAGCAGAACAAAATTTCAGGGCAGAATTTGATTAGGCCAAATGCGATAACCGCATTATCGTGCTTTGTCTTTCATTCTCTGCAGAAAACCCCTCGTAATATATATTGATATTGACGGAACTGTAGACTGTTTAAAAAGAAGAAAGAAAAATGCCAGACATCATCACTGTAATCTACAGTTCTCCCATACTAATTGGCTGGAGGAAGGGGGGGGAGGGGAGATGGTCTGAAGCAGGGAACCTCCTGTGCTTGTGGAGGAATTCTTGTGCATTTTATAACCCTGGAAAACCAGAGTTCTAAAAAGGCAGGAAGCTTCTATGATCACAGAAGCCAAACGCATAGAGAGTGACGAGAATGGCAACTGGGGGTGGAGCTTAATGCACCTGGCCATGCAGCCCTTCCTCACATCTTTAAAGGTAAAGGTACCCCTGACCATTAGGTCCAGTCGCGGATGACTCTGGGTTTGCGGCACTCATCTCGCTCTATAGGCCGAGGGAGCCGGCGTTCGTCCGCAGACAGCTTTCGGGTCATGTGGCCAGCATGACTAAGCCGCTTCTGGCAAACCAGGGCAGCGCACGGAAACACCGTTTACCTTCCCACCGGAGTGGTACCTATTTATCTACTTGCACTTTGACATGCTTTCAAACTGCTAGGTAGGAGCAGGGACCGAGCAATGGGAGCTCACCTCGTCACGGGGATTCGAACCGCCAACCTTCTGATCAGCAAACCCTAGGCTCTGTGGTTTAGTCCACAGCGCCACCCGCATCACATCTTTACTTAACAATAAAAATGACTAAAGAGGGTATTTCTCTTTCCTTTTGTCCTGTTCTTTCAAGCCCTCAGCCTATTTTTCTCAGTCTCAATGCACAGTCTCTAGACACTCTGCATTCATTGATTTTTAGTAGCACGCTGACACTGGCCTGGTTCAGCCAACCATGGTTTCCTCTTAAAAGAATGCACTTCTGCTTCTGAACTAAGCACAGTTCCCCATAGCATTAAAACTCAGAAATTTTAGTTCTAAGTGCAGTTAGGTGATGGTGATCAAGCCATGGTTTGAAATGATAGTTTGTTAGCTAACTGCAGCTGCTAAGTTTGGACATAACGGGGAACTGTGCTTTGTTCAAAAGTTGAAGTTGAAGCCTGTGGCAGGTGGAGCTATCTGTAATCCCAATGAGGGCAAATGCTGGGGTGACTCTGGTTCTTTTGTATCTCTAAAATCTACCCTGTTTGTGCAACTTACCACTGCTCATTGCCCACTTTCCTAGTAATGTGTGCAAAGTGAGGGCAGTCCAGAAGACTTTAAGTACTGAGGCCTGTGGACCTTGGCATCATCACCCTGCAGCAAGACATCCAGACCAAATCCATAGTTGTGGACCTCGTCTGGGGTTTTCAGGAGACAGTGGGGGGGGGGGGGGAACTGGCTTCTAGATTAATTCCCAATCAGAGTTAATTCTGATTGGGAGTGTGGACTTAATACATGGTTTGCTGTCTGTGACCATGGAACGCCCTGGAAAATCCCAAGCGGTTGAGAGGTGTGGTCAAGACTGAATATAATCCTTTAAAAAAACAACAACTTCATATTCTTTGGAGTCGAGGGTAAAGAAAAAAGAACAATAATTGGCCTTAAAATATTTTTCATTCCTTCCTTCCTGCTTTCCGCCTTCACCCCAGGAACCTCTTCAGATTCTGACAGCCTGTGGGCTTCTGTACACTGCAGCCTCAGTTCTGTGCGCTGCCTCGACTCCCAACTTTGACAGTGAAGCATTTTTTAAACTGGCAACTCCTGAAACCCTGTGCCTGATTTAGCACTCCAATAAGGATGTGTTGTGTCTCTCCCCCCTCCCTCTACCAAACCCACTCTTTTTTTTTTTACTCTCTCCCTCTCTGTTCAAACAGCTTTTCTTTTCTTTCTTTGAATTCTTCTCAAGTGTTCTCCAAACCCTTTGTAATTCACATCATGTGCTAGGCTCCTAGATGGCCCCCAAACTAGCTGTGCTTTTACAATATGCCAAGTTATTTACATCATTGCACTGCAGAGAGTCATATACTGCAGGCAAAGTGTGGAAACGACTGTTAGAAAGCTACAAAATGATTCCTTCCCAGCAGACCTCATCCATTTGCTTGTTGTTGTTGTTGTTGTTGTTGTTGTTTTTCCAGTAAGGAAATAAGGCTGCAGTTTTGCACACACTTACCTGGGAGGAATCCCCAGTAGAATTCAGTGGCATTTCGAAGTAGACAGTGTACATAGCATTACAGTATAAGACTTTACATCCGGTGATTCTACCTCCCACCCCCGTATTCAAATTATTATTTAATAGCTTACATTATTTCTTTATATTGGCAACTCTTTCTCATTGTTCCTCGCAAAACTGGTAATTCTAACCTGCAGGAGACTTTTTTTGGTCATGTTTAAATGACTTCCCAGAGGCTGTTTATGAAGAGCATGAAGTCATTTTTCCGGGTTATTGCACCTGTCAGATGTATCCAGCGTTCTGTTGTGAAGCTATTCAGAAATGCTGGTTATAAAGAACACGAGACAGCAAAATAGCCCTCTTAGATTTGCCGAGAAGTTCTTAAAACTGAAAAGAATATAAAACACTGGCAGAAGCTTGCAGAGCTCTCCAATGATGGGTGGCCTCACTTTCAACACATCCATGCTGAACTTAAGAATTTTCTTTGACTTTGATTTTTCCTGCATATTAAATCAAGCAAGACTAAAATAAAAAAAACATAATAGAAGGCTGCTTATTTGTTGAACAGAAGACCTGAGGCTCCCCTGCTCCATTGCAGTAGGAGATTACTAAAGGAGGCTGAGCCCTTTTAAGCACAGCAGCACCTCATAGTGCAGTGGAACTAACAATTAGGCATCACCTCCTCCTCCTCCTCCTCCTGCTGCTGCTGCTGCTGCTGCTACATAAGGGCTTTTTTCACCGTGTTCCTTTCTGGAGCAACTGTAGGTTGCAGGACAACTGAGCCCTGCAGTATATCCAGTCTGATCCTTGTCCTGCCTTGTGTGTCGGCTGAACCTGGCTTTGTCTTGCGCCCGAGTTGGGCCTTGCCTTGCCTCACCATATCACACAGTGGGATACCCAGAAAGTTTTTGCAAATCACATTGCCTTTCTTCAGTGCATAGCGCTATGGCATTTGTTCTCGATCTCCTCGGTATTCTTTCTGCCCGTAACTTCTACCAATGTGGGTATTTGCTTTAAAAAAACAAACTGCACATGACTTTTTGTTACCAAAGCCAATGAACAACCACTGAGGGCGGGGAGGTGGGATTAATGGCAAGAGATAGTTTGGCAGGAAATTCACCATGCTTTCTTTATTTTAAGTAAGGAAATAGCACGGGCCCCAAATACTGTGTTGGGCTCAGGCTACCAAATTCCACTGGCTGTGCTTTGCGGAGCTGAGATACATGTAAACGTCATTTCTGAAACAAGCAAAAATGTAATTTAAACAGATTGGCAAATGGCTGGGGCAGATGCTATATTTAGGGACTGAGGGGAGCTTCATGTTGATGGATCCTTGCAGAGAGCAGTAGACAATTCTCCTCAGGATTCTGGACTTTCCCACCATCAGTGTCTTTTCTGAGCTTGGCCTTTTTATGGATTTGCTCTGCTAGTGTCTGCAGCTGCCTTAAGGGCCTCCTGTAATTTTTCTTCCCCTCCATCTTCCTTCAGGGGAGCCTGTGAGAACAGCTGTTGGCGAGGGGAGCAAGTGATATTACTGCCAGGAGCACCTCTCAGGAAAAGTCATTCCCTCCCTCTGAGATTTCTTGTCAGAGCCCCACTCTTGGCCCGTAACCTTGAAATCCTGTTTCTGTTTCCTGTGCTTTCTCTTTTCCCAGGAAAGTCCAGCTTTCTCCCAGCTGCTGATTTTACTGTGGTTTGGTTTTTATGAGAGGAAGATCGAACTGCACTCTGTTGGGTCCAAACATTTAAGATCCTCGATTAGATGATATCAATTGCCTGTTCCTCATTTGTTGCTTCGCATCGTGAGACATTTTATGCTTCCTTTTCTTTTATAGTCATGTATTGCCTTTATTAAAAATGGAGCTCAAAAGCTTGGAAATGATAGGTTCCTTGAAAAAGGAAAAGAAATAAAGATGCAGATAACAGGCCTCATCAGATAGGCAGGGTATAAATAAATTATTATTATTATTATTATTATTATTATTATTATTATCATTAATTCACCACTATCTCCTTCCCAGGACCTGGTAGCCTAACAGTTTTTACAAGATGTGGAAGAATACCTACCTCCTTATGTTTTTATCTCATTCAGAAGAGACATTTATTTTGAAAAACATTGTGTCTGAGAGAGAGAGATTCTACATTTTAATGTTAAATATTTTAATCATAGAATTGTAGAGTTGGAAGGGACCCTGAGGGCCATCTAGCCCAACCCTCTGCAATGCAGGAATAGGCAGCCATCCCATACGGGGATCGAACCTGCAACCTTGGCGTAATCAGCACCACGCTCTAACCAACTGAGCTATCCATGCACTGATGTTAACATATATATTTAATATTAATCTTTAATATCTCCCTAATGTTAGATTTCCCTAACGTTGTATATCTAATGCCCCCACTATTAGGTGATGCTGTCACAATGCCACCCGGGGGATCAGATTGTGTAGCAAAATATGCTTCTGCACTAGACCACAGTCTAACTTCTGGAAGTCTGCTATATATAATCCAGAAATTAAGCATTTGGATGTTACAGTGACATTTCAGATTCCAGGAGAGACAAGTGGGAGGCAACAGCAGTCTTCAAAAGCCAGATCCTGGATTCCAGTCAAGTTCAAATTAGAATCTGTTCTAAGGAGAACCAGATTGCTTTAACATGCCAGTTTACTTGAACCAAAAAGTTAAGTTTATTCACAGAGCAAATGGAACATAGAATTTCACTCAAAAAAATAAACAGAGAAAATGTGAATTCTTGACTTCTAATGCTTGTGTTAACTGATTAGAGAGGCAGTTAATTTAACTCTACACCAGAATATCCTCAGCACCAGGCAGAAGGTTTGAGTTAGAAATAAAAAGTCCTTCCCTCTGTCACCTGGGCAGAAGATGTAACATGGAATCTAGGAAGCATGGCTTTTCTGGTTTGTACCCTTAGCATAAACTTTGCTTTGTATTTATAGGAACTTCTCTGCAGAACTGATGCATGAATGCATGAAATCTTTATTGCGAAAAACTATAAACCGTCACAATTGGTCACAATGCGTAGAATTGTTGTTGTTGTTTAGTTGTTTGATCGTGTCTGACTCTTCATGACCCCATGGACCAGAGCACAAATAATTAATTTAAAACTGGACAGCAACAACAGCAAAGCAAACAT
Organism: Lacerta agilis; assembly: GCF_009819535.1. NCBI lineage: Eukaryota > Metazoa > Chordata > Lepidosauria > Squamata > Lacertidae > Lacerta > Lacerta agilis. Next base: position 64,646,365 of record NC_046315.1, read on the forward strand.
ACAGAATGCAAAGATCACACCTGGCATGCCCTGCTGTCAGACCAAGATTAACCAGTGGATTCAACATTTTGCATGCACACACAGAAAGAGAAGGTTAGGGATCTGGGTGAAATAGAGGCTGGATACAGACTTTTAGTTATCTGCCGTTTTGTACAAGATAACCTGTTGAATCCCTATCTTTCTGCAACAGATGCTGTCCAGTGGCTAAGTCCCATGCCACTCTTAATAGTGTTTAAAATTTGAATCATCCTCTCACTGAAACGTCTCACATGATCTGCCCATCCCATGTGATTAAACCGCACCAGATCTTGCCAGCTATTAGCTAAATCAGTTTTGAATGTAGAATTCATCAGTAATATGTGACAACCTGCCACTTTATAGCAATAAGCCCCGTATTTGCTAGCTTTTTAATCTCACCCTTCTTTTAAGGAACTTAAAACAACACACATTGTTCGTGCCCCTCTATTTCATTTTCACAATAGTCAACTAAAGCAAGCTGAGCCCAAGGTCACCCGGTGTACGTTATGGCTGTGTGGGGAACTGGAACTTGGGCCATATATAGTCCAACATCTGTCCATGCGTATATTCAGTTACAAATGTCATTGTGATTGCTGCTTTCCTCTCCAGTGAAAATGGCTCTTTCCTTGCAGAAGAGACAGCAAGGTGCATTTGAGACAGGAAGCTGCCTGATCTTCCCCAAATCAGTTTTATTTTGCGAGTGCATGTTTACTTCCCCAAAGAGAGCTGTTACATTCATTCCTCGCTGCCATAACTTGCCCTTCAACTTTTGCCTTCAGTCCCTTGCCAAGTTTAATGTACTTTCTGAATGTAGCTAATCGTTTTAGAACGCTGCAGCGCGTCGCAAAATACAATTAGAAACCAATCTTAAACTTCAGATTTGAACGGAGTTTTTGTATGGCATTAAATAGCACCGGTAATGGATATTATGATGTTTATCTAATTCTGTCAAACGTTGTAGTTTGAGGTTTATTAGGAAATGTGTTCCAGATGATTCAGAGCTGCCCTGCCACAGGCATCTGAAGACTTTTGCTCCATATTGAGATTGATGGGGAAGCAGGAGGGGAAGAACACACACACACACACACACACACACACACACACTGAAAGAGGAGGAAACACCTGTTCCTTCTGTAGTCCAGACAGTTTGTAGCTGAGCCAAAAGTTTAAGGGCTGATTTACAAATTGCTGTTTCTACATAAGGACGGCTCCTAGCCATAGCATCAAGAGTGGCTAATCACTTTGTTCGACACTCTACATCTGGATGTGGGAAATGGCTGCCATTAGAAAAAGGTGTTCCATTCCCACCACCACAGCTGTGTGTTTCAACATTCTCCAGATTCAAGGTGTTCCAGTTAGCAGGGGAGCAAAGGAGACAGGATAAGGTGTCCTTCAGCCATAGCTGCTGGCGCCAAACTGAGCAGCCCCTGCTCCCCTTACCTAGCAAGTTATGAGATCTTTGAACTGGAGCATATGACAAGTATGGCGTCTTCTGCAAGGGTACAAGATAACCTGCCAGGCAAATAATTGCACTTTCAATATTGGGCTTCTGCTCTGACATGCCATCATCACCTCTGCTACTGGAGGCAATTTCTGGAGGCTACAGAGCAGCTGAGATGGACCAGTCCATGGTCTTGCGGGAGAGGGGGAAGGACATCAGGGCAAAGACCTGTCGCAATCCATCATTTTGTTCCCAAGGCACTGTTTTTAGGCTGGAGTCATTTCCATGTCTGTACACTAGTAAGAGACTAGTGTGAAGAGAAACTCTTTTCTGAAGCACTCAGTTCTGTTGGAGATTCTTCTGCATTGTCCTAAGCTTGCTAAAGGGTGTGGTGCTGGTAATTCAATTAGTGTCTTGGGTTCCTGTGATGTCATGGAAGGTCACAAGCCTTTTAACTACTCCAGGGCAGCCAACATGGTGCCCTCATGGTATTGCCAGACTACAACTTTCAACATCCCTGACCATTGCCCATGCTGACTGAAGCTGCTGGCAGTCACTGTTGACTCCCCCCATACTAAGTGAACGAAGCTGTGTGTGAGCTTTGCTCCCATATGTGCTCCATTTTGTGCAAAGGACAAAAACCCTCCCCCAAGCCGTCCCTTTATATGTAAACGGGGCAGACATTTGTCATGTCTAGTGTGTCTCTTTGTCATGGCTTCTGTCTGAAGAAAAAATGAAATGTGTTCATTGTCTTTGAGGGGCCTTTCTGAAGTAAAAGAAGACATGCTTGCTTGTAGTGGTTACATTTTTTTCAGTGACAGGCTCCATTGGGCATTGTAGGCTAAAATTTCTTTTATTCACTCCAGATCCTGTTTTGGATTTTTTTGTGACACCTCATTCATTCTTGTCAACCTGTCTGTTATTTAAAGACTGACTATATGTCTGAGCACACCTGGATGGAGGGGAGGGAGACTAAATTGATACTTGTCGCTTGAGGAGACTTTATGATGAAATATGGCTGGGGACCAGTAAATCAGTCAGACATGTGAAAGCACATTAGCAATACTTGGACAAAGCATCAGCGAAACTGTCCACTTAGTGATAAAAATGTCACTTAGAATAATCTGCTCTTCATGCTGCAGCTGGATAGCTCCACAGCTGGAAGGCTCATGTTGCCATTGTAAAATGCTGCGACATAATTATATTGTATAGGTTGAAACAGTTGTGCTACTTGGTGGGAACTCTCGTCCTTTGTTTTTCCCAGGGAGATTTCAGAAACTCTGACCAATTCCCTTATTTGTTTGTTTTTATAGAAAGATCCTTCAAGTATAACATTTCAGCTGATGTTCTTGCAGTCTATCAAACTTCAAAGGGGCCGCCTTTCAATCTCCATAGTTATAAAGTGTGATTCTTGGATAGTGTAGTGATCACAAAAAATGCATTTCAGTAAAACATTGCTCTAATGTCATTGGTCCAATGATAGTGTTACCTCAATATGTATGGGAGGACACAGTTGGATCTTGAAACCGAACATCTGTTACGTGGCCATCTGTTACTGGACCATCTCAGTCGGTAGAGCTTGAGACTCTTAATCCCAAGGTTGTGGGTTTGAGCCCCATGTTGTTGTTGTTTGTTTGTTTGTTTGTTTATTAAATTTGTATACTGCCCTATACACACAGGTCTCAGGGCAGTTCGCAGGATAAAATCACAATATAAAAACATGAAATACATAATTAAAATAAAAACAAGAACAACTCAATAACCCCCCCCCCTCATTTTGGGCAAAAGATTCCTGTATTGCACAGGGTTGGACTAGATGACCCTTGGGGTCCCTTCCAACTCTGCAATTCTATGATTCCAGGCTTTGCTGTGGGTCTTTGCAGATGATTCAGGAGCTTGAGGGTTGCAGAGGAAGCAGGAAATGTCCTGGCCAAGTCAAGTCCAATCGGAGAGCAGACAAGACCAGGACCTTGGACAGCTCCAAAGCAGCCCTGGTTTGTTCCACCTATGGCTGGTTAAAGCAGCATGGCCTTATTTTGCAATTTGTGAGGCTGGGAAAAGGGGCGGGAGTCTAATCCTCTGAGTCATAGGACAGTAGTGGCCAGGAGGGGCCCAGATAAGATGTTTCTCTATCGGGCCTCCTTGATGGACCTCTGCCCATTAATTACAATGGGTCTGTGCTGAGTATGACTACACTGGAGGCAATCCCAATACTGTATATCGGGGTAGTGAATCTCATAGCCTGCGGGCCCTTGTTACCTTAGAAAAGCACCATTTCTCTCATGCAACACCAGCATTGGAAAGGATTAGATTAACGGACCTGACTAACGTAGTTCCTTTGATTTCAGTGTGTTTCCTCCAATTAGAACTCAGTTGACTGTGACCCTTGATTCTTCTGTGCCTGTGAGACTCTGAACCTCAGGGTTGTGGGCTTGAGCCCCACATTGCGCAAAAAAGATTCCTGCATTGCAGGGGGTTGGACTAGATGACCCTCATGGTCCCTTCCAGCTCTACGATTCTGTGATTCTATGAAAACTCTCCATAGATACCGGTGGAGATATCCGGGCTTTTATTATAGCACTGGCATTTCCACGGCCAAACACAAAACAGCAGTAAAGAGAGCAGGGTTCATGCTATTTTTCTTTTCAGATTTTATTTCTTGTGATTTATTATTTACTGACTAGTTTTAAAAAAAATAAAAATGGCCCATTATTTTTGCAGGTATGCAGAGGCAGGTATCGCTTACAGAGTCGTGCAACACAGCCTTACGCAATATTCTATTAATATTGCAGAGGGGTAGGAGTGTTGGCTGGGTCGACTTTTCAAGTCAAAAATCCTTCATAAAGAACACTCTTCAAACTTGCAATCTTGAAAATTGCCCCCTCAGAACCTCCTCCTAGCCCAAAGCAGGAAGTACTCTGGCCATAGTACGAGCTTCTACATCTTCGTTGAATTGCATTAATTGTTTTGATGGATTTGTTGTTGTTTTGTTTGCTTTATATGCTGTTGTGTTTCATATTATAGTGATTGCAACATTTGTTGCTTTCTTTAATGCTACTGTGATTATTGCAAGTGGCTTTGACCTCAACATTTGTTGTTGGATGACCAGGATATAAATATTAACTCAATTCAACACATAGTGTGTGTGTGTGTTGTTTGTGTGTCAGGGTGCATCATACCCAAGGCTGGTCAAATTATTGAGGCAACTAAAGCTGAAAATCCCAGAAGTGCTTCTCCCCTTCACTGGCCTTAACAATATAATTCACAAGTAAACAGATTAAATAATTAGCATTTGGCTGCCCTTTTGTGACACCCAAAATCAGCTTCTGGAGGCAGACGTCTCGCTTCACCTGATATTATGGCGAGCTCTGGAGAGAGTGTTTTGCTTAAGACCTCCTAATGGCAAAATGAGATTGTAGCTCCGTCTTCAGACTTGCCTCCTAGGATGAAGCAAAATGAAGAATTGAGGCCAGTAGGACAGTATCCAGGCACGTGAAATCCCTGTGGCCGGATTCCTCCTCTTCCATGTCACACATCTACTGTGTGAGTAAATGGCTATGCACCCATGTTGAGTGGCGGATGCCATTGATTTAACCTGAGGGCTTTTAATTAATGTGTAGATTGAAAAAAAGAAAGAAAGAAATGAAACCCATATGAAGCTTCGCACAGCTTATCGGTTAAGAGTGATCTGATGGCAAAAAAAACAAAAATATGAAGGACGACTAAAAGGGAGGGACAGGAGGGGGACATAGGATTTCACTGCACAAACTTGTGTGCTTCAATTATAACCCCCCTTAAGGGCCCCTTTGCAAAACTGATGGACGAGGCGGCCGGCTGGGTTGCCAAGAAGCATGGAAACTATTTTATTTTATTTTATTTTTTTACTTCCTGAGACCAGCTTTATCCTGATCGGTGGAACTTACGTTATCCTTTGTTTATGCACTAATAGTTACTCAGACAACTGCTAGACAGCTGCAGGTACTATTCCTGGCAGTAGCATGTTTGTATTTAAAGTAGTAGTAGTTAACAATCACACAGTGTGTTTAACACTTGGAATCTTTTACTGGGGAAATACAGAATATAGTAGGTATTGTATTTTCCCCCAGTTCTGCTTTGTTAAACCTAGCTTCACAAGAATACTCTTTCTTTCATTGTGTGCATGTGTGTTTTACGTCTTTGAAAGGATGGAAAGATACCTTCTAAAACAATTGTCTTGTTTTATGTTGAAGTGACACCCACCCGTCACATTTTCTTACGGATTACATTCCGCTGAAATCAAGTTACTTGAAATCAGCTTCTTCGTTCATAATTGCGTTTACAACTGTGCTGATGCTTCATTAATTCAATTATTGCTTAAAGTGCAGGCAAATATGATTATTGGCCAAATAGTTTCTGGGTTTCAATCATTTTTATTTCAGTATATCGATGCATTGTCCTAGTAGAATAGGATAATGCATTACTCTAATAGACTGTGTGCAAAGTTTGTGAGTAAAAACACACCAAGATGTGCTGAGTTTAATCCTCCATTAAATGCAGCTACTGGCTTCGTCTGGTATCAGAGCTGTCGACGGAGACAGATTGGAGCCTTGCGGGGGAAGGAGAGACAGTGCAAAGTCAGCTGGTCTGCCTGTAATCTTATTGATGTAGACTTGGTCCTTTCTAAAAGCAACTGCCAATGTCTGATCCTGCATTATTATTATTTTTATTTATTTATTTTATTATTATTATTTTGGTAATATTAGGGAATAGTTGGAATGTACTGGACCACAGTTGTTACAGATTTCATAGTGGCATCTGTGATTTATTGAAGTAAATTGAATGTGTGCTTACTGTCTCTTCTGGACTGAAGAAGACAATTCCCAGTGGCATAGCATAAGACAGACAATGCTTCTCTGGCCCTTATGGTGGCAAGCAGGAACATTATCATCATCATCATCATCATTTCCATTTCTATCCCACCTTTCCTCCAAGAAGCTGAAAGTGGCTTGTGTTTAATCCCCACAACAACCCTGTGAGGTAGGTTAGGCTGAGAGGCAATGAATGAGTGGCCTACAGTCACCCTTTGAGCTTCATGACAGAATGGGGTTTTGAACCCTTGTCTCCCAGGTCCTAGTCTGACACTCTAACCACAGCACCACACCGGCTCTTTATTCTCTAATATGCTTTTGAATCTGGAACAACCCCTTGACTGTCCAAGGAAAAGCTTCTTCTTCTTCTTTTTTGAAATTTTTAGTTTGTGGGGGGGGGTGTATTGGCCTGGGGAGGTTTGTGAGTTTATATAATCAAGTTTGCAGTAGTGCAATCAAATCCTCTAAATGTTCTCCTTGGTTCCCACTTCTAAAAGTGGTCCATTTTACAGCCAGTTACCTGTTGAATCTCCGGCCAGCCTCACTTAAATTTGCTTTTACTGAGCTGCGTTTTCAAGCTGTGCCCTCCAATCTCCTAGACAGAAGATATAACAGGGTACTGTATGAAGACAGACTTTGTATCTATTGCACTATTTAGTATATTGCCCACTATACATCGGACCCAGGAGGCGATTTCTCACCTGACCGTCCATGCAGGAAAGATGTCTCTCCCCGACGGAGAAGGTCCTAAATGCTTCAGTGACTCATAAAGTCTCCCTTTTTGCTTTGGTGGCCAAAAAGATCAGAAAGAAGACCCTGGACAGTATAGAAGTGAACTGTAAGGGAGACGCAGAGATCTAAATGGAGACTACTGTTTGTGGTGTGATACCGCTTTTGCTTGTATTTATTTTTGATTCAGATTTGTCATGGCCAATGGCTAGTACAATAAAGTTATTTGGGTTGGATTGGCTTGCAGTGGGAAAAGTGGACAGAGATAATTTCTTTCTCAAATGCTAGAATGGGGTCACTCAGTGGAACTGATGGGTGGTAGGCTGGGGTGGGGCAGGCAAAGTTAAGTGGAATTAATTGTGGCCCTTGACATGGTTAAGGTGCTTCCACCTGTCCCCATCTGGATGGATGAGGTCTAGGTTGCCAAGCTGATACTTGGCTAACACTGGGTTGTATCCAATGCTAGCCCTAAGCAGAGTGGACCCATTGAAGTGATGTTCATTAATTTCACTGGTTCTGTTCTGAGCAGGACTAATTGGGTTTCCACCCATTGTTCTCAGCAATGACATCCATTGGTAGGTACACTCTTACAAGTACTGTACCTTCTGAACAAGGAAGGCTTCTGAGATCCACAGATCTTTGCCTATTTCCACCTAATTAGCGGTACACAAGTCAGTTAATCTTTATACTTGGGATTTTCACAGCCCCAACCTGTTAGCAGAAAGCACCAGAAAAGAGCCCTTTGCTTCAAGTTTCACAGCAACATTTGACTGGCTGATCTTAGATTAAAACGTGAACAAGAAGATGCCACTTGTCAGTTCACAATGGTTTGATAAGAGAAGAGTTAGGTTGACTAACATCAGTATTCCATCATACTAATTTACTGCTGGGGGATTTCCTGCTTGGTATCAGTTTCAGCTATTTAAAATTACAGATCTTTTGAAAGACAATACTTCGCCATTTCAAGAAATGGCAGGCAGTGGGCCAATTTGGTTCCACTATCTTCACATTAGAAATGTTACAGGGACTCAGAAATACCAGAATAAACATGGGGAAACCTTTGCGGAAAAGCTCATACTGCCCCCTTTGCCAAGAGGATTAGTAAGTAAATGATATTATTTGATTCTGAGAATGAATAAGAGGAAATTACATTTCAAACACAATTTGGAATGGCGTTTGGGGGAAAGTATATTTGATGATGAACGGATCCGATTGTGGGATAATATTGCAAAAAATATATTAATGTAACACTTGAGAGAGCCTTTTCAAAAGCCCAGTTCCGCTGATATCTGTCCCCTGATAGAACTGTCAAAATGATATGAAATTGCTAGTACTATTCTCAAAAACTCTGCTCTTGCACGATCTTAAATGACGTACTTTGGAAGTGATTGTGTGTTCAGTAGCCTCTGCCAGAATCTGTACTGCAGCTGTCCAACACCTGGTGTCCTCCAGCTATTGCTGGACTACAACTCCCATCATCCCTGAGCAACTGGTCATTCTGGCTGGGATTAAGAGGAGTTGGAGTCCAACAATATCTGGAGGACACCAGGTAGAGGAAGGCTATGGTACTGTTTCATCATAGAAACATTTGCAGCCACCAACTCCATCTAATTGGTATAAAACTATTTTGGACACATTTTGCTTATTCTCAACATGGTAAGGAAGGAACAGAAATGGGCAACTACATAAAAAGGGTTTTTTATTTATATCACGTTGGGATGAGTATTTCAATGGTGATGTTCAATTATTTTCTGTATTTACACTTCTGTATGGTTGCTAATCTTTTTTGCATTCTAATTTTAAAAAGTGCCCCGACTGTATTGCACCAGAACTCAAGCCTTCATTGGTTTTTCAGTACAAACCATTTTTTCCCAATGCTGCCAAGCAAGCTAGCTTATTTTGTCAAGGACTACTTTCGCCACCTCATGAGAAGAGAAGACTCCCTGGAAAAGACCCTGATGTTGGGAAAGATTGAGGGCACAAGGAGAAAGGGACGACAGAGGACGAGATGGTTAGACAGTGTTCTCGAAGCTACCAACATGAGTCTGACCAAACTGCGGGAGGCATTGAAAGACAGGAGTGCCTGGCGTGCTCTGGTCCGTGGGGTCACGAAGAGTCGGACACGACTAAACGACTAAACAACAACAACAACATTTTAATTACTACTTTTAATAGACGCACCTTATTTGGGTAGATAAGAATGATCCTGGCAAATTCACACTTGCTCTGAAGTTCTTGACAAAGGTATGCCTGCTAGTGAGACTTGATTTCTCTCCCCCATCCAATGCAACGTTAAATTCCAAGTGTCATTCTAGGTGCATAGGCGTTAACCCATATGTATTTATAAAGAAGAAAATACGGTGTGTTTTTAAAAAAGAAAACATTTTGGTTTTATTCCATAGGGTTTTGTTTTTTTTAATCCAAGGATCTTTAAAAGGCCATTAGTTGATTAATCTTTCCAAAGACCCTATGATGTTGGAAAGAAATAACAATTTTGCAGATCAATGCACGGTTATTGCCAATTCCTCTCCCACTCTGCCTGTATTGAAACAGCCATTATGCTGATGTCTTATCGACAGCAGCTTTCCTTACAGCGGTTTCAATTGTGTGTTTTCCTCTAGGAGCTTAAAAGTCCCTCAGCTTAAAAGGCATACTGTAGTTTGGATTGAATGTACTTGACTTGGAAAATAGGGTTTCTGCCATATTGGATTTCCTCATACACCTCTTCCCTCTTTTGCAGGTTAGGTAGCCCACTGTTAGAAATTCCTCCTTGCTTGTTTGCCCAGTAAAACAATCTGTCAGCACATCAGCAGGCTCTATATCACAACACATTTCTGTTTTGCATTTTGACATTTAGTTTGGATTTATTTATTTATTTGCCTGGGAAAAACTGTGTGTTGTAATGCCAAACTGATGGTTATTTTGGCCATTTGTGTGTAAATGCATCCTTATCTATAAGGAAAGGAAATGACACGTTTCTGAATGGCAAGTTGCCTGTGTTTGTAATCCTTATGATAGTTTTATCTTATTCATAGCAGTTGGCCTTTACTGCAGTATTGTTGCCATCCTGGACAGCTCATCTATTTAACAGATCATTAAATCCTCATGCTGGCAGTTTGATTTAGTGTCCATTCACCGTTAGCATTTTCTTCTGGAGGAGTTAGGTAGATCATCTCCCATCGTGGCCAATAAGAGACAGTGGGAGTTGTAGTTCAGCAAAACACCTGAGGTTTCAAAGGTTTGCTATCCCTGACTAGATTGATGCGCCCTGAACAAATAATAATAATAATAATAGTTATTAATACCCCACCCATCTGGCTGGGTTTCCCCAGCCACTCTGGGTGGTTCATAACAGAATATTAAATACACGATAAAACATCAAACATTAAAAACTTCCCTAAACAGTGCTGCCTTCAGATGTCTTCTAAAAGTCAGGTCATTGTTTATTTCCTTAACATCTGATGGGAGAGCGTTCCACGGGGCAGGCCCCACTATCAAGGAGGCCCTCTGCCTGGTTCCCTATAACCTCACTTCTCGCAGTGAGGGAACTGCCAGAAGGCCCTCTGAGCTGGACCTCAGTGTTCAGGCTGAACAATAAGGGTGGAGATGCTCCTTCAGGTAAACTGAAATATGTTTGAAAGCACCAAAGAAGGGGCCACATAGCACGCAGTCATGTTTCTGTTTGTCCCACACATATTCCTGCATTGGACGAGATGATCCACAGGATCCCTTCCAGCTGTGCAATTCTATGATTCTATGATGGTGGAAGGACAAAAGTAGAACCTAGCCACAAAAAGTGCTTCTCAAGTGGTAGAGATTTGCACACAGAATATTAGAAATATACGGGGCAGAGCTATAGTTCAGTGGTAGAGCAGATGTTTTGAAAGCAAAAAGGTCCTGGCTCAATCCCCAGCATCTCCAGGCAGGATTGGGAATCTCCCTTGTCTGAAACACTGGATACCCACAACCAGCCAGCAATGATAGAATAACGGTGTGGATCTCTATAAGGCAGCTCTCTAGAGTGAGGGAAATAAGTATTTGATCCCCTGCTAAATTTTCCCGTTTGCCCTCCGACGAAGAAATGGCCAGTCCATAATTTCAGTGGTAGGTTTATTGTAGCAGGGGATCAAATACTTTCGCCCCTCACTGTACATTCCTCTCTTGTAACCCCACCAAACACAACCTTGTGCGTGCCTTGTGTATATAATGCTTTCTGGAAACAAAATCACTTCCTAATTGTAACTAGATGGGGATGGAGCTTTTTAAAGTCATGAACTTTGCCGCAATGTGTTTCGGCATTCGGGAAACGAATAAAAATTGCATGCTTCGGAGTTATCCTTTGCTCTTAATTCCTGTGTTGCCAGCGATCTTCCATAAGCGTGGAGTAAATAAAGCTCTAGGTTGAAAGCTTAAAACTAATGAATGCTGCCGTCCAATTTGTTAGTTCATTTTGTGTGCATTGGCAGAACTTCAGTTTGTTTAATTTGAAATACTGGCCCACAATGAAGTCATTGTATAAATGATGGTTTTCAAGAATCTGTAAGATTGTTTTTATGTCACTACATAGTTCAAATGGCTGTTTCGTATCTGTTGATTAGAAATAAAGCCTATCTCAGAGTATATTTTAAACATTTTCTGCAATGACAAAAAAAGAAAATCAGGGGAAATTCTCTTAGTCCAAAAGTCCCTTAACTGCTGTTCATAGAATCATAGAATTGTAGAGTTTGAAGGACAGTCATCTAGTCCAACCCCCTGCAATGCAGGAATCTCAACTAACCTCCAAGGAAGGAGAGTCCAACACCTCCTGAGGGAAACCGTTCCACTGTCGAATGGCTCTTACTTTCAGAAAGTTCATCCTGATGTTTAGTCAGAATCTCCTTTCTTGTAACTTGAATCCATTGGTTTGGGTCCTACCCTCTGGAGCAGAAGAAAACAAGCTTGCTTCCTCTTCCATGTGACAGTGCTTTAGACATTTGAAGATATGTCTCCTCTCTGTCTCTTCTCCGGGCTATATATACCCAACTCCCTCAACTGTTCCTCATAAGGCTTGGTTTCTAGACCCTTGATCATCTCGGTCACCCTCCTCAGCTTGTCAATATCCTCCTTAAATTGTAGTGCCCAGAACTGGGCACAGGACCCAGGGTGTGGTCTGGCCAAGGCAGAATAGAGTGGTACAATTACTCCTTTTGAAGCAGCCTAGAATAGCATTAGATTTTATTTTATTTTATTTTATTTTTTGCTGTTGCATCACCCAGTTCACTCATGTTCAGCTTGTAGTCTACTAAGACCCCTAGATCTTTTTCACATGTACTACTGGCAATCCAAGTGTCCCTCATCTGTTGGTTCTTCATGCCTAAGTGTAGAACCTTACAGTTGTCCCTATTGAAATTCCTGCTGTTAGTTCTGGCCCAGTTCTCTAATCTGTTCAGGTCATCTTGAATCTCAACTCTTGTCTTCTGCGACATTAGCTACCCCTCCTAGTTTGGTGTCACCTGCAGATTTGATGAGCATCCCCTCAATTCCTTCATCCAAATTGGCTATAAAGACATTGAACAACAACAGGCTCACGGCAGAACCCTGCGGCACCTCAGCTTGTCACACTTTTTCCCCAGGATGAGGAGGAACCATCGGTTTGGTCAGTCAACCAGCTACAAATCTACCTGGCAGCTTCTCTGCAATAAGTAGGAGTTGCAGAATATTTGACTTCTTAGCCACTAAGGACAGAAAATGGCAACATTCCTTTGATGTTCAAACACACAGGTTAGAGTTGTGAAATCTTTTTACCCTGAGACACACAATTCCCTTCTGGGCACATTCCAGTGGTGGTGGCCAGAGCCAAAGGAAAAAGCGAGCAGGGCAACTGGTGTGAATTTTACCTTTCATACAGTAGGCTCGTTCTTCATGCACATTGCTCTCTATCCTCCATCCAGGCAATGAAGGACCATTATCAGAGTTCCAGGATACATTTCAGCCATGCAAAAACCCACAAGGAGGGTGGGAACCAGGGGTGGTGAGTGGTGTAGTTTGCATGGAATGTGACCTGGGAAGAGTCTTGAGGGCCAGTTAGGTAGACTTGGAGGGCCGCATGTGGCCCCTGAGCTGACATAGGTTAACTTTGTGTACTTAATCTGAAGAATGGGAAATAGTTGCATTTCTATAATTTGCAGAAGTTGCACTGCTTGCAGAGCTGAGCCTTTCTTAAGAGTAATGTGTGTCCCTGTCCCTGTTTACCTTTGCCTAAACGACTTACACCACACGTCTGCTAGAAGAGCCTGCAAGTCAGCTTGCAAACACTGGTAAAACATTTTAAGATACAAATAATTAAGATATCTAAAAGCAGTATATGGAAAAGCCATGCCATCCATTGACAGCTGAAAGCTCAGGACTTTACTATGATACAGATACTATACATTTTTTCCTCAATGCTGTCTAGACGGCAAACTTTGGCCTGGCACAAAACAGTGATCAGCCATCCAAAATTTATTTAAGCACATTATACTGGGCAGAGAATTCTTTTCTGGTTTGGGGAAACTTGTGTTAAAAGCTGTGACACAATAATAAAACCAAATGGGGAGGAGGTGAAATTCTAAATGCTCTTCAACTGCTTTCCCACCACCAGAAACAATTGTGCTTGTTTGTGCCAATAGTGGGGAGATACAGAGTAAATTATGGCAATATATTTAGAGGTGAGGCAAGACTTTTCTGTCTGTGAGCGTTGCTTCCCAGCAAAGAAAGGAATCCAGAAATTGAAGTCCCAGATTGTACTGTTTAAATATCTATTGTCCATGGGTGAGGTATAATTTGTCTTGTGAAGCAGACAGATTGTCAGTGAGCTGCTACACACAGAAATAGTTCCCCCCCTTCCCCTAGCCTTAAAATATATTGCAGATGTTTTAAAGCAGGTATTGCAAAACACTTCATTTTGGTATACAATCTGCAGATGATTTCACTGATGAGTGAAATCTGGATGAGTTCTGGTGTGTGTGCATGTGGATTGCACAGTGATCCTCTAAATGGAGCCTTATCTCTCTCTCTATGTGATAAAAGATTTTTATCCGAGTCAGTAGCTGCATTGGATTTGAAAATTATTTTTATTTATGCATTTTTTTTATACATGCTGTTGTTTTATCTGTTTTTCAAAGATGTAATTCTTCAATATATGATTTTATTTCATTGTGAAACCATTTCACAATGCTTCACAGGAAGCGATTGATAAATGAAATAGATAACAACCACCATCATTACTATTATTATTTTATTAAACACCTTTTAACCACTATCTCAATGTGATTAATGCGTAATATCATTAAAAGCAGTTAGAAACACAAAGGCAAGTGTTGGATCTGTGCATTGACTAAGCCGTCACTAACATATTTTTGAAACTTCTCTGACTGTTTGTTTGTTTGTTTTCCATTGTTTTAATTGTAGTTTTAATATCTATTGTTAGCCAGTCGGAGAGCTTCTGGGCTGAACAGCAGGGTAGAAATTTTCTAAATAAAATAAATAAAATCAGCCTGTTTCTCATGCAAGATAGCAATCTTTCCTGTTCACTGTTGGAGACAGTAAGCAAGAACAAAGATGGGCTGTTTCCAGTGTGACTTTTGGTCACACAGCTGTTGCTTTAGAAGGTCTACACATCTGGCTGTTTCCTGCAAAGACGCACATTTTGGCAAAAAAAAACAGCCCACAGTAAAATAGATCAGCGTGCAACCTTTAAGTGATATACACACATAAACTTAAAATATGGGCTTATGAAATGTGTATATGCTGATTCTTTTAAAGCTATGTCAGAAAGAGCTTTCAGTTGTATGGTTAGGTAGAGTTTTTCCCTTTTCCAGTGTGACATCCCTTGTTATGATAATAGAAGTAAAAATGCCATCCTTTTTGAAATCAGCCTTCAATTGGCTTCATAGAATAAGACTGATTTGTGGATCCAAATTATTTACTTTTTTAATCTGCAGATAAATTTGGGCTACCGTCGATTTCCATGGGTGCACAAGGCTAAATATTTAACAGTCTTAACCAGAAATTAAACTCGCTCAGGCAGTGAGGGATTGAGTGCATCAGCTTGAAGACTGGCAATTCTCGTTTAATACTTTATCACTCTGCTGCTACCACCTTGGGTGGTGTTTAATGGTGGGAGGGGGAAACAAAGTGCATCTGTGTGAGCATTCGGGAGGGTGTCAATTTGGCAGGTGCCTTGACAATGCCAACAGCTGGGTTTCACAAGACAAGCTTAGCTCAGCTATGTGTGGCAGGCTGAGGCTTGTCCTTTCTCTTACCCTGGAGAATGTCAGCAGTTTTCACCAGTAGAGGTTTGGCTAAAGTTACGCTGTCCTGTTCTATCATTTCATTGCCACAGCTGCAAAACAGTTTAGGCCTGGTGGTCCCAATTTATTGGGGGAGGGTGGGAGGGAGAACCAAGTTTAATTTAACTTCTGTCATGTATGACGTGTCTGTTCTTTCCAGTGCAACATCTGCTCTAATAATTTGTTCACACTCTTACTCTTTTTTAAAAGGGTTTACAACAGGAATAAATGTTATCTCCCCCCACCCTCAGTCCACGTTTGATTCCCTTTGTCATAGTCCTCATCCCCTGCATACCTTCATGTGAGAGCTTCCCCCTCCTCAACTTTAATTTTAAACTACTTTGGAGTGCTCAGGGTGGCAGTTTTAAAAGCACTGAAGCCAATGAAATGATCAAGAAGATAAAAAAGGCAAGAGATTTCTGTTATCTAATGCACCCATGAAGGGCAGCTACAGAAGAATTTTCATCGTGGCAGGTCAAATGCCTGCCATAATAATGGTGGTTGTGATGATCAAGTTGTGATGATCAAGCTTTGATGGTGTTTCCTGCTTGGCAGGGGGTTGGACTGGGTGGCCCTTGTGGTCTCTTCCAACTCTATGATTCTAAGTGCCTGCCATGATGATGAGAACAACAATAGTCTTCCACAGGCGGCATAAAGCAGAGAGAGTTTGGGCCAAATTCCAACAGACTAGATGCAACCACAGAGGAAGCTTCCTCCTGTATCCTAGCCAGCTCTTGTTTGGACCACCATTGGGCCACAACCTCCCCAGCAGATCTTAGGAAGCAGTTGTGCTGGCCTGGGAGAATACAGTGCCTCGCGCCTTGGGTATCCTAACCTCAAGCTATTTATTGCTAAAAAATTGTCCAGTAGCACCTTAGAGACCAACTAAGTTTGTTCTGGGTATAATCTTTTGTGTGCATGTATCTGAAGAAGTGTGCATGCACACAAAAGCTTTTACCAAGAACAAACTTATTTGGTCTCTAAGGCGCTGCTGGACAATTTTTTATTTATTTCGACTGCGTCAGACCAACATGGCTACCTACCTGAATCTATTTATTGCTGTGCAGGTAATTGCCAACACTCTGAATTGTGCCCAAAGAAAAATTGGCAAAGCAGTGCAGCTTTTAAAGGAAAGGGATAATATACTTACAGCTTCAAGGCTTATTGAAACGGGAACCAGCATACTTGGAAGGCTCAAGTTGTATATGGATTGTCTTTGTTTGAAAGGTTATGCATATGCCCAGCGATGTGTATTTCCCATAAAATTTTGAATAGGGAAATTGTCAGATTATCTGGTGCCCTGGAAAGTGATCTAATTTAGCACATTTATTTTAGCAGACAAAAGTGAAACACTCTGAAACCTCCAAGCTTTCCTAATATTTGGTGTGTATTCATTGTTACTAATGAACTTAGGAAGTGTGTGGGGGGGGGATTCCATGGAAAAATTAAGCACTGGAAAAAAATTCTGCCCCACATCACTGTATGTATTCCGGTCTGCGTATGTGGCCCATGTGTAATCTTAAACCTGTCTGGCATAACTGAGGAGCAGCTTAAGGAGCTGTCTTGTGTTTTGTACAGGAAAACAGCAGGAGCTTGAAGCAGAACACCAGGACATGTATGTTGAAGCAGACCACGACCTTCACCTATCAACAGGCCGATCGGCACAGCCCCCAACTGAGAAGCCTGGCGAGAGGAGAGGGGCTGAAATGAAGAAACTCTATGGCTTGGGTGCCAGCAAAATCCAAGCTATGGAGACCACCATGCAACTCAACTTTGATAGGAACTGTGATAAAAAGCAACCCAAGTACTGGCCAATTATTCCCCTGAAACTCTAAGGTTTGCATCCTTTTTTTTCCTTTTAGGAATCTCAGGGCTCCATAAATTGATGCTCGACCGAGCAGAAGGATTCAGTGAATGAATCAAGAGTCAGCAAAAGCCCGCTTTTTTATTTTCCTTTCCTCTTTCCAGCTCTATTTGAATTTGTCT
Organism: Lacerta agilis; assembly: GCF_009819535.1. NCBI lineage: Eukaryota > Metazoa > Chordata > Lepidosauria > Squamata > Lacertidae > Lacerta > Lacerta agilis. The sequence continues at coordinate 64,663,695 of NC_046315.1, forward strand.
GCCAGTTTCCAGAGCCCATTCCAACCCAACAGGAAGAGCTGAATTAGTCATTTGTACTGTGGGGGATAGGGGAAATACTCTATAAAAATATATTTCAAGTAATTTGATTTTGGCTTGCCCTGGCCCTGCAGGAAATGAGGAGTAGCATTTGTTTTCACTTAGCTGTGCTGGGGAAAAGGTTATAGACTCTCCAGAATTTTTTTTTACACTTTTTAAATGTTATCTTAGATTTGCCCTAGATTTTAAATGTGACTTCTTTCCTGACGCTTCCACCAATACCCTGGAGGCAGCTATTGGCCAAGATACAATATATTAAATGACTGTAGTTTTAGCTATTTGAGGTTTTTCTCAGATATCCTACCAGTAGAAGAAAGTTCTGTTCGAGACTGAAACCTGGCCTGTGATGCTTCACCTCAGAAGAAAACATGTGAGCAGCTTTCCACCACCTTTCCTTTTAGTTTGTTTTTGTTACATGATTAGGTAATAAAGAAGTATGAGATTAAAAGTGTGTTTTCCATCTCATTGCAAAATTGCATTTCCTTCACCAGAAAGCAGGACAATCTTGATACTCTGGATGGGTGAGGGGGGGGATAAATACTTCAAAATCGATTCCTATGCTCAAGGACCACAGTTCAAAAGTCAATCAAGGGCATAGGCTCAAAGGGGGACAAGAATTGTGCCTCTCCACTCTGGCTAGGAGCTCACCAACCTACTCTTCTTGCTGAGGTACAGCTCTGAAGACAATTAAGCCTGTGAACCTGAGATGCCGTCTACCATGCATACACCTAGACAGATTGTTCCATTGAATAATATTTATAACCCACCTTTCTTCCATTATGAAACCCAAAGTAGCGTGTATATGGTTCCCAAGCAGTCTCCCATCCAGGCATTGACCAAACCCAGACTTCATCTCAGCAATTTGGTGTCTTCAGACTGTATCCTGGGATTAGTCTACTTCCGGTCCATGGCGCTTTTGAATCTGTTAATCTCCCAAGGCCATTCTGGTACATTTTTAAATTGATCTGCATTTTTTTTTTAAGATTGGCCTCTGAAAATTGCATTGCGTGTTTAACATTCCTAAACATAAAATATGCCTTGTTAAACGTTATGACAAAGTACCGCTTAGCAAATCTGCAGGAGTTCTAATTCTGGTTTATAATTTGCGTTTTGATCTGCCCATCATTCTGGGAGGTATGTATCAGGTCAGTTCATATCAGAATTTACAAAAACCAAATGCCTCGAGAATCCCTAGCCGTGCGTTTGATTTGGATATATTTGCAGTTCTGTCTCGTGCATGCCAAAAATATGAACACACACTAAAAGTGTTAACAGATTTCAGGACCCGCCCCCCTCCGTAGAAAAGTGTTTCTCCAAAACGCATTGTTTGAAAACCAGGCCACAGCCATGTCTTCCAGGGCTTGCTAGTGTGTAATTAACTTCAATAGACGTTAGCCTGCCTCCTATTCAACTTGCACCAGTTAACCAACATGTTAGAACATATCCCTGGATATTAGTAAACATTTTGTAGGCAGGCATTTTTTTTTTTTTTGCCCATTTATGTAATTACTATGCCAGCAAGGATTCTAATAAAAATACATTTAATGTCTCATGATAAAAAAAATTTTAGTTTTTCTTTCTGGTTTTGTGTTTGTTTGTTTGTTTGTTTGCATACAGATCCTTTGCATCTTTAGTGTAATCCAATTCCAGACTTGTAAACATGTTTGATGTCTGTGGTATTTGGTGTACATGTTTATGGATCACATGGTACAATATGTGTCACAATAATCTCTGCTTCTTTTCCACCACAGTTGACTCCTTTAATTGGGGGAAATAGTATTATTTTACAATATTTACTCAGCAGCACAAATAATCCTTTTTGTTGTTTTTGATAGACTGTATGTATTTCTGCAGACATACACATTTCACACACTTGTTGTGTATCACCTTATCTATGTGTCTGAAGCATAATAGTCACTTAGATCACTATTGTAAGAAGCTATTTTAAGTTTCTTTGGGTTACCCTGGGCAAGATCAAGCAACTAACCAATTTAATAAGAATCAGTGCTATTTTTCTAGAAAAAGAAGTGCCGGAACTCACCATGAACGCCTCCCTTGTTATCTTAGAATGGCAATGGCGCCCACCTGAGAGGTGCCAGAACTGGGTTCCAGTGAAATGCCCCTGAAAAAAAACCCCTGACAATATTTAGATGTGACAAAAAGCTCACCTTCATCAATTCAAATTAACCACCATATTAGAAAAGCATACCAAGTCACCCAAGGATCATGGTTCTCCATATTATTCTTTGTCTGAACTACAGTTATACATATGCAGCATTTTGTTTGGGCCACCACTTTTTTTTTAATAGAACCAAGAAATTCCAGAATTTTTTATTTTGGAGTGGGAGGGGCTGAAGACAGTTCAATATTAAATTTAAATCACTAGGGATCCTAACAACTGATAAGACAGAGCTTGTTAATACAGAATGGTAGGGGAACTTAGAAACTCAAGTGTTCAGGGCTCAGTCTCACATTAGCTCTTAGCTCAGTTTGACGGCTTCCTCCGTACCCCAGGCACAGCAAACGTGAAGTGGGCTGTGCTTCTCCTTTATCAGTTCCCCTTGACTACAACAGCAGTCTTTTCTTTCTTTCTTTCTTTCTTTCTTTCTTTCTTTCTTTCTTTCTTTCTTTCTTTCTTTCTTGCCTGTTCATGGTGGTTGGGGTCAAATCTCCTTTGCCTCAACTCCTGAGGTAGTTTCTCCACCCAAGCCTAGCTCTTACATAAAGGAATGCAATTCAGTATTTCTGACTTGACATCAATACGAACCATGCATAGAGTTGAGAGGAGGGGCATATCTAGACGTCCTGGCAACATCAAGTGTCATTCTGCTCATTCTGCTAGCTGAAAGGAACAAGCTGCCACCACCATTCCATATATAGAAGGGGATTGGACCGGCAGTTGAATCAGCTTCAGTGCTGCCAATGGAATATCATCAAGCAGCATACTTGTGGGCAGTAGGATAGCACATGGGTGCAGGATAGGCTGGGTGGACCACACAGCTCTATCCAATATCTAATTCCTGCTCACCACTCTGCCAGCTGCTCACTGCCTGTTCAAGGGCTGCAATGCAGCCAGCAGGATAACTCCTGCATACATTGCATGGGTGGGGCCTGATGGAATGGTGGGGCCTCGGCTGGCTGCTTGCTCGCTCTGGACTTTCCCAACGGCACTATTGCCAACTCAGACCAGCAGCAAGCAAGCAAGCAATGCTGCTTGGGTTTCAGCTCAAAAGGGCGAGAACAGCAGGGAGGGAACAGCCAAGAGAAGATTTGGCGTCTTCTGCCTGAGCTGGCCACCTCAGTCTGCCTAATGATAGAACCGGCCTTGTTTCCCACTTAGGCAAGAAAAACCTCGTTCAATCCATTGTTTATTTTGCATTTGGGGTGAATAAAATTTGCTTCCCCAAATCTACAACATCTTCCTTCTGCCACGGCTTTTACCAAAAAACAGATTTATTTATTTATTTTGCAATTTCAATGCACAACAGGCATTCCAGCCTAAAATAATTTCTCATCCTGCTCCAAAAAGCTTCAGATTAACATATATATTCATATTCCTCAGCACTGAGGAGTATTCTCAAAAGGAGCCGGTTCCTTTGAAATTGGTCGAGAATTTTTAATTTTTGCAGTTTCTCTTTATTTCTTTTATCTACTGTCAGAGCAGCTACATTTTGAAGTCGTTGCCTCTTGTTTGGGTGCTGGAAGTCAAAACTGAACTTGTGATTTGATGGCAGTCCCCCATTAACAATGGTCTGTAGAAGCATTGTATGATGAATTCGCTGCAGGATCCAGTCACAAGAACAGCTGCATTGTTAGCAGGGAAAGTTGTGTCTGCATCATCATCTTTGGTCGCAGCAAAGGAAATGCAAATAATTAGTGGAAGGAGCGTCTGGCAATGTTTTAATGTTCCATCGTGAAAGTCTCACAACTCACCTCCGTTCAGCATAAGCTCATTTCTTCTGACTGCAGAACATCTGCCACAGAAAACTTCTAAATAATTAGTTTCTAAAGAAAAGAAGAAAAGCTCAGATAATGTACTGAAGCTGTCCTGGGGGAAAGGTACTCTATCTTAGTTGTCCAAAACAATTAAATCTTATTAGAAAGAGAGGGACACAATAGCAATTTTCTCCTGTTATCGCTGTTTTAGACAATTGAATAGTTTTATGGCATGCAAATGTAGCAAAATCAGTTCTTCACACAAGAACACCATTGTTAATTCTTCAATACTTCATTGATGCTGGGTAGAATTAGGCAAAATCATAGGCCAAAATGTGCATTGCAAAACTGCCCATCTTCAGTTAAATGGAACAATCTGAATGGGTCCAGAAGGCATGATTTAATCAGAAATGCTGTAATATCCCACGTATGTGATTTTGCAGTGATGAAAAACAGCTTTGCAACCTAGTATGTATGAAATCACTAATGCAACACAGATTTGACTTGTAAAATTAGCTGACATCACACCATGTTTTTCAAAATCTGACATTACATCAAGTGGGCTTGAAGATGAAGTCTCGAAGGAATAAATTAGTGTCAAATAAGTCTGCGTTTTTTAAGCATACAGTGGGTTAGATAGGTTGTAGTAGCACAACACACAGAAGGCCAGCATAAAACAACAGAGTAAGTTAAGATAATAGCTTGTTGGGAGAAATGTAGGTTCGTTTGAGGCAAAAAGGAAATGCCCTCTAAAATGTCAAAAGCTTGCTGGTTTTGAATTTCCACGAATGAATTAATTCAGCAAAAGATACTTTCTTCATTTACTCTCTGTTGAACAATATTTGCTACTAGTATAGCAACAATACTCAGAGAAAATAGCTTTTGCTGGGATCAAACTACACTAAGTGAGAACAAATTTAAATTTAAATGCCTGGGTGCTGAACTGAAGGTGTTAAGGGAGACTCTGGAGAAGCTGTTCAATAGCTGAGATCCCAGCACTGGAAAAGCCTTCTCCTTCGTGGACATCCACTTCACTTCATTTGGTGAGGTTACCCAAGCAGGCTTCCAAAGAGAATCTTAAGGTTTGGGTAAAAACACAAGCAGAGCTCTTCTGGATCAGGCCAAAGCCTCATCTAGTCCCACATTCTATTTACACAGCAACCAACCAGATACTCGGAGGAAGCTGACAGGCAGGAGCAGGACAAAAGCACAATAACAAGCAGAAGATGACAGCAGTCTGTCACTTGTTCACTTCTTGAATCTTAATTCACACACATCACTGGACTCATAGACACAAGATAAAGACTGCATGCCCTCCAACAATTCTCCAATGAAAACGGATGTATTATTATTATTACTATTATTAATTATTATTATTCCCCGCCCATCTGATTGGGTTGCCCTAGCTGCTCTGGACAGTTTCCAACATACATAAAAACATAATAAAACAGTAAACTTTAAAAAAAAAAAAAACTATACAGAGATGTCTTCTAATGGTTGTATAGTTACTTACCTCCTTAACTTGGCGGTTGCATAACTCCATAGCCTCCAACATTCCTCGAATGAAAATAGGGACGTCCTAAGGAAAAGCGAAGGGACGCGGTCGGCGCAGTGGGTTAAACCACAGAGCTTAGGGCTTGCCGATCAGAAGGTTGGCAGTTTGAATCCCTGCGTCGGGGTGAGCTCCCGTTGCTTGATCCCAGCTCCTGCCCACCTAGCAGTTTGAAAGCATGTCAAAGTGCAAGTAGATAAATAGGTACCGCTCTGGCGGGAAGGTAAATGGCGTTTCCGTGCACTGCTCTGGTTCGCCAGAAGCGGCTTAGTCATGCTGGCCACATGACCCAGACGCTGTATGCTGGCTCCTTTGGCCAATAAAGCGAGATGAGCCACTGCAATCCCAGAGTCGTCTGCGACTGGACCTAATGGTCAGGGTTCCCTTTAACCCTTTACCTTTAAGGAAAAGCAAGACATTCCAGGATCAGATCAGAAACCGAGATGGCTTCTGTAAATCCGGGACTGTCCCTGGAAAATAGGGACACTAGGAGGGACTGCATTAGTCCAAGGCTCAGCAAGATGGGCCTTTCAAACATCCACTGTTCCTGTGCAACTACTCAAACTTCTGGTGCCATTATTATTTTCTGTTGAAGGCAATATGCCTCTGAATACCACTTACTGTGAATTGCATGTGTGGGCAGTACTGCTGTACTCGGCACCTGCATGTGGACAATATTAATCTCATTAACCACTGTGAGTAGGGTTTGCCATATTCCGAAAAGTGAAAATCCAGACAGTTTTTTCTTGGGAACATCTCCCAAATAAACATTCATTTTGGGGCTTTTCTTAAATTTCTAAAAGAATTTTTTTAAAAAAATAAATACCCCAACTTGCCATACGCCCAGGTTTTCCCAATTTAGCAGAAATCCGGCCGAATGCCATTTTTCGGGAAAACCCAGACGTATGGCAGCCCTAACTATGAGAAAAGGATGCTGGGCTAGGACAGAAATTTGGCCTGATCCAACAGGGCTCTTCTTAAGTTTTTTTGTTTGTCCCAAATCTGGATAAAATAACCCCATGGAGAGTTTCATCACAACAAAGACTATTTGGGACATTTTGTTGATTCCCTCCACACCATTTGAAGTTTGATGGCCTTGTCCTTGAACAATAAAGCTAAACCCATATGCACAAGCAGTACAATCCTAATAATCCCCAGTAGAGTTAAATGAGGCTAACTCCTGCATAAACAAAAATGGTGAGGAGTTGGCTGTAGTCTAGAGCTTTAACCATGAACATGTTTTCCTTTCAGTAACCCTCACATTGGTACCACGGCCTGTGGCATTACATGTTGTTTTGCTATCCTCATTTTGAGCGCAACTACAAATTCCAGTGTAGTTAACATGCAGACAGGTCTGTGCTGTCTTCAAAAGAAATGAAAGGCAACATAAATGTTATGCATTTCAGTGGAAACAGCATTTTTAGCATTGGCTGGTACAAGAAGAAAAATCTTTTCCTTTTACTCAGTGGAAGGAATGCTGCCTACTAAGCAAAAACAGAAGGGTAGGTAATATTATTTGCATGGGGGGGGGGGGGAGAACCAAAATAAGCAGACACTAAATATAAAAGAATTTGCAGCTGCTTTTTTCCTTTACAAACCCAGTTCAATTAAGGGTGCTGAAACACACCATTAGCAAACTCCTCTGGCATATCCACCAGTGAGGTGCTGAGTCAGCTTTCATTTCTAGCTGATTACATTTCCTGTATTTCCATGTCTTTCTCTTTCTTTGTGGTTCTTCTGGTTTTCTGATGATTACAAGTCCAAAATTACCATTGGAATGCTTGTGCCTGACAATTTGCAAAGCAGTAGAGTTTGGGCAGGGGGAAAGAGAATTGGATTAAATCATTAGGAATTGAGAGGGAAAGGTTTTTTTTAGCTTTCCCTTATAGAACCGGCACCAAAAAAACACCCAAGAACGTTGGATAAAGGATCACTCTCCTCACATTTTCCTCACTTTTAGGTGTCTAGGAGACATTCTCCAGGCTTCGGTAGGAATCCTGTGACTGTGAGCAGCTTCATCACGTGTTTAAATGACCCAAGGATATATGCAGCAGGGGTCAACTGCATTGACGGAATTGGCACCTGATTCATTGGGAACCACCTACACAACTGGACACTTCACCCATGTGGCCAAGTCATTTCCATGAGCTCTTAGCCATTCATATAGACTTAGAAGCTGCCCATTGTATAGTGCTGTTTCCAGTTCTTTTAGATTTCTCCCTCATTCCCCAGCTCCCATGGGGCAAAAGTGAGACATATCCATAAAAAGCATGAGACCTCCAATTTTAGCACCAGTTTGTCTACCTAGGCTGCAATCTTATGTTGACCATTTGCATTTCTTATGTAGGATACAGAAATGGATTGCTTTTTAGGTATTCTTTAGAGTCACAAACTCATTGTTTTAGCTCCTGTCTGTAGAGATAAGGGCATGCCACTTATTAGTGACAATCTAGTTAGCATGCTGTAATTAACTCTGAAATGGTACTCACTAATTTCCAGATAGAATTAACTATGGTTCATTGGGGAGGGGGGAATTATGCACTCTGTTTAATGTGCAGCCGTAATTATTTTAAGCAATCACTGCTCACATTTACATACTAAGAAATGATTGAGGGAAATGCAATCTAAGACAGTTCTTATGTTCTTTGATTGATTATTTTAATAATCAGTGTTGTTGCTACATGGTTCTTAAGGGTGCAATCCCATACCTACCTACCTGGGAGTAGGTCCCATTTATCTCGATCAGACATTTCTGAGTAGGTATGTATTGGATGGTAGTGTAAATGGTGTTGTTTTTAATTCATTTCTGAAATATGGCTGCTATTTTCAAAGATGGTGTAATAGTGAAGACAGCCCACCAAGGAATTTATTAGACAAACATCTGACATGAATATTATGATTTTTCTAAGGTCAATTAAAATTTTAATGGTACCCAGCAGTTGGAACCAGAAGTTCTAAATGTACCCAACAGCTGGAATCCAAAGTGTGATAGCTCATGTTAGAGGTACAGATGTCAACATAGAGCCTGAATTAGTAATCTTGATCTCAAATGGGTCCTCTACTGAGTCCCAAGTGGAGGAATAAACATTTCTTCATCATATTGCTTAGCAACAGTTATTAGGTGATTAATTATCAGCAATGACACTGCCTGAAGAGTGCTGAAGCATTTGAGCTATGTTTGCATTTTGAGCTGTGACTTCCCTCCGAAATGTCTGATGGACTTGCTTTCTTTTTCTTAAATAAAAGCTAATAGTCTGGGACTTTTGCTGGCCTTGGCTCCCCCAAATCCTACCCCTTCTGCCCTTTTATTTGTGGCCCTGGGCATAGTAGCTTGTACTGAAAACTTCTGGAGAATGGGCTGTAGCCATGAAAAATATATATGGTGTCTTAGGGCTACTTGCAGTTTTTTTTACCATATGTCTGCCTTCATCAAATTATGAAATTGCTATGTACCGTACCTCTGGCTGAAGTGGTTTCTCTGTGGCTTGCTAAAACAAAAGCCTGAGAAGTAATACAGAGAGGCAGCTTGGCATAGGGGTTATTGCACTTGGACCTGGGGACTGAGGATTCTAATCCCCACTCAGCCTTGAAGCTCACTGGGTGACCTTGCATTAGACACAATCTCTCAGGTGGGAGGAAACTCGTGTACATACCTTTACTTCTTTGCAGGAAAGGTAGGGCACAAATACATATAAGTACCGGTAAATAAGTAAGTAAATGAGTAAATGAATTAATGAATGAACTGCAAAGGAAGGACAGCTGCCAATGCATGAAGCTAGCATGGGTACAGGGCTCTGCTGGAAAGGGTGTAGACAGTCCACTTTTCATCTAATGGGTCTCCACTTCAGTTTTAAAATTTAAGTCGACTGCAAAACTGTGGGCTACAGAGAGCTTCTTTGCGGCAATCTGCAGTTGCCATTCCAAATCCTGTTGTGGTGTTCATGTTGAATGCTTCATGGAGATGGTTGTGTAGGCGTAACAACTGTGGTGTGAAGGGGACCACACTTGTGATTATGAAGCTTAACCAGAAGTTAAATTAATGTTATATGCACAGCTTAAACCTTGCTGTGTAACAAATTATAAGGCTAGAATTAAAAAGAAATCTCAGTTATGTGAGCTCCATGAGAACAGTCCAAATGGCATCAGCCAGAACACAAATAACAACAACAACAACAACAACAACAACAACAACAACTTATTAAATTGAGGGACCACTTTTTCTTGCCAAAGGCAACTCAAAGCAACAGCTTTAATTTCCATAGAAAAAAACCACCCCCACCTTCTTGCTGTCTTACAACCAATGGGGGGGGCAGTGCCTACCAACCTCCTCCTCCTCAGCCTCAGTGATGCCCTTGCAGGACTCAGCAGAGAGACAGGTTGGCTCTTCCTGTCATTGGCTCTAAATCTACCTACGGTTGGTTTTTCTGTCTTCTGTCCAACTAGTTCCAGTGGGCACCAACCGCCACTGAATTTTAAAATACAAAAACTGTAAAATCCAGAGCAGATGGACAATAAAATAATGGAGGACAAAGCCAGACTTATTTATTATAAGAGAAATCCTGGTGCTTCTAGATTTCTTTATTCATCGTTGAGAGATTTTCGCTTCAGAGGTGGGCAGTACTACAACGAGCTCCGGTAACTCTGCTTTTGCTTTTTATGGTTGAAACTTGGAAGTCTCTTTGCTTGTTGAACAACAATATATATTTGAACAGCTGTTCTTTATTCTTTATTCTTCCCTTTTAAGAGGTTTTTTTAAAAGCATGTCTCTGGAAGGGATGTGTGAGAAAACACATATAAACAAAATGTTCTTATTCCTTTCTCTGTGTAATTTATAAAGATGAGACACCAATGGACAACTTGGAAGTCATTAAAAGAGGATTAGGCAAATTAATGGAGAACAAGGCTATCAATGGCTACTACCACAGCCAGAGGCAGGATGACCCTGAATGCTAGTTACTGGGATCATAAGTCAAGAGAATGTTACTTCTTGCAACTTAGGTTCCCCATGGCATCTACTTGGCCACTGTGAGAACAGGATGCCGGAGTAGGTGGGTCTTAAGCCTGATCCAACACGATCCTTCTTATGGTCTTACCTTCTGTCCACCCCTAGCCTATTGGGTTGTTGTTTTTCCACTAATGCTATGACGATACCAGCTCCATCCAAAGAAGAAAGGGGAGAAAGATATGTCCCTTCCAGAGGTTCTAAAGCTAGGACCTAGATTTCTCAAATAAGTAATTTGAGATCTGATTTTTTTCAGTGCATGTGATTGGGACATAAGGGTCCACACACACAGTTTAAGTCTTCTGCTTTTCATAACTATGCAAGTGTTTCCCATCAAAACTGGTAGGTGGTCCTTGATGGAATGCTTCCATGCTGTGTATTCTGGCCCCTTCCGTCAATAACCCACAAACCTCAATGTAAGCACTGCAATTGCTGTCTCCAACATAGTCTGCCATATTGAGATCTTGAGAAAATAGCTCCTTTGAACCCTGCAGAAATTAAAACGTGCCTTCAGCATGTGGTAATCGGTGGAAATAAACAGGTTCTTATTATTCAGGCTACTGGAAACAAATGGCTAGGTTGTGCTCAGGTGAGGAGCACCCACCACAGACAGGACCAACCTCCCTCCTCCAACAACCAAAAAATGCACTAATCGTGGATGTATAATGGGTTCTTTTTTCCTCAATCGATTTTCCATCGTAAGAGGAAATTTGGGTTAAATGTAAAAAAAAAGAACAAAGGCTGGCATTTTGATGACAACAGCATCATGTGGACAATGCATTAAACATGTGCATGGATATCACCAATTCCACAATAAACATCTGCATGGAAGCATCCTTTGTTTCTGTGGAAACACATCACCTATACTTGACCATGTTCTTACTTATGCAAAACCATATTTTCCCAACGAAAAGGAATCTGCCAATCAAAGCATGTCCATTCACTTTGACTGCTTTAGCAGTTTCTTTCTACTATCAAAGTCACAAGATTTTGACGGTGCTTTAACAAAACCCCAACATTTAGTGCAACCCCAAACTTGTAACCATAGAGTGATTATGGGGGGGGGGTCCTCTATGCTGTTTAGACCAACCCCATTTTCTCACACTATACTTTTAACTGGCTATGTCTTAATGGTTTTAGCTGCTGTTTCATTCTCTGAGTCAATATTGCATGGGTTTTTTTTAAATAAATAATATTTTTTTATTTCATTTTAATCCATTTTGAAATGACAACACCTGCTCCAGCATATGATCTTCCAAGGAACTGCAGTAGGACTTTGCTCCATCCCCCATTTTTATGAATGTTTTAAATAATAGCTAAAGATGCCTGTGTAGTGATATCTATAAGAGCTAGAGCACACTTCTGTTTAATAACTTGCATGCTCCATTGGCCTCCCCATAAAATAAATCAATGAACCATATAAAATGAGCTACTTTTTTCCTAATTGTACAGAACACAGCATTCCTTTGCCTGCAGGGTTTTGGGTTTTTTTTGTCTTTGCTTCTAATACACTATGAAGCTAACATCTGGTTAAGAATCGTGCACTTTCACTATCTATGATCATTATTTCCAGTTTTCCCCGAGTGCTCAGCTCAGCATTGATAATTTTCAGAACATAATGGAATAACCTTGTAAATATCAATCTCAAAGATGGCTTGCTCTTTCCCTGGCACTCTCAATAATCTGAATTGATATTATGATATGGCACACACAGAAAATAATTGAACATAATAGCTGAAAAATGTAATTGGAAATCACACATTCAGGTGTAGAAACTTCAGGGCTATTATCACCCACAGTATGAACAATGATCTATAAAAGGTAAAATAAAATATGTTCTGACTATCAAAGCAAACATAACAATTTGTGTGTGTAACAGCATGTGAACGATTTCTCCCCATGTGGTCTAAAATAATAAAAGGTGAATTGGTGACCCCAGTCTAGCAGCATCATTTAGACATCCATCTTAGTCACTTACTAGAATTTTTGCCTTTACTCGAAAGGCCATAAGATCAAACAGCAGATTTTTTCTATATTAATTGGAGAATCTGCGCCAGCTGCTTTGAACTGGTTTGGTACCATCATTTAGCACATTGGCTTGTCAACATTTCTACTGAGAGTTGTTAGGCGTTCATAATTCTCAGAGTTCCCTAGGAAGAGGGACTGACTGTTAATGCACTCTGGATATTGTAGCTCTATGAGGGAAATAGGGGCAGTTTCCTAATAACTCTCTTCACCCTTAAGAAACCAGAGTTCCCAGGATTCTTTGGAGGAAGCCATCATGCCTGATTAAAATGGTATGATGCTGGGTCACATTGTTAACGTGTAGATAGGACTTCCTAGTTTGCTTCGTATTTCTCTGTCTGACAGTGGTGTACCAAATACCTCCTTTATGTTATTACTGTTACATTCTGCCTTTCCTCCAAGGTTGCCTGTGATTCTCCTCTCACCCTTTGTAGTCTCACATCCTGGTGAAGTAGGGTTAGCTCACCCAAGGTAAACTCTATGGGCAGGTGGGGATTATGAACCTGTCTCCTCACCTGCCCATCTCCAGTGCTGATAATCTCCAACCACTGCACCCCATTACAATAGATGCAGTTTCTTCAGTTATATATTAAAAAACCCTTGAAGTACAGAAATTGAACCAGCACATAATTTTTTCCAAGCCTAGAGATGGGGGAAGAAGCTGCAGGTGGAGGGTGGACACACTGCTGCACCTGAGGGACCTTTGGCCACACCCACTTCATTAGGTATTTCTACTGAAGGTCGTAGCTCATTGGTGGAGCCTCTGTTGGGCGTGTAGAAGGTCCCAGGTGCCATCTAGAAACCGAGCTAGATGGGCCGGCTCAATAGAAGGCGCCTTCTTATCTCCTGACGCACCTGAGGGCGCACGCGCTTTACAAGCGTGTATTCCTTAGAGCTCCAATGGTGTTACTCTAGAGATATCCTCCCCCAGGAGAGAGTTAGCTGCAAGGCGCATATAGAGAGCTACACAATGCCCGGGAAGCTCCAGGCACCTAAAGTCTCCTCGTACTGCCTTGCTGCCCCTCTCACAAAGGCGTCCGAGGCGAAGAGCTTCCCGCCTCCCCGGCCTGCCGACCCGCGGCGGGGTCTCCTCTCTGAGGCCCCGCCCCCTTCGGCCAAGCAGGCGCGAGAGCGCATCCAGGGAGGGACCGGCGGGCGCAAGCGAGCGGCGCGCGGAGGAGCAGCTGAGGCGCCTGTTCCGAGAGAGGACGCCGCCGGGAGGAGTTAGCTCGTCTCCTCGCAGCCAGCCCGGGAAAACCAGCCTTGAAGGGCAAGCGGGGAAGTCGCTACTGCCGCCGCCAGCCGAGCCACCTGCACGCCTTGCCAGACGCCATGGGTAAGAGAATTGCTGCTTCGGCTCTTTCAGCGTTGCCTTGAAAACGGCTCCGGGGTTTGAACTGCCTTCCCCTCGACCCCTTATGTTGCTCTCTCCGGGAGCCTCAGGCGGGTGTGAGGGGGGCGGGACCCAAACTTGAGTAATTTTTGCAGCAGAGAGAACCTAAAACTCATAAGCGCCCCTGCATTTTATACCCTCTCTATGAATGGAGAAGCCTCCTTTCCTCTTACTGCAGATACTGGCTAGGATGGGAGAGGCACTCTGCACATGCTCTTGTGCGCGCGGGTCTTTCTTTGGGAGGCGGGAAAGAGGTGCTGAGCATTGGGAAGAAGTTGGGAGTTGCTTTACCCTTTGAGGTCCTTGGGTCTTCCTCGGGATGCTGAGAGGAGGGATGGGGAAGCGACAAAATGCAGCCGAGGGAGCCCTGAGATACCAGGAAGGCTCCCTCTCCCTTTAACTTTACAGTTGGGTTAGAGCCCCGCTGGCTACAGATCACCCTGCAGTGGAGTTTTGTCTGCTCTTTTGAAGCTTCCGACCAGACACAAAGCAGTGTGAAGAAGCAAGCTTAAGATGCATGTTTTGTTTTGGTACATGACTTTAAAACTGTAACATGACTTTAAAACTGCAATGCTACTGCCCTGCATATAGTTCATGGACACTCACACTCGTACTGTGCCCCTTCTTTAATTGTAACAAATCAGATCTAATCTGCCTCTGGTGGGTTGGAGCTGGATTTTGGAAAGGGATGGTTAGAGAGAAGGCATAAGCAAACCGTTTCACCTTCTTGAGATCTTGGCTACGGTGTTCGCTTTTTGGAATTAAGTGTGTCCACCCAGCCCAACTGAGAATTTATACTTGGCTATAAGTCATACATCCCGGCTTGTGTCTTCGTTTAGGCTTGTATGACTTTAAAGCCTGCTTCATTAAACACAATCAATAGATCTACTCTGAAAGTCATGGACCGAGCGGGTGTCCTTGTAGGAAAGGTTTTGCCCGATTTTTTGTGCAAATGACAACCCTCCCTTCTTTACACCTCCTTTTACTTTACATACCCCCCCTCCCCAAAAGGTATTTAACTACTTTTAAAGCGCTTTTGAGTTATTGAAATAACGATGCACCGGAGCTCAGTCTTGATGGCTAAAAGAATATGGCAAAGATTTCACTAATGCATTCCAGCTGTAGGCTGCTTAAAAAAAAGAAGTCTCGTGGATTTATTTTTTGGATGAAGTTGTGAGAATTAAGCATGGTATCAGTTCTCTGTGACACGTGTAATAATTTTACAGTCAGCATAAATGTATAAATGTACTAATGCACTCCTGAGACATTGCTTTGCTTATGTGGTCATCAAATAAATAGGTATATAGTACATAGCATATGGAAGGTGTGGTGATTGACTTGAATTAATTGCAGGAAGTCCTTATTTAGTGAGGGCCCGTTATTGCGGGGGGTGGGGTGGGCAGAGGTAGAGAAAGTGTAGCATACTGATCAGGAAAAGTAGGTATAGGAATTGTAGGTTAGAGATAACACTGGTGTGGCAGGAGAAATAGCCAAGAAAGTTTTTTCCCATTGTGGTGGAGTATACCCCTTCTGAGTAATACCCCTCCCCACTCCCCCACTATATTTAAGGATCTGGTGACTTCTGTTTCAGTGTATCTGAAGAAGTGTGCATGCACACGAAAGCTCATACCAGGAACAAACTCAGTTGGTCTCTAAGGTGCTACTAGAAAGAATTTTCGATTTTGTTTTGACTATGGCAGACCAACATGGCTACCCACCTGTAACTGGTGGAGTATATTCACAGTACAGAAAAAAAATTTAACTGTGAATGCAATTGTGACCAATTTTAAGGGGATTTCTGGAGTGTGGCAATACTTATAAGAGCAGTAATACAAAAAAGATGTAAAAACTGAAATCAGAAGGGCTTATTCAGAGTTCTTGCTTGATTGTGGTTGTTCTTGTGTCTTTGCAGATACAATTGAGGGGGGACCCTAATATTCTGTTTTGGAATTATAAACTTTAATATGTGCAGGATATCTTGGTTCTCAGAATAACTGGAATAACTGAAATTCAGCACACAGATGAATCTCAGACTATCTATTGTATAGTTCGCTTACAATAAGCTTTTTTGGTTTGGGAGGTTAAAATGAATTCCTTTTTGCTTCTGGGTAGAGCAGAAGTTTCATAAAATGCTGATGCTTCAGATAAAGAAGACCAAGTTGCTGAGTTTTAGACTTTGTACAGCCCAACGAACATTATCAGAGCAAGACTGCTGTTTATCAGCTCATATCCCTGTGTTAGCATCCAGATGTTTGTGCCGTGCATCTGGTTTTTGTTTAAATTATATGTCTATATGGTCTTGGTTGGCCAAAGCCAAAGCGGATGTACAGCATCAAATTAGCTGACATTCTCAAACTGCTTTATGGTTTCCACAATTCCTTATACGTTGGGAATGAAGATTAGGCTCCTGAATTGCAGTGCTTACTTAACTTTAAAAGAAGGGAGGAAGGGGCAGGAGGAAGAACTCTCCCTTTTAACCTTGACAAATGGGGAGTTCACTCTCCACTCCAATGAAGTTGATGGGGAAAGTGCCATTTATATTAATCTACTTATGTTGGCTTTGATCCAGATGTGGTTATAGGCAATTTAGTGTTTCTGGGTGTGTGTGTGTGTGTGTGTGTGTATTTTCGCATATAAAAAAAACTTATTCAGCCTTTTCAAACAGGCCTGGGTGAGCATTGTGGATATGGATACATGTATGTATCCAGGTGTTGGATACATTTGTTGGGTGCACAGAAGTTTATTTTGTGCAAGAGCTCAAACAGACTGGCTTTGTTTGTGTATGTGGGTGCATGCAGTTCATTTCGCAATTCCAAAATGATACAATGTATTCCTATTAACTTTTTTAAAGCACGCTAAACAGTTTTAAAACTAGTTTCTGCTCATTCATCGAAGATGATTGCAAGCAATCTGTATTGTTTTGCCTCTTTGCAGCAGAAATGGGCCACTAAACGCAAACTTGGAGACAGGTCTCATCGAGCTGTGTGCTTAAGAGCTGAAAAACCAAATTAAACATTGGACTCATTGTACAGGAGCGGGTCAGGTCTGCTAAGCAACTGCAACCTATCCAAGGATACGCGCCTCTTAGTCCTAAGATTGAAAGATCGGCAGTTGAAATGGTAGCCAAACCATTAAGGTTCCAGAATGATTTTTTTTATTGGCATCCTGTGCTATCTACTTAATTGCTTCCACACATGACTTGAAACTGATTAACTGTTATGGAATTTGGTAGACCATTCTTCTACTAAGATTCATTAATGCAGTAAAACATTAAGACGTTAAATGTTTATTGACTGACTAAATTAAATCATGAGACTAGGGCAGTATTGAAGAATATTGATTAAAATGTGGAAGGGGAGGAGAGAACCATAAAGAGTACAATCACAATTATAAGCAAGAGTTGGAGAGAGATGTGAAATGTTTCCTGATTATTGTTGCAATTTGTTCTGATATTGAATCTTAGATATCTTTGTTTTCAGTGTATATGTTTAATATTACTTGTGGTAAAAAAGGATGGTTTAAAAAGTATTATTATAACATTTATAAAGGGGGAGGAAAACCCTCCCTGGATTAGAAAAATCTTAAGTCGTTACCAGCCAGTTGCCAATTTCCCTTTCTTGGGCAAGGGTCTTGAGTGTGTAGCTGCAGATCATATTCAGGTGCTCTTGGAGGAAAGAGATTTTCTAGATCTGTTTCAGTTGGGGGTTAGGCCCTGTTTTGGCACAGAAACTGCTTGGGTTGCCTGTATGATGACCTTTTTTTAGGAGAGAGAGGGGGGAAAATGTGTCCCTGTTCATTCTCCTCGACCTCTCAACAGCTTTCAATGCCATTGGCTATGGTATCCTTTTGAAGCGACTCTCCAAGTCTTACCTGGATAGCTGTTTCCAGAAGGTGATGTTTGGGAGTGCTATTTGGCCCCATGGTTCAGTTTTATCCCTCATGCCATACAACATCTACATGAAACCGTTAGTGGGGGGTCATTCAGAGTTTTGGAGTACCGGTATATTGTCAGCAATATGCTGGTGACAAATAGCTCTAATTCTCCTTTACATCTGCAGGTGTGGCAGTAAATGTGCTAGACTGAGCTCTTGCCTCAGTAACAGACTAGTTGAGAGCCAACAAACTGAAGCTCAATCCAGATAAGACGGAGGCACTTTTAGTGGGCGGTTCCCTAGACCATTACAGATTGGGGGGGGTTGCCTGTTCTTGATGGGGTTACACACACACTCTCTCTCTGAAGGAGCAGGTACTTTTGGAGAGTACTTTTGGAGGTACTTTTGGATTTTTTGCTGTCACCTAAGGCTCAGGTGGCTTCAGTGGCACAGAGTGACTTTCATCATCTTCAGATGACGGCCCAGTTGCACCCCTATTTGGATAGGGATAGCCTAACTTTTGTTGTATTTGCTCTGCTAACCTCTAGAGTAAAGGTAAAGGTACCCCTGACCATCAGGTCCAGTCGCAGACGACTCTGAGGTTGCATGCTCATCTCGCTCTATAGGCCGAGGGAGTCAGCGTTTGTCCGGAGACAGCTTCTGGGTCATGTGGCCAGCATGACTAAGCTGCTTCTGGCGAACCAGAGCAGCACACGGAAATGCCATTTACCTTCCCACCAGAGTGGTACCTATTTATCTACTTGCACTTTGACGTGCTTTCGAACTGCTAGGTTGGCAGGAGAACCTCTAGGTTAGATTGCTGCAATTCAAAGTGCTGGTTTTGACCTATAAAGCCTTAATGGCTTAGGACCACAATATCTCAAGACTGACTCTACCCATATGAACCAACCCTGACCCTGTGCTCATCATCTGAGGCTCTCCTTTGTGTTCCTTCTCTGTGAGAGTTCTGGAGGTGGCAACATGAGAAAGGGCCTTGTTGTGGTGGCTCCCCATTTGTGGGATGCACTCCCCATGGAGGCTCATCTGGCACCTTTGTTACATAACTTTATACGCCAGGCAAAAAACATTCCTCTTCTCCCAGGTTTTTAGCTAATTAAATAAGATATGGACTCTTAAACTGGGGTGGAGGTATGTTTGCGTTTCTATTGTTTGAACGTGATAACAACAAAGGTTAAAAAAGAAGAAACCTTTTATGATCAGTTCTGTAAAGTGTACCAACAGAGATTTGGACCTGGAGACTTAGTGTTGTTTTGACAGTTTTAGTTTAGATAAGCAGCATTTGGGGACAGTGACCTACTGTGGGGCAAGACTGGAGTCTTGCTTGCAATAGCAAGCATGTGAAGAAGATAAGCAAAAGGACTGCTGTCCAGAGCACGATTGGAAGCATCCAGAAACAATGTTGCTTTGGCCAGGGCTGTTAAAGCAACAGTCTTGATCTTTGAGAAAAGAAGAACTTGCTGTTTTAAAACAAAGGCCACTCTAAAACGTTTGTTAATGTTCCATCCTGCCTGAAACTGTTAGTTGCGATCAGAACATTTGTTTATTCTATACAGCCATATTGTAAAATATGGGTGGTGGGTAGTGCACAACTGTAAAACATAAAATACCATTGTAAACAATACAAATAATCATTAAATTGACTTGTTAATCAATTTAAACACCTGCGAAGGCCTCTTGGCATGAAAGGGCATTCAAGATACACCTGAAAGCCAAGCGGTTTTGCCTGCCAAATCTCTGCTGAAAGAATAGTCCTTCCACAGCACAGGACTAGTGGCACTAAATACCCAACTTCTATTGGACTCCAATCAGGCCTCTGTAACACAAGGGCAACTAACAGTGTTCCTCCCGATGGAGCTCTGAATGCACTTCACCCCACAGCTCACTTATAGAAGTCACACTCTTTCCAATATTCTTATCTACCTGGGCTATTGCTTTGCCCTTCTGGTGCAAAGGGAGTCGGATAGATTTCACTAGGGAAGCTCAGGAAAGTGAGGGATGAGAGTTGGATGAGATACTGTTTTCTAATGCCAGTGCTTAGCTGGCCAATAATTAATGAGAACCTGAACAAGATTTGATCAGTAAACCACATTAAGGAATGAGCAAACTAACAGGAACTGCCCAGTCATGGTAAGTAGTTACTTGGTACCCCTGATGTTACCAACTGAGGGTGGGGAAGGACTCTGAAGTTGAACCCTGTCCATCTTTAAACAGGTCCTCAGAATGCAGTTTGAGTTGTGAAGACATTCTCAAAGCACTGTGGATTAGACTAGCCACCTCAACAGGAGCTTCAGTTCCAGACAGGCCCTCATGCTTTTGGTAGCTGTGCAGACACTTGGTTTGGCTCTTGATAGATTTTGAATTATTAGGAAATTTCCTAACTGGCTTATAGACTTAACTACATCAGATGGATTTTCTGACTCTCATGCTTGTTTGTCTGAATACTAGATCAGGCAAGCCACCATACCCTTTTGGGGCTATTGTAGCCTTTGAGTCGAGGGCAGGTGACCCTTTTCAAGTTACTGCATTGCCCAGCAGGGTCCCCCAAACTGCTGCTGAAGGAACATCCAGACTTCAGAGCTGCACCTCAGTTGTTCCCTGTAGACTTTTGCTGTGCCTCCCAGAGGTTTGTATGAAAATCAGAACTTGGGTATGAATACCATGCTAAAAGCAAAAAGGACTTTGATATTTCAAGAGAAGGGTGTTTTGTTATATACCTCGTTGGTGTCAATAGATACACTGGCAAACCTGCCTTGTGCATGCAAATACCTTTTGCTGACAGAGGATTGTACAACACAGCTCCTCCCTCTAAAGCAGGCTTAGGAAGATATTGTGCCAGAGGAATAGTTGGATCTGGCTGCTTGTTAACTGTCCATGTGTTACTAACTTCCATCCCAACCCCTCCCTTTTCAGTCTAAACTCTGTTACATGCCTGAGAAACAATCTTGTAGCCAGATTCCTTGGCGTGAGACCGACTAAGCTGAATGGGTCTTGAACACTGGGGTTTTCATAAGAGAAGAGGAAATGAGCAGGCCAGTTCCTCCCCCCACTTTTAAAGGACATAGCTGGAGAATACTAAAGAAAAGTTGATTATACAAACATCAGCTCTATGCATCTCCGTCTCTTCTCGGAAGACTAATGCCACTTTTTGTTTGAGAGAGAAGATGGCACACGTTTTTTTCCCAGTGAACTTTTGAAAAGGTAACTTCAAGAAAATCAACTAGATCTTTGGCCACACTGCTACTGTTGAAAAGTTATGTTAGTTACAAACTCCATGGACACCATACTTTTAACTACCTGGGGTTAGGGCTCCGACGTACGATTTGAACTGGGAAAAGAAAGACAAATCTGTTTGTGTTTAAACTGTGCTTTCTTCTTCTGAACAGCTGGAGGCAAATCCTGAAAGAAAAGCAGCCCTCTTTCTTCCTATTCAACTGTACATTTTGTCCAGGCAGGATTAAAAACCCTTTGTGAGACACAGTAATGGTCAAATTTGATTAGTATTGGTCATTATAGTTGGCTACATTTCAATTGTGGGATCCTTTGGTCCAGTCCATGCTTAAATCCTTTCTTTTCATATGCATACCTTTCCCCTGATGAACTTAAAAATATTAATTGCTATCTCTCTTTACCTAAATAAATAATCCATTGTTCTTGAAACTTCATTGTGTTTTTGTTTGTTTCAGATCTCATTTGAATTATAAACCAAGGGAACCAAGCATTTTAAAAAAAAGTCTGGTTTTTGTATGTGAACTATCACACAACTGATTCTTTTCTTACAATGTAGTGAGTGAGTCATAATATGCTTTTAAAGTTAAGCATGAAAACACACTGGACTGTATTGTTTAAAATGTTACAAGAGATCTTGAACTTGCTTTGATCAATGGTTCCTTGAATAAGTTCTCTGTTCAAGTTGGATGACAGAATTTGACACTTTGGATTGTTTTAACTTTAATATCTATCATTGCTCTCTGAACTTTGTTGGGTTATTTTGCTTGCTTATGCAATAGGAAGATCATAGTGAACACTTGTTCTAAAGTACTAAAGAATTCTACACTTTCACTTTTTAACGTTCTTAAACTGAGCCTAAATTCCATTGTGTTCAGTTCATGCACGATATCTATGTTCACATATCAAGTCAGCACGGTCACAAGAGCATCCACACTGTGAGATACCTTTTGAAGCTTCAAAGGGATGCACTCTGCTGAATTCACAAATGTGAAGAAGGAAAGATAATATCTAGTAAATATATCACCTTCTAACATCTGTTCACATCCTTACACACACCCTTGAAGGTTGTCCCCATCTTGTGGAATTCTGAAATCTAATCTATGCAGGGTCAGGACGGGTCACGCAAGGAACTCCCTGCTTAAGGCTGGGGTCAATGTTGCCCTTTTACTTGCACAGTAATGTAGATATAGAACAGTGATGGCCAACATTGTGCCTGTCAGTGCTTCCTAGGGTGCCAGCAAATCCACACTACACCAAGACTGGTGGTGGTGGTTGTTTTGCTCCACTCCTGACTCCGAGTTGTGATGCTCCTGCATTAAACTTGTCCACATTGGATGCCAATTAGACACCCACCCTCTCTTCTACTCTGAATAGAGATTAGCTGTAAAGTGTTGTGGAGCAGTGGGCAGTGCCTTTTCTCCACTGATGTGGGGACATTCCAACACCATTTTGTAGTCCTGCCTCTCTTTCAGATGTGGCAGTTATTGTGTTGTGCCACAGACCTCATGGCAGCCATTTTGTGACTGGTGCCCATGGCACACTCTCAAAATTCCAGATGTGTCCACTGACCATAAAGGTTGCTGACCCAGAAATCAACCTGCTATTGAATAAGACTCAAGAAAGATGACTTTGGTTACTACTCTGACAAAACAGAAAATAAAAGAAAGGATGATTAGGGACACTGTACCTCTGAAAAAAGTAATAGAGTGTATTGCTGTCTCCACTGCTTAACTTAATGGAGGCTGTAGTGCACACTCACAGTGGCAATCAGATTGTCAGTAGTCTAGATATTCCAAGGAGTGGTCTTCAATGAAGATTCAATAGAATATAAATTACTCTAGAGACAAAGAAACATAAATATCTCTCCAAAACCCCCAACAGATTCATAAGTTCCTCTTTATTTTATTTATACAGACTTAAATCATTGTGTAAGTTTGAAAGAGAATAAATTAATACAGAGGATAGAAAGTATCGCCTTTCCAAGTGTGACCTTCAGTAAAGTTTTCATTTATGGATATGTTGGCTTCCTGAGCATGTCATCGTTAGAGGTGACCTGTTCATTCATGGAATTGAATATTATCACCTTCTACCTTTAGTCAGAAAGGTGAAAAACATAAAATTTAATATAAGAGAAATTGACTTACTGTAGCGCTTCATTAAAACCTGGTAGTTCCCAGTCCCATGCTTGCCACACATCTACTAAGCAGTGTGGAGATTTGAGCAGGGATCCTCTGCAGTTTTCCCATGCTGGTTTTTCCCTAGCTAAGGACTCCCATCTGCTCATCAAATGAAGAAAAGCAGCTGTGGGGATGGGGGGCGGGGGCGGGTTGCAGGCAATAAGTGGTGGCAGACAAGAAAAGGGTTGAGCATCTTGTTCCACCAAGTGCAACTCCCCAGCAAGTTCCTCTCCTCCATTGCTTCCATTTTGCACTCTAATAATTAACAAGGAGAATTCTACGTTTGCTACTGAATTTCACCATATGGGTCTGTTATATGCGAGGTTGAAGGTGTCTTTGTATTTAGGTGTCTCCCTACAACTAACAGGTATCACTGTCCCAGTCTTCCATCCTCCTATATTTGTGTGCCATCTTAATAATAATTATTATTAATAATAATTTATTATTTATACCCCTCACATCTGGCTGGGTTTCCCCAGCCATTCTGGGCTGCTCCCAATCAAATATTAAAAACACAATACAGCATTAAACATTAAAAACTTCCCTAAACAGGGCTGCCTTCAGATGTCTTTAAAAAATTGAATAGTTGCTTATTTCCTGATGGGAGAGCATTCCACAGGGCAGGCGCCACTACCAAGAAGGTCCTCTGCCTGGTTCCCTGCAACCTCACATCTTGCAGGGCAGGAACTGTCAGAAGCTGGACCTCAGTGTCCGGGCTGAACGATGGGGGTGGAGACGCTCCTTCAGGTATACAGGTATAGCTCACAACAGCAATAAAGCACACAAAATGCATTAGAACAACACATTCATATTGATGATTCAGAATTGGAGAACAGTACCATAAAAGCTTACATGGCCCAGAGTGTTTTAAACATTAGTTAACCCAGCAGCTTATTCTCCAAACAATGCCACATCTCTAAAAGATGGTTAAAACAGCTTAATAATTCCAGACCAGCAGCATTAAAGAACTTTAGAGAAGCTCACTCAAAACAGGTAAGTTTCTAAACTTTGGGCCAAATGGAGATTGGTGGGGAGGGAGTTCCATAAGCTAGAAGTCACAACTGAGAAGGCCTTGTCCCTTGTGCTCTCCAGCCAAATTGATCTTAAAAGGTAAAGGGACCCCTGCCCATTAGGTCCAGTCACGAATGACTCTGGGGTTGCGGCGCTCATCTTGCTTTATTGGCCGAGGGAGCCGGTGTACAGCTTTTGGGTCACGTGGCCAGCATGACTAAGCCGCTTCTGGCGAACCAGAGCAGCACATGAAAACGCCGTTTACCTTCCCGCTGGAGTGGTAGCTATTTATCTACTTGCACTTTGTGCTTTCGAACTGCTAGGTTGGCAGGAGCAGGGACCAAGCAACGGGAGCTCACCCCGTCGCGGGGATTCAAACTGCCGACCTTCTGATCAGCAAGCCCTAGGTTCTGTGGTTTAACCCACAGTGGCACCCGTGTCCCATAAATTAATCTTACAGTAGGCCTATATGCAGGGATTCTCAAGCAGATCTTAATGTGAAAGTAGAATGGTCTATATGTGCATGCTTGCAGATCTACCTTTACCAGCAGTCAATGCAGCTGGTAAAAAAGCAGGTCAGAATGCACATCTAGATATGGACATGTCTCTGCACCAAGTTGCACTCAGTGGAATCTCTATTCACTTGTAACTATGCACCACTAGAGGAACCCACAGTATAAACAACTGAAATAAAAATTTGAAAAGTTTGCAACTGGCACTTTCAAAGATACACCCCCTTGCCTGCCCACCTCTTCTGCCCTTCTCTCCAAGTTGCAATTTTGCTTGTTTATCAAAGCAAGCCAGCAAAATGGAATGGAAATTGTTGCACACTCGGTTGAAGCATGGATGTACCAGCCTGATGCTATATTGGGGTTATGTTTGTGACCCAACTTTTGGGGGCTACAATACCCACAGCACAGATGTCTGGAGAGTTCTTGTTGATATTGGAGAGCGTGCTGAAAAAAGGGGAAGAGATTCTGGGGAAATAAATGCAGAGTTTGGTATAATCCTGGCAGTGATGTCCCCCCCCCCAAGCTTAGATTTCAGCCAGCCGATGTTTATAAGGGGGGGGGACTACTTGAATAACCCTTTGCGAAAAAGTTGTCTGTAAACATTGTCTGGAATGCTGATCTGAGGAAATTAAAGCTTTGCTTTGCTTCCCTGTGATGTTTGACACCTATTAACTTCTGTCTAGCTTGACAAGTTGCCAGTAAAAAAAGGCATCAGTTGTGCACAAATCCATATCTAAATTTTATTCCAAAAGCAGTAATCTGTTTTTTAGTCTTCAGGGAGTTGGTCCCTGCTGTGAATAGGAAACAGAGCATGATTCCTACCATATTATTACTAGATCTTGCAATCAGATACCATAATTATTGCCACATCTTCATATCCATTATTTTTATCTCACATTTTCATTCCATCCTTCCTCCAAACAGCTCACAACAATGCACATGCATGGAGGTCGCACTCATTCTAACCTCACAACAATCCTGTGGAGGAGACTGGGCTGAAAGCATGTGACTGGCCCCAGGTCTACCGCTCAGCTTGATGGTAAATACTGGATTTGAACCCAGATTTTCCTAAGCCATGGACACAGTGACTCTTATATTTGTGACAAATTGAAAATAAACATTGCTTGGTGGGAGCAGCTGCTGATGGAAGCTCTGTTTAGGCAAGTACTACTCTTGTGAATTATCCCCATAAGATATATAACAAAGGGATCTGTGGTTTTAACAGCATTATTTCATGGAGGGAAAAAACATATAAGCACAGCTGGAGCATGGTAAATTAATCTACACAACACATGCATATTGAATTCAGAAGAGCAGACTAGTTTCTGTGTATGTCAAATGGATTTCCTTTAAAACAGTGTACTAATGCAGCTGTCCATTTCAGAGGCAGCAGTACAGAATGTAGGATTCAGATTTCCTCCTTGGGCGATTGACTCACAGCTGACGCCCCTTGCATAAAATGCTGAGAGAAGACAGTGCTTAATTGTACCATTTTGTGGGAGAGTTTGGGTGGTCATATTTTGACTTAGTAAGGTGACATATGAATAAGCCTCCTTGCTGTATATGCAACACCCATGTGTGAAGGGGTAAACCAACCAGCCAGGAAATTTTCTTTTAACTAGAGTGTCTTGTTTTGTCTGAACCAGGAAACTATGGTTAACAGCTTTGCAATGAATAGACTTCAAACCATGTTTGAATATTCTGACTTGTTCTGAAGTTGTTGGCCATAATTCCCTGGTTTATAGTTAATGGAGGACCTCCTGTTTGCTTGCTCACTCACTTGTGCAAAGGGAAAAGCAAAGAAGCTTTGTGTGCAGCTGAAAGACTTTTTCATATTTCAGCTTATTATGTCATGCTCTAATAGTCCAAACATGGTCAATGAAAAAGCATGAAGCAAAGTATTAACTGTTTCTCAGAGCAGTCTGGGTGTACTCATCACTGCTCATAAAAACAGGCTAACTTTTGCCTGCAAATGTCACCTTCCTGGTATAAAACGTCTTGCTAACATCTCTTCTGAAGTGCCAGATAATGACGTCCTTTCACACTTGGGCATAACTCATTCCCGCTTCATGTGGTTGATGGAGAGAAACACATCCTTGTGTTAAAATTGTATTGGTTTAGCTATGCTTGAGCAGCTCTGGAAACTGTATCCCATGGTGCAATTGTTGCCAGTGGAATTGAGGGTGGAGCCAGGTCACACTTTTGCTTAATGTGGATTGTCCCTACATTAATTCTGGATGAACCTCTAACTTCACACAACCCAGATTTTCACTATGGGACAATAACATCTGGAAAGGAGGGAAACTACGGCCACAAGCCACCATTAAAGAGACATAGTTGGTCATTTCCCCTGAATTCTCTCCTTGGTTTATCTTGAACTCCACCCTTCTCCCACCACGCCTCACTCACCTCCCCCTCATCCTTCATGCCTTCTGCTTTGAGGACTTCTTATTCTTGTTTCTGGGAGCAATCTTTAAATTTCCAACTGACGATTTCAGCAGCTGGACATTTTTTTTGTTAGCCCCCCTTTTAATGATTCTTTTGCATTTTTCATAAAACCACAGGCTAGCAGTCATGACGAGAGAGAGAGAGAAACCAGAATCCTAGGTTTGAATGTAGCACTTAGCTGCCTATCCCTTTCCTGGTTTGTACCCCACTCATACAGGAGAAGGACTGAAGCTGAAGTGATCAGGCTTGCATGTGTGGCCAGTGCACCACATTCTTGGCTTAGCATTATGTGGAAATACTGCCGTTGTTTCAGCACTGACCTGTGGAAATGCCCAAGAAGAGCCATAAAACAGACATGCCCATTGCACCAATCTTATTGATGATATAAACTCTAGCTGTGTGTGGATGGAAGCACTTGGAAAAATCTTCTAGTGGTCCAAATCCTGTCATGCATTGTCTCTCTCTGTTTTCTTAAGAAAGGTGCAAGAGATATAATAGAATCAGGTGTGCACGTTATTTTGCACTGCCCCTGGTATCAGACAAATGGATATAAGTTTATTAATCAGTTGGTTGTTAGTAGGCAGTGGCATTCAGAAAAACAAATGTAAAGTAGCCTTTCTTATACTTACACAGTATGGGGATAAGATGGAGATGGTAGCCAGGTTTCTGCAACACACAATGAAGAGTCGTGAATGTAACACTAACTTAAGTGTTAGATGCAGGTTTTTGATGAGTGATTTTTTTTGTACTGAACCCTACTGAAATCTTGTAGTAGTAGTAGTAGTAATAAATTTGTACTCCGTCCATCTGACTGGGTTGCCCCAGCCATCCTGGGCAGCTTCCAACAAATATAAAAACATAATAAAACATCAAGCATTGAAAACTTTCCTTTACAAGGCTGCCTTAAGATGGTACATATTCCAATAAAGATTTGAGAATATGAGTAAGAGATGTAATCAGTGCTTTGTTTCTGGGGGATACACAGTTCCCCCCCAAAAAAGGTTTAAGGTGTGGCACTTACTGTAATAACTTCATGGTGAGTACTGGCACCTTTCTTTCTTTTTTTAGTTGCAGTCCTTTAAAATGTTGCAGTAGACTCATGAGATGCATCTTACAGAACTGTGGCTTCCATGTAATCTATAGAGGGCACCTAACGTATCTTTGCTGTGGTCTGGCAACAACTATTCCACCAGGCTATTGCCGATGGAGAGATGGGACTACAGGGTCTCTCAACATTGGGTCGGCTAGCAACTTTTAGAGCCTCTATGAATTGAATTCTCCCCATTATAACAACTCTGTAACTAGCAACCTACTGCTTGAGTTTGCTTTCTCCTCTTCTCCTTCCCAGTCACTTTGCCTTTTGTTTGTGCCTTCCAAGATTATGTCTGATTCTTGATTTTTGTAAGATGCTTTGGGGACTTTTTTCCCCTTCAGAAGAGTGGGGGCAAAATGCTTTAAATATGTTGGCTGTTAACTTGAGCAATAATATGTCAATCGGTTAGTTAAGTACATCTACTACTTACTGGCATGTCTTCAGCCTTTCACAACAAGTTTAATGAATTGTAAAGGATTGTAACCCACTCTGGAACCTTACAGTGAAGGGCAGGTATTAAAATAAGTGAATAACGTAGAATGTGAGTGGTCCTTAACATATAGTATAAGTCTGTACCATGAAAATTGTCATTTTCTCAATGTGTATAATGATAATTTCTTATGTAAATGTTGCTCTATATGGAAACAAACATGCACCCTGTGACCCTTTTGATGAATTTGTAATCTCTTTATTGGACATACAAGCTATATTGCACATGCTCAGCATATATCACATAATTACTTTTGGGTATTCTGCCCATCAGGCTATTGCTCCATACCTGTTCAGACATTTTCTCCCACCCACTCCTCTTCTCAGTTCAGAAGTGACCCATCTCATAGTTAAAATTAGTCCTTAATTCTCTTGACTAGTATATACAGGAATTAGCTGGTTGCAGTTACAGCACTGCTTGATTTTATTTTTAAAAAGAAAAGTAAGCTGTGCAGTGAATATGATCTTCCTTTATTATTACGCCAAATGGGCAGAGTGGTACCTTTATTGAAAATGTAAAGTCTTAATAGTGACAGTTTGTGAGGGAGAAGTGGGGGGAGGCAGAGGTAATGGGCTGAATATGAGCAAATGCAGTTATTGGTACCTAGATGCAATTTAAATCAGGACTAAAGAGTTAAGCCAAAAGCTGGCGGGTTTTGAGTTCAGATAGAGGACAATAATGAGGCTAATAGCAAAAATTATTGGAAGGAGCATGTAAAGCTTAGCACTGGGAAATATAGTGATTTAAGTGAGGTGGGAGGCTTGGATAGAGAAAGGTAGTATAATTGTATGAGCGAAAAGTGGGAAATGAGGGCAGAAAGATAAGGTTGGAGATGGTCACGGGGAGCTTTGAAGGTAAGGATAAGAAGTCTGTGCTGAATGACAGTGTAGGGAATCTGTGGAGGGACATGATTTTGGAAATGCATATTTAACGGAAGTGAAAGAAACTGAGATGAAGGGAAAATTCTAGTAGTCAGTGTTGACCAGAATTTTAGTTAAAGGGGATGTGGCAAAGTGGTTATCTACCCCTCCCCACAATTGTTTCAGGAGAAGCACCATCCTAGCTGAATCCCAGCTTACAATTGCTGCATATTGAGCATCTAGGTGGGACTGAAATGCATGCGATTTAGGAACATAGAAAGTTGCCTTATACTGAGTCACTTGTATTTCTCTAGATTACTATTGCCAACACTGAATGGTGACTATCCAGGGATTCAGGAGTCTTTCCTTGTCCTGGTTTGGACATGCTGAGGATTAAGCGTGGATTGAATTACTGCGTGAAAATCTTGTGCTCTTCCATTAACTCATGTCCTTTCCCTTTGAGCCACAGCCCTTCCCTAATGAGCCCACCGCCACCACCAAATGACAAGGGACCATTGAGAAACTTCAGCTTAGGACACTGAATACCATGGAGGAGGTTATATATAGACATTTCTTATTTTAAGGTTGAAGACAGGCAGACTTAGTTTTAGTATCAGTGTTCGAAACTCCCATTGTTCTAAGTGCATTTTGCAACAGGGAGTATCATTAGCGCAAGCGCTTTCTGAGCCATGGGTGCAGTGCTGCACCTAAGATTTCAGATTAAAACTGCACAGTGGAAGGAAAGGAGGATCTCTCTCTGCCTCCACACTTCCAGCTACTCTCTGAAGACTGGAGAAGAGAATATTAGGGGGGTGGGAAGGGGAAGGACTAGTCACTAGACCATGCGGGAAATAAACATAATACTTTAGCTGCAGTTCATTCATTTTCAGCTTTGTATTCTTGTTTTTTAAAAAATGCGTGCCTAGACATACTGTCGTTGTGCTCATAACCTAGGTTTAAGGTTTGGAAGCATCCTCCTTGTGTCCAGTCCAGACATACATTTTGCTTTTCAGGGCTGATTGGTTTCCAGGCTGCACTCCCAGCAGTGTTGCACCGCACTTCCAAATGAATGGGCCCGTTCACCGTTCCAGCAGTGTAGGGAAATCGTGTGCTCCCTATGTTCCAGCCTAGTAGAACATATGTCATGTTTGCTTTTTTAAATCAGCGTTTGTTTTCACAGTAGTTAAGAAGTTGACATTGGCATGAATTCCAATTCTGTAGGAGATGGAATTTAAACAAGTAAGATGAAGCAGGGTTGCTATCCAGTTCCCTGAACTTACAATAAATGATCTTTCAAAAAATTACATCTGAAATAGGAACTCTGTTGTAAGGTTTGCCAGTGCATTTCCTCTTAATGTGCTGAAATACAATACTGTGTCTTGTCTTTCTGATTTTTTTATTATTTGTCGAACAGTTCAATAGTAGGATGAAGTTGGCTCTGTGTATAAAGAAAGTAGCGATAATTGCTGCTTATATTTACAGATGTGTTCCCCGTACTATCTTTAGGCAAGCCAGCGAGAAAACCTCTCCCACACTTAATAACTGTTTTCCCAAAGGACCACAGGATGTGGGGCTTTCCCATAACAACAAATATCCTCATCTTTAGTTTAGCTCCCTTCTGCATTGTAAAATATTTCAGTTTAAAGGCACTAGATAAAGTTGACATTTGGCTAATATTTCCTGTCAGAATCAAGGTTGTGCCTTCTGGGGACCTCTGAGACATTTAAAAACTGGGTCCCCAAATGTGAGTCTTCCTTTTTAGCAGTTCAAAAGCATACTACCGTGAGTAGATAAATAGGTACCACTGGGGTGGGAAGGTAAACGGTGTCTGCAGAGAAACGCCGGCTCCCTCAGCCTGAAAGCGGAGATGAGCACTGTACCCCATAGTCGAATTTCACTGGACTTAACCATCCAGGAGTCCTTTACCTTTACCTCTGAGATATCCAGTTAAGCTTGGTAATATTTCTCATATTCCATAATCTCTGGACCGCTGCCATCAGGCACCTTTCCTTCAGCTTGTTTGCTTTCTCCTGCTCTTCTCCACTTCCCAGCTATAGGGGAAAGCAACTGAGCCCAAGAGAACAAGGAATCAAAATAAACCCCAGCAGAATCTATTTTCTTCTTCCTGGTAACCTATTGAACAAGGGAGAAGGGTTTCGGGATTTGTGTTCACAGCAGTCATCTGTTTAGCAGGTTTGCCACACACAAGGGCATCCTATACTGGATGTGGGAAGTTCTTGCTGTTCCCAATGCAGCAGCTTCCTGCCTGGATCCGTCTTCTGAAACAGAAGGGAAATTCATTTGGGGAAGTCTGTTCCATGGATTGTCCTTGGTGATTGTCTTTCCACTCCCGAGCCCATATATAACTTCAAGACGCAGGGAGAGATAGAAAATCAGGAGAGTTGTATTTTATAAGTAGTTTTCTATTATCTAGGGGCAGCACTCAAAGTTGGGATGTCATTCCATTTCTTTTCATATGGACCTTTAACTTGTCACACTTTTGTTCTGGTGAATGTGACTGAGTCTGTCCTGGTCATCCTGCTTCTCCTCCTCCCATTTTAGACACAGTTTAGGGAACCTGTGTCCCTCCAAATGTTGTTAGCTGGGATTTGGAGTCCATCCACATGGTTTAAGGAGTCCTGGTTTAGGGAAATGGGAAAAGTGCCATTTCTCCACTCTTGAAAAGTTCTTCTTCTTGTTGTTGTTTATTTTTATTTTTTATTTTATTGGATTTATATACTGCCCTATACCCGGAGGTCTCAGGGTGGTTCACAGAATAAAATCTCTCATTCCGCAAGTCAGGACAGCAATATAAGATGTCAGGTTGGGGCTGGGATACCCTAAGTACGAGCCAGTTTCTCTCCTCTCTGAACTTGTAGGGGATTCTAAAACCATATGAAATAGAAGTCTAGTAGCAAGGTTTTCTGATACATTTCTTTCTAAATAATATGATACGTAATATGTTGCCCTGGCTTCTTCTAGTGGTTGGTTTGGAGGGAAACCATGAGTGCTAGTTCACACGTAGTGCTAAGCCAGAGCTGTGATTTGTTTCTTCTTGCCTTGGCAAGAGGACTGGTGTGACAGGCATGGTTTGAGCAGTGTACACTAGCAACCTGCTTGTTTGTGGTAAGCTGTGGTTTGTTTCAGACACCTTCTGTTCTCTCTTTTGTTCCATATCCCCACTTGTATCTTGCTCTGATTCCAACTTCTGAGTTCTAAATACTGGCAGGTATCCCCTGCTATAATTCCGTGATCATTCCAAATTAGTACCCTGCCTTAGTTACTTAAATCCTTATTTGTAGACGTACACATGAATTGTATTAAATTATGGCATTTGTCTAGGTGACTGCATTTTCTGAAGTGGGAAGATTCACACACTCCCTGACCTCACTTTAATGTCATCAGATAGCAGTGTGAGAAGGGGGAGAGCTGCAGGCAATTAGACTTGTCATCACCAAATGTGGCCGCTGTTTGTATTATCAACTGCAATAAAGATTGAGAGGACTGAGCCTTCCGCCCCCAGCCTCACATCATTGCAAACATATACATTAACTGGGGTAGTTAAGGGAAGGACTGCAGCTCAGTAGGGTAGAACATCTTCTTTGCATGCAGTTCCTGGAATCTCCAGGTTGGGTTGGGAATGCATCCTTTCTGAAACCCTGGAGAGCTGCTGCCAGTCAGTGTAGACAGCACTGAGCTAGATAGGCAAGTAGGTGCAAAGCAGCTTCGTATGTGGGGTGCACTTTCATAGGGTCTGACTATATTTTATGGGGGGCATATGCTTGCTGCTAACCATAGGCTCTTCCAGTAACATCTGTAGAAGAAATGTGTGAAATGACAACATTGTGTTTGACGTTTCCCTTTCCCTGCTCATTAGCTGCTGCTGCTTGCAGGGCAGCAGAGGAAGCGGTGGACAGGCTGACATCATCTGACACATTTTTACAAGTTGCCATTGGGAAGACATAAGAGATGCCTAGGGTTCCACCTTTCTTTCCTTCCTCCCCCCCCCCAAAAGATATTTCATTAAAGTTTTCACAATACAGTAAAATAGTACCTAGAATAGAATCAAAAAGACAAAAAGGGAAGGGAAGGGGAAAGAACAAGAAAAGATAAAGAGTAAAAAGAAAAGGAGGAAGCAGAGAGATAGGGCTTATTCTTAATGTTCCTTATCATAATCAAACACAAATATATAGGTATGCCTGGCGTGCTCAGGTCCATGGGGTAACGAAGAGTCAGACAGGACTAAACAACGACAACAAATCCCTCTGTCATTTTCAATCCACATACAAAGAAGTGAGCCTTCCCATCTTTCGCCTGAAGAAGCTTACATCTTCCTTATCCTCACATTGGGTTCCACCAGCTCATTAGGTACAAGAAAATTCTGGTTAACATTGCAACAGCAAGTTTCGATATTAATATTTGTAAATGGAATCTCTTCCCTCCCTCCCTCCCTCCCTCCCTCCCCCCCTCTTAGCTTTAACATTAAAAAACAGTCCAGTTGCAAAATTTACAAAGAGGTTTCTAAGATTACTTCTTATTAGAAAGATACATAGCAAATCCCTACTTCATTCTCCTGTGATCAGTAGAAACTATATTTCAGAGAGGGTGGGAAAATTTAAAACACTTCATTGCTTGTGTTCTTCCTTGCATTTCAATTAGTCTCTTTGTTTTATATCTGTTTTGAAGCAAGAAAGGACCTTAGTTCAACTCTGCCTTGTTCTGAAACATGCAGAGTTTTTTCATTAGCACTGCCAGTTTTTTGGATTGGCACCTAAGATGGCTTGGAATGGATGCAACTTTCTATGTCCCTTGGTAGTAAGAAGTTTAGTTAAGAGTTGTCTGCATGACGGGAACAAAAAGCATGTGAGGCTGTATGTGTTAAAGAAAAGTTTAAAATACATTTTAGGTCTTAACTATGAAATAACTCTGTGTAATTGGATTTTTTAAAAAAATATTGGGTCAACAGCCTCTCAGTAATTTTTAGCTCAAAAATGTCCTCTTTGGCAAACAATCTGCATAGTAAAATATAAAGAGCTAGTAAGAGGGCTATAATTTTTCCACCACATATATTTGGATTTAAATAGATTTCTAGGGAGCTATCCTGATCCAGTGAATTGGTGTAATTGACTGAATGAAGACTGCAGGTAGTTATAATGAGGTTATCCCCTTATCAATGTGCTTTAATTAGGGTTGTGAATTTCAAACTAAGACCTGTTCCGCATTGACTTGTCTGGTGTGGAACCCATAGCATGTTATGGGGAGACTCTGGAGATGTTTTTAGGGCACACACAATTCATGCACATGGGGATGCCATCAGGATTTTCTGGGCACAGTCTATTGCATGTGGGTTGGGCCTACCACCCCACCCATTGTTTTGCTGGCAAAAATTGTAACTGGTTTAGCATGTTGTGTCAAGTGCTTTCCATGTTCACTCAAGCTCCAGAATGCCTGGAAATCACAGTTTTTAAGTGTGATGTCCTTAGCAGGCACATTATTTAGCGGTAGGTAATGCGGTATGAAATCCTATGTCGTTAGTTTAAGCTTCACCACTACCTTGGAGCTGGATAGCTGTCAGTGGCAGAGGAGTGGACTCAAGTCCCAGACTTGTCTGTTCACTGAAATGGACACAAGGGAGTCTCTGCAGCTGAATCTACTATTCCAATTTCCAGGTATGTGGAAGATGAAACTGTGGGAATCATGCACATGGTTTTAGCCCTGAACTGGAGATAATTTGCACCATGGAAATTAGTTTGGAGTCTGTAATCGGTTATTTTCCAAGAGGAGGCAATAATGCTGGTGAACCAGTGTCAGAAGCAGTGACACTGAGCTTCAGGAACTTTCTAGTCTGTACAGTAGTGCATAACTTCCAACATGCTGCAGAGGAAAATCGGGACACATCTTTTGGGGCTGAGTCACATGGCACGTGTCTTTCTCTAAGAGAACTCAGAGAACTGTAGAGTTTGGCGGGCTCCTCGGGGTCATCTTGCCTAACCCCCTTGAAGGCCACAATTTCCAACTCACCCTGACAGGGCAGGTTTCCTGGAGGCTGAGAGCACACCTTCTCTCCTTAAAGCTGGCTGCCGGTGAGGAACGCAGCCTGTCGGGAGGCAGAAAGGAAGTGGTAGAGGGAGCTGGAGCCTGCTTTCACTTCCTCCAATGCTGGACGGAGGTAGCAGCTGTCTAAGCAGCACACCACTGGCTCCACCACTTGGAGACTGTGTAGGCGCTCTCTCAGCCACTTGCCTCCCAGCCAGGACAGGGTGCACAATACAGCCGCGTGCAGTTTTTGCCACCACACGCTCCACTCCACTCACTGCCTGCCCTTTGCATGTGCCCACCACCATGCTGAGGCAGCTGACATGCAAGGAAACGCAGGTGCCCAGCAGTGTCCTGAGGAGTTTGGTGGTACCTGCTGAAGCACAGCACTGCCTCCACCACCTCCAAGGGTGAGGGCTGTGCTGCCAAAATCAGGGACGCCCTAGTTAAATCAGGACAGTTGATGAGTATGGTAGTGTCCATTGTTGTATCTATTGCTGTGAGCGACTCAGGGCTGCAAAGTAGAAGAAGACAAAAGGGACAGGATTGGCCTCCTAAAAGAATGCAATTTCCCACTCTCCGATTTAGACATGTTTTCTGGTCATGACCGCTGGGCCTTTGCCTAGTCAATAACCTCCTTCCCTCTCCAGCCTCTAGTCTTGTTCTCAGTGTCTCTGCCTCTGTTTTTATCTAATCTCCCTGCCCATCTGCTTCCTTCCCTATCTGCCTGCCTTCAGCTCCCATTCATTTTTTGTCCTGCCTTTCTCTAGTCTGGCTGTTCAGCTCAGATCCTGGCCTGCAACTGCTTCCACTGCTATGACTGTTCTGTGGATCTGCTTCAGCTTATCCACCCCAACACTAGTACACACTTTGCTGGGATTCGCACGTTGAGCTCTCATTATGCTTAGCTGCTTGTGGCCCAGTAATGGAAATCGATATTGAGATGGACTGATCTTTCTGTGTCATGGGAATGTGTAGACTGCTGCTCTTCATGGATTTTAGGAGAAGTTCATCCAGACTTTCTGGATGCAGACATACATTTGACTTAGGCTGAGATACTTCACCCAAAAATAAGTGAGTGAATTCTTTCTTACTTCCAAGTCATTGTGCATTTAGGATCAGACTAATACTAATAGACTATCTTCCATCATGAGTAGCTGGCTGAACATCTCATGCTAAAGCCAAAATTCTTGCATTTTGGGGTGGGTGGGTGTCAGACACACACTGCCTATGCTACTGTGCTGAGGGAAGCCAATAAATAACTAAAAATCTTAAATTTCAAATGAGGCCATCACAATGATATAAATCTGACTAACATACTTTAAAGTAACTAACTATCTAGCCATGATTCCATGTGTGAACTGGGCTAGGTCCATATCTATCATTTTGTAAGGCAGTGCTATATTATCTCATTACTGCATTTGTGAAACCATCTATGCCTAATCCGTGTTCCACTGTCTATCATCTGGTTTCTAGTGCCTAAAGATTTATTTATTTATTTAAACATGTTGCTTTCCTGGATGAAATTAATTATTTTCCTTGTAGAATGCATAGGAGACACTCTGTGCTAGAAATGGATACAGCAATAGTATATTCTGTTTTAGTGCTGAGAAACTGATGGGGAACTTCGAAATGAAATTTGGCAGTCTGCCTGGATATATTCAGTTTTTAACAAGTACCGCTTTGTGCGTTGGCGCCCCCATGCTTCCCACCCCCCCCCAACTTTGGTAGCTGAAGAGACAGGGAGGAGGATGAGGATAAAAAAGCAGCTGCTAGGAAGAAAATGGGCAGAGAAAGAATGAAAAGAGACCGTGGGGGGGGGGACAGGGAGAGAGAATTCTTTCACAGCAGCTGTTAGAAGTTGGAGGCACAATTCTTAAATTCCTTATTTGCTTCTAAGCTGTAAAAAAGTATCTGAATAACTTTGCTTTATTCTTTCAAACTGCAATACAATTATTTTCATCCAGCTCACATTCCAGTCATCTGCTAAGCACTATGCTGTCCTTTGAACTCTTATTCTGCAAAATAAATCAATCAATCAAATTCCATATGCTTCAGAGACGTACATGAAAAGTTCTAGAAAGTTCTCTTTGGGAATTCCAAAGTACCAGACCTTTTCTCTCTCTACCCCTCCCCACCCCCTTGTTCATGAATGCAGTTTGGTTTTAGAACAACAACAACAACAACAAAAGCTGAAACATATTCCAGAGGTGTAACAATCCTAATCCGAACAAAGCAAGTTCCCTTAAATAATGGTGGTCCGATTATAGGGCTCAAATTCTACTGGTATTAGACTGTCCTTTCTTAAAAGCTGAATCCTATACCTGCTAACCTGGGACAAAACAGTATTGAACTCAGTGGGGCATACTTTCTTTCTGTATTGATGATGGAAGGACATGACTCTGATTCTCTTGCTCCAAGTTCATTTGGGATAGGAGCTTTGATAGCAATTAAAAGCAGCAATACGATATTGGAGAGACCAAATACAGCTATTGCTGGAGTACATATGGAATACAGTATAATGGTGGAAGGGATTGCAAAAGCTTCGTTTTGGTCTTAGTTTGTTAGTTGGGTAAAGAAAACCTTCAGTTGCACTGTACTGCATTGATCAGTTCTGCCCACAAATGCCCCCATGCAGTTGTACCCCAAGCTGTGCTCATTGCCCTTCAAGGCTCTTTATCTGTGCCTTCCTTCCCAAATGTGTCTTCCTTCACATCACTAATCTAGCTACAGCCATATTTGTGTCCAGTGTCACCAAGGAGTAACATTTCCCTGTAATACTCCTTTGGTTCCTCATTTTTGCAAAGGTGCTCCCACTGTAGCGAAGTGGCAAGTTCCTCTACTGAAAACGGACACAGCACCTCTTATTGTTCAACCACACCAAACTAGACAGTGTGGGTTAATTGTGTGAATACAATTCATATGCTTTTCTGTTGTTATGTAAACAGCAGCCTCAGGACTGCTTATTCCTCTTGCTGTCACAGTAGTGACAAAGAATCGCCTCTCTGTGACTAGTATTTGCATTTCAAGGGAAGCCTCCCATTGGTTTCAGTGGGTCCTTTCCTTGAAATGCAAATAGAAGCATGTTCCTCCCTGGATGCCCTCCGACATCAAAGATCCCCTTGCATATTCTCACAGGTGAAAGATGGCAGGCAGAAGTTCCATATTGCCTCGAATACAATATTTTTCAAAGGAAACAGTTTCATAAGTGCTGCTGCGAAAGTTGAAGGGAAATGCTCCCTTTCTCTCTTCGCCCTGCGCTACTGAAAGCAAGCTCCATTGTGCTCCTGTAAGAATGGCAGAGCCAACTAATCCTAATGCTTCCTTCCTGAACATCTCCACCTTTCAGTCGTTTTACACCATTATGTTTTTATTTTATTTTAAGCACTGCACTTTCGGGGGTGGGAGTGAGCAAACTATACATGCTGCAGGATATCTCTGAACTGAATCTTCTGCATCAAAATAACAACAGCAGCCACGGGAGCAAATCTGGATCAGGAAAGTGGTGCTGGAGGGTTAGGTTAACCATGCCTTTCCCTATCTCCATCGTATGCTACACTTGTGCACGTGGTCCCGAGTGCACACATAGTCAACTCTGTGCACACGCACAGTGTCTCCTACTATAGAGCTTTTAGTCTGAGGAAGAAACATGTGACTTCAGAGCTCTTTGGATTTAGCCTAGGAGTGAAATTTATCTTCCCTTCTAGTAGCCTTTTGGATAACATAAGACTTCAGTTTCTTATGCTGGTCAGTAGATTCGCTTCAGGAGTTTTAATTGAAGTGCCAAGAAGATCAGTGGTAGTACTTTGGAGAGGAATTGCAGTGCAGATATAAAATTCATCCATGTGGAAGGATGAAATTCCCATTTGTCATTCTGAGTCTGAATATTTGTGCTGAAAAAATCTGCCGGCAGCCCTGATGTAACATCATGGTAAATGCTGGTACTGTACGATATATTATTTTTCTGCTGTGCTGGCTCAGCAAGTTTGTACCACCCTAAAGGAAAGGCTTACTTCCCACTACAGCAAGTTGAACGGTGCTATGTGTTCTTTGATTTTGACTTTCATAGGGAATGTGAACTTGAGACTATATGGCAGCCTCATGCGCGTGTGCGCTTGTGCATGCGCACTTATGTTTCCAGCATTTCTCTCTCGCTAGGAAAAGGGATGATGTGGGAGGGAATAAGTAACTGCTGTCTCCTTTGAGATAGCAGCAGAGGGAGTTAGCTGTCTGTCGTCCATGTGCACAATCTGTTAAGCAGCACATCCTGTTCATCTTATTTTTCTGTTCAACTTATTCTTTTTGAAGGGAGGGGGACAGAATAGTGCATTCTGTTCCAATAGTCTCAGCATTGCATTAATTTTAACATGGTAAAAATAAGCAGATAGATTATTTTTCTCTCCCTTGATAGCACTTGAAAGCATCAAGTTACATTTTGTCATACGCAGCCATGAAATTCCTTTATATTGGGAGTGTGTGTACACTCCCAATATACTTCAGTGGCAGAGAACTTAGGCAGCAACATAATTCTTAATTTCCTCTGTACCAGGCCTGGGAAAGACTTTTCCCTGAGACCACGGACAGCCACTGCCAGTTAAAATAATCATTACTGGGCCAGTGGTCTGGCTCTGTATACGACAGTCCCTGTGTCCATGAGGTAGATGATTTAGCTTCTCTCTCCCCTCCCCTGCCTTAATACTTTAAATATTAAAGATACAAAGTTTGTTTATATATACTGCACCTAATGTAGACAAAACCTTAAGAAGTCTCAAAGCGGCTAACATTCTCCTTTCCCTTCCTCCCCCACAACAAACACTCTGTGAGGTGAGTGGGGCTGAGAGACTTCAGAGAAGTGTGACTAGCCCAAGGATACCCAGCAGCTGCATGTGGAGGAGTGGGGAATCGAACCCAGTTCACCAGATTATGAGTCTACCACTCTTAACCACTACAGTACACCATACTGGCTCCCCTTAGTCACTATATAGCAGTTATGGAAAACCTCCAGCCTGCGAGGCTAATTTGGTCTGTGCGTTCCTTTTCTTAAAGTCACACCCACCTGACATCATATGCAATGTCCCATGTGGGGCAGGTAAAGAGGCAGCTAAAGGTAATTTATTGCTTTTATATAAAAGCTGCTCCCTGCCTCCAGCAAGAAATTCCCTTCAACCCACTGGTCTAACTGCTATGATGGCATGGAATGGAACAAGTGATTCTAATTTATGAAAGAGGGAGAATGAGTCATATAGAGTTGCCTGTAATATAAACAGTGTAGTCGCCATAAGGGAAGTGGAAAACTTTAAGTTTGGTTAGAGAGGAAGATTGCCCTACTGGGGCCTTTGGAGAGGGTGATTTGTGTGTTGTAGACTGGGAGAGAAGATTGGAGAGGCTCAGTCAGACACCGAGGAATGCTGGTGGACGACTTGAAAGCCTGGTGAGAAAGGGACCTGAAAGGCATGGCAGCTGAGTGAAGAGGTGCCCAAATTCTGGGACGTTGATGGCAGCGGATCCAACTATGGGGCCACCGAATGCAAGATGTCCAATACATTTATTGCAAATGTTTTACTTCATTTCTAGGCATCAACTATTATAACATGAAAAACACGGTAGAGTTTTGTAATATTTTACTTGGACACTATAACTCCTGATGCATGCACAGAATTAAGCGGATACAAAGTGCCATAGTCCACTGCAGGTATAGAAAGTACGGGAATTCTGTAGTAGGACTATCTCAGGATAGAGCAAGCCATGAATATTCATCACTTGGTTGACTGCAGACTGCAAGCAGTTCAGAGTGTTTTGCATCATTTTCAATGTGCAAATACTTGAAGAAATTTTGGCGGTCCTTGATGAAATCTCACCCCTTGATTTATCTCAGTTATAGCAAAATTCTGGCCTTTCCAGTAGCTTTCTATCCAGAGATAAGGGTGATGAGTCTCCTTTGGTTCTCTTTGAGCATCTTCATGTCATTTATTGCCTTAGATGCACTGGCTTTGAAAAATATCCCAAACGATAGCTTTCATTGCCTTGGACACATCACTATTCCATAGACATAGTTCATGCCTTCATCCCCAAGCTATTTGGTGCAATGATATCTCAGAATTTATAAAAGCTTAGATAAACTGGGACAAAACTCATGTGGCAGAATTCTGTGTTAAGACAATTCATATTACAAGGCAGTAGATACAATTAGAACATGGGAAGTGTTAGGAATTAGGCTTTAAACCAATGTATTTGCACAATAAGCTTTTAAAAACATTTTGAGTAATGGCAAGCAGCTGAACTGACATTAAAGGAAACAGAGAGGCATGTGGTATTTCTGAAAATTGGGCTACAAGTTTAGACTTCCAAAGGGTTTTTTAAGGGTAGGTGATAAGCTGTTTGGAATTCAATATAATAGAGTGCAGTGAAACATAATTAGATTTGTTTTCAGACAAAGTAGCCTTAGCATTAATCAATGTTTGTTTTGAGTATGATGGCTGGACTTGTATAAAATAGGAAGAAAATGTTGCAATGCTGGCTAAAAAGAACATCTACCTGTATGATTGAAATGTTAATCACAAAGTAAACTCCTAGCAGATGGAATATTGTATGTTTTAGAGTACAATGGAAATTACTGTATTAGACAATTAAAGATAAAGATGCAGCTGTTGCATGCCTCTGTAGTATAGAGATGTGTGACATTTTGCCAGGTATTTGGGGATCCTGGGCTTCCCCAAAGTCATCTGCATCCTATGGGGTGAGCAGCCTTCAGGCCTGATGTACTCTGCAATTACCGTATGTGCAAATACAGCAAAAAAGAAGTATGGGTTCAGAGTCTAATTCTCACATGTCTGTGTCCATGTCTATAGGGCTCCGCTGGGACCAGTGCTGCCACAAAAGGCTTTTCTTTGCCAAGAGTCCACAGTTTCCACTGTTATTGGCACCCAGAAATCTAATTCTCCACTGCAGGAGTAAAAGCTGCTGACAAGATGGGAAGGCAGAAAGCATCTCTAGCAAGCAGCAGTGTCAAACAGAGTTGAAGGGAAAAGTTAATATGAATGCACACTCTGCTCATTATTTCTGTTTTATACAACTCTCTTGCTAGGAAACTGGTGCAAAGGGGACACAACTAATAGTAGTAGTAGTAGTAGTAGTAGTAATAATAATAATAATTAATAACAATAATAATAATATATTTTTATTTGTACCCTGCCCATCTGGCTGGGTCTCCCCAGCCACTCTGGGCGGCTTCCAACAAATATTAAAATACATTAAAATATCACAAATTAAAAACTTCCCTAAACAGGGCTGCCTTCAGGTATTTTCTAAATGTCAGGTAGTTGTTTATCTCTTTGACCTCTGATGGGAGGGTGTTCCACAGGGCGGGCGCCACTACCAAGAAGGCCCTCTGCCTTATGTGTTTGTTTGTTTTTTGGAGCTGGGAGCAAGAAAATCCACCTTGCTGGCTACTAGAAATGATGGTTGGCTACTAAGCCCCAGTGAAAATGAGGCATTATTTTTGTACCCAAACTTCCAGTTGTTACTCGCTTCTAAGCTAAGGTTAGCATAGAACTGGGTGAGACTAACTCTACCCTGCTCACCTACCCAGGTCTCAGTGGTACAGACCAGATCAGTCTACTCATCCGCAATCTGATCATGAAAGAGGGAGGACTTATTCAAAGCCAA
The DNA here is from genome assembly GCF_009819535.1 of Lacerta agilis. Taxonomy (NCBI): domain Eukaryota; kingdom Metazoa; phylum Chordata; class Lepidosauria; order Squamata; family Lacertidae; genus Lacerta; species Lacerta agilis. The sequence goes on from NC_046315.1 coordinate 64,707,073, forward strand.
CCTGACATTCAGCAACAACAGCTGCAGACCCCAAGGATGGCTGATAGGACAACCACAAAGCATTCATTGCACCAGGGTTTTTCTGGATTATCTTGAATTCCTGTTTTGCAGCTCCAGACAGGCAGCAAAACAAGGAGGTTTATTGAGGCCATGACACAGACCATTATACAAGACAAGTGGGCAACAAGTTCAGCTTGGAGCATTACAAGTTGTGCTGGTATTAGAGGATTCCTGCAGCTCCACTCAAGTCATTGGTGTGACACAGTTTTCTTTTATAGCCCAGTATGGATCGGCGTATAATGACCTTGGTGAAAGTATTTGTTTAGCTCCATTATGTTTATGAAATGCAGTGTCTAACTCAGTAATATGTGAAGGTGCACCAGTAGGGGCCCCCAGACACCTACTTTAAACTGGCAAGTAGGAAGACATTTTCATAAATGTAGAAAGATGTTTGTTTTGCAGAAAACTCATGATTTTCTATGCTGAACATTTCAAAGAGTGAAATTTGCAAAATAACTGTATCAAAAGAATCACGGGAAAGTACTTATTTCTGAAAAGCAAACAGCTGAGTCTGCTTTTCATCTGTTTAGCTGCATTTTACTCTTTCTTAAAAGTTAGGTAATAGGGACAATTTGAACTGACATAGATACTGGTTTAAATATAACTCAGGAGGGTTCTTCTTCCTGGAAATATATTTTGTCATTAAAAATAGAAATACAATCTATTTACAAAAGAAGATGTCAAACCATAAATGTGATTTTTTTTCTTATTCAAACATGTGTGAGTCTCCTTTCTTGGTAAGCTAGTGTGGAAAAGGTGTATTTTGTAAAATTCAGAGTCTCCAACCAAATTAGGCCAGGCTGATATGACCCTCTTTTGTTCTTCTACTGGATAAATTTAAAATAGGGATGTTGCACTGAAATGAGCCCCATCCTTGAAATATATATCCTGTGTCGCAGTTAAGGAACTCGGAAAATTATGTTTGAAATGCACATTATATTCAGATGGCAGAAATTAGGCCCTCCTTATTGCACACGCAATGTTGGACATTGCGTGTGCAAGTATAATTTGGCATGCCTATATCCATTGTCACTGAATGGACAGTGAATTGGTCTGTATTCAGAAGCCTTATTAAGGTATCATCTCAGTAATTGAGTGCATCTGCTTGTCTCTGTCGTTATGCAGCTGGGACCTGGCAAAGGAGAGAATCCAATTAGAGGCTGTCATGCAACAAGTATGAGGGATTTGGCTGTGTGGTGATTCTCCCTTATCTCCCCCCCCCCAACCTAAACCCCAATATTCTTTGAACGTTAAGGTGGGCCAAGCAGTTTTTGTATGTCCTGTTCCTCTTAAAGGGAAACGTACATCAATCTTGTCCGCTAGGGCTGCACAGCCCTGGCACCATGTGTTTATACAGTACTTGGCCCCACTGTCTCATTCATGTTTTTGTAATTGCTGCTTAACTCTTAGAAATAATGAAAACATGGATGTAAAGCTTGACCTCAAAGTAATCACGCTGTTCTGGGTTTATGACCTGCCATCTTATAATCATTGTGTGAGCCAAAGTACTTAAGGCTGTTCCATTCCATTTCATCCTCACTCTCTTCGTAGTCTCACTGATGACAAATAAGATACCTGTATGGCTAAATGCAGTGGCACTTGGCTCTTCCATTCAATGCCTGCCTTGTGCTGCTCAGTAGTCTCTCGCCCCCACTCCCTCACTTGCTGTCATTCACTTGAATGTTGTCACCTGACTCTTTGTTTTGGTGGGCAGGAAACCCAGATCAGATGCTCCCAAATTCCAAAGGTTGTCACTGTTTCCTTTGCCATGGCATAATAGATAATTGGAGAACCGGGCGTTTCACCAACTAAGAACTATAATCCTAAGCAATATAGCAGTACTCCTGGAATTCACAATTTGATGTGCAGTAAAACACATGAGATGTTTTAAAAAGTTAATCTGGCTATTAGTTTTCTTCCAGCTCCAGTCATTTCTGGAAAATATATAAAGCACATGACTATAAATACTAGAAATTTACTACAATGCTAGGAATTGACAACAGTCCTAGTATTAACTGAGCTGTTAAGTGCTTGCTATCAGCTGACTGTTAATAATTAGCTGCCCAGATGATAATTCATTTGTTCTAAAAATGTCAAACCTTATTAACACATTAAGTGTTGCATTTCTCTCTGTGAGATACCATGGAAGTCATAAGATACCTAGTTGTTTACATGATAGAACTCAATTTTTCACCCTTAAACTGAATGTTCCAAAACTGCATGACCTATGCAACTCAAATAGATGTTTGCACAGAGAATGTACGCTTGTACAGTACATTGCAAGTGGAAAATGTTGCTTTTAGAAGTTGACAAGGCTGCATTGTAAAACCAGAAGCCACTCAGATTGTCCATTGTTCTCTTTTTACTTGGCAGTCAGATGCCAATTCATTGTGTTGTGATTGGGTGCCTTTTAAAATTTGTTTGTTCCATGTCATGAGTACAGAGCGATGCTTTCTTGCATCTCTGCAGTCTTCATTAACCTCTTGCTGTACATGCTAAAATAGCAATTGTTAGATGAGGAAGCTTTCTGTTGCCTGATAATTAAAGTTTGATAGATTGAGTTACAGTTGAGTAATTTAGAGTGCAATTCTGTACATGTCTACTCAGAAGTAACCCTTGTGAGGCTTACCTTCCCAGGAAACTGAGGATTCACTCAGATTAGTGAAGCAAGAGGAATGATCTGGAGATCATCCATAATATTTACCAACTCCATAATTTGCATTTTCCCTCTGAGAATAACAAATTAGATGTGACATACGGCATCTCTGTGTTTTTCCCCATGGTGCAAATAGCAGCTTTGTGGGAGGAGTAATTTTGATTGGAGAAAACAGAGTGGGGGAAAGGCTTAACTCTCACTCCCCCAGTACTGCAGTCCCAGCTGGATTCACTGCAGTTGCTATTTTAAACAAATAAAAACTGCAGGAACTCTGAATCGCAGATTCCACAATGTCATGCCTAGCTTGGCCCTGAGTAAAACATTGTTTCTAAACTTGCTATGCCTTGAGAATTGTTCTGGTTGTCATCCTTGTGCACAAGTACAGAGATACGGGTATTACTTACTTCTTTTTTTGCGGGGGTGGGGGTGGGGGCAGGAAACTGTCTTGCTCATGAGAGGAACCTTCCATGCAATATTAGTCATCTAAATATTTCTTCAAATGCCTCTTCTAAAACACCTTTTGAAAATGAAGGACATCTCTAGCCTTCTACAATTTGATTATTTATTTTATTTCAGTTCTGAAAAATTTCTTCATCGGTGGATAAAACTGTAACTGAAATCACAGAACAATAAAATCATCCAAATTAGACTGAAATGAAAACATTTTAGTGCCTTGGAAGCTTTGTAGGTCATGTTACCTTAGTGTTATTTGTCCTAAACTTGATCAGAGAGTATTGGACCCAAGGTAAAGTGATCTTCCTTGAAGAAGGAAACCTGTTAGAACATTCATGGTATGTCCAACTGTTTGTTTCCTTCTGTATCTTCCTAAAACTCCCCCAGTTTGTTGATGGTCCAAAGCATTAGGTTTGATACCACTCCTATCTTGTTTGATAGCTGCTGATGTTTGTGGGAGATGAGCCTGAATGTTTCTTGTTCCTGAGCAAAATCCCTTGTTGAGTTTACAAGATGGCGCTACCCCCACTCAGTACTCGTGGGGAAAGGGGTACAAGGATCATTAATTGGGTGCTTTGGATGCACTGGCCAATCTCCTCCACTCACAAATATCCAAAGTATGTGTTGCCATTGTTGCCTGAAAATACAAGTTCCGGAGGGGTGTGTGTGTGTGTGTGTGTGTGTGTGATTGAAAGGGAGCACCACATACTCAAAAACCATACTATCTGCTCTGGTAAATGCATATCTGATGACATCTCATCACCTTCTACTATTTCTGATGCTATTGCAGGATTTCAGGGAGAGGGAATGTAGGAGCAACTGTTACTGTGAACTTCCCTAGCCATGGTAGGGAAAATAAGCCCGACATTACTGATCCATTGCCCAGAAATTGTTAGGCTACACTTGTGACTTAGTAAGGCTGTTTGCTTTTCATGAGTCATTCTTCAGATATGAGACCCTTTTCATAGGACATGATGGAAACCTGGCAGAACCGAGAAAACCAGTGGGACATGGTTATGTCAGGATACAAACTTGATTAGGACAGGGAAGGATGTACTGGAGTGGTGTCATCCTGTGCATCATTGAGTCCAGCAATGCAGAAATCCCCAAAGGAGCAGATTCCTACACAAAATTGTTGTGGGTGGTGATACCAGACCCCAAGAGGAATTTAGTGCTGTGGATGTGCTATCACCCCACTGCTAAAATTCTCACAGAGATACTGAAAAGAATGAAATCACGTAAACATTCAAAAGATGAAATGTAGTAATGTCTGGCTTTAGCTACCCTCACATAGATGGGCTATGTATGTGTTCCAGTGAAATTTCCATATACCCTAAATGACTGTGCCCTAGAGCATTTGGGTCAGTGTCCCCAGACTTATAGACAGACAAGAAACCCCACATAGATACCTGAAACCCAGGAGGAACGAGAAATACATTAAAAAAAATATTCTGTCCCATTCTAAAAGGCCACAGAGAGTTGAAGGTCAAATGCCTGATTATAGAGGAATTTTTTTTTGCCTGGCACCTGAATATATGTTATGATGGTGCCAGGCAAACCTCCATGCGAAAAGCATTCCACATATGGGGAGCCACCCCCCAAATAAAGAGCTGTTCCCATGTTGCCACCCTCCGGACCTCTTGTGGGGGTCTGTGTTGGTTCATTTATAGATCAAAAAATTGAATTGGACCCAGAAACGTAATTGTTAGCCAGTGCAGTCAGGCCAGGACTGGTGTTATACACTCAAACTGTTTTGCCCTGGTAGTAACCTGGCCGACAAATTCTGCAGCAGCTGAAGTTTCCAGATCATCTTTAGAGGCAGCCCCACATATAACACATTGCAGAAATCAAATCTAGAGGTTACCTGAGCATAGGCAACAGATGGGGGCATGGCTGGGCCACCAGCCGAAGCTAATGAAAGGCATTCTGTGCCACCTCAGTCTCAAGTAACAGCAATGGATCCAGAAGTCCTCCTCCAAGCTGCATATCCACTCATTCAGAGGGCGTGTAACCCCATCAAGAACAGGCAATCTCCCATCCATCTGGTCTAACAGTGCCTCCAGCTTATCTAGATTGATCTTCATTTTGTTGGCTCTCATCCAGTCTGTTACTGAGGCAAGACATCAGTCTAGCACATTTACTGCCACACCTGCAGATGTAAAGGAGAATTGGAGCTATGTGTCACCAGCACATTGCTAACAACGTACTCCAAAACTCCAGATCACCCCACTCCCTGGTGGAAAGTATTGTTAAAGATAAAATAACCAAGCATATAGAATTGCAAGCCTTGCTGAAGCAGAGCCAGGATGGCTTCTGCAAGGGCAAGTCCTGTCTTATGAACCTAATAGAATTGTATGAGACTCAACAAGCATGCTGTAGCTAGAGGTGATCTGGTTGACATAATGAGCTTGGATTTTCAAAAAGCTTTTGACAAGGTACCTCACCAAGGACTGCTTAGCTGTTATAGAATAAGATAAGAGCTCCTATTGTGGATCAGCAGCTGGTTAAGTAGCAAGACAAATTCATGGATTAGACAAATTCATGAAGAGTAAGGCTATCAATGGTTACTAGTAATGATGGCTTGGTTTGGCTTCCATGGTCAGAGACAGGGATGCTTCTGAATACCAGCTGCTAGAAACTGCAAAAACAGTTGTGCTCATGAACTGCTTGTGGTTTTTCTGCAGGCATCTGGTTGGCCACTTTGGGAGCAGAATGCTGGCCTTGATGGGCCATTGAGCTGAAATGTCTAAATTATTTTCGTCCTTACTAATAGGAAAGTGCAGCTGTCAGGTCTGTAAAGAAATGCCACCCTGTCTTCACAGAATATCCATTCTGTGGTTACATCTCATACTTACAAAACAAAATGTTCTCAGTAAAAGGCTCTGATGCAGTTGCGATATTTCAAGGCAAGGCTAGAGAGAATTAGCAGTGTTACCAAACTTTTCTGAAAAGTGTCTTGTTTTGTGTGGTGGGCAGTAATTTTTAGCTATAGAATGAACTCAATTTTGATTAAAAAATAATTGAAATGTATGTAGACAAAGGATTTTATCAGACAGTTATCAAACTCTTTACTAAGGAAACCCAGCAATTACTGTTTTTCCTCTGCTGGTTCTAGACCAAGTTACAGGTATTTGTTTCAAACCCTGATAGGTTCGTAGCTGTCTTCACTGCATAATATGTAGGGCAGATACCTGCACTGACTTTTTCTGGAAGGGAGTCTGAAGAACAGAGACAAATAGCCTTCTAAGAAAAATATATTGCTTTTCTCTAAGATTAGCATCTGTACCACCAAAGTAGCACCAAGCTTTAAAAAGGGTTCGAGGATTGTGTAGGCTAGCTAACTAGAACATCCATTTCAGGGGGGGAGACGGTTGAAAGTGTTAATAAGATAAGCTTAACAAGTATATAGAAGAACAGGTCCTGCTGAAGAAAGAATCAGCATGGCTTCTGCAAAGGCAATTTCTGTCTCACTAATGCAGAGTTCACATGTATGGGGGCGTCCTCATGCCAGAAAACAGAGTCCACCAATGCTTGAAGATTCAGGACAAACAAAGGAAACTTCTTCTGCACACAGTGCAGTGTTAAGTAAGATATAGTGATGGCTGCCAATTTATATAACTTTAGAAGAGGATTAGACAAATCTGTGGGAGAATAAAAAGCTACCAGTGGCTTCTAGCATTCATGGCTGTATACTACTTTTAGGAACAGCTGCAGGATGCATCTGAATACCAATTACAGGGGAACAAGTGAGAGAGATGGTTGTTAAAGGTAACAAGTTGCTTGTGGACTTCCTACAGCTTGCTTGTGGGCTTTCTATAGACATCTGATTTACCCCTGCATGGCTGACTTTCAGTCTAATGCAGTAGAGCTTACAAATGTAGTCTGAGACCTTCATTCTCTAAGTACTTATCAATGTTCTGCCCAATAGAAACGGGTTCTTAGCCCACACTGTAAGTTTAACTTCCATAGGGTGCAAAATTAAAAGCATGACATAGACTCATGTGGTTCAGATTCCATACACCCTTCCCCCCCCTTTCATCCTTCTGATCTATTTCTTGGCTTCTTCTTTTTTAGTTACACTTGGAAAGATTAAAACCATTTGCTCTTTGAATCAAGGAGGCTTGGTAAAAATAGCATTTTTACATCTGACCTAATATACTTTTTGTTATGTGTTATCTTAAGATATCTTAAAAATATTAGCTTGTTAACTTTTTAAAATTCTAATAAGGATAGACTTGGTTACCTGCTGTGATATATTTCTAATTTTTCTCCAAACGTAAGTAGATGATGCTGAGTGCCATATGCACATCCTGGGTTTGGAGTGCAGTGACTCATAAGTGTCATCTCATGGTAAGTGCTGCTGTGTAGTCTTGGCTGCTAGCTTCAGCTATTTAAAAAGAAAAGAAAAGACGGGTCTGATGTGGAGTTATTCCAAATGATGGTGTTTGTACTCAATCCATCTAGCCCAGGGTGCGAAACATGTTCTTGCATTACAAGTCCCATCATGCCTGATCTTGAGCATTGGTCATGCTGATGGGAGCGGGAGTCCAGCAACATCTGCAAGGTCAGGTGGACCCCATCCCTGACTGGGGACTCTGCTACACAGCTGCAAATAAAACGTTTTAAATGTGTTGTAAAGTGCAGTATACAAACATAACACTAGATGGCAACCATAAGCTATGCCAAACTCAATGTATTTTTCAAAAAAGTTTCAAAAAAAAATCAGTCTTTTTAAAAAATGTGTGTAGATTCCACCCTAGTCTGTTCAGACAGAAAACACACAGAGCCATATTATTTCTATAATGTAGATTGTGTGTGGGTCTTTTTGCAGACTCTCCTTGGCTCAGTGGAAACCATTACTGTACTTGTGATGATGCCAGCTGAAGGACATATCCGGTCTCTAAAACGTAATACTGTCCGGTCTCTAAAACGTAATACTTTAAATACATAATACAGTGTGGTGTAGTGGTTAAGAGCAGTGGACTCGTAATCTGGTGAACTGGGTTTGATTCCCCACTCCTCCACATGCAGCTGCTGGGTGACCTTGGACTAGTCACACTTCTCTCAGCCTCACTCACCTTGCAGAGTGTTTGTTGTGGGGGAAGAAGGGAAAGGAGATTGTTAGCCGCTTTGAGACTCCTTAGGGTAGTGATAAAGCGGGGTATCAAATTCAAACTATTCTTCTTCGTCTTCTTTATTGGCTTAACTTACATTCTGCACAGTCCTGTACATTGCTATAAAACTGAATCCCAAACCTCTCTCAGAATGTTCAGATGAGTTGCATATTATACCCTGCTCTCATAGCAAGCAGTTTAAGAATGACCTGCAAAAGGTCCCCAGGTGGCTCTCTATTCAAGCTCTGCTAGGGGGCCAGATTCCCTTGGCTTTGGCAGTTGGATTTTGTTAACCTTTCATCTACCTACTCATGACTGGGAAATCCCTAATCTTGCTATGTCCCTGAATTAGCTAAATACAGAAGTTCACATGTTTCAGTCCAAGGGAATCTTGCATTCTCTGAGCAAATAAATAAAAATAATTTGACAATCCTCTTTCATACAAATTGCCCATAGATTTGAGGAGAAAAATCGGCCCAGTGTAAGAACTGAAGTCCCATGAATACTGAGCACATAGTGGCATCTTACCTTGATTCACAATGTCTCTGCCAATTAAGAAAATACCTGAGCCTGGGCTTTGGCTTCTTTTAGAACAGGCTTCCTCAACCTGGGCCCTCCAGATGTTTTGAGACTACAATTCCCATCATCCCTGACCACTGGTCCTGCTAGCTAGGGATCATGGGAGTTGCAGGCCAAAAACATCTGGAGGGCCAAGGTTGAGGAAGCCTATTTTAGAATGTATAAGCAAATGAACAGAGCAGCACTGAGAGCATTTGTGAAATTATCTCTAAGGTTTCTGTTTTTTGGTTTGTTTGTTTTTTAAATAACAAATAAGAATCCTTAAATGGTTTAGGTTCTCACCCCCTTTCCAACAAAATCTTAACCTTCAGTAGTAATGCTCTACTTGGGAACAGGTTCAGCAATTTCAAAGAATAGTACATGTTGAAAAAATTACAAAGCAGATTATCTATTGTAGAATAATATTATTAATGTTTGCACACTGGTATTTGAAAGTTCTGGGGGAAGCTTAAAGGTTGATTAAAATATTTTAAAATATAAGTAACTTTGTTTTAGTATAAACCTTGAAGATGAAAATATTCCTAAAAAACTGTGACTTCATGTTTCAGGGCAAACAGTCTGTCTCTAGTCTGCATTTCTAGTTATTCACATGGTCTTTTAGTATGGGCACCCTGCTGATTTGGTGATGTGTAACTACATGACAGCAATATCTGAAAGTCACTATTGATCTACATCACATTCATATCAATAGCTTAGTAATGAAAGCTCTATATTCCTTTCTGTTCCCAGAGCTCCCTATTAATTTAGTGGTGCTTAACTCATAGTATCTCTATCTGCATAAAATGTGCTGAATCCCCTATAAATGAGACAAAATAGATTATCATCAAAACAATGTCATGCAACACTGAATTATTATTCCCTTGTACTGCCCCCCACAGATATCAAATGCTACAGAAACGGACAACTTTGTATAACATTGGGTTCTTTTGCAAGATTTTGAAACAGTATCATTCTCACACATAAGGTAACAATAGTGAATTATGATTGGGCAGTTTATAGCAAACAATAGGAGAGCCTCCATCTCCTGTTGTATCAATTGTTTCAATGAATATGTATACAATGACTTTTTAATCTTTTTTGTCATCTCACGTCTTGAAAAAAACGTTTAGATATATAAAGGAAAGCAAACAACTATAGCATTCTTTAAAAAGACTAGACTTTAACATTTCTTCCTCGATGAACAGGAAGTTGTCATATGTCACAAGCATTTAATTGTACTTACGAATGACGTCAACAGAAAAATCCATGGTCCGTCAATCTGTTGAGTGCACACAAGAGGAAGATGGCACTAATGGATAGCTACTGGTAGCCAGAGTTTGACTCAAGATTAAGAGCTCAGAGTCATTTGACTACAGCATGAACTCAGCTTGAAATCTGGGCCATGTTTCACCATGCCTTATAGCTCAGCTCCCAAAGCAATTCTAAAATCAAATTCAAAAATCCAGCCCAAAGATGCAGTGCAGTAGATATGGGGTACATGGATGTGCATATGACAGTCTCTTCTGGCTCCGTGCAGTTGATGGCATGGTGTAGGTTCCAGAGGGGGCAGGGCAAAAGGAGCTGCGGCTTTCCCCTGGTGGTAAAGATGCCAAACCACAGAAGCAGAACTTTTATTGATCTGCCAGGTTCTTCTGGTTTCTGGCTGCCCACTAAATGTGCACTCTGGGCCAGGCTAGGAGGTGCTGCTATTCATGCCATTATCAGTTGTGTTGAATTGCTTTTTAAAAAGTAAATGGCAGGTGTGGTGGTCTCAGTCTATATTGGAACCATAACAGGGACCATAACTATCACTATCAGGGCCTTGATCTGGATTGGGGATGCCAACTGCATGAGTTGCTAATATCATGAATGGCATCTCATATAGTTTTGTCCTCATACAGCGAAGCAATTCCATGGCTGATTCATCACCATATGCCAAGCCTGCTCTCACTACATTAGCAATAAATCAACTTGTCTATGAGAATTGTCCTTAAATTCATTTTTCACTGTGGTTTAAAATTACGGCACCGTCCAGGACTCCTTCAAGCTACTTGAGCTTTACGAGAGATGCTTTTGTGAGCTTGCTTAAACAAAGTTTTGATCCCCCTATTAGATTTACAGTCTTGCAGTGCATTCTCAGAAGAAGCTTTATGAAGATCAGAATCTTGTTACCACAAAACACATGCACCTACCCACCCAGAATTCACTCTGCACGTTTGACAAATCAAATGTTCCCATACACCATAGAAAGCTGGGACTTGTTTAATCCAGACCTCGGTGACTGGCATTGATACTCACTAATGGAGATGCTGGATATTGCTGGTATCCTGGCTCTCCTTGCCAGACTCAGAACTCTAACTACCAACATGTTTGGAAGTTCTAAAGGTTTTATTCATGGAGCCAGTACAGCATCCCAACATGGTTCTACAGCTTACAAATGGATACGACATGGCACAGCTCTTTGATACATGGCTAGGCTGGAGATAAGACATGAATCCAACACTTGACATGCCCACCCTGTGCTCTCCTTTTGAAAAGCAGGGCAGGCACATCTATCTGCAGTTTACTTTCTGATCCTTAGGACTGGGCAAACAAATAGATACTCCTCTGTAGAGGCTGGGCATGCAGGGTTTGTTCATGCTGGCATTGTGGTCTCTGCAACTTTGGAGATGGAGTTGGCTCAATGCCAGACTTATCCTCAGGCACCTCCGCAAAAGGGAAGTACTCTTCACTGAAGGGGAGGGCACTGTAGCCACCTCAACAGCTTGTGAGATTGCACTTGTGAGGGTTCAGTTTCACAAGAGCAGGATGCTCTTCTGACATCCCATAAGTACATTCCTCTAGACCCAGACCAAACCACTGGGATGCCCAGACTTTTCCTGGGGTCCCAGATGCTCATCTCCCAACCCAATAGGGTCTTTCCTCCAAACCAGGGGTGTAGCATGGGGGTGGGGCTGAGGGGGCTGTCACCCTGGACAGGTTTTTTTGGGGGTGCATCAAGGCACCCTGCCCCGTCAAGAGCTGTTGTACCCTTCTTAGCTGACCTCCACCTGGAGGGTGGCTGAGAAGGATTCAACAGGCTGCACCCTGGTCCCTGCAAGCCCAGTGCTGCTTCTGCGAGTGGCACTGGGCTCTCAGGGAGGGCTCCTTAAGCTGCTGCATCCTTCTCAAGGTGCTGTCCAGCTGGGCAGCACTGGGCGCAGGCAGGGAATGCTCCACTGCCGGTCCAAAGTCCTATTCTTCCTCGACATCCAGCCATCCTCTTCAAGATGTGATCTCAGGACTCACAACAGCTTGGGCAAACCATACTCCTTAAGCTGCACTTCACCGAAATGGGAATTAATGATGATTTTGCTTTTCCCCACCCCACTTTGTTGTGAAGAAGAGTGAGATAAAGAAGCATTTTTTCACCAAACCTGGCATCTTTAAGAGTAGGGTGGGCTAGAAAGCAAAAGTTGAATAAATAACTTTAAATATGACTTATAAACATGTATTAAAATAGAGTGTCTCTAGAAGACAAAAAAAAATGTTCTTGTCCATGGCAACTTCATCAGTGTTGCTTAGCAGCAGCTTTTAAAATAGCTGTATTACTCAGCGGCATCAGCCCACACATAGATGTGCTAAATGACACTTTCTGATTTTGCCATATTGCGAAAGAGATAACCAAATGCCTGAAATGCATCTCTGAGTCTTCGCTAGTGGGTTTTGATGTGACATGGCTTGGAGGCCCTGTGCTGCAGAACAACATGTGTGCACAGACGGCACTGCTCCCTGTGGTGCACAGGGCAATCATCCTGCCGCTTGGCTGACAGCCAAGGCTAATGGCTGTGTCAATACGCTAAAGCGCCAGCCTGAACCAGATGCAAAGCCCCTAAAAGCAACAAGCACTGATTTAGAAACTGACCTAGATCATTGTGGTTCTCGTAGGCCAATCCTGGAGAACACATTCTGGCCATATCATGGCACTGCTGATAACCAGCCAACTGAAGTATCTCTAATTTCTGTAGCCTACTGCATATACTTGCTTATTTGAATCCCGGTCGCATGAACCCACCTTTCATGGTAGTGGTGAAAAACAAGCAAATTTGTATTTTATTTTTGCCTGGACTCTGTAAACAACTAGATCACCTTTAATGACCCATGAGAGCTTTGGATCTGAAGCAGAAGCACGTCAGCTCGTGAAAAGTGTAGCCACTAGATTATCATGCATCTTTAAATTTGTGGTGTTCCCAAATGTGTTGCTGACTACCCAATGTTTCCCCAAATTTGTTGCATACAAGAAAGAGAAAATTTTACAGATGCCATTGCCAAGTGCATACAACCAAATGAACTCTTTAGTTCCTGCATTCCCCACCAGCCCACACTGTTTCATCCTGTAGAGCTCAAGGACATGCAGCACCCATTTGCTGGACTTGCAGGAAGCAGTGGATTAAGCTTATTTGTGAAGAGAATGGGCACACTTTGCTTTTGATAATGATAGTCCATTTGTATGGTACCAAATGGGGCACATACCAGAGAAGAAGTGGAAAGAGTATTCAAGGACCTACAGGTAATACTGGAAAGTGTGGAGGTGCAAGGGCTGCACCTCCAGAAATATCTCCATACATGTGTGGAGAAGATCATAGCAATGATTTACCCAGAACTGCTGGTGGTGGTAACAGACTGAAATTATGAGCTGCAAACAAACACAGGCACACTTGAGCCAGTCATTCCGATTATGGGCTTTAGAAATTGAGAGAATTGTACAAATACTAAGGGTCAACATCCTTCTAATTGCATCACTACTCATTATGGCATTAAATTGATAACACATTTGTCTCTGCAGCCATGAAAGCCAGAAAATTCCTCTTCCGAAAGGGTAGGGAGGGAGAGTGAAAATATACCTAGTGTTCTCAAGACTGTTGGAAGAAAGTGTGTGGGATGAAGTGTGTAGGCTGCCTATGGATTCTTCAGGGGCCTGTAGGCTGTTTAATGGCCAGCCTTGCTCCAAAATGAAAGTGTTTTGCTTTGGAAAACACATTTCAGTACCTACTTTAGCAGACCAACCAAAGGCTGAAAAAATGCTGCAAATAATACTCTCTAACATTGCCACTGTATACTGTTTTTCTGTGAAATGCATTCACTTTGTTCAGTTCCCAGTTTTAACATGCAGAAATGGGGGTGGGGGGTGGGAAAGGGAAGAAGAGATTGGTTTTATTGATGTCTAAACCATGGGTAGGCAAACTAAGGCCTGGGGTCCGGATCCAGCCTAATTGCCTTCTAAATCCAGCCCGCGGACAGTCTAGGAATCAGTGTGTTTTTACATGAGTAGAATGTGTCCTTTTATTTAAAATGCATCTCTGGGTTATTTGTGGGGCATAGGAATTCGTTCATCCCTCCCCCCCCCCAAAAAAAATATAGTCCGGCCCCCACAAGGTTTAAGGGACAGTGGACTGGCCCACTGCTGAAAAAGTTTGCTGACCCCTGGTCTAAACAATATGGTGGCCTGGTTAAAGTTTAACCTTGCTAATTTAAAGGTAATGATGAACTGAAAACATAGTTGCAAAATTGCTGGTATATATGTCTCCTGTTAAGGGACACGGGTGGTGCTGTGGTCTAAACCACAGAGCCTAGGGCTTGCCAATCAGAAGGTTGGCGGTTCGAATCCCCATGACGGAGTGAGCTCCTGTTGCTCGGTCCCTGCTCCTGCCAACCTAACGGTTCAAAAGCACGTCAAAGTGCAAGTAGATAAATAGGTACCGCTCCGGTGGGAAGGTAAACGGTGTTTCCGTGCGCTGCGTGCGCTGCTCTGGCTTCACCAGAAGCAGCTTAGTCATGCTGGCCACATGACCCGGAAGCTGTATGCCAGCTCCCTCAGCCAATAAAGTGAGATGAGTGCCGCAACCCCAGAGTCGTCCGCGACTGGATCTAACGGTCAGGGGTCCCTTTACCCTTTACCCTTTATGTCTCCTGTTAAGTCACTGGTAGGCAACCTGTGGCTCTCTTTAACTCCTTTGATGTGACCCCTCCCCAGTCTGAAAAGTGGGAAGGTATCCCTATAAGGGAAGAAAGCAAGACAAAGTGCCACATCCACATTTTGTTTGGGGCCCTTATATGGGGTCTCCTTTCAAGAAAAAGGTTGCCTGCCGCATGTTCATGTCATTATTGAAACAAGCTTAGCATGTGCACTATGTAAACTAAGGTGTGTTTTAAGAATATATTGGCAGAAGAAGAGTCCTGCTGGACTGGGCTCATGACCCATCTAGTGCAGCATCCTGTTCTCACAGTGGTCGGCCAGACATGGGAAGCCAACAAGCAGGACTTTAGCACAACAGCACTCTCTTCACTTGCAATTGCCAGAAACTCGTATTCAGAAGTATACTGCCTTTAAC
The DNA here is from genome assembly GCF_009819535.1 of Lacerta agilis. Taxonomy (NCBI): domain Eukaryota; kingdom Metazoa; phylum Chordata; class Lepidosauria; order Squamata; family Lacertidae; genus Lacerta; species Lacerta agilis. The sequence continues at coordinate 64,722,285 of NC_046315.1, forward strand.
AGCATAGTCATTGTGGCTAGTAGCCATTGATAGCCTTATCAAAAATGATTTTGTTTAATTTTTGGCAAAATGCACTATATTATAGAAATAGCAAGTGGGGCTTTCAAGAGTTCTGTGTCATCTCATGTAAGGATGGAAGCCAATTCAGAATGCCTCAAGACTCATTTCAGGTCAAGGGGAAAAAACCCCTAACTTCACAAAGCTCCAATTAACCTTTTTGTAAAGCATTATATTTCCCAGAGACCATGTGTGACAAGTGCAATGGCTACTCAATTGAAGAATTGTTGGCATAGCTTTTGGATCATGCAATGCTTCATACTGTATCTCTGCTGTATCCCCTTTCACATGTCAGGAATTAAGAGAACAGCACTGCCCAGATGTTTATCCCAGTCTTGGATTGAGAATGTGGTTTCTGAATACAGAGGCTCCATTTAGCGAACTTCAGAACTTCATGCATTTTGGCAGCAATTATCAAAAGGATCTCTCATCCACATGCACACACACACACACACACACACACACACCACAGCTGGAGACCCCAAGCTTGATTCTTATGTAGTTATTCCAACTCTTTTATGTTGTGATATAAACTTGGATTAATTTTATTGTTTCTTAAATCAGTGGCATCAAATATTGCGGCTAGTCCTTACTTTTCTCCATTTTTTGTGGACTTGTGGCTGCCCCAAGGGCAATGGAGTGGACCCACCAAAGAAGTAGGAGCAAAAAGAGTAAATCCATTAGTACTGTTGCACAATGCCTAGTGGGAAACTTTTCACAGCTACAGGGCCATACATGTGGTGCATGCACTTCCCTCATTGCAAAGCATGCTATGACTGGCACATCTGCACTCCACTCCCAACTGTTTTCTTTGCCCTTTGGATTTCATGTCATTGTGTTTGCAAGTGTTTTGCAGTGGGAACATCCATGCACCTCTAGCCATTGGGACATTAGTAAGGGATTTAAGTTAACAGTAAAACATGCTACATCCAGAGGGGAAGATGATTTGCAAATGGTGGTACAAAAGCTTGTGCAAATAGAACAGCATATCTGGATTTCCGTTCACCCACCCCCCATTAATTTGAGAAGAGGATTCCATTGTTGTAGGGCACTGTTGGAGCTAAGCATGATGTATATGAAGCTAAACATACCCTTTGAAAGGAAAATGCCTCTTTAAAAGAGAATGCATCTTTTCCTTTCTACAATATGCATATTAATACTAGTGTCTAACTGCTTTGCTAGCTGAATCTGGAAGCCTCATAATTTTTTTGGGGGGGGGATAGTCAAGTTGGGAGCAGTTGTTCAATCCAGAAAGAAGCTTAAAGGATTAAAAGGAATTAACGTTTTGACATTAGCTAGAAGAGTCTGGGCAATGGACTACTTTCTGTGCAACTGCATGATATTTCTTTGATCAGCATGTTATGAAGGGCATAATCTATACTAATGGTGAACTCATTCGCCAAGTGTGAGTCTTCACATAGTGAAAATGCTGCCCACACACCCCCAAGAGGGGAGGTATCAGCAGGCTCAGGGGAACCCCAAGATTCACAGAAGTACAAACAATCCCTAGGAGAAAAATCTGAGGGGGTGGAGACTCCGAGGCAGTACAGTGAGGACTGAGCATGCTCAGTAGCCAAATAACTCTGACAATTGGGGGCGAGTATCCTGGAAAAATGTAGAGCTAACTGGCTGACATATTGAATTACAGCATTCCACACTGAAACATTTTGTTGCAGATCTCATTTGTAGGGTTTAAGTTGGAACCCAAGGAAACAATAAATATCTGCTCCCTCCCCCTGCCTCCACAAGAAGGCTGTTCATTCATCAGTCCGTTCATAATGTGAAATGACTTTTCAATAGTTTCTCAAAGGACTGTGTTTTTGTTGTGATACATCAGCTCACACCTTGGCAGGATTTAGTTCCAGATGCCAAAAGGTACAATATAATCCTTGGTCAAAGCCCTCGGATGCCCATACATAAGTGCCATACATTCAGCTCTGAAATTATGGCATTAGAAACTCCTACCATATCTTATCAAACAGTGACTGTTGCTCACTTTCTATTTTGAATGTTGAATGCAATCTTTTCTTCCTCCCTCCCTGTTCTAAAAATGAATTTAAGCAAGGAAAAGGAAACCTATTGAGAAAGCATTGACGTTTGTTCTCTGAACAGACTATAAATAGCACAACTCATAGGCATATCTCTTCATGTTGCTTTGTGTGAACTCTTTATGTTAAAGGCTGTAGCTGGAATCATATGATATGTCCTGGAGGAAACCTTAAAATAAGCATGCACATGCATAATTAGCCATGTTGTGCTGCTATGGAACATCTGTTATTTCCAGTATAATTTTGCAAAAGGGACATTTCCAATTTATTGTGTCCAAAAAGTGCACCTCAGTTACATTCAGTTTTAATTATTTGAGAGCCAAATCAACTGTTAAAAATTATTTGCTGCATTTGTATCTCATTATTTTTCCCAAGGATCCTAGAGTGACATTCTTCTATCACAACAACATTCTCTGGTCAATGCAGCACAAAACTGCTACTCTTTTGTAATGGCTTAAATTAGATAAATTCCTTGGATCATTTTGTTCTGCTGGATGAACTACATTTTTAATGGCCATTCATTTTGGGTGGTAGGCCTATAATCGAGTCTTTTTCATTCATTTTTGAAAGTTGGTAAAGGCACTTCCTAAACCAAACCTTATACAGCAGTTCTAGCAGGTGTATACATTTTTTGTTTTGTATTTTTACCCACTATGTCCTGATTTTTTAAATACCTTGCTTTAACACAATTCTGTTAAAGCAATTTTGCTTTATCAATATCCTATTTGTTGCTCGCCGGCATCCAAAGAATGAATTTTCTTTCTCATACTATTACAGCGGTACCTCGGGTTAAGAACTTAATTCATTCTGGAGGTCGGTTCTTAACCTAAAACTGTTCTTAACCTGAGGTACCACTTTAGCTAATGGGGCCTCCCGCTGCTGCCACGCGATTTCTGTTCTTATCCTGAAGCAAAGATCTTAACCCAAGGTACTATTTCTGGGTTAGCGGAGTCTTGTAACCTGAAGCATCTGTAACCCGAGGTACCACTGTATTCATTTGATATCTCAATATATAAATACATATCTAGAGAAGTCTATTATATTTCAATATACAGCTTTATTGTTCTTTTATCAACCAATTATCTTCCTGTATAAACCTTTTCATGGAAATGTCAAATACTTATAGAAAAAATGGAAGGAAGTACAAAAGTCGGCCTTTCTTCAGCCAGCTATAAAATAAAATATTACCTACTTGCAGAAATATTGCATCAGTTTTACATCTGAGTAAGAAATACTAGTCTTTGCTATTAATTGTCTCCTTTTAGGACTCACCAATTCTTTAGATAGTCCAATAGGATCCAAGCCAAATGCTTAGTAGCTGGTTTCTACAGCACTCATAAAAGAGTTGATATTGTTGTCTTGTGACTCTCAGAAAGTTCACACATCTGTCAACTTGAAAATGGTTCTGTACTTATGTGAACAATTATGGGATTGATACATTGTCTGAATGTACTGTGGAACTTACTTCGTCATTTCCAAAGTTTAGAGGTGAGTGTCGAATTAACATAGCCCAAATGTACTTGTATGATTAAGAACTCTGATCTTCTATACAAGCTGTGTGATGAGAGGCTTGCTAACCCATAGTCCTTTTCTCCTTGTTCTGTGCTAAAAGTCTTAATTGTACTTTGCATTGGCCTGGTTAGAACATCACTTGAAACCCTAGTTTAACTATGGTTTAATGCAAAAGAGCAGTGTACAGGTGCACAGTTCTTAAAAGTCCCCACCTTGCGCTTCTCTTCTGCTCCTGGTATAGCCACAAGCAACTAACCCCAAGCCTTGGCATGTCCTGTCATTAAAATCTGGGCTTGTGTTTTGTTTTTCCCAAATAAGCCACAAGCACTAAACCTTGACTACCACTCGTGACTTGTTTGGAGAGGAACAAACAATGAGCTCTGGTTTGGACAACACAACAAGCCAATGTTTGTTGCTCTTTGTGCAGGGGAGGAGTGAAGTGGGGACTTCACACTACTTGTTCACATTAACCATAGTTAAACATTAAGATGGTTTAATGTGAAATGTGAAGAAGGCCATTGATCTTGAGATAAGGGTGTAAGATAGAGGCATTACAGCTTGGAAGAGTGGTTGATTACATGTAAAGTAATTTTAACTTGGTTAAATACGTAACTGTAAATCTTGGTTAACGTGGATGCAAATGTATGGTTTAAAGCTGATTTCACTTTCCTGTCCGCTCAGCACCCTAAATTCTCCCATCTTAGTAATACAACAGCATATTGAGGTTTCTCAGTGGTCTGAGAATTCAAAGATAACTGCAAATTAAAGTTAGCACAAGCTTCCCAGTTTTTCGGCTCCCAATAAACCATGGTTTGTTCAGACCTTAAATCAAATGGTCTGAATTCAGCCAAGCTGTTGCTCAAGCATTTGTTACAAAACTAGGAACCCTTGCCCTTCGGCTTATGGTTCTTTGGATCCAACCCAAGAACTTGGATGTTAGTCTGGAAAGACTATGCAACACAGTCTGTGTGACAGAACAACTAGACAAAACAATTGTCAGTTTGTTTTTTTCCAGGGTCCCACTGACTTTTCTTTGTTTCCCAGCAGTAGTTTTGAGATTATGTAGCTTCCTTTGATTATATTTTATGCCTCTTTCTACTGTGATCTTGGTAGGATTTCAGAACACTATATGTAAAAGTAAACTTTCAAGAACAGCATGCTGTGAGAAGAAAAGGGAAGGGTAAAATAACAAAGCGTTCAAATGTCATCATGTATGCCTCTGCTTGGCTAATTCGAACTTTAAATGAGACTGGCAATAAGAAGTTGCCAATCCCCAAGCATTTAATATGTGACTGTTAATTTATACTGTTATATTCAGGATACTGTGATGCTAATAGCAAGTGCGTACAAAGTTTTACATGTAAACAAGATGCATAATTATGTGTTTTGTCTATCCTCAGTGCAGGGCTTTTAAGATTAATTGCATGTCTCAGTTTGGATAATATGGCGACAAATTGGGTTTGCTACATGTGTAAGACTTGCTGCAACTATGAGAACAGATGTATTTCAAGAGGTCCACAGATTATCCATAGGGAGGTGAAATTCATGCCTAATGCAAAATGTTTCTCAACAACTAGTAAGACTGGCATTCTGCATTTTAGCAATAAATTGTAGCTACTGTTTTACATTTACAGAAGTCCATGAGATTTGACATTATTGAGTACACAAGTATCTGATTATTGAGTTTTAGCATATAAATGATTAAAATGAAATTGCCTAAAGTGGCCATTGGCTACTGAGTGTTCTGATTAAAGTTATAGGAAGGAAAACAAAGTGAGTCTGGACCGAAGAGCTTCAGCCCTTTTTCCAGCCCTCGCCCCTCACCCATCGCCCCACCCCCAGCCAGCAGCCCATTGTCCTGCTGAGATGGGGGCGGGCCGATGGCCACCCTGTAGCAAGGTGGGTGGCACCTGGCCAGGTAAGCCCACATGGTGTCACAAACCCTTCCCACCTCTTTGAGGGGGTGAGCGGAAATTGTGGACTCTGCACTACTTATGCCTCTCTCTGCCTCCTCTCGTAGCCAGATGAAGAGCTTATTCTAGGACTTTGTGGAAGAAAGTGTTAGGTGCACCTGGTTGCTAAGAGAGCAGAACAACCTCCTGACCATCCTAAGCTCTGTCTTGGGACAAGAAGCAGAGTGCCAATATATCAGGTCAATACAGTAGATAAGGTATTCCATTCCTTCCACTGATTTTCATGGGGTTTTCTTAGAGAGGAATAACATGTTGATTTCCTTCCCAATGAGCCTTTAAGGCACACTTTGTGCAGTCTCACACTCTTTTTCCTCTCTATGTTCATGGACTTCTTTTAAGACCAAAGAACAGCAGTGCACCCTGCCAAGTGAAATGTCATTTCTTAGTCACACAAGGAGATGCGCCAATTATTTTCTTGCACTGGAATGCTGCACTCTGATAAAGATGAGAATCCTTAGTTTGGGTACCCAGCATACGAAATCATATTTCATATGGATGCATCTGAGCTAAGGTAACATTGGCTGTTTCCTATACAATGCCTTACAAGGACTTAATGGTGCTATTTTGCTGGACTGATAGGGGGCTTAATCCTTGGGAAATTATTGTTGTGGTTGCAGAGTCACAAACTCAAGGCCAGTTGGGATGCAGGGTCAATGCACTCTCCTCCTTTTTTTCTCCCCCCCCCCAAGAAAGCCTTATGTTGAATATTCACCCACAGTTTGCAATATCTTCCCTTCACACAATCAGCTTGCACGCTTACATGGCAAGCAAGTAAACTGTAAGGTTTGTGTCTTAGCACAAGTAGCACTAAGTCATTGGTTCTGCTTGTGCAATAGAACTCCTCCCTCCCCACCCCCTCCTAAAACTGTTTTGGGGGTTCCCCTAACTTTCCGGAGCATATTGGGGAGGTGAGAGGGGAAGAATTCCATTGCACAAGCACATATCATTTTGGTAATGCAATGGAGGCACTGGATTCCACCCCCAACCTTCTCAGTACTGGCACCCCAGTTAATAAATCTCCTCTCAGAAATGGCTAGTGGCAACTTTGAGTTTTCATTTATTCACTGAGGCATTTGGAGGAGGCTGCTGGGTTGTTAATCTTGTTGATTTTAGGTTGTTCCGTAACTTGTTGTAATTGTATTTTGTGTTGCTTTTAATGTAGCCCACTCTGGGATTGTCTTGGCAACAAAGAGTGGGTAAGAAATACTGTGTTTCAAGACCTGTCATAGTTTTAAATACAGGGTGTATGTACGGCTAGAGCAATCCTCTTAAATGGAAAAGCCTTGGTGGAACTGCAAAGAAGCAGAATAACAGAGTCAAGAAGCCTGTGAATACAGTTTAGATGCATGGTCCAAAGAGATGAAAGCAGTGCTGTCAAGTATCCCGTTTCCCCCGGGATTCTCCCTTATTTCAAGCAGTTTCCCGCTGCTCTCCCTTATTTTTTATTTCCCTTACATTTCCCGTTTTTAATGGAAACAGCTCCTCCCCTGCTGGCCAGGGACTGGGTAGGAAGACCTCGCCTACTTGGAGAGAAAATCCTCAGCCCTCAAAGCAAGTGGGAGCCGTTTCCTGTGCTTACAGGGGGGTGTATTCCTCCCCCTGCATCAGCCCCTATCCGTTGCCACCAAGCCCCTCAGCTGGCCAATAGGGTTAGCTGGCAGGCGGAGCCTGGCTGCCTTTGAGCAGCTGCTGCTTCCTGTCCTGTTTTGATGGGATCAGACAAGAAGACGATGGGGCTCCATCGCGCGGATCACATGGCTGCCCTCCTCTTTGCTCCGCTCCGAGCCCGAGCCTGCTTGGAGTTTACATTGCTGCTCCGCCCACTTTTGCTTCTAGCTCCACCCACCACTGACATGTGACTGTCCCCGGGATAGGTGAGACTGCTGATCCCTTATTTTCAAATCCGAAACTTGACAGCTATGGATGAAAGGAACTTAGGAATTGAAATGGTTTGTAATGTCAACAAGCTGAGATAGGAAGACACTGTTGCATACAATGATCTGTCTTTGCCAGAACAATACAAAAAGCCAGAGGACTTTCTCTGGGCTTTCTCCTAGGAGTGCTGTGTGTGAGAGGACTGTCATACCAAGAGGCCTATGTTGCGGAGAATCGTATGTGCAGATCATGTTAAGTGGAGCTTTTACATATTCATTGACAGTGTTTAACTGACAAGACTTTTTTTTAATATACTTGCAACCAGCTTTTACTGATATGTTTGACATTTAAAAATGGTTTTCCTGTGTGTTTTTTTAGGTTGAGTACTGCCTTGTGATGTTTTATAATGAATTTGAGGTTCATAAATATTTTTCATATCTTCCTTTCTTGGATCATTCACTCGGGTTTAGTCCTTTAGCATTTATTTTTGCCACCCATGGTATACAATGAATAAAGCAAAATGATATTGATCTCCTATCTGAAATGGTCCTTCTTTTCCATGGACCAGCAAACGTGCAACTTTGGGTGGGATAGGGATACATATACAGAATGGTTGGGGCAGGAGGAAGGATCATTCTCCAAGCCAACCAGGCCAGCTAAATCAACTGGCAATGTCATAGCAAGATGGCAAAATGGCATTAATACTAGCCTCCCTGCTGCAAGACTTGTCAACATCATTTTGGCATATGGCTGTAAGACAGCATGAGAACACTTCGAAAATTGCCATGCTAGACCAACCCCAAAGAACACATACTGAGGGTTGTATTCTGCATAGCACTATGTGAACGTTTCTCTCAGTAGAAGGGATTTCTGCTTGTGCAATAGAAGGTTCCATCCTCTCCTCCTTACATGCCCCCTAAATCTGTTCTAGGGGAGAGCACATGGTGTGAAGAAGGGGGAAAGTCCATTCGCACAAATGGAAACCCTTGGATTGAGAGGATGTGTTTGTTGAATACTGCCTATTGTCTGAAGGGGCCAGAGGTTCCCTCTCCCTGCTCTAGGCACTTACAAGGGGCATGGTGATGGTGAAAGACATCTCATGTGGCACCTGCATAGCAGGGAGTTTTTGCTAGTTGTCACTAACAAGGTGCTACTGCCTTTCCAGACTTCTTTGGCTGCCACTTTGGTTGGTTTTTATGAGCCTGCCTGGTTGTTGATTGTGTAGGCTGGCTTCTGGGTTAGGCAGTGCAGAAGCCAGGGACCCAAGTTAAGCCAAACCACCCATCCAGCCCCAAGTGACATCGGTGCACCAAGAGCAGCAACTGTCTCTGCATTGGTTTGCTAGAGGACACAAAGAAGATCCAGCACCCCTCCCGTTGCCCTCATACTACAGTGGTACCTCGGGTTAAGAACTTAATTCGTTCTGGAGGTCCATTCTTAACCTGAAACTGTTCTTAACCTGAAGCACCACTTTAGCTAATGGGACCTCCCATTGCCGCTGCACCGCAAGAGCACAATTTCTGTTCTTATCCTGAAGCAAAGTTCTTAACCTGAAGCATTATTTCTGGGTTAGCGGAGTATGTAACCTGAAGCGTATGTAACCTGAAGCGTATGTAACCTGAGGTACCACTGTATTGCAGTGCCAATTAAAAGTCAGGAACAGGCTGGTGTGTCTCCCCACCCCAAAAACCCATTTGATAAAGGATTTTCAATGTTTTTGCTATATTTATATCCCGCATTTCTTCCAGAGTAGCATTTGAATCATCAGTAGGAGTCCTTCTCTCCATTTACTGACTAGACCCAGACCTGCTTGGCTTCTGCAAGGTGGAGGTCACCTGTGTCTGGAAGGACTGTGGTAGAGCACCTTGTTTTACCTACAAAAGGTCCCAGGTACAATTCCCAATCATCACGAGTTAGAGCTGCAGAACCACTTCCAGTCAGTCCACATTTCTGTTTGCCCTGCACTTCCTGGGCACAAGGCCAAGCGGTTTCCCCCCTTTCCTCCTTTCCTGGGGAAAACCTGCTCTTTAGTGCTGAATCAGAGCAAACATCAATCTGGAGACAACCTGAATTGCTGTTTGCTCCAATTGAGTGCTAAAGAGCTGTTTCCCCCAAGGAAAAGCAGTGGGACAAGAGGAAGGGGACAAAAGCCCATGACTGAGCTAGATGAACCAATGGTCTGGCTTGGTTTACAAAAGCTTCCTGTGTTCTTGCATCTTCAGATAAAACCTTGGGACCAACTACAATCATTAACATTGATCATCTGGTAATTCTATATAGTGGATAAATTGTATCTACAGTTCACTGTGTTCCATTACGAATTAATATTAATTGGTTATATTTATGCCTGCACCCCCCCCCAAAAAAAACACCAATCTCACTGTAGCACTTTTCAAAAACAACAAAAGTCTCCTGTGTTGGAGTTGGCTCGGCCTGCAGCGTGGCTTTGATTTTCTGATGTTATGCAAACCATGTGACCAATTAAGGTCTGGCAATCAACTGATTTAAGTTAGTAACTTGGGGAAGGGTTGCTAATTATGTATAGCCCTGTAAGTGTAGCAGAATGATATGGAACTGGGGAGATAAGACCCACAAATAACCCAGCTGGAAGATAGAAAAGTGGCCTGTGGCCATCAGTTTAAATGACTCTGCTTTCAAGGCATACAAAAAAGATAACCTTCTTCAAGTCATTTGGTTCATATTAAGCTTGTTTTCTTGCTATCATTTTTTTATTGTTCGGATTCTGGTAGGGACTGTCTTGTTTTTGTTTAGTACTTTTCAATTTTTTACTTTCTTCTTGTCTTATTCCATTGATTGCATTTCCCCAAATGAACGTATTAAACATATTTGCCCAAAATAGTGAATTTTGTTGTACATATTGTAGCACAGGAGAGGTGGGAGTGGTTTACATAATTTCCCTCACTGAGAGAAGTGAAGTTACAGGGAACCAGGCAGAGGGCCTTCTCAGCAGTGGCACCCTCCCTGTGGAACTCTCTCCCATCAGATGTCAAGGAGATAAAGAACTACACAACTTTTAGAAGACATCTGAAGGCAGCCCTGTATCAGGAAATTTTTTAATGTTTGACATTTTATTATGTTTTTATATTCTGCTGGAAGCCACCCAGAATGGCTGGGGAAACCCAACCAGATGGGCGGGGTATAAATCATCTATCTATCTATGTATCTATCTATTGGTTTTCTTTACAGTAAAGTGTCAACGCAACCTGACAAAAATAAAATATAGTATAAGGAAATTCAAAAGCAGATAAAATTTTAAAACTCTTAACAATACAAGATACATAAAATGTTCACCCAACAATAAACTAATAAAGTACCAAGTCCTACCTACACCACTAAAAGTTGCCCCTTCTATGTACATGTTTAAATGTGAGGAATAATGTAGATACAACAGGTAGAGTGAAAGGTAGAAAATGCAATGGCAGTTGCAGGTCATACTCAACTAAATCATACTCTATGAGTAAATCAACTGAAAACAGCATGGTGAAACTACTTGTCCATCAGTTTCAGCAGGTCCAAAGTTGGATTGAACCCTGCGTGTTTACATCTGTGCAAAGCCAGCACGGATCAAAGATGAGAGAATATGCCAGTTCCCTGCAGCAGCAAAGACAATTGGCTGGCACATCTATGGTGCAGTTTGCTTGCTAAAACGGGCTGAGTTTTCTAATCCACAAACAATTTAGCAGCTTCTCATGTACCGGTACTTTGGGGGCATAGCTGTTATTGAGGTACTCTCCCTTGAATTGTTACTGTGAGCTTGGCCTTGCTGTCATTTTAGTATCCCTTAAGGTACTCTTAAAGTCACTGTCCTCTTGTCTAAAAAGAGAGGTTTTCTTGCCCTGGCTCTGAGAGCAGAAGGCTTAAGGACAGCCACTGGCAGAGGAAGAGGAGTGCGGGGGGAGCGCACCACCCCCGGCAGCACAATCCCAGCAGGGTGCCATCGCGGCTGCCCCTGCCCGCCCTGGATGCCACGCCCCTGCATGAAGCTCCGCCACTGGGGACAGCCTAGGCAAGAAAGTTCTGTTTGTCACTGGGAAATTGTGGGTTCTAGTTTGACACATGGGTTTTATAGATGAGGGCAAATCCTTTGGTTGCCCGAATTAAGCCTAAAAATAGGATGTTTCTGTATTGCTGCAGCTTATCGTCTTGTTTCATCCTATGCTAACTAGAGCCTTCAGGCATTGAGGGGCCCTCAAGTAAATGAAGATTCCTATGTTTTTATATAAATACAATTGAAGAAGAAGGGAGAACAGCAGCTTTTCTAAACCACATTCCATATATATATATATATATATATATATATATATATATATATATATAGGCTTTATTTCAGATCAAGTTGTGTTGAACTTCCCATTGAAAACTACACTAGTCAGCCATTCAGCCCTCAGTTCAGGGTGACGTGAATTGCATTTCATGTGTCTACTGACTAATGCAGTTGGAATGATTTTCTTCCTTGGGCTTCACTTCTCTTTGAAAATTTCTCTCCTAATTATTTGATGTCTAATGCCCTCTTCTAAAATAATTAGGTTTTGTACACTTCCAGACTGTTGCAACTGACAATACAAGAAGGTGGGTAGATGTCTTGCTGTGTACTTAAGCAGTGTTGTGCCTGCCTAGCTTTTTGCATGAGAAAATGCCAGCATACCACAATTAAGAAAGAAACTTCTGTAAGTATTAAAATGAGTTGCCTAGAAGACTGGTCTCTTTAATTCTAAAATAGAATAACTATCACCACAAAGTGGTTCTGAGCATGAAATACAATTATCAATGAAGTAAAGATGAGTTTTAACACCATCACGCGTCAGTAAAATCATCTTAAAGACGTTGCATTAAAAAAAACAGTGTTTATCATCCTACTGTTTTCTGTTAGTCAAACTTTCCAACTAAACATATGTCCCTCTTTTGTTTTAAAAAAGAAATAAAAATGGGTTAGAGATAAGGCAGACAGATAATTAAACTTCAAACACTGCTGCTGCGAAAAGTCTTGCTGCTTTTTGTTTAGGCTTTGAAAATGCAGCAGCTTAATGCCGCTATTGTATGGAGGGAAAATATGCTAATGTGAAGCACATTTCCCATCAGAATCCCTTTCAGTCATGTCATAGTTGAGATATGAATGATGATAAAAGAGGAAAGAATGGAGAGGCCTGTATTATGAGAGCACTGCTGTTTTGTTGTTATGCATTGAGAAAAGGGATGAATAGAGATGAAGAGTTCAGTCACCCATGAAGACCCATGGCCTCTTGGCTGCTCAGGGATGAGTGGGTTCTCATGGACTCGGTCTGTGCTTCCTTCCCGGCCAGCTCTTCTGGAAATCTTCCCTTCTCAGGCATCCCATATCTGGGGCCGCCACACACCTCCCTGAAATACAGCAAGGCCATGTACAATTAACTCATTAAGTTTATGAGGGGGCAAAGTCAAAAGAGGAGACTAGCCCTGCCTGCTAGCTTATTGGCCTTAGGCTTTCCTAACAAATGGAAAGGTTAGAAATGAATAAAATAAAATAAATTGTCCAGTAGCACCTTAGAGACCAACTAAGTTTGTTCTTAGTATCAGCTTTCGTGTGCATGCACACTTCTTAAGATTTTTTAAAAATATATTTCTACTGCATCAAACCAACATGGCTACCTACCTGAAATGGAAAGGTTGTATATCCAGATTTGATCACAAATTTTGGAGATTTGAGACTGCAGAAGCTGCTTCATGCATATCAGTGAACCCTTGTCCCCAAGCAGGCAACCTTCTTTCTTCAGCAGTCTTTAAAAGAGGAGAGCCTCCGTGTCTATTTCACCACACAATTTCAGGCATGTCTTGTCTCTCCTTATGCACATCTTCTCTGCCCACCTCTTCATAAATACATGTGTAATTTTCATAGAGAAGTGAAGCCCAAGGAAGAAAATCATGTGTTCTTGGCGCCATGCTCAGAATTGACGTGCTGACTGCTGTGTTTGCCATCAATGTATTATTATTTTTCTAAGAGTTAGAGCTTCAGGCTGCAATCCTATTCACATTTACCTTGCGAGTAAGCCCCACTAAAAACAATAGAATTTACTTCTGCGCAGACAAGCATAGAATTTCCGTGCCAGTTACCATAGCATGAAGAATTTTGTGATGCGTGAACTTTGAGTACCAGAGAAAAACTTAGTCCATTTGAAGAAGTCCTTTGATGGATTTGCTTACCTACATGAACCTGTCCCACCTCTGCTGTGCGGATGGAAATATAATAGTCACAGAACATGAATTTTGTGTGGCAGGGGATACAAATCTGTGATGATTTTGCCATTGGTTTTAGTGGGAGGTCAACTGCATTTAAAATATAAAAGCAGGTAATATTTATGCAGATTTCTACCCCGCCCCCCATTTTCTCGGACTCATGTTGAGTTTCCCAAGGAAAGCGTTAACAACCAATGTCTAGAGTAGACAAAATGTTAGAAATAAATGCTGTAGGCAATAATCCTACTCTGGCAAGTCAATTTACTAGACAGCCAATCTGGAGATGCAGAATCAAGGCTGCTACTCTTGTCCTCAACTCACCCTACAGTGCTTTTGTGCTCAAGTTCATTGTGTATATAAAATCCCCTACTGTTTTGAGATTTGGCAATGCATAGTCCCAGACGAAACATGCAAATTTCTTAGCTTCTGTTACTTCAAGTAGTCCAATATTAAAGTAGACTTAACCAAATAATAATAATCACCTGGAGTTTAAAAGAGCATGCTCTACTTCAGTGTATGATACAGTGTTGATGTGAATGAAAGAGAACTATTAGACTTCAGCTGTCATTATTGATTGCTCCTGATTTGCATTCTCTAGGGCATTGTGAAGGGGAGAAAGAAGAGTTTTTTTTAATGCATACACAGGGGTCCAATCAAGGCACGACTTGAGCCTGAGTTTCTTATGCACGAGGTATGAGGGAATGGCAGCTTAGAAAAGGTTGTGGGGAGCATGATGATAAGTTGGGAGCTCTATAATCCAGTATTTTAGTAAGAGAATTTGTGAAGAATATTTGAAGGTGGGAAAGTACAGTGCGCATTCAGATGAAATAGATGGCTTGTGACACTTTTTCATGATAACTAAAACGTATCCACTTCTTTAAAAGTGGTACACGAAGGACTGGAATCCGGATTTCTGAGGACTTAATACCACAAGGTCAGGACTTTAATTTGCTGCGAGTTAAAAAGAAAAAAGGTTGCAATGTAGAAAAAAGCAATCCCTACAGGATCTCTGTGAATACAGTAAATTGTAAGCTGTTATCAATTATGTAAACTGGTATGTGATCTAATGAAATGAGACTTGATTAGAAGGATGCATACTCCATTTCGGAAAGAGAAGCAGCGGGAGCAGATCCAAGGTGAAATCCACAGGCACAGCGGAAGAAAACGTTTGCCAATATATTTACAGTATTAAAATGTGAACTGTACTTGTGTACAGATAGCAGTCTAACAGACGTCTGGATTAAATTCAATGCTGGTGACCCACTTTTGATCCAGCGGTGGTATCCGCTAATGCTTACACCAGTTTTCACATCCTAGTGCAGCCCTTTACACCCCCTGAAAATACTTATGAAAGGCAGAGGAACCGTACAGGTCAGCATCGATGCCTCTGGATCGGTAGTTGTTCAGTGGGCAGGACGGCATAGCTGGATTTCATCCATCTGTTTCTTTTAATGTCTTGGATATGTAATATACCTGGATTCAAATATGAAGGCCTTGTGCTAAAATATGGTTTACATTTAATGAACCGGAGTGTACCTTGGGCTCATGTGCTCCCCTTTACGCCTGCAGTGAAGCCACAAGAAGAATGGAAGATTTTTTTTATATTAAAAAAATATTACTTTTGGGTTATATGCAGTTTAACTTTATGTCTGAACCCAGAAATGCTGTGGGTTAACAATGGTTTATGAAACAGGCATGTTTCAATAAATCATAGTCTAAATTAGCCATGATGTAACTGACTGCTTGGAAGAGAGGCAGAGTCCTATCTCACTTGCAGAGAAGTCTGACTAAGGAAACAACAGTGTTGAAAAATAGTTGCTTCTCTTCTTGCCCAGAGCTCTCTGCCACTGAGCAGCATCCCCACACTCCTCAAAGTCCTTTTTGTTTGCCAGAGTGCTTGGAGGGAGAAGTGGGAGGCTTTAAAAGCATTATTTAAAAAATTTTAATCCTGTGGGGAGAATGGTTATTTATCTGCAGATGCGCACACACACACACGTGTGCGCGCACACACACACACACATGTGCGCGCACACACAAAATATTACTAAATGCATACAAAAGTATGAAATCAACCAGGCTTTAAAGTTGCTTGCAGCCTCACCCATGCATTGAGGGACAATGTGGTGTTGTTCTTAATGAGTTGGGCTAGGACTGTGAAAGGTCCAGTTCAAGTTTTTGCTCAGCTGTGACCCTCACTGGGAGATTTTGGGCCAGTCTACAGTGCTCTCTTGTCTAACCCTCAAGGTGGTTGTGGTGATAAAACTATAGTTTGAATTAATAGAGCAAATGGAGTTTGCTACCACAAGAAGTGGGACCACCTACTTGGATGGCTTTAAGAGGATTAGGCAACATTCCAGTAGAATAGGCTATCAACAGCTACCAGCCATGATGGCAGTGTTGTACTTGGACTGTCAGTTGCTGGGAATCGTAAGTGGATAGAGTGCTGTTATGCTTACTTCCTGCTTAGGGGCTTCCCATAGGCATCTGGCTGGACACAGTGAGGATGTTGGACTAGATGGGCCACTGTTTTCATGCAGCAGACTCTTCCTATAAGATTGGGGTGGAATAATCATGAATGACATCCTGAACTCCGTGGAAGAAGGGATGGCTAAACAACAACAACAACAACCACCCACAATGGTTCTGCCATGAAATGGTTGTAGCTGTAATAGAATGCACTTGCTACTTCTTCTGTCTCGCAATACAACAGCTTCCCTCTCCCTCCACTATATTCCGCTAATGTTGGATCAGGGCTTGTTGAAGTTATAGGAAAGGGGGGGGAGTCATTTCTCTTGGTCTTCAGACGTAATTGTGCACAGACTCTTTGGGGCTGGACTCATCTGGCTACAATGGAGAATAAATTCTGGTGCATGGGGGAAGAAAGCCCTTTGAAGTTTGTGTGTGTGTGTGTGTGTGTGTGTGTGTGTGAGAGAGAGAGAGAGAGAGAGAGAGAGAGAGAATATAATTGGTTACTATCAGGTGACAGATAATCCGTACCATTTTCTGCATGTCCTGTTCCCTTTAGCCAAAAGTTACATTTCCTATGTGAATGAGTCAATATTCTGAGCCAGTCATAATTTCCCTTCTAATCCACACACATTGATTTAGACTATCCCCCCTTTTTTTTTGTTTATAATGTTGAAGCAGCAAGGTGTAGGGAGCAATCCTCACAGTCGGTTGTGTCATATAAAATTCTAGATGCTGGTACTGACAATGTAAAATATTTAGGCAGAGAGCATGAGTGATGGTAATCTAATATACATTTAAATTGGACTCATTAATGTAGATATGCTTCTGCAAATTTGAAAGACATATGTTCTAATGTATTGACTTGCTAGTTCAAGTAGGGTGGTGGCCAGCGAAGAAATTTTGTTTTCTCTTGATGGGTTGTATCTATGTTATTCTTTAATAGCCTCCTGTAATGCACATTGATCATTTCGAAAATACTTTGAATTGAAGGATGTAAAATTGTGCTTTTTCCTCTTTTGTCACTGATTCTCTCCCAAGCCTTGTCATATTATTGTTTCCAAATTTCTCCTGAATAGTGTCACACTTGCTTCCAATTTGGTGTTCCTGGTTTCTGTGGTTTGGATATTGTTCACTGATGGTATTGTTTCTTACATTTATGGGGGTGAAGAGTTATCTTATCTTTAAGGATACATATCTTTGCACTGGTGCCTGTGAGTGGCCATCCCATCTACCATAGGCTAGTGCAGATGTGGGGAACCTTTGGCCTTCTAGATGTTGCTGAACTAGAACTCCTATCATCCTTGGGCATTGACCATGCTTTCTAGGACTGATGGGAGTTGTAGTTCAGCAACCCTGGGTTTGAAGGAGGGAGAATGTAGGAATCTTCTTTAACACTGTGGTGTGGGGGGAAGTATAGCTACAGATATAGTGTTGCATCACACAAGGTTTCTTTGGGTGTTGTATGACTGAAAGAGAGCTGTTGCATCTCACACTAGATGTTCATGTTTTGTTAGTCTTCATGTGATGTTAGAAAATGTCTTTTTTTAAATGGAGTTGGGCTTTAGCAGTAAATATCTAGCTATATTTCAGAGGTTTCTCATAGGGAAGACCATAGGGTGAAGCCATAGCACACTGTTCAGATAATGCAATGCTTTGCCATGCATGCAATTTCCAAGGCTCCTGGACACACACATTTGGTGAACTCTGGAAATGGAAGTGCTGTTACTCAGGGTTCACAAAAGTAAGGCCCCACTCACGTGTCTTGAAAGGGAAAAAGAACCCATGGGATTAGGTAACCTCAAGCATGTTGAATGCTTCATCCCCCACCCGTCCACATCCTGGAAGACAGTGGGAGATAAGTGGACATGACAGGTGAGAAGCCCCAGGAGCCATTGTAGTTGTGATAAATTAGGAAAGAGTATCCAATTGTTCTCCTTGCTGAATTAGCTGTTCCTTTATGCTAACTGTCTTTTGCACTGAATTTAGCAGGTTGGTATTTACCTGGGATTTTTGACTTTGCATTTGATAGCTTTGTAGTCCAGTTTACTGCTCTCTGAGATCTGAGCGTTGAAGAAAAAGCTTGTGGGACTGTCAGCTCAGAATGCAGGGTGTGAGTGGGAAGAAAACATGTCTGAATGCTGTTGGTCACTCCAGGTAACCCCTGCACATGGCAATCTAGCATGACAGAAGCTCCCTAACTCTCCTTAGATGCTAGGAGTTTATGACTCTGAAGAATACCTTCTAGCACACCCCATGAAATAAAACACTTCCTCTGGTTTTTCATCATCTGTATTAAACTTGAGAATATGGTTTGTGTACAAATGTAACATCTGGCTCAGATCTTCATCTTCAGATCCCCTGTGCACAGTACTAAACAAACAAAATAACTGGCAAAGAAATTTTTTGACTTGCAAAAATCTTCAAGCCAATGTCTATTACATGGGCTCGGCGAATGTGCTCTGCTCCGTCATCTGATAAAAATTTGCCTATGACTGGATGAGGACATCCTGTCGTCTTTTTTAAGCTTCTATTTCAATAAGGACGCTCCTTCGTAAATAGAAGGAATCTATTTTGGAACTTTGGAACTTAGAAAGTTGAGATCTTATGTACCTCTAGTATTCATCTCACCTGTGCACCTCCTCTCTTCACTGGTCATAATAGCTTAACTGCCCCAGAGATGTGAGAACCTTCTCACTACCATATAAGCACATGGTACTCACATAGTTTCCTGCCAACCTAGCAGTTCAAAAGCACGCAGTGCAAGCAGATAAATAGGTACCGCTCTGGTGGGAAGGTAAACAGCATTTCCGTGCGCTGCTCTGGTTTGCCAGAAGCAGCTTTGTCATGCTGGCCACATGACCCAGAAGCTGTCTGCGGACAAACGCCGGCTCCCTCGGCCAGTAAAGCGAGATGAGCACCACAACCCCAGAGTCATCCACGACTGGACCTAATGGTCAGGGGTCCCTTTACCTTTACCTTTACTCACATAGCTATTTGATGGGCATAGATATCAGTATGCATTTATTTTCTAAACTGCATTCAAACCATGCATCCTTCGTCAAAACCTAAAACTACAAAGGAAACAGGCATGTTCTTTGTAAGAACTGGGGGCATGTGGAATTAATAAAAATTGCAAGCATAATAAATAGGGGATCATCATGGGAAAGGGAGTCTTGTTGTCATGTGATGCCATGGGCTCTCCTTAGAGATGGCATATGGTGAGGGGTGAGTGTCATCGCTGAGTCATGCAACAGGAGGGGGCTCTGCTCACTCCCTCAGATGCAGCCCCTCTTCTGATGTCACTAATCTATTCTGCACCACAGAATTGATTAACATTCATAGGGAGAACAGGAAAGTAGGGACCATGTGAAAAAAGGGAGCCTAGCTGGGTTTATCCCCCCCTTCACACTCCCATTGCAAACACACAGAGAGTGGGGAGACAATCGAGCACAGACCTGCTATTTTATAACTGGGGTCTCTGACGTATGGCTGAGTGTTTCCTGGCAGAGATCTTTATGGACCAGTAGGCAGATCGAAACTAAAGCTGACACGACTTTGTGCATTTTGGAAAGGAGCGTAATCTACTGTAGTGAGGAACAGAGCCACTCAATCACTGCGGCGGCAAATAGGAGACAGAAGGGAAGGAAGAAAGAAGGAAGAGAGACTCTTTGCTGGGGGCGGGGAGTGAGAGCATTTTTGGTGGATGGTATAAAGCCAGCCATGGAAACTGCAGCGGAGGAAACTACAGAACAAAGCCAAGAGAAAAAAGGTACCCAGAGGACCGAACAATAGACTGTTTAAATCTTTTTAAGAACCTTAAGTGAAAAGATTTAGGCTATGTTTGTCACTCTCTTTAGAGCAGTGTTTAAATTATCATTATGGCATCTTCTAGCTTCCAGTGGGTTTTATGTTGTATGGCTTGACAGCAGATTAATGGAACAGCCATCTCTCCCAACATCTCTAAGTTGGCGTTTTCAGCCATCTCGAACCCCATGAAAAAACCCAGACTGCATTTTTTTGCAGTTTAGAGAAAAATTGTGTGTGTGTGTACACATACATGCCTTATTTACACATTTTGAGTCTGATGGTAGGGGTTTTGGTGATCCAGTATTACTGTAACATGAAGCTTTCTGCCAGTGTAGACATAATGGCTTGTTTTCTTTTTCTTTCTTGTACAGCACCTATGTGTTGCATTTCTATAATATTTGGGGGAAGAGAATGAGGCAGTAATATTATGCACATAATTAAAGTGCACAATAGTGTTTGGGGGCAAATGTTCCAATTGAGAGACTCACAGACCAGAAAATGGCAGTGTAGCAAGAGAAATCAAATCTGAATGTTGCTGGTTGTTGTTATTCTTAAAGATCAATGAAACAAAGTTAACAGCCTGCATTATTTCATTCGATTGCACTTCTCTGTAGCAGGCTAGTGTAGTTATTTAGAAACTTTGCAGCCATTTACACTTGTGTAAAACCACTGACTTGAAAGGGAATGAGCACACACTAAAGGATTAGTTCCAGTATTTTATCTTTTTTGAGAAATTCTAAAACTTACAGGACCTGTTATATATATTGTTGCTAGTGGTTTCTTTGTACTGTACTGCATCCTAAATTGCTAATGAATACTTCTAAATTAATGGTTTAGAGCGTCCGGAAAAGAATCTGTTAGTTAAATGTAGTGATGTGATACATATTCCGCAAGTTTTAACTTTGTTGCTCAGTGGAACATCTAAAACATACAATATTATAAGAGCTTCAGTTTCAATAAAGTAAAATTTGGTGAACAGTTCGGCCATTGTATAAAATAATAGCCTGGAAAATAATAACCTGAAACATGACAATGCTAAGGAATTAAAACATATCAAAACACTAGCATGCCCATGGCGGGGACAAACACCCCAGATGGTTGTTGTTGTTGTTGTTGTTGCTTCAATGGATAAAGTTGTTTTTAAAAGGTGCTTCTTATAAAATGAGCCCTCCAAAGTGTGTACAGATCCTCTTTCAATATTGCTTCATAAGCAGTTGCATTTTGAATTTCAAAAAATACAATTAGCGCTCTTCGTTAAGTGAACGGAAGAGGAAATTGTGTACCTCCAGGCCAAGAAGTGAATTGTACTTAGAAATGAATGCCCTTGAAATCAGTGAAACTTCCACGCGGAGGTATTTAGGAATGGAGTGTAAGGTGTGTGTTCATTATTTCCTTCACCACCCCACCCTTGCAAAGAAAGTTAATTGGTGGCATCTAAAGAACTGCTTAGCCTTTGCACCAGCTTGATGGGATGGATATAATCTATATCTATCTATCTATCTATCTATCTATCTATCTATCTCTATATATCTCAATGCCATATCGCAAACCCCTATTGAAAATTTTCTGTATTCCAGAAGCAGTGTGAAGTCCCCTTAGGTTCATAGTCTTTTTGATCATGGCCCATGTCTAAAGCATTTCAGGACTAGTGTCATGTATGTGTCTTTAAACATCACCTAAGCTTGCGGAATCGTCCTACGTTTAAGATGACACTTCTGATTTTGCTATTGCATCCTGACTTTAGTTAGTTTGCTAGATTGCATGGACTTATTCGGAAGTATACCATTTTCCCTTGATGGTCTGTAAAGGGTGTGGCTTATAAAGTCTTTAAAAGAAAGTAATCACCCACGTTATGATGTTCCCCTTTGTAGAGTGGGTTAGGTCTACAAAGATAAATAAAACATGAATAGCTCCCCTCACCTAAAACTCAGACCAGACTCTGACTATTTATGCTTTAGGTATTATTAGTATTTTTAAAAATTGCTTCCATTTACATTTCTAAATGGCAATTTCAGAGACATTCCCAACTGAAATTAAGAGGATGTAAGCATTTTACTAGGCTTTGAAATCCTGTCAGGGTTTTTTTTTCTCTTTAATTTTTTAGAATAGAATTTAGATATGCATAATTTCTTTGGGTGGTGTTTTAGATATTTAACACCCAAGGACCTTTATGGATATTACTGTGGGTTGTTTTTCCAACCCCCTTTGCAGTATTATTTACAAGACACTTAAGAATTTTGTACTGCTTTCAGGTGTATGACACACCATGGGAACTTAATATGGAGAAAATTTTCAATACACAAACCCTTTCGCACTGTTAAAACCTGTATCAGAATCCCTAGATTTTTTTTAAGTAATGCAAATGTTTTCTAAATAATATGACTTTTTAAAATGTAATTACGTCCATTTAAAAGAAAACCTATATTAAATTGAAGCATATTTTTTCATTGGTCATCTCTCTGAAGCAATTGTTGGTGTGTTACTGAAATATCAGATATTGAACAAGGAAATATCCACACACTTGTCACTGTTAAAATATATAGTTTTGATTATTTTAAATATCCCCTTGTATCCAAATAAAGATTCAAGTGTTGAGGTGATTGAAATAATTGTTGGTACATTTTGAGTGAAATCTGTCCACACCCATAAGAATTCTGCAATTTATTTTCAAAAACAAGTGCAGTGGACCTATCACCCTCATTTTTGTAGCATTCTAGAAATGCACAGCCGTGTTTCTACAAAAAATAATAATGCTTTTCTTGAATTGTTGAACAGCAATAACCTACTGTCATAGAAAGAAATCCATAGCTGTAAAGATTAGCACACAGAGTGAATAAGTTGGATACCAGAGCAAGTTACTTACACTTTGGTCCCATTGAAATCAACATGAAGTTATAGTTATGACTAACTTAGGTGTCATTGAAATCAAGGGGACTTACGTGCCATTAACATGATGGTTATATGCCCATGGTGGTTTACATCTGAAGTGGCACAATAGTGCATCTAATTTTTCAGTCTAATGTACTGTAAAATGTTTTTAAATACTTGAGCCCTTGACGTTTAATTTTTGGTGAATGTGTAATTAAAATACGTTTCGAACTAAGTATGTCTTATACCATAAATCTCTAGAACTGCATGAAAAAAGATTAGCCAAAAAATACACAGTGTGATTTGCAGTTTCTCTGGAGTGGAGCCATCGTGGCATTTGCTGTTCTTTTAATTGGTGAAACTGGGTGACACTATTGTTAATATGCTGCTTTATTCCGATTATCAAATATCAAAGGAATAGTCTATGAACATTGTCTGTGGAAATGTTGAGCAGATATTTTACAGGCTGCAAGACAGATTGAGTGCATTTAAAGCTGAAGGTTTATAAATTATTGTAAATGACAGGGTTTATCTTGCAGGCATTAAATTAAATCAAAAAGTGAGGATGGGGATAGGCGGATTTACTGAGATGGAATAAATGGGTAAAATGAATGCCATTTTATATCAGCAGAGGAGGAGGAAATACACCCTGATACATATTAACACAGACAAGATGTTTGTATTAATTTGGGGCGGGGATACTATCCCAATAAGTAAAGCACAGGAGAAAAATGTCATACAAGATTTATTGTAGATGTCCAGAGCAAACTGGCTATAAGGTTATGGTAGATATAAAAAGCAAATTCCAAAAGAATTGCTATATTTGAGTAATGTATGAAATGATGCTTGTTTTATACAGCAAGCAAGCAAAACCTGGACACACAAAATGCACTGTTTAGGCAGCAGTGCTATAATAACTTCCTTGGGAGTACACACCATTGAACTCAGTGGTACTTACTTCTGAGAAGACATGCATATTAGAAGGGCTTCAACATTTGACTATTGACCATCCTGTGAGAAATTGCTGATTGATTGCAGGTGGAAGGTGTGTTCCCATTAAAAATACAGAACATATGAAATGGTGGTGAAAAAAAGAAATAAAACCAGTGTTTTCAGGAATCTAAATTACATAGTACAAGCACATTTACGTCTGTATATTTGAGATCAGTTTTAATGTTACAGAATCCTTTGAATTAACTCCAGCTACTTCTGCTCACCAGCAGTCACAGGTAGGATACTGTTCATGCCCAACAATACTGTTGGCTTCCTGTGTGTTTTACATTTTACTGTAGGTCACTGGCACCATATAAAGTTACTTGTATTTTAAGGTCCACTAAGCTTTCAATACTTACTTAGGATTTGTTGCATATTGTGTGACAGCACAGAAGCTAGATATGTCAGAAACCATGGTTTAGATCAGGGGTAGAAATTGCAAATTTACCTGATCCTTACAGTGTTTAATAAACTTGGTGAATGCTTATCTTTGGAGAATGGGATTCGTTACATAATTTGTACAAGTATGGCAAAACAAACAAACCACCAATTCTTCCAGGTTTAGCAATTATTCACAGGCATGTGAGCGTTGATGAACACAGCTCTCTTGCCCTGCAAAGGCTATGCCACTTCATTTTAGTTTTATGGACAGCTCCATGTGTGCAAATTGATGGATACCTGGATTTGCCCTCTCCACTGAAATGAACATCTCCCCAGACATATTCAGGTTCACACAGAATTCTTGATTTGAGGGATGCTATAACTTCAACTTATCATGTATTGTTTCTCTGCAACTGTCAGAAGGGCCTATGATTGATATATTGCACCTAGTTGCAATGATGTAGGTAGGCACAGAGCCATGGAATGACAAAAATGGTGGCAGTAAAAATGGCATCATCATGGTCTAACAAGGATGATAGGTAGAAATGGGTATTCATGGACCGATCACGCTTCTGGAGGTGACTGAACAAAGAAACGGGCCAAACATTAGAGAGTGGTCTGCACATGCTTCTGTGCTCAAAGGTCACTTCTGCCAAACAGATGGCTGGTGTTTGTCTGCTTTGACAGTGCAAAGCACCTGTTTGGGAGGACGGGAGAAGGATTCAGACCCCCTTCCATCACAGGTGATTGGTGCTGTCAGCCATCTGTTCAGCCATGCTGGGGCATCACCTGGTGATAAGAGTTGAGCTTCCCCAAAGCATCGCTGCTTTTCTGCATGCATGGATTGCATCCGGAAAAGCAGTCATACAAGAGGAGATTGCTTAGATCAGAGGGGCTCAAATAATTTACAGAGGGAAATGTTAATGAAGTCAATACGCTTACATAATCTAAGTAATATTCTTATGGAAGGCTTTAGCTGTTGCAGCATAACCCTCTGCAGCATGCTGTGCAAAACTTGACATTTATTTACTCTTTGTGTACAGAGAGAGAGGCCCTTGCAACAGGTCCCAAGGGATGCAAAATTTGGTCTACCAGCATGGCTAGGACTGTGGGGCACAGGTTTGTGTTAATGGCACCTTCATCTCTTCCTTTTCCATGACCCCTGTTCATAGAAGTACCTAGAATGATCTTCTTGCTCTGGTGCAGGAGTCTTTTCCCAGCAGTGATGGAAGGGTGCAGGTGTAGCCTTGTGTTAGCACTGAGTCTGTCCATATCTCCTGCCACAGGCCAAGAACATATTAAAATTAATTTGTTTAAAATAAACCTGTACAAGGGTGGTTAAGTAATAGTGCACTGTGTTTCCACTTTAGATTACCGCATCCCATCTAGAGAAGAGTAATGCCTCTTAATTGTGCTGTACTGGTCACTAGTTTCCTCAAGGAAAAACTACAATTCTCTGGGCCATAAAAGTGTCTTTAAGAAAGGGAAGGAACTGCAGGTTGGTTCTATGTTTTTCTCTGGGATTATTACCTGCAATTCACTCACTTTGGACGTAATCTGGATGTTCTGTTAAAAAAAAAAAAAGAGTGAACAAAGCCTGACCGTTCCGTGTGTGTGTGTGTGTGTGTGTGTGTGTGTGTGAGAGAGAGAGAGAGAGAGAGAGAGAGAAAGATCACAGGTTGTTGTTAGATCACTGCAGTGTTCTCCATGTTTTCCTCCTATGCCTCCCGCCCCACAATCTGATAAATTATGACTAATTTCCCTGCAATACAACGCAATGGCAGCTCCAGCCTGTCAAGTGTGGATAGACAAAGCACTGTTAAGATTTTTCCAGGGCTTTTGCGCCTTTAAATTAAACACTTCCTTTTTTCAGGTTCTTCCTGTGTAATTGCTTCCTGTTGATCCCGGTCTGAAGGATTTAATGAGTAATTGCCCGTTGAATAGATGCTCTGAATGTTAGTTCCTGTTCACTTCGACAAACAAATAAGTACCATTTCACTATTAAAAATGAAAAGAGAAAGGAAATAAGTAATTAAAGTGTCCCCTTTGGTGGGAACATAAACTGACATCAGGGCAATTCAGAGAGGCTATTCAAGGAGTAATTGCTCACTAACCCCCAGCTGGGATCAATAGGAAGCAATAACAGAGGCTGAACTTGTAAGTAATAAACTATATATAAAGCTGGCAGGGCTGAATGGAACTTGTGAGCAGGCGTGATAGAACTGCTAGTTAACATAGTACTATGTTTTAATCCTGTGAGGAACCTCCATTTTGATTCTTCCTCCAGCAATTTGTGAAGAAGCAGTGCCCCAGTAATACTAAAGGACTCTAATGTGGAAGCAGTTCGAAGAAGCATAATTACAAAGCTCACACAGAGAGACAACTGCATAACCCATATATGCAAAAAAATAATAATGCTGCGAATGATCAGCCACGCCTCCATTTTCTTGTTTGAGATCATGGTCAGCTGCTGTGGCATCCATTGTGGGCATAAAGACAGAAGACTGATTGTGCATTGGGCGGAAACAGCCACAACTGAATAACATAGACATATGCTCAAGGAAATGTTGATAATTAGCTATCTAAGAGAGGATTTTTTTTCTTAGACGTAAAAAGTGTATGGATCAAAAATAACTTAGTCCATGGTGGTTAAACTTAGATTTTTGCTGCAAGGACTCAGATTCTTTATAGAATCAGCGTTGGCTTTATGAGATGGGTGCAGATGCAAAAGATTTCACTTCCATTTGAAACCCACACACATTTCTTTTAATTTTGTGGTTGCAACCGGGTTGATTTGCTTTTTATTCTCTGGGGAAATCTGAAGCAGTTTAGTTGGCTCAAAACCAAACTGAACTCAAGATTGATTTGCAAGAAGACTTGGGAAAGCTTGTATAGAATATCTAAAGCATACTCCATGAACACTGCAATCGTGATTTCACAACCTTATTCATTTGAGTGGGATTTCCACTTAAACCCCATAGTAATGAACAGAGATTGTGCAGAAGTAATACCGTTTGAAGAGTTTGGGTCCCATTTCTCCATAAAACCTGTTGCATGCTCCTTAAGAAAATTTTAATGTCTTAAGAATATGCAACCAAATACTAAAGAACAACAGTGCATTTGAGGAAAGGATCCATCTTGTGTTGATCTCTCCACAATTAAAAACACCTGATAATGAAATGCCTCGGTGGTGTTTATCAAAAGCATCTTCCCAATGTTCAGGGCACTTAGACTTAGATGTTACTTCCTAGTAGAATATAAAGTACTGCATGTTATTGGTTACTGTTTGACACTGCTTAACTTAACAACTCCAAGGAGTATGAAGAGGGGGACTTGCTGAAGATAATGCATAAAACTTTGGCTTAATTTGTAAATCATAAATTATTTTTTAACTTCTAAATCAGCATTTAGATATTTTGTAATATTTGTATTTAATGATTTTTATGTTGATTTCATTGCTATTAGGGATAGAGAAGAAATGTGATTTCATTAGCATTAAATGGGAAACTACCTAATTCATGCTCTCAAGCAAATATGTGAACTGAAACATAGCTCCTCTTTTCTGAATTTTGCAATGTGTACAAAAATGCATATTTAGGGAAAGCATACATTAAAATGCATATATTTGTGCAAATAATGTAGCATGCAAATATGCATTATATATGGGGAAATTGTTGGCATAAATGTGCATATTAAAACTGCATACAAAACCTTGTTTATTGGGAGAAATTTGCACTAAAGTGCTGGTGAATTTCTAAATGATTCAGAAATGTAAAGAACTGAATTTAAGACAGGAAGAATGAAAAAGAGAGATTTCTTCATCCCTAATTTCTATTACTGTAATAAATAGCATGCTGTCAAATTATCAATGGAACTTGCCAATGTAACCTCGAACAATTTTGCACAATATGCTACAGCTTTGCCTTATCTACTTGTTTTCTCAAGATGCTAACTGTGTAATACTGCAACAGTTGAAATTGTGTTTTGATTATTTTTTCTCCTCGCTCCATCTGGGAATGATAATCTTGCTCTGCTGGGTTTAGTGAAAAGTTAAAAATAGTAAATGTGGTTTCCCACAACTAGGATAGAAAAGGTTGCTGTAATCTATCAGCTATAGAATGGCTCACTGCCAGTAAAGAAGGGAACAGAGGAATGCATGTGATAAAGGATGGAAATGCCATAAAAATGACTTTCCCCAACCTTGTGCCCTCCAACTCCCATCAGCCCCAGCCAGCCAGCAGATGGGAGATGTTATCCCAAAAACGTGGAGTGAATTAGGTTGGAGGATGCTGTTCTAGAGTACCAGATGCTACTGATATGTCAACATATGAATTTATATGTGCTCTGTGGAATCTAGCAGGCTTCCTAAATTCTACTAATAATTGCAGCCCCTAGAATCTAATGCTAGTTATTTCACCCCCTTCTGATTAGTGTGTGGGTGTGGCTGGCTTCTGTTACAAAATCTCAGCCTAAATTTCTGCATTCTTGCTCCCTTTCCTGATTGCTTTATAGTAAATCTGAATTGAATAAAAAGTACTTAAAGTAAAACTGAACTTTGCTGGAGACACTGACTTTTTACCACCTAAAATTGGCAGTGATCACCAGACCAGAAATGGAAATTGGCAGGTACCAATGGATGTACAGGAATTCAAGGCTACACCAGTACCATCATGTGCCAGCATTGAGAGGCAATGTTAGTCCTTTGGGGATTCAAGGTAAATAAAAGGCTGGGGGTTTAATATCTTAACTGGAGAATTTAAATATGATAGCACCATAACAGTCATTTTCCTAGCTGTAGCAAAAATGTTCCTAAATATATATGTTGATGTGTCTGATTCTCACCTGACAGGTTTTTGTTGTTGTCTGTTTCAAAACATTTGTTCAGAACTGTTTTTCAGAGTAAGACATCTTTTACATGGCTGCTCAGAATAATCTTTAAAACTGCCCATATACAAGAAGTCAAATGGTCTTCCACATATCCTTTGCAGTCCAGACATTTGACTTCTGTGGCTCTCAAGGGAGTAATATATCCTACTTTAGACTTAATTTACACTCATACTTGTTTCTTTGGACTGTTTTCCCATTGGTTCGGTGACTGGTAGT
The DNA here is from genome assembly GCF_009819535.1 of Lacerta agilis. NCBI lineage: Eukaryota > Metazoa > Chordata > Lepidosauria > Squamata > Lacertidae > Lacerta > Lacerta agilis. The sequence continues at coordinate 64,751,602 of NC_046315.1, forward strand.
CTCTGTGGAGAGGTTGTGAGTTAGGTATCCTTCACAGCAGCCAGCGCTAACTCTGCTCCCTATTGTCATTGTTGGGCTCAAATGCCCATAAGTCCCAGTCAGCAAAGCCAACAATTATGGGCCATAGGAACCATATTTCAACAACAGCTGGAAGGCAAATGTTGCATATTTGAAATATAGAGTGGTTTTGAATGTCTCATCAGAAGGCATTTTTGACCTTGGCCTTCCTCCTTGCTAAAAGCAAACTTGCATATTTAATTTGCACCATATGCTCTTTCATAATTCCCCCCCTCCAAATTCTTTTATCATCCTTAGTGGACAAGCAGGCCTGGAGATCAGAAGATAAGCTTTTCAGCAGTAATGCATAAAGTTCTCTGCCTGCTGATTGCTATGGCACTCAGATTTTGCAGTCACTTTTTTGCAGCTGGCATGAAACATGTTATTTATTTCATTTTATTTAAGGCATTTCCATTTCACTTACTTATTAGCGTTTCTAACTTGGAGGATGAAAATGTCTTAGTTTAAGCAACCAGTAAGAATGAATAGTAAGATAGCAAGGGTAAATTTTAAACTGGATCTGAGAAAGCAGGACGAAAAGACAAAGGATATCAGTGTGTCAGTGACCATCTAATGAAGTTTTGCTGTGCTTAGTCTTCTTTTCTGGGCAGCTTAAAAGCTACAGTGGCCTATTGGTCAACTGGATGTACAGTTCAGTAGATATTTTTTACTGAGATGTCAGCAATCAGACGCAGATAAATAACTGTCTCTTCCCTCAGTAATAAAAAGCAGAGGTCTAGTTTTTTTATGCCTAGAAAAATAGCTCCATCACTGTCAATGCTTGCTTTATTATTGATTATGGCTTTAGGGTACATTTTGAGATATGTGAGATTACTGCCTCAGCTGGAAAGATATAAGAAAGAAATCCTGGATTGTGGAGGACAGACTTCAGTTTTGTGAGATAAACTTGTTTTTCTTTTCATCTACCAACAGTAGCCAAGTGTTTACATAGTCAAAGGGAGCAGCATAAACTAGAACGGGGCTCTCACTCTCAGCCTTTTCACACAAAAATGCACACCTGGTTTTCCACTAAGCTTTTTTTTGTTTCAGCAGCCCAAGTAAAACAACAAGCATTTCCAT